>NC_067458.1:9999381-11391881 GCF_025434085.1 Hippocampus zosterae | reverse complement strand
AATACCATCCAGCAACAAAAACAAATGCAATTCTATTTTTATTGCAACCAAACCAAATCTAGCACTTAAGCTAACATTTTAAACTAAGACTGAAGTCTTCCAGACATCTCCAAACCTGGTACCCTTATTCTTCCCAACCCCACAACCTTCCCTCCCAAAAGCAGACCTTTTGTTACTGCGCACCATTATTTTTACTCTGATATACTCTTTTAAGACCCATAAATGCCTTGTTTTTGAGACAGAGCGCCTCTTCAGAGTGACACATCTTTTATTAATTTAAAAAGATTCATGGGATGCCCATCGTGAGGACACTCACGTACATTTGCAGGTTTCTGTTGGTGCCACCATTTTGATTTGACTGTGTAATGGAACACCTTTGCAAAAACATAAAAGAATGTGTGACACGAGAGCGCAACTAAATATTTTACAGGCCAGGCATTTCATGCTGGAGCTTTTGAGTAAGTATACCTTTATTTATTGCCCATCTCGGTTCGTGTCATGAAAGTCTTGTAAAATGTATCCTTTCTGAACTATCGACTTGTTGCCCAAGTGGAAAAAGGTGAAAATGGAGGGAAATTATGTTGGAGTACGGTTTTACCCACCGGGATGTGAGGCTAAGCAGTGTCAGTGTCACAGGCACAGCACATCATCCAAATGTATTCCAGCCAAATCATTAATGAAGGCCAGAAGATACACGCACACACGCACACATGCACACACGCACACACATAAAAATGAAAACAATATACTTAAGCTCAACATGCCCTCATTGCCCTTTCGAGAGAAAAACACAGTTCACCAAAAGTTCACGTCTGTTACTATCATTGTCGATCCTGCCCTTATATGCCTCAAACTAACCCCGTGATTGGCTGGAAACAAGGAACCAAACATAGCCTGACTACAGTTGATATGACACTCGACGTGTTCTACACCTCTGACCCTGATATACAGGGTCGCTGTTCGGTCAGATTGCCGCTGCAGGCCAAGTGTGATTGGGGTTTGTGTGTGCCGGTTGTGGCTGCTGATGTGGGGGTGGTTTGGTGTTCGTCAAGAAGAGGTAAAAGCTCAAAATATCACTATATCTGGCCTGGTGACATTTTAGAGTCCACACCGCCCTACATAAAGCAAGTTCAACTGGAGTTCATGGGTGAAGCCACACCCCCTCGCCACTATGTCATCAGGGAAGCGGTGTGACATCACAGGCAAAAAAAAAAAACGCCTCAACTTGTCACCTGTTTCCAGTTCCGACACAGTGATGACACCTAGTGGGCCTTCAGCAACGCAATGAGTTTCATGTTATTTCAGAGCAAAAACATAGCACTTCCTTTCACATAAATATGTGCATTTTTTTTACATGAAAAAAATTAACAATTGTATATGTAAATAGTAATTTATTTGACCACTGCACAAAGAAAGTTTATGTCACAACTTTCACATAGTCAACAGCAGTTAACATTACATTTTATGTTGCATAATCAGGTAATGTCTACGTTCCATAAATACAGTTTGAATGATGCACATTTAAATATAATTTGAAGAAGAATGCATGTCTCCAAATTATATTACAGTATCAGTGAGCATTTGCTCATTGAGATTTTTTTCTGTAATATACTGTACTTCTCCAATTTGTTTTTTTGTTTCTAAATTGTAAACCAAACTAGTTAATTTACTTCTGACAACATAATTAATTGTAGAGCCATTTATTGTCAATAGTTATAACATTCTGTTTTCTCTGTTCCGTATGAAGAATCAAATGATTTAATTGAAATAAATTATGCAAATTAACAACACATTATGTTGAAATGTACAATTTAATAATGCATAACGTGTAGAGAAAATATTTAGAGCAAACAGGGTTAGTTCTATCAAAATTGGGAGCGACACAGCAAAAGCACTGAAATAGTTCAGTCACCATTCATAATTACTCTTCAGAGAAATACAATTGGGCTTAAAACAAATCTCTGCTCGTGGTATTTTGGGGGTTTGTGATATGTGCACGATTAAACCTTAAAATATGCAGTAACACATTTAACTGAATATACAACAATTTTCCATTTGCCACAAAAATTAAAATCACAAGAACGTTTGACAATAAATACTTCCCTGACAGACTTGCTTGGAAGAAGCAATAAGTTACATTGTCATCCAATTAGAAGTCTAAGTGTGCCCACTAGCGGTAAACTTAAGTAACACAACATGACCAGAATTATTGTTGCGCCGCTTTAAAAGCAAGAAAGCAACTCATGAATAGCATTAGCTAAAGTAACAGCTTATATGGCAGGTGAATATACCTGGAACCTGTTCAATGCAGAACAATTCTAATGCAATATGTACCGACATTTTTTTTAACCCATAATTTAAATCAGGAAATATTGTCAGTGCTGGCGCACATGTAAGATGACAATTGGGCAAACCCCGACACTTGAATTCCATATTTCCATGGGAAATGTAGATATTCACCAAACCAGTCCTTCGGTCTTCATTTGTGTGCATTGATGCCCAGTGGTACTCCGCAGGGAAAAGTGTAACTGCCAAGGAACTTTACGGTTCAAAACAGGACATACCGCTTTGCCCTGGCAGAAGGGGAAAAAATATAGATAAGGGGACTTAAGCCATCTTCACACTCAATTACAACAATATAAATGGCAAACAACATAAAATTATTTGTAACCTTCAGTTAAAAATAGAAAAACCTTTATACGCTGTGTAGTAAATTATTCAAATGTTAAATTTCTCTTCTTATCCTATTAGAAAGGGACTGCTATCGGCATACAAATTTAGAAACTTTAAAGAATCCTCAAGCAAGTTTCATCTGTTCCACATACAGCACATTTGACAATAAAGTTGTACTTGATACTTGAAAAGGACGGGAGGAAGTTCACACAGCAAAAATTCAAGCAAGAGTTCAACGCATGCAAGGATTGAACCTCCAAATAGCATGCAATCAAATAAAGGGCCCGACGCTATAATGAAAATTGATTTGTTAAAATGTTTTTGATGATAGTTCATATTTCAGTCAATCCTTCATGACCTCCCGATGATGCAAATTCATCAAATAACCATTTTCGGTTTCCTTTTTTCAACCTATAAAATGTTACTGAAATTTCTTTTTCATAATAATTTGGAACAGTGTATTTAAGTTGTTTTTTTAAATGAAAAAAAATATTGTTATCATTGGGAGATTCCTTCAAAATCATTTGAATGGTCCCATGTTTTCATATTTGGTTTTCAAATATTGTTGTGTGTTTTGAGCTGTGTGTTTTGGTTCAACCACCTCACCAAGGCCCATAATGTGCGACAATGAATTTTTCTCGTACCCTTCACATTCAGCATGACTGAGCTACAGATTGATACTGGTTTAATGATTTCTGACACATAAATCACGTACAACCTTGTATCCTTAAATATAGATAATGAAATTCATTGATAATGTCATTCTCTGGACCTGTCATTCAGTACAAAGCACAGGATAATTTTTTCAAGCAAGATGAGCAACGTGCATTTTGCAAGACATAGACTTGTATGTCACTATTCGTACACATGAAATAAAGTCACGGTTATTTTTTTTTATAAATGAAATAAAAAGATAGTGTGACATAAATCCATCATTTGTTATTTGTTTGTAAAGACATCAATCCATAAATTGACTTGAAAAGAATACTTTTTGGAGCAAAACAATCAAATAAATATACCGAGAGTGTATTCACTCACAACTCATCGCTATCAACCTCACCAGATAATATTAATTAACAGATGACTCTGCTTTCCGCTTCTTCCTCTTGAGAAGGTTCAACTAGCTGCTCGTAAGAGAAGGCCAGCATAATCTGAAAAAATATATATTCTCATGTCAACGTTCATCCGTGAAAGCTTTTTTGCTCATTTATTTACATTTCTTCTAAATACATGTATTGTGACAAAAAATGATTTCCCATTTTCAGGACGACTCCAAGATTTTTTTCTTTTTTTTTGGGTGTGAATTTTAGAACATTCTCAGATGTGTTGTTGAAAGGCTTAGTTTGATTTTCTTCTACGTTGCTTACCGTTAGGAGTACCAGCAGTGCCATCATCACCCCTATCATGATATACATATTGTCAATGAGGCCACCAGCCCACAGCGGACCCAGAATGGTCGCTAGACCTCCGACTGAGCGCCGCACTCCCTGGCTGAAACCTGCAAGGCCAGCAAAATGCATTATTTATACTACTGTATTAGGTTAAACAGTGGAGTTGAGCACATTATAACAGAACGGCAACATCATGAAGATTGATAGTGAGTAAAAACAACAGCAAAAATGTTACATACGTTTAGAAATCTGCAAAAAAGGTACACACTGGTAAATAAAGAATTAGAACAAAGAGGAAAACCAGCAGGCAGTATGTACAGTGCCCTCCATAATTATTTGCAACCCTTCTTAACATGGTTTCTTTAGTTTCTAAAAATTAACGGCCAGATTGAATTTGCACCTCCTCGGTCGGTACCCCAAACTCGCATTCTGATCATTTCATCTTTCACTAACAATAATAGTAATAATGGTAATAACAATAATAATAATTATTATTATTATAGTCCAATGCATTTTATTTTAAGGTGCCTTTCTTGGCACTCAAGGGTGTCGTACACCGTTACATTATGTTGAGTAAAAGAACAATAAAAATTATGACAGTATGTAAAAAAAAAAGAAGAAAAAAACAGAAAGGGGCAGATTAAATTGAGTTGTGATATGAATTGAGTGAAAGAGTCACTTTCTAACTGCCATCATTCCGCCATGGTGTTCTTTGAGCAAAGCCTGCATTTATACTTTGCCATGTATGCAACCGGTGGGGAAACAGGTGCAAACTGTACTCGGTTGTCAAACGCTGCTATATCATTAGCGCAACATCCTATGTGAAAACGACGTTAAAACTGCAGGTGCAAATGAGGAGAGTTAATAATGGTGCTATCAGCGGACGCAATTCATTCTTTGTGGAATCTGCACTGTGTTTTTGCCTAAGCAATATAGGAACAAAATTTTAAACAATGTAAATCCTACATGGCCGCACGGTGGACAAATGGTTAGCATGTCCGCCTCACAGTGCCGAGATGCGGGATTCGATTCTGGCTCCGGCCTTCCTTTGTGGAATTTTCATGTTCTCCCCATGTCTGTGTGGATTTTCTTCGGGTACTCCGGTTTCCTCCCACATTCCAAAAATGTGCATGGTAGGTTAATAGAACAAAAATCCCCTTTTCCAGTTTCTTAGTGATCCAAGGGAAGACAATTTCAAGCTGCTCAACTCATTTCATTTCATATGCAAGTGGAACCCTTTGCAATGAAGCGGCCCCGCAGAGTCATTTTCTTCTCTTTTTTAGGCTGCACAATTTCTTACCTTGTGTTTTTACAGAGGTAACTTTGGAGAAGAGGGAAACCTGGGCAACAGATACAAACGGCAGACCCAGAAGCTGCAGAAACAAGCCAATCACAAACTCTGCCAGCTGCCATGGGAAACTACCTACACAAAGACATGGTGTTCAGGTTCATGAAAAGTTCATTTTTCGCTGGTGCGCCACGATTGCATGTTAGAGATGGTAAACTTTAGGTTTGTGAAACAACTTTCCACAATAAAGGTCTGTTGTTGTTGGTTTATTAGCACAAACCAAAGAGTCAAAGAAACCTAAGCAGCAATTGGGGCGAAATTAGGGCTTCAATCAGAAGAAAATAACCTTCCTGACAATAAAGGTGACCAAACAACCTTGCTTTGCCGGGACATGTCCCCTCGCCCCTTGTGTCCCCTTTTTCGGGAAATCAAAATATGGTCACCCTACATAAACCCCTACTTAAAACTTAGTTTTATGTTTTAAAAAAAAGCATATAAGGCAAGCCATAATTCATACTAACCTAGAGGATTAGCCAGGAAGATGAGGCACCAGATACAGGAAATATTGCAAATGCAAAGGCCAACTGCCAAAATCACTCGCTCAGTGACACGGAGACTCAGCCAGCGCACCAACAGGAAGCCAGCAATCACTTCCACGCCACAGAGGCAGTACATGAGGCTGTTCTCCAACTCTCCATAGTTGAAGTACTTTTGGGTCAGTGGTGTCACCATGGTCTGCAACAAGTGGATTATTATTAATACACATGTGACAGTGTCATTTTTGGATTGAGACAGCAGATGAAAAACCAAAGGATGCTCAAAATGAGAAAGATTTTTACTGTTTAGATTTTTTTTTATATAAAATTGTACCTCCAATGCCGTTTGATTAAACAGGGTGATGAATTGAGCAGAGAGCAGCACAATCACCTCTTCTCTCAGGAACTCTGCAGTTACAGTGACAAAAGATCACGGTCAAAGAATCCATGGAAGAGCAGTAGAATGAACTACTAACATTCAAAGACATTAAATGGGAGGCAGCACCCACCCGCCTGCATTTAAAGTGATTCTTTTTTTCTGATTAAAAGTCAGATGTTCTCAAAGGCTTGTCCTGACATTTCCTTTTTTCGAACAAAAGCCTGAGGATTTGCGCCAAATCTGATTGATTTCAGAATGTTCACAATTCCATTCACTTTGTGAAAATACCCAGTTTCTGCAGGGGGTTCACAGAAATCTGACATTTGAGCGGGAGTGTGCCCACTTTATACCCACGACAGCATAAAACTCACCAACCTCGTGAGAGACTGAAGTTCTTAAAGGGATTTGAGGACTTGTGAGACACTGGTGGCTCAGGAGATGGTGACGTTTGATTCAAGGTTGCATCAGGAGTTGCAGTAGTGACATTCCTGTGCGACTCAGTGGCAGCCGCAGAGCCATAGGAGCCTGCCAGCTCCTGGGATTGCATTAGTGGCTTTACCTCCTCATCCTCAATCTTGTCCTCATCCTCATCCTCCTCATCCTCAGCTTCCTCTCCCGTTGTTTGTTCATTCACCATGTCATTGCACTTGGTTTTAAGAGTCTCCTTCCCCCTCTGCAGAGGTGGGAGATCCCAGTACATGAAGACCACAGCGAATTGAATAAGAATCCACAATAAACACATGAAGAGCTAGAGGGAACAAAGAAAACAAATACAAAAAGGTTCCAAAAATTAGTGTTTACCGGTTGTGAAACTTTCTCAATATTTTTAATGCAATAACTCGATGAAGGATCAGATTTTGATGATGAGACAAGACTGGACAAAAATGTTAGCGGGTGTTCTGTCAGACGTTCAAAATGTATGCTCATCGGTTGCCAGTTGTTCAAGGAGGAGCTGGAATTATTGACCTGGACGTTTTTAAAAGCCGTGTCTAATAATACGGGTTTCACGTAAATCGATAAATCGTTGACATGATACACATGACCATCTTAGGTGTGTTAGCTACTGTTATGTTGTGAACATGCTGGGTTGTGAGGCTGGTGGGTGTATAAAAAGTGCAGGAAAATGTACAATTTTAGATCCGTTGCTGTCCCACACAAAATAGAAACAACAGTACGAACAATTTATATTTTAGGCAATTAAAGAAAAAAGACTCTAAAGCAGTGGTTCTTAATCTGGGTTCAATCGAACGCCAGGGGTTCGGTGAATCAGTCTCAGGGGTTCGACAGAGTCTCTGCCATAGAGGATAAGACACACAGAACTCAATATGTCAATTTGTTCATTTCGTGCACAACAAAAAAATGATACTTCATACTCATTGTTTACTTTTTCGGTTTTTAATAAATGTGTTTTCTTAGGTCTTGAATTTGTAAAAATTCATTTTTAGTTTTCATGAATGTGCATATGAACTGGTTATGGTTGGTACCGCTAACAAGGTTAAGAACCACTGCTCTAAAGTATGATTGAGCAGGGTCAGACCACTGTACAACAGACATGAGAAACAATTAGTTAAATACTTTTATTCTATTTGGACAGACTTAGTAACTCCTTACCCCTGGTGCAGTGAATGTATCGACCACAAAAGGACCCAGGTGGAAATCACACAATCTCAGGACGATGTTAAATGCTGGACCTACATCAAAATTTCTATTAAAATTTGGTCAACAGGCTAAGGCCATCGAGATCCAGTAAACAGAGGAAATTATACATTAAAAAATAACAATAACATGTTAATAACACACACACACACATGTGAGCGGTATAGCAGAGGCCATCATCCATCTACTGTCAAATGTTTAACTTGTTCACGGTCACTGGTGAGACGGAATATCCTCACAAAGGTGGCGGGGGGTTCTGGATCCTATCCCAGCTGTCTTTGGGCAGTAGACGGGGACACCCTGAACCGGTTGCCAGCCAATCGCAGGGCACACAGAGACAAACAACCATCCACGGTCACGCTTACATTCAAACCTAGGGAAAATTTAGAGCAGGGGTGTCCAAAGTCGGTCCTCAAGGTCCGTTGTCCTGCCTGTTTTCCAGCTCTCCCTGGAGCAACAAACCTTATTCAAATAATCAGGATTGTTCTAATGCTGCTACAGAGCCGGCTGATGAGCTGATCATCTGAATCAGGTGTTCTGCAGCCCAGAGAGATGGAAAACAAGCAGGACAGTGGCCCTCCAGGACCGGAGCTGGACATACCTGATTTAGAGTGTTCAATCAGCCTGCCATGCATGTTTTTGGAATGTGGGAGGAAACCGGAGTACCCGGAGAAAACCCACACAGGCCTGGGGAGAACATGCAAACTCCACACAGGGAGGCCGGAGCTGAAATTGAATTACCTCTGCACTGTGAGGTTGACGTGCTAACCGCTGGATCACCAGGCCGCCCTAATATTAATATTATATATATATATATATATATATATATATATATATATATATATATATATATTAGAGCTGTCAGTTTAGCACGTTATTATTATTATCGGCATTAATTGAAGTCAATTTTAACGGCATTACATTTTTTTATTGCGAAATTAATGCGGCAACACGTTACAGCAGATGTTACGCTGCTCTATAAATAAACCGAAAACTAAACAACAAGCGTGCTGCACAGGTCCACGCCCATGTCTGTTTTGCCAACCGAAAATGGATAATTAAAGAGTTTATGAATGGAAAGTTTACTTTTAAAAAGTTGCTAGATGGTTCCACTGACAAGACCAAAGTTACCTGTATGTTTTGCAGTCGTAAACTGAGCTATCATCATAGCATGTCGAGTCGGAAATACCACTTAATGACCAAGCACACAGCTGATGTGAGTTCTCTGCCCCCTCATCCAAAACAGACAGCTATGGATAATCTCAAAGCAAAGAAAATGACACGATGAAGAACAAATTTGCTGAAGCCATCGCTAAATGTATGGCTACGACATGTAAGCCTGTCAACATTGTCCACATCTCGACTCAAGCTGAAATCATTCACATTGCGTCTAACGACTCCACTACGGATTGCCAGCGAGAGCCTCCATTACAAGCTATGTACAGAAATTGTGCGTAGCAGAGAAGGCTAAGGTACACCAAGCGGGAGACTACACTGTTTCGGGAGAGAAATAAGAGACTAGGTTGATGAGCCTCCGGTGAATAAAGAGCAGGTAGCCTGTTGAGTTTGAGTTGATTGTTACTTGTATGGAACAATTTTGTGTGGAAGGTCACTGTGTTTCGTGTCCATATAAATAAAAGGGGTGTAGCTTCTCTGTGTTCGTCTGACAGTGACAGTGCGCTGAGGCACGTCGAGAGTTCAGCGGTGCAGTGGTAGCGACCACACTGAAAATAAAACGTCTCCAGTGTTGTTCCTAGACACCAAGTGTCGTCATCCGAAATGATGTCTACACAAAACCATAGAGAGACTTCCGCGCAAGAAGCCTTACTGCTGTGCTCAAAGCAAACTTGAGAAAAACGAAGTATGCAACCATGGCTTAAATCCACTATAGGCTGAGTACTAGTTTACCTTCGATGTGCACTTCATAATTTTATATTGCTCTGTTCCGATTCCCTAAAAAGAGCTGTTAAAGGAGCTGTTGTGTGACAAAATATTTTTTCACTGTTGTTGCTGGACAGTAATATTGTGTGAACTGCTTCAAGTGAAAAATGTTCACGTAAAATTGAAAATCGAAATTGTTGTTTCAGTAAATATTTGCATTTTGCACATAGAAAACTGATCGATGATCCCATATTGATGAGAGCATTAAAATGGAAAAAATAGAACTACAAATATATAAAAGGAAATTCAGAAACGATAAAAAAAATGTGCAAGTAATCACGATTAATTATGAGTCAATTATGACAGCTGCGTTTTTAATCACGATAAAATATTTTAATCGTTTGACAGCTATAATATATATATATATATATATATATATATATATATATATAATATATATACTGTATATAAAAAAAACATCTTAATTCAATCCATACAGCACTCACCAATCAGAAGGCCTACTTGTCGACAGACCATGACAATGGCAAACACAGTGGCGCGATCTTCTGGGGCTGTGATTCTGGTCAGCAAACCAAATATGGACGACCCAGCGCCTGAGCCTATGCCTGAAGAGAACACGTCCACATAACTGCACTACAATGCTGAAACTCAGAGAAGAAATTTAATTTGTGATGCATGCTACAAACTCATGTGACTTTATTGCAACAACATATACTGGTAGTTGGTTGTTGACAAAAAAAAAAGTTCAAATGAATACTTGATAGTGACATTCCTTCTGCTGTTTTCAATTTCAACGCAGCAACTAGGTATTGTAAAGAAAATGTGACATAAACACATCATAAGGCCTTACCTGCCACCAGTCTGCTCGACAGTATGAGCCACTTAGAAAAGCCCAGAAAATACATGAAGTTACCTGAAGAGTCAAAAGGAACAAAAAGCTGAATATAAAACAGTAAAAAATAAAATAAAAAATGCTTTTCATAAGCACGAGCAAGTCACTGATCTCAGTGCAAGAGAAGTGTGAACTCACCCACAATCTCAAAAAAGTTGGAAAATAAAATAATCTTCTTGGTGGTTCTCGTTCTGTCAGACCAGTGGCCAAACAGTGGACTCGCAAGGAGGCCACTCAGGCTGAATGCTGACAGGGTCAAACCCAAGAAATACGGTGGTGCATCTAACGTTTGCAAATACTTCCATATCGTGGGCAGTATCACAGCTAGGGACAAAGATGAGAAGTATTTGCTTGGGATAACAGAGACACAAGAATTATTATTGCAAAGCAGTGGGGATTTGGGGCATACTATGTCCATCCATCCATTTTCTAATCTGTTTATCCTCACAAGGGTCGCAGGCATGTTGGAGCCTATCCCAGCTGTCTTTGGGCAGAAGATGGGTACACCCTGAGCTGGTTTCCAGCCAATCGCGGGGCACACAGACGAACAACCATTCCCATTCACAATCACACCAAGGGACAACTTAGACTCTAAATTGTTAATGGAATACTCTAAATTGTAGAGTATTCCATTAACCTGCCATGGATGTTCTGGGAATGTGGGAGGAAACTGGAGTACCCGGAGAAAACCCACGCAGGCACGGGGAGGACATGCAAACCCCACACAGGATGGCAGGAACCCAGAATCAAACCCAGCACTTCTGCACTGTGAAGTGGATGTGTTAACCAGTCATCCACTTTTCAAACCTTTAGTAATTTTTATGAGAATAAATGGCTCTCTCCGTTTGTCATAATTATAGTCCTACAGAGATTGTCACATACAGTAGGATCAGCCAAGAACAGCAATTTTTAAATTGTCTTATTTTTTTCTCTTTTAGAGCTTAAAAAAATAATTAAAAAAAGAATATTTTTTAAATAAATCGTCAGGCACTTATGCTCGACACTGACAAATACTGATAATAGTCAAGACAAGTATAAATGTTGCAGGCCATTACTAGGAACAAACCAACATCTTAAATAAAACCCAAGTCCGTTTAAAAATCAGGTTGAGGATTTGCGTTTCCATGCAGGCTCAAAAAAACGTTTACTGTGGTTACGAAAAAATTAGAACATGCTTTATTTTTTCCCGTAACGTATTTAGCTAAAATAAAAATTTCACGACAGGACACAAGTACATACAGTACATAATGTACAGTCTCTTTACATTTTAGAAGATACACCTACTCAAACATGTTAAATAAAAGTCATCATCTTTGCTGTCAAGATGTACCGAACTCTATGTTATACACATAATGTAAACATACACAGATAGGGGCAATGTGATCAGGTTATCGACAATTATCGAAAGATAAAAGACTAACATGCAATCTAACGCCATATATATTTTATAGCTCTATAGGATTTTCAAAGAGATATTTACCATATTCTATGCCGGTCAACAAAAAGATGAGTCCAATGGTAAAAAATGTCAGCTTCTTTTTCCGTCCATGATCCATAGTGATGTGCTGTGCTATACACTGTTAGTGTTAACCCTCATTATTCCTCAGGTATATTAAAATTTCGGCATCTCCACAAAAACAGCGCAGTGAACTTAATTTTAGAGGAGGTGCTTCCAATTAGAGCCAGTGCGTTTGACAACTGCGGGACACAGGAAATGTATTTAACCGTCGGCAAGCACCTACTTCTCCTATTAGCTGCTAAGTGTGCGCCTGATTGCATTCAAGGGTTCGTCCAGTAGAACTGACAACACATTTACGTGAAAAAACATTGCACAAGCAGCCAAGCCTTTCCTGCGCATTTTAATCCTGGAATCTTAACTTCCGGGTATGATTTCACCTCGACCAATCACAAACTCGGATTCACCTCGCAGACAGTTTAAGGTGTGCCTCTAAAAACAAGTTTTAAACGAAACTTTCAAACGTCATGTGTGGTTTCCTAACATGAAAATCGCCCCTGTCCGAGTTGTTGCGTTTGATTTACCAGAATTTAAAGTTGTGCAAAGTCAACATTTGTTTTCTGACCATCATTTGTGGAATTCCAAACATCGAAATACGGGGAAACATTTCGTCATAGAGCAAATACCAATTTCGTGTGGGGGAAAAAAAAGAAAAAACTTTCCAAACCTCAATGACCCGTGACTTTTAAAAATTACTCGATCACTGTTAAGTCCAAATAGACAAATAACCGATTGCACAGCACCATCACCACCCGCAAAATCACCAAAAGGTGCATATACTGTACTGAAACACTGTCGTCAGCTACATTAAAATCGAATCTGATATTCTCACACGAAGTTGTGAGAACTTATTTTTTATTGAGGTAACTGACTGTGAAAATAAACCGAATTGAAGTCAAATATATTTCACAATTTGAAGTCAGTTTGACTTCGGTTCTACTCCAATAAATTCAAATTGTGCACTTCAGTCTGTTTGTCAATGCAAAGATTCGAATAAAATTACACATTCAATTTGTGTAATTCAAATCGTTTTACAATGCAATATTTTAGGTCTAAAATTCAAATATAAATTATTTAAATTCAATGTTTCAGCCCATAAAACATCCATTCTGTTGCACTGTATGAACAGCAACTAGTGGCTCCAGATTTTAATTTCTGCCATCTCATGGAAGAGTATATAATTGTTCACCCTGTCACTATATTCTGCTGGAACACATTGACGGAAAAATACATATTTGTAACTTTTTGGACAAATTAAGTGAAAATTGGCCATTTCCTACCGCAGCCCTTATCATCTTTCACAGCACACAAGTGTGCCACGGCACCTTGGTTGTGGATCATTCATATTGATAAATGTGACTGTGTCATGTGTGGGCCACCTAATCATTTTCAGAAATGGGCAAAGCTTGAGCCGATACCAGCGGAGCGTGGGTGAGAGGACTCATAGTCTGGAATGGTTACTGATAAATCGCAGGACATACAGACACCTTTAGCCACTGAAAAGGGATTGATCATGTGCAGGCTGCATGAAAGCCAGCCAAGTGAATCACTACACTTTCAATTACCGGTAATTGAATAAAATAGTCTTTATTTTTCTTTCACAGTTAAAAGCATGCTTAAATTTAAAAATGGAAGATCCGAACATTTTAGACCACAGGAATACAACCCACTTTGCATTTAAATGTGCAAAGTATGCAAGGTTTTGTCTGTGCTCTCATGCCTTCAGTCTTTTGCAATGCTCCTCGTGGCGTCACCATCCTGTGACATCCATTACCAATGTGACATTGTGGTGAAACTCCACACAACACCCTGCCTCTTTCAGTTCTACCCTTAATTAAATTTTGACTATTGAGTGCCCACTATTCTCAGAGTAACAGGCTCCAGAATGCCGAGGACTAAATGGTCCTCTGCCAATTTGGGAACAAATGTTCAAAATTTCTGATACTCAAATTAGCGCAACAAGCCAAAAACATTTTAAATTTTACACATGGATCATCGATTTCATCAAGAAAATAGTTACTCTATTTATTCATGTTTAATATAGTAGAATCTGCAATGACAAAACAGCATTCACTATTTTATTTCTATTTTGTTCAGGGAAAATTGTTTGAATTTGCTAGCTTTGTTGTGTTTGTTAATTGCGTGGTCAGGAACTATAACTTGCAAGACAATGTATTAAGCAGCCCCAGTAAAACAATGATCAAATTAAACTAGAGTATGATCAATTAGTTCAGAAGTGCATTCAGAAAGGTAAACTTAGCATGAACCGAGCTCTAACAAATCTAGCTTTAATGCAGACCTCTTCAATTCTAGTAAGAGCTTGACGGTTTACTCAATAAATAAGGAATTTGCCTTTCTCTGCCCACAATTGAGCCGGTTCACTGGGTTTCTCCAATAAGTCGTAAAATATTCATTCATTCATTCATTCATTCATTTTCCGAACCGCTTGATCCTCACTAGGGTCGCGGGGGGTGCTGGAGCCTATCCCAGCTGTCTCCGGGCAGTAGGCGGGGGACACCCTGAATCGGTTGCCAGCCAATCACAGGGCACACAGAGACGAACAACCATCCACGCTCACACTCACACCTAGGGACAATTTAGAGTGTTCAATCAGCCTGCCATGCATGTTTTTTTCAGAATGTGGGAGGAAACCGGAGCACCCGGAGAAAACCCACGCAGGCCCGGGGAGAACATGCAAACTCCACACAGGGAGGCCGGAGCTGGAATCGAACCCGGTACCTCTGCACTGTGAAGCCGACGTGCTAACCACTGGACTACCGGGCCGCCCTAGTCGTAAAATAATCATGCATAAAATTAAACCACAAACTATTTTTTTCTCTTCTGAAAAACAAGTCAATAACTGACATTTATATTGTTTATGAGCAATATTTGATCATGATTTTCGGTGAATGTTTACAGTTATATTTAGCATTAATAATTTGGGTTGAATAGGTTCTACAAACTGGTGTTTTAACTATTACCGAAAAATAAAAATCCGTAACTTGGGAGGTGGTCTAATAATTTTAGCAGCTAGCATACATTTTCCACCCTGCACTGTGAATATTTACATGAATACCCCCTCATCCCCAACGCAAGCAAAACATCTGTCTGGGTGGTATTAGTTTAAGAAGACTCGGTGTCTGCTTTGACTTAGATGACGATCAGATCATATTTTATAATCAATTTAGGCAGACATTCAGGTAATTCCGAACCCCTCATCTACTTCTTCTTGCCATTGTTTTACGGTTTTACTATACCTAAAATAACAAAAAAGACACCATCAAAAATTGCAGTTTTATAAACCCCAAACCACAGTACGCTGTTCCATAATTCTGAAACCACAAAATTCAGATGTGCAGTGTCTAAAAAAAAGAGCCCTTTTGTGTGTGTGTGTGTGTGTGTGTGTGTGTGTTATACACACAGAGTGTAGAATCTATTTACAAAGTAATAGAAGAAAGGGTTGGAGCAGTTCTCAAATATCACAGTCTAATTCTCTAAATTACTAGTCCATTTCTCAAGAGGTTTACCCCCCCCCCCCCCAATCGGTAAATATAAAATAGAAACAGTACTCCTATATAACCTCAGTTTATCACTGCATTCAGTTCAGTACGGTTTTCATGTAGAGTGTGACAGTGGGAACAATGAGAAGACGAGGGGAGCGCTGAGTTTTAGAAAGCCAATTTCTTCATGAGGAGGTACACCCTGGAGTCCACCTCGAATCCATGAAGGTTGTTGGCGTCCCCCTGCAGCCTCATGAGGAGGCCACCGTAAGAGACATAGGCAGAGCTGAAAGTGGAGAGGGCGGGAAATTATTGTACATTCAAGAAAGGAACGTTACTCTTTTCCTCACATGTTCCATTGAAGAAAACATTCATAATTACACAATAGATGTTAAAATAATGTGATAGAGCAGGGATGTCCACCCCAGTTTTGGTTTCCTTTCAACCGTTATGCATGTGATAGCATATAAATGTCCAACAGACTCATCCTATTATTACTAGTACACAAGAAATTGATGGATAATTCGTGTTGAAATCAAGAGTAAATGAAAGTCATTTCAGCAATTGTTCAATTCATTATAAATTGGGGTTTGGTATCTAACAAATGCATGCAATATGTATACACACGATAGTAAAAGTAAAGTGAATTGGCAATTTTCATGCAGCTTTTAGGAATAAAGAAAAAGCAGACACACATAATTTGCTTAAGCAGGCCACATCACATGATGTGGTCGGCCAGACCAGGTGCCTGGGACTCAGTTTGACAGTGGTACGATGGAGTGTTAAAATATGATTGTTTACAATGCTTCACCATATTTAAAGAATACAGACTAATTACAACTCAAATACTAAAATGTTATTTAGATAGATGAAGTCAGAAAAGAAAAAAAAATAAATCACTCACAGGCGTGTTGCAGCTTCTGTTGAAGTCTCATCACCCTCAATCTTATAAACCTTCCCGTACATCACATAATCAAATTGGTCTGATCTGAAAAATTATGAAATTATGATTATTAACTATGAAATTCAACCTCATGATTATGTACATGAATCCAAATTAATACCACATAAACACAAATGTGTCAATGACCATCAGTACTTGAAACTTACCGAGATGGTCTGTCATCTTGAGGATTGTACTCCCCATCATCTGGCGTTCCGTCTTCATATAATGTGCTGGCGATTACCAATCTGAATTTGTCACCTTAATGAGATGAATACTGATTTTTACTGTGCACTTTTCTGTATTTGTCGCTTCAAAGACTGGTGACACATATGCTTTCAATTGCCTTACTACAAGCATAGGTCTGATATAATTCATGAATTTGTTCGGCAAATAAAACAAATTAAATGGTGCAACTGCTTTAGTACAAAGATGTAAGAGGTTACCAAGATCTACTGGATAGATTTGAATGTTCACATCCAAGATGAGGTCCATCTTAAAAGATTCACTTTCACAATGTAGACGAGATACTGTGGAAAATAGACAATAATACAATTCATTTAGATTCACTTTTAAGCAACATGAAGGATGCCTTTAAAATGATTTAGAAAAGGGCCATCAGTTGGATTCCACTTGCGTCCACAAGGAGGGTTTGCTGAGTTGTTCGAAACAATAGAAAAGCACATATTTGTGCAAATACAATACTTGAGGGAGCAAAATTACTTTTCGAATGTGGTTTCGGGAGCATAATGTAACGTTGAACAGAAGACATGACACACCTCTGTCAAACTTCTTGCCATCTGGATCGATGTCCTTTACGTCGAATATATCCTCGAAGAGGATTCCAGCCATTTCTTAATCTGTTTCTGCCCACACAAATACAAAAATATGACAGAAACAGTTTACAACAATTATGCTCCAAAGTTGGGGCGCAATTGCAAACACAACGCTGATGTCCCAACTTCATCACATAACACCGTGCCGGCGTTTTCACATTAGAAAATTACATGAAAGAAGATGCGAAAACCCACTGATAAGAGATGACTGAGTAGAAAGTGTATGTGAACTCGCTAGTTAGTCGACGAAAATCTGCCACTACTCGACATCCCGTGTGGGCGAGGACGTCCTTCTCAAAGCGGGCTTAAACTTCGATTTTCCCAGAACTGTGACATGCTATCTGATAGCGTTAGCGGGCTGTGCGCCCATTTCCCGAACCTTACCTCTTGTACGTTAGTGGACTAAGTTATCTCTGTTGTCCACAGCCAGCATATACCTGCACGTGTTCTTGTAACGAGAGTAATTACAGTCTGCACTTAAATTCTTATTTCGTTAACTCGTCATTCATTCAAAACACCGTGTGGCGGTCAAACCAAACAACGTGCTCAACCTTTGACACATCATCTACTTCCGGCGAGCATGATAACCTGTTATTATTTTTATTAATGAATGTTGTAACATATTCAAGATAATTAAATATTTACTTACATACTTTTTGATTTTTCAAAAAGAAATCTAGGTATATCGTGCTTATGGCATTGACAGTAAAATAAAATATATCCACACAAAGAGTTCGACGACGTTAACCCCGTTTTACGACATTTACTCATACTTTCCTGCCACAACACTGGTTGCTATGTGGTGAGCGTCTCCTATGTGTACGGTTGCTAGCTAATGGATCTCGCGCTAATATCGATGTACTGTTGAAAATAATGCAGTCTTTGATTAAAATTAATATTGGATTGTGACATTTAGTGCGAGAATACCGACACCTGTTATAATGTTAATTTAGGCGAGAATAGGAGAAGGCAATAATAAGTGTAGATCCGCTGTGCTGGAAAATAGTTCGTGCTGTGGCTAGCAGATCATCGAAGAGCTACTACTTGTTCGCTTCATTTTCATCGGCCGAATAAAAATATAGATGCTAACACACCTACTTGAAATGAATTACATAAAACGAAACACAATGGGGTGTGATCTTTATTTGCGCGATGCAGCGTTCAACTCTTTAATTTAAACAACGCTTTTATTTTTTAAGTGATGATTTTTCTGTGGCGGTATTGTAGAACTTGTGTTATGTTTTACAGGACGTACTGAACACGTTAGGGTGAAACCAATGCTGAAGTAGAAAAATTGAAGCATTTCTTTTCCAGGAACTGCAAAAAGTTGCTTTTCATGTGAGGGTTAAGAAGTTCTGGATACTCACATGAGTTTCAGGGAGGAAGACAAAATGGGGGACATTTTAGCCACTGAAGCCAATATTCTTGGGATGATCAAGGAGGTATTAATAAATCTGTCAATCCGATTAAATAAATCAACGTGTCCCTTGTGTCAAAATATAGCATTTGTTGACACGTATTGCTTGTTTTTGTTTTCGACCGCAGTACCTTAAGGTTCAACAGTTTGATAACACAGTTGACAGTTTTGACAAGGAGTGCAAGAATAAAGGAAAACTTGTGTCCAAGCCTCAAGGAAATGCTCTGAGAGACGTAAAGACTCACATCGTCCAGGTAAAATGTAAAATTCAGCCATTTAAATTGGTTTGAAGAGGTTGTAAAATGACAAGTTAAACAGTTTTGTTTTAAGGTGGGTCGAGTGCGACTGTGTATCGCTATTAATATTGTTTATTTCAGACGTCTTAATGATTTCCCTTCCAACCCCATCTCTATGTGCAGAAAGACCTCCTTAGTTCTTTCAATGAAGGGGACTTCAAGGTATTCTTTGAGATGTGGGCAGAGAATATTCCTTCTCATTTCATTAAAACTGATACTGAGGCCCAAAAGCTGGAGTTCTACCTTTATATCCATTTTACCATCTACCCACTGAGAAGCCAACCTGAACGACAAGTATGTATTTGACTGATTTATATTGTGTTGGGGCGGCACGGTTGCCTACAATGGGTTTCTTTGGGTACTCCAGTTTCCTCCCAAAGTCCAAATATATGCATGGCAGGCTGATTGAACACTGAAAAGTCCTTTGGTGTGATTGTGAGCGCGCATGGGTGTTTGTCTATCTGTGCCCCACAATTGGCTGCCAACCAGTTCAGGTTGTATCCCGCATACTGCCCAAAGACAGTTGGGATAGGCTCCAGCACACGCGCGACCCTCGTGAGAATAAGGAGATGTAAAAATGGATGGAGGGATTGATTATATTCTAGGATTCTGACAGCACATAAGTTTCAATTACTCAACATGTCCACCAAGCAGTGCTATTCAAAAGCATGTTGCACATTGCCCCCACTGCTAAATCTAATACAAGATGCTGGTATAACCAAGACTGATGGTGAAGTGCAGCCTCCATGAGGGAAAATGCAATTGATGCTTTTGACTGTATACTGCATTGACGTATTTGCATGAGACTGGACTGCCACCTCAAAACAAGTTTGGTAATACTTGCAGACCAAGAAACATTTATTATACTTTTAGTATTATATATAATATTAAATGGGTTTATGAGTGCTTTACAGGTGGCTTTTCAAATCTAATTTATTTTAAGATTTGTATGAATTAACATAATCTGACACCTTCTTTAGGACCAGGTGGAGTTTGAAGACAGAATTTCTTATTTCAAAAAATACCTGGAGACATGTGGAAGGGCACTGAGTCAGACCACAGAGTTTCTGCCTTATTATGCTCTGCCTTATGTGTCCAACCCCACCACCCATCCCTTCTTCAAGGATCTCTTTCAGGTTCTTAATTAAATTATTATAACATTGTTGTTTATAATATAATAATGACCTGTCAGAGGTGCATCTTTAATGAACAACTGTCTTTTATAGGAAACCTGGATACCAAAGTTGAAGAACAAACTTAAAGAGTTTGTGTCTGTGACAATGAAACCACCAAACTGCCCAAGGCTGCTGGCATTATATGTATCTTTTTCTGCCATTTAAAATAGGAAATCACTGATCCAATCTGATGTCTTTTTATTATTTCCCTGCCAAAAGGAAATTTGGTACCCCAGGTGCCAATTTTAGAGTAATTTTATTTATTGAGGAATTCAAGGTTAAGGTTTGTGAACATGAATTATTGCTGAATAAACTGAACCGTCCTGGCATGGCCATTCCATGTTAAACCAACACTCCCTGGATAATTTGTGTGTCTAAGTATTACAGCTACAGAAAACTTAGTAGAGCACCAGGATCAACTGAAGGATAGCAATAGTTTTTCATATGTTAATGTAATGTACTGGTCTATAATAGTTACACTAACATCTCAAGTGATGCTCAAAGGGAAAAACTAAATTCCCTCCATACTGTATAACCCCAAAAATGTACCTCATCTGACCATCTATTTCCTTGTGTAAACACTCACAAAGCTGATGTGTCAAATGCTTCTGTAAACACATTAAATAGAAGTTAACTGGAAGATGTCCACTTTAATGCACATGTCACGTCATGCATGACAGCTGTGTTTGCACATAGAAGGGTGTTGGTCGATAAAAAATTTTCAAAAGAAATGCAACCCTCACTTACATTAACTCAAACAATCCCATCCCACTGGTATCAATTACATATTGACACCAGTTTGCCTTCGCACTATAAAATGGATTGTCTTAATCCTGTACAAATTGTCTTGGTGAGCCAAGTGCGAGCTTCAAACAGGATGTAGGACATTCTGTGACTCACAACTCATATATTCTTTACGCGCCTTTATGTCACACCGAAGGAAATGGACACACATTAGATATGTTGAATGAATGGCCAGATGAGTGCTGAGGTGTGTTCCTTAACAGACGGTATGCAGAAGGAAGGCGGAAAGAGTTCAAAAGGTAAATGGCTTTCTGATCTTACTTAGGATGTATTTGGTGATTAATATGAGACCACCTTGCAAAACTTAATAAAAATGCACTAACCCTAAATGTCCCTTGTTCCAGTACAAAGTCAAAGTGTCTAATGTGCATGTTTAAGCTCGTATAATAGATGGATGGAATTGAGCTATTTTACTTATGCAGTTGTGCTCCCTAAGTTTACATAAAGTGTATGCAGTGAACACCCCCCCATCCCCTACTTTGCACAGAAGCCTTGCAGCAGCTCCATGTACAGCTTGTTGAGTCAGAGCGCCGCTCCGCCAGCTACATGCGCAAGTTCAACAAGATGCAAGCAGACTACTACCAGCTTATTGGCATCACGGCTGAGCTCGTTGATTCGTTGGAGGCCACAATCAGCGGAAAAAATGTAATGTTAATTGCAAATTCACACATGCCTGCAACATAAAATATATTCTGAATATATTTTATAGACTGAAATAATACTGAAACTAAAAGTTTTGTATCAAAAGTGACAATGAAAGAAATATGTGCACACATACAGTGAATAGAAAATACCTACAGTGTTAACAAAACGCCATTACAGCCATCGATATACATTGGTGCCTTGACTTACGAGTCAAAGTTCTCGGAAAAATGCTACACATTAAAGCTAATACTTTCAGCACACACTTTGACAATGAATATGCCACTGCCACCTACTGAAGTGGATGTGCAATTATGCTTTATTTTAGTCCCCCCCCAAAAAATTACATGGGGTCTAAAATTACCCCTCTTGCATCGCCCCTTACGCGCTCACCCCCAGAGGGGCCTGCCTCCCTATTTGAGAAGGCACTGTGATGTCATTTTCAGTCGACAGGAAGTGGCAGCATAAGGCAAAATGGCAGCACACAGAGAGAGATAAAGCTCAAGTCATTTCCTCACAAGTTACGGTAAACAAAAACATTGCAGATTGAAAGCTCTTTTGTGACAAACTCATGTGCGGGGGCACTTGTAAGTTGAAGTACTATTGTGTGCTCAAAAGTCAAGGCGGCATGTTATGTTATTGCAGATATCGCCCGAGTACCTGCAGAGTGTGTGTGCTCGCCTGTTCAGCAGCCAGATGAGGCAGAGCACGGTGCCGACGACTGACCTTACCCGACCTGGCACTGTGAGTGGAAGAACCTTTTTACACGCTTTCTTTCCCACTAGATCCATGACCAACCACAATATGTTGCAGGTCCTGATGATAGTAATGTAAAAATGGATTTGGAAACAAATTAATAAATGAGTCAAATGAATGTATTTAAAATGATTTGCAGGCAATTGTATGCAGTTTTCCTTTTAAGAGTAGTAATCCTGCCATGATTTTGACTGTGATCAATTTAGATATGAGTACACTGTTTGAGATGTTAAATTGTTGAATGCAGACTTTGTTTGAACTGAACAACATTTTTCTGTTTCTGTTTCTGCGTGTATGACACTGTTGTCCCCAAAGGGATATTACTCTATGAGTCCATATGATGATGGCTATGTAAGTTTCTCGTGCTTTCGTCTTTATTTCACATCACCTCTTGCTGAGTTAATCCACCCTTACTGTCTCGCTCTCCCCTTACTGTGTCTCGTTGTGTCCTCTTCCACTCGTCCACATCTCGTACCCTGCCTTCACAGCAAATAACTCTCTCAAAATGATTTGTGTCCATCCCTCCCTGCTCTCATTTGTCTCCTGATCCTGATAGATTGTCCCTTTGAAAGGGCCTCACTTAACATTTAAGATCCCATTTGTCAGGCTTTATTTTAAGAATCACCTCATTTTAAAAGTCACCTGCTCGATGATGGATTGCTGCTGCCGCCAACTCTCGTCACAATTTTTATCTGTTTCATATTTCTCCGTTTACCATTTTTTTCACAGTATTGATTTACTTCATCAACAGAAGGATTTTTGATGCAAAACATTTCTATCTCACTCTAAGGAGGCACCAGGAGCACTTTTCTAAAACAGTCTTGGTTCTTCACTTTATCGTTAATTTGGTGACATTTTATTGAAAAAGAGAAATCACATGACTGTCACCTTGAAGCTTAACATTTCACTATGTACAATAACGGCTTTACTTTGTTAACTTTCTGGTATGATGTAATGTACAGTATGGATAACCTTGCTGCTAATGTGGCTCAAATTAAAGGGACCTATTTTAATAGAGAGGCGCACGTGCGCTGGGCGTAAAAACGTCTTCATTTTCGTATGGAGGAAAGTCTAGTTTACTGATACTGAGGCCACTAAACAAATCCCCCTTAACCCCTTGACTGCACTTGTCCATAAAGATTATGAAAAGAATCAGTGATAAAAGGCAAACTTGGCGGAGTCCAACTCTCACTGGGAACAAATCTGACTTACTGCTGGCTATGCGGACCAAACGTTGACATCGGTCGCACAGGGAGGTATCAACCCGGATCGGTGTTTCTGTTCCCTATATTCCCGAAGGACCTCCCACAAAACTCCAAGAGGGACACGATTGAATGCCTTCTCCAAATTATAAAAAAAAAAAACACATGTATACTGGTAGGGCGAATCCCATGCATTCTCATGCACCCTTCTGAATGAGTCTGAAACACATTTTTCGACATAGAGACAAGCAACAGTGTACGCTGGCGATGCACAAACGTTAACACCATGATTGATTATAATGGACAGTTTGTTTTATCTCTTTGCTTGCGTTTTACATGCGAGGGGAAACTCGGAGCATTGCTGTCAGTGAAGTCAATAACATGAATAATAAATGGATTTACAAGATAGTAAAGGTTACATGACAGACTAGCTACTGCTTATGTAAACCTTGTATTCCGTGGGTTGGGTCTCTTTGTGCATATGGAAAAATGTAACGAGACCAAGCTCAGTTTTCAAATGAAATGAGAGATGGTTCGATTAAAGCCACAACAACACAACATAGCATAGCATAGAAGTTATTTTGCTTCTCATTCTCATTTTTGATTCACATGTACACTTCCTACAATATGCCATGAAATAAGCCGAAAACCTCCATATTCAAATTTCCTACCCAAAAAACGTCATGAATAAACTTCCTCCGCCATTTCACACTTTTTGGGGACCATCCAACTGGAACCCAACTGTCAAACTGTTCCTTGAGGGCTGCTATCTTGCATGTTTTAGATGCTTCCCTCCCCCCAACACGCCTGATTCAAATGATCAGGTTAGTTATCACGGTGAGGATCAGAGCCTGGAGGAACGCAATTTGACACCTGTGAATTTGAGTTTTGAAGTTTAATCTATTGTGCATGTAAACCATTTCAGGAATTCTAAGACAACAACCTATTAACTGTCTGCAATAACCACTACACACTACCATTCTCATTGTTCTACCAACATTGTTTCACTCAAGACTCAGAAAAATTATGATATCATTGATTTAATCTAAAGCATTTTTGTTAATGTCCTAAATAAAACAGATTTTTCTCAGGATTAATTTCAGACCGTACGTAGGTGACAATTACACTAAACAACAAATGGTTACTATTCTTTTAAATCAGAGATGCAAATAATCTATTCTTGATTACTTTTTTTTTGAGCTGATTACAAATCAGTATTTTTTTTTCCTCTCGCACAGTGGTTCTCAAATAGGTGTATGTGTACCCTTGTGGGTACATGAACGCCCTTCAGGGGGTACGTGAGATTTTAAAATATAGTCAAAAACTAGTATCCATGCGAAAAAAAGAATTTGATCACAGCATTTGCCTCCTTTCAATCTATCGATCTGTCTGTCTGTCTGTACTTTGCTGAAAACATATTTCACAGGATGTTCATCAAAGATTGAAAATCAGTTTTTCACCATCATAGTATTAAATAAAATGATATATAGTACTATTTATGAATTGAGGTTATAGTTACAGCAACAGGTGGATTAATTATATATATATATATACTGTATATATATACAAGTCAAACTTTAAAAGAAAAAAAAACACCTGATGTGTTTTTTTTTTAATCCACGTCAAAATATGCAAGAGGACATGGACACATGAAGCCATCTCTGATTTGCTGTTGTCAGGTATTATTTTCCATAACAGAATATTAATGGCAGTCTGATGGCTCTTCTCCATTAACTCAAACAATCCTATCCCACTTTTCCGCATTGGGTATGTTTCCAAACAGAAATAAAAGTTTGGGAATTGAGCATGTGCCACACGCATGATGTAAGCATGTCCATTTACTACTAATGATTGAAGCATTTGGTGATTAGCAGGACAGCATATACTAAAATGTGTCACTCTTGCTTGTCTAATATTTGCATAAACTTGGAATAAGTACAAGATACTTTTTTTATTTTGTTCTTTTAGGCTTCCTCAATACTTCGAGCATCCATTGCACCATAGTAAGTATTTAGTTCTTGTACAACTATGGTTCATTTTGGCATCCTTTTAATTATATTTATTTTGGATGGCTTTTCTGACAATCTACAGCAGATCTAGGGAAGTGCCAATGCTGCCTTCTCTGGATTATGTGAAGCTAAAAAAGGATCTGCTTGAAGGATCAGACCGCCTGAGGTCCCTATTGCTTCAGGCTCTCCGCTGGGTTTGTACATTTTTCTCTCGACCCAATTTTACTGTTTTATTTTTGCGCTGCTGTTTAAAGATGGCTGACTCAGCCAGTCAAATTGACTTTCCAAAACTGTCATTTTTAGAGACTTACTCGCTCACTTCCCGGTGAACAGAGGGACACTGCACTTCAGGCTTACATAAGCAACGATCTACTGGAACAGTACAGCACAAAGCAGGTGGCGCCGTATCGTTAATTCCCTTTGTATTTTGCTCCTTTATTATGAAATGTTGAAGAGATGTTGTTGTCTCATGTCAAATGCTACAGTTGATTAATTTTGTTGCCATTAACCCAACAAAAGACACAATACTGTACTGCGAGCTGTATTCTCCAGCATACCACTAATACGAGCCCATGCTTCAAAGTTTGTGGAATGCCCCTTCCTTTTCCTTCCTAAGTATGCATTAATTTACTCTCGAAAAAAAAATTGAGCCTGCAATTAGCTGGCAACAGTATCCACGGTGTACCCAACCGCTCACACATCGCCAGCGAGAATAGGGTCACCCATGGCAAACATATCCGAGGTGAGGGATCAGACAAAGCACAGCTAACAGATCCCTGATGATGAAAGACAAAATTGGACAGGATTTTCCCTTGCCCAGACGCGGGTCTACGGAGCCCGCCTCTGGATTCAGGCTTGAAGGTGGGGGCGACAGCTTGGTAGCTGGGTCTTCATCCCTGAGCTTTTCCCACGTCCCGGGGAAAGGCGGGGGACATTGAGTCAGAGTGGACCATGTTCCGCACATCTATTGGTGAGGTGCTGATCTGAGTTGTGGACGTAAGGTAGTCAGTGCCTGTCATGGCAGCAACCCCCAAACTCGCCGGTGGACACCGGCAGTAAGGGATACCCTCAAGCTGAAGGAGGAATCCTCTCAGGCCTTTATGGCCTGTGAGGCTCCGTTGGATGCTGATGGATACCGGTTGGCCGAGCGGAACACAGCTTCAGTGGTCGCTGATGCAAAAACTCATGCGAGGGAGGAGTTCGGTGAGGCTGTGGAAGCCGACTTCTCGGATGGATTCATGTAAATTCTGGTCCACCATCCGCCGTCTCAGGAGGGGGAAGCAGTCCACTGTTAACACTGTGTATTTTACGGATGGGGCAATGTTGACCTAAATTCAGGACATTGTGAGTCGGTGGGCAGAATTCTTCGAAAACCGCCTCAACATGTCTTCCTGAGAAGAAGCAGAGTCTGGGTATTCTAAGGTGGGCTCTCCTATCGCTGGGATTGAAGCCAGCAAGGTGGTTAAAAAGCTGCTTGGTGGCAAAGCTAGATGAGATCCCCATAGAGCCTGGCCTGGGAATGCTTAGGGATCCCCCAGGAAGAGCTGGAAGAGGTGATTTGGGAGAGGGAAGTGTGGGCATACCTGCTAATGCTGTTGCCCCTCGCGACCCGACCCCAGATAAGCTGTCGAAAACGAAAGGATGAATGGATGGATGGCTGAATATGAACTTCATCTCCAAGCATCTTGCGGTAAAAAAACAAACAAACAAACAAACAAAAAACACTTCATATCCTGTCTCTGTAGGAAACGATGCTTCATTTACTATCTTCAAAAAACGAAATGGTGCGGCAGTACATGGCTCGTCTCATCAATACGTTTTCCTCCTTTGCAGACGGTAAGTGTCAAGGAAGTCCATTTACGGTTTGGTTATGGGTGTGAGATTGGAATCAAAATTACGTTTAACAAAAATAGGTTGTGAGGAAATGTCCTGGCCATTTATGGGACCTTTGACATACAACACATTATTTCAAACGGTTACCAATAAGATTATTGTGCAAAACTTCTGTCTTAATTTTTTTTTTTTTTAAGTGTTTCAAAGGCAAGCCTTTTAATATTGGTTTACATTTTCACTTGCGGTTTAATGTAGAGTACTGTGTAAAAGTTTGATCAATGATATGGTGGTGAAACATCATTGTTTCCCAATCATAGAATACAACTAAACACAGCAAATAAAAAACAGCTTTAAAATAAAAAAGAGGAAGTACCCTTATTCTTCAGCAATAGAAGGAACTTTTTGCTCTTGAACATAAACAAAATGGGACCCCAATTAAAAAAAGTCAAATTCAAGAGTAATGATCTTTACCACACAACCATATATGAATAATAGATAATATATGAATAAGATGAATATGATAAGTGTATCATGTTATATTTATACCTACAGGGCGAGTTTACCTCTCCCAAATCCCATTGCTTCTAAAACTCCTGATGGAAACACTCCGGGAGGAGAAGAAGGACTCCTTGACCAGAGAGAATGTGCTGGTGGCTCTGCAGAAACTCAGTCTCATGTAATTGAGAGTTTGTAAACCCACCACTGAGATAACAATGTCTCAATCAGATTCAATCATTTTACAGCCATCTTCAAAAATGAGTAATATTATTATACCATTTGGGTCACTGCCTCTGTTTGTCAGGAGGAGCCAGCAGACAGCCATGATCGAAGATGATCTGATTGGCTGGCTGGTGGATGAACTGCATGAATCAGACTGTTTGAGCGACTACACTCTGGAATATTGTGCATCTCTTCTCATGAATTTGTGCCTGCGAACAAAAGGTACATGCAAAAATATACCGTACACGAGGAAGACATTGCAGTTCTATGTATGTTTTTAAAAATACTACGCTAGAACAATCATTGATACCGTATGTTACATGGTTGTCTTTATGCAGGAAAAAGGAAGTGTGCAGAAAATGCCAAACATGTGCTCAAGGTTCTAACTAACCTCCTCGGACATGACAACCACGAGGTGATGCATATGTTCGCTTGAAAAGTGTGTGTGAGTGTTTGTGTGTGGGGTGGGGCGTGTGCACGCGCGTGACAATAAGATGTTTCCAAGGGCAAACTTTTAAATTGTTTCATTTTTCTTTGCATGTAACTGTAAACCTGCTCATTCTGCACACGGATATGCATCTGCATTGACTTGTCTGTTTTCTCCAGATTCTTCCATATGTGAATGGAGCCCTGTACAGCATCCTGTGTGTCCCTTCTGTGAGACAGGAAGCAAAAGAAATGGTGCGATCTTGTGATGTTTTCACCTGCTTGCAGGATGCTGACTTAGCCTTTCTCTTTCCTTTTAATGTCTCAGCACACCTGAGGAGATGTTCGTTGTCTTTGAAGATGTTAGCAATTGCACGCGTTGTGTTTTGCTTAGCTGTTGCTCGTGTCTGATTCATGACCTAATTGAAGGTGTGTTTTACTTCAATGTGTGAAGAGTGTGGAGGAGATCCTCCGCTGCTTCTGCAAGGAGGATAATCCAGATCTTCACAGACAAATTGGCTTCATCATGAAACAGCTCAACTCAGGTCAGTGAATATATGTTGAAGGTTTGTTAACTCATTTACTGCAGCGCGTGTCTTTATTGGTCAATTTGGCTTTATTGTCAATATTTTATTATATGAAGAATGAACGAGTTATTTCCCACATCAGGCTAAAGAAAAAAATAAAGGCAACGCACAATCATTACAATGTAACTCCGGGTCAGTCACATGTCTGGGATATCAGCCTGTCCGGTTTGGAAGCAACACTGATTATGAAGAAATTTCACTGACTGTTGTGAAAAGAAAGAGAAGAGGAAATGAGAGGCAATACAACCCCTATTAAGGAATGGTTCTGCAGGTGGAGACCACATACCGTATCTCGCCTATCCCATCCTCATCCTTTCTGGTTGACTTTTTGGTCATTTTTGCATTTTGCCCATGTTCACATCAGTAGAGGTTAGTGTGACGCAAACCAGAGATGATGAATGGCAATACTTCTGACTGGACTGGAGTGGAGTGTGTCAGCATTTCCTGCATGAAAAAAAAACACTGGTGCTCTGACCTGGCTTGCCCGTTTCCCAGACGTGAACCCAGTCAAGCATTGGACCCCATGTTTCGTTCCAGCCAATGGAGACATGTGGCACCGCAAGAGTCGACTTTCCTGAGCCATGTCTTAGAGGAGCTCCCTCTGGAGAAAATCCTCTGCATTGTGGAGAGACGTTGCAGGGACTGCATGCAGGCACATGGCGGCCCCTGTGCACAACCGAGCCTCATTTTGCATTCTCTTGAGCAACTTCCACAGAAGTGATTTCTCCCATTTTATTTTGAAAATGATTCTGAATCCTTACCTCCATGAAGTAATAATTTTGATTTTCATTGATCACTGACCAATTTGTCTTACTGTTTATTGTGCATGTTAAATTGCTCCATGTACAGCACTTTGTATGCAGCGATGGCTATTTGAAAGTGCTCTATAAATACTGTTGACTTGACTTGACTGGGTTATTCTCAACGTAGTCCACTACGTAATGAAAACAACAATCTACTTGAATGTTCCTTTAACAAGATCTAGGTTTTGTAATTTAGTTGTTCAATTCCCAGTGGAAGTTAGAAATATGAGTTGATTTGGGACTTTTCTTCATTAAATGCATAAATGCTGTATTCCATCTAGTGGAGGAAGAAGGACCAGAGTCGGACGATGAAGAGGACGAGGATGACAATGATGTAAGTCTGATGTTAATGCTTTACACTTTACTGCTATGCATCTATTTAGACTGTGTGTCAACCAACGGTGAGAAAAGGTGAATTACCTCATTTGAGAAAATTAGGAGGCGAGACAAAAAAAATCTAGTCTGCCCTTTTTGTAACATGGACAGACAATTGTAATCTTGACAAGGCACAGACATTTGAATGTTATCCTGTTTGTGTGGAAGTGTGTGTTTCCAGATTGCAGTTGTAACCATGGCAGTGATATGTGTGTGTTTCATGCTTTGTACGTGTCAATTGTCCCCACTTGGGGAAATATTGATGACAAATGTTGTGCAAACTTGTTCGAAAGGAAAAGTGGTCAGGGAGGCCTAAGTATCAAGAGTAGTGCTGAATTCACATCGTTACCAAATGCAGACTAAAAACAGCAGATATTATACTTTTGTGTGATTTATGTTGTGACAGGAAGATTTAATGGAGTCGGACCGAGATAAAGAGGAAGTTCTTCAGCCAAAGCCCAGCGAGCTGTCTGGGGAAAGTCTGCTTACTACAGACTACCTGGGTGTAAGCAAAAAATTCACACAAACACCCGCACGCACACAATGGTCCTCTAGACAGCTATTCCGCAACAACACACAAGTCCGTGACTAGTACTTGCACACTTAAATTTGCATGCTAACAGCTGGGGTTTGGTTGTCCTGTCGCACAAGCAGATCAAATCCTGATCCTTATGACTGAGCTACAAACACTGACAAATTTCAACATCAGCAACCCAGTATTGTCCTGTTTTTTCCAAAATGTGTGTGTTTTTTTTTTTAATTGAGCGCTTGAGAGGTGCACCAAACAAAAAGAGGCAATTTCATTTTTAAATTGCCAAATAAATCTATATTTTGAAACAAAAGCTTCCTGTGTAATGATTGTGCAGATTATTACCAACCTACCCAAAGTGAAGAAGACGACGGCGCAGCATCAACCAAGCATTGATGAACCTCTACAGCGACCGGTGACCCCGAGCTCCCATCGTAACACTCATCTCGCGTAAGTGAAATGATCACAAATGTGTATGTTGTGCGAGTTGCACTACTTTTTAATTCTGCTGATGGAGGTCACATGACATGAACACAAAAAGAACCTCAGGTAGTGCATCGTCGAAACATGATCGGTCAATGAAGTAAAGCAACAACAGTAAAGACCAAAGAGGTCACTGCGACAATGATAGCATTGTCTATTTTACTCTAACTTTCCAATGTTGATATTGAGAGCAATGGGTCAGAGAAGGAATGGGGTCACAATATAGTTTAAAATAAAAGACTGCCTGGGTTCTTTCAGGTTGTGTTTTGAAATGAAGTGATAAAAAGCAATTGAAAGAAACTGAAGAAATTATTTTTTGGGGAGTAGTTATAGGACAGCACTTGTAATGCTCTTACTTATAATAACTGATGCTGATGATGGGGCTTCTTCCAATACTCATCAGAACTCTGTGTTTGTGTTCCATGTCTAGAAATTACCAGCCAGGCAGCCAGGGTGGCGTAGGTGGCAGAGAAGAGGCGAACCCTCACCTTGGACACAGAACTGAGAAGGGAAACTCCTCTCCATCCAAGAACGATTGTCAACCTCATACAAGCTTTGGCAATCACCCACAAACGGCTGACTCTCTGCGCCACAGCGCCGGTGGGTAGAACCTTGCAATTGCTTCATTAACTACTATGGCAGCCGTCTCAGGGTCCACCAGTGCATAATTCGATTAACACCTTTGGGATGGATGAGAACTGGCCCAAACCATGCTTTTCTTTTGTGCTGCAGTCATTTGGGTTGGAGGGGTTCAGTCCACAAAGAGTTTAGTCAAATCCATATGCCTGTAGAACTGCAAAGAGTGCTCCTCTTTGAGATCAGAGGAGCACTATTTAGGTGTTGCTGTGGGCAAAATTGAATCGCAATGAGTTGCTGAAAAAGTGCAAGTCTGCTTCTTGACGACTACTGCCATGCTGTTCTTGAGAAAGTTTATCATCTTTGCATTTCACGGTTTTCACAACCAAAACGCTCAAACATTCAGACTCACAGTACGGCCGACTAGCCACGGCTTCTGATCTGGACCAATCCTACGAGGTACGAGCCAGGAAAGGAACCTTCCAAGAGAGACACAATGGACGTTTTGATAGGTAACTTGACACAAAAATATATTATCACACAATGAACCATAAATGGAAATTGGTGTGGTGTTTTGATCTTTAAAGCAATTTTGTGTTAGAGACATTTATATTGTCTTCTAATATAATTGTCTGGTCTACGAAGACAGCTATAAATAAGTCTTCCCTTCTGAGAGGAAGACTTGAAACTCACCACTGACTATTTGCAATTTCACTTGCTGAAAGAAACAAGTTACAAGACAATGGATGCTCTGTTCTAGTTGCATTCTTCAATTTGCAGAGTGAGTAAGTATATTGGTCGGGGATTTGGGGTCACGTTACAGTATTATTTCCTATTATGGACTGTACATTCTTTAGTCCAACCAATGCTTGCTTGCCCCACTTTCATTATTATTTATTATTATTTTTGTTTTAATCAAATGGCATATTCCATAGTTCTGATGTGTTTTGTTTTTATAGTGGACATATTATGGAAAATGGACATTTGATATCTTGTATTAAGTGGTACTCCGAGTGATCATCCACGATCATAATCGGCCAAAGTGCATGATCAACCTATGTTGAGCAATGTCTTTCATTGTCAATCACACAAATCGGTCACCCACGGCACATACATTGCAGCCTGCAGCCACTCGAGACGACCCTGTGTGCAAATGTAGTGTTCAGTCTCCCCTTCCTCACATTGTGCAGACGCGCGGCAGTGGCCAAACCCAAACAAATATGTCTGCGATGTGGAACTTTCACACAATTTGAGAGAGAAGATATCTCATGGGGAGAGCATGTTAAAAAGCTTCAAAACGCTGACTTCAAGATGACATGATGGGATTTTGAGGCACCTTTGCAGCTTCCTCGATGGCTCTTGCTCAACTAGGCAGCTTAGCTATCATCGGGGACATACTGGTGGTGGCTGGGGTTGGACATGACACAACATATAATAACTTTTCTTTCAAAACAAAAGCCACATTATATTTAAAAAACAGTACTTTTCAAGTGCAAACAGAATAACTTGTCAAGTCATGGCGTGAAGTCAAAGTGGAGTGTCACGAATGCCAAGTCACTGTCACGTCAGACTTAAGTTTTACCCAAACAAGTCGCAAGTTATAAAATCAGCAACTTGAGTTAACTCAAGTGCAAGCCATGTGAATCGAGTACCGCACCTCTGTTATGTAGACATACAGTTGCGTCATCAATTATAGACTGGACATAGAAACTGAGCATAGAGAAAACAGGAAATTATAAGGACATTGGATAGCTTCACCAGGTTCATTTCCGATGAATATGCTCTTTGATTAAAAAAATAATAATCCAGTTACCCATTAGGGGTGTGGCTTAATGGAGCCACCCAAGATACACATTACACTCGTCGCCTTTCAGTTGCGAGGCGCTTTCACACCTTTGAGCAGTTTAGAGTCTTTGATTAAATTCAAAATCATGGTTTTGGAATTTCGGAAGAAAGCAAAATACCCAAAGAAAACTCAGGCAAGTACAGGCAAACTCCACACTGAAGGGCCTGAGCCAACATTCGAACCGGGACCACTCAACTGGGAGGCAAATATGCTAACCACCACGCCACATTGCTGTCATGCATTTGCATACATAGAAATAAAATCTGTTTCAAGGATTATTAGCTATTTTTTTAAATATACTGAACACAACTGGAGTCACATTTCTAAACTCGTACAATTGCGCAAACCAATATGGTAGTAGCAAGTGTGGTATGGTCGATCCCGCTGATGGCTACCTCAAAGTATCAGTAATCAAGTCCTGTATGAAGAAGCAGAGGTTTTAAGAAAATTGATTGCTGTCACATGTCAAGGTCAAGGGTTATGTACAAGGTGAGCATTGTGTCAACTGTGCAGCTCATCGAGAAAGAGAAGGATTAAGTATCCCACCTGGCAAGTGAGAGGGGCATCAAGTAAAACTGATGTTACAAAGTGACTAAGTCACATTACATCAAGGGCTGGCTCAGCAACTGTCGCGCTAATACAGCCAACATTTCTTATTTTATGGTTATCTTATACAGCATTTTTATATAGTAATGGAGAAACTAACTGACTAGCAAAGCCTGAACGTCTCTACTGAATTTTTCATTTCTCTCTTGTCATCAGCGGAGATTCAATCTCTGGGTTTGCAAGCAGGCCGAGGCTAGGACGGACTCCTGAGCCGGGAGACCTTCAGAGAAACGCTGCGTATAGTCTGGCGCCCACATTTTCCCAAGCTGAACCTCAACAGTGCAGTCGGCCGTGCTCCTCAAGCTCCCCAAGCGGAGCGAGACAGCAGAGTCGAGGTAGGCATAATATACTCAAAATGATGAGAAATCAACACCACACAAATGTTTATTCCCATGAGTCATCTACAAGGAAAAAATGTGTTTTACTGTCACTCCTCCTCCAAATCTATTGTTACGAATGCTTGATGTAACAATTTTATGAGGAATACAGTGCAGCTTCCATTTTCCATGAGGGATATGTTCTAGACCACAGGTGTCAAACTCTGGTCCTTGAGGGGGCCACTACTTTGCATGTTTTAAATGTTTCCCTCCTACAATACGCCTGATCGAAATGATCAGGTCATCAGCAGACCCCACGTGACAGGACCACTGCCCTGGCCCACTGTAGTGCTGAGGAAACTCTGAAAATAGACTAACATTGAGAAATGATATTAGTCAGTCAAATCAATATGGTTAAACCAAAATGGTCAAAACTTAAATAACCGACCTAGGAATGTAAATGCAGCATGAAGATGAATTACAATGAAGGAATGTCAAAACCAGTAGTAAACCCTTAAAATCGGTCCTGAAACATGTAGAGGAAATGCGGTGACTTGAAAATCGGTCTGTTGTAACACTCGGTCAAGAAATGGAAGACTCGTGTTATTTTGAAGAAGCAAAACGAAAACCCTCCAAATGAGATGCAAAGCATGCTTCCTGCAAACTGTTTATTTCTCACACTTAGTTGGAAGTTTCATGTAAAACAGACCCAGGAAAACAAGGGTAATTAAATTGCTGCTTTTCGCAACGGGGTGGCGAAAAGAGGACACAAGATACCAATTGACACACCACAAAAGAGCTAACTCCTTGCCACAAGATGGTGGCATAGTGGTGTGTGTGTGTGTGTGTGTGTGTGTGTGTGTGTGTGTGTACACACACATATATATGTCTAAATGAAACTCCTCAACTCATTTCAACATATTTCCTTGCCAACAAATGCCTTGTTGAAATTTTCGGTGTCCTTTGTGTTGACAACACCACCACAAAACCAACTCAGTAACACCCACTGGAAAGTTTGAGAAAAGTAGCCCCGACGCCATTTTCACTGATCAATGGGAATTGTAGTGAATATGTTAATCAGGACATAAAAAAAGTTTCAAGGATCACGTCCAACATGTATGTTGTCCGTTTCGGAGAAATTCAGGGCTCGTTAAGCAAACCCCTACAGGGGAATTCTGATTAAACCCCATTCAGAAGCAGGAAGTAGTAAAGCATTTCAGGCACGCAATCTAATGTTTGCGGAGTGTGCTATCAAACTTGGAGATCATTTTAGACTTAATGAAAAAGATGTGGTGTGCTTTCTGATCGCTGCTCGCAACTATAACTGTTACTGCTGATAGTTGTGTATTACAAATCATAAGGGCTGGGGGTGATATGAATTTGATGAGATATATTATGATTGCTTACAACCATGTATTTTTTGTCAACTAAATTTCAGCCTTTCAAGGAAACTGAAGAAGGTCCAACACAGAATCGTCATGTCATGAAGTATGGCAATGCAATATTTATGATGGTGTTCTGCCATAATTTTGCTTGTGGGATAAAAAAAAATTAAAAACACATACACCTAAACAAATGTGCCTTGTTGTGCAAAATCTTTATATGTAAATGTAGCAATTGTTATAAATTACCATAGTTATTTTATATATCTAAATAAAAGGGCTGGCAAGTGAACACATTAATTTGCTGGATAATGAACCACCTCTGTACACAGTTTTACAGTGTTTGACCAGGAACCGCAATGTCAGAAACCAAACAAGTGAGCCAGACGGCTTTACTGCACTTTTTTTGTTTGTTTTTTTAACACGACAAAGCATATAGTAAAAAGCTTTTCTTCCTGGCTTTTCTTCCTCTTCCCCCGTGTGGAACAAATAAAGGTTATCTTATCTTATCTTATTTTAACATTTAAAAAAATCAAATGAGGGCTCCAACTAACGATTATACTAATAATAAGATAATATATCCTTTATTTGTCCCACAATTTGGACATTTACAGTCTACAGCAGCAAGATTGTGGGTAGAAGAAAGAAGAAAAAACTGAGTAATTTCATTGCTTAAGCTATTGATTATTTTGTTGATTAATCGGTGAATGGACAAACGTGAATGGACAATGGAATTTTGGACCAACATGTTTAAGTTTCCGTCCCTTTACTCTAAAACAGGACATTATTTCAAATGAACAGTGCGGAAACTAATTGATTATGAGTTGGCTGGATTAGTCATGTCAGAAAAGAGGCAAAAATGTTCATCATTATTTTCCAAAGTAAAAGTCAATGTTGTATTTTGATACAACACCGGTCTGCTTTCATGCAAAGCTCCATCAATTGGAGAACATTTACTGCTGTGAAGATGAAATTCAGAGGATTTTGAGAATTTAAAATGTGAAAAAAACGATTGATACTTTCCCCCCAAAATGATTGACTTGTCTTTGAATGGCTTCAGTGTTGCACCTCAAGTTTAAAGCAAGCAGTTTTCGTCAATTATGTCAAATATGAATTTTGCCCTCTGGGCTTACAACTCTGGTGCTCTTAAATGGATGGTCACATAAATTTTGCACTCATACATCTTCATTGCAATTGATGAGCCAGTACCCCTGGCCCTAACCTCATCCATAAATTCTGCAATCAAGCATAATGCTAAGTGTGTTTTTGAGGTCTGGCATTTGTCATACATCAGTGAAGTCATACGCAAGTCACTTAGTCGAAACCTTTGAGGCAAATAAGCGAATGCACATGGCACAGCAAACTGAATAAATGGGACATTTATTGTTCGCTTCCATTGCTTTTATCCACAACTTCTCTGTTAGTGGTCCTATTTCCTGTTTACACTTGAGTGCAGTTTGTGCTGCCCGTCAGGTTTTATGATCACTAATAATTACAGCTTGCTCGTTTCCTGATCTTAAAAGAGATGGAAGGGCAGACGCACGTTGAGGCACCCCCCCCCCCCCCCCCCCCCCCCCCCTCAGGGCTACATTTGAGACACAATAGATGTATGCCTTGCCCGCCACCCACTCTACAAGTAAATAAGGAAGGATGATGGGAGGACGGGAACACCATAAAATTATACCCACATGGTGTTGATAAGACTCATCATGGCAAGTTCCTCTAATGTTGATTTGAGGTGAGCAACTGAGTAAGCCCTTTTGTGTGAATAGCTTTTATAGACAGTCAAAACACCAACTGCCTTGTGACATTCCACAGTTTGGAATCAGGCTATGTTTTTGCGGTCAAAATTTTACCTAGAAAATTGGTCCATTTCCACCTTTTCATTTTAAACTGACCCAATATGTTGGGACAGTCGCCTTGCTGACACAATCGAAGCACTTTGGGGAGAAAATGGTACCGGTCATTGTTTTACTTGATAAATGCCTTCGATACCACCCCAACCCCTAACCCCCCAAACCTTCATCCCTCACCTCCTGTCTTCTCCTTCAGGCAGCCAGTCAACACGGCGGTGAGGAGAAAGCTGTCACCACGGCGTAGATCTATCCCCCCTGCGGCGCATCACGCTTCCTGTAACATCATCCTTCCAGGTTTTGATCAGGGTCAGGGAAACGAGATGGGGTCAAGAATAAGCAACGGGAGGTGGAGGGACTTGAACAATGCAAAGGATTGTGGTCCTGCATTTTTTCCCCCAGCTTCGGCAAAGACTTTTGCAACCCAATACGGGTTCAGACAATAATCACATCCCCCGGCTGACCAATCCGGTGCTATTTGCGGCCTTGTTTGGCCCTCCTCTCTGCTCTCTGTCTCGCTTTTTCTCTGAACAAGGTCACCTGGCGCACCTGAATATGTGGAACACCCTGCCACCATCACAGAACTGGCGAGTCTTAGTTTTAAAACTGGTGATTAGCACATTCATTACTGCTACAGTAAAGCGTTTAAGGGACGAAAACAAAACTAAGAGCTACTCTGTGACATTAATGATAAATTGTTAGCCTAATATAATAATTGTGTTTAATTGTAAGATATATATTACGTTACTCGTACCACCGGCGCATCCCTCTTCCTTATTTCCTCTGTCGTCAAAATGCTTGTTAAGAGTCCAGAATCACTGATTGCCGAGGTCATCTCTTTCACTTTTCCGCTACATGCAAAGATGGCCTTTGGCATGAGAAAGGGGCTCTTCAGACCACAACTGAAACATTAGCTCTACCAGGAAACTGTCTTTCAACTTTTAATCACGTTTCGGTGACAAGCTCTGAGGAAATACCTGCAGTGAACGTCGCACTTCTGGTTAAATTTGGTGTGACAATATCATTAAAAAAAAGAAAAGGAAGAAGAAAAAAAACTAACACTGTCTTATAAATGAATTAAGCTATTGTGCGATGAAAAAAAAATAGCAGCTTTTTTTTTTTTTAAATCAAAGAGCAGTTTGGTCAGTTTACCTTTATGAATTTTCAATAGTTTTAACAGAATGATTTTGTAGCTGGAGCAGGATATCATCATGATTTTATGGCAATAATCATACATTTATGACAATTTAAATGGATATGGAGCGGCCTGGTAGTCCAGTGGATAGCACATTGCTTCACAGTGCGGAGGTACCAGGTTCGATTCCAGCTCAAGCCTCCCTGTGTGGAGTTTGCATGTTCTCCCCGGGCCTGCGTGGGTTTTCTCCGGGTGCTCCGGTTTCCTCCCACATTCTAAAAACATGCATAGCACGCTGAATGAACACTCTAAATTGTCCCTGTCTGTGTGCCCTGCGATTGGCTGGCAACCGATTCAGGGTGTCCCCCGCCTACTGCCCCAAAACAGCTGGGATAGGCTCCAGCGCCCCCCGCAACCCTAGTGGGGATCAAGCGGTTCGGAAAATGAGTGAATGAATGAAATGGATATGTCTCTATTTTTTCAAAGTTGGAAAATCATGGGATTGTAATTTCTTTGTACATTGAGGTAAGATACAAGATGGGCACGTTTGTATGTGCTTTGAATGTATGTGTATGTAATGATTTGGGCCACAACTTCCAGTTTAAAGGAATCATAAATCGATTATATTATCAGATTAGTTACCATTTAGAATGACAAAATCCAGAAGGTTTGCATCTCTCCATAATAAAGCTGAATGTCTATTGTCAGTGACTGAATTTAAATGTGTGTATCGCTTTGTGGACAACGGCTATCTTCTAGTTGTTCTTAGATTAATATCTCTTACAATGTTTACACAGCATCTTGCAAAAAAAAAAGTGAATGTTTCATTCTTTACGATGTACACTTTCACTGTTCCAACTCTAATCATGTAAATGTATGTGGAATGTTATTTTTATTGTGTCTTGAAAATGTTATTTTATACAAAATAAATGACTTGAAATCCATCTTTATGTGTTATCTTTCCACTCATATTTAAATCGAATAAGGGGAGCCTCTTCGATTGGCCATTCTCTTTAAATCTTGATATAAATAGACTTCTGACTCAAGGGGTCTATGCTCTAAAGTGACACTGTTCTGGGGGTGGGGGGAAGCCGAAACAGCAGATGAGCCTTGTTTTTTTAAGCATGGCAAATGGAAAAAAAGGCAAACCCAGCATATCTAAGTGAGAGATTTCTGGTGTGTGATGCCAGTTTTTTTTCCTTTGTTTTGAATATTATCAGCTTGACATTTTCATACTTAGCACAAGTTACACATTTAGTCCACACTTGATGCTGTAATGCAGGCATAATGTGATGAGAAATGTTTTCCACCCTTTTGTGTTACAAGTCAGAAGACATCTATGTTCCCTCTCTATCTCTTCATTGTTTTGTTTTGATTAAAAAAAAGCAGCGGCTTCCTCTATGCTGCGATTACAGCTGGCCTGTACCAGCATGCTGGAGCTAAGGGTTACTAAGCCACCTGCATGCAAGTGCGTCAATGTGTCATGTGCGACTTGTTTCCTCACATTGTGCTGCTGGTCGCTGGCAGCATCCTCAATGCGAATCAGTGGACACCTCATCCCCCAGGAAACTAAAAGCGAGTTACGAAAAAGCCAAAACGAGCGATATTACGCTTTATAAATGTATAAATACCCATCTACTCTTTACAAATGTGACTTTGGCCTCACGTAACCCCTAGTATTGATATACAGTATACAGCCGTTGTGAAAGTGAAGATAAATGAAGATCTGTTATATTGTACATTATTAAACTCAGAGCAGTCTAATCACACGCTATGCTTGACATTGCGGAAGCAGAAATTTTGTTCAAATGTAGCGGATGATTTAGTCGGCCGTGCATGTGAAGTGGACAAGTATAAGCCTCCTTGGACCATGATTGAGCGTCTGTGGGACAACTCCACCCCGAATAGTTCTGCCTCCCAGTTAGTGGGGTGATCTAACAATATTTTTGAAATGATGATAATCATTTGTTCACTTAATTGATTTCAACGGTGATTCAGAAGTACTGTCACATGCACTTGTCATATTTATGGATACCATACAATGATTTCCACCACACACGTCTGCAGCGTGACGAATCGGTCTGACTGCGGGTCGATCAAATCCACCATAATCATGTTATACTACCCGCATCACCACATAGACTTGCCTTTTGCAAGTCAAAATGTCATCTAATGTTTGTTTTCAAATTGACAGAAGCAATGGGGTCATGGCAGCTCTTTGCACCAGAACGCCCAGCAAGGCATAGCACGGTCCACCAAATTTACAAACACGCTAAACTAGACCTGCCCTGGCATGGAAATGTAGTTGTGTCAATTTTTACCCCGAGCATGGTCTACTTTCTGTCACTAAATTGTCAGATGCACGGGGGGGCGCGGCAGCTCTGTCCGTCGGAATGCCAAGCGAGGCGTAATGCGGTCCCAAACATGGTTAACTAAACATGCCCTGGCACAAAAATGAAGAGGAAGAAGTGTAATAAACATGAAAATAAGAAAGCTGGGAAGGCCAGGCTTGATTTTGCCGCCCCCCAAAAAAAGAGATTGTTAAGTCAAGGCTAAAGCTTTGAGAAAGACAAGAGACGGTCATTACATAAACGTTTTTCTGTGTAACTCAGTGAAAGTAATGTGGCTTATTCCTCAAGACAAACACATTTCCAACAATTTTTGGGTCTCATCCATCTTAGGATCAGTAGCAGCCCACTTAGATGTTTTTATCAGTAAGTTAAGCAGCCATGTGCAGTGCTGATAACGGGTGACGCCAGCCAGAAGAAGAGAGCATTTCAGGGGGCCTCTCCCGTGAACCTCCGGTTTCCTCTTGACCAGTCTCGAGAGTTAGATCCAAGTGACCCCACCATTGCGTGCAACAATGCTACTACACCGTTGTTGACACTCTCAAGGCATGCTTGGTTGGTAGTTTGGGTGAGCACATCATATAAAGAAAATGTCAGTAAGAAAATGGACAGTGACGATAACAGTTAGCAATTTTACAAACCGTCATAGTTCATTATTCCACTCGAAGAGAACATCTTACAATATCACCGTTTTGATAGTGTGCCCTCTCAAGAATGCCATTCCAAATGTCACCCTTAGCCGTTTGCGTTAATGTTTGGATGTGCACTAGAGTGCGTTATCATGTTTTGCACGACACAGAGTCGCTCCACAGTTCTATTGAGCTGTTGACTCGTGAACAGGAATGAAAATCAGTGTCACGGTTAGCGAATACATCGGCTTACCAGTGACAACTTTTACACTCTTATTTACATTTCTGTCTCAAGCTACAGTTGGGTTGATGTAACCTCAAGGTAGTTTAATCAGTCGTAACGTGTTTTCACACCAGCTGATTTTGTAACGGCACGAGAGTCCTTCCTTCCAGGCCTAATCTATCCTTGTTAGATTAGGCCTGTTTGGCACACAAGGCCACCCAGGCGATGGGTGCAGACGCTTATTCAACTTCGTAAGCCAATCGCTGATCAGAATCAGAATCAGAATCAGAATCATCTTTATTGGCCAAGTATGTAGAACACACAAGGAATTTGTCTCCGGTATAACACGCTGCACTAGTATCATCGTAAACAACAAAATCATTGAACCATTTTAGAGTAACCACTAGTTTTGAAGTACCATTTTGTGGTGCAAGAAGAGTGACTGTCAGTGACTGTTTAAGGAGTTAATGGCTAGAGGGAAGAAGCTGTTCAAGTGTCTACTGGATTTGGTGCGCATGGATCTGTAGCGTCTGCCTGAGGGGAGTGGCTGAAAAAGGTGGTGGGCAGGGTGCGGGGGATCCAGGAGGATTTTCCGTGCCCTTGTCTTGATTCTTGCAGTGTACAAGTCCTCAAGAGTGGGTAGGGCGGTGCCAACGATTTTTTCTGCCGTCCTAACTGTCCGTTGAAGTCGGATTTTGTCCTTTTTTGTGGCGGCCCCAAACCAAACCGTGATGGAAGAACACAGGATTGATTCGATGACTGCAGTGTAGAACTGTCGTAGCACCTCCTGTGGCAGGCCATGCTTCCTCAGCAGCCTCAGGAAGTACATCCGCTGCCGGGCCCTTTTCAGGATGGAGATGGTGTTGACTTCCCACTTCATGTCCTGGGAGACTGTGATTCCCAGGAACTTGAAGGTCTCGACGGTTGACACAGGGCAGTTGGATAGTGTGAGGGGCAACTGAGGAGAAGAATGTTTCCTGAAGTCCACGATCATCTCTACAGTTTTGAGCGTGTTCAGCCCGAGGTTGTGTCGGCCGCACCAAAGCTCCAGCTGCTCCACTTGTTGGCGGTACGCAGACTCGTCGCCGTCTTTGATGAGACCGATGACCGTGGTGTCGTCTGCGAACTTTATGAGTTTGACAGCTGGATCTGTTGAGGTGCAATCGTTTGTGTAGAGAGAGAAGAGCAGAGGCGAGAGGACACATCCCTGTGGGGCACCAGTGCTGGTAGTGCGTATTGATGATGTTGTTGCTCCCAGTCTCACCTGTTGTGTCCGTCCCGTCAGGAAGCTGAGGATCCACTGGCAGATCGTAGGGGACACACCGAGGTGGAGTAGTTTGGGGGTGAGGAGTTCCGGGATGATGGTGTTGAACGCAGAGCTGAAATCCACAAACAGAATCCTTGCGTAGGTCCCTGTGCTGTCAAGGTGCTCGAGGATGTAGTGCAGACCTATGTTGACTGCGTCTTCCACAGACCTGTTTGCCCGGTAGGCAAACTGGAGAGGGTCCAGCTGGGGTCCAGTGACGTTCTTTAGGTGATTCAGCACAAGGCGTTCAAAGGACTTCATGACCACAGACGTCAGGGCGACAGGCCTGTAGTCGTTCAGTTCCGATGTTGCCGATTTCTTGGGAACTGGGATGATGGTAGACTGTTTGAAGCAGGATGGGACCTCACACAGCTCCAGGGATCTGTTGAAGATTTGTGTGAAGACCGGAGCCAGCTGGTCAGCGCAGACTTTCAGGCAGGAGGGGGACACTTTGTCGGGCCCCGGAGCTTTCTTGATCTTTTGCTGCTTGAAGAGCCGTCTCACGTCCTGTTCGTGGATCTGTAGTGGAGGAAAAGAGGGTGGGGGGCTCGGTAGAGTGGTTTCTGGTAGAGGTGGGTGTGTGTGGGAAATGGGGGTGTCCTTTTCAAATCGGCAGAAAAACATGTTTAGTTCATTAGCAAAACCCTTATTGTTCACTGTTTGGGGGGATGGCATTCTATAGTTAGTGATTGCTTTCAGGCCATTCCATACAGATGCAGAGTCGTTAGCAGAGAACTGGTTTTTCAGCCTCTCTGCATAGCTTCTCTTTGCGATGTTAATTTCCTTTGTCAATTGGTTTCGGGCATGTTTGTACAGTGCCCGATCTCCTCTTCTAAATGCGGCCTCTTTCTCTTTCCTGAGTTGCCTGAGTTTGGGAGTAAACCATGGCTTGTTATTGTTGAAGGAGCAGAATGACTTCGTTGGTACACACATGTCCTCACAGAAACTGATGTATGATGTTACAGTGTCTGTGTATTCATCCAGTGTGCCCGTTGAAGTTTCAAAGACGCCCCAATCAGTGCAATCTAAGCATTCTTGTAGAGCTAGCTTTGCTTCATCTGTCCATTTTTTCACAGTCTTAACAACCGGTTTAACACATTTGAGTTTCTGTCTGTATGTAGGTATTAAGTGGATTAAATTGTGGTCAGAAAGACCCAATGCTGCGCGGGCGACCGATCGGTATGCATTTTTGATTGTTGTATAGCAGTGATCTAGAATGTTGCCTTCTCTGGTGAAACAGTCTATGTGCTGCTTATATCTGGGAAGTTCACGGTTAAGATGTGCTCTATTAAAATCGCCCAAAATGATCAGGGGTGACTCTGGGTATTTTAGTTCGAGTTTGTTTACTTGTTCGGCTAGCGTTTGTATCGCCGTGTTAGCGTTAGCTTGTGGCGCAATGTAAACACCGACTAGTAAAAAGGAGGTGAACTCACGTGGCGAGTAGAATGGCTTGCAGTTTAAAGACAGCGACTCCAGGTCCGGGCTGCAGTGTGCGTCGAGCTTCGTGACATCAGTGCACCATTCTTCGTTGATATAGAAGCAAATCCCACCACCCTTCGATTTCCCCGATAGCTCCGTGTCGCGGTCGGCTCGGAGAAGGCGGAAGCCGGGTAGATGTAGCGCGGGATCTGGATGGCGGTCACTGAGCCAGGTTTCAGTGAAGCAGAGCGCAGCAGAACGTGCAAATGTTTTGTTGGTCTTTGTGAGGAGAATAAGTTCGTCCATCTTGTTTGGCAGAGATCGTAGATTAGCAAGATGGATCGATGGGAGCGGGGTTCGAAATCCGCGCTGCCTGAGCTTGACGAGCACGCCGGCTCGCTTCCCCCTCCTCCGGCGGCGTCTCCATGCTCCGTACAGCGCAGCCGCTCCGCTCGCGATTAGCTCCGAAAAACCTTGTGGATTTTCGTGTGCTGGTGAAAAAAGACCGAGCGTAGACTCCCCAATGCGCAGCAAGGTACGGGCTGGGTCTGGTATAGGCGTTTACTGATGTTTGCTGATGCGTATTCTCCTTTGGGACCTAATTGCTGGGGAACCTCCAGCGGGGGTCGCAGTGGAGTGGTGGTTGTGTTGGCCTTTTGGATAAGAGGCAGGTGCCTTTGTTCTTGCTGCCTTGTCAGAGAAGAACATCATCACTTGATGGCTGAGTGGAAAAGGTAAGTGTGGAGGGGGTCGCTATCCCCGCAAGCATGCGCCGCCTCCTCAGCAGTAAATTCCTTCATGGTGACAGTGAGCCTTAAGCGCAAGACACTTGACAGACCCCCGGTAATCCCCTCCGGTGGGTTTATCTCAACAGAAGGATCAGGGCAACCTTCCTGTGGGCTAAAAGACGGAAATTTCCACTTCGTAATAACAGCCTGTTTTTCTTTCATTGCTGTTCACAGTGACAGCTTCCTTGCTCTTGTGAGAACTACAACAAACGATGGAAAGGTACAGCTGATGTAGAAGTGGCAAGGCAGGAAACAAAAATGGAATCAACTTAGTTATTCCACCTAATTTATGACTTGGCAACTTTTCTTTTGGTCATGCTTGTCCATGCTAAGGTAGGCTTGCCCAATGCGTTTGTGTCTTACTTCCAACCTGGAACTGCTCACCGTTCAATCACATCACACATATACACAAACAACAATACACACCCCCAATGGAGTTTTCAATTAATCCAACATCCAAGTGTTTAGAATGTGAGATTCTGAAGAAATCCCATGTGATCCCAGGGGCGAACATGCAAACTCCACACAAATCTAGATTCAAACCTAGAACCACTCACCTGTGAGACACTACTCATACTCCTTGCTGACATAACTTGTCCATCAATATGATTATTAGGACCACTGCGGTCCTTTAACAAAATGCACTTTTCATCCGTGATTTGCCTGAACACACACAGGAATTGGTCCAACAGACTATTAACATGTAGAACCAGGTAAATAAGCATTTTTGTTTCCTAGAAACTTCAGCTAGGTTCCGGTGGGACAACACTATCTGATCGAGGAAGGCCTAGATTTCTATCAATTAAACTAAAAATAACCTCCTGCACCTGTTGGAAGCCACTCTCATGTGTGCGGGCTGTAAAAGCAGCACAAAGAGCAAAGAAGTGCCCAAATGCCTCATGGAGGTGAGAAAAGCTACACTGTGTGTGTGTGTGCTGCCTTGTAACCTAATGATGGGGAGACTAGAGTTAGATCAAGTGTGGCTGTGGGCCGTCGGTGATGAACAATGTTTTGCCGCTCTGCAGCTGCAGTTGTTAGGGGGGGAGCGGGGGAGAGAAAAAAAATGCTAACGGGAAAAAGCAGCGTCGGCAGGCAACAGGATGCACATGGCCCTGAGAAGGATAACTTGTTGGGTTCAGGAAATGGAGAGAAGGAAAGGAAGGGGGCCGTTTGGATCACAGCTGTGTTCAGATTGAGAACATTCCTGTTTTGAAGCACACAGAGGCATGTTGCTGTCCTTTCTCAAAGTTGACAAAGTGGCGGAAGAGCACAGTTGGTCCCAGCATTGTATTTGCCATTGTGTTCGCTTGGAAATGGAAAATGGGCAGCCGTCGCTCAGGTATTCAGTCCACTGGATTGACAGAAATATTCAGCTATAGCTTTTGAGGAGTGACAAAATCAATCTTGGGCTTGACATGTTCTTCTAAATGCATTATTTCTGTGAAACATTTGGGGGATGACCTTATATATATATATATATATATATATATATATATATATATATTAGAGCTGTCAAACGATTAAAATATTTAATCTAATTAAAAATGCAATTGTCATAATTAACTCAAATGAACTAAAAAATTAATCGTGATTACTCACATATTTTTTATCGTTTCTGAATTTCCTTTTACATTTTTTGTCCTATTTTTCCCCATTTTAATGCTCTCATCAACTTGGAATCATGAATCAGTTTTCTATTTTCAATTTTACATGAACATTTTCACTTGGAGCAGTTGTTCACACATAATCTCTCACACAATATTACTGTCCATCAACAACAGTGAAAAAAAATATTTTGTCACACAACAGCTGCTTTAACAGCTTTTTTAATGAAATCAAAACAGAGCAATATAACATTATAAAGTGCACATCTAAGGTAAACTAGTTCTCAGCCTATAGTGGATTTAAACCATGGTTGCATACTTCGTTTTTCTCAAGTTTGCTTTGAACACAGCAGTCTGTTTCTGTATGTTTGTTGGAGAATAACGAGACCCCGGACACCAGTGTTCGTTATGCGCCGCTGTATTCAAAACTGCCGGTGGTACAAACAAGCGCAAGCATTCCCCCGTGCTGCTGGGGCAAACCATTCTGAAAGAGGGGGGTTTCACTCCCCCTAACAAAGTCAGGCTATGTTGATTATGTTGGTAGTTCTTGCGCGGAAGTCTCTCTACGGTTTTTGTGTCTACCCCATTTCGGATGACTACACTTGGTTCGATGACAACACTGGAGATGTTTTATTTTCGCAAGGTCGCTACCACTGCACCGTTGAACTTTCGTTGTCATGTCACCGCCTCTGCGCACCGTCACTGTCAGACAAACACAGAGAAGCTCCGCCCGCTCTATTTATAGGACACAGAACGCTGTAACCTTCCACACAAAATAGTTCCAAACAAGTAATAATCGCGTCAGTGGCATACATCGTATACCTGTATGATACACAGAGAGAGAAGAACAGGTAACTTTGATCTTGTCAGTGGAGCAATCTGGCAACTTTTTAAAAGTAAACTTTCCATTCATAAACTCTTTAAGTATCCGTTTTCAGTGTCTCGCGCTGCCAAGCAGGCAAAACAGACATGGGCGTGGACTTCTGCAGCGCGCTTGTTGTTTTGTTCTGGTGTATTTATAGACCAACGTAACATCCGCTTGTGACGTGTTAATCTCGCGAGAAAAAATTTAATCCAGTTAAAATTCATTTAAATTAATGCCAATAAAAACCAGCTAAACTGACAGCTCTAAATATATATATATATATATATATATATATATATATATATATATATATATATATATATATATATATATATATATATGTGTGTGTGTGTGTGTGTGTGTGTGTGTGTGTGTGTGTGTGTGTGTGTGTGTGTGTTTCTTCCTCATAACACACCCTCCGTTTTCTTAAATTAATCAAGAGGCCAATCAGAGTGTGGCCGGGGCCGCATGTGGCCCGCGGGCCGCCAGTTGCTGACCTATGCATGTATAAGCCTTAGTCACACAGTGACTGAGGTAAGCATAAAAACCTTTCATGTTTGCACAGTCACTGATCATTAACAACAGGACCTCTTGCTGATGTCACAGCTCGTTGTTCACTCCATATTGATGAATAAGATAAGAAAACTTTATTTGTCTCATAATGGAGAAATTCCCAATTTACAGCAGCAATTTATGAAAGGGAGAAAGTAGAAGACAAAAAGTATGTAAATAAATATAAATATAAAATATAAATATAATCTTCTTAAAAATGGGTGAGTGGGGGTGATTCCACTATAATAGTTAAGTCAGTCATTGTGGCATGTTGAATGGAAATTCCATCCCAAATGTGACCTCTAAGTTGTTCTTCTATGATCTTTATTCGTTATTTATTTATTTATTTATTTTATATGAGTGAATGTTCACAACAGACCATATTTGATCAACATAAGTAAGTCAACACTGACCTTCCAGAGGACTACTAAACTCTGCTATATTAGAAATATGCACTGCTCAGTTATTGAACGGTCCAGGCATTTTTAAGTAACATTTGATAAAATACTAAGTTGTTCTACAAGTGTCAAAAGAAGTCAACTGCTTTATAATGAAGCTACAAAAGTAAAGGTAGGTTGTTATCCCTTTGCTGACAAGATGCATAGCATTTAAGGAGATATGGAGTAAAGTTTACAAAGGGCGAGACAACCAAGCTTTTTGTAACAATTGTAACTGTCAGGTGAAGGTTTAACCAATTGGGAACATCACTCTGGCTACGGGCTTACAAATGGCCGGAGCCATGTGGTCAGTTGATTCAGCCCATCAAATCCAGTAGATAAGTGGTTCTTCACCTTCAAGATACCGAACCCAACCAATTAATATGCACATTCACCGAACCCTTCATAAGTGAAAATAATTCAAGATATAAAAAAATGCATTTATTAAAAACAGAAAAAGTAACTAAAATTTCAAGAGATAAGTATACTTTTTTCTGTACGACGTACTATCACGACTGCAGCCAGTGATGGCCAAGCGGGCGTGTGAGAACTAATTGACATGTTGAGTCGGGTGTGTCTTACCCTCCATGGCAGAGGCTCCGTTCGATCGACCCAGGTTAAGAACCACTGCAGTAGATGTTTGAACCACTACCTTCATTATAACTTTCATTCAAAGGTGACATAGATGCCATGCGCTGTATGGCGCACTCATCATGATGCAGCGAAGACTTTAGTATTAAAAGACGTAAAGAAAGCCAGAACTAAAGCAAATCATATATTGTAGGGATGAAGAAATTACGTTTGCAGACAAATGAAAAAGACGATCATTGTTGCTCCGATTACATTCGAAGAAAACGAATGAAACGGTGAAGTGGTGGAGTGTGTGCGATGGACCGGTTGGGTGGGCTCTTTTTTGTGACGTAGCAACGTGCGCGTGGTGCTTGTTGAAAAGCGCAAGCCGGTGTGGGAGTGAGCGGAAACCAGGAGCTGCACGGCACACAAGGACGTCTGTCTTTTTTCCTTTGATTTGTGTGTGTCTGATTTTCTGCAGTAAGTTGCAAGAAGTTGACTTTTCATGTAAAGGATTCTTTTACGGTCTTGCTCCCAAAGCGTTCAGCGTCCTCGCGGTTCGACTTTTCAACGCTGAGCCATATCAACAGTTAATTGCTTCGTTTTAGAACATCAACCTCAACAGCTCCACAGACCAGACCGAAGCACAATGTAAGTGATATTTTAAACGTTTCCTTTCCTGACCTTCCTTCCAACAATTACGGCTGTATGCATAACTGAACAATGCCGTTCATTATTATTAAATGAATTTATCCATCCACAAGCTACATATTTTTTGCATACTTTAAAATCGTAATTTGTAAAAGTTTTCCACAATTTGTAAATGTGATAGGCTACAATTAATACTGATGACCGGAATTCGCAAATACCATGAAATGAGTTTCATAAATTGTAAAAGCCCAGTTGCACTGGATTATCTCGATCGGCAATTTTTCAATCATTGTATTGAAATCAAGTTGTTTTGGGATGCACTCAATAGAGACTAGAAAACAAGAGTTAGGGTTTCGTGTGCAAGTGTCTTTGGAGAGTGCAACGAGCCCTGGCATGAAATGATGGAAGCGTGGCAATTCGTGGGCTTTATTTCACTTTGCAAGTGCCACAGCTCCTCACATTTTTCTTGAAGTGGTACCATACTAATGAACAATTGTCACTCCATTACACCTTACTGCCCAACATCTTTGGGGAGCGGGGGAATAGTGTGTGTGCATTTAAAAAAAAAACAAAAGATACAGTACATAAAATTTATAATAAATACTCTTTCCGCACACAAGTTATTTGGTTTGCCAGGTCCACAAAAAGGGATGTATATATTTTAGAATAACATGTGGGAACATCTTATGACATTAAAGCCTCTTTGGTTATTTTCAATGCACACTACATTTCTGCTACGGAAGGTAATTTTGACAGTTTAGCGTAGTCTATTTACTACTGAGTTTTCTTTGGGTGCCACTACAGTAACATTCATAAACAGAGATTTGAATATTTTCTACCCAAATTTAAAACGTAAAAAAATAATTAATACGCGACCAGATTTCTGACCTCTGCCCACCAGTTTGTTGGTATTTACTTTACGTTTCTGTTGTATTGACCTCTCACAATGAAAAATTGAGAGGAAAATAATAGAGCATCAGGGTCAGGTTTTTGCTCGGCTCATGCCAAAGCATCCATCAGTCCATCCATTCTCAGTACCACTTATCCTGTATTTGATCTGAAGTAAGGCAGGAGAACTACTACACATCGCCCCCATCTCAAACTCCTTCACACTTTATGGATATTTACAGTGCATACAAACCAGTTGAATTTAAATGTGATCGAATTCCAGAATAGGTTTTCCCATTGATAGCCATTTCATTATAATAATTATGTTCCAGAGTCCTGTCCAGTTGGTGTTTTAAATAGAATTTTATGTTTGTAGTGGTGATTAGCACATCTGTCTCACAGCCAAATTTTGCTCAAGTGGCTTTCCTCCATTGTGAAGCCCTTCGAACTTGTATTTGGTAAAAAAAAGTTTACTGAAAAGGCAAAAATATACATCATTTTCGGCGACATTGTAGTTATCATTTCCCTCGTTATGACTGTAAACCTCTACAGTATGTGTTCCGTTGACTCACATTATGCACATAGGGATGGAGCCCTGCCATGAACAGCAAATTTTTGCAAGTAATAGACACCTGCCCGAAAAAAACAAAACACAAAATGGCTGTAAAGCACTGTATTATGGCAGAATGAAACTCCTCAATTCACCACACCTTACTTCTTGATGTCAAGATACAACCAGCTAGCTTGCTCAGTGGAAAAGCCATAACATTACAGTGTGCTGAATTCAACTGTATCGCTCTGTCTTCCATTTGTCTTGACCAGGATGAACAACAGAGATCGCTGGAAGGTGTACAAAAGGGTGGCTGTCATGTTCTGCCTAGCAGTGGTGGCACTGACTGTGGTCCAGAGGGGAAGCATTAACATGGGGGTTCCGTTCCAACTCGACAGGCGGGCTCGTATGGATGCTTCGGAGGAAGTGGACTCTGTAGCTTTACACTCCTCTCAGAGAATAAAAAGTTTTTGGAAGGAGAGCAAACGCCAGCCGCTCCTGCCTCGTCGGTCAACCACCCAAGAACCCCGTGTCACTGCAGAAAATAGCGCCACAACCTGGGACATAACCAGCTCTAACTGTAGCGCCAATCTCAGTCTCTCGGCCCAGGATTGGTTTCGGGGCCTAGAGGATAACTTCAAGCAGTTCATGCTTTACCGGCACTGTCGCTACTTCCCAATGCTTCTCAACCACCCCGAGAAGTGCTCGGGGGAAATATATTTACTCATGGTGATCAAGTCAGTGGCTACCCAGCATGACCGTAGAGAAGTCATTCGGAAAACCTGGGGGAAGGAGCGAGTGTTGAATGGCAAGAGGATAAAGACGCTTTTCCTTCTCGGTCAACCGTCCAACCGTGCCGAAAGGGCAAACCATCAGAGGCTTGTGGAGTATGAGAACCGCATCTATGGTGATATCCTCCAGTGGGGCTTCTTGGATAGCTTCTTCAATCTCACACTGAAGGAGACCCATTTCCTCAAATGGTTCCACACCTACTGCCCAAACGTTCACTACATCTTCAAGGGAGACGACGATGTCTTTGTCAATGTGGAGAACATTTTTGAGTTTCTGGACAGCACGAGCCATGCGAGGAATCTCTTTGTAGGCGATGTGATTTTTAAGGCGAGGCCAATCCGTAAAAAGGAAAATAAGTACTACATCCCACAAGCTTTGTACAACAAGACCCATTACCCTCCGTATGCGGGTGGAGGGGGGTTTCTGATGGATAGAACTGTGGCCCGGAGGCTTCACTGGGTAGCGGACACCCTGGAGTTGTACCCCATTGATGATGTCTTCTTGGGTATGTGCCTCGAGGTCCTCCAGGTCGCTCCGATCAAACACAACGCCTTTAAGACGTTTGGCCTTGTGAAAAACAAAAGCAGCAAGTTGAATAAAGAACCTTGTTTCTTTCGCAGCATGATTGTTGTTCACAAACTGCTCCCAACGGAACTCAGACACATGTGGAATCTGGTCAACAGTGACCTGGTGTGCTCGCAAAAAGTCACGATCCTATAGCTTGGCGAGGACGAGGAATGGACAGCGCCGAGACGCCAGCTGAATCTTGTTGTTTGTCATAACAGTCAAAGGCAAGCATTGCGTACTCTCCTTTCTGTGGAGAGAGACTGCAACAGCATTTGCCAGTTCCGCGCTTATAAAGTCACGCAAATTATCGAGTGGGAAATGTGGGTATTTATAAGGCAGTTCAATGACCTGCAGTTGAATAAATCATTTGCAGCACGTTGTACTTCTTTCACTGGTCTCTTAAGTAGAAGACAATGACTGACTGTTGATAAACCCATCAATGTGAATACAAGTTATTGTTGCTCAACACAGATGTGAATGTTTCTGCCTGCCCAAAAGAATGAATAATTGTTAGTTGTCTTTTTTTTTTATCTTAAAGGCTAAAATGACAGTTGTCAATATTTAGCCTCCCTGCCCCAAGAGGCCAGTGTCTGCAAAGCCATCAATGCACATCCATTGTGCATTTTTGTGTACGAAATATTTCATATTCCTTTACCTTGGACCAGTATATGTGTGCCAAAAAGGCTTAAACAATTACAAATTAAGAGAATATCTCCCGGTGATCCAGACTTTATTTCATTTCCATTATTCAAGGTGAACATCTGGACATGCATGCCGTTGCGACTTCCAGCTTGTCCCATCAGGGGTCGCCACGGCCTGTTACTCAATCACATGATTTGCATGGCGCAGTTTTTTGAGGCGGCTTGATTTTTTTTTTATTTAATTTAAATATTAGATGTCCTTTGAAGCAAACCATTCATTTTTAACGGGGCTTGGGACTGTGGCTGGGAATCAAACCCAGGACATATTAATGAAAGGCAGAAACATACCACTATAATACCAGTGCTTTGTTTAGACATGGATCAATATTTCAATTCATTCTTTGTATTGCAGCGGTCCTTGCACTTGGCAAAGAATATGACTGAAGTGGACATCTGCTACTCCATAGTAGATAGTACTGGAAATGTAAAAAAATGAAATAAAATAACTAAGATGCGCACTGCCCATATAATTGAATGTGCTGATATACTTGACATGATATTGATAGGTTTACATTATGACCCTGTACTCAAACTATTACTGGTACGAATATGCAACACGTTAATTTAAGAGTCCTGTCATTGACAAATGGGTGTTAAATGTGGGGTTGATATTTAATTTAAAGCATGGAATCGGTGATAACTGTGTTGGGAGTGGATGTTAATTAAACAATGTTTGATATGTGAATATGAAAGTGTAAATAAATGTCCTGTTTTGGTCCAAGCATAATTTTTCCTTGTAAATCTGTCCTAGATCAGCAGTTTTTGTCTTCGCCATTATCAACATGCATAATCTTTTCGGAAAATATACAAGAGGTTATCCAACAATAGTGTCCAATCACAACCACTGTCACTGGTCAACGGTACATATTTTATCTGCATCATCTCACAAGGCATTAAATCACCCTCAGTACAATGTTTGTTTGTTTTGTTTTTTACAACACAAAGGCAAGACCACTGTTTATGATGAACTTTAATCATATTTTGGAATTTACCAACAACTTACAACAACAATATTTTTTTTCTTTTCCCCCATTTTAAGTATCTTAAATAAAGCTGCAACATGTCAGCAGTGAATATATATTTTTAGAGCTTAGTTTGTTTTTAGAACACACTGTAGTAGTAATGGATACATTTTAAAAGACTTGCCTTATTGTCATATTCACAGTCGTGCATCATGACAGTACAATGAAGTTCTCCATTATTAGCAGACCGCGTGGCACTTCTCATCACAGAGGCGTAGCTTACAGAGGTTCATCTCTTTCCACTGTCATCTATGTCCAACATAACACGCACATATATTGAAACACATCTCTTAATCCTAGACCTCATAGTTCCCCCTGCATCTGAATTCGTCAGATCGTCATCAGTCGAGATGTATCACATATTAATGGTTTTTTTTTTCTCTGATGGAAACTGCATTTAGGTTTTGTTAGCAGCTTTGTGTCTGGTAAAATGCACATATCAATCACTGGCCAAATTGCACTGTCATCCAGGGTAAATTTCCCACTCAAGTGACACCATTCCACTCAAACTGGGTACACACCCTGTTACCCAAAGTAGCCTGCTGTTCAACTGCATATTTGTTGACACAAATCGGTGGAGTCTTTTGATGTCAGTCTGGTTAATAGGTTGGCTGGAGGGCACCTCAGTCTTTCACGCAACAGCTTGATCTTTCCTGAAAGGCCCCAAGATGAATTAATTTTGTTGGCACAAGGAGAAATGAGAATGTTAAATGCTTGACTTAAAATTAAAAGAAACATTGCTTATGGTCAGAGCTGTTGTCTGCATCAATTAATTCTAAAAAAATAAGATCAGATAAGATATCCTTTATTCGTCCCACACTGGGGAAATTTACAGCCTCCAGCAGCAAGAATAGAATAGAGAACGTTAAAGAGTCTTTGTCGCGCATTCAATTAAATGTAAGTTGGAAGGATATACGAATCATTGTATTCTGTTTATATATACATTTTACGTAACTTCAGAACTTCTTGGAATTGTTTTTTTTTTTTTATTTCAACGGGTCAGTTTTCAAGATGCTACAAAATGCATGTGTGGGATGAGGAGTTCTTGGAATCCTTCCACACGAGAACTTATCCTAGCTGTCTTCAGGCAGTAGGCAAGGGACACTCTGAACCGGTTGCCAGCCAATCGCAGGGCACACAGAGACAAACAACCAACCACGCTCACACTCACACCGAGGGACAATTTCAAGTGTCAGTCAGCCGGCCCTGCATATTTTTGGAATGTGGAAGTAAACCGGAGTACGTGGAGAAAACCCACGCAGGCGCGGGGAGAACATGCAATCTCCGCACAGGAAGGCCGGAGCCGGGATCTGACCCATGACACTGAGGTCAATGCGCTAACCACTCGACCATTGGGAAAAATGTGAGCCTTTCAAGCTGCTTTGTCTAGCTAATCTCTAATTTTCCCTAATACTGTGATGGGAAAATCTATCGCAAATAAAATCTAGTAAAGCATGTACTCTCAAAACAGGCATCATAAGATAGTTGGAGCACTTCACACGCATCAAACAGATATTGGGGAATGTGAGATAAATATGGATTTAAAATGCAAATTAGCTTTGCGAAAATGCATGTTGCAGGAATCTCATTGAGATGTCATGATTATTTCAAAATTTCAGTACTGTAGTACAGTACGTGCTAAATGCATGGGAAGTACTGTGCTGAACGCCATATTGAGAGCGCTCAGCTATTGTTTGACTACCCCCTGGTGGACAAACTTGACATGGATCATACAAGAAGCGACAAACATCACGTTAGTATTTCTCGCCATTCAGTACAATTTTTCACCCTGCGATGTCTTATGTCATTCGCTATTCGTAAATCATTTAAACTCCATCCAGCTCCTGACTCGAGAGCTTAATCTTAGTCTTTTTGGGCAAAAATACTTAATTTTAGTCATTCCTATCCTATTCGTGTTTTAGTTGATGAAAACTCAGAAAGGTTTTAGTCGTTTTATTCGGGGGGGCAATTACTCCATCTCTGGATACTCGGTGAACATCTCCAGGTGAATACAAAACAACAGCCAAAAAAAGTATATCTTAAATAATACACTCTTAATTAACTTACTAACCACATGGCAGCCTGTCACTCAGCCTTCTGATATTTCATTCTGAGCAATTACCAAAATTACAATGGATCAGTAATATATTTCTAAAGCATCCGTTTAGCAGCATTTTAATAATGTAACATTTATTCTATCCGAGAGCTGACAAGTGTGGATGATTACACACTTCAATTCCATCACTGAACCTCAGAATAATTCATGTCAACATCCAAATAAAGAGAAATAGCCTGCTTCAATTCTACATGTACTTTAATCTACTTTTAATAATCTGATTATACACAAAATATAATTGACAGCCAAGTTAGCTCCAACAAAATAACTTGAGCTTCAAAACAAGTCGATTTGCACGGAAAATTTAAGGCTACAATGGAATTTATTCACGACTGTCGAGTAAGATTGAATGCTAGAAAATGCAGACAGTACAATATGTTCACAGAACTAGCTGCATTTTACCCGCGGAAAAAATTTGGTGAGCCTTCAGATGTGACCTGCGATGCGTGGTAGCCTTTCCATCTAGTTTGTGGCCACATTTACCATTACCGCCATCTACAACGCATTGTTCGTTTTGCTGGGTTGCACATAAATTATGTTCATTTATCTTTCTTCATTTCCAACCCTTTGACACTGCTGCCATTGTCCATCAATGGAAAGCATGTCCTGAAAAAGGCATTAACAAAAAAATTGTTTCATTGTTGACGAAAGCACTGCTCCGAGATCATGAATAAGCCACGTGCATTACCACTTTGCAGGGATGGAAATGGCTAGTGATGGAAAAAAAGCGGAGGGGCGTGGCCTGGACGGGGGCGACCAATCATAACGAGACATCATAGAGGCCGTTTAAAATCGGAAGATTGACCCACCCCCTAAAATTTTCTCAACGGATTTAGACGATTCACAAAAATCAATTTAAGAAATAAAACAGCGGATTTCCGCGGAAAATTGCCATCCCTGAATTTGACACTGCCAGCGAAAACTCCCAAATTGACAAACCTGGCAGATTAGTCATTTGACTTTCTACTACAATTGGCGAGAAGCAACAGTTATCAAGACTGGAGCTTTCAATAATGGCAGAGATTAACAGACCAGGCGAAATGAGAACGAGTTTAAAAATCACCACCTTCAAGGTTTATTCATCGAGAAGATTTGATTCTCTGATGGGGAAACAAGTCAACACACTACAAATATGTTACACAATTGAGAGGTGCAGTCATTTTCCATCTTGAACAGAGCACATCCCGACAATATCATCGCCATTACACCAAACTCTGGAGGACTGAATCCTAACAAAATGTTTTACACATTACAGTAAGACTAAAGCAAACTAAATGACAAAACGAAAATGTGGATACACGTGTAGTTCTTTACAAAACGGTAAAATAGAAATTATACAAACGGTTTAATTTATACATGTATCGGAAGGGGCAGTGGGGGGAATCTAGCCTCAGTTTTCACAGCAAACTTGTTTTGACAGATCCAGACCCGTTCCGTCTTTCTTTTAGAATTACAAACTGAAGAGGTGGAGGGGTGCAGGCGTTTAATTCCGGACATTCAGTACTCATGTGAGTCGAAAAGTCAAATGTACCACTTTGGCACAGAGGGCGGGTAAAGTTGGAGGATCCTAAATACAAGGGCTAAAATGCCCGTTAACAGTTAAATATTTATCAATGACGCTTTCTGGAATGTCCAAAAGCTCTGAAAACTGATGAAACCAGAGTCCATTCAAAAAGTAAAAAACAAAAAAAAGAAAAAAAGATTTAGTCATCAAATGTAATTTTCTTCCCTTGGGGCTTGGCTCCAAATCCTCCACCACCTCGTCCACCTAAAAGAGATAATAGTTAAGTCAGCACATGTTTCTATTCCTGCAACATCCTCTACAGAGGTAACTGGGAGGCAAATGACCAAAGATGATTAGTTGGTCAATTTTAATATTTGATAAATATACAACTTGAAACCTGAAACTGACACTTACCTCCAAAGCCGCCACGTCCGCCACCACGTCCACCTCCACGAGGACCTCCCCTTCCTCGGCCCCCGAAGCCGCCGCCACCACGGCCGCCAAAGCCACCGCGACCTCCTCTGCCGCCACGGCCACCAAAGCCGCCGCCGCCACGGCCACCAAAGCCGCCAAAACCGCCTCCGCCGCGCCCTCCACGGAAACCACCTTCGCCCTTGGGCTTGGCGTAGTCCAGGGTCACCTTGCTACCATCGATTTCACCATCCTCCATGGCTTCCTTGGCTGCCTTGCAGTCATCCTCGTTGTCAAAGTCCACAAACCCAAAGCTAAAGAGAAAATGGTCAGTTCACTTTGTCAAAGATCACCAAACATGGGTTGCTACAATCCAAAACATGTAATTGCACAAGTTTGATTTCTTCTACATTGTCTCACAAAGACGGAAAACATTTATGCAGCTGTAAAAACGTACCCTTTAGAAGACCCCGTATCTCTGTCTGTGACGATCCTAGCACTCACTGAGCCATCAAACGCATCTTTGAGGGTTTGATCAGTGGTTTCTTCTGAGAGACCCTTGACAAACAAAGTCTTTGTGGGACCTGGCAAAAATGCAGTTAAAATGTTACGGATCATTTGGACATGAAACAAGACAAGCCCCAAGCTGAGGTGTGCAAGACTAGATCAGGACTTGACTATCTGAATTCATCACAGAGTTCCAGTAGATCAAGTTTTCATCATATCTGATCAGGAATGGGTATTGACTAGATTTTAATCAAACAGGTTATTGATCCGGTACTTCAACTAATTTTTGAGTTTAGAAAATCAACACAAAAATAGAAATATTTTTAAATTGCCTTGCAACTATAACTAATATATATATAAAACAATCGATCAAATTTTATTTTAGCAAATTACTGTTAAACGATGTTAAAACCACAAAGCAATAATGGTGGAAACATGCTTCTGGTCTACGAAAAGCACTTCAGGAAAGTGGTGTACATTTTCTGTTTGTTGCGCTTGCTTGTGACTCTCCCCGTCCCTCTCCAGGCATAACTACGCAAAATAAGAATAACCTAACTTTTTACTTGAGTCTAACAGTTGCACTGAGTGGAAATCAGTCATGCCAAGAGTGAAACGCCCCTCATATGCTACATTCATAGCAACAGAGCCGTCGCTGTGTTGAGTACATGCTGGGCGAAAAATCGACACTAGTTTTAAATAATTAATCTGTACCTGGACTTGGTACCCATTCCCATGTCTGACAAACCAAAGAATCCAAAGTGTCCAGTTTGAAGACCTACCAGAATTTCCCCTGCCTCCTTCTGGCCTCCCGCTGTTCTGGCTGAACTCAAGTCGGATTGAGCGGCCTTCAATCTCTGTGTTGTTCAGTGTGTCCAAGGCTTCCTTCGCATCTTCTGCGCTGTCAAACTCTAAAAATGCAAAACTGTGGAAGACAGAGACAATGACCATGCGGGTTTCAAATGACAAAAGGTCATCACGTGTTAAACACTTTTAGCACAGCAGACATGGCCAGTAACCTCATGGAGCTGGGGGTGAGGCTGTTCAAACTGTGCACTGGCTCTGCTTCTCGTGCGAATCCATACACAATCATGGCAAGATTGTCAGGAGCTCATGAGAAGGTGCAATCAAATGGTGTAACACAGATGTTGCCAAAGGGTTTACATACCCTTTGGGTCGACCATCTCTCTGTGGGATTCTAATGGAAACTGCTTTCTCAAACGTGGACTGCAAGGCCTCTTCTGTGGCGCTGAAGGATAGATTATTCACCACTAATGTCTTGCTGGCTGCAGCTGCAAGACACGGCAATATGGACATTAGATCATCGAGTAGATGCCCTTTCATCCTCTTCGTTCAACAAGTTTACAAAAGGGAAAAGCAGTTAGCTCTACATTTACCTGTGACCTTTGCTCCTTTTTGGCTTTTTTCTCCGACAAAGTCCAGCATAATGGACCTCCCCTGAATATCGGAACCCTGTGCCTCTTCCAGCATCTTCTCTGCTTCAGCCTCAGTTTTGAACTCTATGTAGGCGATTCTGGAAAAGACCATGAAACATTTAATGCATGCTGGGTGAATATTATTTTTTAATAGCGTCTTGAGTGAAAGCTCCCTTACCCTCTATTGGACCCATTCTGGCCAACTGGCAACCTGACATCAACTGCATCTTCGAAAACCTCCTTCAAGTCATCAACAGTGGCACTAAAGGGAAGGTTTTTAACAAAAATGGTCCGCGAGTCCCTTTCTGAGGACAGACAAAGTCAACATTGTAAATGACGCCATTCCATTTGATGTGGTGTGCAATTGGACACCAAGGGCACCTTTCTTGCAGTCCTGGGAGTTTTCCTTGGTTCTAGCCTTATCCAGCTTAATTTCTTGACCCATAAGCTTTTTGCCATTGAGTTCCAGTGCCTTCTGCATATCCTCCTCGCATGAAAACTCGACGTAGCCAAATTTCCTGTGTAAGAAAGTCATGCAAGAAAGACGCTTAAAAAAAAGATACCCGAGGAAGCCTAGCAGAACCACAACAGAAACTTATTGGTCACCAAAAAAATTTAACAGGAAGGTTTACTCTTCAAACCAGCAAGTGAAAATTGAAAGAAGCATGAGTCAAAGTACATTATATGCAATATGGATGTAGACTGAGACTTGGATAAGTATGGTACTTAAAACTACAAGTTACTATGGAACCAATTATTTACAGGGTAGAGAAGGACAGACCGGTCCCTCAAGTAAATCAGATCACTTTGGTAAAAAATATACATTTTCAAAAAACGATAATATAATATATTGCAATGCTTAGGCCGGCCATTTCTGATGAGCCACACGGCAACGAGACAGATGTGAGGGAACCTGGCGTAGAACCTGCCCACCTGTCCAATTCGGATACAAAATTGAATGACATAAAAATAAATAACGAAGTACATAATGCACTCACAAGTAGAACCGAACTCAGTTTTGCACTCGCTTTAAGTCGATATACGTTTACCAATACTTTGTCCAATAATTCATTGTGCCTCGTGTATGTGTAATATAGAAATGGCCCCCCGAGACTGCCTTAATTTTAATATGATGTGGCGTCAAAATGCGGTGTGTTAATTGAATTTGGAACAAAATGCCTTACCTGCTTGCACCTAGCCGGACATCGGCAACCTCAATGTCATTCTTGGTGAAGAATTTCTTCGCCGCATTTTTGATTTCATCAAAGTCTTTGTTAGAGTTCAGGTTGCCAATAAACAGACAGAAACCTTTAAGACAAGATATTAAATGTACTTTAGTACAGGTGACATGAGCAAATGTCAGTCATATTCACAAAAGGACATTTTATCAACAAGTTAGAATACACTACCACCTTCTTCTGACTTGGCCTTTTTGGCAGGAGGTGTGTCCTTCTTGCCATCTGCCTTCCTCTTAGCAGGAGTCACCGGAGCTTCTGTTAAGTGAAGTTGCACAGTTAAAATTCAATCTTTCAAATTTCAATGTAATTGGGTTGGTGGAGTGTCCAATTCAATTGCATCCGACTGTGTAGGTTTATGATTTCTCGGCCAGACCTGCTGTGAAATGGGTACTTGAAAGATGGATTTATTGTGACATCTATAACACGGATCCTTCCAAATTCCCGACTTTCCAACGGCTCATTAAACGGGCGGCAATAACGACTAAGATTAGTTGGATTTCATAACTCACCCTCATCATCATCCTCCTCCTCTTCGTCGTCGTCGTCGTCATCCTCCTCCTCTTCCTCATCATCATCTTCGTCATCGTCATCCTCCTCCTCCGATTCCTCCTTGGCTTTTACCATGCCCGCCTTCTTTGCTTTGGCAACTGCTGGAGCTGGTGTTGTGTCCATTTCCTCTTCTGACTCTGAAACCCACAGAAAGCCACTCAGCCATGTGGACAAAATAGTAGCCAAGTGCAAACAGCATGGTAACCATCAGATACATAGTAAGGTGACATCACTAAGAATTCAGTATTAAGTCCCTTGTTGATCATCACTTGCAAAATTCACAAACTTAAAGACCCATGCGTTGATTTACCATCTTCTTCGTCATCATCATCATCCTCCTCCTCCTCTTGTTGTTGTTGTTGTTGTTTAGCTTTCTTAGCCTTTGACTTAGCAACTTGATTTGCAGCCTTTTTGGGAGGAGGGGCCTCTTCCTCAGATTCATCATCGTCATCCTCATCCTCCTCATCATCATCATCAGAGGGCTCCTTTGCAGGTTTGGCCTTCACTTGCTTGGCAGGGGCCTTTGCAGCAGACTTGGCTGCTTTCTTGGGTGGTGGGGGCTCCTCCTCAGACTCTTCATCTAGAGACAGCACACCAAATCAGCAGGTTCTCCCAAACACTATAAAGTACGATGCAATTTTGAAAGCATTCTTTGTGTCACAGCGATTGAGGATAGAACTGGTGGACAATAAAACACACCAGCACCGAAGACATAGCGCTGTTGGTTACTGTTCCTCCAAACATTACAAGCATGAGTACGGACAACCACATGCATGCCAAGAAACGGAGGGTCGGTCAATGCTAAACAACCTGGCAAGACCTACCATCATCATCCGATTCTTCAGCCGCAGCGGGTGCGGATTTTGCAGCTGCTTTTGCAGGGGCTTTTTTAGGGGGTGGGGCTTCCTCTTCAGACTCTGGACAGACAAATGAACTCGTTTAATTAATCCTAGTTTATTTGTCAAGTGTTTAGCACAGCAACAGGTTTTTTTGCTTTTTGGTTACTAATCATTACATTATTCTTAGTGCATCGGAACAAATGCTTTCCAGAAATTAGAATTTTTGAGTGTTAAATAACACAGCTCACCAGAATCATCTTCCTCATCTTCACTTTCAGCTTTCTTGGCAGCTTTGCCGTTTTTGGCATTAACCTTGGCGCCTTTGGCTGGTGTAGCTTTCTTCACCACTTTTGGTGGGGGACTCTACAAAACATGCCAATCAGACAAACTTTGTTACATCTTTGCTAAATGGTAAAAAATATACACAGGAATTTGAATGGAAATAAACCCATACTTCCTCCTCTTCGCTGTCCTCTTCACTTGATTCATCATCCACTTCCTTGGGAGGCGGAGGGGCTTTTTTCTTCTGGTTTGCTTGTTTACTTGCTGCCTAAAATGGGATGGAAATCTGAATTAATCGAATCAGTATCATTTCCCGGCAATCACAAAAGGCCTCAATTGCAGTGGAGTATTATGTTGTAATATCTTTATTAGAATTCTGAGTAAAATTTCGTATTGTATAGTATGCCTACATTCAATAAATTATTGTCTAATGCATCAAGTGTGGAGGTCAAGTTGGGAGACGTAATGTGGGCGACGTGTGTTCTGCCTCGTGTTTGACTGTGGGGGAGGCGCGAAACCCACGTGGATCGCTGCCGTTCTGCATGTTAGCATTCAAGCTAATGTTAAACTATAAAGACAAACAACGCTGGGGGAATTTGTTACGTTATCTACGAAAAAGGCGACACAACAAAGCAGGATAAAGACATTACATCGCAACGCGTAACATCAGAGTCGAACAATCGTTATTTTAATACAACAGCGAACCCCCGTGCAAATGCCGTCCTGAAACATTTTCCACAAAGCGACATTTTGTGCGCCGTTTGACTGTGGCAATACCAATCCGGCAGTAAATTGAGATCATCTCTGCGACGAAATTGCAGGATCAAGGCGAGGACGCGCACGAATGCCATCTTGAGTGGCTAACCGTTAGCGGGCCACGCTAGCTACCAACAGCGAGGCAACATGGCCGCTCTAAATCCAGGAAGATGTACATTTTGCTGACAAAAAAATATACTACGTTTGCTCACTTCAAATCTGGCATTCGACGGAGGCTTTATTTAATAAAGCATTTGATGGCAGGGTTAGGACGTCATTCCCAGCAGATTATAATCGCATTTCTTAAAAGCGCAACAACCACGACATGCAGGCCTCATGCGCGGAAAGGATCTTCCAACAACAGGAAATGCTAAACAATTTTTTACAACAAAATACGCATTTGCTAATCTTACCTTCGCTAACTTCACCATTGTGCGAGCGGCGTTTTTCAATGAAATGGACGTTGAAAAGAAGCAGACAAATTACTACTGCATGCACGTGGTGGTGCCTATTCGAATGGGGCACTGGACAGGAAAGACAGAGAAGAGGACGCGCTTCTTGCTCTCTAGCTGAGCGCGTTCACGAGAGGTCCTGCCACGTGACTGTGTCGTCCAATCGCACAGGAGCTCTTTTTTATCGTGCCCGCGCCTTGCCTGCACGGAGAAATTAAACTGTTGTTTGTTTCAACGACCTTCAGATAATACAACTGTTTGTTTTGTAGGACATTTAAATAATACAAATTAGATTAGCGGTGGTTGTAAAACTGAATGGTTGGAAATACATCGTTTGCATAAGTAAGGTAGCCAATTTGTTGAATTTCCTTCACACTGCACTTCGCGTATGGCCATGCAGGAGGCAAACTGTATGCTTTCGAAATGCAGCTGTCCTGAACCACGTGGTTTAAATATAGCACGTGTAACTTGGTTCAGTCTGTGCCACCGGCTACTCTTGCACTGAAAAAACATTCAACCCGTATTTGTAAAATGCCTTTACAGACCCTTAAAAAGTGACAGTTTACAATTAGTTTTAGATTGGAGCTATTAGGATTGTTCTTGATTTGATGTTTAATTGCAAAACACTGCTTGTAAACCTTTCAAATGAACATTTAAATTGGCACAAAATAATTTGGAGTGCAATTATAGCCGTGCATAATAATAACATTGACTTGATTGAGGCAATGGCTTCATTACATTGCTTCATAGTTTCTATGCCAAAACAAGCAGGTTTTAAAATTATAATTTAATTCCTGGGTATTCTGAGATTGACCATGATTCACCCGGATTGGAATTTAAGGACATTAAATATGGGATGATACAGCAAAACAGGAAGAGGAAAATATTGTTCACGAAGGTGATGATCATAATGGCAGGACTATTTGCTTATAAGTGTGCCCCATGCATTTGAGAAAATAGCAGACTATTTACTGCAAGGCCCCTTTATTAATAATAATGAGAAAAAAACAAAAAATCTCATACTGAGCAAATATTCGCCATATATCAAATTGTGCATGAATAAGACCATTACATTGTTTATTAACTACATTTAGAAATCATGGATAAAAATCAATAAAACTAAGAAATAATAAAAAACTAATATAAAGATAATCAGAAACTAAAATCTTTATATTATATTCATAATCCTCAGTTAAACATGGGCTTTCACCTTATGTATGTGTTTGACATTTTATAGGATATTTAGCCTTGAATATCATTTACATTCATAACTTAAAAGTCACACTAACTTACCATATTTTTTTTCTTCTGGGAAGTGTACTGTTATTATTATCAGTTAGGTTGTTATGGAGAGAATCCTCCCCCCCCCCCCAGATGGTACACAAACAGCATGTTTAAGTAATTGACCTTAAAAACCACACTGAGGCAGCATTGCGTTATACATCTCTCATCTCTTGATCTCTGTGCACACTGCAGAGTGGCTATCCACATCCTCTCAACATCCATCAATGAATTTTCAAGAGTTCGAGCCTATCCCTGATGACTTACGGGCAAAAGGCACAGTACAACCTGGACCAGTTACCAGTCAATCACAATCATACACTGTACAGACAAACAATTATCCAGCCTCTACACTACATACTATGTTTTTGAAACATGGAAGACGATGGACGGGCTGCGCTCCGCCTTATTCCTAGGTAAATTGTGTAAATTCCACAAGGCCATTTTTTAGCGTGACATCCAGTGGGCCAGTTGGTAGAGCTGATGACTAATTTCATTAGACTCTCACTCGGACAGGCTATGAAATGTAACTGGTGTCTTGTTTTTCTCAGATTCAATGGAGGACCACTTTATTTCACATTATGGCTTTATATAGCTTCGTTTACAGTATACTACTACTGTACTATACACTGTTTTACATGATAGGAAAGTGCCTGCAACATGTCTAAATTAATTGAATGTTAGAGGAATCTATGAGCTAAATTGTATCATGTTTAAAGTTTCATTTAATCTGGGAACATCTAAACGTTTGGGTGCGTATCCAGCACCCCCAAATTCCTGTGCACAAAGCCGGAGGGCTGTTGAAGTCCACAATTAGCAAGTCAATACGGTTGGGCAATCACGGGGGAGAGGGCGAAACTCGGTCACAAAAGGGAAATGAAGAATTCGGGAACAGCGGTTGAACTGTAAAAGACGAGTTGAGAACACCCGTCGCGCCCAGGCGACATTGACCATCCGCAAAGTCTGCAACATGTTAATTCAATGTAGACCAGACAGAAAAGGCGCCAACGTACTGATGGTTCAATGTTTAAAACAGGTAACCAATCACTACCGAGGGGCCGGACCGGGGGTGCGGTATGCAAATATCGGGGGCAGTGTTTTCCTTGTATGTTACAATAAACGTCTGAATTGGCGGGAAGGGAGCTCGAGTGTGATCGCAGAGCAACTAACCGTCGTTCGTTCTCAGAGATCCGCTTCCGCCGATATTGAAGACAATTTTCCTGTGTGCCGAGTCATTTCTTTAACTTTGTCCAAGAAAATTTCTAACATTGGATCAACAATAATCCGTGTAAATGTGTCAATTTTCAAGGTGTTATATTATTTGTTGGTTACTGAGCTCATCTAAAACTAAAGGTGTAATATTGTATGTTGATGCCAAAAGGTAAGCATGCACAGCTGATTCATCCTTCTTTCCCGGTTTGATTATTCTCACTGGCTTCATACTCACACTCCTCATGGACTTTTATCTTTGCAGTAGAAGTGACAATTTGAGTTTCAGTTTCAAGCTGCTCCTTCCTTGCCTTTAACTTCTATTCTCACTGGCTTCATACTCACACTCCTCATGGACTTTTATCTTTGCAGTAGAAGTAACAATTTGAGTTTCAGTTTCAAGCTGCTCCTTCCTTGCCTTTAACTTCTATTCTTCCATATTCAGAGCTTGTTTCTCCTTTAAATTCTCTGCTTTTGCAATCAGAGAAGCTCTTTCAGCTTGTTCCTTATGTCGTGCCGATCATGATGATGATGACGTCAAACCACTGCTGCAGGAAACCACCCTGACTGTGCATGATTCTGTTGATCGTCCTGTCGAAGATACACTGTCGTCGGATCCCACGTCGTCCTTTTGCCGTCTTGTAATAATAGTCCCCTTTTCCGTTTTTTCTTCTGAAAGTGCTAAAATTCAAATTTTTTGGGCCTACACCGAAATGCCCGATCAGTTTCTTTCTCTTCTTCTGATAACAGTTGTAGAACGTTCTCATTTGACTGGACAAAGACGTTGAGTTTAGAAAACTCACTAAAAGGTTCATCAACTGTATCAGGGTTTTCATTATTTGTCATCAAGGCATTTATTTTATTCGTTTTGTAGTCATCAGATGATTTTTTTTTTTGCTTCAAATAGTCGTCCAGGACTTTTTCAGTGTGATTTGTCGCTCTCTTCTGACCATTATTGGTACTGCACGCCTCCTCGCTTATTTCTTGCGTGTCTTAATTAATAAGAGTCCAAATAAAGTAGACCCCAACACAAAGCATGCATTGCTTTCTTAAGTACCTTCTAATGAAGACCACCATAAACTCGTTTTATTTCTCTTCTTTCGGCTTATGTACACAAGTTACCAATTCATAGTTTGTTTCCTGAAGATCCGTCGCGGATGCCTTGAGTTCGTCTCAGCTTGTCATTCTTTCAGTGAGCGAGGTACTTTTACTTAATGTAGAGACTAACCTTTCGTTACTTGGTTTCTGTGAGGGTATGATACAGAATGACCTCTCAGCCATGTTGTTTGCCTGCTATGGTCTGAAAGTAATTATCGACATTGACTGTAAGAATTGAATGTTCTGTACAGGTCCTCTAACAGTTTGCATTCAGGTTAATTGTAATTTTCCTTGAATATGCAGACGTATTAGTGAAAGTGGGGAAATGGGGAAGCTACGAGGGTGGCCAGAGAGTGACCAGGGGTGGCTATGACCACCGCTGGCCAGCATGTACTGTAGCTCCTCCAATGGCCATAAATAACTTATCAGAACCATGGTCATCAAAGCTGTGGAAATACAAGGCAGCATTTCCCAACCTATCCCAGCTGTCTTTAGGCAGTAGGCGGAGGACACCCTGAATCGGTTGCCAGCCAATCGTAGGGCACACAGAGATGAACAAACATCTGCGCTCACACCCACATCTAGAGACAATTTAGAGTCTTCCATTAACCTGGCATGCATGTTTTTGGAATGTGGGAGGAAACTGGAGTACCCGGAGAAAACCCATGCAGGCACAGGGAGAGAACATGCAAACTCCACACAGGAAGGCCACATCCCGAATCTGGACCCTGCACCTCAGCATGGGGAGCATGAATCCAGCCATGATAATACATGGCTGGATGATAATACATGGCTGGATTCAGAAATGTCTATTTTTTTACTCCAGTAAGTCAGCACACATTTTCTCCTACACGGAAACCAACTGATATATCAATTACCAAGCTTGTATTCCATTCATGAAAACAAGAGCCTGAGAAGACACACGTGTGCACATGGAATATTCTTTTTTTAATCTTTTTTTTTTAAAACAATCACAACTATTTGAGACAAAATAAAAAGTTACAAACAGAATCAACCTGCAGTTTGCATCCTTTTTCAAACTGTTACATAAATAAAACTCATTTATAAATAGCTCTTTTTATAAACATATAAATAGTCTTAACATAAATACATTTTTTGTAAGGAGAAGATGAAGTGCACGAATGTACAGCAGCAACAATTATACAGCTTTGCGGTTTGTAGTTTTTACACCATTGTCTGGACATTTTGTCTGGTATATATCTCTCTATATACAGGTACCTGCATATTTATTAGATATATTTATATGAGGCTTTTTCTAGTATTGTCATCTCAGTCTCTTTTTATGCTGGTCGTGATGACTTTTGTACCGAAAATCTGTTGAGTTTTTTTCCCCTACAGGTGAGAATAAAATGCTATTCTTCAAACCCATCCTTCAGAGATCTAGAGAAAAGAGAAGAGGATAGAAATTGTTAGTAGTGTTAACTTATTTGATGTATTCATTCATTGTTACACATTACGCAGTCACTAAATACTACTGCTGTGCGCTTTCATTTTTCCATTTCGTCTGAGGAGAACACACACAGGCTGACAAATAAAATGCATTTGCAATACATGGGAGGAAAAATGGCTGCGAGTGGATCAAATAGACACACTCCCCATTTCATGACAATGACGACTTACTGTACACGTGAGTCATTTACTGTAGTCATGATAGATTTACGCACTTCCGCAATAATGACGTATAACAAGTCACTTTCCTATCAGGAAATGCCAACATTGCTGCAACCGCCATTTTTCTACTACATTCACTGCATAATGGTGATGGGCACATTGGTAACAGCGTCACTTCTTGTCAGAGAACATCCTTGATTACATCCCACATTTCACTTCAAAAGACCCTTTCATGAGTAGAACAGTAGTTGCCATTTTAGGTGCCAAGCAACAAAAGCTTGAACCACTGCTTCAGCAACAGTCAACATATACATCACAAATGAGATGGTTATGATGTGTTTTGACATCACGGGAACCCAAACACAGAGTTAGGGTTGAATAGATTTACAGTATTATGTGGCTGATCTGTATATTAGTTTTGACAATTATTACATATTCATGTACCCCTCAGGACTTTTTTTAGAGCCCACAGGAACTGCTTTTGTTCGACCAGTGGGATGCATACTGTACGTGCTATACTCTTCAAAAGCGCAACAGCGAAGAGATGTTGCTCTAAGGCAGGGGGTGTCAAACTCATTTCACGTTGTGGGCCACGTACGGCCTCGGTTGATGTCAAGTGGGCCGGACCATTAAAATTATACCATACTCTGCTATAAATAACCGAAATAATATGTATTTCCTTTGTTTTGGTCTAAAGAAGCACAAGAACATTAGGAAAATGTTGACATTTGATGAACATATCTTTTACAAAACATTTCAAGAAGCACCTTAGATTTGCTTAGACAAATGTGAAATCTACTTTTATCATTCACATATATGCATTGCAACTGATCCCACTGATTGTACCAAGACACAAAACGATATCAAGTAATTGGTGTTGAAAAATATAGTAATGCATTTTAAGATTGAGATTGATAAAGAAAGGAATTTTGAGACCATTTACACATGTGCATATAAAATCTAAATGTAATCCCTGCTTACACCTTAGAAACTAAGAAGAGTGCTATTAAATGTGTAAAGAATAAAGTAATCACAGGTCATAGCGTCTGCTGTGTTGGGTCTGTCTCAGTGACAGACTGAGACTGCTGTTGTATTCTTCTCTGATCAAAATAGTGAGGGGACACATTCTGTGTCTTTTATGCATTTTTTCACTTTTAAATGATCCTGCGTGCCTGATCGAACCCCCTTGGGGGCCGGTTCCGGCCCATGGGCCGTATGTTTGATACCCCTGCTTTAAGGGATTGTCTGGAGAGGCCCATTTTTCTGCAACTAATTGGCTGCAACTCACTGAACACATTCTGTTTAGATGTTCTCTCTCACTCCATACACCCCTGCAAACCCCTACACACACATTGATCCTTTATTTTCTCACTTTTAAATTCAATCTATATAATATATGCGGTAGTACTTCCAAGTGCAATGACTCTAAAGGGAAACGTGTGGTCTACACTCACCGTCAAAAAGCTGTGATCCAATACTAGCAGCCCATACCACTGATGGTCCCTATCCGATCCATCTTATGTCCGAAACAGCCACTCCGCGCCGCGGAGCCCGCCTTCTTGCTTCCAGATTTGTGCTTCTTCGGTGCGGGCTGGTCGTTGAGCAGCCGAGCCCACATCCCTCTCCGGGTATCCATGCGTAAATCTCGCAGCAAGCGCATCCGAGCGCGCACAGCATCTACCCGCCTGTCTCGCTCCTCTGACTCCAAAAGGTCCGTCAGCTCGTCCCCCAGAAAACTTCGGAGGGACTGAAACACATACATCAGAAAGTTGTTATTAGTGACGTCATCAGAAAGGGCTCGTTTTGGAGAACGTTTGCATCGCAACGTTGAATGAGAAATTTAAAGTTGATGCAATGTGCATATAACCGATTGACGCAAATACACGAAGAAAGAAATAGCGTTTTTCACTCATGAAGATGAGAGTATGCGGGCCAGGTACGTTTACTTCAACTGGTCTGTGTGGATAGCCAATAGGTTATATTAATTCGAAGGCAGTTAGTTCTAGGAATCGAATGATTTCTGCTAACTAGCCTGATTGAAACTTCTGGTTTGTGCATAATGGTAATTTTCCAAACAAATGGCATCAAATCACTTGTATCAGTTTGGCAGCAGGTAAACAATCAGGATAGACGATAGCTTCTTGAGTAGAGGCAAAAAAACGAATTGTCGCGCCTCGATAAAAGTGTCTAACATGACTAAAACGCAGAAATCGGACTTGAAATCATCAGTGAGTGGATTCCTCCGCCGCAGCATCAGTACTCAATGAACCATTGATTAAATTACCTCCTGCCTCGCCTCAGATAAAGGTTTTGCGCGCATCCTCCCCGAAAGCAGCGTGACCATAAGTCCACAAGCTACCAAGTAGGACAAGTTCATCTTCAAAATTCTACTCTAAGGGGGGGATTCCACTGGTCAGTGCGCAACAAGAGGATGGGCGTACGTAGTACGGAAGCCAATAAAAGCTTCGGATTCGTCCTGGAGTCCAAAGCTCCTCAAGTGCTCATCTGGTTGTGTGTATGAACCCATAGAGCACTTTATAGCCAGCCCACGGTGATGTCATGACAACCTGCGTAATGGTCGCCTTCCTCGCCAATTCCCTGTTTTCTCTACCTGCCCCTGAGTACGTCATGCCAAGGATTAATTGAATGATACAAGCTCCGGTCATAGGGGCTTTGGAGGAAATGGGATAGACTTTGATCTATAAATATGCATACGTTTGTTTTAAACCCCACTTTGAAACTCTGGCTGGGATGCAGCATCGGAAACTGATGGTGCAAGGATTTCAAAGGCTGAGAATTGCCGAAGCAAATTTGGTGCGAGAATGTCAGCAGATCTGAAAATCCTGGGCACAAGTTCATGTTTCCTCTCTAAGTGGAGAGAAAAATGTGATCATTTGTGTGCATATCCCACTTTTGACCTTCAACCAACCTCGCAAATAGACGTTAATTCAGCGTGCAACTCAAGCTAATTAGTGGGAAATGAAGACATATCGACGATTACAGCACGACCCTGTAATCGTGCTTTTTACTCCTCTCATGATGATGATTATTTGTCAAAGAGTTTTCATGTTGAAACTATGACCATTTCAAGCAGGCTATAAAGTTATGGTCAAGGCTGTCTGTCCCTGTATTGCATTTTTTTTGTACGTTGTATAAATGCAAATATAAACATACTGTAGCTTTTGAAATACTAAAAAAAATAATAAGGAGTTGGGACGTTTTACAAACACGACGTGTAAAATTAGGCAGTCGATAAATATCACTGACGATGATCACTGGGGCAGCTTTTTTGTCTGTAAGGTACAAGCAGCACCGTCTGTTTTGTGACACAAAGGGGCAGTGTTTGCTGTGCCGAAAAGGGAATTGCACTCGGTGCAAATTGAATGGATCCATCTCATCCAACGTGAAAGTGATTAATAGCAACATGTGAGAATATGAAAACGGTTAGCAAGTTTGACGTGTACAAAAGTGATTCGACCCTCAACCTGCCTTTAAAAGTCATTTGAAATCCAACAAGACTGTTTTATTTTTTGTCATGTCCATGTACGATATACAAAATGTGACCTCTGCTTTTAACCTAATCGTGAACACAGACTTGAGTCAGAAAGTGGAGCAGTCGGGAGCTTTCCAGCTGCTGGAGAGCACCAGGGGTATTTTGGTGGCTTGCTCAGAACTTTTATCTATCACAATATTCCCACAAATAAATGTTGGAGTTGTTGAGTTGACTTTTCTGCAGGAGACAGCAACCAGACACTGTAACAACTGACCCAATGCATAAACGTTTCATGAACTGGGAAAACCCTATTATGTGGGACGGAATCAGTCACTATGTTGCACAAACCACACAGTTACGGTTATGAAAACATTGCTTAATTTTACTGTGAATCATTGTGTGCAAGAGGCTTCCAGTATGAGATGTCAAACAACCTATCAGGCTCAATTTCCATGCCCTTTTAGTTCACACAGAGACATGCATGTGCACATGCACTGGAAAGAGTTAATGCAATATCACCAGTTTTAGTCTCCAATAACATGACAACGGACTACTTTGTAGAATAAGCGCCAGACAAAATACAAAACGTAGTAATAGAGGTAGAAACTTTCGCTGGATGAACACTGGATGGTTTATGTGACACAACTGATACATACAGTTATATGTTTTTGTTTTTCTTTCAAATATGATACTGTCAAGGTACACAGTCTGTTCAAGAAGGAAAACGACTGCAAGTAGTAGTAATGCTGAGGTTACCTTGACTAAAACCAGTGAGGGAAAGAGTCAGGGAAGCACAGCGGTCGACTGGTTAGCATGTCCGCCTCACAGTGCAGAGGTCGCGGTTTCAAATCGGGTCCCGGCCATCCCGTGTGGAGTTTGGATGATCTCGCCCTGCCTGCGTGGGTTTTCTCTGGGTACTCCGGTTTCCTCCCACTTTCCAAAAACATGCATGATCGGTTAATTGAACACTCAAAATTGTCCCACTTCAATTATTGTGAGTGTGAAACCAGTTCAGGGTGTACCGCCCCTGCTGACACTTGGGATAGGCTCCAGCAATTCCTGCAACCCTCGTGAGGATAAGCGATTCAGATAATGGATGGATGGAAGGAAAGAATCGGTCCAGGCCAACTAAAAAAGGTGCCCCAAGATGTGGATCCAGTGGATCCATCCATCCTAAAACAAGCCAACCCAATGATTTTATTTATAGCCTTCAAACTCATCTGCAATTTAGATACGTTCACAGAAAAATAAAAATTATCATGCCGGAGCAAGTCTAGTTTAGGGTATTGTGAATTTGGTTTGTCACTAGGCGCCGTTTTCTACCATCCCCCCCATTTGCCAATTTGATGAACAACTAGATGGTAGTGCAGGTGGTGTAACGTGGTCTTGGTGTATTTGATCGAAGCACAGGGAGACGAGTAGATGCTTGCAGACGTGTGTGGTGGATGTCATCATATTTCATTCATAAATATGATAATAGAGTGGAAACAATCTCTGAATTATTGTGAATTTGTAGAACAATTCTAATCATCATCTTCAAACTATTTTGATTGCACCACTATGACCACACGTCACAATTAGTGGCAGGTGGGGGAATCACACACTGATGCACGGTCGTGGGGTGGAAGGCGGTCCGACTACATCATCCAGAAGGGGTGATGTATGCGCCAATCTCATGCACGGACACCAGAGAGTCTATTTCTGTTCCTGTAATTTCAGGCACCATGTGCCTTTCGACCAACCTTATTTTAATGCAAATGAAGGGTGCAAGCTATGACTGGCCAGGACTCAGCTAAGTTTTATCCTACAACCGCGCAAATGCATGGTTATACCCAATTCTACCAGTGCAAACTCTGGTAAAATACCAAAAGAAAGAAAACTCCAGCTTGGTGCACAGTTTAAACGGCACTGCGCCAGACTTAAGCTCAGCACAAAATAGGGCAGTGTGTGCGTGTGTTTGTGTGTGTGTGTGTGTGTGAATGGATGAAGGAGAGGAATTACATTTGTACACCTTGTAGCTTGTCGCTTTTGGTCCATTTCATCACATCTGACACATCAAATATGTTGACATAGCACAGCAATGAGTTAATGTCAGAGATTTTCTCGGACAAAGTTAAAGAAATGACTCGGCACACAGGAAAATTGTCTTCAATATCGGCGGAAGCGGATCTCTGAGAGCGAACGACGGTTAGTCACTCCGCGATCACACTCGAGCTCCCTTCCCGCCAATTCAGACTTTTATTGTAACATACCCCCGATATTTGCATACCGCACCCCTGGTCCGGCCCCTCGGTAGTGATTGGTTACCTGTTTTTAAACATTGAACCAACAGTACATTGGCGCCTTTTCTCTCTGGTCTACATCGAATTAACATGTTGCAGACTTTGAGGATGTCCAATGTCGCCTGGGGGCGACGAGTGTTCTCAACTCGTCTTTTGTTGTTCAACCGCTATTCCCGAATTATTCATTCCCCTTTTGTGACCGAGTTTCGCCCTCTCTCCCGTGATTGCCCACCTGCATTGACGTGCTAATTGTGGACTTCAACAGCCCTCCGGCACAGGCATTTGGGGGGTCCTGGATACGCACCCAAACGTTTCGATGTGCCCAAATTAAAATAAAACTTTAAACATGATACAATTTTGCTCATAGATTCCTCTAACAGTTAACCCGCTCAATGTGCCATGAACATGTATGGACGACAAAATTACAATCACTTTTCAGTGGTGTACAGTAATCTTATACCCGTCACTACAAGCATTTGCCTCTATTGCTTATACCTGTACTGATTATCTTGTTAAGGTTGCAAGGAGCTATAATCAAAGAAAAGTATTGGAGGCAAAAATATGTGGCTTCCATGGTGTAGAAAGAACTTAACTTATTGATTATCTGACAAAAATTAAACAACAACAGGGAACGAAATAAACTGAAGATTTATTACAATGCTACGAACAGGTGTGCATCACACAAGAGAAAGGGAAGAGCTGATTGCAGTAGACACACAAGGAGAGGCTGTCAAGAGAATAAATGACAAGCCACGGGTGATACGAGTAAGGCAGAATGGCAGAAGGGGTCCTGGAGGAGGCCGCTACAAACAGAGTGCTAGGCTAGAAACAGGCTGTTCTGGGGCCCATCAACATAGCAGGAACAAAGGGCTTGGCAGGGCCTGTCAAAGCGGCTGCTCAGATGCAGGCAACATGGGTCTCTTAAAGGTTCTGGTGAGGGTCTGGCATGTCGGCCATTAGCAGCTTGGCTCTGCTGCTCAAGAGGATAACTGGGATGCCAATGTGGAGCTGGGCTGCCGGAGCAAACGAGTCTTGTGGTTGCTGTAGGATGTGCATCGCTAGAGCACCACGGTTTGATTGCAAGTGCAGGTCTCGCTGGAACTGAGAAGGACTGGAACAGCTGAGACCACCCAGCTGGGACAGGAAATAACTTGAAATTGTGCTGCTCCTGCTGCCCTAATACTGAACTAAGGAGGACTGGCACGGCCTGGAGTCAGAATTGGGAGCTTCAGCTACTACAGAAGCAGAACTGCGGGTATGGGTGGCCCTGGACCAGGAAATGAAACCAGGGTAGGTGAGTAAGCGGGAACGAGAGCAATTGTCAGAGGAACTAAGATCAGTGACAGTGGGTGCATTTGAGGGATTGATGGTGGAGGCAGCACGGGTAATCTGGTGTCCAAGAGGACTCAAGTAGCTGTGCTTTGGCGAAAATTGACTGTGGCCAAGAAGATCGAGGGTAATCTGCCACATACGTTGCTTAATGCAAGGGGACCAGAAGGCTTGGTATTCTACCGAGGAGATAATTCTGACCATCCAGCATTTTAAAATCATAATTTCTTGAATTTGACCCAAGTGACCTTCGTGCTGGAGGGTCCCATTTTAAAATTTATTTGAAGATTACATTGTTTGTTATATTGTCCCAAATTGTGTGTGTGGAGTCCATGCTCCACTCTTTCATCTGAGATAGTCGATGTGTTTGAACCATTTCTTGTTCATCCGACTCATAACACTTCTCTTTCCGCTTGTTCCATTTTCTTTGGTAGGACATAAATTGGTGGTGAAAAGAAAGCACTAAAACGAAGCAAAAGCAGCCAGGAGATGAAGGAAGGAGAAGCTCTAAAATCTCATTTCCAAATCAGAAAATTGTTCAAAAGTCCTGGAAAAGTATACTGAACAGCAGCATGACCTAACATTACACATTGCATTATGAGGATTTGACAAGACCTAAGTGAAATCGGGACCCAAACACACTGAAGACATAATACAAGACTGTGAACAGATGCACAGGACACAAGGGGAAGGAAGAATTTGATCAGAGGAGACACAGGTGAGACTCAGTGGGCAACACAGAAAACAAAGCATGAGCAAAACAAGGACACCCCCCAAAAAAAATTGTAGTCTAAATCACAACATAGCACAAAGTCCAAAATCATTTATCTAAAAGGGCACCCTGACAGTGTCTTACGCAAAATATTTGAATGTGATTTTTATCTCTGAGCAATAATGTCCACCAAGTGAAAATAAAATCAAATGGACCCACCTTCAAGGTGATGTTTCCGATACCTGGAGTGTCCATCAACTGGTCATAAGGCATGACATCACTACACACGGTGAAAACCACATACATAAGAACACAACACAATAAGCCTCGAAAGATAAAAATAGATTCCACTGTAGAACACTGATCATCTTCATCAAAGTTCAGTGAACTCAAGTTCACGGCCCTTCTACTCCGCCTCTTCGTTGTTCGACTCGTATTTGATTTTTCCACATTCAAACCTTAGCAGTATTATTCCTTATTTTACACCAAGTACCATTTCAAAAATGGCATTCATTCCAAGCACCACCAAAATGACCCACATGACAACACAGTAATGTAGTAGGCCTAGTTGTTCATCAGAAATTACCAGTGCACTTTTAGATATGAAAAGTAAGAATAAATACTTGAATACACTCATAATTCAATTAACATGCATTGCACATTAATGGTCACTACATTTTTAATTAATGCTTTAAAAATAAACAAACAGTGCTGTCACTTATTTTGTAAGGGTAGTATATCGGTCGAGTGATTACCTTGCTCACTTCCAAGAAATAAACGGCCAGGTCCTTCATGAATCCATCATGATCAGAACAATTCCAAGAACGTCTACGTTGTTGTGGCTTTTGCACGCGCCATCGATCTTGAGATGTCCATCTTCACTAAAAACACGCACAAGTTGGAATGCAACCCTCCAGGTAATCCTAACGACGAATTGATGCCTCCACAAGGGGAAGCAAATCTCCCGTATGTTGAAACCATAACAATTACAGTAACTTGTACAGGTGCATATGTCGCACATGCCAAAATTTGAAACTGCAAAAGAGTCAGCAGTTGTCAGGATGTAGACTTGCATGTTTCCAACAATAAATTGTATAAATTGTACGTTATGTATGTATTATTATTTTTTTATTTTTGAACTGTGAACTTCCTGGCATAAGTTCAAACAACCTAAGTAACAGAAAATCAGCAGGGATATCCTCTAATTCACCCTTGACCAAGAACAGGATAGCAGTGAAAAAAAATGGATGAATGTGTTTTAAATTTTGCCAAGTAAAAGACACAAAAAAAAAGTGCCACGGCCCACAGAAAATAGTTTTTTATAGGGGCGCCAGGGTACCTCACCAAAAAGAAATGAAAAAAATAAATACAAATGAATAATTAAAAAAAAGCATTTTGAAATTTAAAAGGCTGTAAATTTTGATTGAGATTATGTTTTTTGGATTCTACAAAAACAATAATTCTCCAACAACGATCTGTGTGCCTTATCCATTTCATTAGAATATTTTGAGTTGTTGCTGACCAATTAATAATATCACATTTTATTTGCTTTTATATTTGGCAGAATTGAACTGATTCTAACTTTCACGTATCAGGGTAATAATAAGCAGTCAAAGTATTAGCATTGTGTACGATGCCTGCAATGACAAACATTGTAATCGTCTCTCTTTGTCATAAAAGAAAGATTATTCCGCACGTCACCACAATTTACAATGCCTAAAACCAGAAGCCAGAAATTCCAGCCTATCAACAGGAAAACGTTTGAGAACGTTCTGGCTGGCTGGAAATGAGGTGCGATTATGGTGTTGTTGCATTCTGCATTTTGCAGTCTACCTGCCGCTGGCTGCTGGGATAACCACACCATTTCAATATCAGCGTAATCATGTGAATTCCAGCCCAAATCAGACAAATCAATCATCTTTGGTCTGGTCAGCTGGGAGAGTGGGTTCAAACTAACGATCACTTCTCCGTCCTATGTGCTTCAGATTGAGTGGGTGATTGCTGACGTCAAACTTTGTAGTCCTGTGTAAGTGTTCACGCAGCAAATTACAGGCTAGCTTCAAAATATTATCTGGAATTTTTTTTTCGTTTTGGCTTTTCTCTTGGTGAATACAACACGTTTCCAGTTGAGATTTAGCAGATGAGCTTATTTGGTTCTAATGTATGATCTCAGAAATGCTTTTTGTAATCCGTCTTTATGAAATGTATTTGTTTTAATGATATGAATGAATGCCTCTTTCAACTGTGCGCGATGGACGGAGCAGGGCCGAGGGACTCATACGCATCAAGATTGACGTGCTGGCCTAAGACCTAAGAAAAAAGTTGCTCGCTTGATTGCAGGTAACTTTACAGTCAGTAACTAATTCAATAAAGATCTGTTTTCATTGCAGCTGAGCACAAAATGCGAGAAGAAAGGAGACGGCACTCTTAAGTGCTGTGAAATGGCGGTTGATTGGCAGTATTGAAGAAAATCTCAGCTCTGCTGTTAAATGCTCGCGTCAGCTCCCGTTACTGCTCTCTAACCTCTGAGTGACCTCTTCCCTTGCACTTTCAGGGGTCAACTGTAGTTCTAGATGTACTAAGTGGTCAGTGTTTTCACAGACATATTATTACATCTGGCTCACGAGCGGACATTGATTGCCTAGGTTTCCTCAACCCAAATTGATCTGCGATAAAGTCAAGTAACCACAAGCTCATCATCAAGCAGCATGTGAGGTAATCTTGGATTCCAAGTGAAAGATCATGGGCAGTAAGGACAACTGGGGTGTGGTTGTGGACTACAGTATGTGGCTCAGTGAAACGCATATTAGTGTGTTCACATAGCATCATTCGCTCACAGGTGTTGGAGGACACAAAAGTAATGGGTATTCTTAGTAAAACAAACTTGGATCCCCCACTCTACTACGCTTCACGCTCACTTAAGAAACCGTGTAATGTGTTTCTGCAAATGCAAGTCGGAGGGATTATTCAGCGGCTTCGAAAGAACAGAATGTTGTCATTAGTCCTTGAATAAGATCTGCTCTTTTGTGGCTCAGTGTTGTTGCTTTGTTGAATTAATTTTTGGAACCATCAGATTGACTTCCTCTAAAGTTGTACACGTGTTAGCGCAAAACATGCCTTTAAACTCAGACAAAATCTCGCACGACCGCTGCATAGCTCACAAGACTTCAGTATAACTTGAAAGATTCTGCCTCAGTCAGCTTGCTTTTACTTTGGGGAATTTTTTTTAGTGCCACCACAGAAGGGTGGCAATGATGGCAAGAGAAAAAGAACTGACAGGGACGGTAAAACGGAAAATGGAACATAGACACAAGAAAGTGGTATTGCACTTGCTGCTCAGTTCAAAAGGTTCACCATCAAATCAAAAATAAGAAAACGCTGCAGTTTATACTGTAAAATCGGCATTATTTCAAGATTCTTTCATGTGTTCAGTTTTTAGTGTTTTATTTTAACAGCTGAGCTTGTTAAACTGTGACTTAAACATCGCATATTTGGTTTTATGACAGATCGACGTACTCTCATGACAGAGATTCAACTCAAGACATTTTTTCATGCAGTGTATCCATCATGTAGCAAAACATATTTTCTTGAATAAAAAACACTGGAAACATGTTTCACATCATCTGTGGTCTTATCTAATAACCAAGTCTTTTTTTTGTAGTTTGCCAAACGTTTAGATGTCTGGCATTTCTAGTGTGAAAAGAGCAATATCTTTTCTGACGACAGGATGTACTCTCATACTCGGTGAAATGAACCAAGGTAAGGACAACAAAAGTTCCCTCTATTCGACATTCAAACCCTCGATTCCTTGTCCCCGCTCAAACGATATACGTGTGTGTGTGTGTGTGTGGGGGGGGGGGGCACAGAAGAGCTGCCAAACTGCCTACAATCATTCAGATTCAGAAAACTTTATTTATCCCCGTGGGGCAATTAGAGTGTGGATCTTCATTTCGCTGTACATTACGATTCCAAATACATTTGTCATATGGGTGTACAGTATTGTACTTGACACAGTGGAGGTTAAGTGGGATTTTCTGCTTTTTGTCCACTTCAGGTGTACGCAGTGCCCGAGTCTGTTTTCTCATGACACGACTGACTCAAGAGGGGTTCGAACGAGCCTGTTATTGCACCGTCTCCATGTTGCTATGCAGACAGACTTTTCCATTGGCTGAGTTTTACCAGTCGTCCTTTAAGACGAGGCTATTCCTGATTGCTCCGGATTGTTCAGCGGAATTAGGAACTGGTAATGGCCCTAAAGTCCATGTCTGAGGCATTATACTCAAGGGTGTGGGCCACCTCACATTTCCCATCTGTGTTTCCTTTGGTCCTTGCTCCTGAGCTGGATTGTCAGCTTTGTTTCATTACGAGCTAATCTGGAGGATTAGTAACTAAAACAACAAACAGATAAAAAAACGGCAGACATCAATGGGAGAGAGTGATGTTCCACAATTCAATTTTGTTCGTAATTGGCCACTTCATCCATCCTGCTTGTTATTCCATGACTGGAACCTATACTTTCACGTGCTTGAACATTCCGTAATGCACTGAAATGTCTCGTGTCAATTTCCTAATCTCTGTGGAAATTCCGTTCCAATTTTCTCTTGTCTCTTTCTATTCTATGATTGTGAACATAACTTCCACGGCAATGGAAGGGACAGTGACAGCTAAATTTGGCGGGGTCGACCCTGGAATTATCATCAGTCAATAACAGGCTACAAAACAAAAGATGACATGACATCTTCTCAGCCTTGCAAAACCAAAAGGTTAAGCCATTCCTTAAATAACTTAAATATAAGTTGTCACAAGTATACTGTGAATGCTCCAACAATGGATATCATTTCCATGACTTGGATCTTCTTCTGAAGTTGAGTATTATTATTATTATTATTATTATTATTATTATTATTATTATTATTATTATTATTATTATTATTATTATTATTATTTTGTATTATTATTATTATTATTATTATTATTTGCCTCAGCTCCATTTTTGTGAATGTTGCGTGGCGCAATTCTGTTCAGCCTGCAGATGCAAGTATTTACCGGTTGACGTGCGTTTTGTGTATTGCCTGGCAAAAGACATTTTGCTGACAAGGGAGGGGCTGGGATTATCACCAAAGGAATTTTCATCATGTCGAAAACAGACTTCAAGTGTGAAGAAAAAAAATAGAACTTCATAAATAGTTTGAAGCAGGGTACTGTCCCTGTTTTGTGAGGAACTCCAGTATAATGGATAAAAACACTGGAATTGCACACTTATTTCGAGACTAATCATTTTACTTGCTTTTTACTTGATTATTTAATTTTTATATCATTTCATTCATCCAAAACAGAAGGCACAGTTCTGACGGGAAACTTCAGAAAACAAAACGTGACGACGAAGCACTGTTGAGAAATGGGTTTTCATCCATTGGTATCATCATCACTAATCGGGTCAAAAACCGATGAACCTCTCAGTCCGTCACTGATGATGCCTGTTTTGCTGACAACTGATAGAAACACGTCCCACCCATTTCCTGTGTATTTGCAGTGATTTCTTTGACTGCAGTTATAAAATACTAGCTGGTTCGCCGCCCTCCGGGCGGCTCATCAGCTAGTTCCTGGAGAAGGCTGGTAAGGTGGTGGTTCGCTGCCCTCCGGGCGGCTCATCAGCTAGTTCCTGCGGAAGGCTGGTAAGGTGGGCCTTTGGCCCACAAAAGTGTTGTTGCTTGGTTCAACTTTTTGTTCATCTTCATTGCTTATCGCGAAAATAAAGAGATGTTTAGCTCTACTAAATAACTAACAATTTCATTGCAATGCTTGTGGGTAGACAACATTTTTTTGCTAAGATGCCCGCGCGATCGTAGTGAGCCACTGCCTGAGCGGCGCAGTGGCGGCGCAGTGGCGGCGCGCAGCGGCGCGGTGAAGTAGCTACGTTTTGAAAAGGGACAGACGGAAGGACAGACCGCGTGCGGGACGACGCGCAATATATATATAGATGTGTGAAAGTGAGTATTCTTATCACAACACAAATCTACAGTCTAATAGTTTATGTATGTGTATTTATTTTCATATAAACATTTGTGGTTGTGGTTTTCTGTCCAATATTGCTAAAATCATTAATATTCATGGCTTTCTTGTGTGTTTGTTCGTGGGGCTGAACTGAATATGCGCAGGGTTGCTTCTATTGACCATGTATGGAAACTCTTTGTGCTTCCTGTACAATAGGTGGCATACTCTGCCAAAGGATCAAGTTGAAGGAGAAAAATAAACAACGGGCTGACAATGACAGACGGGTACCGAGGCCGCTGACGGATGACCAATGACGGGCTGGCAAGTTTTTATAAAATGCCCACCTATGGTAAATTCCCAGCATCATGGGTTGAATTCTTAAGTATATGATTGCAAGGGCATTTGAGTTTGATTTTAAGTCTGCTGCTGAACACATGTTTTCTTTGAAACATGTTCATTTTGTGCATTAACAACATTACGTGAGACCCCAACATAGTTCCGGTTAATAATTTTCTCTAAATTTCTTTGTTAAACACTTATACGATTTCACACGACATTGAGCAAATGCATAATCGCTGCATTCATTTAATGGATTGGATAGCATGAGAAAATTCAAAAGATGTCCATCGGGAGACATTGTGGTCTTTTACAGCTCTGAGTTTCTAGTTCACAATGGTCTCACTCACTGATATTTCATTTGTGGTGCACATGACAGCTGTATTTTGAATTTCATCTGTACTCTGTCTGAATTAAAGTCATTTGGCCAAGTGAATAGACAGGAAACACACAGCAGACAGAAAAACACCAAAACCTCCGCTCTAACACTCGATGAGAAGAGGCTCCGCCGAGGGCTATCAAAGGTTATAGGAAACACGGCTGGAGACCTGGGCCCCACTTGTATTTGGAGAGTCATCCGAGGTAGACCATTTGTTCTGGGCGGGAATGTTGATCTGAACCAAAAAAATGAGCAGGAAACTCAATATTGGTGCAACAAGTAGGAAGAAACACCCAAAGGGCATTAGGCTAGTGCAATTTGGCACTGAATAAAGTACTCTGTGTCATTAAAGGCAAGGCCATTATATCTCAGCGATAATATAACGGCGCTGCATCACAGCATTGTGACTGAATGACTTTTCGACTCATATGGCTTAGTTTTCTTGGCTATTCAATTTCAGTCTTTCATGTTTGCTTTGGTTCCATTCATGCCAACCGTTTCCTTTTCTCTTTCCTTTCTAAAACTGGTTTCACCCAAAATGTCATATCCTTTATAATCGATTTTGATGGCAAGCAAAAATGACCAAATAGTAAACCCCGGCAAATGTCTCACAAGTAGGATTTATAGTGACATTTAAGAGTTGTCTAAATCTGTTCATTTAAATAACACCTCCAGGCACGGAACATGTTCTGGTTTGCACATTTGTTTGAACATGAGTTAAAATAATGACCCTGTATGACTCGGGAAATCCTACATGACAAACACTAAATGCAACTGTCATACAACAAATGTTTTCATAGCATTCTGTTTTAACTGGACTGCAACCGGGATGTTGCAGAGTATTTTCCAGTGTGTGACATGTGTGTTTGGGTTGGTTTCTGTGCAGGTGTCCAGAATGGCCAGTTTTAATTGAAGGCATCCAGAACGGCATTAAAATCCTCGACTGAGATAGAGCAGATCTAACATGATGACTATGAAATGAAGTTCATTAACAAATAATCATGCTTTCCAGAATCCAAAGGGAGGCTTTAATCATTTAATCCCGTGTATTTCTCGGAATGTGGCCATTAATTTTATTTGATATACTGTGTGTTTGCACCGACGATTACTACATTATCAAATTGTTCTGAAATGTATGCCATTACAAGACGCAAACTTCTCTTCCTAGCCTTTTCCTGGATATTTGGTAATTTTAGGTATTGCAAGACCTGTGAGTCTATCGAATACTGTACCCTGCAAAGTCAATTACATGTGTCAGATTAAGTTCTAGGACTGGCATTATAAAATATATTTCAAACCCCAACTACTGTAACTGACTGGCACACAGTTCAGGGTGTAGTCTGCCTTTTGTCCAAAGTCAGCTGGGATAAGCTCTAGCGTTCTCTGACCCTGAAACAGATAAGCGGCATTAAGAATGGATGGATGGCTGGATGAATGGATGGAAATCTAAACTACAAGTTTCTCCCATTAAAGTAATCCCGCTGGAGTGTGAACACACTTTCCCATTCTTCTCTGCCATGCCTTCATTCACTCCTGCAAGGATTCTTTGTAGCCTCCTCCATCTTGATGTCATCCATATCATCAGAATAGGTCCCCTTAAGCCCTGAAGCTTAAGGGGGTCAGGGAAAAAAATCACAGAGTCAGATCGGTGACAATGGTGGTTGCACCATTTCCTTCTTGGCCAGGAAATGTCGGATGCTCTGGGCATTGTGATCAGGTGCGTTGTCATAGTATAGCAGTCACGAGTTGTCTAGCCGTAGCCACAACTCTCACCTCTTCTCTCATGGTCTGAAGCAAATGCCGACTTATGTTTCAGTTGATGTGCTGTTTAATAGTGTGTCAAAACCATGGTTCATCTTGAATTATACTCTTCTTGTGTAGAGTGTTTCTAATAGATCCGATTGAAATGGACATACCCTTGTGTAAAGTCTTCCTGTACACTCACAGATTTTCTTGGTTTACTGGATATGGATAATGCAAAGACAAAAGTAGTTTCATCTTGGTCAAATGGTCACGTTACAAAATAAAATTCCTCTTGAGCTTTCTAGTCGTCACTTCAAGGGTTTGTCCAAAAAGGCATACGGCCACTTACTTTCTAAATACCCAATTTAGGCCAAGGAATGAAAAGCCTAATGCATGATGCTATTTTTTGGATATATGCTGTTCTTCAAGTGAGGCACAATGTTTTTGCACCAAACTTTGTGGCAAAGCTTTGGCAATTGTGCATAAAATGTCTCGGCTTCATTAAACCATAACACATTTCCCACCTTTTGTTGTCACCATATTTCAAAAAGGTAGTTGCTATGCACTTTCCATGGGACTACAAATCATAACGATCATTCAGCCAAGTTTTTGGTCCACAGAGACGATTGATAGGATACAAAATCTAAGTTTGCCAATCCTACTGAGTGACTATCCCATCTCAGATGGTGACCACTCTGCTGCCCGCTACCCCGCTTTTGTGTTCTGTTCAGCATTTCTGTTTTGTGTCACCTTAGTTTTCCGAATACCTGCTCGGCGCTGATGTGCTTCAGGGAACCATGCTCAGCTTCAATTATGTGTGTGTGTGTGTGTGTGTGTGTGTGAGTGTGTTTGTGTGGTTGTGTGTGTGTGTGTTTGGGTGTCTATATCTTGGTCAAAAGATACTTACCGGTAGGTATTTCCAACATTTTGCCCTCATATAACAATGAAACATTCAATTGCCAGTTGATATGTGGTGTTGCAAAAAGGTTAACCAAGTGATGTAAACAACCATTCAAGATCATCTTTTACCATCCGCTCTAAAATGGCGGTTTCCCAGCTCAACGTCCTTCGCAACCAATATATGTCTACCAAATGTATATGGTATAGTATAATATAATATAGTATATAGTATATATATATATATAATAGTGCAGATTATGTGGCTATTAAGCCACATAAACAGCGAAAAATAAATAGAAAGATTTAAAATAAATAGAACATAGGACAATCATGTTTGTTTTTATTCTTGTTCGGTAAAAAAAAAAAAAAAAGCAGAATTTTATGAATGAAATCACAGAATCCTCTTCAAAGTTTCCTCTTTTTATAACTGCACTAGCCAAACAGTTGCGGGCTTATTACTTAGTGGTCTTTCTGTACAAACCCACAGGAAAAGGTTGAAGATAGTGGTCACTTTCTCACAGGGAGTGGTAAGTTCTTGGTTTCCTGAAACAAAACACTGAAGCTTTGTTTCCAGAATGATCTTTACATGCACGTCAAGCAGACAACTGCGAGGGAAATGTCACCACGGGTAACTTCCTGTACCAAAAATCTCGGTGCTGGAAAAAAAACAAAAAAAACAACAAATTCTTCATATCTGTTCAATACAGGCATATTATTGTTTTGTGTCATCTGACCATACTGCATATAGAACCCCATTACACCACTCGGATGTAGTTTTTCAGGGTAAATGTAATTTCAAGTTATTCTGAAACTTCACAATTAATTTGGGTTCTCACAATACCTGTGAAAAGCATTTCTCGACAGGCTTCACACGCCACCGCCAAGTTTGTTACATGAAGTGATATGCTTTGTATCATGAAATTCTTCTTCATATTTTTCTTCTTGTCATCACTCTGATCCAAGTTGAAAATGGTTTCCTCTGTCCAAATAATACAATTCAAGGGCAGTCTCTTTCGGATGCTTTCTAGGAAAGTATAAACTGGCTAAAGACGATACAATGACATACTTTGTACTAATTGTATTTCAAATGAACTGTGTTCAGAGATCTTTTTACATTTTCACTCACGCACATACATGCTGGTCAGAAGCCTCAACAATCATTAAGGATGTGGAAATCCTTGGGCCTCTTTGATAAAGTCAAACCAAGACTATCCCTTTTCCTGCCTCTTCCCCACCCACTTTTACTTACTTTTTCACTTCCTTTGATAATCTCCCCTTGATTGGTTCTCATGAACCAAAATACAGACTTTCAGTCTTGCCTCTTGAAATGTTGGACCCAGACACTGGCCAATTGATATTCCCTGTCAGATTCTCACTCAGTATGCAGTGTTTCTGCAGATTACCATCTTTTAAATACTTTGACCTAGACCTAACTTTCTTTCCCCATCTTTTGCTTCAGAATAGAAAAAAAAGATGATAATTAAAAAAATAGAAAGAGAGAAAAAATAATGCTGACCTCTTATTTCATAATGAGTCAACTAAATATTTTCAACAAAAAGGAAGCAAAGGAATCGGCCTCACTATTCCAATACTTTTGGTGGGAGTACATAATGTATACTAGTCTAGTTACCTTTAAACTACTATATTTGCTTGAGACTCATGAGACTCTGTTGCATCCAACCAGCTAATATTTGGGCTTGCCTGTTTGTTTACATGTCAAACCTTGATGAGTTATAGAAACTGTCATTTTCACAAACCGAGTGCGGGAAGAAACAAAACGCTCCATTACAGGGCATTGCGGAAAGAAATGAAGGCCAAAACACTCCTAAATTGGCTAAACCTAAAGACTCACATGTGTATTTGATACACTGTCCAATATGAAAGAACATCAGGATAGAGCATACATTCTGTAGGCTTCAAGAAGAAACAAAACAATAAAAACAAAGTACACGTCATTAAAGCCAATGGCCTGCACATACGACATATTGTCAATAAAAATCTGAGAAACAATTTTATTTCATGACCTGTCTCATTATACGTTTGCATCGTAACTGTGCCATTTGTCGAAATGGATTCAGGCACTGGAAAAGCAAACAAATAGTCTTGAAGATACATTTTTATACGTGATAGCATGCAATCAGAAAATGATGTGAAGACCTTTTGCAAACCATCCAATCTTCCATCCATCTATCCATCCACATTTTGCTTATATTTACCCTGGCCCGTATGCAGTTAAAGCCAATCCTTGCTAATCAAGGCCAAGAGGCCTGAATAGATTCCATCTTGGAAGGATTACTAGTCAGTCACATTTCCTTAAAAAAATACACACTATAGAGAAATGTAATTGCATAGGAATTTAATGTACATATTAAATCTGTTACAATGTATGGTGTGTGTGTGTGTGTGTGCACGCGTGTGTGTATTTTTATATATATATATATATATATATATATATATATATATATATATATATATATATATATATATATATATATATATACACACACACACACACACACACACACACACACACACACACACACACACACACACACTGTATATGGTATAAATGTAGCCTGACAGAAGCGAAATCTTCTTTGGAGCAGAACTTTATCATGTGTGTTGCTCTCTAAATTAGAATTACATACATTACTGTAATTTTTTTTAATGGATGAATGCACTGGGCAAAAATCACCAACAATGTAATTTTTAAGTTTGACTTTGTACAGAACTGCTCAAATTATTTTCCTTGGTCAATTCCCGTTTGCATGACTACCGGTGTATAGGGTTCAAACAAAACTGGAATGGACTCTCCATCACGTGTTGTAAATTGTTAGGCCTTAAGGAGTTGTACTTTCTATCAGATTACAGCCAGAATTTTAAGCAAGGCACTGAACCACCCGGCATGCTCCCGATGATGTGTCATCAGTAGGTGGACGAGGAGACTAGTCAGCATTAAAGCGCTATACAAGTTAAAGCCCATTTGCAAATGAAATATTTTGGGGTGCATAGGTGAAGTTAATTGAACCCCCCCCCCCACACACACACCTTTGCATTGCTATATTCATGTTAGAATTGTTTTTTGTTGTTGTTGTTTTTTTAAAAATCAACTCAGCAACCAATGGTCAGTATCATATTTGTAAAGGCGGCATTAAAATCAAACCTTTGGTTCACCATATTGACCATTAAAGAAGTATTGCATTGGGGAGATGAATTGTTTTACGTTTCTCATCCTTTTTTCTTAAACGAGAAGGGCAGAGATGCCATCAAATGATGGCCCATGGTCCATTGCCTGGGTACCTTGAGCAAGCCAGTCCCAAGCTGTTTTCATGTGCCTGCAACATTACAATTGCTGGCGATGCCCCTTATCTCAGGGTTTAAGGTTCACAGCCAACAGGAAGAGAATGGTGACACAAATCCCTCGCCCCATGACGACAATCGTGGACCGTGGCCGTCTCAGCAGTTCACTGAATGCTGCCCATATCCTTCCTAAACAAAGTGAGTGGAAGGTTAAGGCCCTATTTTTAAATCAAGATTGACTAAAGCTTGAGAGGCTGTGCTTTACTGGTATTGTGAGTCAGAAAGGAAGTGTGTGTCTGAGGACGATTGATGACCTCTTTATCATAGCTTATTCAGTGGTAACAATGCTGACCCATAAATTTGGTGCGTAAAAAGTGAGGCCATTCGGCGTTTGAGGCCAAGGTATCAAATCGCGTGGAAAGTCAGTCAAGAGTAAGGAGTTATCATTGGCATCTAAACAGCTGTGTTTTTTGCAAGACATTTGCAAAGCTGTAAATGTTCAACACGATATGTTTAGTCGAGATGCTGCTGTGAGACATACATGTTTTGTCAAAACAGAAGAAACAATTTTGGCTTAACAAGGATTTTTAATGTACAGGACTCTGGTGTAACTTGTATTACTCAAGCCAGTCAATTTTAAGCATTATCCAGGTGCAACATTGGTGAGAACAGGTATTTAAGAACAACCGTCTTTACGGTAGAAGAGAGCCGTTTAAAAGAATTTCATTAGAATTAGCACAGGTTTGAAGGCAGATAACTTGGAATCTTATTGATACTTGTTTGGCCCAGAAAATATTTGAAAATTGAACAAATCTCTTTTGGAGTCTCATTATTTGTCCCAAGGGATAGAATAATGTTGATTTCACCATAAATACGCTATTTTACTTTTACTGTACCTCTATGCTGAGACTGTAAGACATTTGAGGCATTTACTGGCTTTGAAATGCCAATTTAGGCTGTTTGTTTTGTACAATTATTTTGGTTAAACAATTATAATTTTTAATTGGATCTAACTGCAGAGGCAAGGGTGGGTTAATATTGGGCAGGGATGGTCGAGGACCATGCCAAAAACACCTAAGCACTCACAGGGAAGGAGGAGGAGGATGCATGGGGAGATGGAGGACCACAGGAACACACAAGGAAAAGTCAAGTCACAGCCGCAGTAAACATCTCAACTTTCACAAGAACTGTACTTAAAAGAAAGAGAGTTTCAGAATTCAATATTAAAGCCATTAAAGTGTAGTAAGTGATAAAACAGAAATTCCCATTTAGTCAAACTTATTATGCTATTATTTGATGGGAGCCGTGAGAGGGTATCGTGGCTCATGCTCCAAGCGTGGTTGTGAACGTCAACTCTGGCAGGAATTTCATGCAGAAAATTGTATTACACATATATTTTCATAAGCACACTGCAAAGTTTCCTTGTGAGTTGTCAACTACACTGTGGTCAATGAGATGATGTGGCGTTGCCACAATACATTATTGGATTGCCTAAAGAAGTAAATGAATTGTTTTAACTGGGTGTGCCAACAGCTATACACAATGGCTTAGCAAATTATAATGAAAGATACAACAGCCTGTCGTTTAATTGTTGTTACCAAGGGTTCTCCCAATGTCTTCGCAATTAGTGTCCAATAGATATTTGCCCAAACCCCTTGCTACCAGTACCTTGTGTCAAACAATTTCAAATGATTCTGCATCCATTTGGTACCCCTGTGACTTTGCCAACTGCAGAAGTTGATGCAATGTTCAACTGTTGTCTCAATTCCGACACCGCATCCTTGAAACAAGGTGGAAATGAGCATTCTTACAGGCGAAAGTCTGGTCTGTGTCATTTTGCGTCACAAACCTTTCCCACATTTACCGTTCGTTGCCACACAAAGCAGCCTGCTGGTCGCCCTAGCAACTTTGACAATTGACAGGACCCAACAGTCAGTATGAATGCAACACAGGCATTCCGGATAGAAAGTTGGAAAGTGATTTTCAGATCCCAGTGGCCTCATTCCACAGAGTCATCAGTGACCCTAGTCCTTAGAAAGGGTGCACAAACAGAGTGAGTTGCAACACATATAAAACTAGAAAGACCCCTCAGATGAGCACAGACATCCGTTAAGGTGGCTGGTGAAGCAACAAAAACCATTCCTGGCGAGGAACATTTGAAAACAAAAAGTAAAAGTGAATTAATTCTGCTATATACTACAAAAATAATCAGGATGAAAATGATATGAAATCGACCTGCCAAGTCTCGTGAGGTTGTGAACTGAACAGATCTTATTCGTACCAAATGTTAGGGTACCACCAATGGAAATTACATGGACCACATGACGGGTAAACTGTGCATAGAACCCTATCATGATCTGTGTTTTGTTTATCTTTTGCAATTTGATATCTTGATTACTGCTTTCACAACAATCTGTAAACATGTTCTAATTATACTGTCACCCGCGTAGTGCAAAAACAAAAATAATGCCTGCACAAGTCAAATCTAGAGATGGTCTTATTCAGATGAGTTCTACACGTACTCATTGCCTTTTTTGTGAAAAAATATGAAGTATCGTTGTCCATTCGAGTTTCGTACAATTTTACAAGTGAACTGCAATTACAAATCAGACGGGGCTCTCTGGGGCAAACAATAAATATTCAATTATTTCTTGCTGCTGCTTTAAAAAGTGGAATAAAAAACAATGTGCCACTTTCTTTACTTCTTTCAGCAGCCTGCAAGCTTGCTTTCGGCTATGTGAGCTCAATGCATATAATAGCGGTACCGGGGGCATGGGCCTGTCTTTAATCCTTTGAGGATATGACCTCAGAGAGGCATGTTGAGCCACTTACCACTTGAGAACCAGCAGTGACAACAGTATTAGTACAGAAAATAAGTGCTAACTCACGGAGCTATCCCAGTAGACTTCGGCAATGATTCCTCCTTCGAAACCAAGCCTGTTTATGTCTTGAGAAGGTAACTTGTTTATCAGCACAGATTTGGTATGACTTTTGTTTTGCTGTTAAAAGTCCAAAGGATAAGTTATGGCTGCCGGGATCACGTATGGGATCCAAGAAACGTCATCAGGCCAATGACCTACCTACGGCTATCTTTAGGATCTGCAGGCATTTCAAGACGTTGTAATTTGTTCCATGCCAGTTTTGAAGAAGGAAATTTCTTGTCAGGGCTCTAGCCTGCTTTCATAAAACCTTTCAGGTACAGCTCCACATGGCTGACTGAATATGCACGTTTAAAACACAAGGATGCATTTAGGTAATTATTTAAACAAGTCAAGCAGAATGAGGACTTTAATTTGTTTTGTGACTAATTGGCTAAAACTAAATCAATACTATTTTCCCTTTTTTTTTAATTATTTTTTTTTAACTAAAATGAGCATGGTGTATTATGGTGGTTCACTGGTTAGCACGCCCGCTTCACAAAACAGAGTTTGCATGTTCTCCCCGTGCCTGTGTGGGTTTTCTCCGGGTACTCCGGTTGCCTCCCACATTCCAAAAACATGCACGGCAGGCTAATGGAATACTCTAATTTGTCCATAGGTGTGATTGTGAACAGGAATAGTTGACAGCTGGAATAGGCTCCAGCACGCCCGCAGCCCTCGTAAACATAAGCGGATTAGAAAATGGATAGATGGATGGATCAAATAAACAAATACTATTTCACAAATTAACTATGTAAAGGCCTGGAGGTGGGGCTCGTTGGCAGGCGCCTGGTGGCCGGGCTTACACCCATGGGGCCCGGCCGGGCACAGCCCGAAGAGGCAACGTGGGTCCCCCTTCCCATGGGCTCACCACCCATGAGAGGGGCCGAAGGGGTCGGGTGCAATGTGAGCTGGGCGGCAGCCAAAGGCGGGGACCCTGGCGGTCCGATCCTCGGCTGCAGAAGCTAGCTCTTGGGACATGGAATGTCACCTCTCTGGCAGGGAAGGAGCCCGAGCTGGTATGTGAGGCAGAGAATTTCCGACTGGATATAGTCGGACTTGCCTCCACACACAGCCTGGGTTCTGGTACCAGTTCTCTCGAGAGGGGTTGGACTCTCTTCCACTCTGGAGTTGCTCACGGTGAGAGGCGCAGAGCAGGTGTGGGCATACTCATTGCCCCCCGGCTCAGTGCCTGTACATTGGGGTTCACACCGGTAGACGAGAGGGTTGCCTCCCTCCGCCTTCGGGTGGGTGGACGGGTCCTGACTGTTGTTTGTGCATATGCACCAAACAGCAGCTCAGCATACCCACCCTTTTTGGAGTCCTTGGAGGGTGTGCTGGAGAGTACTCCTGCTGGGGACTCCATTGTTCTGCTGGGGGACTTCAATGCTCACGTGGGCAATGACAGTGATACCTGGAGGGGCGTGATTGGGAGGAACGGCCCCCCCGATCAAAACCCGAGTGGTGTTTTGTTATTGGACTTCTGTGCTCGTCACGGATTGTCCATAACGAACACCTTGTTCAAACATAAGGGTGTCCATATGTGCACTTGGCACCAGGACACCCTAGGCCGCAGTTCGATGATCGACTTTGTAGTTGTATCATCGGATTTGCGGCCGCATGTTCTGGACACTCGTGTGAAGAGAGGGGCGGAGCTGTCAACTGATCACCACCTGGTGGTGAGTAGGCTCCGATGGTGGGGGAAGATGCCGGTCCGTCCTGGCAGACCCAAACGTATAGTGAGGGTTTGCTGGGAGCGTCTGGCGGAATCCCCTGTCAGAAGGAGTTTCAACTCCCACCTCCGACAGAGCTTTTCCCATGTTCCGGGGGAGGCGGGGGACATTGAGCCCGAGTGGACCATGTTCCGTGCCTCTATTGTTGAGGCGGCCAATCTGAGTTGTGGCCGTAAGGTGGTTGGTGCCTGTCGTGGCGGCAATCCCCGTACTCGCTGGTGGACACCAGCAGTAAGGGATGCCGTCAAGCTGAAGAAGGAGTCCTATCGAGCCTTTATGGCCTGTGGGACCCCAGAGGCAGCTGACGGGTATCGACTGGCCAAGCGGACCGCGGCTTCGGTGGTCGCCGAGGCAAAAACCCGAGCGTGGGAAGAGTTCGGTGAGGCCATGGAAGCCGACTTCCGGACGGCTTCGAGGAAATTCTGGTCCACCATCCGACGTCTCAGGAGGGGGAAGCAGTGCACCACTAACACTGTGTACAGTGGGGATGGGGCGCTGCTGACTTCGACTCGGGACGTTGTGAACCGGTGGGCAGGGTACTTCGAAGACCTCCTCAACTCCACCAACACGCCTTCCTTGGAGGAAGCAGAGCCTGGGGACTCTGAGGTGGGCTCTCCTATCTCTGTGGTTGAAGTCACCGATGTTGTTAAAAAGCTCCTCGGTGGCAAGGCCCCAGGGGTGGATGAGATCCGCCCGGAGTTCCTCAAGGCTCTGGATGTTGTGGGGCTGTCCTGGTTGACACGCCTCTGCAACATCGCGTGGTCAACAGGGAGAGTGCCTCTGGATTGGCAGACCGGGGTGGTAGTCCCTCTTTTTAAAAAGGGGGACCGGAGGGTGTGTTCCAACTACAGAGGGATCACACTCCTCAGCCTCCCTGGTAAGGTCTCACCTATGGGTCGTGACGAAAAGAACGAGATCCCGGATACAAGCGGCTGAAATGAGTTTTCTCCGCAGGGTGTCCGGGCTCTCCCTTAGAGATAAGGTGAGAAGCTCAGTCATCAGGGAGGGGCTCAGAGTCGAGCCGCTTCTCCTCCACATCGAGAGGAACCAGATGAGGTGGCTTGGGCATCTGATTCGGATGCCTCCTGAGCGCCTCCCCGGTGAGGTGTTCCGGTCATGTCCCACCGGGAGGAGACCCCGAGGAAGACCCAGGACACGCTGGAGAGACTATGTCACCCAGCTTGCCTGGGAACGACTCGGGATCCCCCGGGGAGAGCTGGAAGAAGTAGCTAGGGAGAGGGAAGTCTGGGCTTCCCTGCTAAAGCTGTTGCCTCCGCGACCCGGCCCCGGATAAGCGGTAGATGATGGATGGATGGATGGATGGAACTATGTAAACACATATAATCCATGTTGACAGACCACTTCCATACTTGTTGAACTTAGAAATGCTCTTACGCATTTATTGTGCCTGCTGCTTATTTTCAATATTTAGGAGATTACACATCAACAATCACAACATTCAGCAGAAAACTAGTGCCTTCGATTGAAATCTACCATCAGTTTTTACAGATTGCTTATTAACAATGCACAAAGAACAGACACAAACAACAGTGTTGTCGTACAGTTTCTCTTTGTTAAGAGAAAAAGTGATCCAACTCAACTAAATTATGACAAAGGAAGCTGATATATCTCAAATGTTTGTATCAAATATTTACATGTGAGGTGATGACCAAATTCCCACTGGAAGAAGATCTACGATTAAAAGTATACAGGTATGTGCGCCGCGATTATTCAGGGTGTGCAGATGGGGAGGCTCCAGCTCTCCTGTGACCATGAATAGAATAAGCAGTAGAAAGCACAATATACTTAACGATGGGTTGTATTGTATAAAAAAATGGATCAAATGAGATAGTGGGAAACCATGCAGGCTTTGGATTTTTGTGACAAATATTGTGAAAGTAGAAGCAATATCATAAAAAAAGGATGTTGATCATTACATCAGACATGACATGAGAACGGAAGACCGCACTGGGAGTGGAACCTTTGCTGAGAGGTGTTCATAGCCATTTTTGTGATGTAATTCCCATAGAACCAGGGGATGCTCACAACTCAATGGTTGTTTACAGATCTAAAAATACACGCACATGCCAATTCTAGTCTCAGGTACACCGCTGTTGTATTTTCCACTTCTAGTGTTGCAAAACAACACTGCATTTCAGCTACTTGGATTGAAGCAGGATATTATATAGCACACTCTCCTAATCTGTTGGCATTTTAGAGGCTTCAACCGCTCTGTTTATAGGTACCAGTTGCACTTTAGATACAATTAAACACACACACACACGTACAGCCACACGTACAGCCACACGCACGCGCGCGCACACGCGCACACGCACATGCACACGCACACACGCACACACGCACACACACACACGCACACACACGGCAAGCTGTTAAATGTTTGCATACTTTCCAAGCACCTTTGTACAATGATTTTGACCCCTTACTCTTTAGTTTTTCCAATATTGACACAGCATTTTAAAATTTGTTTTCATTTTTGGGAAATTTCCATTTTGTTCCATGAATTGTTTCTGTTATGAAACCGATAATAACAAAACATCCTGCCGTTCTGCGATGTGTTTCTTCAAGAACTTCAGAAATGACCACTTGTTGATTTTATAAACATCTTCACGGAACACACAGCTCTATATTTTAGCCTCAACATTTTAGCAAAAGATGAATACTTTAAATGTGAAGAATTAGAAGATGGGGCTCGAAGCACTTTGGTTCCTCTATAATCAATTTTAGTCAAATTAACCTTTCATTCAATTTGAATTTGGGAGGAAACCGGAATACCCGGAAAAAACCTACGCAGGGACGAGGACAACATGCAAACTCCGCACAGGAAGGCCGGGGGTGGAATCATGCACTGTGAGATCAATGAGCTAACCACGAGACCATCCATCGTTACAACAGTAAATATATATTTTTTATTCTTCACCAAATATAGAGCCTGTGAAATAAGAGCGTCATGTTTGCTTCTACCCCCTGGTACAGGCAATATCAACGGAGGTGCCAATGAGCAAGGCACTCAACTTCAGCACATTTTCATGGTATAACATTCGAGCCATTAGCAAAAATTAATCTATATGCATTGATTTACCATAATATCCTGCGTACAATGAAAACATATTTATGGGGGGAAAAGCGGGACATGGTCTATTTTGAATTCAAGTTATTATCACGGTGTCCTTGAGAAAAAAAATTAACTACACCAGGAAGAGGAAGCGTTATACACAGCGCATGTTTCTTGACTTTCAGTTCTCATGGTCACTGTATAGATTACCTGTGTAAAATGGCAGGACAATTTTGGCTTTAGTGCATTTGAATGGAATTATCTAATTTACTGCAATTTTCTCCACAAGATACTAAACGGGTGATTAAACTCTATTCACTGATCCCAGAAAAAAAACCTGTTAAATCTCTCGAATCATCTGGTTTGACACAATGCTGAGCATTTAGTCTCTCACAGGGAGGACTTTAACAGACTATAATCAAACTGATAAAAGTCAGACACGATTTCAATGTTGCTGCTTAAAGCTCCGTTTGAGCAGGAGAGGAGGAAGGCACATCTTAAGCTTTAAAAATTAATTAACCGAAACATTGAATGTAATTTCCGTTGCAGGAATCGCTCTTCCTGCAGCGAGATTGACCACAAGACAGAATCCAAGCACAGAGACCTCTCTGATCTCTGGTCGTTTAGAGTTAGCTCGTTGGTGTGTTCCTGCACAGGAAAAAGGGAGTCCCGGGCAGGTCTTCAAGTTCGAGCCGGCTAAGTTTCCATGTGAATTCCATGAGGCAACTGCTTACAGTGGTGTTTTCCAGTGAGCCTGGCGTACTGCTGCCCCTCTTGTTTTGTTTTGTTTTTGTTCGGGATATTCGGAAAGTGCGTGTTTCCAACACAGATTAGCTATGCCAAAGAGACCTTGATGATGCCGAGGCCTACGCAACCACTCCCAGATACTTTTTACGAATACACGTTCCACATTATTCTGGGCTTTATTTGTTTGGCACCTTGCTGGCTGTAGTCTACCGATGCACATTCACAATGAGATTTTGTTTTTCTTTTTAATCAGCAAACGTTGGGGAAAATCACACCCTTCATGGGTTGCTCAAGCTTTTTAAGTGATCATCATTGTGCTGAGGTGTACGTGAGCTTATGATCTTAAGTGCTATTAATGTGTCTTTTAGTTCAGGTTATATTGACCTGACATTTGCCTTTATCTGGGGTTTGCCTATTAATTCAGTCGTAACAAAGAGATTTTAATTTTCCCTCTTTTTGTCCAAGTGCGTCACTGGGCTTCGCTTTAGCCACGCCTTAAACATTTAGGCCACTAAAATGGTGAAAGACAGTTTCATGCTATATCGCACCAGTTCAGTCGGACACTGTTCTCAGTCTGCTAATTGATTTCAGCCCCAGACATAGTAGCTCAATGTCTCATGACATTTCCTGGTAAGTGGTACCTTAACAAACTGGTGATTATCATTCAAAGGGGAATCAAATGGTGGCCCTGATTTGCACCCACTACCATCGCCTTATCCTGATTACTAGCAGGTGCTGATAATCGGTGAAAAGTGTCTCAATCCAAGGTTTGAAGGACAGATGATTGTCGACAGATGGAAGCCTCTGAGTCCAAGAAAAAGGAATCGGGCTGGAGAGCGATGTGGAAGTTCAATGGGATGAGAAAGGCCCTTGCTACCAGGCATGATGTCAGCCTGACGCGGCCTACACATCCATCCTTAACAGTGGCCTTAAGCAAAACTGATGTAATGCCACTCCTCCTTGTTTGTCTCAGAGTGATGTTTCACAGCAGGAGTGGAAGGGTTATAAAGCCCAAATGCGGTCGATAACTGGGGACAGGTGTCACCAAAGGTGTAGGCTAATATCAACACAGCCCTTCTTCTGTTTGTGAGTTGCCTGATGTTGCCGTTGAGTTGTATAGGTGCCTGTTCTTTATCAGGATAATTAGACTCATTGAACGCAAGGAAGATATGATGCTTGTAATATATAAACCATGCAGGCTTTTTTTTCATATGGGGTTTCTTCGTGTGTCTTTTTCGTGGCTTCCTCATTGAGCTTTATTCCCACCTGTCCCCCTCATGTAAACAAAGCATCTCCGCCAACCCCTAGTGCCTCGTCCAGGTTTTTCTCTTTGTCTTAGTTTGCTTCTTTTCTTTCTTCATTGCTTCTGTTGGGCTTCCTCTCAGTTCCTCTTACATTGCTGTTTTTGAGTTCACACGTTTGGTTTGCAAGTTTGTGTCTTGTTTTTCTGGACTTTGATTAAATCAGTATTTTTGATTCCACATGCCATGTTTGCTCTTTGGTTTTATTTGAGGAAAATAAATACATTTAGTCTTGAGTATATCCTGCACGTTCTACCTTTTTGACAACACCACAAAAACCCACAACTTGTAACACTTTTCCACCACGCATAGTACCAGAAACAGCCCTCGTCAGTAAAAACATACAATGTGAAACAAATGATCTCTAAACAGCAATTTCATGTAATATAGAAGGAAATATAAAAAAAAATAGCCATACCTACCACTATTAGATTTGTCCAAAGGTATGGTGATGCACCTGGAATGCCTCCTAACGGATTTGTTGCCGCATGATCTCAATCGTTCTGGCTATTACCACAACATCCATGATGGATACAATTTGCACTTTTAAAAGCACTCCTTGGGTAGATAATGAGAGGATGGGACTATCTAGATTCATTAGATATAAGTGTTTTCATCCTACCGCCAAGCACAGAAGCCCATCCCAACCAGAAAATGACATCACTAACGGATGAACAAAATCATTTTTTTTTTACTAATGGTCCAGCAAAGGTTATGACATAAGATCAGCGAAACAACCACTTCATTTTCCTGTTTCCTTCAGAACTTCCACTTCCATTTATTAAAATAAACAGAAGCCCAATGGAAACCGTTTATGAGATTTACATACATTTATTTAAAGATCATGACTACGGTGGGCATTCTACGTTTCCCATCAAGCAAAAGGGTTCTGACATATACAAAATGTTTCCTAAGCGGAAAAAGGGGAGCCGGTTAAAAAAAAAAAATTCAGCATTAAGATCACTAAGGCTGACGAAATTTAGCCGAGCAACAAGCAAACACAATATTTGACTTGTTTTCTTTTAACCCAAGGAATGGAAATGATCAATTACATCTTATATTATAAGTTTCCTGTACAATTAGTTCAACAAGACAATGAATGAAAAAAAAATCATAGCTGGATTGTGTGCCACATGTTTAAGGAATGTTCAAGGAATTCTACATTTCTGTGCATATAGCCAATGAAGTTAGCCAACTCTATTTTGGAAGTCAAACATTTGAAAACGTGTGTCAAGATTTATGACTTAAAAAAAACAACAAACAAAGGATAAGCAGTAATCAATATTTGCAGTTAGTGAGCAGAGAATATTTATTTCTTCAGCAGCTCTGGGCTCAGATTACACAATTCTGAATTAATTATGCAAGGGACTGCGATAAACTTGTAAATGGGATCATCGATTATCATTATTTCAATGTAAATGTAAGTATGTACTGTATGTATGATTGTACACTGTGATTGAGTGGAGATTGAGTCTGCACCGCCTATTGTCCAAAGTCAGCAAAGCATCTCCCGTAGCCCTCATGCAGACAAGCGATAGAGAAAGTATCATAGGGATGGGATCATTTGTGTTGTATTCAGCAGCCAAACCATATCTAAGAATTCAGTCAGTCTCCTTGTTGACACCCTATTAATTCCAAGAGATCCCAAGTGGGATGCGGTACAGAAAATGAAAGATTTGATGGGTTCTATTCTTACCTTCTTTGTTTGAAAGATTAAATTCATAATATAGATTAAGATTATGGCACACCACGTTAAACGTAGTTGATGTTGGATGGATGCAGGTCATGGTTTGTGTACTTATGGATTCATTTGACCTTTTGAGGAGAGGAAACGTTCCCTCTGTCATTCACCAGAATAAAATATATACACTTGTGATTTCTAACTGAAAACTGTAGAGTAAAAAAAAAGAGAGAGAAAAAGAGTTTGTGGGTTAGAAATATAGACAGTGGCTCAGATGAACTCATATTTCAGTAAATGTAAAATCAGCTAGGTTTATTTTAAAGCGGCCTTCTATTTTGATAGTAATTTCTGCTGCTCATTTCATAATGTTAGTGTTGGACTGGATTTGGTGAGAGTGCAGAGCTGTGGCAGGTTAACCATCTGCACTGTGCAAACACCGACACACAGACATATTGTGGATGAAAAGATGTGATGAGAAGGTTGAAGGGATCAGTGTTATCTTGTCATTGTCATCTTGTAAAAGTGAAAGGGGATGTTTCAGTTTAAGACCCGTACAAGAGTCAAACAGGGCTACCATGATGCTCTCAAAGCAGCCGGGGAATTGTAGTCTGACTGACTGCCATGACATTATTTGTGAGTATAGTTCAATCCAGTGTGAAAACCTCACGGTTTTGAGAGAAGCCAACCTGGAAAGGGTGTTGTCCATAAAAGAAAACCCTTGCATATCCTCAAAATTTGCCGGTGTTGCAGAGCTGCTATTTAGGTGGTCTTGTCAGCAAAGTCAGGTAGAGAAGCACTCCCAGCGTCTGCACAGTGTTAAAACATCCAGAAGTTACAACAGCTAAATGTCCCCCCACTCCCTCTGTTTTTCTGCCTTTTACTCTTATTTTCTTTCAAAGTTCTCTTAATCGATGGATGAGCTGCTCTGTGGTTTCATAGTTTCTGAAGTTACCATACTGAGGTAAAAGTGCCCATGATGCTGTTAAAGTGACACCAAGGAGTTTAGAGAAAGAGAGAGAGAGAGAGTCATACAATTCATTTTAAGAAAGCCAAAGTCACATGGTATTTGATTTTACTGGCACACACGAAAAATGGTGTGTTGAATTTACTCCATTTTATTACACCAGGTAGTTGCAAAAAATAAAATCATCCGAGTCCAGATACATTTTTATGTCATTGTATGGTTCACTTAAAAGCGTATCTTGATCCAGATGATTTTATTTCATGCAACCACTTAGAACGACTTGAAATGTGACTTCATTCTCATACTGTACTGTAAAAAATGGTGTGTTGAATTCATTCAATTTTATTTTGTCAAGTGGGTGCACACAATAGAATAATCTGGATTTAGCTGTTTTATGTTTTTAAGTCGATGTATATATAGACTGTACACATTTTTGAGTAGATGTAAATCCTACACACTTCTTTAAGTGGATGTAGTCTATACTTCTACTTAAAAACGTATCTAAATGTACCGATAGATGATTCTATTGTATGCATCCACTTGACAAAATAAAATTGAGCGAATTCAACACACCATTCTAAGCAATGTATTTTGCTTGTAATATGGCAGTGTGGCCCTCATTCTCCATTTGAAATTGGATTACAAATGTACAAAATCTTGTACACAATCTGTTGGTATTACGTACTGACTCATTGTGAAGCACTCTGCTAAGCAAAATGTAGCACAATTAAATAATAGCCAACATGAGATGAGATGTGGCTCGAATTGAATGTGGGTCTTGTTCTCACATGTAACGTGAGCTCACAGGGCGGCCCCGAAAAATTTCTTCATTTCCTCTTTCCTTGTTTACACACTTTGAAGTCCATCATGCTGACACATCCTTTCTATCTTCAATGGGGTGTGTTTTTATTGGTTTTCACCTTTAAAAAAAAAAATCTCACCCATATATTTGCCCTAAATACTACTTGAACAAAAGGGGAATAATAATGTTTGAAAGTGGTCTATAGGAAAAATGTTTCGTTCACGCCTATATAAAATATTCAAGTAAAGATAATCAAGATAAAACAGTCTCAGTATTACTGCAACAATGTTGAGTTGGAATATTATGAATCAAAATTCCAATTTTATTGCTGTAGCTTTTTTTTTTACAAATTAGATTTAGGGCAAGCAGAGGTGCTCCTTTGTGAGGAGAGAAAATGAACTTTCAAACTACATGAACAAGTGAAAAAAATATTATACAAGGAATAATATGATGACAAATCATTATCAAAACAGAGACTGAGTGTTGTTCATAGTCTTACTATTCACGCCAATACGAGCTGAAGCTAATTTACAGAGTATCCTATTGAATATAATCGTTGGAGCTCACGTTTTGCTAAAGTGAGACAACAAAATAGATGCGTTTTTATAACCTATATTATATTTTAGTCATTGATGAATGATCATACCCATATAGAGGGGAATAAAAATTAGGAATTAGATTAGCATATTGTGTATGTGTAACAAGAGGGGAAAGCACACGGGACAGGTTTTGTTCCAACATCAACCTCGGCTACTGGTTAAACTAATTAGCACATCTGGGCCAGTCAGAGCCAATAGTAGGGGTGTTCACATGGCAACATTTGCTCGTTTGCGGGGCAGCACAGATGTAAAATGGTACATGTGAACGCTACAGGGTTAAATATTTGCTTTGGAGCAAATGCTCGTTTACGGGGGGAGTAGCCTCGCATGAAAAGAGTTGATTACATACGGCTAGAATGCGTTGCTTTCGTGCTCTGTTGTACTACTGTACCCTCATCTTTCCTTTTTTAGGAGACTGGACTGTCTCGGAGTTGTTTGTGTAGTTTGTTCCTCTGTTGTGTGTTCACACCCCCCCCCCCCCCCTAGAATTTATTTTGTGATTTCAGTTCAAGACATTGAAGTAGACTCAGAGATACAAAAGCAAAGCCGCTGGAAAGAAAATTGCATTTTAGTAGGAAATTAAACTCTTGCTTTTTACTTAGGTTTATCTGATCTTAAGTACAGTATGTGTGTGATGGGAATTGTTCTGGTGTGACAAAAACTGACAGAGGCACCCAGACACACCTCAAGGCTAGCCCGTATTGCACTGTGTCACCCTGGGCACCTCACTGACAAATTTCTGGCGATGCTCTTGGAAGGCACCTTACATTTTCAGGACTGGACCAATCCTGGTCACACTCATTTCCAACTTTTACACTCTGGCAGACGACTCAGGACAGGCAAAGTCAGAAGCACAAAGCAAATAAACAGTTTTCATGTGAAAGCTGAAATTGCACTCGACCCTGCCAAAATATAATAACCGCGTGTACGTTTACAAGGAATTTCACATTCCTCTCCCACTTTTCATACCACACCTTAACGCACTCTGTGACGCTTGATGTAAAACAAGCATTCTCTTTTGTTGCTTAATGTGTAAATTGTTATGATTATTATGCGACATGATATGACTCACGTTTTTATGTGCCACCTAAGGAAATGCAAGTTTGTTTTCAAGTTGGTTGTATCTATTCGACTGACAACATTATGGGTCATAATATGCAAGCATGACATTTATATTCATGTGTGCAGCAAAATATAAATGAAAAGGACTAAATCTGAAGGCATCAGCAAGTTTCTCACTCACAGCGAAACAGAATAATTAATAACAGAGATAATTTAATTTAATTATTGAGATGGCATGATGAAAAGACTTTACACGGCCGGCGGTATTCAATGCATTATTTGCATTGAACTCAGTGAATGAATGAATATATATCAGTATGTTGTGTTGCCCAGGTGCTATGTCGACCATTTCCTCCGTCCCTGCGTAGCCAAAAATCTTGAATGAAATTTGTCTTGCAGAAATATTGTAATTCTTTCAAACTTGTTTTGGTGAGTGGGAATCTGCAGGATATAGTCAAATTGATGAACATGTTGCATAACTGCCCCGAGCTTCTTTTTCTGACACACCTGTCTAATATGCGATATGATATTGGAAGAGACATGAAGGTTACATCAACAAATTGTATCCTTTTATGCAAACTTGCTCTTTTTCACCAATCGTTGTATATGCAGGACAAATGATCTGATGATATGAGAGGTATCTCTGCCAACCCATGCAAAACCATCGGTGTGTACAGTAGGATCTATTACGCACCACCCCAGATCCCTGATGCACAACTACAGAAACAGAAATTTGATCTGCCACCTTTCCCCACTCCGCAGATTTATGCACATAAATCATTTCCTACGCTGTGTTTGGGGGGATTTATAGCAATAATAGGCCATCTTTGCCATTCCCATCCTGTTCCCTCAGTGCAGTCCTTGGGAAAAACCTCGCAGGTCTTAACATTTGGTCACATCTGGGTTTCAGTTGCACTGTTACCTTTTCTTAACCTCGGCAATGCTAAACCTAATCATGTGTTTCCATGGAGTTACCTGCCCAATCTAATCTTGTAGAGCTTTGAAACAGCGTCAGGCTGATGCGTAACAATGTTTTGGAACATGTCTCTCCTCTGTTTGATCATGTTTCTGTTACAGGGTGGGTTCACTGGTAAAACATCAAGAGTGCTTGTCCAATAATATTACCGCTGTCGCATTTAGTAGATATCAGGAGTCGCTGTGTGTCATATTATGTGCATCGGTAAATGCAAATTGGTAAAATGCTTCTAGGCTTTCCTCTCAGCCCTGTAAAACTTCAACCGAAGCCCCTCTCACTTTGTCTTTCAGCAAAATTGGTGCAATTGAGACAACACTTAACAGCCAGTGGCTTTCAGACAAAACTCACTCATTCACATTCATCTCATTAACTCCTGGTCATTTGTGTCCATCGCTTCATCCATTTTCAACTCTTGCCCTCCTTAGGTATCTATGTTGAAAAAGAACAACATCTTAGACATCGTACATCAAGCAATGTCGTTTTAATAATAGCAACACGCATTTTGAGAGAAGCAAATAATGTTTATTGAAGCCGAGTGTAAAATTGGCGCTCCTCTGTGGAAGCCTGTTGATGGCAGCAGTAGCATAGAGAAGGCATCATCATCATCATCATCATGTCAGGTCGTGCCGCCACTTCCTACTTGCAGATCCTGCATTGTGCAAAGGGTACAATTCACCATGGGGATGTGGGAGGGTGGGGGGAGCGGGCGGCACATTTTGCGCAAGAGGATGTAAAGCCAGCATTTATATTTTGCCGTGTATGACTTATTGCCACCCAACCATCCATTTTCCGAACCGCTTGATCCTCAATAGGGTCGCGGGGCGTGCTGGAGCCTATCCCAGCTGTCTTCGGACAGTAGGCGGGGGACACCCTGAATCGGTTGCCAGCCAATCGCAGGGCACACAGAGACGAACAACCATCCACGATCACACTCACACCAAGGGACAATTTAGAGTGTTCAATCAGCCTGCCATGCATGTTTTTTGGAATGTGGGAGGAAACCGGAGTACCCGGAGAAAACCCGTGCAGACCCCGGGAGAACATGCAAACTCCACACAGGGAGGCCGGAGCTAGAATTGAACCCGGTACCTCTGCACTGTGAAGTCGACGTGCCAACCACTGGACTACCGGGCCGCCATGACTTATTGCAACCGGGGGAAATCAGGTGCAAACTGCACTCAGCTGTCAAACTCTGTGTGTGTGTGCAAGTATAACATTGGCACAATATCCATTGTGAATATGATGTGTTTTTGTCACTGTGCATTAAATTATCTTGAATTATGCTGCATTGTCATTGTGTTTTAACTCATGGCTGTGCACTTATTATGAATACATTTTCCCAAGGTAAAAATGCTCGAGAGAAGAGATATGACAAAGGATTTATTTTTTAAATTTTGTAATCACAGTATAGATGAAACATGGACACAAAAGGAATACTTTTGGCCATGAAATAGACATTGTGGGCAAGCAAAATAGTAATTTACGGGCAACGTCTTATGAACAACTTTCACAGCTGGGTTAACAAATGGCTTGCAGCTTTACTGGAAAGTGGTGTCCTTCAAGGCAAGTGTCTTTCAATATTCTGTGCTCACCACTTGTCTACAATGTACTTTGAGAATGCCTTTGTAGTTCGATCTCAGCCTAAAAGAAAATGTTGTCTCACTACAGTGCCCCCCTCCATCATCTAAGTGCCGGCCTCTGCACCTCTACTGTTTGCCGTTTCCATAAAAGGAGCTCCATCCATTCAGAATCAGAATCAGAATTAGAATCATCTTTATTGGCCAAGTATGTAGAACACACAAGGAATTTGTCTCCGGTATAACACGCTGCACTAGTATCATCGTAAACAACAAAATCATTGAACCATTTTAGAATATACCAGAAGTTTTGTAGCACCATTTTGTGGTGCAAGAAGAGTGACTACGTCAGTGACTGTTTAAGGAGTTAATGGCTAGAGGGAAGAAGCTGTTTAAGTGTCTACTGGATTTGGTGCGCATGGATCTGTAGCGTCTGTCTGAGGGGAGTGGCTGAAAAAGGTGGTGGGCAGGGTGCGGGGGATCCAGGAGGATTTTCCGTGCCCTTGTCTTGATTCTTGCAGTGTGCAAGTCCTCATTATTTGAGGACTTGAGCAATTCATTATTTGAACTGCTTATCCTCACAAGAAGATCACCCTGAGCTGGTCACCAGCCAATTGCAGGGCACACTAGACCAACAACCATTCACACTCACAATCACACGTTGGGACAATTTCGAGTGTTCAACTAACCTACCATATATGTTTTTTTTATAATTTAAATGATGTAGGAAACCGCAGTATCTGGAGAAAAACCCCGACCTCTGCACTGTGAGGCAGATGTGCGAACCAATCATTGACCATGCCACCCAAGCAGACTAATGTTCCATTATATTCACCAACAGTGGAGTTTCTTCTTTTTCTCTCCGTGAGAGCAACTTCCTGCTGTGTCTTAAGTGTCGAATTGTGTTAAAGCTGCAAGAATGAGGCAAAACAGAAGAGTTGTGCCAGACAGAGAATCAATAGACCCAATTCTGCTATTCGGATCAAGTGCACCTGCTGAGTTGGAAAGTACTTTGCTGCAGGTTCACCACCGCAGCATGCGTAATCCTTAACATTGCATATTTTAAAAATGAATAATAGTTCAGTAAAACGTTCACAACCTTACAGGTAAGATACAAAACGAGTCTCAGCAATGTCTTCATGGCAGCCAATTTTGTATTTTTATGCCCTGCGGAGAAATCACATTTCTATTTCAGCCTACAACTTTCAGACTAAATTCTTGGCCTCTGACTATCGTCTCTCTGTGACTTAGTCAGCCATGTTGTATATTCCCACTGGTCTGAGATGTCAAACTTAGATTTTGTTCTTCAACACAAATGTTGCCTGAACAGTAAACTCCATCTGTGTGACCTGTATACACTAGATGTGCTCATCATTCCTACTCTGCGGACATGCAAAGATTGAGAATAAGCAGTGGCTGGTTTATTACGAGGTTTAAGAGGAGCAGCAGCAACTGGGATTACAATTTACCATACAAGAAAAAAAACCCAATGGGAGTATTTAGACAACAACAATACTAATTTTATTTTATAGTCTCGCAAGGACAGACCAAACAAATTGCATAGGCAGCGCAAATTACACCACAGCTTGTTCAAAATAAACCGAACCTATGTGGACGCAGTCTAAAAAGCAAAAACAGCATAATGAAGGATACAAGACCTTAAATTTGTCACGTTCCGTGCCTGCCTGCAGGGGGCGGGCTTTCTCCCCGCCGACTGCACACCTGTTGTTCATTTCGGGATGATTATGCTTCCTTTATTAGGTGACTCCGGCAGTTTACTCACTGCCGGAGAATTCCACGCCGTGCCATATTGCTCTCGCGCTCGATTTCGCTATTTGTCATTTGACCAGTTGCCTTTTTGCCTTACGGCCGATACTCTTGTTAGTCGCGTTTAGCTTCTAGATTTTGTATTATTCGTATTTCCGCCAATTCAGGCCCTCCTCGCGTCGTTTTGTTTTCAGCGAGCGTTTTCAGTTGTAGTTTCCTTCTTTGTTATTCCTGGTCCTTATGCGACCAGCGTTTTGTGTTACCGTTTTTTCCCTGTCGGGCTCTTTCTGTTTTTGTCATTAAAGACACTCTTTTTTTCGTTGTCTGTTCTCCGGGGATCCAACCCTTTATTTCCTTGTTCTGCACGGAGCGATCGTTATCGCTTCGGGCAGAACGTGACAAAATTCATTCATTTGCTTTAATTTCACAGGAGTTTCTTTTCATTCTCGAACTCTGTTTGACCTGCTCACATTCGTGCTTTCAGCTTCAGCCACATTGTGGAGAAGTCCACGAGTGTTCAAGCTCAGAGTCTGAGACTCTTCTTCGATGTGGTCATTGATGAACTCATTGACATCACGAAAGAGCAAACGTGAAGCCCTCATGCAGTGAAGCTCATCAGTATTCCTTCCTCTTTATGGCCATCGTAAAAGGCTAGGGAGTGCTCATCTCAATTGAAGCACGAGCAGCGACTTTCATTCGAGAACAGGTTTGCTGAGCACACGTACGTGTTTTCAACACTTCAACTATGGTGCACTGCCAGAAACTAAAATCAGGGCTATTCAGCTTTATGCAAAATAGGTGGATAATGCAGTGTGTCGCATTTCGTATCAGTGTACCATACAGTACGTATAAGTAGTCAATCATTTACTCTCTCTGTACCGCTTATCCTCAACTGCGTCACGGGTACGCTGGAGCCTATCCCAGCTGATCTTGGGCGAGAGGCAGGGTAGAATCTACTCTGGTCATCAGCCAATCACAGGGCACATAGACAAACAACCATTCAAACCTGCGGACAATTCAGAGTCTTCGGTTAACCTACCGTGCATGTTTTTGGAATGTTGGAGGAAACTGGAGTGCCAAGAGAAAAACCACACAGGTACGTGCAAACTCTGCACAGGAGCCTGGATTTAAACCCACACCCTCTGAACGGCGGGGCAAATGTACTAACTAGTCAACCTATATGCCAATGTTCTTGGAATCCCTTTTTGTGTTTTTGTCTTACTACAGTAATGTCATATCTTTCCAGCTCCTGCTCCACGTTGAATCAAATTAGACATTGCTGCGTCCTTCTGAAGTGAGAAACCATCACCAAAGTAGTCCGAGAGACGTTTTGGTGACATCATCAAGGAGGGCACCCTCATTAGCAAAAGGGAGGTAGAGCAATTAGCTGGTGCAATTAACCTTTGAAAGGCTGCTCATCTGGAATGAGCACGGATGAATAATAGTCAAGCCCTCCCGTATAAATCCAAGGCATTGCTGTCCAGAGATCCTCCCCAGAGACAACTGATGTAAATGACTGCAAGGGCAGTGGGTGTTGAAGAGTGTGGTGAGTCAGAAATATGAGAGCTTGCTAACTCACACTTTGGCACTGAAGGAAAACACGACAGGCTTGCAAAGAATATTTGGAGCTTGTTGGGCAGGGAGATCCCAAATGATGTGAGGTAAAATTTACTGCCGGGTTAGACGGTCAGTTGTCTGTAAAATGAACCAATACATTAACAGCATAGTGGAGAAAACTTTCCACAGGGTAAGGAGATTCTGGGCCAAATCTTGCCTTTAGCACTCCCCTCTCAGTGTGCTTGCACGGGTTCAATCCGAGTAGTACGGTTTCCTTTCATAGTCTCAAGACATTCATGTCAGGCTAATTGAATACTCTAACTTGCCTTTAGCTGTGAATATGAATGAGTATGTTACTATACTTGCCAGTGTGATTGGCAAGCAGTCCCGCGTATATCCTGCATTTCATAGTCAACTGGGATAGGCACCAGCTCCCCTATGGCCCAGAATTCAAGTCAAGTTTATTTTTACAGCCCTTAATTACAACAGAGTCTCAGGGTGTTTCACAGGTCCGCAGTATACAAATATTAATGACATCTCGTTGCCCAAACACCGGGTGACCACAGATGGAGATGGCGGGGGAGCTTTTGTATTCCCCTTCAAAGATAACCAGACTGCAACAAATGCAGAATGGGCAACATTTAACATATAATATGATGTCATAAAATGTTAACTACAAAAGCATTCAGTCCAGGGATTGCTTTTGATGAAGCGCTGCAGGAAGAACCCTTCTGAGAAATGCATGTTCCTCCTCAAAACATGGCGGATGCAAGAATCTCCATATGGACGCCTACGGTCGGCTGGTGCCGAACCTGATACAGGTTCGGCACCAGCCGACCGTAGGATTTGGTCATCATCACCTAGCCCCCCCCCCCTCCCCGCCCCTCTCCAAACACGGAGGAGATGAAGCAGTTGTAAAACAGGCCTGCGTGTAGTGTAACTCAATGCATGAGTATAAAAATATGACTCTGGGTCACCAAAGGACCAGCATGTATGAATTAAATAATCTGTTCCAGGTTTCTTATTCCTGATTGGATAAGACAAAAGTCGCAACAAGTAGTGACTATTAACTTATGGTGAAACAATTCCAAAAACATGTATGACAGGTTAATGGAACACTCTAAATTGTCCCTCGGTGTGAGTGTGAGCGCAGATGGTTGTTTGTCTGTGTGTGCCCTGCGATTGACTGACAACCGATTCAGGGTAACCCCCGCCTACTTCCCGAAGACAGCTGGGATAGGCTCCAGCACCCACCATGACGCTTGTGAGGATAAAGCTGATCAGAAAATGGATGGATGGATGGATTCCTTGTTCTGAAAGTTATATCCAAAACACATTTACTCCTAAGAGTTGTTTCAACAATTAAAAATGATAAAAACAGTATGGATACCTGCACAATCAAAACCTATTTTGAGTATTTGACTCCTGCAGTGCATATCTAGACAACTACAAACTACACCCTCAATGATAAAAGCATTGTTAAAAAAAAGTAAAAATCACACAATAAACTTTGTGTTGTAATTGTGAATTGCTTTTTTTTAAACATTACTGTGGGAGAAAATCCAAAGCTTTGCACACTTTGGATGGTCCGACTGAAGCATAAGAAAAGATATTTCCCCCTGAGATCATACATCATGCCCACAATGCCATTCAATGACATCTAGGACAGTGGGATGCCGTCACAGTGACGTCTGTGGCTGCTGCTGCTGCTGCTACTGCTGCGAGAACGGTGCTTGTGTGTGTTTTTGTATGATAAGGGTCAGTGTGCAATTCAGGTCATTGTTATTTGCATTAACCTCACACACACACAATCAGCTCCGACCACCCACGTGCTTCATTTCCAAGGAAAAGAATAGAAACATTTAAATTTGAGGCAATGAGTAATTTTTTTTCACTTTTGAACAAAACCCAGTAAAATGCAAAAAATGTTGATAAACATTTTGTAGGAAAACCAACGGAATGCTGCAGCAGAAACATAATTAAAGTATAAGAAACTAAGAAAATGACAGGAAAAATTCATATGAGAAAGTCAATAGCTTGTTTCTCCTCCTGCACAATGGTGAGTATTGTATGCAATGTGCAAAGTTATCATGTACAGAAGGGAAGACTTTATTGAGCTGTGTGCATGTCCCATGTTCATTTTTTTTTCTCATCCGCTTATCCTCACAAGGGTCGCAATCATGCTGGAGCCTACTGCAGCTGTCTTCCTGCAATTGGCGGGGTACACGCTGAACTGGTTGCTAGCCAAACATCTGTTGTTAAATGTATCATAAATGACAATACCATGGATGAGCAATAACCAAAACGCATCCCTGCTAGATGCCTCACACCTCCATCCAATGACAGGCTGCCTCAGTTCATCCCCAGCAGACGCAAGGAGAGCCCTGCCAATGATTAAAACCCACAAAAATTGCAGGCCCAGACATTATCGCAGGGTGTGCACTGAGGGACAGTGCTCACCAGCTGACTGAGGTGCTAACAGACATTTTCAACACCTCGCTCCAATTAGCACCTATCTCAAACTGCCGGAAGACTGCCCAAGACCCGAGATCAGCCATTATCCCTCACTTTGATGTTCATGAAGTGCTTTTGAGGAGCTGATCATGGTGCAGGTCAAAAACTCCATCAACATCACTTTCAATACTCACCAGTTTGCCTTTTGGGGGAACCGCTCCTCTGATGATACCGTCTCATCAGTGGTTCACACAGAGCCCTAAAGGCCCACCTGATCTTACTGGATTTCTCCTACACCTTAAACACCATCAGCCCACTGAATCTGTTGCAAAAGCTGAATATTCATGGCCCCAGTCCATCACTACGGAATCGGGTTCTGGACTTCCTGACCAAAAGACCACAGGCTGTCAGGATCAACAACACTGTCTCCTCAATTACCCTCTGCTTTCGCTCCCCCCAAGGGCTGTGTGCCGAGCAGTGTTGCCACAGTTACCTTGAAAAAGCAACTCTGTTTCTTTATTGATTACATGACTTTAAAAGTAACTTTTTTTTACCACGTTACTTTTTGAAACATCACAGCTATAGTGGTTACATTCAACAGATGTCGACAATCCGCAAAACATGAAATTGACATCACTAATCCAGACCGGAATGCTCAAACGTGAAATCTCAGAATGCGTCACTTCAACTTGGAAACACTTAAGTTCCTCTTTGTTATGTATTCTACAATGTGCAGTTATATTTGCTGTTTGTCTTGAGCCCGGATGAAAATGGTGTTGTTTTTTCTTTTTTTTCAGGAGGGGCATCCGCTGACGGAACTGTGCCAAACAAATCACGCGAGTCTCGCTTTACAGTATAGCAACCCCTGATGGGTCAAGCCGAAGTCACTTTCTGTGGTATTATTATTATTAATATTATTTTTTTAAATTGTTATTATTACTCTTATTATTAGCCTGGTGGTCTAGTGGTCAGCGCATTGATCTCACAGTGCAGAGGTACCAGGTTCAATTCCAGCTCTGGCCTTCCTGTGTGGAGTTCGCATGTTTTCCCCGTGCCTGTGTGGGTTTTGTCCGGGTACTCCGGTTTCCTCCCACATTCCAAAAACATGCATGGCAGGCTGATTGAACACTCTAAATTGACCCTGCGAATGGTGGTTTTCCTACTTGTGCCCTATGATTGGCTGGCAACCGGTTCAGGGTGTCCCCCGCCTACTGCCCGAGGACAGCTGGGAAAAGCATATTAGAAAAAGGATGTATGGATGGATTATTATTTTTGGAAAAGATTCCACTGCTTTAAAAAGAAGTGAAAAAAGTGAGAGTATTGTAGTGTTTATAGTATAGCCCAAGCATTTTTCATTTAATATTGTCACTGTGCATATTGGTGTTGTGCTACGTGTGTTTATGTCCGCACTCCTCATCCAACATGTTTTTAGAAACACCAACTCAGCGAGACGAGATGCGGGATAAGGCACGTACCCTAATCTTATCAAGCAGAACATTAAACTTACAGTTGCAGTGTTATAGAAATAATTACAGACATTATCTTTACCGCCAGTGAGTATGAAATCATGATCGAGGAGAATGTGACCCCACTGAATTGGCCACATTGACTACAGTTTGCCAGTTTCTGTCAAGCCTGTGGTCATTATTGAATAAATGCTCAATAGATAGATACTATATTCCTTCACTGGCTGTATAACTTAAGCTGCTGACATTAGCAGATGATTTTTGCCAGTTTTGAAGTCTGGGCTCAACAGATGTGAGCCATTACTGCACTCATTAGCCTTTCGTCTCACACACAGACACACACACGTAGACACACACGCATTGGAGATACATTGGAGATAAGTTATGGGGACAACCTAGTGTACTTTGCAGGAAAACTAAAGTGTTTATTTAGTTGTGCAGTTAATAGTGTTTTGTAGGAGTAAGCAGTAAGCATAGGTGACTATTATTTCACTCTGAGGAAAAAATGAATTGCCTTCCATGGAATAAATCTATTCATTGTGGTGCTTTAATCACGTTTCTCTGAATTATTTGACCGCCTAATATGTGATATTTCTTGAACTCCCCGTGAGGTCATGTGCCATTTATTATATTGTGGCTTGTACCAGAAAGCCCATTGATGTCAAGTTTTGGTCACATTATTATTTGGAAGAATTTGCCACAGCCATTGTAAATGGTTAAAAAAAATCTCTGTATGTGCATTGATCTCTAGATAAAAAAAAAACAAATGTCAGAGATTGCAACGTTCTGATGCAAAAGGATTTGGGGCCCTTTGGTCAACAGGTGGCCATGTGCTCGGCGTATGAACGTGTGCAACTTCATTTTCGTGCCACGGCAAGTGTAGTCCGGCGTGTTTGGAACAGTGAGATCCCATTCCACGGATGCACCTGACAATTTGGTGACAAAAAGTAGATTCTCCCTGTGTAAAAACAGATGCATACTCATTTTCATGCTGAAAGCAAGTCAATTGTAGGTTTTTTGTGAATTTGATAGGTTGAGACAACAATTTAGACTACCTAAAAGCAGGTCTAAGTGGGGGCACAGGAGGCATAACACGGTTTTGGTGGATTTGATCGAGGTGCAGGAAAACAGATTCTGGGCTCCGCGCGCATGCGTGGTGGATGTCATTGTATTTCATCCTCAAACCTACCTCCAAATTATTATTATTTTTTGCATCTGTCATTGTCAGCATGGTACCAAGTGCCCCAGGCTGTGGACCATTTTTTGGGGACCAGTGCTCATGAGTGTTGAATTGCCTGCAAACCCTTTTAAAATATTTTTTTTGGTTTGTTTTAAGTTGAACTCACAATTGGAAAATTGAGTGCCAGTATCATGAACGTCAGTAAACGATACTGCCGATTTCTTCCTTGTGTGCTGTTTCACACTAGAATAAGTCGGCTTGTGTCCTCACTGACTTTGGGGTGACTGAGGGTGAAAACGGTATTTTGCAATTGTGGCGAGAGATGAAGCAAATAAAAGAGGTGCGCACGGATGGAGCTAGCAAGAGTACACCAGTGACCCTTGGCTGAGCTCTCCCACCCACAACTTTACACCGGGCGGAAATGGGGGAGGCTGTAGGAGCACTCAACAAAGACAGAGGGAACACTGATGAGAACAGTGCAAGACATAGGGGCATGGGGGAGTTCAGGCGAGGGGATGGTCGGAAAATGACAAGACAAGACAGATGGCACAAGAACAATTAGTGTTTCTGGGTTTACCAAAAAATGACACAAGCAATTAACGGAGTACACTCCCTCACAAGGGTATTAAGAAGAGGGCTGGAGAGTGCTTCCTGAAGGCACACTCACATGTAGCTACTATAAATCATTTTTAAATCACTGCATCCGATTGGCTTATTTCATATTTCAGGTGCCACAACTGACTTGATAAAAATGGTCCAATGTTTGGGAGCAGGGCTGTGAGGGAGGAACTTTGGAAAGTATGAGATCATCATCCAAAAGTATATCCCGAAATGTTCCTTTTCCTTAGTCATTTACTCTCCATGACCTGCAGTGAGAGAAACTGAGATTGAGTCAAATTTTATCTTGACTTCCTGAAGATCTTTGGCTTTTTTGCTCTTCCAGCAAGGGTTACGTGTTTTATTTTTATTTGGTATGTTCACCGCATGCATCACATACGTACACATATCTGCACACTGCTTGTCAAGTGCATGAAGTGCAAAAACACAATGAACGGCAAAAGTGAGAATCAGCACTTTAACTTTTAATCAACACATCTCTTCATTCCCTCACTGTCTGCAAAAATTTTAAACATCACAGTCATCAAATTAATGTTTTTAAGTTCTTGGAATGGAAGCCAGGTTGGCAAGCATCAGCACTGGCATCACAAATATCTGACCTTTGTCAAGCAGACCGTGGGTGGTTGAGTTTGGGATGGTACTTTCAAATTGCCTTGGAAAAGGTTTTCGCTCATCAATGGGCGTGCACTTTTGTAAAGTTATTCTGACATCATGCAATCTAAAGGCAGCCGCCATCTCGCCAATCACCTTCAAAGAGCTACTCACACAATTTCTTTTGTCACTGTATTCACATGCACATGCAATTTATTGAAATTGAAATGGAATCACTCATAGGTACTGTATGGTTTCTTTTCGGCGATGCTCATTATTCGTTGTCAGTTTAAACAATATTTCTACCAGATGCTTCATTGGTGATGTGTGAGATGAGGAACTGGGATTTCCTAGTCCTTGTCACCTTCTTCCATACCTTACAGTTTCCTTCTTCAGTAAGTTGTAAAATTAAATTGAACAAATCTCTGTTCCTGTTAGTCATTTAATTAATCGACAATGGTTTGTTATAGGACCCTTAGTTAGCAATGAAACTTAATGCTCCATCTTCTGAAGATATTTTGGATAGTTGTGATTCCAACTTGGTCGGGTCATTGTTGCTTTTTGCTGCTGTCATGTTTGTTTGTTTGCTGTTGGCTTTTGTCATGTTTCAGTCATGTTTAGTTCATTGTTATGTTTTAGCTTCAGTCATGTTTTTGTTATTGAGAGTTTTTAGTTTCCGCCATGGTGTTTGTTTGTTACTTTGGATTAATTTTGTTTTCATGACTTTGTTTTGGATTTAGTTTTCTGTGTTTTATCAATACACTTCTTCCAAGTTCATCCTGCTCCTTCGTCCTGCCTGCTTTTTTGGGGTTGTCCACCACCTCGCAAACGTGACAATATCAATCGCTGTTTGATTAGCTTCCCAAGTGTGCCTAATCAAAGCAAAACTTGCGAGCCATCGCTTGGTCTTTTGCTAGCCCAACATGGAGTTATTGCACGGTCACCGGCACAGCAGCTCCTATACAGGCAACAACGTCCGACAAAGGAAGGATTCTTCCTGGTGCACGCTGCAAGTTTGGCCAGTATTGAGTACAAACTCAAGAAGGAAGTCAGAGAGGGAATCGCAGTGAGGGAAGAGGCGGCGGCGGCGGAGGCACGGCACGGCACGCTCGACCACCGAGGCAGCGCGAGCAAGCGACAGCCGGCCGGCGTGGTTGGGCGAGAGGACGCTTCGGGACTCCGGTGGCGGCGGCGCCGGCAGCCAGAGCTACCACCACTTGAGACCAGCCTGCTGAACGGCTAATCCGGCAGCAGCGGCGGAAAACTTCGAACACTGCGGCGCTGCCGTCAGGGGAGGCCACAGGCTCACTGCCACGTCACCAACTTCCGGGTTGGCAGAAAGATCACAGCACACCTCATCAACTAGCTGACAGCCGACCAGCAACAAAACCCGAAAAATGCCGTCCAAACGAGGACAAGATATTAAACAAGACGAAGAATTCATGACCCTTACGCAAGTCAACGAACTACTCACGCAACAAAAAAACTGTTCACAGCACTTATTCAGCAACAACAGGATCACTTCAAAGGATTTGTAAAGATGATACTGGATTCAACAAACACACGACTCGACAATTTTTCCAGGGAAGTTCAAGAACTGAAAACAAGTCTTAATTTTACCCAAAAGGAGGTTGATGACATTAAAAAACAACAAACGAATGGAACTGACCATTGCAAAGCCATGCAAACTGAAATATATAAAGTATGTGACAGTATGCTGGTTTTAACTGACAAGATGGACTACTTAGAGGGACAATCTAAAAGAAATAACTTGATAATCGATGGAATTGAAGAAAGGCAAGGAGAAACGTGGACCGAAACGGAGGAAAAAGTGCAGAAAATCTTCAAGGACCAACTGCAATTAAAGGAGACAATCGAGGTGGAAAGAGTCCACCACAAGACCAGTCGTGGTGAAGTTTGAAAAATATAAGGACAAAACAATGATACTACAGAGAGCAAAATACTTAAAAGGCACCAAAATTTACATTAATGAAGATTATACAGATACTGTACGTCAAAAAAGAAAAGAATCGCTTCCAAAACTAAAAGCGGCATGTGAAAGAGGGGAAATTGCCTACTTGAGGCACAACAAACTCATCGTCCACCCCGCACCAGTACTCCAATTCAAAGGGCTCCACTTCAACATGCTGAGAGTTGATTACCACCAAACGAAACTTAATGACTAAATACATATAGGAAACAAACAACACAAACATGAACTTTAAAATCTTTGATTACGCTGAACATAAGACATTCGATCCAGAGAACAACTTGGATCCAGACAATAATTTCTTCAATCATAATCACAGCATCACAAACTCAAAGTATTATACTGATGAACAATTCAACTCAAATGTAGAACTGAAAAATACATTTTCAGTGATGCATATAAATAGTAGAAGTCTATACAAAAATTTCACCAAAATCGAAGAATATTTAACCACATGTAATAAATTTACAATTATTGCCATATCAGAAACTTGGCTTGATGATGAAAAAACAAGTGAAATGAAAATTGATGGATATGAAATGTATGCAACTCATAGGGAAGACAAAAAAGGAGGGGGAGTTGCAATATATGTAGATAAAACACTGAAATGCTGCAAAATTGAGAGCTTGACAAACACAACTGAGAATCTAATGGAATGTCTAACTTTGGAAATACACATGAAAAATGCATCAAATGTTATTTTAAGTTGCGTTTATAGGACACCAGGATCTTGTCTAGACACATTTAATAAAAAACTGACAGATATGCTCAGTTGTTCTAATGACAAGAAAACACGAATAATATGTGGCGATTTTAACATCAACTTATTAAACCCAAATGGACACAAAAAAACAACAGATTTCATAAATACAATGTATAGCAACGGTCTATTCCCAGTCATTCTGAGACCCAGCAGAATAACAGTGACATATCAATATCAAAACATTCCATTGCAGCTTTCAAGCTCGACCTAGACAAGCAAATTTGGTCTGAGGTCTACACAAATGATGATCCAAACACTGCGTTTGAAGCATTTCAGTCAACCATAACTTCCTTATACGATAAACATTTCCCAGTAATTAAAGTCACCAGAAAGTTCAATGGACAAAGTAAGCCATGGATAACAAAAGGCATAGAAAATGCATGTAAAAAGAAAAACAATCTATACAAATCGTTTCTAAAATCCAGAACTAATGAAGCTGAAACAAAATATAAGACTTATAAAAACAAATTAGTAAATATTATAAGAGCTAGTAAGAGAGACCATTTTCATGCATTATTAGAGCAAAATAAAAGCAACACTCAAGAAATCTGGAAAATCTTAAATCATGTAATTAGAAATAACTCTAATAAAGTAGATTATCCGGAGTACTTTATGAAAGACAAAAATACCATTATTGAGGAAACGGCAGAAATAGCAAATGAATTTAATGAATATTTTGTTAATATCGGCAGTAACTTAGCAAAACAAATTCCCGATCCAACAAACTCTTTAGAAATAGATAAACACATAGAAAAAAATCCTTCCACAATGTTTCTTACTGCTGTGAATCAAAATGAAATATTAAATATTGTAAAAACATATCAAAGTAAAAAGTCAACCGACTGTTTTGATATTGATATGTCAATAGTAAAACATATTATAGAACTTGTAGTGCGACCCTTTACATATATATGCAACCTGTCATTTAAAGTCGGTATTTTTCCATCAAAAATGAAAACAGCTAAAGTTATTCCAATTTTTAAAAATGGTGAAAGACAATTCATAACAAATTATAGACCTATATCACTGTTACCACAAATTTCAAAAATATTAGAAAAATTATTTTCTCGCAGACTCGATAACTTCATTGATAAACACATGCTATTAAGTGAAAATCAATATGGCTTCAGAGAAAAACGGACCACCTTATTGGCAGCAATGGAGTGGAAGCAATAGCCACTAATATAGATAATAAAGAATACACGGTCGGGATTTTTCTAGATCTAAAAAAAGCTTTTGATACTATAGACCATGCTATATTATTGAAAAAATTAGAGAGATATGGTATCAGAGGCACAGCACATAAATGGATTGAAAGTTATTTAGAAAACAGATATCAGTATGTGCAGTTCAAAAACAAAAAATCCAACCTACTGAAGATTATCCATGGAGTGCCTCAGGGGTCAGTGATTGGACCAAAACTGTTCATTTTATATATTAATGATATCTGTAGTGTGTCAAAACAATTCAAATGCGTCCTTTTCGCTGATGATACAACCTTTTACTGCTCTGGAAAAAATATGAAACAACTCCTGAAAATTGTAGAAAACGAATTGACAAAATTAAAAAACTGGTTCGACAAAAACAAATTATCTTTAAATTTAACAAAAACTAAGCTAGTTGTTTTTGGCACAAGACCAATTAAAGACCAAATTAAAATAAAGATAAATTCAATTGAAATAGAACGAGTCTATGAATATAAGTTTTTTGGACTAGTAATAGATACCAAACTATCCTGGAAGCCACACATAGATAACTTAAAAAGAAAAGTATCCAAAACTATCGGGATACTCCCCAAAACGAAGGATGTGTTGAATAAGAGCTCCTTGTATACATTATATTACTCATTATTACTCCCATATCTGACCTACTGCGTAGAAATATGGGGAAAAGCCTGTAAAACGAACACACTCCCTGTTTTAAAATCACAAAAAAAAGCAATCAGAATAATCAACAGGTCGAAATATATAGAACCCACAAATCCAATATTCATCAAATTAAACACAATGAAATTCTACGACCTGGTTTACTACAAAATTACTCAATTAATGTATAAAGCACATAACAACCTCCTTTGCCAAAATATCCAGCAGCTTTTTGAAATTGGAGAGAGCTGGTATCATCTAAGGGGCACTAAGGGGCACCTCCGGGCGGCTCATCAGCTAGTTCCTGCGGAAGGCTGGTAAGGTGGTGGTTCGCCGCCCTCCGGGCGGCTCATCAGCTAGTTCCTGCGGAAGGCTGGTAAGGTGGGCCTTCGGCCCACAAAAGTGTTGTTGCTTGGTTCAACTTTTTGTTCGTCTTCATTGCTTATCGCGAAAATAAAGAGATGTTTAGCTCTACTAAATAACTAACAATTTCATTGCAATGCTTGTGGGTAGACAACATTTTTTCACTAAGATGCCCGCGCGATCGTAGTGAGCCACTGCCTGAGCGGCGCAGTGGCGGCGCGGTGAAGTAGGTACGTTTTAAAAAGGGACAGACGGAAGGACAGACCGCGTGCGGGACGACGCGCAATATATATATATATATATATATATATATATATATATATATATATATATATATATTATATATATGTAGATATCAGAAAATTGAAATACAAAAGAAGAAAGAATAACTATATATATACAAATCAAAAGGTGTAGAAATAGAATAGCATCGTATACACAAGGGTAAAAATATTTAATGAGATGTAGTTTTTCATTTCTTTGTTTTGAAAAATGAACAATTCAGTTACATAATAAGGGGTAGGACTAGATAATTTTATTTACTTCTTCCTACTCCTTTGAGCATATAACTGTGATGTGTGTTTTTTTTTCTCTTTTAACTATTTCTAATTTTCCTTTTATAATTTTGTTTGACCTTTGTCAACCTGTTATTGTGTGTACTATATATGCTCAATAAAACAAACAAACAAACAAACTTTCATGTTTTTTTTTATTTTTTTTTTTAGGGAAGAGTCCCTTTCAATACCACATTAATACTTGGAGTAGTGTTATCATTAAATATGTGCAGTACTTTGGGCAATGTTTACTGTATTTTAAATCCATCCATTATCTAAACAGCTTATCCTCGTTGACTTTAGAGGTGGTTGTAAATGAAACAACTGAAGCCCCTTTTTTCATGAACAGTGCAAGTCTAGCACAAAGTGCAGTCCAATTGCGTGTCTGGGTTAAGTTTTCTTTGTTTTGGTATATTCATAGACGGGCGCAGCTAGTTTGCACCATAGTGGGGGTCAACACGCCGTGCTTCTTTCCCAGCCGATGCAAGTGACTCCCCTCATTTTAAATTCAGTGCGGGAGAGTCGCACAGTTGGAAGGACTCGCAGGAGTCCATGCCGGAGATATTCACAGGTCCGTGTGTGTGGGTGGATGGAGGGGGGGGGGGCACTCCCCCCAACCCATAGTTGTGCTGCGGTCCGAATGGTGCTTTTAAAAATATTAACAAATTTGACCTCCACTTTGTAATATTTCATTCCAGGTTCACACTTTTCCCTGAATAACTGAATAAAAACTGTGAGTATAAAAAAGAAATTGTGTTTGGAAATTGTGATGTAATGTTAAATATAAGATAGTTGAGGGAGTTTTATACACAGGTGCTAAACTGTCTTGAGTTATCATGCACACTATAGTAAAAATTATTAAATGGTCACAAGCAGTGTATTAAACATTGAAATGTGATTATGTCATTGAGCCACTCTTGGTTGTATTCTATGTTTTGATTTCTTTTTTTTCCTGGGAGAAGTGAAGGGGTTTTCTAACAGCTTCACTATAAACAAAAGGCTCCCGCGAGTGAGAAGCGAGAGTGCAAGACAAGAGGAGGGAAAAGGGGCCTTTGAATCTGTGATCGATGAGGTGGCTTTATTTGACTTCAAAGTCCTCTGGAGCTGTTCAGGCCAAGTTTTGGCCTTCCAATGGCTCTTTCAGGGGTTTAAGTGAAGCACATGATATGTCTTAGACCTTGCTGGAAGCCTCCCCTTGCTGTTGCTAACAAAAAAGATCCAAACAATGATACTTTCTCTAAGACCGGCGCAATATGTCAATGGCTATTTCCCCCCATTTGTTGCATTTTCCCTCTTTTCCTTCTTTTTTGGCATTCATTTTTAATGGCCCACCCACCACCCCAGTGGTCCCCGGCAAATCCAGAAAGCTGCAATCCCCCCCTGCCGCCCTTTTTTTTTGTGATAGGATGCGTGCTAGGAATTTATATCGCTACTCATATCAGACTTTGTAAGAGTAGTTGTCTTTTGCGTCATTTGAACGATGTGAAACATTTTGACTTAATCATGCAGAAACTAATGAAAACAAGGAGCCAGATTGTGGTTGTGTTCCCAAGAGGTAACACAGTAGTGGAGTGAGGAAAAAGTAGCAGATCGAGATATGCCTTCAACACACCTTATGTATCATACTGCCGTCAACCTTTTGACTTCTTTTGAAAGCTGTTGCAACACTTCACGAACAGAGAGGTGTCAGCAAAGCACATGGCTGACAACGCCCTATTGAATCCTGCTTCGGTATTTTCAAGCATGCCACCAATTGCCAAATGCCGACCTCACTTGCACACCTTCTCAGCACCCTTACAAGCTGATGATGACTGATGGCTAAAGTAGTTTGCTATTTGAACAATTTGGAATCAAATCACATCATTCTCAGAAAGTCCTTTCCTCGATGACCTGCCTTTTCAAGAGTGAAGATACTTAATATGAATTATAGTGCACTGTTAATTGACAACTTGGGCTTGTGTTTGTGCAAATAGCAACCAAAACAGACTTCAGTAAACTGATGTTGTTCCAACGTTTACTGTAAGTCAGTCTCGCAGACAGGTGTTACCATAAAGGCTTGTCTGCACATGTGGTAAGGAACACTAACACCTTGATCTCTCACTTCCTCTTATTTGTTTAAATCGGTTTAGTCACTTAAGGGGATCTGTGTCTCTGTTTGCAGTTGGATGATTCACCCACTTTAACAAGCACCATTCAGCTCTCACCAAGTCTCCAATAAGGGCGACCAATATAACAAGGTAATTATTTACAGTGACTAGTGTCTTGAGTGATGCATTGCCATTGTAAAACCCTTCTTCTTGTGTTTTCAAATTGTTAAGGACACACGCACATCAATCTTTTCAGCCTTTAACTGAGATAAAAGTCACATGTACTTACTTAGAGCGTGTTTACGTGTGTGTGTATATGTGTGTGTGCGTATACATGAGAATGTCTGTGCACGTGTGCACGCATGTGTGCCCTCTTCAGATGACATCATCTCGGGTGCTTTCGGGGGCATATTTCACACCAAACGAATTTACAGGGAGAATGCTAATTTCCTTGGCAATCTGAGCCACCGGGAAGTGGCGCTGCCATCTCATAAGCTACTGACTCAAAGAACGTACTGTTGCTGGCCTCCAAAATAGAAATGATCTGTGATTATATGATTTTACTGTGACTGCACCAAAAACATGTAAACAAAAAAAAAACAAAATGGAAATATTTCACTCCAGTTTGAACATGCTATCAGTAACTAATAAGAAATTAATACTATAATTAATACTATGCAGGTATGTATTATTTATTAATATAGGAATATTTTGACCTTTTCAATTTTCTTACATAAATCAAGGCTGTGGTTTAATGGGAAAAAAGGAACTCGTTCTGAATGTGGCTTGTATTTTATTTTATTGATCTAATTTGAAGGTAAACAATCCAAATGTGTGATGACAAGTGGAATACAGTCAAACCTTGGTTTTCAAACGTCTCTGCTCTCATCCAAATCGGTTTTCGACCATAAAATTCGAGTTTTTTTTATCCCTCGGATTACGACCGAAAATTGGTTCTCGACCAAACTGAGTGCACTTTAATGCACCACTTGACTCCTCTCGCCTTTCTTACACGATGAAGTGACGCTTCCTCATGTAACGTTCCATTGTGAGCAGACGTGTTCAAGAAAGATTTTTTTAAAATAAAGAGTGTGGCTTCGGTTTTAGAACAAATCGGTTTTCGAACAGCCTTCTGGAACGGATTATGGTCGAAAACCGAGGTATGACTGTCAATGTAGTCTGCTTTTTTCAATGCGATAGTTTCACTGGTCTACCATGGACACAGTGAAAACATATTTGATATATTAGTCAATTTCAATGTTACGTTTACATTTTACAAAGTGGGAAACCATGACAACACTCTCCATTCCCATTGCAATAAACAGCAGTGGTAGAATAATGTGTCTGTGTGAACTTGGCATTGCCAAGGAAGGTGTGATCACAACTGTCCGAGGCATCGTCCATCTGTAAACTGATCTCCGCTAATCAATTTCTTACAACTACTGCTGATGTTTACGAGCCACTTCATCTCACTCCTTTTGAAGCAGCCCGACTTGGAGTCCTTCCAGATGAGTAGCTCCTCCACTCTGAGAAACTCTAAAATTGAAGTCAAACTCCAAACCCAGACGGCACAATTGACTTTTCTTATTCTAATTTTCATCCCAGCAACTTCACATGCAACTGAAGCCTGCCCCAGCAACACTGAAAGTTGCTAAATGTTGAAGCCATCAGGACCACATTGTCTACTTATAAGGTAGACGACATATTCGGGCCACCAAATTCAATAAATAAATAAATAACCCCTCCTAACCCCCAAACGATAGAAACCATTGTCATACGTTCAGCTTCTTGTTGACTTTGAAACTTAGCTTGTAGCCGACGTGTGCACATTTTGAGCATGACGTCTCTGATCCACTGGTTAAAGGACACTTTGATTCTCTCCTCTTTCATCTCAAACCGCTTCAAACAACAAAGCGTGTGACGGAAAAGTGGTTAGGACTGCACGACTGTCCGTATTTTATGTTATGTGTTGTGTTTATTATTTTACTTTATGTTAACTGTTTTGTAAAGCGCTTTGTTACAGCTGCCGCTGTTGTGAAAGCGCTATATAAATCAGCATGTATTGTAAGAAAGGATTGTACGATCAAATCATCAATATCTCTGATGCGTTGTGCTGTTAACGATAACAGGGAGAACCTCAGGAAAGTTGTGCTCTATGAAGGGGCTTCCCATTATTTGGGAAGTATAAAAGATGACATGTCATCTCTCATTTCTGGTTGGCATCCGTCTCAAACAGGTCAATGAAGCCTCAGTCAACAACCCAAAGTCCATTTTAAAATGCATAGTTCACCTTAGTTCACCTTACTTCTTTTTTTCTGTTTTTTGGTCAGATCATTATTTGCTTGGTCATAAATTTACTTTGCTTTATTGGAGTTCCTGGACCAAACGGGCCTGTAATAAATCATCAGACCCGGGCACCGTGGTCCTGTACAGACATATTGAAGAGTCATTTGTCTTCTCATTCTTAACCCATATTGGGATTTATATTCAAACATGGGTGAGATGTTAATTTGAGAGTGCTAAAGGTAGGATAGCATTTTGACATAGTCAATAGTTTCTTGGTAACCGCAGGGAGAATTCAGTATTATAAGTGGTCAATGAATCTGTGCGAGGGTGATCCTGTATAACTGCACCCAACGTGAGCTATGGTATGATGTCACTGATTACACAGAGGGATTTCGCAAGGGCATCTGTGTCATTTCCGTAGCAAAATGGAAATCCTGTTAATCTTGGTAGTCCAAGGCTATACAGTTAACAATGCAGATTTTAAGTAAGGGACCCCAAGTTTGATCCCATCGAAATTGAGGCAGGACGCTCTCCTGTCAGTGTGATGTGTTAATTGCAAATTTAATCATCATTTTACTTCACTGTGTCATGATTTTCCAGACATATGACATCATCCAATGTGGAGGTAGCTGGGTTGTTGGTCCAAATAAAACAATATTGCTTGACAACCCAAAAGGAATGGACATGCCATCTAAGTGCATAACCTTCTGCTCAGGAACATGTTCAATTAGCTTGTGAAACATAGCCAGACATACAGTTTGACTTTTGTAATGGTACGGACTTGTAATTTTGGACCGTTGCCCGGATTTAGGAACTCGATACGCAACATTTAAAATTTAAGTGCTCCTTCTCTGAAATAAAGACGAGACAAATGTGCATTTGTTTTTCCAGGTATACAATGTAATTTTTGCCAAGATACAAATATTGACAACTAAATTTCTGATTTAAAATGAAACGTAAAAGTACATACAGTAGCTTTCCAGTAGATACAAGTCAGAGCAAATAGTCTTCTCATGTTGTCATGTGGACAGCGAGGGAGCTGTTCTTCAGCACCCGTGTCTTATGCAATAGATTTAATTTCTCATATTTATTAGTGTTTCTGTTATTTTTCAATAAAATCGATCTGTCATCCAAGAAGGCAGAGTGGCCACTTATTAGGATCAGTGAAAATGTATTCATTTCCTCTTTTATGTTTTCCTTTAATTCGTAAGTCGATATAAGTATACAAATAAACTCATGTTGTATTTTAAACACATCCCTTGACCATATCAACCCTTAAATTCTGATGTCCATCTAGCTACAATATGAATTAGTGAGTCACAATTTACTAAAATAAGGCTTAGTTGTCTTTGTTTTGAAAGGGCAGCTCCCAAATAACATCAAAGTCCGTCTGGGTGGGATTCAGACGTTAAGAGGAATTTCCTCTTTCTTCACTCTGAGTCAATAATGGGTGTGTCGGAAAGATTTGAGGATCATATTTACCTATGGATGAGAAGACGTACGGTAAATGACTGCTGCTTTATGTATTTTGCCTCCTAATGTCGGCGGCTCCTGCAGTAAGGTACCAGTACACGTCCAAGCAAAGTGATCGCTGGAAATAAAGCTTGGTGACTAAGATCTTCTTTATCTGACTTTATCTCACCTCCGTTGCTCTGCTCTTTGAATTCTCTCATTGAACATGAACATTTTTACCCTAGTGGACAGTCAGAAACATTTGTCGGTTTGTCAGTAAAGAAACCAACTCATGCTGGCTTTCAATTTGACTCAGCATGAAGAAACAATTCCCTCACTCAAATGCTTTGAAATCTACTTCAATGTCTCAAACGGGTGTTCCCACACTAAAACGTTTAATCTTTTGTTTTGAATAGCCAACTTGAAAGTCTTTTCATGTATAACTTGGCGCTGGCTCCTTCAGATAAAACTGTTGCCGTAGTCAAAATAGTGACATCATCAATCTAAGATAGTTGAAATTGATTTTTGGGAGATGGGAATAAGGAAAAAGCTCAAGGGTGACTGCTTTCGTTTCCAATTACTGCTTTTAATGCCTCAAAAGATGAAGCGACATTACACATGTATTTAGATTGACGCTCGCCCCAAAACAGAATTCACTTATGGTGTTGCTGTTTTGGGAGGGCGGTTATCATTCATCCTGTGACCTTGAACGTACAATGCGTCATAGAAATGGAGTTATCAATCAGTGCGCTTCAGATGGCAAAAAGCAGACCCCCCCCCAAAAAAGGACCACGAGCTGATTGTGTCAAAATTCGATCCTACACATGATAAAGGATGGCGACACGGTACTCGACTGGTTAGCGTGTCTGCTTCACAATGCAGAGGTGCAGGGTTCGATTCCGGCATTCCTGTGCGGAGTTGGCATGTTCTCCCCGTGCCTGGGTGGCTTTTCTCTGGGTGCTCCGGTTTCCTTCCACGTTCCCAAAACATGCTTGGCAGGCTAGTAATACTCTACATTGTCCCTCGGTGTGATTGTAAGCGCAAATGCTTGTTTGTTTATGATTGTTGTGTGCCCTGCGACTGGTTGGCAACCAGCTCAGGGTGTCCCCCACCGAATGCCCAAAGTATAGGCACCAGCACACCCTTGTAAGGATAAGCGGATCAGAAAATAGACGAATGGATGGATGGATGGAAACCATCCCATAGCTGCCACATATCTCCTCAGAGGACAGTTATTATTTTTTTTTCTGACCAGCCACAATTTTAATCATATAAGATGGATTTGTTCTATGTTCCGTATTGTCGTGAATGCAGACTGAGTGGTAAGCACCTTCTCATCAGTTTATGAAGTTAGAAGTTCAAATGCACGCTCAGGCCATCCTATGTTGAGTTTGCATGTTCTTCCCTTGCTTTGCGTTTTTTTTCTGCAAGTACTTTGGCTTCCTTCCACTTTCCAAAAACATGTATGTAAGTGAAGATTCTAAATTGTCGGTAGGTGTAAAGGTGATTGCCAACAACTACTATATAACTGCTGACCAGCCCAGTGTACAGTATTTCCCACCTTTCAGCGAGGTTAGGCTTCAGCTCACCCCTGACCTTCGTGAGGATAAGGTGTCGACAAAAAGTATGGAAGGACATAAATGCAGCTTGGTTAAAATCATAAAATACTGAGTTCATGTACAGAATCAAATCAGAAACATCGAGAAGATAAGTCTTTTTTTTCAAAAGAAAGCAAAGCACCACTGAACTTGCAGTATGTAACAGTCCAAATAAATTACAATTGCAAAGTTGGCAAGAATCACTTTCCCAGGGTGAGAAAAGCAGCTTGCATTTGGAGTAAGGGCATAACTCTAATCTCCCACTGATATCATCACTCTCAACCTGCACATGGAACCGCATGACCCAGGCCGCCACCAATCTCCAGCCCAGATCAATCAGAGCTCTTCAACACCAGCCCATTCAGCACTGAGACCACCTTGGCTTGCTATGATGCTTTATGTACCCACCGCACAGACATAACCCTAAGAGAAACAGTGGGCTACCCTTAAAAAAAATACAATCAGAAAAAGCAATAAATCATAGCCAGCAGATAGTACTGTACCACGATCAATAGGACTCAAATGAAGGAAAATACATTTCCCAACAATCTCCAACACCTTTGCAGCTGTTGAATGCACGAGGTTGGAATAATCTTCAAAGTCAGTCCTTGCAGAAAAGCAGTGTTCTCCAATCTCTTAAATGAAAGTATTCATCATTAAAGATTGCCCTTTTTTACTTAATTACATTTCTCCATCTGTAACTTCGATATCCTGATGGGTTTGGAGATTGTTACATTTGACTCTCTTTTTTCCCCAAAGTAATATGTTGTTCTTGTTTATGAGCAAAAATTGGATGTCTTCCTCAATACCAAGCTTTGACACTTATACTGCCATCATGCACGACGGTCAGTAAGCTGACAACAGGCATGCTGGAGCCTACCCCGACTGTCTTCGGGCAGTAGGTGGGGTACAACCCAAACCGGTTGCCACGCTCACACTCACACCTAGGGACAATTTTGAGTGTTCCATTAGCCTGTCATTCGTATATTTGGAATGTAGGAGGAAACTGGAGTACCCACAGTTAACCCACGCAGGCACGGGGTGAACATGAAAACTCCATACAGGAAGTCCGGAGCCGGAATCGAACCCTGCAACTCTGCACTGTGAGGCGAACATGCCAACCAGTTGACACGGTGCCACCCCAACAAGGACAACTGCAGGCATAAGAACAAAAGAAAAGCGGTTGCAGAAGAAAGATTCTACACTAGGTCAAGGCTCACTTAACACAATGTAACCTGTTGATTAAGTTGAGCAAGACTTGATTGTTTTTATGTTTGGCAACTGTAAAAGAGTATGCGTTTTGTAATAGCTGATTTAGCCTACTTTGAATTTTGAAAAAAAAAATATTCAAATGAAGGCCTATGAGTTAGCATAGTTGTGTTGTGCTTTTGTGCAGTTCAAATGTCAATTGTTTTTACTTTCCGTGGGTTTCGAACCTGGAATTTGAGGTTCATGCAGAGAAATAATCCTTCTATCACCTTCATCTTGCCATCAGTCTCATTCGCACCATCAGCCCTCGTCCCACGTTTGCACTCCTTCTTTTATTCTTTGGCAGTGTTTCATGCTCTCCTTTTCTCACTCTTCCTCACCTTTCACCATATGCTGCAGGCGTGGTTTTAGCTATAGCCAAGAGGGAATGACTGAGAAAACATCTCTGGTTACCTCCGTCTCAGTGGTTATACTCCTTACCAATTTTTACAACTGCTGTTTGAAGTCATGAATGAAAAATAACAACATTCTCACTTTGACCCACAAAAACAAGTTGGAATCATTCAATGGTTTCAGAATCAAGCATCGGTGTTGGGTGATGCTTCCTTTTTCTGAAGACCAAAATGCTAGGTGATCTTACGATGTAAAATTCAGGTCTCTTTCTTTTCACATTTTTATACACAGGAGCTGTTCAGTTAGCAAAAGCTTGATGTACTGTAAATCGCAGAAAATCTAAGTCATACCCTATACAGTGGAACATCAATTTAAGGGACCCAGAACCCAAAGAACTCTGGATTTAACAGACAGAAAACATCCTTTTGGACAGTCGTTGTGTTACTTCCAGAATTGGCGGCGCAATTGGCAGACAGAGGCGGCTTTTAGTATTTGCGGGTTCTAAGACTGTCTTCACAGAATACGCAGCAGACTACGTGCTACCTATTTTATAAAAGGAGTGGTTGAAGTCCCTAAAGCTGAGGATAAAACATTTGCCTCCTTGATGAGAAACAATTGGTGCCAAACCAAACTGTTCTTTGTTGTTTTCCTTAGACAAAAAAAAAGCATAGAATTTTTTCATTAGTTGGCAGAACATTAACTGCATTGATGTACACAATTCAAAGCCAAGCTTGCGGGAGTGATTAACGAACTTATCTTAAAGTGTAAAATATTGCATTAAACACACACCTACACATTATTCCTACACCTTAATGGGCTTTGCCCCCCCCCCCTGTTCTCCATGCTTGTAAAGCCAGTTCATTAAAAAAAAAAAAATGTGTGGTCCCAAAGGAAAAGAAAATAGGATGCAGGGTAAAATGCCTTGTTTGCACGTAAACGAAAAAAAATTGAACAGTTGAATAACTGGACCATACAATCGTAAAACAGAAAAGATGGTGATGTGCTCTAAATGTGGTGTGGTCATAACTACTTTTTTACATGAGTAATGTGTTCTGACAATAGTCATACAGAAGTACTGAATATTTATGGAACTGATAATAACCAGCTTCAAACTCACATATTATTCTGGCTACAATTTCATAAAGGTAAGTAACCTATATTATTACGATGACCAAAAAAAAAAGATATGTGTGTTGAGCCCGCTCCAGAAGCTCTAAAGACTCATTATACATGTCTAATGTCTAAAATAAACACACCAAGGATGAGATTAAGTTTCGGTGATTCTGTAAAAGTGTGACTGTGACAACAACTTTAGTCAAGCTATGTGACAATACTCCTGAGATCAAATTTGTGCAGTGTGCTCATCAGATGGCCTTGAATGAGGCACTTAACTCTCCAACTGAGAGAAAAGCGTTACTAAGAAGAGGCATTGTGATCAGAGGGTTCCTAGGTTTGTATCCATCCACCAGCTGGTACACTCTTTGGGCAAAATGAGCAATATGAAGACCTTTTTCCATCAACAGAAAAAAGGGGTTTGGTATGGCTGGGGGAATAAGGGAAACAAGGCTTATGGTGATGTCAGCGAGTGAAAAATAACTTGATTCGGTTTCAACTATCTTTTGCCGCTTGATGATTTTCACAAACAAAAGGACAGAATCCTCTCATTGGTCAAAAAATGCACAACTCCTCGATAATACATAGAAGTGGAAAGAGCATCAGAGAAAATAATAGTCACGAGATGAGATCATGACACTATTTGTCCTCGAAGCCCGTCAGATGATGGAAACGTAATAAAAATATTTTAGCAGAAGTTGTAACTGTTTTTGGTGGTGCTGAAGGTACACTTTTTTTTCTTGGCGCAGTTAAGTTGTCAGAAAACTTCACCAACTGAATGCCAGCTTCTGGACTTGCTCGAGATTTTGGCTGAATGTCATAAATGAAGGCAATACGTTTTGAAGCTGCTTTGGATACATCACAACATCCGCTGTCTCTTGGATCACTGACTATACTTATCAAGCAGACTCCAATTGGAGGAGCACTGTGTCAGCTCTTGTGGGCAGTAATTTTGGAGCTCCTATCATCATCAAGATACATACTTTTACAGAGTTTTTCAATTGGCTCTAATGTGATTGTGCCTAATATTCTGACAGCCTGTTAGTTTCCAACACGTCCACAATGTTACATTTGCCACTACAGTATATAAAACATGGCAAAAAAATCTAAATAAGACAAAACTAATTTCAAAAGAAAGGTCTCCATCATGGCCAACTGATGTTTATTCCTCATCTCTGCAATAAATGAGGTCAGTAGTGGTCATACAGAATATGATCCAATAAGACCCTGTTTAAATTCCCCCGTGTGAGGCACCCAGTCAGGGTGTTTTTGTTTAATTGCGCATTATAGAAACAAGCTGCAGTCTGAAAGAGAAACTTGTAGGAACTAGGTCTGCTCAAACAAAACTCCAGCAACCCAAAAGAATATCCCTCGCCCCGTTTGGCCCCTTATTATCTTTCCTTGTGGGTTTTGGGAGTATGTTGAACACACTTCCTGTGAAGCTGTGTGGTATTTATTACACTCTTTTTTTCTATGACTTGAGACATATGGACTACAGTCTATTTATCCTAGAGCAGGGGTGTCAAACTCATTTTTGTCGTGGGCCATATTTTAGTGACCGTTTCCCTTGGAGGGCCATTACGACTGAAACCAAACAAAAAAATCTATAATAACAATGTATTATTTGTTACTTGTAATGAGGGGTTTGGTTATAAGACAATGCTTACAATATGTCTCCTATTTATTACATGTGAGAATTTCAAGATTTTAGCGAGCATCATGCACGTTGACGTGCTTGATTTGTATCCGCGGGCCACATAGAATGATGTGGCGGTCCGGATCTGGACCCCGGGCCTTGAGTTTGACACCAGCGTCCCACTGCTGCTGTGTTTCTAAGGGCCAGAATAGGAAGACTGAAATGAAATTTAAGATGTAGAACCTAAATTAGTGGCAAATGTATCGTCTCCAACAGGCACTTGTCCTGTCTTCAAGGACACCTTTGAAACAGGATTTCAGTAGTGCTTGCAGGCACACAAGTGAGCTGCCAAACATCAAAGTGTGTCCAATATTTGGATCATGCTTTTCTGGGTCTTGGAGGTTTCACATGTAAAACATCAATTATTGGGACAAGGTGTGCAATTTCAATAGGAAAGTGATCCATAAAATATAAACGTGTCTCATAATACTTCATAAAAAGTGATCATGAAGTGATCCATGAATTCTGCTTTGTGACCCTCAAGTGGCTTAGAGTGTATGATGTGGCCAGGAGAAAGAGTCCAAACAATTCTGATGGTCTGTTGCTGTACCTGAGCTGGCAATATATCTATTTTTTTATTTAATTTTGTCATGAATTCTGACTTGAGGATAGAATTGGTTCCCACTCAGTGATGATGTGGATGTGGGTGTGAATGGTCGTTTGTGCCCTCCGAGTGACTGGCGACCAGATCAGGGTATAGTCCAGCCTTTCGTCCAAACTCAGCTGGGATAGGCTCCAGCACCCTCCCCGCAACCCTGCCCAGGATAAGTGGTTTTTAAAAAGGATGGATGGATGGATGAATTTTAACTTCACTGTCCATGCAGTGTCAGGTAAAGTATCAGGTAAAGGTGTGCACCAAAAGCTAGAAATATTTGTTCCTTTGTGTATCCGTTGGATCACAATTCTAAAATGTCTTTGTCTTTTGCACCATTTTGAAAATCAGTTGAGATTTGAAAAATCTTTACATGCACAAGGCCTTACATATGTTAAGTGTCTCATGAATCTGTGACTACTACCGGTAATTCATCGAGTATTTTATATACTTATTTGTTTCAAATATTCATGACACCAACTCTGTGAAGTTGGAAACTTCATAATGGCCCAGATGGTGGGAGAACATGAAATGAAGCCAAAGTAGAAGTGCCTATGTGCAGCCACACTGAGCAAAACATATGCTGTTTGTGCAACAACAACTAGTTCCCCTCAGCCCATTGGCTTTTATTGAGCCTTTTGGGCTACACGGGAAAGCAGAGAGCAAATGTGACTCTATGGAGCCATTTGCATGAAAAAGAGATTTTCAAAGTCTCTTTGAAGAGAATTTAACTGCAGCAGTGCAGTCAGTGATTGAGTCTCCATGCAAACATCTTTGGTGCATTCATGTCAAACTGAGACCTAATGGGGTTTTTGTTTGTTTGTTTAGAGTTTTTTTTGGGCAAATGGCTGACCTCAACGACTGAATGGTGGATGCATTAACATAAGGTGCAGATTCCAATATGATTGTATGTTTTCAAGTTGCTCAGCAGCAAATTTGTGGACACCATACCCACAAGAGTCTTGATCCAATAATGCATCCGATACAAAACTGGAACCAGTACAAATATCTTTTGGTGCAAATCTTCGCACGGTAGACCTTAACTGAGACTGCACGGACATTGAACCCTCCCCCTTCTGTTACCATTATTTTTTTCTAATAGGTCATTTTAAGTGCCACATCTTTTACGATTTTTAAAAAGCCTTTGCAGGTTCTTCTGAAATTTGGTGCTAACAGTATTGGCGACAGTTTTTGGGTTCCTTGCCAAGAGATCGTCACAGTAAAGTGTTTATTCAACAGCCCTTTAAATTGATTCATGGGCAGTGAGTGTAAATGTGTTCAAACTGTCATAAACCAAAATATTATGGCTTAATGCGTATCTGTTCCTTGAACACAGTGTACATATTGGCTTGAGGTCCATGTGCACTTGATACGCACGTGCTGATCACATTACTCCCACTTGTAACATTTAATGCGATAAGCTAAGAAAACGTTTGTGTCACAATGGAGAAATTCCCAATTTACAGCAGCAAAGTTATGAAAGGAAGATGTAGAAGAACAAAAGTATACAGTGTATATACACATATACATAGATACATGTATATATAAAGTATATATACATATACACACACATATATCAAGTATATATGTATATACATACATACATATATATGTAAATACATATATATACACACACACACTGTATATAAGAATTAAAAGAAATTAAGATTGATGTTTGACACGCGTGCCACGGCCATCAAGTATTCTCAATCAGCAACATGAGCTTTAACAACAAATGGATGATTGACTTTATGCATATTATACCAAACAAGTGGGTCTTCTTTTATTGGAATGCAGTTTGAATGAAGATTTAAACGAGGTGTGCCAGCAAATGCTGTTCCAAGCGTGACCACGAGGCGGACTGCCGCACTTAATTTCCCCCCTCAAGGCTCCCTAAACACCTTATAAAAATACATGTATTGTGTAAAATACACTCTTGAGAAGAATGTTCGAGAACCCTCCTTTGAGAAAAGAGGGCGCAGTGTCATGACAGTGATACAGAAAACCCTGTTTTTATGGGTTTACTGTGTTGCACACTATAAGCGACAGAAACTATGAGCTCTCTCACATCAGCAATGTGCGACGGGTGAAAACTGCATAATTGCATGTTGCTGCCATCTACCGCCCAAATTGTTCCTATGCGCAATATATTGTATTGTTATTAAGACAATGACAGGTACTGACTTTTTTTCTTTGTAAAAAGGCTGTACAAATGATCATTTAGTGGGGATTCAGAATACGGTAGCTGATTTTAAATGAAGTGTAATTTTTGTCCATAAAATGTGAACGATATTCAGATTCAAACACGGAGACCCTTCCCATTATCAGCTCAAAAAGCAGGGATGTGTGTATATTTGGTTTTCCCACTTCAATGACTTAACACAGCAACACTGGCAATAACTATCACAAATATCCAAATGATTTTGGACATTTGAGATTAACTATTCAACTACTGGTTACACTGACAAATAAGTAAACACGTTGTTTGATTATTGAGTATTGATGTGAGGTATTGTAAAGAAACAACATCAAACGTATGATCTCGACCATCGGATAACCTTGTTTGATAGTTTGGGAAAAAAAGCTACAGTTGAAGCTAATTGAGGGGCATTGCGTCCAACTTTTCTGCAGATTCTTTTATGGCTTACACCTTTTCTAAATAACCCAAAACATTTCCACGATTAAAACTGTAAAACGGCCGCCAGTTCTTCTTGTGTAGCTCTCCCCCTTTTTCTTCCCACATTTCATTTTACCAATTCCCCTTTTGAGTTATGTCAACAAAATTTAATGGAATGGAAAAAAAAATGATACGGTAATTTAAAAAAAGGACCCCTGAACATAGTTCAGTCACTGTCTGATTCACTCGAGCTGGAGGAGGAAGAGGAGCTTTCCTGTTTCTTCTTCCGGTGTCTCTTTTTTTGCTTTCCATGATCCCGTTTGTTCTTCTTACTTTTCTTCTTGTGGCTTTTCAGTTTCTTTTTCTTCCGTCGCTCTTCATCATCAGACGTGGAAAGAGACCTGCTACGTTTCTTTTTCTTCCTGGTAGTTTCTTCGTCACTTGATGGTGAAGAATGTCTAAGAAGAAAACAAGACAATTCAATGAAACGCAGACTTTGGAAAAGTCAAAATAGTAATTCCAGTGATTTTTCCTTTATATGTCAAGTGCCTATTACGTTTTTATAACTAAGAGAAAACAAGTAGTGTACAAGAAAAGTCATTTCTTGAGTTCTTTGAGATAAAACTAAAAAAAAAACACCTAAATGTCAGTCTATTGTTGTTGTTACATATAGTTTTCACAATTTTCCAATATATTGCACTCCGGTTCTGTAAGTGGCAGTAATGCCGCCACAAAAAGTTTGACTGGAATGAAACAAAAAGAAGCCATGATCCCTGCCTTCAGTGACATTTTTTTTGTATTAAAAACAAACAAATTAAAAAGAAAACTGCAGAATAATCTTCATCTGGATGGCCCATGCCACACCGCTCCATATTTTGGGGAAACATTATCAATGAGCAATTTTGGGAAATCACCATGTAAAATGACCAATTGTTGTTCACCACTCAATTGAAATAACATACCTCTTTCTTGATTTTCTTTCTTTGTTCTTCTGCTTGTGCTTTTCTTTTCTGTGGTCATCATCTGAAGAGTTGGACATGTGTAAAGTCAGTCAGAAGCACCATTATTAATCTTGCAGGGATGCACCAATCTCTGATACCAGCATCGGTGCCAATACTGTTAAGTGTGTACTCCTGTTCTGACTTGGAAGACTACTACAACCGCGATATCACTTGACCAGCCTGACATGTACCCTCCGGGCAGATGGAGCCTTATTAGCTGTGTGAAGGTACCAGTATTTTAAGGTTAACACGGATGACAACACTTTGTTAGCCAACACGAATGACAATCCTTTATTCACCAACTGTCGACTGAGACAGCAACCCACATGCAGTGCAGCAAGCAGCGTCTTTCTCCAGCCCCAGCGCCTATTGGATACTGTTTGGCTCAGTCCGAGCTATGCCATCACGAAGCCCTGCGGGCAACGTGTGGCGGTGAATAAAAGTAGTTAGCAATGATGTCAAGTATCACTGCAGGTGTCCTGTCATAGTGGTATTCTCAAGTCGCAAGAACCAGTCTCGTATTTCTTTAGTCACTTTTTTTTAATTTAACGCACAAAGGTAACAATAATCATATTCTGACTAGTGTAACAACCAAATTTTACTTCTTTTTTCTTCTTTGTCCCTTTTCTATTACTTTTGCATACGGTACATATAACTGAAACATTTTGTGTTACAGGCTACAATTACCCGAAGTGAAATGGCAATACTACGAGAAAAGCATGCAGATGAATGTTAAAATATTTCAATTAATGATTTGCGTTTGGTGAAACGTCTGCCATTTCAGGGGCCAGAGCTGGGCTATTAATTTAAATGGAAATGTGATATGGCTGTTCATGATTAAAAAAAAAAAAAACTGTAACCGAAGAAAAACAATTAATGTGGCGAACAGTGCCGTGTTTTTAGATTCCTATGTGGTAAATGGGCACTGAATGCACCATGTTATTTGCAGCAAATGTGTGAGGTATGTTATCTTGTCTTCCTGGAATATAAAATAACACAAAAGCAACCAACCATATAACCACCCAATCATTACCATGTTTACTAGACCAGATGTTGTTTGGTGTTAGTATGTTCTTTTTAATATGACGTCTTACCTCGACGACCTTGTCCACTTCGACCCAGGACTTCTTCTTCACTCTCCTCAGTGCTGGTGCTACTTACATCCAGAACAATGTCTTTTTGGGGGTCAACTCTCACAAAGTTTCTGCACTCAAAAGTCAAATGGCCCGCTGAAACAAACAAACAAAAGACATGTGTTGATTGGACAATAATTGTAAAAAAAACAAACAAATTAAAAAAAAACAGCACGAGTATGTTATGCACAACAATTGTATGCCGAGAAAATAAAATATGGACAATTTCCGGGTTGAGACAACGGCAAAGTCATTGTTTGAACTCTTTTGACTTAAATCCCAAACAGACTGGGCTAAATACATTCTGCAATGACCGTGGAACCTTAGTTCAAGTGGACTTACGATATCCGCATTTCTTGCATCCAGCTCTGATGTTGTCCTTATTCGGACCTGTTTAATGAAAAAGGATAGGACGATCTTAGTGTGTTTCAAACAATTCTGCGCATCGAGGACGCAAAACAAATTTAAAATACAATCTCATTATAAAATAGACCCGATAAATATGAAGAATAAATGAGGAGGGTTTCAGTAGCTTCACTACATTACTTCAGTGGATGTTTCGGCTAGTAAAAGTTAGCAACTCCGCGGAAGGTAACCCACTTCCGCAGTATAATGTAACAATATGTATACTTAGAAACATAAAGTCACTACACTGATGCGTACCCGGGACCGCCATGGTCGTTGTGTCGATGAGGCCGATTTAATTGCTGAAGCGCGAAAACGACCACACGAATTGTCAGGGTTCTCACCCAAAATACGACCGACTGGAGTTGGTAGTTCCGGATTCTAATTTGTTCCTTCCCATTTCGTGTTTCCATTCTTTCCTTCCTGGGCGAGGAAAATGAATGAATGAATGAATGAATGAATGAATGTAATGATAATAAATAATATATGAACAAAATTAGTAATAAAATGTAAAAAAAAACGTCTGGATGAGCACGGAAATCATTCTTGTTGTTGCCAACTCAATTTCTGTTTTGCATATTTCATATTTATCATTATAAATTTTACAGCATGTCACATGTATTGCTGATCACGTCATGAATCGTACAAATAAAATCTTCTAGAAATACGATTGTTCCGAGAAAGCAGACGCTGGAAAGCAAAAGGCCAAGCACTATTTCTTACCACTAAGTGGCGCACTTTCAGCACTTTCTAATCAAGTTTTGCTGGAGGGTACAATTGAGTCAACTGTGGGTACAGATTTGCAAATTTGGCGATCAGATCAGCAAATATAGCGGGTGATTAAACCTGGTTCTCATAAATGAGATCTATGTCACTAACATATTAAGCAGACCCAGATGTGAGTAACAGCGTGTAATTGTGACTGTATATTGTGTCGAGCAGGGATCACCAGCGTGGTACCCGTCGGTGCCATAGCCCTTAAAGACCAAATGAGTCGCCCTTAGGCCTCTTCTAAATATAGCTCAACAGTGAACAGTGATGGGACATACAGTATGTGAAGATACCATTTGAAAATATAAACACTGCCAGTGATTTTTAAAACTCAACTCAACTCAACTCAACTCAACTCAACTCAACTCAACTCAACTGTATTTATAGAGCACTTTCAAAGTACCGGGATTGTATTGAGTATTAACCTTGACGTGCTTCCTAATGTAAAAAAAATAATTACCATGATCAGTGTCTTGCCAAAACTGAAGACCATGTACTGTAGTAACATTATTAGGTAATTTCAGCAGTTATTTCAGAAGTGTGCAAACTGGAAGCCATTTGCATTAATCCATAACCAAGACGTTTGGGGGTTTGGGGTTCAGTGGTTGAGTGGTAGAGTAGGGAGGTTAACCCAGAGGTTAGGGTAGTCAATCGCTGGCCATCGCAACCTTGTCGAAATGTCCTTGAGCACGACACTGAACGCCCCCCCCCCGCCCCCCGCGTTGCTTCTTGTGCTGTGTTATCAGTAAGTAAATGAGGAAACTGTGTAAACTGCTTTAAGTACCAAAGGTTGTAAGGTGCTTTGAGTAACAAAGGTTGAAAAGTACGATGTGAGTGACAGCACATTTACCATTTAGAAAGTAGTTCTCAGTTTGAAAAAAAAAGACACCTGATGTAGAGGTAAGTTAAAATGACTCCAGCCCAGTTGTTTATGGATTTTTAAATAAAATATTTTTTCACGGCATTGCTTTATTTTAAAGTCATAGACTACTTATAGAAATGTGTATTTTTATTAAAACCACATTTTACTCAGAGTCTCGCTGGGGGGCAACAACTTCTCTACTTATGTCTTTCTGGCCCTGGATCCAGGTGGTGGATATAAAGTACTTTTAAAATGGATTCCTTTCTACTTCAAGACAGTAGGCCACAAAGCCATCTGGATAAACGATTTTTTACGCAGGATCTGTGTGAAATGGTTGCTTTGAGAATGTGGAACTGTTGGGTCAAAATGTTTAAATAGAAAATATATGCCATAAAATGTGTTTTAGATATACACCTTACTGTTTCCAATCTTTTGGGGTTTCAAATAGGCTGCAGTGTCTCAGAGGCACATGGGTAGAATACTCTCTGACAGCGTCACCTTCTCTCCCTTATATTAGAACAAATGTTGTAAGGGCTCTGTTTTAATATTTTAGAACTCTCTATTTTGGTGTGTAGTAGTTTAGTGCATTTTCATACATGATGTTTTCAGAAATAATATTTGCCCTGTATACCTGATTGCTATTCCAGTTTAGTCTGTTGTGGTTTCCAAAGAGGTTAATTCAAGGCAACCAGGAAGAGTCACACTGACAAATGGAAAATGTCAGAACAAGCTGCCCACCACACACACACACACACACACACACACACACACACACACACACACACACGTTTTGATTGCATCATAAAGCTAAAATATAAAACCAACCGACATTAGTTATATGAGGTCCAACCACAGACTCAAAATGGAGCTTAATCCACAACAACTCTGTGTTTTTTTCCTGGACAGTCATTCAGAGCTCAGGTTTAAAAAAAGAGAACCCCCTCCTTCCATCATATCACCCCCATCCTCCGACAGCTCCACTGGCTTCCTGTCAAACTTAGAATCAACTTCAAAATACTTCTCTATACATTCAAAGCCATCCATAACCTTGCGCCCCCCTATCTGTCAGATCTTCTTCAAATCTCCATTCCCTCTCGCTCACTCAGGTCCTCATCCTCCCTCCACCTTTTTCTACCCTCTGCCCGTCTCAGTACAATGGGGTGCAGAGCCTTCAGTCGCTCTGCCCCCAAACTCTGGAACTCACTTCCTCCCAACATTCGTAATATTGACTCTCTTTCCTTATTCAAAACCCAGCTCAAAACCCACCTATTCAGACTTGCCTACCCGCCTTAAATCTTTCTTTCTTTATTTATTATTTTATCTGTGTTTTACTATTGGTCTTGGCTGTACAGTGTCCTTGAGTGTTGTGAAAGGCGCTTACAAATGTGATGTATTATTATTATTATTAAAACTAGCAACTTACTCATACTGACTGAACTAAGACATGGAATGAAGAACTTTTTCTCAACACGAACAGTTTCTTTCATGCTCATTATTTGAAATCATCCCCTCGCTAAAGTGTAGAGCCCTAAAAATGATGCGCTCATAAATATGAATTAGCAGCTGCAGACAGACTTGTTCAGAGAAGTGTTGACATCTCTGCCAATGATATGACATTCCGTTGTGTCTTACTGTCGCTTCTTTCCTTTCATGCTTGTCTCAGCTTCATTGCAATATCATCGGTTAAAATTAAGTGCAACTGACAGTTGTGTGTGCGTGTGTTTGAACGTTTGACAACTCCGGCCTACTTTGACAGATATAATTGCAATTCAACCATCCATTTTCAACACCACTTATTCTGAATATCTCTGAATCTCTGAATAATCTCGCGCCACCTTACCTCTCTGAGCTCATACGCCCCTACACCCCTGCCCGGCGCCTCAGGCCTGTGGACCAGTCTTTGCTAGACGTACCAAGAACTAAACTGAGGCTCAGAGGGGATCGAGCCTTTTCTGTTGCTGGTCCATCTCTCTGGAATGACCTCCCACTGAACATTCGGCAAGCCTCCTCGCTGCCCATCTTTAAAGCCCTCCTCAAAACTCACTTGTATTCTTTGGCGTTTGACTCAGCATGACTTAGATTTGCTCTTGATTTTACTGCTTGGTGCTTTCTACCGCCTTATTACTTATTACTTATTACTGATTCGTCTTACTGTTTATTGTATATGTTAAATCGCTCCATGTACAGCACTTTGTATGCAGCGATGGCTGTTTGAAAGTGCTCTATAAATACTGTTGACTTGACTTGACTTGACTTGAATATGGTTGCGGACGGTGCTGCAGCCTATCCTTGCTGACTTCGGGCGGACTACTCCCTGAACTGGTCGCCAGTCAGTCACAGGGCACATATAGAGATAAACATCCATTCACACCCACATCATCAATAAACTACTACACTATCCTAGGACAGGATGTACTTCGTTGAAATTGGCAACCATCTCAAACCAAACGAGGACGTGCCATGCATTCACCTTGAAACTCACTCTTGAAAACTTTCGAATAAGATAAGATATCCTTTATTTGTCCCACACTGGGGACATTTACAGCCTCCAGCAGCAAGAATGTAGGTAGAAAGAAGACATAAGAAAAAAAAACAACAAACACAGTTCAATTAAGTGCAATATAAACACAAAATGGATAAATCGCAGTGCTATTTACAATTGTCTTTCACATCATTTAATTATTATTATTATTTTTATTAAAATTCCAAACCTTAGGAGTAATATTGGACTCAGACCTGAATTTTAACATCCACGTTATATTGGCAACATCACCAACCTTTTCATTCATTCATTCATCTTCCGAGCCGCTTGATCCTCACTAGGGTCGCGGGGGGTGCTGGAGCCTATCCCAGCCGTCTCCGGGCAGTAGGCGGGGGACACCCTGAATCGGTTGCCAGCCAATCGCAGGGCACACAGAAACGAACAACCATCCGTACTCACACTCACACCTAGGGACAATTTAGAGCGTCCAATCAGCCTGGCACGCATGTTTTTGGAATGTGGGAGGAAACCGGAGCACCCGGAGAAAACCCACGCAGGCCCGGGGAGAACATGCAAACTCCACACAGGGAGGCCGGAGCTGGAATCGAACCCGGTACCTCTGCACTGTGAAGCCGACGTGCTAACCACTGGACTACCGGGCCGCCCTCACCAACCTTTTATCATCTCAAAATAGGGGCAAAATCAGAGGACTTGTTTTCAAATCTGATTGAGAGAGCCTTATCCATGTCCATGTGTTTGTCCCTCATAGGTTAGACTACTGCTGAATGAGCTCCCTAAGAAATGCTACACACAGACAGATTATTAATTTATTAATGATCTGTGACAGACCCCACACAAATTAAAGAAAATCAGGCATTTAGTAGTTTCTGTCTTATTTTGGGTGTGGTCTGCCCCAGTATTCTTGACACAGGACACCATACCTAAGAAGATTCTGTTTCACTTCCAGTGTAGAAACCAGTCCTTCAGGGCAGAGCTCTCGCATGATCACATGTGATCTCACAAAAAGATGAAAGGCTTTGAGAGAATGGAGACTAGGTGAAATTTGACAGGGCATGCCCTACTTTAAAGGTTGCTACCCAAAAAGTGTGTACATTCCATGACAGTGCTTCGGTGTCACAATTAAATCTGTGGAACCCAAAAAGTACACAGCTGTGTGCCTTTATGATCTTAAGTACATGGGAGAGAGAATATGTCGCTACGAGCACACCGTTGGAGGGGCAGGTTGTCAATGTTAAAAAAAGGGGGCATGTTTTTTTTTGTCATTATTGTGGAAACAATGTAACGTGTACTCAAAATACAAATTTGTAGTTCCTTACTGGACAGTGAGGAAATGGTAGAGTGGTAACCCTAGCGGTTAAAGGCAATGCACAGACATATAGCAGAATTTTGTTTTGGGAAGAACCTACAAAGAAATTTTCAAAGTGTTTCTTTGCAGGCTATTGCCAAGAATAGAATATTAAATGACACTTGCTTTTAAGGGCTGCTGCCATTGCAGTTTGCTGCAAAGATGCACGCCAAGTGCTTACCAAGATGTTAAACTTGTACATGGGGATTTAACCCACAAATTCCTCTTGTTCCTCTGCAAAAGCAAACACGTGATCTGTGTGCTCAAAGCAAGGCCCCTGATGATAAATCCCATTTCTATATAGATAGCACTACAGTACAATACAAAACACGGGTGGTCTCGTGTAGCTCAAAAAGTATTGTACCGTATATGTACTGCATATTTGTTCGGTTTCTGCTTTATTGACAAGCTACAAGATAGTTTGTGACCTCATGCTAACTGAAATCATCTCACAGTTCAGCACCAGGGGCACACCGTGGACATGGTGGAGGATGTTTTTGGACCTAGGCCCACCAGGCTTCAGTGAGGCTCCACCGTGTAAATAAACCTATGTCTGACCTCAAGCGCCAGAGGGTGCAGTCTCCTGACCATTTAACAAAATTTTCCTCCCACAACAAGGATTGTCAAGACTGGGTGGCCATGCAGGAAAAGGAAACTCGCTCTGGCGTGGATTCAGTAGAGTAAACACAAGTCCTGTCGAACTGACACCCGGAGTCCAAATTTACACCTGGCAAATGATTGGACATCTTGATTTATTAACATTTTTTCACTTGGCTTTCGTTTATTTGGACTTAGACTGAGATTTAAAAAAAAGTCAATTCTATTTAAAAAAAAGTCAATTTTCTAAATCGCTTCAGTCGTCATGTTCATTATTTCACAGTTTTCCTCATAGTAGGTTAAGGCATTTTTATGTTTGGCACTCTTCTTGTCATGACATGTGGTGGTGGAGGACCCCAAAAAGCAGGTAGGAAGGAGGAGCAGGGTGAACTAGAACCATGACAGTACCTCTCCCTCAAGGGACGGATACCAGACGTCCCAAAGTCACCCATAGGCTTGCCTCGCCGGGGAACAGGAACGGAGGGCGACGGCAACCCTTGCCTCACCGGGAACAGGAGGGAAGGGCGACAGCAAGCCATGCCTCACCGGGGAACTAGAACGGAGGGCGATGGTTATCCTATGGCAGGGCTCGGCCTGATGTGGATGCGGCTCGACGTGACGCGGAACATAGTACAGCCACATAACATGTGCCTCCTGAAGGGAAAAGGGTGTCGGCCGCAGATGTGCTCCACCAGGCGCAGGGTGGAACTGAAACCTGTCCTACAGACAGCCATGCCTCGCCGGGGAACAAGAACGGAGGGCAATGGCTACCCTATGGAAGGGCTTGGCCTGACGTGGGTGCGGCTCGACGTTACGGGGAACACAGGACAGCCACATAACTTGTGCCGCCTGAAGGGAAAAGGGCCGCAGACGTGCTGGCGCAGGGTGGAACTGGAACCTGTCCTTTATACCTGCAGGGTCCGTAGTTGGTCGGGTCATTCTGTCACGAAATGTGGTGGTCGAGGACGCCAAAAAGTAGGCAGGAAGGAGGGAGCAGGAAGAACTAGAACCATGACACCTCTCCAGTAGCCTGGATAGGTCATATGGACGGAGGCTGTGGAGTGTGATCCCCGTAGTTAGAACACGCTGGGTCCCCTTCTTAAAAAGGGGGGGCCACTACCATGGTCTGCGAACCCAGAGGCACAGTTCCCAATGTCTACATGATTTTGCAGACATGTGGTCAACTCAGGCAACACCCCACCCCCCTTCCCCCTTCCAGAGCCTTTAGTAACTGGAGCTGCATTTTGAAGTAGAAGTCAATTTAAAAATGTATTTCCAGTATATACAACATCTTCTATGTTGCCACCCAGGGCTAAACATATTTTTTCTGATTAATATTGCATTTGCGTGATAAAAGTTGGACAGATTAATGCTGCTAATTGCTATTGCCTGAAATTAATGTCAAAGTGCCCATCAGATGGAATTACGAATGTCACGTGATGTAAACCCTCCAAAACAGGTGAGCATAATAGAGGTCACATAAATGCTGGTAGAGTGATTTTGTCTTGTCACATTTTGTCACAAAAACCTGCCATGTGAACAATGCCGTGTAGACTTTTTTATACAGTACTGTATATAAGAAAAGTGCAGTTCCTCTACATTCCCCCAAAGAATCGCCACCTACTTGTTTCCCTCCAGGCTTCCTCATTCCTTCCAGAGTTTTTCTGTAAATGTGAAAGGTCCGTAATGAGGGGCTTTGATGTGGAGGGGATCGAGGCTAAGCATGGAGCTTAGTAGTGAGGGAAGGAGTCGAAGAATATGAGGTAGTAAAATACAACACGGATGTGCATGTTGATTAAGATTCTCCTTTATTCTGTCGCAATTCAATCCTTGATTCAAATGTGCTGTTCTTTTTTTGGGTTTATTTTGCTGCATAAACCCACTTTGCAAGCTAACATTTAACATATTAGTATGTGTTTACCTTCAAACACCCTCCTCTGTAAAGTACATGTCCTTGTTTATGTCTTCACTCCTTTTCCCTACTTTAACTACTCAGAAACCCACTATTATTTTTCCGTCCCCAAAATTAAGAGGGTTACACTCTAAGGAAGAAGAAATCAATTTGTCATTCTGAAGTGTCTTGTTGCAAGAGTGCAGAAGAATTTAAATTTTTCACGGCAAGGCAGACCTATTCCATCAAGTTCACCTGAATTTTGCAAGACACATCAAATTATGCATTGAAAATATTATTCATCAACATTACAATTGAAAAATATTGTTTTGTTTTGTTTTAAAAATCAAGGTTTTTCTTTTGGAGTTCTTTTTTGTACCTGGAAAGGAAAGGCAAAACAAACCAAGATGTGCTTTAACTGCAAACGCTCAGTTTTAATGTGAGTGTATTTCCATTCAAAATTAGATTGAACAGTTGTAGGAAATATAACAATTATATATCCCTCTCACTATTCAGGCTAAGGGGTCGGCTAACTGCATACTTGCATCACGCGTGTTCAAGTTAAGACACGTTTCTGTGATCCGTACAAATGGCAAAGCGGTCACGAACAATTTCCAGTGAGTTTTAGTCCCTCCAACACAAGATCTCTGGTGCGTAATACAGATGACTTGGAATTTTGTTTTATGTGTCACAGATCTTGCATTGGAAACTTTATATCTTTGTTGTCTGGCTCCCAAACGGGTATCCAGTGCTGGTCGCCCATATCTTCAAGGTCCTGATGGGCATAGCAAACATTCAGAGAAATAATTAGTGTATAAACATTCTAGGAAATAGTACAAAAACAGCAAAGGAAAAAAAAGCATTGGAGAGGAGTGCCGTGAACAACTGTGGCATGATTCCCACTTTACCTCTCTCGTCAATGCACTACACGTCACTACAACACACTCAGAAAAGGCTAAATGGTATCAGCTATGCTGCAAGAGTGTTCCTAAATTCTATCGTGGCACACCACGGGAGAGTGTTAATCAAGGCACTTCATCCATGCCTGCTAAATATCCGATATATGACAAATTTTATCCATCCATCCATTTTCTAATGTGTTTATACTCACAAGGGTCGTGGGTGTGCTAGTTGTCAGCCAATGGCAGGGCACGCATAGACGAACAGCTATTCACTCTCACAATCATACGTATGGACAATTTAGAGTGTTCCATTAGCCTGCCATGCATGCTTTTGGAATGGAGGAGAAAACCGAAGTACCTGGAGAAAACCTACACAGGAACGGAGAGAACATGCAAAACTCTACACTGGAACGATACACCTCTGCACTGTGAATCAGACATACTAACTAGTTACCCACCGCACCGCGCCTGAACCAACAACACCTCATATGAAATGTATTCTCAATGCAAGAGCAATGACTTAGAGTGGAACCGAATGTAGGAAGAGCAACGGGTTAACTATGTACACTGCTGGCATAGATGAACAAAAATACATTTGTTTTGAAAACATTTGGACAAATTAAGTTGAAATGGGATAATTGGCCCTGGCAGCCTTGCTGATCTCTCCCGGCACACGGGTATGCCACAGCACCCTGGCTGGCAATCACTGGCTTAACATATCTCCCTCTGAGTCAAAGACTCGAGGTTCGAAAGCTAGCTTTTAGTATGCTGTTTGCATGTTCTCCCCGTGCTTGGTTTTTCTCTGGGTGCTCCATCTGCTTCCAAAATTCAAAAAAAAAAAAATCAGCTTAACGGAACACTCTTAATAGCCTTTAGCCCCTAGGTAAAAATGAGAGTGTAAATGGTTGTTTGTCTGGGTGGATCTGTTTGAGTTCAAAACAAAGAAATCACATTATTATGTTTTGGATGCTAGAAAAGCACCACCAAAAAAAAATTCTCTGCGTTTACTGCCACACTACAAGTCCTGACAAGTCCTGCAAAAATAAGTGGTTGTATTGCACATTTGCCTGGATGGATGAGCCACAGCGGAAACAGCCCACAGCTATTTACACTGACGATTTGGACTTTCTCTCAAGGGCCAAACCATGACGAATGGACAGAGGAGCATGCCTTTACAAGTTACTGTATCATGTTGATGCATGTCGCCTGTGGTATTCCCAGTTCATACGCTGTTGGCTTTTTCAACCAGAACGCAGCTCTACAGTACAATTTAACCGCAGTTTTGATTAAGCACTTGACTAACCATAAAGCCTTGTTGGCAACGGTTGAGCGACTGGCAGAAAGGAGAGATGCTGTAATGAGGTTCACGAGGTGAGAGTCGCTCGCCTGAAATGTGATTCCTCTGGCCGTGTTGAACAAGAGTCGGCTCGAATCACCTCATTTCACACGTTAGCTCTTGTGCTTGCGCTGGAGTTAAGCATTTCCATCCTGCCGGCACTCTGCTAACTCACAGCAGAAAAATGCTCAACACGAGGGGGGGGGGGGGGGTGAAGCCAAGTTGATTTGGTGGGAGGGGAAATATTGGCCTGTTTTAAATGCAAAGCTAGAGAACGGAGGTGGAAATGGAAATGCAACCATTTTCCACTCATATGAAACAGAGCCAATCATGCACACGGCAAGAATAGCATGAGCTTTCTTTTCAAAGGGAAGGGGGTAGAGATGGAAAGAGAAATGGTTATGATTTGTCATGTGTTGGATGCCAAGAAAAATAGTGTAGCAGTTTTCCCTCCTACTCATTTTACTCCCATATTTAACCGGGCCGCATGCTGCTGGTAGACATTTACCACATCAAGGGCCCATTCAAGTTTCTATCACTCACAAGGGGGGAAAAGGGGAGGACTGCATTAAAGTGAACCCTTTAAAACAATAAAAAGCGGGCAGAGAGGGGCTGTGATGCTACATTACTCCTGTGTGGCCTCTAGTTCTCCCCCCCCCCCCCCCCCCCCACCCACACACTCCACTCTCTTTCCCCCTTTCTCTCTCTCTCTCTCTCTCTCCCTGGTTCCTCCCTCTCTCACATTCTCTCCAAGCCTATGAGCTGGTGAGGGCCCTTCTTACTACACACCCAGCGGGCCTTTAAAAAGCCAGGTCTCACTCTCCAATGCGCTTCTGCCGTTTTGGTTTTGGTGTTTTCTTCCGAAAACCGGTTGTGTCCAGCATCTTCAGCCTCCAGGTCACATCACACCAGGGATGCAGACGCCACATCGCTGGCTCCGGAATCTCCCACTCATTCTTCTGGGAACTGTGTTGCTGGCAGAAGATTGGGCTGCTGTGGAAAGCCAAGGTGAGCAGTCAACATGAATACGCGTGGTCCCTGTGGTTAGGCTATTTCTAGCACTGTGTGTGCAGATGCAGGTAAACTCAACATGTTAATGTGTGCGAGGACAAACTGTCCCTCACAGCAGAATCCACAAACTCAGGTGTGTAAGCAGAGAGAGAAGTCAGCAATCCTGCACATGGATAAAAGTGGTGTGGAGCACATTCTTCCCCTCGTCTACCAATTTATGGACAGTGGAGGGATGTCTTAATGGACAGAAAACATTGAAGCTTCATGATTGAATAGTGTGATTGTATTCAAGTTGAAGGTGGGTTGGTTAAATATAGCTCGACCAGTCGATGCGTTAAATAGTAAAATAGACTACACAGGAAAAGCAAAATCTTCTGATATTGTGTTGCTATCTATTCACATGTTTAATAAAAGCATGTATCACATTCTTGGTCATCTTCACAGTCCTGTACGAACATGAAAGAGAACCAGCCTACTGGGATGCCCAGGCCAAGTCGACACTGGATGCTGCGTTGAAACTCCGCCCTCGGGAGCACCAGGCCAAAAATATAATCTTGTTCATCGGAGATGGTATACTTTTGTCATTATTTTCCGAATGTATTCTATCAAAAAAAGCGAATGCAGTCTAGGTCAAGGATCAATTCAAAATACAGTATGACAAACTAAAAAAGTAGAGTTCACTTTTGAATGCAGGACAATGTGTTTGTGTGGGTAGTCGAGAAGTACTCCTTTCCGTTGGACTGAGTGGATTTGTATGGAATAAGAGGGCCATGTGTGTTTGTTCAACAGAAAAATTACTGCCTGGACCAACCACTTGGAACAGATTGAATGAATCTGAGTGAGGTTCATCCCAGTACCGCTGATTAATTTCAATAAATATGGCTCTGTGTGGAGTGAATGAAATGGTAATGATCAAAGCATGACAACACATGGCCAATGTACCAACCAAAAAAAAACGGTTATGGATTTCTCCTATGGTCAGATAGACTGTACGTTTCAGTTCTGTGAAAATATCACTAATATCTAAATATCTAATAACAATATCTAAAACATCAGCCAAAATGAGTATTTCTCAGGTCAGATGTCACTGATGAGCGACACAAGAGCCTGGCTCACATTCAGTGTTGTAGTAAATTCCATATGTATTTGATGGAGTTGAGGCTCAGGGCTTTCAAGTTCTTCCACATTTAACTCATCCAAGCATGTCTTTATGGACCTTGCCTTTTGCACCGGGGAACTGTCATGCTTGACCAGAAAAAGCTTTTTCCCAAAATGATATTTAATCAGGGGTTGAAGAGGTTCTCAATATTCCTTTAACCTGGAAAGTCGAGTTCACAGTCCCGTTCTTCAAATAAATATAGTTAAATATTCACCCCTATAGTAGCCCGTTATATATCTACCAGAATAACCAGCAGTTTGTTAAAAAAAAAAAAAAGGAAAAGGTTGTGGTTATGTTGAGCCTAAACGCTAAACTAAACCTTGATATCCAGGAATATTTTTATCAGGGGGGCGGGACAGTGTAAATGCATAATGACATTGTGTGACATTTTACCCATTATATAAATCAGGGATGAGGACTTCTTTGCAGCAAAGATGTAGGATGTGGAGTGACAATTCAGGTGGCAATGCCGATTTGTGCAGTGATGGTTGTCAGATTAGGTCTGCAAGATTGGGGAAAAAAGTTCCATCAAAAATGAGAAAATTTTATTTACTGTAGGATTAACCCCCCCCCCCCCCACCCCACGAACACACACACACACACTAGGACTTTATATCGCACTTTCACAACAGCTGCAGCAGAAACAAATTGCATTACAGAACATTCATTCATTCATCTTCCGTACCGCTTGATCCTCACTAGGGTCGCGGGGGGTGCTGGAGCCCATCCCAGCCGTCTCCGGGCAGTAGGCGGGGGACACCCTGAATCGGTTGCCAGCCAATCGCAGGGCACACAGAGACGAACAACCATTCGCACTCACACTCACACCTAGGGACAATTTAGAGTGTTCAATCAGCCTGCCATGCATATTTTTGGAATGTGGGAGGAAACCGGAGCACCCGGAGAAAACCCACGCAGGCCCGGGGAGAACATGCAAACTCCACACAGGGAGGCCGGAGCTGGAATCGAACCCGGTACCTCTGCACTGTGAAGCCGACGTGCTAACCACTGGACTACCGGGCCGCCACATTACAGAACATTTAGCATAAAATTAAAAAAAAATAACATTACAAAATACACAACATAAGACAAGGACAGTCATGCAGTCACAACCAATATTTCTCCCTACACGTAGCGCTTGAAGCAGTTATAGATGTAAGAGAAGAGAATCAAAGTGTCCTCCCACCAGTGGATCAGACATTCCACATGTCTGCTATGAGGCAAGATTGAAAGTAAACTAGAAGCTGTAGTGTCCATTGACGAAAAAAGAGATTGGTTCACTTCTCCCATCCCATGTAAAATCCACTTCAATTCCAAGCGCCCGACTCTCAGTTCCAAATACACATCCGCCGCCACATCTTTCGTTCCACCAGCCATCTATCCAGCTGCAACAACCACAGGCTGTACAAAAGGGCCAATAGTTGACCTAAAAGACAACTAAAACAAACACCGTTTCCGACAATTTACATATGGATCAGATACAAAACTGGGAGATGGACCTTTTTTTTCCTGACAAAAGACCAACGTTTCGGTGAGTAGGTCTTGGAAAATACTGGATGCAAACCTTTGCAACAACTGCATTGAGTCATAATATTTTTGCATTCTCCTTTTGTGTCGCTTTTCCAGACTTCCACTGTAACCTGCAACAGTTGTTTGCTTCCCTTCAGTCGTTTCTTTCTTTTTGTCTTTGTCTTGCATCATTTGCTCTTTACTTTACTTCATGAGGTCTTATACAAACTGTACATTGTGATACCTTCCTTCCTGCTTTCTGTCGGTTATTGTTGATGTCACGAACAGATGTTAGCGTCTTTCTTTTCAGCCCTCACAATGTTTCTACCATAACGTACCATAGCAACATCTGTTACTTTGTACATCAACTTTGTACTTTTTCCATCCTTCAACAGCTCTAGCTTTTTTGTTTTCTTGTTGGTTCCACCTCTATCAAGTATAAATGTTTGCTTTGTCTTTGTCCAGTCTTGTAGGCAAAACCTGAATGCAAACGTGAGCATGGACATTGTTTGAGTAATCACTGTAATTCTACTGTATACAAATGGACAAGAAACCAAACCTGTCAGTCATATGAAAATAGGTGGAGTTAAAGACTTTTTTTTAATCCTACCCAGCTGTAAATACTTGAAAATAGAAGTTAAAATGTTGATCTCTCATCTCAGATTATTTTTGTTATTATTATTATTATTATATATTTTTTTAATGTCAAACCCAAATGTCTTCAGGCTACAGCAAAATTAAAATAATTAGCTTCAGCATTCTACTACATTTGAAGGTGAATGTTTTAATAACATAAAATTTCCATATCCACGACCCAGTACAGTGAATATATGGATGGATGGAATACTGAAATTGTTTCAGAAGAAATAGCTTCAACTAGCAAACACAATCTTTACATAAAGTAACAGTTTGCTGCTAACCTATGCTGGACAGTAAGTTCTGTGATGTTGCACAGCAGTAACTTTGCAAATGTTGACACATGAATTATTCTTTCAACAGTGGTCTTAATACTTGCAAAGCACTGCTCTGTCTCTGAAAACCACTGACTTAAATGTGAAGGTCCATTTACACTTTTAGTTGATGTTAATGGCAATGACTTTGTTTACTTGGAAGATGGTCAAATCCTCTTTTTACCTCAATTTGACAGGAATAGTCCTTCTCCAAACAAACATTTTTTTTTCCTTTTCAAACAAGGACAAAAATGTCCGGTTTGGATTTTGGATGCTTGATAATTGAGAGACCTTTGGAAACTTTCAAGGGTCATGAATTGACAAGAATATACGAAAGAATAATAACCCTACCATGATTCTGTCTTTCACAAAGTCTTCAAAGTGTTTCATCAATAAATGTAAATAATACCCGTAAGGGGTATGCTCAAAATGATTATTTGATCATACAGTATTTGCTATTTTAATAACTATTTTATAATACACTGCAAAATGTTATTTTTAAACAGAGAAGATGAAGCTTGGACTTTGATTTGCCTGCTTCCTCACAAACCACATTTTCCTGTTTGTGATCTTTGATTCTTTTAGCTTGTTTGCATCATTCAAATATCCTCAGATGCATTATCTAAGTTGTTGTGCCTCTGTTTTTGTTGTTGTTGTTGTTGTTGTTGTTGTTTTCTTAATACACAGTATACACAGTGTTTTTTTATTTTTATTTTTTTAATTTACCCACATCGTTACAAGTGGACATTCAGTTAGGGAAGTTCAACAAAATTAAACTGCAAATAACCTGTCAGTCACTGTCTTCCAGGGATGGGTGTGTCCACTGTGTCAGCAGCTCGAATTCTGGAAGGTCAAATGCAGGGCAATGCAGGGGAGGAGACAGTACTGGCCATGGACACCTTTCCATATGTGGCACTTTCTAAGGTGACAACACGTTAACACTACATACTTAATAGATATTATCAGAATAATATTTTCCCCCTGTCATATACTGAATTTAATTTCATTCATACCTAGTGACACTGTAAACTAAACATTCTTTTTTTATTAAGACAGCTCTTGAATTGGATTACATGACATTTAGTTGGTGACCACTTCATTTTCTGTTTACCTGTAATCACAATGTGGGAGACGCGCGTCCAATATTCAGTATACAGTACATACACCACAGGAAGCTCAGTTGTTAGTGCAGGTGTCACCAACATTTTTGAGGGTGAGAGCAACTTCATGTGTACCGATTGTGTGAAGGGCTACCAAATTGATACACGTCTGAAATAACATATTTGTCCAAAATACCTTCAATAATATGAGGATGTGTTATTTTTAATACTTGATGATTTAAATTGTCAGACTTTGATCGTGTTTCGAAATGTCTCACAGTACTGCCAATGTTTGCATTTTTAAATCATAATTTCTACTAGCAAATCACAATGTCCAGGCACTGGCGGGCTACTCAAGTGGTCTTCACGGGCTACCTGGTGCCCGCGGGCACCATGTTGGTGACCACTGTGTTAGTGTGTCTGTGTGTAACCTTTTTAAATGGCTTAATCTCTTTACGTGATGCCTTCTCACTAAGACTTTTGGCCCTAATCCTTGGAAGTCAATGGTTTAAGTCAAAATGCTGTCATTGTGGCAAAACAAGAAAAAAAAAGGCTTAAGGTGGGATCAAAGTTGAATCCAACATCTCTTTAATTATGATAATTAGAGAGAGAAGGAAAGTTTAAAGCTGTACGCTCGACGTTAAATACAGTCTTTTTTTCATGTGCTAGGTCTAGTCTGTCTTTCTCAGAAATATTCTCTACATCTTTTGAAACGGGGAAATAACACCAAGATCATTTCAAAGCAAGAGTACATTGTATGTGCCAGCACTAATACAGCCATAGTATGCTTACTCGCAGTTCGGCACCCGCAAATTCACCTATTCGCCATTTATTTCTTTCGTTTCTATGGGGGAGTGAGGGGTGTCAATCATATTTTTTCGTGGAGAACGCTTTTTGGCGGTATGTCCCCACTTAGTCAAGTTTTTAGGAGGGTTAATTAAAATAAAAAAATATCTAATAGAATTCAATGGCTGTCAATTATTTGGGGATTTTCACTATTTTCGCACCGACCCGGTTCCTATCCCCAGTGAATAGTGGCCGTCCAATGCACTTTGATCAATATTACATTTGTGAATTAAGAATTAAACAGAATAGTTCACCAATTAAGTGCCGCACCTTGTTGGGCATGATCATTTTCATCTGCAGAATGTAGGTAAGCGCACAAAGCACCTTCCCTGCTAATATCGCGGGCTATTGAATTGTGTCGGCCGAAAGATCATTGAGACCAATGGACTTAACGCTCCTGCTGCGTTTGTTTGTCCGGAAATGCAATTGCGTTACAGTACTAGGTTCATTTGACCCATTATTTAAAGTGTATCACACAAATAATAAAAAAGTGCCTAATTATGACCTCCATTAGTCACCATTCATTAATGTTTGTAGTTCATTGAGCTTCTGCACTTATGACTGAAAAAAAATATTTTTCAGCAGGTCAGTTTGACCTGCAACCTAACAGGACAGTTAAATATTTGATCCTGTATACACCATGTCTGAGATAGAAAAAAGGTAGTAAAAGAGTAAAAGAACAGTACATCAACTTCTGATCGACAAAAAGAAATCCAGATTGGCTCACAACTCAGTACATGTGGGTGAGGATGGTTATGATCATGGTTTGTGACATAGATTTTGTATTTGTAATGAAATCAATTGTGTAGCTTAAAATGGTTGAATATTTACAAACTTTGTTCATTTTTTTAGTCATTATTAGCAACAGCGATTGGTGAACATGTCAGATTCTCCCAACCGTGCATATATATATATATATATATATATATATATATATATATATATATATATAAATATATATATATATGCATGGTTGAAACATAGAAGAAAATTTGACATCTTGGTTACTTTAGTTCACCTTAAAAAAAGGAACGCAAGATAGGGTTACTTTTAAGTTTTGTAGCAAAAAAAATAAAAATAAAAAGTTGGAAAGGTGACAGGCATCTGTCCTACCCTTATACCTTCACATAACATTCTGAGATTCTGTCTTTACAAAGTAAATCTCACCTCTCTTAGCATTCTTATCATTTGCTACATTGACAAGTGTCAGTGTTATACTGTTTATATTTATTTATTTTTTCCATTTTTAGCAAATGTTTTTCTTCTCACCAGACCTACAGTGTAGACAAGCAAGTGGCAGACAGTGCTAGCACAGCTACGGCCTACCACTGTGGAGTGAAAGCTAATGCCAAAACCGTTGGACTTAGTGGCAATGCAGTGGCCTATGAATGCAACACCACCTTCGGCAATGAGGTCTACTCCGTGCTGCGACGTGCAAAAGCCAAAGGTAAAATGGTCAGCAAATTCAAGTGGTCCTTATCTGTATAATAAGATTTATAAAACAATCATCTGATAAGCATGTTACTGGACTAACAATGGTTATAGTTCAAAGTTCAGAATGGGCCCAAAAGATCCTTTTGCATTGCTTGGCAAAGGTTTGCAGGGCTAATAAACATATGTTTTCATGATATGATGAATGATGCTGAAAGAAATTGCTTCAGATCAAACGTATTCACCATTTGTTAATTATGGTTGCATTTCTATTTAAAAGTAGAACATTTATGCACAGGATGCAGTAGGAACAATTTCAAAGATATAAATTGGTCTTCACTTCGATCAAAGAAACGAGGATATGCTTCTGTGTGAGTGTAAAACTTGACTTTGTCCTTGTGGTCCTATGCAAGACTTAAACCGGTGTTATCGGTGCTAATTTTAGCGATCAGATGTGGGAAATTCCCCATTCAACAATTTGAAAGATAAAATTGCCTTCAAATGCAATAAAGTAGAATGTTGCAGTTGTTAATAAAGATTTTTTTAAAAACGTAAAATGTGTGGCAACCTTGCAGGTCATGTTATCAGTAGTCTGATGGTAAATATTGTTTTACAATTTTTGAATGTTAATAAATCATGACTGCCTTCACTGTCCAGGTAAATCCGTTGGTATCGTGACCACCACTCGAGTTCAGCACGCATCACCAGCTGCCGCCTATGCCCACTCAGTCAGCCGTAGCTGGTATAGTGATGCAGATCTTCCCAGTAGCGCACGCCATCAAGGGTGTGTGGATATCGCCACCCAACTAGTGACCAACGTTGACATTGATGTGAGATTATTTCTGTTATTTTATTTTATTTTTTTAATACTGATGAAGATTGTACCATTTTGGGGGTTTTTTGCTTTTTTTGATAAGCCATTGTTTTGAATTTGTGGAATTGCATCGGAGGAACGTAGGCATCTGCCCCAGAGTAAAAATGATTGGCTTGTAACCATTCCAGGGTGTACCCCATCTTTTGCCCAAAGTCAGTTGAACATAATTTGCTGTGGACAATTGATAGAATGATGGAGGCACGAACATAATTACTCTTTCCCGATATACAGTATGTTGATTTTTCATCACTTTCACCTTGTAGAAAAGAGTTTGGATCAAATATTCTGCTTGGCGGCATGGGTGAATCTTTATTATTTTATGGCTGGATTTTCCCACTGTGTCATGAGTGTGTAAGGACTTTGCTATGGTTAAACGATCAAAAATACTGACAGAATAGATGTGCAGAAACATATCGCATTGTCATAATGACGTATGAACAGGTAGTTTAATGTTGAGCATAGGTTCGGGTTGTTATTAAACTCTTAGGTTGTTGGTACTCTTGACATAATAGGATTTTTGAGCAGTCTTCAGGCATCTTACATGCTCAGTTGACAGCTTTGTCTAGCAGCTGATCTAAAGCCAGTGTATAACAGCTGCTTAGTGATCTTTTTCCCCTCAAGGCATCCAGTTGGCTCAGCTGACCCCTTCAATATACTACTTTGACCAACATCATCCAGGATGCCTTAGTCAAGGGCCACCAGCGTGCCAATTCCCATGTCTTTCTTGACAAATTACAAGCCACTTTTTGGTGTTGCTTTCTTTGCCGTTGGTTTTCCAAGCATGAGCGGACAGTTGAAAAGCAAGAAGTAATGTTGCCAAATAGCAAACATACTGTTTAACGTTTCTTTTTTTGAGTTTGGCTAGGGTTGACATCCAACGGCTGTCATTCGCATCTTTTAAGCAGAGTTTGTGTAATAGTGCCATAAACATGAAGCTGACATCATTCTGCCTCATTCATTTATGCAGGTTATCCACGAACACAAGAAAAATAGCATCCCTGTATATTATTTTATGGAGCATTTTGTGATGAGGAAATAACAGCATCAGTCGTCTTAACACGTTATTTTTTAATTAAACAAACAATGGTGAAGCGCTATGACGGTGTAAAGAGGCAATATAACTATTGAACCAATGTAGCACATACCGGTAATATAATGACTCTTGGTGTCCCTTTAAGGTGATCTTGGGAGGAGGGAGGATGTACATGACACCAAAAGGCACTTCAGACCCTGAGTATCCAACCTCCAATTCTCGCAAGGGGGACCGCCAAGACCGGAGGAACCTTATAGATGTCTGGTTGAAGGCTAAACCAGTAGGGTCATTTAAAATGGCTTTTAAAAAACACAACTAGTCCTTTGTATGGCACTTAAGGACATGACACAAGGTAGATAATGTCAATGCTTTGTCTTATGTGTACACTAATGTGTCTTTCAGACCAAGAATTCACACTATGTTTGGCACAGGAAGGAGTTTGATGAAATAAACGTTGAATCTACTGATCGGCTCATGGGTGGGTAACCTTTAACTTGCAATCCAAATAAGGCAGGCAAGCAGGCAAAAAGCTTGAAAAGTTGACCTTCTACACTCCAATATTTGCATATCTGTTCCCAGGCTACCTAGTTATTGAGAGACAGAACTCCCATCTTATCTTATGTTGTGAACCTTTGCAGGGTTCAGAAACAACACGTCAACTTTCATCGTAACAGCTATATGGAATCATCAAAGTGTGACATCGTAAATTGATAGCTGTGTGTCATTAAGTCCTGACAACGGCGATAGGAACCCAGGGCACGTTTCTTGTTTTGCCAATGCACCGTGCGTCATGTTGTCGCCTTCTGTTTGGCCAAATGAACAAACGTCTTAACTACTTTGAAAGCGTTTTCACGATGACATTGATGAAAACGCTAAGTATTCATTTATTGTTTATTAAAGTGTAAAGTATTAAAGTCAGTCATTACAAAGGTCTGGAACATCATGTTTGCCATGTTGTTAGATCACCATTTCTGGTAACTCCACTCTGTACTTTGCATTTGTACATGCACTTATCCACCACTATTTATAGATGCATTGGTTGTTGGCGCTCAGTGCAGGTCGCAAGTCCTTCAGTGTTCATTTCCAGCCATTTCAGATTCTAGAACTCTATGGGGAATACCATAAGCCAAATGTTTTCTTATTTCCAGTGTGTTTTGCTACCAGTTCAGCGTGAACCCCGCCTAATGTCTGAAGTCAGCTGGGATAGGCTCCAGCACGCCTGCAACCCTCTTGAAGATTAAGCGGTTCAGATAAAATGGCTGGATGGATCTTCCTATTTCCATCATAGTGCTACACAATGCAATTAAAAGTCTCACCTTCCTTGCCTGTGAACAACTTGGCATTAGCAGCCAACACTGCCAAAGTCATCTGTGAACAATTAGGTTTACAACATGTTTTCCAAGCAGTCTCTCTAGTTTCTCAAACTTTTGTTTCACCTACCACAACTTTTTGGGTATTGAAAAAAAATGTTTATGGTATATATATATATATATATATATATATATATATATATATATATATATATATGTATATATATGTGTGTATGTGTGTGTGCGTTTTTAATCAAAGATCTGTGTATTCCATTTGGAATTCTGCTTATTTTTGTTGTATCATTCTTTTATTCTTGTATAATGTGCGCATATAAATACTACTCCAAATAGCTTCTCTAATCTCACCTTTTTGCTTCCAGGTTTGTTTGAGCCAAAGGACATGAGATTTGAAGTTTTCCGAAACACTACCCGGGATCCCTCTATTGTGGAGATGACGGAGAAAGCCATTCAAATCCTGAGCAAGAATCCAAAAGGCTATTTTCTTTTTGTCGAAGATGAGTACTTGATATGAGCAGTAGAAAAAGGAAGTGGCATGATAATAAATTTGTAACTTTTGGTACTGAAATGCCTGTATAGATAAATAGAATGCATAGTGCTACCCATAAGTCCTGAGAAATACCTAATCAACTCATGAATAGACTAAATGGAGTCTGGGCTCGAACTCTAAAGTTCCCTCTGAATCTTACTTTTTCATCTTACCAATTTTGGAGCATTCTTTGCTTCCCAATTGGGAGAAGTTTATGTTTATCACCATAGCATGGAGTCAGACAGAATCCTTGTATGTCCAAAATCCTTACTTTTCAGGAGACCCACAGAACGGGATGTACATTAACTATTGAAAAAAAAATTATATATATATATATATATATATTCATTCATTCATCTTCCGAGCCGCTTGATCCTCACTAGGGTCGCGGGGGGGTGCTGGAGCCTATCCCAGCTGTCTTCGGGCAGTAGGCGGGGGACACCCTGAATCGGTTGCCAGCCAATCGCAGGGCACACAGAAACGAACAACCATTCGCACTCACACTCATACCTAGGGACAATTTAGAGTGTTCAATCAGCCTGCCACGCATATATATATATATATATATATATATATATATATATATATATATATATATATATATATATATATATATATATATATATATATATATATATATATATATTTCTTCTCTTGTTTCTCATTACGAGGAAGAATTGATCACGGACACCACGATGGCATCGCCAAACTTGCACTGACAGAGGCTGTGATGTTTGACCGAGCAATTGATCGCGCTTCGCAGCTCACCAGAGAATCTGATACATTGACCGTCGTCACAGCTGATCACTCTCACGTCTTCACTTTTGGTGGCAATACACCCCGAGGAAATCCAATCTTTGGTATGTCATTTAAATTCATGTTCTGTTTGACAAGTATATTATTATTGTTATTCATCACATTTTTGTTTTATAATTTGCAACCCAGGTCTCGCACCAAAAAAAGCAGATGACCAAATGCCTTTCACAAGCATCCTGTACGCCAACGGCCCTGGTTATGTGCACATAAATGGAACCAGAGGGAACATCACGATGGTGGATTACTGTAAGGACATGATCATAACTTTCAGATGCCAAACGTGTCTGAGTTTGGGTGTATTGATTTAATTATAGCTTACTTTTAATCACCAGGAAGCAAAACTTCAACTCAGAGCCCTGCTTTGTTTGGTTTTAAACTCTTCTGTGTAAATGTACAGTATGTGTATCTAGAGAAAAAAACTATTTGTATTTCTTTGTGGAACACTGTACACGCACTGAGGCAGTTCTTCCTTCTTCTTTTCCGCACCATTTGACTCAGTCATTGCATTACATACTGTACTTGGTGTGCGTTACTCTTGCTTGGGATGAATTCGTTTTATAAGCCCTCAATGGAATAGTTGTTAAAACCTTCTGTCTTAACACATCTGGTACCTTAGTGAATGTGTCAAGACAATTGAGGGATTCATTCATTCATTCATTCATCTTCCGAGCCGCTTGATCCTCACTAGGGTCGCGGGGGGTGCTGGAGCCTATCCCAGCTGTCTTCGGGCAGTAGGCGGGGGACACCCTGAGTCGGTTGCCAGCCAATAGGTAGTATTTGTCTTGAGAACCCTCATATTCATGCTGTTTATTCTCATAAAAGTACGATTTTTATTACATATTATAATTTGACATGTTAGCCCTATGAAAAAACTTTTTTCCTGCTGATTGGATTGATTTTGGTTCTGCAGTCCACACATGCAAAGACAGCTGTTCATGGGTGTCAAAATATAGACCCAGTGTCCAAAAGGCCCCAAGTTAGTTTTTGCGGACTGGCATTCCGATAAGGACTTGTGTAGCGAATGAGTCAAACGAGACTCGTAATTACGGTCCAAAACTTAAACAGTTAATTATCTTATTGGCAAAAGCAAGATTGCAACCCAATGCCTGAGGATTTATGCTGTTTCTGCGTGTGCTTTGTGGTTTCATCTCCACTCATTTTGATTTGCAGATGACGAGGAGTACATGCAGCAGGCCGCTGTCCCTCTTGATGCTGAGACACATGGTGGCGAGGACGTGGCCATTTACGCTAAAGGCCCCATGGCTCACCTCTTCCATGGGGTCAAAGAACAGAACTATGTGGCTCATGTTATGGCCTACGCAGCCTGTTTGGAACCCTACACAGACTGTCCCCCTCCACCTCATTCCCACACGTCCACTGCATGTGCGAACACACCCTCAAACCTAATATTTGGACTAATTGGCCTCATCTGGTTCTCCAGATGACAGCCACACACAAACTATACACATGCGGCAATTCACACAGCTATAATAATGCAAGTATATAGCATCCTGGCAGCAGGGAATACTTAAAGTAAATGTGTTTTGAGCCATCTCATTTTGAGATATAAGCACCATTTAGACATTTTGAAAATATGCAAACAAGAACAAGTCAATCGTTGGAATATGTAAAGCCTAGTATTTTTTTTTTTAAACAATATTCTCATAATACGTGCTGGTAAAGTTTCTGTCCTATTCTCATTAAGATTATTTACACATGAATCTGAAGCGGACACACAAATAATAACTTGAAGGCAACAAGGAGGCTGAAGGATCATTGAACAGTTTTGGTGATGCACATGTTGACGCTGAATGAAGGGCTGGACTCTGAACCAGAGGCTATCTTGCTGTGCCAAGCTGTAATACCGGTAGACCTTAAGAATTTATAATGGTACTGTAGGTTTTTCCAGCTTTTAAGGATTTTTTTTAAAGCAATGGCGTCAAATATGGATTTCATGGGCACCAGTTTTTTTTCCTTTGTCTGAGTTGACGTCACCAATCTGTTTTAATTGTCCGTGAATGTATTTTACATGCAAAATGTATTTTTATACACTGTTTTTGCTGAATGTCTGATATAAGAAATAAATAACATTAATGCTACCTTAATGACAGTATTCAATTTATTCTTTGAGTTTGTATCTTCTTTTATCATTGTTCTTTCACATTTGACATTAAAGTTGTATTCAATTCAAATCAAAATTCATAATATTCAAGTACAGTATTTGAGTACCGGTATATGTTATTGAAGGAATTGACTTTCAGCTTTCCACTGCTAGTAATATAAATTTTAAGTGATGTCAGATCATGTTTTAATTGGTTGATTGTTTATAATATATGCATATAAATAAATGCATTTTGAAAAATTGTACCTGATGTAGCGGATTTGGTTGAGACTTCTTCGGACTCCAAAAATATACACATACCTTTGGTCACACCGTAAGTAATTTCTCATGGCCAATGTTCATTCTGTCTGCAGGCCACCAAGTTTAAAGTCCCTGCCAAATGACAATAAAAATGTCTTGTAAATTTCACACACCACAAAGAAGAGTGTCATCAGTAACACTGGCACATTTCAATTACTACACTTTTTTTTTTTAATCAGCAAATGCATGGAAAGTTGTGAAAAATCGTACGGCAACTGTCACCAAAAGTATTTGTCGAGGCCTGGAAATAAGACTGGCCGTCCGGGAAGCTCCCCATATTTCCCAATATTCACCACAACCATGGCTGAGTGTCTACAGGGGGAATGGTCTTCAACCACTGTCCCAAAGGCAGAAAGTGACAATCTTTGCCACTTGTCCGCAGTTGTCCAATGATCTTGGGGGGGCGGAGCATCTCTTGCTGGACAAGCAATTTTCCTGCTATCGTGGCCACGCCCTTTCCCCAAAAATCAGGACAACTGAAATGGTGAAAATGAGTGAATCCTCACAATGTTTTTCTCAGTCTATGCAACTGTTTTCAACAATGATCTTGCATCTTACATGTATCATGTATTTACTTTGTGAAAACAAATTCACTTTACAGTATCTTTAATTAAATGTAGAGCATTTTTCTTGCCCACTCCAGTAAACGGGCCATAAAATAATCTACTGGAGATTTAAAACTCTACTCACTGCTATAAACATCATGAGTATACAATATAATGATTGACAGTGTAAATAAGATAAATAAGATAATAGACTACTGGAACGCCATTAACACACCCAATGTCAAGTGTTACTGTACTCACGCAACTGATTGTATTTGCATGTGGAGGGCATAAATATCACATATCAGTAAGCATCAAAAACATCTGTTGTATTCTATTTACATTTTTCTGGGCAGGAAGCTGCAGTAATATAAAACCAATGTGAATTATAACCGATGAAAGGACAAGTACCTCACTGATTTAGTGCCCCTACAACAGGTCCTTGTGTAGGCGTTCTTTATTTGCCTGTTGTAAAAGGTATGTGCCCTTTGTTCCTTAACTGCCACTATAAATGCATAAAGGTGTGTTTTCCCCCTGTGCATTATTTTCAAACTCAGCTCAGTCAAGAGAATGGCCAGGAAGCGCATGTATGTTTTGTTTGGATTACTGATTTTCATTTCAATCCAGAGGACTGTCTCCGTTTACGGTAAACTTTTATCACATATTTTATGATAATACATGACAGGTGACTATTTCTATCTACAGGACGTTATAAAGACTTTCCAGTCAAAGAGTTGGCACAAAATTATTCTTCATTGTTTTTAATTATTGGAATCTTCCAAGTCCACATCTGGATGATACTCACTCACTGTTTCTTTCCTCTGTAAAGAGGAAGAGCTCCATGCCAGTTACTGGAACAACAAAGGGAAGCAAGCTCTTCACACTGCTCTCAACATTCATCCTAATCTCCACCAAGCCAAGAACACCATCCTCTTCCTCGGGGACGGTGAGTTGAGGGAAGACATTATCTTCCTAATTAAACAGCCTCTTTAAATTAGTAAGGTAATTATACGCCACTGGTTCATGGCAGTGAAAGTTTAATCACTGTGGTAGTAAAGCTCTCAAACGAAGTGATCAAATTCGTGAACTAAATGGCAAAAGGAAGGTATTATGGCCGAGGTTATGACTTCTGACTTGTTAGTCAAACTGCCGCGAGGGGGAAAAAATGTTCACAAATATTTTGACAGCAAAGGTGTTTTCTGTCTTAGACGGCACACATTTTGTATGAGTGTGTTCTGATGGCCTTGTACAGAACAGAAACATTGGGGTCAGTGTTATCAGTACTCCATATAAATCTGGCAGGATCTATAAAATGTATTGTCCCTATTCTATCCACTTGGGTCTCCATTAAGGGGCAATTAGAGGTTAAATGCTTATCCTACTTCTTCTTCCTATCGAATCTCAAATTGTATAAAGTATAAAGTATACGTGACTCTTACTGTTCATCCCTATCTGTATATTCGATGAGCCAAAGTCAGATTTATTGAAGAGTTCATGTGTGTTCATTTAGAACATAGCATCAGATTTACACATACATGCTGAGAGACACTATTTGCATTTTTATCAGTGGCTGTTGATAACATTGAACCATTCGATGAGAGTCGTATTCTTGAAAACAAGCATGGGAATAAATCCAACAAGTCCAACAATACTGCCCCATAGAAGGCACAAATATTTTGGAGCTTCGTGGGATTACTAAAGCGCTATGGCGATCTTGTGGTGTGGTTGTCGATGTTACTGAACCGACATTCAGGTTTCCCATCCAATTCTAGGTATGGGAGTAACAACAGTTACTGCTGCCCGCATTCTCAAAGGCCAAAATGCAGGACGGTCTGGCGAAGAGACCAGTCTGGTCATGGATACCTTCCCTCACCTGGCATTGTCTAAGGTCAGCAAATTCATTGTAACTCAAATTACAAATCACTACGCTGTTAATTTGGAGCAGATGTATTTATATTCAGGTGTAATTTTCACAAAGAGACACAAATAAACAAATTAATATTTTTTTTGCATGAAGCAGACCAACAGTCTTTGCACAAGCAAACAGAAATCAGAAGCAACAAAATAAGTCATAAAAATGAAAGACTGCATTCAAATTGAAAGAACAATATGTCACTCAATCCAGAGACAAAGAATGAATTTTAGGGAGGTAAATATAAATGTATGGAGTTTGCATGTTCTCCTCAGGCCTGTGTGGGTTTTCTCCGGGTACTGCGGCTTCCTCCCACAATCCAAAAACATGCATGGCAGGCTGGTTGAACACTCAAAATTGTCCCTAGGTGTGAGTGTGGGCGTGGACGGTTGTTCGTCTTTGTGTGCTCTGCGATTCGCTTGCAACCGGTTCGGGGTGTCCGCCAAGACAGCTGAGATACGCTCCAGCACCTCCCGTGACCCTTGTGAGGATAAGCGGATCAGAAAATTGAGATTCAGATCCAGATTTGACCTATAGCAGGCTGTGCATTTTTCATGCAAATGATGTGGTAACATTTTTCACTTAATGTAACATTGTTGAAACACTTTAGTCCTTATCTATTGCATGCCTGATACTTGTTGTTGCTCACCATCAGAAACTGATCAAGTCTCCGTGACCTGACTTTGTGATTAGACAACATTGCAATCTAATTAAGCTGACAGTTAAGAGATATTTGCGTTTGATTTGATATGTGAACGAAAACATGATTACTCTGACAGAAGAAAGCCTACAAGATGTGAATGTGTGTTTGTGTGTGTGTGTGTGCGCGTGTGTGTGTACGTAATACATAATGGTTAGTGTCGTAATTCTTAGCTGCAGCAACATTAGTGGTAAAGGTCAGGAGCAGAAGGGTTATTGAGGGAATGGTGACCCTCTTCATGGCTAGGTCGATGAGGAGGTAGTGCTGGTCTTGAAGGAGGAGGAGGAAGATGCGGTGGCCTTGGGGGGGGGGGGGGGGGTTGTATTATAAATAATGATGAGACCTAAAATCGCTCTCACCGCTCATTTATTAGTATTCCATCAGGGGAAACAAAAAAATATTCGGCCTTCGGTTGCACACACCTGCGGTCTCTCCATCTTAAATTCTTGTGCTGAATTTCGGGCTTTATTTCATTATCTACTGCAAATACTGTACTAAAGTTGAAGTACTATGGATAGATTTTTTTTAGAGATGTGAAAATATCATACAAGATACCATTTTAAACGTCAGTACCGGTTGAACTTGCTTTGCAAAAGCAACATGACGATGTGATGATTTTGTTGTTACGTTCTACCTTGCAGACATACAATGTAGACCAACAAATGCCAGATAGTGCTGGTACAGCCACTGCATACCTATGTGGAGTGAAAGCCAACTATGGCACGCTTGGAGTCACTGCTGCCACTCCAAGGTACAATTGCAGTGCCACCTATGGGAATGAAGTCAAATCTGTGCTTTATCGAGCCAAGCAAGCAGGTAACATTAATTTCTAATTCAAATGCACCAAACTGCACTAAATCCCTTCACTGCAAGTTTCATATTGGAAATTTAGAACCATGCTCCGAAACATTATGATACACAATATATTTATGACATAACACAGATGGCAGTGACGGGCTATTCATTTTGTACCTCGGCCTTCACTGGGGACTTAGCCGACTTAATCCACCCCTTAACACCACCACTGTCACGGAGCGATTGTAAAAACCATCAATATGTAAAAATGCAATCTAACAGCCCACAAGTGTCTCACATAATCATCTCATAAATGTTTATGTTAACGTGACATAAACACATAAACCACCAGATGTAAAGGTCATTAAATGTATTCAACTGTACAAATTGCAAAAGGTGTGTTTTGCTTAAAAAAAACTTGACTTACTGTGACCAACCAATCGGAGAATGGAAAAATGCTCACTTTATTGTGTTGAGGGCAAATTTTAAATCAGATTAGTTTAAATCTATTTGCCCCCGCCCCCCCCCCCCCCCCACCAAAAAAAAATCTAAAATCCGTATACATTAGCTAGGGTAAGCAGTCCAGCCGAGAGTTATGCTAAAAAAGGAAGAAAATGCACTTTTGGGAATATAATTAAAAGATCATGGAAATCAGGTTGTAAATGTAGGTTGGTGCTTCTGACGTATTTTGGCCCAGTGCAGAAGGCATTGCTGGCTACAATAACCCACCACTGCCAAACGGGTTAGTGGTGTACTGTACTTGCATGAATTAGGTGCACAAGGCGTGGGTGCAGTTCCCAATCAGTGACTGTTTCAAATGTCTAGTGTTCCAGTTTTGTTACTACCATTGATTTAAAAGTATTCAACTATCGTTTTCATCTGGCATCCGCTGTGCGGCATATCAGCAAACCATAAAAGAAAGGGAAGACGAAGAAAACAACACCACATTTACTCTATGTGTGGTCGTGTTTCAGTTTTTATGAGGCGGCAGATGGAAACTCAAACCAATATAATTACCCTGTATGCAGAAAACGCAAGAAAATAATTGCTGCACAGGCAACACGTCAGATCTTTTGAATCATCGCGCCACCCAAAATTGCACACACATGCAAGGCTGTTGGATATAGACGTGCTGTAAAGTTAAATGTCACTGTTATCTTAGTTGCATTTTGTGGGGGTGTTGCTTACATACTGTAGAATATATTTTTGCGTCTCTCTCTCTCTCTCTCTCTCTCTCTCTCTCTCTCTCTCTCTCTCTCTCTCTCTCTCTCTCTCTCTCTCTCTCTCTTTCTCTCTAGATAGATAGATAGATAGATAGATAGATAGATAGATAGATAGATAGATAGATAGATAGATAGATAGATAGATAGATAGATAGATAGATAGATAGATAGATAGATAGATAGATAGATAGATAGATAGATAGATAGATAGATAGTATTCAAAATAAAGCTTGCTGGTGTGATAATTTGGGTTGTTTAATTTTGATTATCATCCTGAAACAGTAATACTTTCCATCTTGCAGGTGATTGACTTGTGTAAAAAATTCAAATGAGTGCTTCTAATATTGTACTGTGATGCAGGAGACACAAACTAAAAATGGCTGGGGGAGGGAGGGTGTGTGTGTGTGTGGGGGGGGAGGGGGGGGGGGGTGACGGTGCACTGTGCAGTAAAAGGAGGATGTGGCAGCTAACAGGGCCCGGGCCCATTCATAACAGTGGCACCTTGTGGCAAATGCTGTCAACTTAGACTTTGTGATTCTCTCTTTTTTGACAAGGGGCTCCATATAACGGAATCAACAGCAGAGTACTACATCTTGATGTGACATGCAATGCAACACAACAATCAACTAATGCTAGGGGCTACTGCTATTAATAATCCTCTATTTGCCATGCTCAATGTAAGTTGGTTATTTGATTGACATATCAGACGGAATGGTGTATCAGAGGGGGGAAAAAAAGGCTAGAGAGGCCGATATTGTCTTATTGAGTATGCGCAGCTACATCTTCACATGACCACAACTTTTTTTTTTTCGTTTCAGGGAAATCCGTTGGGATTGTGACTACCACCCGAGTTCAGCATGCCTCTCCAGGCGCATCATACGCTCACACCGCCAACCGAGGTTGGTACGCTGACTCGGATCTCTCCCCCGAGGCTGTTGCGAACGGCTGTCGAGACATTGCATACCAGCTTGTTCACAACGTTGAGATCGATGTAAGTTTTCCAGCAGAGAACTTAGATTATTTCACTTTGAGGGTCTCTGGTATTTACCACTGCACCTTATTCATCATCATTTAGCTCAAGAGAACACTAATGCTGTTAAAACTGCTTATGTGTCATTTCAAGGTCATACTTGGTGGTGGTCGAGAGTACATGGTTCCCAGAGACATGCAAGACCCAGAATATCCCAGCGTTAAAGGAGATCGAAATGATGGACAAAACCTTATTGTGGAGTGGCTCAAGAATAAAAAGGTGAGGGGAGTATTTCACAAGTGTGTACACTTGAATAATCCGGTGCAACGCCCATGGCAAGTAAAATGTCTTAACATTATTTACCAGACAATCCGCCACTTCTGTAATGGGTTTATTTGTGTACTTTTCATGGTCAACAGAAGGCTAAGTATGTTTGGAACAAAAAACAATTTGATGATGTCAATCCTGCCAAAACAGACTTCCTAATGGGTAAGAATGGTTCCAAAACATCAAGCTTTCATTGTGCACTTTTGCCGACGATTCATTTATTACTCCATTCAAACTTGCCATTGAAACAGCTGCCGCCTTGCTTTAAGTAGTACTACTCTCACTGTCTTTAGGTCTTTTCGAGCCCAAGGACTGTAGATACGAGATAGAGCGCAACCCGTTAAGCGACCCATCCTTAACTGAGATGACCGAAAAAGCCATCAAGATTCTCAGCAGAAATCCAAAGGGATATTTCCTTTTCGTGGAAGATAAGTAGACTTTCTTTGACATCAGATATAACCACAAACTTTACATTCAATACATATCAAGGTTATATATGGGACACATTTGATATTTGTAAACATATTATGCCAGAAAGCTTTTTACAACCTGACCATTTACCGGTATTTGTTTTATTTCTTTTTTCAAGAAAAAATGGTAGAAACGTCACATAATTAGATTTTTCAGGCTCAAGATTGCTCACTTTTTATCACTGAATTTTTTTTTTAACACGTACTTTGTGTTATATTTTTCATCTGTAAGTTGGTTATCAACAGCTAGTTACATTTTGTCTCAGGACAATTATGATTTATCCAACAAGGGCATTGAGTTTGTATTTTGTGCATGCATTATTTGAAATGTCATTTATAATTTGTCATTTGTCATTTGTCATTTGAAAAGTAATTTGCCTTTGAAATTCAAGGGGGAGAATAGATCACGGCCACCATGCCGGCAGGGCCATAAGATCTCTCACTGAAGCTATTGAATTTGACCGAGCCATCGGGCGAGCAGCCGAACTTACAAATGAGCTGGACACGCTGACTATAGTCACTGCAGACCACTCACACGTTTTCACATTTGGTGGACATTCAGCCAGAGGAAACCCTGTTTTAGGTGATGCTTTTGCACCGTACAGTTCTTGAGTGGGAGAAACATCTTTCTGATACTTGTTTATCATGTGATCTACAGGGGTGTCGCGCGGAATCGCTGATGACAAAAAGCACTTTACTATCGCTGGATATGCAAATGGGCCAGGATACCAGTTTTTCAATGGAACTCGTCCAGATGTAAATGAGACCACTGCAAGTAAGTGGACTGCCAGCAGATCTTTTAGAGAGGACAAAGTGATATAGTAGCTCCATCTTGTGGAGTAACATGTGGCTCACTGGATCAGTGTTTCCCAACTTTTATTGAGCCAAAGCGCCTATTTCAAATGATAAACATCTCACAGCGCACCACCAAACCAATTGTCACAAAAAGTATCAATTGTGCATGGAACAATTATGATCGATCAACTTACAGGAAGCCATGGCTTATTCTGTTCATAAGGTCATACGTGGGGGCTCAAATGTATACATAGAGAATTTACACACGACTGAAGTGGTATGCACCATTCCTCCTTTCCTCTGAATTAAATTCAAATCTGCAAACACATCTATTCTTTTGTACTTCAATTGTGTCCTTGGTGCATGATATGCCATCAGTCCAATGTACGTGTATATTGTGATTTATCATTGAGGTTGAGACTAAAAGGTCTCTAAGAAACATCTGGAGACCAGTCAATCTAATCCACTATTTGTTTCTTCTTCAGTGGGTAAAGAGTACCGTCAACAGGCTACAGTCCCTCTGGATTCAGAGACTCACAGCATCGAGGATGTGGCTATATATGCCAAAGGTCCAATGTCCCACCTCTTCCATGGGGTCCAGGAACAGAACTACATTGCCCATGTAATAGCTTACGCAGCTTGTCTGCCGCCTTACGAGGACTGCAAACTCGACCATCCTAACCATGCTGCATCCGTCTACCCTAGCCTGCTACTCCTCCTCATTGGCCTAACTATTTTCTCCATCTCCTCATCATAATTGGGCCTGACATCACTTGTTGTTCCAAAAATATTATGGTTGGGCTACTTCCGAGTGGCAAAATCCACTAGCACAGGCATTTAAGTAATTTTATTTATTGACCTTAAAATTATTGTTTGTTGCAGATTCAAATTTGATGTTCAATGTGGCCTAACGCCATTGCCTTCAGTACATTGTTTTCAAGCAATGTTGTAATAACTTCTTAACATATTTTTAATATATATTAAAATATCTTATATTCATCCATTCATCCATTATACCGGAGGTGACTTTGGGCACGAGGTAGGTACACTCTGGACTGAAACCAGTCGAAGGCAACATGTCGAGAAACAACCATTTGACTCAAATTCACACCAAAGGGCAGTTTAAAACAGGGGTTAACAACCTTTTGAAACTGAGAGCTACTTCTTTGTCACTGCTTAATTGATTACTTAATTTTATACACACTTTTGAAATGAACAGATTTGCTAAAATTACCTTTAATTCTTATGAATAATTAATGATATTCATCTATTTATGTACGTGTGTGTGCATGTGTGTGTGTGTGTGTGCATGTGCATGTGTGTGTGTGTGCGTGCGTGCGTGTGTGTGTGTGTGCGTGTGTGTGTGTGTGTGTTTATGACTTCTCACAATAATTGTCAACAAGGATTTAAGGTACAAACCAGGTAAATAGAAATATGCAGCACTGGAGAAAACCCACACAAGTTAGTGGAGAACATCCCAAATTCCCCATGTAGCCCAGATTCAAACCCCCAACCACAGAAGTGGGAGATGGAAGTGTTAACCACTTGACCGCCGTGCTGCCATTTCAGACTCTTGTAAATGGCATGCCATTCAGGGCGCTTACGAGCAGGGGGCGGGGGGGGGGGGGGGGGATCAGAATGAAGGCGGAGGATAAAAATGACTGGAGTTCATAAATAGAGACCACCACACCACTGCCATTATAGTTTTAACAGTTTTAGCGGCTGCTGATTGATGTACTACTACTGATGTACTATTTGGTAAGTGTTTGGCAGAGTTGTCAAAATGAAAAAAAAAAGTTGAATGAGGACTCTGGCGAGCATTATTTCATTATTCATTTAAAGGAAACAAGATTAATGAGTAGAATATTGCGTGTGTGAGTGTTAATGTACTAAAAACAAACAAAATAAGATGTAACGTTGCAACCTCCAGTCCGGGAGGTGGCGGTAATGCGATTAAACGTTGGTAGGCGGAGCGTGCCATTCGAAACGTCATCAAAAGGGAGGGTCCTTTACCTTTGGAGGGAAGTTTTGTATCCACTGTAGTCGAAAATAATAGACAAAAAGTTGCCGTGTAATCGACTTCAAAGGTGTAAGACAAACCGCATTAAATTTGATCGAGGTGCATCGCAATATTGAACTGCTGAATGCTTTTGCCGATCACCGTGTTGCATTATGCCGATCACTGTGTTGCATTATGCACACATCACACCCAAACGCAACTCTTTAGGTTTCTGGGTTAGCATGTTCGCTGCAGTCGTATTACCTCGATCGTGTTGCTGCAAGGATGTAAATAATCCAACCGTGCAGACCCGACTAAAGGAGAACCGATTTATGTTTTGAACGAATGTGGCCATGGATGAGAAGAGAAGATTGGAAAGTCAGCTCTGTGCAGCAGTGAACAAGGGAGAACCTCGGTGATGTATATGATTCTTTTGTTGACACAATGCTTGTGTGGCTCGACTTCGATTCGGACAAATATTTTGTACGTCATATTGCTGATTTTTACGTATCCGTCGCCTTCGTCAAAATGCACTTTTGGGTGACGTTTCATAAGGTTAAATGGAAGGTATGTCGGCAGGATACTTATTCAATTGGAATTTCTGTTGGAGGAAAATGTATCGTGTTGGCTGTGCTGCTACAATGTGCATGTCAAAAATGATTCGACTTCCATCATCCTGTCCGAAAAAGCAAAACAACACAGCACGTGACATGATGTGGAGTATTTGTCGGTAAGAGCGTAATCACAATCTTGCTTCGCTGTGCATTTTAATCTGATAGAAATGCTGCATTGTCGTTTGACGAAATGTGGGCGTTTAATGTTGTTAATGTTACGAAGAGTTCATTTTTTTGTAGATGATGAAGCTCATGGTTGCCACACCAGTTTTAAAAAAAGGTCGTTATTTAAAGTTTCACGAAATGACGTGATAACATTGCCTTCTGCATTCAGCATGACAAAATTAATTAATTAATTTCTACCGGTTCAGGTGACTGGTGGTCACACATAGACCTGTATTATACACTCTACCTAATATACATGGTTCCAGAAATGTGAAGCCAATTACCTGGAGAAAACGGTTGTAGTACATCTCCATGGAGATGCAAAACATGAATATCCATCCATCCATCAATTTTCCGATCCGCTTATTCTCACAAGGGACGCAGAGGGTGCTGGAGCCTATCCCAGCCGTAGGCAGTAGACGGGGGACACCCTGAACTGGTTGCCACACTCACACTCACACCTAGGGACAATTTGGAGTGTTGAATCAGCTTGCCATGCATGTTTTCGGAAATTGGGAGGAAACCGGAATACCCAGAGAAAACCCACACAGGCCCCGGGGAGAACATGCAAACTCCGCACAAGGAGGCCGGAGGTGGAAGTGAACCCGGTACCTCTGCACTGGACTCACGCTAACCACTGGACCACCAGGCCGCCCAGAGCATTAATAGCAAAGCATAATTTAACTTGTAGTCAGTTTTATTCATTTATTATTACATTAATTTGGTTATTCGAAATAACTTCACGTCACACAACGTGATACCCGCTGACTGTGTGGTGAAATCAATGAAATGCATTGAATAGAAGATGTTCCCTTATTTATATAAATGAAAAAAATCATGAGGAAGGTTTGCTGGAGGTCAAAATGTCTTGTGATGCACCACCACCACCACAACAACAAGTGGCTCGAAATCAGCAATCTTTGTTGTTTACACTCACCTCGAACGCTTGGAGGCCGAATCTGGCACAGTCTGAGTGGCATAAATCCGAATTTCTACCTTCCTCGAATGCTGCAATAAAGGTTGCATCCAGGAACATTTCCTAAGCATTTGTAGAGTCCGAACGAGGGGCGCCGCGTGGCACTCCTGGCGACACCAGGAAAGAAGCGCATAACCCGCTCTACGTTCCTCACTGATCACTGTAGTACTGGATTGGTCTCGCCAATCTTCATTAAAAAAAAAAATCCTGAGTATGCACTGTCAGAGACAGTAAAAATGCCTTCGATTCCGAGGCGGGACAGAGACCTTTAAAAAGTGATCTCGAGACCAATCTTGAAATATAGTATTTAAATTATAATACAATATATAATATATATATATATATATATATATATATATATATATATATATATATCGAGCGGCTGGATAGCTCAGTTGATAAGGCATCGGTTTGGCATACGGGAGACGGTGGTTCGAATCCCGCTTGGGGCAAAAATGAGCACATAACACCATCCAGTGTGGGTCCTTGGGCAAGATCCTTCACGCTAATGCCTACCTCATACAATGATGAGAGACAATAAAACGAATGACATGCCGGCTCAGACGTCGCCCGGCCAAACAAGGTCTGCGTCAGGTGCTGGGGAACCAGAGCACCTTGATGAAAAATGGGCTACTGGAACAAAGCGGAGATGGGCGAGAGGCGATAACATGGCTCTGTTGGAATGCTACTACTCAAGCAACCCTAGTCAGAGGGGTTACATGCAGAGAATGTGGGCTGAATGGTTACTTCGAAACCCACAGTCACGGTTGACCGCGAAACAACTAGTAGCTCAGTGTTCCAACATCCACAAACGGCAACTGCTGTCACAACTTGAGATTGATGAGGTACAACGCAGGTTCCATGGTGAAGGGCCCCAGGCTGCCAGATCAGAGGAGGAGGTCATACAAGAGATTGGGAGGCAAGCCCCAATGAATGCAGATGATGAGATTGGGTGGCCAGCCCCAATGAATGAAATGCTGAGCGAGGCAGCAACTGACCTGAAAGCTAAGATCATGGCGAGAATGAAAGCTGGGCAACCTAGAAACCGATTACAACGGCTATGTGAAGTACCATCTGAAAGTCTCATAGAAAGTGTGAATGCAGCACTGAGGGCGATCCCTACCGTAACGATCACAGAAACCAATGAGCTTATATACGCTTCAGCATCAGTGATCCTGGAGACTCTGGGCTATAAGAGCAACCATGGAAGCCATGAGATACGTTACCCACCATGGAAAAGACGGTTGGAGGCTAAGATCAAGGCGGCCCGGAAAGATGTGAGTCAATTGACGGAGGCCCAGAGAGGTGTGATGAAAAGGCCGATACCCGAGAGGTACATCCAGATGACCATACCTGAAGCACTCGAAACTGCCAAACAAAGGCTCCAAGCCTTGTCCAGTCGCCTAAAGCGGTACACGAAAGAGAATGAGGCCAGACGAATAAACAGGCTGTTCGCAACACAACCTGCGAAAGTGTACGCTCAGTGGCAGGGTCCTAACAACAGAGCCGACCCACCAAGACTGGAAACTGAAAGGTACTGGAAAGGCATATGGGAGAAGGAGGTTGCACATAACAGCAGTGCACAATGGCTGGTGACCCTGAGAGAGGAGCACAGCAACCTCCCTGAACAGAACCCAGTTACCATAACAGTGGCAGACATACAGGAAAGAGTCTCAGATATGAAGAACTGGACAGCACCAGGCCCGGACATGGTCCACACCTACTGGCTAAAGAAACTCACAGCACTCCATGAGCGCCTAGCAGTACAAATGAACCAGCTGCTGAGGGATGGGACTCACCCAGAATGGCTAACCGAAGGGCGAACGATCCTGATCATGAAGGATCCCTCGAAGGGTGCAGTTCCATCCAACTATCGGCCAATAACCTGTCTCTCCACAACATGGAAGCTCATGTCAGGCATCATTGCGGCTAAGATAAGTGGACACATGGATCAATACATGAGCGAAGCACAGAAGGGCATTGGTCGAGATACTAGAGGAGCCAAACATCAACTCCTGGTTGACAGAACAGTCGCACACAACTGCAGGTCCCGACGTACCAACCTGTGCACAGCTTGGATTGATTACAAGAAAGCCTATGACTCGATGCCACATACATGGATCACTGAATGCTTGGAGTTGTATAAGGTGAACAGGACCCTAAGAGCCTTCGTTGCGAACTCGATGAGGATGTGGAAAACCACACTTGAAGCCAAGGGCAAGCCACTTACCCAAGTGTCCATCAAATGTGGCATATACCAAGGTGATGCACTCTCCCCACTGCTGTTCTGCATAGGACTGAACCCCCTAAGCCAAGTAATCACCAAGACAGGCTATGGATACCGCCTCAGAAATGGAGCTACAATCAGTCACCTCCTCTACATGGATGACATAAAGCTGTATGCTAAGAGCGAAAGGGACATAGATTCCCTGATCCACACAACCAGGATCTACAGCAGCGACATCGGGATGTCATTCGGGCTTGAGAAATGTAGTCGGATGGTGACTCAGAGAGGAAAGGTAGTCCGCACTGAAGGGGTCTCACTCCCAGAAGGAACAATAGCAGACATTGAGGACAGCTACAAGTACCTTGGTATACCACAAGCCAATGGCAACCTCGAACTGGCAACAAGGAAAGCGGCTACGGCCAAATACCTCCAGCGAGTGAGGCAAGTCCTAAGAAGCCAGCTCAATGGCAAGAATAAGACCCGGGCAATAAACAGTTATGCCCTGCCAGTGATCAGATACCCTGCAGGAATAATAAGGTGGCCAAAGGAAGAGATTCAGACCACGGACGTTAAGACCCGAAAGCTCCTAACCATGCATGGAGGGTTCCATCCCAAATCCAGCACCCTGAGACTGTACGCAAGCCGAAAGGAAGGAGGCCGGGGACTAGTGAGTGTGAGAGCCACTGTCCAGGATGAAACATCCAAGCTCCATGAATACATCAAGGAGAAGGCTCCAACAGATGACGTACTCAGAGAATGTCTCAAACAATGGGGAACAGAAGATGAGGCGCTGGAAGAGGGACCATCATGGGAGGACAAGCCCCTACACGGGATGTACCACCGGACCATAACTGAAGTGGCTGATCTCAAGAAGTCCTATCAGTGGCTAGAGAGGGCTGTGGCCTGAAGGACAGCACAGAGGCACTCATCCTGGCTGCTCAGGAACAGGCCTTGAGCACCAGAGCCATCGAGGCCCAGATATTCCACACCAGACAAGACCCAAGGTGTAGGTTGTGCAAAGAGGCACCTGAGACGATCCAACACATAACTGCAGGGTGTAAGATGCTGGCAGGGAAAGCCTACATGGAACGCCATAACCAGGTGGCTGGCATAGTCTACCGAAACATCTGTGCGGAGTATGGACTGGAAACCCCAAGGTCAAAATGGGAAACACCTCCGAAGGTGGTGGAGAATGACAGAGCGAAGATCCTGTGGGACTTCCAGATCCAGACTGACAAGATGGTAATGGCGAACCAACCAGATATCGTGATCATAGATAAAGGGCAGAGGAAAGCCGTTGTAGTGGATGTAGCGGTCCCAAGTGATGGAAACATCAGGAAGAAGGAACATGAGAAACTCGAGAAATACCAAGGGCTCAGAGAGGAGCTAGAGAGAACCTGGAAGGTAAAGGTGACAGTCGTGCCTGTGGTGGTCGGAGCACTCGGGGCAGTGACCCCCAAACTAGATGAGTGGTTGCAACAGATCCCTGGAACAACATCGGACATCTCAGTCCAGAAATGTGCAGTGCTGGGAACAGCAAGGATACTGCGCAGAACCCTCAAGCTTCCTGGCCTCTGGTAGAGGACCCGAGCTGAATGAGGGACGGACACCACCCGAGGGGTGAGATGAGGATTTTTTTTTTTATATAATTATAATATTAATTTAAATATAAGTTTGATGAAATGTCAACAGCAAATTAACAGGCATGAAGTCTTCTAGCTATAGGCTGCGCTTCACTCCATTTGTTTTGGGAGTAAACATGTAATTACAGCATGAGACATTTACACTTTCTATTCTACAAAACCTGAGGCAATCATTTTAATTATAATTTTGTGCTCAAGCCCAACTTCATGAATTACAGATAGTTAAAGGCGAAAAAAAAAGATTTGTGTCTCAGGAAATGTGCGTGGGACAAGAATGTCACTGTGTTACTACAGGCCCTAATGCGCATCTGGATGTATCACCCAAAACAATTAGTTAATTTTGATATGGTTGAGTTGCGTCCTCTCTGACTAAGTCTGAGAAATTGTCTCTTCCTCCACAGATCTGTGCAGCTACTTCTCTCCCAGGGTGCAATCCCTGACCTTGTGGGGAAAAAGGGGGTGGCTGCCATACATTTGGCTGTCGGCAAAGAAACCGAAAAGAACATGCGTTGCTTGAAACTGCTATTGCAAAATGGTGCTGATCCGAATGTTAGGTGAGTGACACATGCCGCTTGTATGTTGGGGCCCACCTTTTGCGATTTTTGAACATAGTCAAATTTATGTATAGGAAAGAAAGTCATGCAAAAGAGAAACTGTAGATTTGACAATAAACACTTTTCTTGATGAATTGATTGAACATAAATGTGTCATTTGACACTATTTTGTTCAGTGATGATAATTCATGGCAATATTTGACAAACATTTCGTATCTATAATTGCTATGTATAGCAATTGAATTGTTAATGTCTGAACACTTCCACAGTGGATATTAAAATGTGAATTCCATGATAGATTGACACTTCATACATACGCTGCGGTAATATGTTTCAGGTCATCACAGAGTGTTCCCTCCTCCCTTGTTTCCCACTCAGGACGGAATTGAAGCATTTAACGAAGCAGAGGGAAAATTAAAGCTTTCCCGAGAGGAGTCCACTCTGATGATTCCCCCCCCCCCCCCTTTCCTTAAATATCTGGAACAGTCAGTATTACGGGCATATTGAGTTAGCATTCAGTGATATCCATAACATTTAGACATAAATGGGCCATTCGCTTGTTTGCCTTTAAATATGTTGTACTGAAGCACAACATGCTACGATTGCCTCATAAATTACAAATCTACTTATTCCAAGCCTTGAAAGAAAAAAAAAGTTTTGCTGTCTTTCTCCTAGATCATCAGAGGGCCTAACTCCCCTTCACGTCGCTGCAATTTGGGGATGCTATCAAAATCTGAAGTTGCTTTTGATGAATGGTGGGAACCCCAACATTAAAGATAACGTAAGGTCTACCGAATGTATATTTGGCCACAGAATGTACCCGCAGTTTATCTTAAAACACTTCTTCATTCATGCAGGAAGGAAATACACCAGTGCGCCTTGCAGAACTGGAGGACAACAGAAGGTGTGCTCAGCTTTTACAAGAGTATGTATACAGTTGTGCGGGCACGGGAGAGGAGGACCTGCCTCAATTCAAATACTGTAAGATCTTTTTGGAAAATGGAAACTTACCAAAAATACAGTCTGTTTGTTCACCACTCTACTACAGTGCATTACACTATCAAGCAGTGATTCGCAAATGGTAGGTCACACATCCGTTTTAGGTGGGTCATGGACAGCTGCAAAAATGTTTTAATCTATTCTCATTTTGATTCTGCTGGTAACGTGCAGAATCGAAATGTAACATGTTAGGTAAGTAATTATTATTTAGTAAACAAATACAGTGCAGCTCAGCCTCTGGCTCGACGCTCCCATGGCCAACAATATGCATTTGGTGGTAGACTATAATTCTTTGAAACAGTGCGTGTGCGCATTCATGTACGAGCAAATACGGGCAAACTGACAGGCACGAGCGTGAGGTTGGTAAACCAACACTGACACACATTGAACATGGGCGACAAGTCAATGTTTATCATACCATTCAGAGTCAGGGTTTGATGAAATAAAATGCACACGAACCAATCTTGGCCAAAACCCTCATATTACAAGCAGGAACAAAAAGTAAGAAACAACATTTAGGTGAAGTTGATTTCCTCAATAATGCCTCTTTCTTTGCCGCGTGTTTGCATTTGTCAACTGCATCTTTTGTACTGATTCTCTATCCAGTAACCAATTACAATGATCACTTGTCACAGATGGACGATGTCAATTTACGGTTTGAATCTGGCAAAAACTGCTCGCTGGTCGACAGCTCATTTTTACAAGTCGTATCGCACAATGACTCCAAAAAGATATGACAGTCTTTTGTTCTCCACCAAACTGGTCACCTTTATCGAAAAGCAATTGCTAAAAAGATGTTTTTATGACAGAACTTTACTCAAAAACACAAAATACATTAAAAACATGTCTTCATTATCATTATTTATTTTGTAAGGAACACAGTTTGCCATTAGATAACAGCAGCAATAAGCACAAAACACAGCACCAACAAAGTCTCATTAGATTGTTAAAAAAGGAGCTCTGCTGTGATATTTATCAGTTTTCTCTTCATCTTGTATCTCCTCTTAGCGGTATATTCCGACTGCACGGACACATCTTGCTTCCCTGACCGTGGCTACAGCTTCACTTCCCAGTCATCTCTGATAAGTGACCTTGGTGAAGTCCCTTTAAGCAGCACAAGGCGGTCTTCATTTTTTAACCGTTCAAACATAAATGGAAGGACATCTTGCAAAGCAATCAGGTGTAACAGAGTCTTGGATGGAGACACTGAAATGCAAGATAATCCAAACTCCGGCACCTTACACTGGCCGTCTGAAGAGGCCTCCTTTTTATCAAGCACAAGGGTGTCCACAGCGGGACCCACAATACCATTTCCAAAGGGAAATGATCTGTTTGCTGATAAGGATGTGCTCTTGTCAGAGGGAGCTGTACTCAATATACCCACAGCAGATGGACAAATTGCTACTGCCAAAATCAACTTGCCTCCCAGATTTCTCTCTAGACGAGCAAACGGTAAAAGTGTCAGCTTCTGTGATGTTGATGAATATTTTCCTGTTTTCACTTCTGAATCTCCGAAAAAGACGGCGGCCGTTGAGGATACGCAGGGTGATGGCAGCATGTCTTTCAACCTTTCGGAGTATTCTGGCTTTCTAGATCCAGAACGTTTGGCAACAGTTCTCCCGCAACAGGGCATAGATGTCACCTCACCAGACCATGTCTTTGTTTTTTGCCGGGAAAGTAGTGAAAGTAGAGGCGACGACTTGGAGAAAACAGTCATCAGTCACTGTGCTTCGGAAGACGACGATAAAAAGGGGGATGAGTTTGTAAATGAAGCTCTACGGAAGGTCAAAGAACAGCCGGCACATCCAAGTAAGCCCAGCAGTAGCAGCGGAGGCAGCAGTAGTTACGGTAGTTGTGAGAGTGACCATTACGCCAGCGCGCTGGATATTTCCGTGCCCCCCAAACGGCTTTCTTTTTCTGAACAAACTACCAAACGCCCCGAAGGAGACGTCCCACAAGCTCAAAGTGAACCCCTGGTTGATGTTTTTGAACTTGATAAACCCAAGCTGACTGAGGATAATTATCAAAGGACTAATGTGGTTAAGGCTCGCACTGATCCTGATGTAATTACTTTAAGTGAGGAAAACTACCTGTTTGAGGACATTCAAGCAGATAATCCACCAGAAGGCAAAGAAACATTTACACCTAGTCCATTCGTCACAGGCCGGACAGAGTCGAGGCTTAGCCGCTGCTCACTTAGAAATAGCACAACCCCTGAGAGCCTCTTTCGCACTTCTTGCCTGTTTGAGGAGACGCTTCCTAAACCGGTGCGAACTCGGCACACAACTCCCAGATCTCAGAAAAACAACTACAGTTCGCCACGTTCTCTATGTTTCATACCGTCCAATTCAGATAATGGCACAGCACCTGATTCGTTGTGCGGAGATTATTCAGCCACTCAGTCCAGCACCCTCGGAGCAGGTTCATGTGTGAGATCGAGCCAAGCTGATACCCTCATCCTTCCCAAAAGCATCTGTAGCACATTTGCTGAGTCACAGACTCTTTGTGATACTGTTATCTTAGAGGAAAATCACGAATCCTCAATGGATTCCTACGAAAGAAATCTTGCAGAGGTCATCCAGGCTCTACAAGGACAAGAGGTCGGACTTTCTGAAGGTAAGGATTTTTTGACAGATGACGTGACAAGTACAGATGAGGCAACAAAGAAGGCAAACAATTTTCCCGAAGTAGCTTGCCAACAGCAAGATGACGTCTGGATCACAGGGGACACTAGCTCGCATACAGAATCTGTCTCGTCTTCATCCAGCTCCAGCTATTTTTCCCCAAGGAAGTCAAGGGAAAGCTCAGATCTTCCATGCACGCCAGGTACCGGATGCACTCCTAGATACAGCATGAGTCTGCTATCGGCTCACCGCAAGTCACAGCACCTGGCCAACCTGTCTTACACTCCTGGGGGGCGTCCGCACATTGAGAATTCAGATGAACCGGTGGAGTACCTTTACACTGATACGGAGCAGGGTCACAAACTGATTGAGGCCCACATTCCACCTACCGCTAATACCTCGCACAGCTCCAACATCAGTACCACGAGCAGGGAGGAGACCATCCTCTATGACTGGCGCTCCATGCAGACCAATACTGCAGACTGCAAAGAAAACCAGAAGCCACTAGAAGGCCCCAATGACAAGAAAGCCAATGAGGTTAAGTCTAAGTTGTTGCTGGAGACGGAAGGGATGACCGACAAGGAGCTCAGACGGAGGCTCATAGAGATGGGAGAAAGTCCAGGAGCCATTAGTCGTCGAACCAGGCCAGTCTACATTCAAAGGCTGCGCCGCTTGTTGCATGGGTCTAACTCGAAACCATCACAGCACCAAGATGAAGTAGAACAGCCACAAACAGGTATCAGAAGTGTCAGACTTAAAGATATTCAGTTTCATTTATTTGAGCTATCCTAATCATCTTGTTTTTGGATCCCTCTTTCCATGTGCAGGATGTGGAGGTTATAGCGCAGAGCTGAATTTGGCCCTGCGAATGTTCAAGCTGCCCGACTGTCAGGATGATGAGCAGGCCTTGTGCAAACAATTTGATCAACCAGATCAGAACAGAAAATGGAGAGAGGGCAATATCAAGTCCAGCTTCAATTACCTGCTGCTCGATCCAAGGTGATATTCAAGATTCATGTTCTAAAGCCAGACTGCAATTTTTACCATGTGCTAAAAGGCAAGACATCGTGTGTGATCAGATTTTTTTTTCCTTCCATGTGCAACCTCTTTTGCCATTTTACCTGAATTTATTGAAGTAACAAAATGGCACTGATTTATTTAATTTTGAACAGCTTTTTTTTTCTCTCCCTCTGTCAGAGTGACCAAAAATCTTCCGTGTCGTAGTCACGCCATGACCCCACAGGACTGTTTCCAGACATTTGTCAATGGCATTTTTTATGTGGGCAAAGGAAAACGCTCACGTCCTTACAGTCATCTTTACGAGGCCTTGGAGTACTACAAAGGCGATAAGACTTCAAAGGTGAAGTTTAACAATTACTCCGATGCGTATAATTGCATATTGAATCATTTCACTAATCTAAAATGTTGAGTACATTATATGCAGGAGTTAAAAGGTGGCTGACACTTTCATTGCTATTCGAAATATAAATAAAATACAACATGGATTTAACTTTTTTTTTTTTTGGCAACTATATGATAGAAACTCTGCTCCAAAGTGCAGCAAATACTTCAGATATGGAACGCTGAGCAGGGGGTCATCTCACTGCATTGCTTCCAGAACGTCATTCCTGTGGAGGCCTACACAAGAGAGGCCTGCATGGTAGAGGCCATTGGTAAGTGAAAGAAGAAACTGTTTTCTGTTTAATGTGTGACATAATCAAGATTTCCATTGTATGTCCTTTGCTGATAATTCTTAAGAGGTTCTTGGTGTCGGGTAGTGTCCGTTAGGATGGGGATTTGTGAAATCACCGAAGGTACTACGGAAGTGACTAGAATGTAGCTGTCGTTTTGGTGGGGAAAAAAGTCAAGGTTACTCTCACGTCATATGCAAATCATACCGCATCAAGCAGTTATGAAATCCAGTTTGTCAACCCCCCTCCTTTCCTAACGCTATTCGTATCACAGGATTGAAGATGCTCACCAACCTGAAGCGCGGAGATTTCTATGGTGTGGTGTCCAATTGGCAGCTGAAGAAAAAGCGCGAGCTGGGTGTCCATCTGCTCTACAGGGCCATGCAGATATTCCTGGCTGAGGGTGAGCGACAGCTCAGACCAGCAGACATAAGACAGTGAGGAATGAAGAGAAAACATCTTGATACAAACTCAAACTCAACAATTTGCGATTGCGTTTCATCCTGATGGTTCCTGAACAAGAGCTGGAATTACTTACAGCGCGGGTACCACTCTGCAGAGTGCAGACCGTGATTTGTGATCAAGTGTGACTGCAAAAATGTCAGGAAAAGCCTCATCGAACATCTGAACGTTATTTGGGCTTAATTAGAATTCCTTTTCTGGAAGTAGGTGCAGGTGTGGGCTGACTCACATGAAAACATGACTTTGAATGTAATTGGTGAAACATAGCCACATTTCCAGTTATTTAGAGGGCATGTACGTGCAACCACATTATCTCAGTTGTTTATTCTTCCTCTCTGAGAAAGGTTTCATTTCTCTTCACGTGGGTGGTACAGTTCATAGATCACATTCATGGTCGGGAAAAAAAGTTTTCAAATGAGATATCTTTGTTCCCATTTAGTTTTATGTCACAAACATGGCGTTTGCTCAGGAGTGTGAGTAGCTTTTTAAAATCATGTGTATCATAGTTTAAAATCATGTGTATCATACTTTCCTCCCAGTGGGATAGGTCTAGCATTACTATTGACACTTGCTTCTTTATTATTTCATACTAAAGTAGTTGCAAGGGTGGGGCAACATTTCTCTTTGTCTTTTAGCAGGTGAGTAAAATGGTTGTAAAAAAATATTAATTTTGTTAAATTTGCTGAAAATTACAAATGTAATTGTTTTATTACAATAAGGTTTGCATCAACCACTTGTTTTTCATAATATTGATTGAAATGCAGAATTCCACCTTTGGGGGAAACAGAAATGACAACCATGGTCTAACTTTAATAGTCAAACTGCCCATATTATCACGGTGGCTTACTGTAATATTAAACAAAGCTTTTCAAAATACAACCTCGGCCATGAACACGTATCTTTAGTACACTACCATATTTTAATGTTGGTATTTTTGGTGGTACTTGGGAGAGACATGTTTTTCTTTTCGAGGGCACTTGGGATAAAAACCCACCACTGAGATAGTGTATCAACACAAAGTTACGAATTGATTTTACCTGTACGTAGATTGAACAAGCTTAAGTCCGCATAGCCTTTTCAACATATTTATTGAAACATATTTGCAGAGTTCGGCTTATGTGAATCTCAGTCATAGCGCATCATCACTCGGACTTAAGTCTTGATTCCATTCCCACAATTAACCCTCCAAGGATATAGACACACACTCATGTACTGGTTCGCTGGTTAGAATGCTGCATGATCTTCCAACCATTTCAGTAATTATGTTACATGGGCAAAGTTTTTTTTCTCTCCAATATTAGAGTAGATTTCATCGTCTTATTCACACAGCATGAATTCATTACATAAAAGTTAACTAAGCTAAAAGCGATGATAGCCAGTCCCTCCCACCCCCTCCAGCCCGCCCTGACAGCACTTGGTAGCTCCTTCAACCAGAGACTGTTACACCCGCGCTGCAAGAAGGAGAGATACCGACGCTCGTTCCTACCGACTGCTGTCAGCCTGCTGAATAAAAATAACAACAATAATAATAATAATCATTAAATGATGTGAAAGAGAATTGTAAATAGCACTGCGATTTATCCATTTTGTGTTTATATTGCACTTAATTGAATGGTGTTTGTTGTTGTTTTTCTTCTTTCTACCTACATTCTTGCTACTGGAGGCTGTAATTTTCCACAGTGTGGGACAAATAAAGGATATCTTATCTTAAATCACTAGTTATATCAGGGTTATTACAGAAACACTGTCATTTGCTTGAATCGCTAACAAGCTCCATCAACCTGAGGGGGAAAAAAAAGTAAAATTATGTTTCCATTCAATGACAGCAATACAACTTGACCGTATAATCATCTTACAAACAAGAGTTTTGGATAGTTGTAGACGTATTGGTTGAAGTGTAAAATGATTTGTTTCATGATCTGACTTTGATTTGTATGTTGTGCCACTGTATTTTTGGGGTAAGCGCTCACCATGTAGAAACATCGCGGTCCTTGAAAAATGTTTTACTACTATGTATTCAATATGACACATTGGCACAGATGGCAATAGGAGTGTTTATTTAGATAAGATTGTTGAACTGATATAACAGTCTTCAACCCTACTGATTGTATTGTTTAATAATTTGAATAGTGTGATGTCATGCATAATAAAGACATACTGTACTGTCAGTACTTCATGGTTTTTTTTTTTGCCATGACGAGGATTGTAAAGAAGCATTCTTTTCATTATGATTACCAATTGCATTCCGTCCATCATGATTTTGGACTTTAAGCTTCAATATTTTAATTAGCATTTTTTTATTTATATATACTGTATATATAAAAAAAAAGCAAAACAGGACCCCAACTGTGAGTGATTTTCTTGTGCAAACATTTTATCATTTTTACCTTGAACCCATAGCAGGTATCACATTACAGGCAGGTGTACTGTATATCACATCATCATGTACTACTATAAATACAATTTTCATTGATATTAACGAGCCTTAGTATGGGTGTTTATAACATGACATTTTTATATGCACAAAAGTGTCATACCTTGTCATTTAAAATATTTAATATAATGTTGACCTTGTTTGCTAGCCATTCACATGGAGTGTTCTCCCTTGAACTAATGCAGGGACAAATCAAATAATTGATTTTATTGTATGATCAAGATCAACTATCGCAAGTTATTTTTTTAATGCATTGTACTGTAAAATGTCTTGACTTACATCAACTTACATACAAATAAAGGTTATCTTATCACAATAGTGTCATTTTAAATAGAATCTCACGCAACTGTACACATGATTTTTCAACAACAATTTAAGGTATTACTGTGATTGCAAATTTTAAAACACCTAGTGAAAAAAAAAACAATGGCGTGAATTTGACTTATGTTATCTTTTTGTGGAACGACTAATGACTTCAGTGGACACAGATAAACAAGCTTTGATGACACTGTAAAGCACACATTTCCAATTATGATGTTCTTAACTGTAGATGTACAGTATATTTGAATTTTTTTCTTCAAGATGACTGAAGATTAACTTTCAGGAGTCAGAGAAAGCATTTTATTCTGGTCAGCTTAGTAAATATGTAATTCTTTAAAACAAATGAAACTGCAATTTAGTATTTTTTTATTATCAATTTTTTTTATTTGTTTTGCAATGAGTAGTGATTGGCACACCTGTCCCACAGTCTAGAGGTGCCAGGCTTAAATCTCTGCCGAGACACTCCTTTGGCCTGCATCTCAAAACCATGCATGTTGGTTTATCTGCAAATTTTTAATTTTCCGTAAGTGAAAATATGAGTGGCCTAAGTGGTTGTGTGTGTCGTGACCAGTTGTGTACCCCACCTTTTGTCCAAAGTCACCCGGGATGCTTCAATTCACCCAGCTTTGAGGGCAAGTGGTTGACAAAATAGATGGATGGATGGAAAACTTGAGGAAAAAAAAATTGTCTGACACATTCCAATGGAAATTATTTAATTGAATGCAAGGATTATAACAAACAGTGGTGTTTTAATAAACAGGAATAGGAAAAGAAAATCTTGATTCTGTTCAGGTTCACCTTCATTAAAAAATTAGCTCATTAGAAAACACTTTAAAAAGAATCTTGTCGAATGCATAAGGGCATCTAGGGTATACTTATTTGCTTGCTTGCTTCACTTAATATTTTCAGTCATATATCAAATGTAAATGCAATTTTATTTTAAAGGTCATCTCCCCCCAAATATCTCTGCATCTTCAACCGGCATCCCAACCACCCCTTCCTGCTTTGCCTTTGCTGCTCGACTTGAACCCCTCCAGCACACCCGGTGTGATCGAGATGCAATCTGAACTTCCTGTCAGTTCGTACAAGCCGTGTTGGCCTGTTATTGGTGGAAGGCTTGGAGCAGGGCAGGCTACATATAAACAAGAGCATCATCAGCATATCGTGACATTATTCGATGTGAGGGTCAGCTGAAATCTGGGACACAGTTGCATTCATCGGTCAGTGAGCTCTTCCATACAGTTAAACCCACCGACAGCAATGAATGTTGATTGTGACCTTTGTAGGTTTTTTGGGGGGAGTGAGTTGGAGGCGTGGGGGTAAAAATAAATAAATACATCAAATTTGTCATTTTACTTGTGGAAAAGGCTCAATGGTTCGTTGTTAATGCCCGTGTGCAGGATCTGCCCGTTTTGCTTCAATTCAGAGTAATGGCCTACAACAGGGTACAATCAACGGTCGATGGTTCTTCAATTTAGCCAAACTCACCGACAGCGTTGAATGTTCACTGGGGCAAGCACAAACCTGATGGACATGGCTTCAATGTTTCAATCTCACCAAATGCTCTTGTGGGCTTTCCATAATTTGATGGCATCTTCTTGAGATTGTAAAAATGCCTATCCAATACTAATTTTAAACACAAATCCCATTAGTAAGCTACCTGGACACAAACATATATTTGTATGCCTATCCCCACTTGACATGTTCACCAAGTAGTACCAAGCCTGAGAATTACAGTGGAAAAGTTTTAAAATAGACGAACCGTTATGTTGAAATGAATCTAAAAAGAAAGGTATTATTAGAGCCCACTGTGCACTCCCTGGTCTCCACTAACAAGGCCCTTGCAAAAAGAACTGGCTTTGCCTCACTCATTGTTCGATGCCAGCAATGTTAACACTAGCCTGTTATGAACTGTCACCTAGTGTTATATGTATGCAACTCCTTTAACACGTTCTCATTATGACACTAAGGATAGTGTCAGTGTTACAAGAGGGCCTAATTTCCTTGAAAATAGCAGTCGAGAGAGCAGGATGTCATCTTGAAACAGCTGAGTCATGGCAGTTTTTAGGTGTGGCGTGCTCTCTTACAGGGCCACTGTCACGCAAGAGCCTCTTGCAGTGAGCAAGATGAAAATGTTGACTCACCGAAATTAAAAAATCAGTTTCGCTGTGGCGTAAACCTTCCTTTTCGGAGACCAGAACTGCCGCACACTTGCATAGAATGTTTTTTCTGAACAGTGCGGCGTTGTTGCTATTTGAGGCAGCGTCGATATTCGGCTTATTAGAAACTGTACATCAGAGGCCAAGTGTCAAGATGGCACCGGCAGAAAACATATGCAAGTGGGAAGCTTTTAAGGAACAGACGATCGCTCAGTTGATTAGGAAATGTGAAACAAAATGCCATGCCGACACAACCAAAGAGCATTAAGTACTTCAGAAATGAAATATTATTATTATTGTTATTATTATCCGAGCATTTTCATATTCTGCCTCTATGTGCGTGTGCACACACACACACCCACACACAAACACACCCACACACCCACACACACACACACACACACACACACACACACACACACACAGCACACGCACGCACGCACGCACACATACACGCACACTAAAAATCCCAATTATAAAATGGTGTTTGCTTTTTACTGCAAGCGATTCCTTTGCTCCCTCACAAAACAGGATTTGAATGACAGTGTTGGAATTGGCAGAAGTGGATGTTGCTTGATAAGGTCTTCTCTGGCTGCAGGAGGGGGGGGTGACAGCAAGAAAGATCTGGGCCAGGAAGAGAGAGAGAGAGAGAGATGGGAAGAAGCAGAGAGGGAAGGGCCCTGAGCGGACAATGTTGCTCTAATGTGAATGACAAGGTCTGCGCACACATCAGCCCTCAAACCAGCCTGGATGTGTGGGAGATGGATGATGGCGGATGGAGGCAAAGTCAGAGTGGGAGTGAGAAGAATACGAAGAGACAGGGGGAAGTGAGGGTGGGGTTTCAGGGTGTCCGGCCTTCAAAGGCGATGGCCTTAATGGCATGGACAGCTCTGACATTTAGCTCCTGAGTCATCTGTAGACGGGCAGAGGTGGGTTTCGTCAGGAAATTATAAACGATCAGGAGGCGCTTGCCAGTGAAATTAATATGAAGAGGATAGTATGCAAATCTGCTCAGAAGGGAATTGTTTGCACTCCTAATTTGGTCCCCCCTAAAGTGGTTCCCTGCACTTGGTTCTGCATGGAGACCAGCGAAATTCTATCGTCGCTGCAGGTCGAAATTCGTCAAAGATTCACCCAAAACACAACACCGACGGTTCCCAGTGGAGTTCCCACAACAGCAAGCTCACAGTCTTACTAACTGATATCGTCAAAGTTTCCCCAATTGCTGCTGGTTACGTGTTGGAACATCTTTGTCAATCCAGAAGGACAAATTCATACAGCGTGGATCAAATTACTCCCAAGTAACAAAGGAAGTGCCTGTGGTCAATATCTGAGTCGCATGTGAATGTCTCCTCAAATCTAACTTCAAAAGATAGCCTTTCCTTTCTTAGCTCGGGTTGCGCTTTAAAGCCAAGTCCAGGAGGGAAGGGTACAGTAGATCAGTTTTATATGAGAATTGTGGGTCTTATTCTTTTGTTTTATCTTGGTAATGACCACCAATAGCAGGCCAGGGTGTTGCCATGGCAGCCAGTGAACAACCAGTGGTTTGGAGCTTTATTTTAAGCTAAAATTACAGTGTTACTTTAAACGGCTGTTTCTGATTGGTTCCCAATAACTAAAACGACAGATTTGCTGTTTTCAGTTTTTTTTGTTAGTTTTTTTTTTCAAATCTTTGTGTGGTCAATTGCTCACACAAAAATAACATTTGATTTCAGCACAGATCAACAAATGTTTTTTTTTCTTTTCTTTACTTCTGTGTCAAGTCGACCTTATTTCTTCAGCCCTAAATTACAGCAACGTCTCAAAGGGCTTCCCATCCCCACAGTCTGTGCCACATCTGCATTAAGTCTTCAAGAAATTATGTAAGAATCTAAATCACAAAATTCAGGCGGAGGTACCAGAAGATGTTGCTGAAATTTGGATTGTGATCATTTGGTTTCTGATTTTTCGTGAACATTGTTGTAGTTTTGCTTTTCGAAACACAAATCAAATTTGTGATGATTACTCTCTATTTGGAGACCAGTTTCAGCCAGTGGTGTTGTTGTGGAGGAAAGCCCTCCTCAGTTTACATTGAATTGTGTCTCACAAGTAGGAGGACATTCCTGGTGAGGGTGCTACTGACTGCCCGCAGGTATAGACCGGCCGCCTCTGTCTGTCTGCTGATATCAAACCGCGACGATCTGTTTAGTTGCCTGACTTAATGCTCACCTGCTCACGCGCCTCTGGCTGTGTGTGTGTGTGTGTGTGTGTGTGTGTATGTTAGACTTGACTTCCTCTGTCTCGTCACAGCTGGAATGTTGTCTCTTTCTGGTGCCCTGCAATTACAGACATACAGACACACACAGGAAATTACAGATGGATCCCTGCTGGGAGGACGAAAGCCTAAACTGGACACATCCCTGTCTAAATCTTGGGCACGGGTGTTTGGGCAATAATTGTTCACTGGATTTGGTGGCACCTGCACAACATTCCGAAATTCAAGATACACTACATATAGTTGTTTATACTGATTGTTATAAAGTGGGACCTCAAATCACAAACTCATTCCGTGATCCCGTTCGTCACTCGTAATGTTCATAAATCGAGGGTAACGTTTCCAGGGAAATGAATGGAGGCTCACCACTTGTTCACCGTGCTGCCGTAAATACAGGAATAATTATCACTAAAAATCCTTGTATTTATTTTACGTAATTTACAAACGTTACAAATATTATTTCATGGTTTTTCATTTCATGTGGGCTTAATCTTGAATTTGTTCCTTCAAATATATTTCCATTTTTAGGGACAAAAAAACAGGAACAATGTTGATTGTTTTTGCTTATTAATTACATTTTCTATTGCTCTCAGTTGTTCCTTAATGAGGACCAAAGACAATAAATTCCATTCTTGTTTAATAAATAGCATTTATTATTGTGTCATGTTCTTTTATATTACTGGTACCTAAAATATCAACATAGGTTTTCACTGTTGCGGCGAGTATATGAGAAAGTCTACACGGACTGGCAGTGAATAATGTCATGGGAGAGGAGCGAACCAGGGAAGAAGCGGGATAAGTGAATAATAGCCACTCGGCTGCAGGAAGAGTAAGAGTACCTCGCTCTCACTTTACCCCTCCTTCCTTCTGACACACACACACACACACACACACACACACACACACACACACACACACACACACACACACACACACACACACACACACACACACACACACACACACACCTAAAATGCATGAGATACTCCTCAGGGCACCAAATAACAACGTTCTTTGTCATTATCGTCACCCAGCCGAAGCACCCTCCAGTCTCCCGCACAATCCATGACGTGTCATTTACATTGTGTGGTAAAATGGATGCATCAATAGACTCACCCAAAAGCAGAGCAAAGTCCCTTCCTCTCTGATTTTTGAGTGCTTTAATAGCCGGCAATCACACTCTTGAGTTGCGCCTCGTCAGAACCGAGAAGCAAATGAGCGACATTCAGCCAAAACCCAACTGACGAAACTGAGTACTATCACGACGGCAAATGCTTGCCTTGAAAGAAGTCGTTTTTTTAAATGCAACAGATGTGCGTTTTCTGACTGGATTAAAAAAAAAAAACACCAACTCGTATTCAACTGTAGAGGCGAACAAACTGGAGGGAGGCTGCAGGATGCTGAGGTTTGGGAGGAGCACTGGTTGGGTTGAGGAGTGTGAAGGGGTTTGTGGGATATGTGGTGCAGCTGTTAAACTTGAGGAGATTGCTGAAAATAGACGGGATGTATTACTTTACACTTAAGGGGCTTTTGCGCGCATATTTACTTAAAGGGCCGTATTTCATTGCAAATCGACATACGGGGTCAGTACTAATCGACACCATGACTGTTTGGTTTCATTAAATTACACAATTTTGCATTTGTTTAATTATTAGACAGAAATTCGAGCAAAAGAAAAAGGCAATGTGTTTCTATATGCAATTCGTTAGAATAACAACATGGGATAATGAGCAAGCTACATCACAGGCACAGCGTTGCTGTCATCTTTTTACTCGATGGTCTCATACCGTAAAAGGCAAGGGTGTGCGTGGCATGCGGCAACAAACGCTGGGCTGGTGGGGGTGGTGTGCTGGTGTTAGACTGCAGACAGACCCGAGGTGCCGTCGTATGTGTGTGTGCACCTCCATCATGTCTAGACCTGGGCAGAAAAAGAATAAAACACACACACACAAGGATAATTTTAGGTGGTGGTTTGCATTACACGCGATTAAATGTAATTGAAGCCTTGATGCAGTAGACTCAAGAGAAATATAGGATTTTCCTTTCAGATCATTTTATAAGACATTTGTAGTGGGGCAATGTGTTTAGAGAATAATGAGTAGCATAATTAAATGGAATAACTCTTTAAAAAGTGCCCTTCATTGCATGTTTTTTTTTTTTATGTGTACAACAAGCCCACTCACAACCTATAAACACTGTAGGTGGTCTTGAGAAACAAAGATGAAGAGCCCACTTGGGCGTACATTTGCACGAGATTCTCTCTCTTTCGCTCTCTTTTTTTTAACCCTTAAAGTAGTACTGTACATCAGTTAAGTTTCAGTGAGCTCAGTATATTGGCCAGCGTATCTCAAATTACATTTTCGGCTGCTTTGTTCTGCAGCGTATACACAGCCTGTCACGGAGTGCCTGCAAAAAGCGTAATAATGTTCAGAAGTTGTGTTGAAATGTTCACAAACAAAATACTGACAGAGCACGAGAGAGAAAAAGAGAGCTTTTGAAACAACCCACCCATAATGAAAGGCGTGTCTGCTGAGAAAGATCCAAACTTGTCTCCAATTGTAAATGCGTTCTGGGCTCCTTTGTGGCTGCTGAGCCCATTGAAAATTCCGGGTGAATATCATATCTTTAAAAGTATTTTGAGCCACTTTGAACACAATACTTTGGAGAGGTTTTTCAGAGAGATGTTCCCACCCTATCCTTTGCCGTACGCAGCATTTGCTTCTTGGCAAACATTCGACAGAGGTCATGATTTCGTGCGGTGAGCGCAAGGGCTTCTTTCTAAAAATATCCAAAAGTGTACCGTGCTAGGTTTCAGCATTTTTAGTTTGCGTACACAACAGCCCCCCCCACCCCCCGCCCCAGATCTTAAAGTACAAATTTGCATGCAGATGCTACGGCCGATTTCAAGGATCTCTTTTTCCCCCCTTATGGCTACCCCATTTTTCTTTACAGGCGCTCAGTCTTTTGTTATTTAAAGCAGTCTACACAAAGCTCTGTTGAAACCTGTGTTGCACACAAACGCCATTGTCATAAATTAACTTGATAATTCAAAGAAATTATGGTGACAATCTGTAAACGCAGTTGCTAAAGAAAGCAGAAATCTCCCCCAAAAGTGGCTGAAAGGTGGCTCGCTACAAAGAAACTTGTCAGGGAAATATATTTCTTCAGAGTTCCTCCGCCACGGATCACGGAGAAGGAACAATGGCTGACCTTGGCTGGATGAAAAATTGCCGCAATTGTTCAAATTTAGCTTTGATGTTAAAATAAAGTGAGACCGCGCTCAGCACAGGAAGCATGCCACAGGAGAAATTGCATCTTTTGTGCTCTTAGAACTGATCTCATTTTTTGTTCTTAAAGCTGCAGTTAGGAATGATTTTCTTCTCTTTGCTCTCAGGCTCACCCTATACAGTTTCAGGTCTATACCCTTCAGTGATTAAAATTCAAAAGAAGTAAATATAGTGGAAGACGAGCTGACCAAAGTATTGCTAAAAACTTCGTCTGTACTCGAGCAGACATTTGCTTGACACCTCAGCAAAAAGAGGCTATTTTGTCACGTGTATCGACACTCCACACAGATACCACAACCCTTGATATAGTTTGCATATTAGCGTTGCATCTACTAATAAATCTCTTGGTAGCTGGTTAGCTGATGCTTCATAGCAATTATTGGACTGGAGTCAATTTGAAGGAAAGCAATCAGAGGGTGAAGAAAGCAACACGGGTACGTGCTAGCTAAACAAATAAAATAGCTATTGCAAATTGTCATGGTCGATAAGTATTATAAAACACCCAAGGATTACCATGGCGAGTTAAAATGGTGTGTGTTTCCTCCAGGATGATTTTGCAGCTGTTTTTGTGGAACTAAAACTTTTGTAGTACCTCCTATTTTGCATACATAACCGTGTGCAGACCACACTTTCCATTTTGATCACAGTCAAATGTGGGCATTTGTAACAGTACTCGAAGTTGTGAGTGCCAAACAATAAGCGGTTTTGTCTAAACTGACCTTATCATTGAACCCTGATTGTTTTGTTGAACAACCCTTGCACATCATAAAGAAATCATCGAGCTACTGGGTGGGATATGTTTAGTGCCTGACTTGCAATCTACAAGTTCCTATGTTGCAAAGACGTTTTCCTTTCTTTAAAATTCCTCATTTTTTTTGCTCACTACATGGGTACAAACAATGGGACAAGCTGCATTTTTTTTGGCTTGGTTCAAACCAAATGTGCTGCCAGCTAAATGAGCCATTTTATAAATGAACAGACGTTTGAACGTTTCTTAACACATGTGGTGTTAATCATTAAAAAAAGAAACAACGCTGATAATCAGGACTAACTGCTTCAATCTCCTGCTTTGGGCTTTGACGATTGTCATCTTTTTCAATAGAGTACAAGTAATCTTGTTTGAATCGCAGTTTGTTTCTGTCTTGACCATCCTTTGGTGGTCACTTGGTTTGGGTTTGCGTGACTTTGCCAGCGCTCAAGTTGCACAACACAATTCACAGGATGCTGAAAGATTATTTTAGACGGTCCCATAGCAATGTTTTTCTCCTATGACAGCAGGGTCTGGCAGGCAATAACCCTTCTTGAAATCATCAATAAACTTTTTAATCACAGGGCTGACAAATGATCAAGGGCGGGAATGAGCTAAGGATAACAAACATAATAAGAGTTAGCAGTCCAATTCTCACCAGATAACTGAGAACTCTTGTTGAAAGCTTGATGGATTGATGCTTTCTGTGGAAACTAACCACTTCCTGGGCTTGAAATATCATTTAACAACAGACATAAAATTCAGACACATAGATAGAAATACCACATGAGTTGGTTCTTCTTGTCAGAACTAAGTCAGAACCCAATAAAAGTCTGCATAATGGGCTGTTACTACTGTTAGTTGGTATTAATTTTGGTTGGGAGGACCAAGATTTTTTTTTCCCCCAAGTATCATAACATGTTTATTAAGAGTCATAATTAAATGTATGCATCCGGCCAGTTTTCATTCTGAACCCCATAAGGTGTTTTTTATTGTTTATTATTTTTAAACAATATCGTGATAGAGGCCCGAAGACCACACAGAACAGCAAACTCGCCAAACCTACAAAATCGTCACAAGTCTTGATATATATATACAGTCATTCATCATTCATTCATCTTCCGAGCCACTTGATCCTCACTAGGGTCGCGGAGGGTGCTGGAGCCTATCCCAGCTGTCTTCGGGCAGTCGGCGGGGGACACCCTGAATCGGTTGCCAGCCAATCGCAGGGCACACAGAAACGAACAACCATTCGCACTCACACTCACACCTAGGGACAATTTCGAGTGTTCAATCAGCCTGCCACGCATGTTTTTGGAATGTGGGAGGAAACCGGAGCACCCGGAGAAAACCCACGCAGGCCCGGGGAGAACATGCAACTCCACACAGGGAGCCCGGAGCTGGAATCGAACCCGGTACCTCTGCACTGTGAAGCCGACGTGCTAACCACTGGACTACCGGGCCGCCCATATATATATACACTTTTTTATTATTATTATTTGTTGGATGGGTGTATTATTGCTGGAAAGAAAGAAATTATTCACGATATCGCATCAACAGTCATTAGTTTAGTTTAGGGGTTTTTTTTACCCCCAAAATATAAAGTGTTCTTTATTTTGGTTAATTACAACACTATAAATTATTTAAATTCATACCAGAGTCAAACAAATGTATCTCTTCAAATAAACAAAACAAAACAACAACAGCACTTCAAAATGACAACTCATTTTCTTTAAAATCGCTTGCCACTTTCTTGATGGCAGAAGATACACTGTTCAACACCGAATAACATATCTTTTCAGGTCAAGACGAGCCTGCTATTGCATCCATGGAAACTACACGGCTGCAGAGCTCATTCAAAAGAAATGCCCCGAGTTACTCAAAGATAGATGGCAATAAAAACTCACATGCTGGGTGGCACTTTGCCATCATTGAGATATTCTATACGTAAACGTTAAGGCAGCTCTATGGTGGTCTTATTTTTACGATAATGCCGCTCATGCTCGGTGTAAATGAGGCAATAAAGACATGAAGACGAGGAGTTAGTGTTGGCTCAGAGCTTTGATCCTATGCCCACTTGTCCCCGGGATTGCTGTTTTTGAAGTGAAAAGCATTTGGAATCCGAGGCCTAAAAATGAGGACACCCAGAAGCAACTGATAATCGGTGCAGCAACACGGGCTCACAGCGTCTGACTCGCAATGGAAATGACCACCAACAATAAATGTCCATTATCCCTGTTCACTCCTTCCCTCATGTTTCCAATGTGTTATCCGCCACGGATCAATGGCTTAATCGTGCTCCCGTTGTATTTTGGCCGCGATGCTATTGAAAGCTATTTGCACCAAGTAGGGAGGCTAATGACCCAGCGCTGATGCTCTGTGTTTGGCCGGGAGCTCCGATCAAGCGAAGGTAAGTAAACTCATATATTCTCCAGGGGCCATACTAATGAGAGGGAATGAGAGCACAAGGTACGGTTCATCATCTGTTTAGGAACTTGGAAATTTGACCCGCTAGTCCAAAAATGATTGCAGCATTTAAATACTTGCAATATTTAAACACACCAATGACGATAATCGGTACGAGACACGTATGACGCTTTGCCATAGTCCAATTGACAATAACATACGAGTACTTTTGTTTTTATTCTTTCCTATATTAGATTGATAATGACTTGCTTTGTTGAATATTGACATCACATTGCTGTAAACCGACCGACACTGATGCAAAGTGGCATGAGGTGGAAGGAGGAGGTAATCTCATCTGCCTCTTTGATTCAGATCAAATCTGGCGACCTCTTACTACTACGGCTCATGTAGAAATATTTAAACTTGTGAATGTAGAAAAAAATAGGGAAACAAAAAGACTGTCTTCAAGAATAGGAACCCAATAGCACTGTGTATTTGTGTGTGCATAAGCGTTTTCGTGTGTGTTGGTAATCCCACCACCGGCAGACTAATGATAGGTCTTATCGACACCCTGCAGTCAATGTGAGCCTTTGTCTCCTCTCAGGAGGCTTGACGGAAAGCCTTGGGGGCTCCTGCCTCTCAGCCTTTTCATTCGTTCAGCCGCTGATAAAAATGAACACTAAAATGGCCACTGTTTTAATGCTTCATAGGCACAAAACATCATGAAAAAAATCTTCACTTCGGGTGGTTCATGGACTAAAAAGCTAAAAGATTTGCTGAAAGTCTGTCAAGGTTGAGATGTTCAGACAATGTATTTGCGTGAGTGTGTGTGTGTCTATAATTTTAATAGATTCATATCTGTGGCGAGAACCAGACGCTATTAGGTGAGTCCAAAGTTAGCTGAAAGCTAACAATTTGACTGGGCCCCTATCGCTGCTAGTTTTACTAGATTCCGATCAGCGGTGAGAAACAAGGGAAGTCGCACAAAGTAAAGCTTCATTGGCAGAATAATATGTCCATCCATGCGCAGAAGAGTCGCGTGCAAAGGACAACTTTATCTATCATAGAGTAATAAACGCCATCACACTGCAGTGTGCTGTTATAAAGTCAGTGTCATAATTATACTTGCTGGAATACGCCAAACGACCATGGCTCGGAGAAACTGACATGATGGCGAGTGACATTTTTAATCATATGCTTTTATATTGGTCCTTGAAAGTACTGTATGTCTTCAAATGAAAATGCTTTTATTTAAAAACATATATATATATATATATTGCATGTCGGGCCGTGCGTCTTTGTGTTCAGTGTGCATTTATTAATTGGTCCAGATATCATGGAGCTTAGTATATGATGATAGCCATTAATGCAGTTGTACTACTAATAATTAATAATAGTTATGCATGATGCTGTGTTTCTGTAGATTGCACATTCCCTGCTAAAGCAGGTATTGGCTTGCTCAGAATGGAAACAAAATTAAAGCAAATCCCTGTGTAGGAAGAGCAGTTCAGAAAATTGATGGATAGATGAATTGCTATTTGAGCACAATAAATTCCATGTGCAGGAAAATAATTTTGTATTTAATTTCATAATCCTACATTCTCTCTTGTACATGGTTGATACCTACATTAAAGTAACAAATTATATTTATAGAGTAATGATGATGTTGTGTAATTGAATGCTTTGCAGATTTTTGAAAATCCTATTACAAAATATCCTGAGGTAACACGGTCCCGTGGTGATGTTCTTCACAAAAGGTTATTTTTATTTTATTTTTTGACAATTTTAGGGGTTAACCAAAAGGCTTTGGGGTAAGCATTTGTTTTCCAGCTGAGTTGTGAGCTCACCTTTCCCTTATGGTTAATGCTTCACTCACTGAGAACAAATGGGGGGGGGGGGGGGGGGGGGGGGACTGATTAGACTTAAAGTGTAGACATTATATACTCTTGAAATCGTCCCAACAGTCCTAACCTCGGAGGAGAAGTGATGTATTGGCCTTATGGGGGACATTTAGTGGATATTAGTGCCTGTCGAATAGAAATAACAACCTACATTTCCCGTGTGTCACTGTGTCGGTAGGAATAGGAACGTTTACAATGTACTCTTACATACTTGATGTACTCTTACTCTTTGCTTTGGCACATTCCTTCAACACCTCCCCAAGTTGTGGAATAAATCTCAACAGACTGACTGAATTAATTTTAAATACCTGCAATTCCAAGTCAGATATAATGTTGGTGAAAATGTCAATATATTATAATACATGTCATTAGCAGGTTTTATTAAGTCTTCTCCTTTCATGTACAATATCTTTATAATTAAGAGCGTTTAATGCCTCGTGGTGGTATTTGCACTCTTGTGCTCCCTTTGAAGGTTTTAAAATGAACCAAATACCAAAATCCACCCACCCCTTGAATAATTTTGAAGCTACGGCCATTTTGAAATATTTTTCCCTTTGTGTGGATGCAGGTTTAACACTACTTCTAACACTTGTCCATAAGGTTTATTCTTTGTTATCCATTTCAGCGTCATTTTCGAGCCCCTTGCCGATGTAAATTGCCGCCCATCTTCCGCTTGTCCTTTGGCTGCGAGCGTGAAAGGGATAATGACTCGTTCTGTCCCGGCGTGCTGCGGTGAATCAATCGGACTTGACTGAGTGACTCACTTGGCTGTCACTTCCCGTTTGCGTCTTTGAAATATGACACCATTTGACAATGTGTGGCGTTAGCTCTCTGCAAAAAGAAAACCACCCTACTTGTTTTCGTCCAGCAGGTTTAGAGAAACTTGGACACTCCTCAAAGAGCAGAGAGAAGACATTCGAGAGGAAATGAGTGGCGTGTGGGTGGTTTGAACATACTCTACTGTTTTCCTTTTTTTCTTCTTCTTCTTCCCTCCCTGGATTCAATCTGCCTCATTTTAGCAGTTCCTGAACCAATAGGCTGGTATGTAATTGTACATGTGACTCCATATGCTCTGGTATGTTCATATGCGGTGCATCCATCAATTCAGATGAAAGAGGTGGCACAAACCAAATTCTTGATGAGATGTGAGCATGTGTAAAAAACGTGCGAGCAGGCAGTCACTGGATCTTTGACCTCTTGTTTCCTGTTTTTCTTTTCTTTTTGAAAAGGCTGTCTTTGGTGGCCAATGTAGATGGAAGAAAAACCTGGACCACTGCAAAGGCAGTCTCTGCTGTCCAGGCGACAGGAACAATCATTTTCAAAACAGAAAGATGGCCTGCGTGTGTGAGTGTTTGTGGGCAACCAAAGAGAGGACATCGTGGAGCTGTGACTGCTAAAGAAAGAAGGAACAGAAGGGAGGTGTAACAGGGAAAAAGAGCAGCAGAAGACTGAAAATAAAGGTTGAACACAGCTTCCTTAATATAAAAAAATCATTACAAACTCAAATGAACATATTTAATATGTTCAACTGAGATTAAAGTGAATAGTGAGGTTATGGCATGTGGTCATTGTTCAGCCAGTTTTTAACAGTGTGTGGTCTTATCATTCTTGGCAAAATATGATTGTACCAGAACTAACCATGAACACAAAAACATTACAGTGCATGTGCTTATAATTTAATTTTAAAAAACAAAACTTAAATGTGAAAATTAGGATCATAAAATTGTGAGCACAGTGTTTAAATCAGTGCGCAAAACAATAAAAGCTTGGATAGTGAGCTCGTCATTCGAGCTGGTGACTAGAAGGGGGAAAAACATTTTCTTCGCCATTCACCTCTCCTCTTTAACTATTCCCCTCTCCATGCACGTCTTGCATGGGAGAAAATGATTTAGTGCTAAACAGAGAAAGAGAGAGAGAGAGAGAGAGAGCATTAATCAAATGGAGAGTGCTCATTTGGGGAGCTGCAGACAAAAAGGGTGGATGAAAAAAAAAATCTGGGTTGAAACAGCAGAATGTTTGTGAAAAATAAGGAAATGCCGGAGATGACAGAGAGGATGTAGCAGTTGAATTAGGCTGGTAGTTCAAGCCTTCACCTGGCAACTGTGACTCAACACCAGACTGACACACATGAAAATATACACAAAACAAAAAGATGAACGCAAACAGGAGCTCCCAGTTCTGAGACACAGCTGAAAGAGGCAAATGGTAGAAAAGGCAAGAGAAGACGCACATCGACCTGAGACAATGTGTAAGTAAGCCTTAGGCAAAGTGAGTTCTCTTACCTTTTTTTCCATTTCTTGTCGTGTTCTGCTGTGGGGTGTCCCTCCCTCCACCTCTGTGTTCGAGGCAATTGTTCTTGTTTTCTTCCTGTTATGGCAGCCCCAAACATGACCTGGACTGAATCAGAGCAAAGAAGGGAAACGCGGGATGAAGTGGCCCATGACAAAAACTTGTATGAAAAATTAAATATGTTTTATTTAATCTCCTGTGAGACTCGAGTTATTGCCACTTCTAGTCAATCTCACCACAGTGCGTTAAGAAAAATGTACGACCAAGATACGGTAAGCGCAGATGGCGGTAGTTCATGACCTACTGCAGAATTTGCTTCCATAAAAGCCAGCGTAAATATAATCTAATGTTTTGGATTGTATCCAAACTTTTAGTAACGTTTTTGAGAGGCAGAAGGCAAAGCTTAAAATCCCTTAGTGTGTTTAAAGATAAAGAAAACGTTTGCTCAGTGCAACAAGGAATGAGGTTCAACTTAAGGTCAGGTATGGCAGTCAAGACACGATACACCGTACAATTATTATAATTATTTTTTTAAATGAGACTGCCTCTTGACTTGCCTCTCCTTCCTATCATAGTTAATTAATTGTGCCACTGGGACGAGCATGTACATACAGTACGTGTTTAGGGTGTACACATAACATCTGATGAATTTGCTTACAGCTGTGACAGCTGCCACTATGAGCGCACACACACACACACACACACGCACACACACACAAGTGTGTTGTCTCATTTGTTTCATTCAGCTGCGCACATAATGCACAAAAGGTTAAGCAAATTGTGTATAATGGCCCGTAGACAATGTATCATTCGCATCCACGGTCAATCTCACTCACTCACACACACACACACGATCTGCAGCTTTGCCAGTGTGTGTTGGAAAAAACTGAAGAAGAAAAAATAAATAAATGACTTGCACTGTTGGTGCTCTTTATTCCAGTGAACAAAACAGACAGACTCGCTCCTCTCCTCATTCATTTTAATGATAAAACCTCCTCAGTCACACTCTTTTTTCCTGTTCCAGCACCCCCCCCCCCCCCCCCACTCCGACCAACCCAACCCGCACCACACCAGCCGGGTGGAGACCCTCCCAAAAAGCCACAGCCAGGCAGAAACAGTGATCCTTTGTTTAAAACCCCCAGACTCCCCAGTCCACCAACAGTACCCCCCCCCCCACTCCATTTCTTTTCTGCTAACCCCTTACCATGCTGCGGATGATGCTGTTCAGCAGTGACAAAGGCATGGTTCAACACAAGCACTATTATGAAGTGAGGGATGCAATAAAGGTATGGAAGGTGAGGATAGTGACGGTAAAACAAAACAACAACAAAAAAGATTGTCCTTTTTGCTATTGCAGTTTCCCTCACTTTCCGGGAATTCTGGCACGTCACTACGACATTAAAAGCCACCTTCCTGAATGAACAAAACGAACCTGGAAGCATCAAGTCACATGCTGAACAAATTTCAAGTTTTTACCACCAGTAATTTGAACCGCTAAGGCAACAATGTGAAAAGTAGAAACAAACCTGATACTCTTGTTTTATTTTTGCTCCATAAAGGGGAAAAAAAATTATATACACATAGCACCAAAATAGGTGGGTGATGTTCCACACAAGTAGACCATAAAAATAGTCCCCAAGTACACAGCTTCATTTTCTTCCAGAAAAAAAAAAATCCTAGGAGAGACAATTTTAGACTTTTCATTTTGGCACTGAACCCAATCATGTGAATACAACAGTTTCTTCTCTTCTAATTAGTCTCAGGGCAAGCATCATTTAAGGGGAATACAGTTTGACAACAGGGCCTAAAATTCCTTTTTTTTTTTGGTGTCAAAAACATACATAAACATTTCAGCTCGTATGGTATAACTGCTGAAAACATTTTTTGGGGGTTGGGTTGTTGTTTGCTTTAGCTTTTACAATGTGTGGCAGCATTATATGTATATGCACAACACGTCTCTCAAAATCTACACTTATGTGTCATTGCTACCTTCAATACAGGTGCCGACGAAGCACGAGAGACAACGTTGTGAACATGCCTGTGTGTGTGTGTGTGTGTGTGTGTGTGCGTGTGCGTGTGCGTAACTCCCAGTGATGCAGCTCAGCCTTGATCTAGACTCGCGCCTCCCTCAGACTCCCCCGCTGCGCCTTCTTCATTAATCAATAGGACAGATGAAGACAGACTTGTGCTGGGATGCAAGGCAAAACAATAGATGGCGTGTGTGAGTGTGAATGTAAAGGAGGCTGAATCGTCCTCGGGGAGAACCTGGCAGACATGATGCAAGGCTTCAAGGCTTCCTGCCCACACAAAGATCATTCAGACTGGATTTGCTTTCTTGTACCAGCCGAAAAAACAGACTCAATTTGATAGATGATTTGCATACATTATGTGTAGTGTGTGTGTTTGTGTGTGAGTGAAGGACCCAAACCTACAAAAAACGGCGTCACTCCAAAAGATGAGGGGGGAACCCCCCCCTCCCCTGAAAAAGCTGCTTTGATCAGTTGCGATTTTCACCCAAGTCCAAAAACTGTGCAAGCAGACAAAACAGTAATAACTTGTTCTGACTGATGTGCCAGTCTCCACTCTTAAACCGAAACCAACAACAATCAAACTCTTTAAATTAATTAATTAATTAAAAAAAAGGACAAATAGAAACGTCACAAATGACAAGCCAGTCATGAGACCGTCTGAAGATAAAAATAGCTGATCTTGTGTTTCATCTCAACAGAGCTACTTGGTGTATCTACTCGAGCGGGCCCTTGAGGGGAGCACGTTGCTAGCCGTGTTCAGTGAGGCAGGACAAGTGACATTTTTTATTATTATGATCATATGATCTCATTATGATATCATTTATACTTATTTCTCTCATCCCAGAAAGTCATGTCTAATTCAACTCGGGTAACGCTGAGACAGAATTACGAATCTGGTAATTGGTCACAAAATAATTTGTGATTAAATTACTTATAGGTGTCATTGTGTCTATGTCTTGGAAGCATGTAACAACACCCTTGACATGCATCGAAATCACTTTGACATTTGCATTATATTTTCCAGTGGAAGAATATTGGTTGGTCTATTACTTTTAATGTAGCCTTTTGATTTTAAACACATGGTTCAGAGTATTTAACATTTTCTTCATGACCTCAGTAAATCAATGTCAAGACTTTATGGAGGCAATCTTAAAACATGTGGGACATGGCTGTGTGGTTTCATTTGAGTTGTCTTTATAACGGAAGCGAACGTGGGCCATTTCCTGGTCTTCCAAACCAATCAAACCTTCTCACATATTATACAGCACTACAGTATGCAGGTACGTTTAAATAGTGTGTAAAGTTGGGTTATGACTACTATGTTTACACCGAGTTACACCATTCACCTCACTATTAAAGGACCTAATTGATTATTCGATCATTTAGAATGTTATTGAATTTCTCGAACTAATTGCTCATTAATAACAGCAAATAGCAAAAATGTGTGAATAATTGATACACAGTCACTTATAATGGAAAAAAAGTGAAAGTAACAACCCCCCTAAAAAAAAAAAATATTGAATAAGAGTTCATATACAGTTTCTTGATTTGCCACCTCTGCTGACATCCGACTCTCATTGAACGAGTCGAGGCAATCTGTCTGTTTACACCGTAGTTGGTGATATGGACTGTAACAATTTTTTTCTACATTTGGAAACCACTTGAATCTATTCTGACTATATATATTTTTTCAATTATCTTTCCGCTGCCATGATGCTTATCCAAACTGTACTATCTTTCAGACCAAAAAAAATCTAATTGTATTCCTTGATCCTTCAAGTGTAAATCCCCCCCGTTGAGAGAAACCATACGGAGAAAATGTTTAGGTTATCACAGAGATCAATTTAAGAAAATTACAAAAGTGTGATAAATATGGATGTTATAGCACTAACCCCAGTCTGTTGTAGATGTGTAGATTGCAACTCACAGTTCCCGAACAATTAAACCAATTTGATGAAAATGACAAACCCAGACACGAAATCCTGTGTTCGTTCCTCACCCGAGATGCCCTTATTGTTGAAGCACATTGTGTACTGTGACATTGTACCCAAGCCTGACACCCAGACAAAGGAACCAATGCGGGCCTCGAGGGGGCAGATGACAAACACTCCTAAACCATGGCCAGACATAATCCCCCACCCCCCCATCAAAGCCCACAACAAACGCACAGTGGAGGGGGGCCTATTCAGGGCATATTAGGGAGGTGAAGGAGGCCAGGCACTGGGGGACCCTCCCCACACGGCTCCCCTAATCATATGAGACAACTCCTCCAGAGGCAGACCGCCACCAAATCCTTTCCCGCCTCGGCAAGACCCCCCTTTTCATCCTCGCTGTACCCCGCCCAACATATGACCTAGACACATCCAGTGTTTACAAGGGTGGGCGGCCATGAATTGGATAGGCTGACCAAAATGAGCAGTCTCTTGGGAAATGTAGCATAATTGTCCGTCTTTTTGGGGGCCAAATTAAACAAACTTGACTGAATTCAAGTACCCATACGTCAACAACCCCCTTGTCATTTTAACAAACGGGCACGTTCCATAGAGCGCGCCACTGATGCAGAATGATGAGCGAGACACCATTGCCTCGTTATTTTGTCTTCAATTAGATAGGAGATGATGAGAGACAATGAGAGAAGCACTGGTAATCATGAGTCTTCCCGACTCACGCTGAGAAACAGAACTTCATTACGTCCGATGGCCCCTCATCGCCGATAAAGCCCCAAATGTGTACAGGTTCATTCATGGGAGGTTTTCAAGCATAGAAGGCTCAGAAAGTGGAAGAACCGAAAACTGAGAAACAGGCTAACTAAAGATACCTACCCAAGTAAATATGTGTCCTCTCTTCATGTTAAATGGCCTGACTTCTCAACTTGAAGCCCTGCAATTTTAGGTACAATTTTGTAGGTAAGCCGTAACATGCTAGTTTATGCTTGGCCCGCAAAAGCCACACAGTGGGACAACTCAAGACGGCATTGCCCGCTTTCCTTTGGTGCTATGACCACAAAAATGAACGAGAACATGGGCTGTGTCAAATAACTAAATTCATACGACAACTATAGCTCACTTTTGCCTCTTGAGGTATGAAGTGTTGCTGCACTAAAAACATTAATTTACAAACAGTACGAAGGCAAATTTGACAAGTAGGAGTCAGGGATATTATTAGAAACAAATACTTATGGTGGGTGACGAGACGAGAGCTCGAGTGAACTTCTTGGGAGGGATTGGCTGACAGGAAGTGAAGCGATGATGTCTTTTCATCTTCACCGCCGCATAAATGTTGTACAAGCTTAGTTCTGCGAGAAAAAGCTCAGACAGTGCCTATGTCAGCTCAAGAAAAGTTGGAAGCACAGGAGAGCGTTCATCTGAGAAATGACTCTAACCCGACATATTGCTGGTTTCAAGGCGAACCTCCTCATTTAAATCATATGAAGCTTTGCTCAGACCATCCAACAAATACACGATCACAAAAATGTGAACATTTTCTCTTTTCAACTTGGCAGACGAATTGTCCTACCCCAGCCCTTCCACCGCTAGCCTTTCACCTCTGATTACAGTAAAAAGAGCTGATCTGAGATGAACGCTCACACCGGCTCTGACGCTTTGTCATAAGTAAGAGAATTTTATTATTATTATTTTTAATCATTCAAGTGAAGAAAATGGTCCACTCCATTCCCGAGAGGCCAAAAGAAGGTTTGGAGAAATAGCTCCATTTATTTCTTCCCATGCATCCAACTGGGATTATGATGATCCCCCTTTCCCCACTCACCCCCCTCAGATGTTCTTGGAAAAAGATGCTGCTTACTTTTGCTTTTGTACATTTGCAAACCAGTGGGCTAAAAAGGGGTGGTCGTCAAGTCAAGCTGCCCCGGGGGCTCAATAACCGCCCCATTTAGGCTCCGCTTTTCAATCAGATTCCACCAAGTAGGGTGCGATCATGGCAACGTTTGTTTTGTTTTCAACGATATCCCCGTTTTCATTCATCGGAGGAAGTCCTCATTGCTCTCTTACAATTAGTGCGCGCACCAAGAATATATCATTTCTACTTATGAGTACACATCAATCACCTTTTTATGTTCTGTATGATCATCTGCAATGATGTGTCCGCAAATGTACTAACAATAACAAATGTGAATTAGGCTGAAGGTTTTCGAATATAGGACGTTTTTTCTTGGTGGAAGATGACTGTCATGTAAATTGTGATTGTGATGTGTTCATCATGAATTTATGTGTAGATGCTATGGTAACAAATTATTTATATATATATATATATATATATATAGAGAGAGAGAGAGAGAGAGAGAGAGAGAGAGAGATGACCAAACATAATTTAGCTCTAAAATTTAAAAAAGGTTTTGAAAAATGTACTCAGGCACTGTCTTGTTATTAATGTGTGGTTAACATTTGAAATAAATGATATCAATATGGAAGTTGGGATAACCATACGCAAATCAATACTCGGGGAAAAAAAAGACCAAAGGGAAATCATGCACTGCAGACATCACAAATCATAAAAAAATATGAATAAACATATAATCTAAGCAAAATGCTATTTTTTTCTTGTGCATGTCCAAGTCAATACCTTATGGCATTATGGGAAAAAAACATTTGTATTTGGACGACAAGTACAGCCAAATGTATGTGAAAGTATATTGAAAGAAACTTGCAAATACATCCAAACGTATGTGCCAGTCAAAGATGTTGACTCCACAGACACTTCCGGAGTTAACATCGAGGGAGATGAATGCCTTAACCAGAGGCCAAATGTTAAATGTGTTCATTAAGCTAGATGGCGCTGCCATGTTACTCCATGTATGCTGCAGCAGTGTAGGGCAGCCAGCATCTGCCTTGCCCCCCCCATTCCCCCCAGATGGTAGCAGCAAGTGTGAAGATTACTTCATTAACCTCGATGTGCTTTAACCAGTGGGCCATGCAGAGGGCTTGCTCCTTCTGCGTCTTCTTGAAATTTACTAACACTTATTAATAGCGCGAGGAAACTTTCATGAATGGCCTGAGGTGATTTGCGTTGCTGTTATCAAACACTGCAGTAATTCTACATGACATGCTTCTGATTAGCAACTCCTGCGATTATTGCACCATTTCAGGTCATCGTTTTTTTTCGCCCCCTTTTTGAAAGGTGTGGAATCAATTTTCCAGAGCAGGAAACATTTCAGAAGAAGGGGCAATTTTTGTATTTTTTTGGAATCATCTGTGGGTCTAACAGTGTGAAAAACGAACTTGTAATGGCTGTGTGGGAGCTGAAGGCAGTGAGGGCTTGCACCTGGAGCAAGGAGGAGTATGTGAGGGTCAAAGGTCATCTTGTGGGCTAAACAGGAATGAGGTGCTCTCTCTCCCTGCAAGTACCAGGCAACTCCTGCGGCGGCTTCACACAACGCGGTCCTTTCATACCACTTCCGTGCATTTCCGCCTCCACCTCTTTTTCTTTTGGAACTTGTGGAAATCCATAGGCGGCCCAATTATCCCCACACCCCACCACCAATCCCGTTCCAATCGTCCGTTTTCTCCCCACGGATGGAGATTCAAAAACAATTAACCTCTTTACGGCTGGGGACTTTTCCCAGGAAAGGGCACGGTGGTAATTGAATGACTCTGCACTGACCATGACTTCACCCCTTCACGCATAAATCTGGTTATTGAAAATCCTAATCTGTGTCTTTGTGATTGTCCAAAGTCATTAACATGGAGGTTGCACCATCACACAAGGAAAGCACCATTTCATTGCACGGAGGATTTAAGCGGACTGTTTACATTTGACCTACTGAAAGTGAGTGTTTGCATAATTTGCGTAGTCCTTTACAATTCTGTTACATTTTTCGTAACGAGACAGGGACCTTGATTTATTTATGTGTTTTTTATGTAGCAGTGCTGGTATATATTAGACTATTTCACACCAAGCGTCTATAAATTGTAAGAGCATCCCCCACATCCTTAGCCTTCAATAAAACGTTCTCTTTTCCCCCTTCGTTATGGAGGGGCCTCCTATTCATCTCCAGGTAGAAAGCCTCAAAGTGTAGGAGGGAAAAACAGCTTGTTGCACCCATTGAACTTTTTATTACTTCCCCCTTCAAAGGGTGGTGGCGGAGGAAGAGATATCCTCAATCTCCTTGAAGCCATGACACATGTCAGCTCTCAGCAAACACACAAACAAGTGCCAGGATTGCGACTGGACCCCTGTACACTGTGTGCATTTTTTTTACACTTGTCACATGTGACAAGATTACCCTTCTTTTGAAAGCGGAAGCTACAAATAATCCCCGAACAAACAGGTTTACCAAAACTGTCAATGTTTGGCTCAACAGCGTCAATGTTTTTTTTTTTGGTTTTTGTTTTTGTTTTTTTGGACAACTGCAAGAGCGAATAAATAACATGCATTTTCTTTTTCCAGGTTTATGGATCTCACTGACATAATATATATATGAATGAATGAATGAATTTTATATATATATATATATATATACACAGAACGAGAGAGAGAGAGAGAGAGACAGAGAGATCCAACTATCAATCGACAACGACAGTTTTCTATGAAATATTCTCATCACACAAACCCGGCAACATTTGGATGATGTAATCACCAACCAACACTTCAAGATGTCTGCCCTTCTCAAACGAAAAGATGCTCTTGAAGAAAAAGTAAAAAACAAATGCGTGCTATTGCATTTTTTACAAACGACCTCCTATAATTAGTGTTTCTTTCTGCTCGACTTCGGAAACAACTTTCAGCCTCCAGCTGGAAGCTTCCGAGTAAAGTGAAGATGCGCAGTCAGCAACTGAGGGTCTTGTCTTAAAAGAAAGAAAAGAAAAAAAGAAAGGAAGAAAATGGCGTCTAATCTTCAGTTCTAATTCAAGTGTAAAGTTAATTTTGGGGCATCCTACTGAGTACATATACAGTATGCATGAACATAGAAGACAATGCAATCCGGCCCTTATACAGTTTTTTCATCCCGTGAACAAAGAGAGAACAAAATAACTGCAGATTCCATGAAGCGGCATGTGTGATAAAACTAGCATTCACACACAGAGATGCACACACACACACTCACGCATTAAAGTCTTTGATGTTTCTTTGTGAATGTCTGCTGTAGCTGTGTGTGTCACCCATCCTCCAATCAAATATTTACGGTATGTACAGTGAACCCCCGCATATTCACGGTTCGGCGGTCCACAATTCATTTATTCACAGATGTCTTTTACTGGGAACTTATGGTCCGTTATACATGAATCGCAATTTACTGTACCGTGAATTGGCAAATACATAAATAAATAAATAACATTTGGAAAATTTTTTTTTAAGAATTATTCTTATCCGCATGGCAAAATATTGTCTGTTATTCATTCTCTAGTAGCATATCTTGAATGGAGAGAGCAATTTGTAATTGTCACGCCAAAAATTAATGTTAAACTAGTTGTCAAGCTCAACCAAACTTGGTGGACGGCAGAAGGTGGAAATTCCACGCACATGCTCCATTTCCAAGTGGGAGAGAATAGATAAGATGGCGTCACCCATGTTTTCCGTGGCTGATTTGCCTCACAAAACGATGGTCTTATGAGGACAAAACACGGCATGGAAACCAGTGGAATCCTTCATAACACTGAAGCGTGTTAATTCTACATCAGTCCGCGATGCAGCTGCACGTCCCACCAGCACAGGAGTGCTGTTGATGTAACTCCTACACGTTGCTGTCAAATGTTTATTGTTTTACGCCACACCACACTGCTACAGTCATTAATCATCATCATCATCATCGTCAGTTATTCACTGAAATGTACTTTTCGCGGTCGGGCTCAGTCACTATTAATATTGAATAGCAGGGGTCCACTGTCGTCTACAGAACAGCAGCAGTAAGAGTGGAAACTACACATACTTGCCACATGAGCAGTAACTCCGAAACAATATTGCGTGCCTTAAGTATAGACGAAGACGTGCAGACATAAAAAAATCATAGAATAAGGAAAAAAAATAAATAATATGAAAGATCCACGTGTGTTTCAGGCGTACTGGAACATCTCTTGATCATGATGTCTAGCCTCCAGGGGTCTGGTGGTTAGAGCGACCGTAGGTAGTGGTCAGGTTAACGGTGGCGCTGGCCGTGGAGGGTGGGAGATGCATGCCGACAAAGCAGAAATAAGAGTGTTGCCGACATACCACGAGCATCAAGGAAGGGAGGAGTTATGAGGGGTGCAGCGAAGGGAAAAAAGTAGGTTCATAAAAATTTGATAACATCTTCAGCTAAGTGACTTTCTGTGTCGCGTTCCTTTTTTTTTTTAATATATCAACTCCCCCTCTTTGTAGCTCCTCAGTGCCGCCTTAGAGAATAGGGCAGACACATTTTATAGGTCCTAATTAAAGCCATATGATGCCGTTCCGAACATCAAATGGCGCTGGTCCCACATGCCATTCCCTGTTACTGTGCAGAACAAACGCACAATCACAAGGAACCCATTTTTTCAGCTCGACTTTGAAATGTACATCATTTCGACACCCCCCCCCCCCCCAACACCCCCTTCACCGCACAGCGCTGTAACCCCACCAATTTTAAATCGACAAAGAGGTTCTGGGAGTGACATGAGATCTCTAGGGTGTGGTGGTGGGAACGGGGGTCAATGTTATGCGGCTGGGAAATGCACTGAAGTAGTATTTTTTTCAAGCGTCCACGTAAAAGTATATGTTTGAAATTGTATTTATTGATCGAATTATTTACTGAAGTCGTAGACCTTCGGGCCTGACAAACTTGGTTATGGACCGTCCACCCCTTAGGGGTGAAGTGAAGTGCTGTCCCGTTTATAGAGTCCTTTAAGAACTCATTTTTCCCCCCTCTGGCCACCCCAGCACCCCTCCCTAATTGTTCTCATTGAGCCTTGTGGAGCGGGTGCACAACCAGCCAGCCAGACAGCAAGGCTCGGGTCAGCGGGTTGACCGCGTGCTTTTTATCTATATTTCATGCTATGGCGCTGTGCAGACAGCTGCCCCCCCCGACCCTCATCCTACTCGCATGTATCACAAAGAAAAGAAATCATGTCGATGCACAAGGAGAGGTGACATGACAAGAAAACGTGCAACGTTTCACATTTCGTACAGCATTTCAGTATGTTTAATTCCTCTTTGAGCGCACGCGTTCGCGCATAAAAGTAGCACATTTAAAAGAACAAAGCTTGCGAATCCTTCTAAATGCCGACAGTGAAAACTGTTATTTGTAAAATGAATTTATTGATCGCAGCAATTACGAATAAAAGTGTATCAATATTTTCTACTTACGATTCATTTCAGCAACTTATGGGCGTTTATGTCTCGCCGCCGTGCGGCTCCGGTCGTCTGCTTGCAGAAAAAAAAGTGTGTCCTTCCTCGGCAGTGAGAGTCAGCATGTGCACATCTTCAGATGATATATTTTTTTTAAATATATTTTTTTGCTCTTTTTTTAAGCACACATTGTCATTGCACATACTGTAGATGCTGGACGCCCGATTTGTCCGGTGTAAGGTCTGCATTGATGCCTGGGCTGGTCGCTATTGAGCGCTGAGAGAGGAGCCAACATATAGAAAGGCGTCATGTGAGCAGGGAGGCGCGCGCCATTGGCCAGGCGCGCACACTGCGACCAAGCTGCGCCTTGTTCCATTGGCCCAGGACGCCAGCAAGAGGCACCTCCTCACTTGGCTGTGCACCACAATGGGAGTGCGCCTCTTCTGTTCATCATTTTCGCAGGGGGGGAGAGGGGCGGGGGGTTGAAGGTGTCTGGGTTGGACGAGTGTGTGCATTCATTTCAAAGAAAGTTAAAATATTTTGGGGGGGAAGCGCGTTTTAGCTGTTCTTCTTGACACCTCACCTCTAGCTGCCACCTTAATCATGGTGGTGATGAAATGTTTCAGGGGAATAATTGCAACTCTTTAAAAATCACATCATGCTGAAAGAATGAATAAGTGGGAACGGGGAAATTTTTATTTTTTATTTTTCTCCATGAACTGTATAGTCCTGTTGTATACGAATATGTCAGCATATTTGGAATTGATATGAACCTTGAGGACCCATTTTAACATGTGATCGAAATTTGACAGCAACATCTGCAGGAGGGGTCATCTACCATTGTCAATAGTATTTATTGCATATTTAACATATCCCCATGTGAATTGAAAAAAAAACTGCAATCACAATGGTGGCTGTTGAATTCAGTGAGACTAAGGCTGTTCCTCTTTTTCTTTGTGAAAACCGGTCACACCCAACACAAACCTTTATGTCCTGCATATCCTTTATTTCAATAAGTGTATTGTGTGTCGAATAGACCATAACCAAGTTTCCTAATCTACTGTATGCTTGATGCTAACGAGGGCTGAGGCCATTCATTATTTAGAAGGCAGGAAGCTAATTGAAAGGCACAAGCAATACGTTTGAATGTCAAGGAGATGCCTTGATGTTTTCTCCAGGTAATCATTATTTTACACGTACTATATATTTTGTTCTTATCCTACACTGGTTTTTACACCGCTGAACTTCACAATAGCCAATGAAAGAACATCATCATTGACTCCACTTGGTTCTGTGAGCGTGGAGGCCGAGAAACTCAAGGTTTTGACTCAGTAGGAAATAGAGCGCACGTAATCTGGAGCGCGCATCTTGCCACCCTCCCCTGCCCCGGATGCGGCATTAAATCAATATTCCGCAAAGCTTTCTCTTGTTTTCACATTCACTTGACTGCTGCCATGATGCGCCGCAAGGGTCGGCAGCCGCTCCCTGATTTTTGTGGCACTTGCATACGCCCACCACCATGACCTCTCCTATACCTCTTCCTTCTACTTTGTGGCAGACACCCTAACTACGATAGCTTCAAGGCAAGGCGCCCGTTCCACTTGTCTCCTGCCTTAACGGGAAGTGACAGGAATAAGGCAACATACTATCGTGACACAAAATATGTCAGTGACACCCCTCCACAGTTGTGAGACAACAGTTCATAACCGCTTGAGGAACATCTTCAGAGCAGTACCGGTATGTAAAATACCTTTCACTACGTACAACCTGACAATCTAACTCAAATTTATTGAGTCTTGTCAATATTCTGTTCTCAGCATTGAAGTTTCGTTACATGGAGAATGTCATTTTTCGAGCGAACGGGTAGTACAGACTTTTTTTTTTTTTACCAGACAGCAGCAGCTTAGCACATTTCAAGATTTAAAAAGCCTGCTGTGCTACATCCCCCTGTTGCAAGCTACTGGATATGCATTCATACACACATGCGCTCCTTCACACTCTATCGTTATGAAAGCAAAAGCCTGCCTCTGCAAAATGGGTCAAACACACCGCAGTCGCTCCATCTCAGCAAATGCATTGTGCCTGTGTAATTGTGCGAGTGGCGGCCATGCGCATGTGTGATTGCACATCAAAGGCAAAAAAAAAAATCAATATTAAAATACGCAGCGTTTTCTCCGAACGAAGAAAAAGCGTTTACTGTTGTCAAAGGAGAAGGTAGGGGGAGGGCGGGCTCTTTGCAAACCTGAACGACATGGTTCACCCCCAAAGCTAAAATGGCCGTCGATAATACCCCTAAACAGCCTCGAGGAAGATGTACATCTTGGGGAAGAAAAACCCTCCGGTGGCGTCATATTTAATGTACCGCATTGCGTCGCATGCCCTAGACATCCACCAGACATTTGAACGCACTGGATTTGCCCCAAACCCTGAACTGTTATTCACCCTTGTTTTTGTTTTTTTTCGGAGAAGATACACAGTAAGGCTCCTAGGTAGACGTCCACATACACACCCACATATATTTACTCACTGAATTCAATCCATGGGGTTCAAAGCTGTGCCAGTCAAAGCGGGAAGAAAGCTGCGTGCTGCCGTCTTCTAGACCCATCACTCTGTGGCGTTAATCTGTTTCATGTTCCATCCCTATATTTAGACTCGTGTTTTGTGAACACTTGGCTTAATTCTCTGAGACGAAATGAACCTTTCGTAGCTGTTAACTAGCTGCAAGACTCATCTGGAGGTTTTCAGCTGCGCATTCCAGCAAACACCTGTTCTTGCCTTTGTTAGGGCTAAGAAAAGCTTTTCATTTCAGAGAGGAAATTATTGTAAATGACGGAGATGATGCAATGAGTCCGTTCGAAGTGTTGTGATGAGCTGGTTGATTTCTTGAATGAAAGTTAACATCTTTTCAATTCATTCAAAAAATGGCATGACGCTTAAAAAATTGCCCTTTCCACCGTGCTCATCGCCATCTTTAAATCCCCCTAAGGATCTGCTGAAGAAAACAACACTTAATGGACTAAAGAATTGGCAGTGGTGACGCTTAATAAACCTAAAGATCAGTTAAAATGGGGATTTGTTCCTTTTTTTTGGAGCTAAAACTGCCCCCCCACCCCTTTTTTGGGTGCTGATATCAAAAAGAGCTTTGTCCAGACAGTTCTCAGAAGGTTAGAAGCATGCTATTGTCCAAAATGTCTTATAATTACCTTTAAGTCGTTATTGTGATCCATGACTGTTACTTCATACCTCATTAAATGAAGATGCAAGAGAAATAACTGTCTAGAATGCATCCTTTTATAAGTGCTGAGCTCATCCATGTGGGAAAAGCGATTGGGTCCTACTAAAAGCTGTTACCGTCATCCTCTGCACATTTGCACACGGACACAATGATGGACGATGAGGTTCAAAAGCTTGTCCTTTCTGCGTTAAATGCTACAAGCTTTGTCCACAGTAACAGTCCTCCCCGGGATCCTGCATGGCATCTGCCTCCCAGTTTCTGGAGCCAAGGCATGGGGCCAAGGGAGGGGGCCTGAAGCCCAGATAAGCTCTTCCTCCCCTGGTCACCGCTTCGCCACGGGGACCGGACGAGCCTGGAGACTCAGCTGAGTACAACTGATAATATCCACATGAGTATGAGTATGGGTGGTTGGGTGCATGGACGTGAGAACGTCGTTTCAAGTGTTGTGTGTCTGCCTTGGGTGTGCACGGATGCACAAGCTTGCATGTTGGTCTCATATTTAACAGCTAAGACAAAATTGCCTTCCTCAATCATAATAAATGTACCGTTTGGTGCCAAGAGAGTGTTCTTGTGGATTTCCTTACAAGACACCTTAATTTTATGATATACAGTATATATATATATATATATATATATATATATATATATGCTTTTATGAATAGGAATTTCAAGCACTTGTTTAGTAGGGGTGAAAATGCCAGTTGAACAAATCCATTCACCAATTTCATCGTAAGAGTAATTGGAGTATTGCTTGCAAATCATTTGAATGCCTTTGATTTTGCTCTAATTAATTGTTTAGTATAGTACTTTGGCAGAGGAAAAAAATAGCCCTTTTTTCGCAGCAGCTGTGACCTTATTATTTGAACTTGTCATGTTGGAACTCTGATTTATTCATCATCCCATAATAAGGCACTAAGCAAATTAATATTTTTTGAATGTAGACATTTCAAATCACAGTACGTTGAAAGAAAGATGAACAAATAATTTTTTAGTCTAATGTGCTCTCAGTGTTGACATTTAATTGGAAAGTTATGAATCTCTTTTATGGGAATGCCAGTTGTTAATACACAGAAATAGGAGGAACTCTTTGTTTTGCAATCGATGGTGGGACATGATCTGAATGTATGTCGTGTTCTGTGTTGATACAATACGACCAAAATGGAGTCACACAATTTCTATGCTCATGTGTGGCATCTGTTACAGAAAAAAAAAATCCTTGAAAACTTGTAAAATTCGTATGCATACAATACAATACAATACATGCTGATTTATATAGCGCTTTCACAACAGCGGCAGTTGTAACAAAGCGCTTAACAAAACAGTTAACATAAAGTAAAATAATAAACACAACACAACATAAAACACGGACAGTCGTGCAGTATGCATGGACCAGGCCTTAGATGCATTTTCTTGCATTGTATTTTCACTGCATGGGATGGTTTGGATGACAAAACAAAGTTTATCAGTTCGACTATTTCACAAACGGCAAGTTTAATAGTCATTGTGTTGCAGCCTCCACATTTGAAAAGCCACATTAAATCCCATGGCAAAAAGCAAACATAAAACGGAGGGAGCCGGAGAGAGAGAGAGAGAGAGAGAGAGAGAGCGAGAAAGAGAGAGAGAGAGAGAGAGAGAGAGAGAGAGAGAGAGAGAGAGAGAGAGAGATCCAAATATTCAGGTCAGCTTTAAGGCCTCAGCTGGAGTGGAGGCCTACACCTGTCAGCACCCGGGGGCCTCTCGCTCTCTGTCGTCTTTCTGTCCAGCTGGACGTGCAGAAGCCGCTCAAACCCCCACCCAGCCTTCACCTCCTCAATCCAGGCCAATTCAGCTCAGCCATGCATGACCATCTCAGGGAATTCATTCTGGATGCTTCTTGTTCATTGCATCGAGTCCTCTCACACTCCCGCTCTCTTGCTAGCTTGTCACTCTATCCCCACATCACATTTTGCGGGCTGTCCCATAAATCATATCTTATTTCCATTTTCTGACACATTGCTTTGTATTTCATTGTTACCACCGCCTTGTAGATATTATTTCAGGTGATTTACAGTATATAGTTGTGTTTGTATTTGTGTTGTGCAGGTATGATGACACACTATTTAGAAACCATAGTTTTAGCCATTGTCATCCCCTTTACACTTCCTGTAGGGGTAATTTAGGATGGATTAGGGTTTGTCATTATTTCTCCAAAAAGTAAACTGTTGGTGGAAACATAGTTTTAGACTGACAGTGTCTGACCTGGATCTTAAATCTTTTTTTTTCTCGTCTCTACAGGCTAAATCCTGCTTTATTGTTACTTGCTGTGTGCCAGATGGAAATACACATTTAGAGTTACTGTCAGAAAATGTCATGATATAAATACAGTTCTTTCTGAGACATAAATTCAAAAATTATACAATTCAACCAATTATCTTTCAACACAAAGCGATAATTATTTGGTGATATTTGAGTTAAAAATATTTACTGTAGTGTAGGTAAAATATGACAACAAGAGCTCTATATTTGTAGACCACTCAGCTGTGCACGTGCGTCAAAACTGCCGCATCTTTGGGAGACCAATCTACGCCATGGTGGGCATTCTGGCATACTGAAGGCGTTTCCTATATCCCTGGCGCATCTGAACATGTTGTGGCACAAAATCCCCTAAACTTTTCTAATGCAATTTCAGTGACTTTTGTTGAGGCAGAGACAGACAGAGTCAGAGGACTGCGAACATGTCTGGTGTCAAATTTTAATCAGCAAAAAAATTTAGAAATCAATTAATTGCTCACATCATTATTCATTAATTCGTTCATTCATTCTCCGATCCGCTTATCCTCACAAGGGTCACGGAGGGTGCTGGAGCCTATCCCAGCTGTCTTCGGACAGGAGGTGAGGGACACCCTGAACCAGTTGCCAGCCAGTCACAAAGCACACAGACATGAACAACCATCCGTGCTCACACTCACACCTCGAGACAATTTAGAGTGTTCAATTTGCCTGCCATGCATGTTTTTTGGAATGTGGGAGGAAACCGGAGTACCCGGAGAAAACCCGCGCAGACCCCGGGAGAACATGCAAACTCCACACAGGGAAGCCGGAGCTGGAATTGAACCCTGTACCTCTGCACTGTGATGTCAATGCACTAACCACTGGACCGCCGGGCCTATTCTTCTTATTATTATTATTAACATTATTCATCTTGTCATTTTGAACATGGCTTAACAGGAGAGGGTCACGAAAGGCGAATTAACCCCTTAACCGGTCACAGGGCACATAGGAACAACCATTCACACCGTATTATTATTATGTTGTTGTTGTTAATATGATGTTTTATGTTGTCTTGAGAGGGAATACATTTCATCTGTACTGTATGTTGCACATACAGCGCATGTTGCACAGACAGCACATTTGACAATAAAGTTGTACTTGACTTGACTTGATGATCTTTATTATCAATTTCTAAAATCATATCACTCGGCAGAGCACAGCTACAGGCATGTGGGTGGGAATCGCACACGGACAGAAATGATCTCCAAGTGCCAACATCACAGCTGAGTGGCCAACTTAACATCAGTCATCCGTGGAGGTCTGCTTGCAGTTCCTTATAATTGCGCATCAGTTTCTTTTTCCATCATGTATTTCGTAGATTATTATTGTACCCCTCACATGCAGCATTTCAAGGGAATGAGAAGTACTGCTTCAGCCCGGATGGAATACAGTCGGCTGTGTTGGTGCACACACTGTGCAGTTTTAGAAAATATAGTCCCAAGCCTTCATCACCGAGAGAACCGTACAGCTTTAAAATCACATGTTATCCAAAACTACTTGAGTAAACGATAAAAAAAAATGCCACATAGTAACACATGATTATTTTTGATTATTGAATGTGAACCTGCCACAATGTTCAACGTGCTGACTACATCTGGAAATGAAAAGTTGTCTGCCAAAAAACCCAAGGTATCAAATTATACAGTATAGAATTCACAATGGCTATCACTGATGACGTTTTTTCATGACACAGCCCTTTCACCCCGATACAAAGTTGAGTACATATGGGCTGTCCACTACCACTCCACCTTTTAGCGAGTGAACATTTGCCTTCACCACATAAACAATATCTATGGTGCATGTTTTGGAAAAAAACGTAGGAGCATATAACCAACAAAATTCTTCTGCTCAGGGGACAGTGTTACACTGTTAACCACTCCATCACTAACCCTTCTACTTTTACTTGTAAAATGCATGATGTTTGTGTCGAAATGTGATATTGCAAGAATCCCATAATCATTCTGGCCAAGACAAGACAAGAAATGGACAAATGTGAATTTCTGATTGGTTCGGCCATTCATCATAGATGGATGCAACAGGCAGAATCCAGTCACTTTTCAAAGATTTTCAGCCTCAGATTAAGAAAAGGATCCAAAGTGGCCCACAACTTGGTATTGGTTCACGCCCCTGTTTTTGGGACAACTGTTGTATACATTTCGCTGGTCCCACAGATTGCAATAGCATTACCCCGTACTGCTTTATTTTTCAATCACAACTGTGTGTGTGTGTGTGTGTGTGTGTGTGTGTGTGTGCTTTTTTCAAAACTTTATTTGTGTGTGATGCAGTAAGTTGTATATTTTTGACGCCAATCCTAAAATAGTGGTGACGAACTGTAATTCAGCGATCACAGGAGCGTGGTTAATAAAATAACAATGACAGAGTGATGATGGCAGACTGGCCGACGGTTCTAAAATAGCAGACAAAAACTGTAATTTAACATTGACGGAAGCACAATAATGGAGTGATGGACTGATGAAGAGAAATGTGGTTGGCTATGAAATAACAGTGGACTGACAATGATCGAGGGTGGGCCAGCCAATGGGGAATGACAGACCGGCAAAATTTACAGACTCTTCCACTTCTGTGAAATGGGTAAAAAAAAAATGTAATGTAATTTTGAGGATCCCCAAGTTAAAATAAAACCTCAGGACTTTTTTGTAAAAAAAGTCCCCCCTCAAATTTTGCTGCTGTAGACTACAAATTTCCCCAGTGTGGGACAAATAAAGGTTAGCTTATCTTCTAACTGAAATGATAAAATTAAATTTCTGTGTGCCCTGCGATTGGCTGGCAACCGATTCAGGGTGTCCCCCGCCTACTGCCCGAAGACAGCTGGGGTAGGCTCCAGCACCCCCCGCGACCCTAGTGAGGTCAAGCGGCTTGGAAGATGAATGAATGAATAAATTCATATACATTTAACCTAATGCCATAATTGACGGTAATTAATTTCTGGTTGGCTGTCCTGTTTGGCTGGCAACCGATTCAGGGTGTCCCCCGCCTACTGCCCGAAGACAGCTGGGATTGGCTCCAGCACCCCCCGCGACCCTAGTGAGGATCAAGCGGCTCGGAAGATGAATGAATGAATGGCAGTCCTGTCACACCAGTTATTGGATATAATTTTCTCCCCATACACTTACTAATTTTCCTGCTACACTGTATTGCTGTTCAAAGTTGGGTACGCTCTGCTTCTACACAGTTCCAGAAAGACTTCTGCGAAAAGTGTACTCGATCACCCAAGCATGTCAATATTAGCACAGCAATTAATATTCTGTATTCTGTTTACTTTATATCTCATCATCCCTTCCTGAAGATGATATTTGTCAGAAGCTCACTTTATTCGGTGCCATGGAGGTGATGATTACTTAGAAGCGACTCTGTTACGTATTTAGCCTCACCAGTCAGCTGAAGCTCGCTCGAGCTAGCTGGTGTGGCATAAATAGCACAGAGCTTGCCTCAAGTGTACCCAAACAGCAGAAAGCAGTGGCACTGGTGACTGTTCATCATGGACATACACACACACACACACACACACACACACACACACACACACACACACACACACACACACACACACACACACACACACACACACACACGCACCGTACCTGTAGCGTCTCGGTGGACTGGGTGACGTTGGACTGATGTATGCATCCAGACCAGTGAAGCTTGTTGCTTCCGTCTGCCTGGATCGGAAAATTTAGAAACTCTTTGATTCCCGGTTATGATTCTCATTGTGTTTAATGAGGTTACAAAATACAAAAGTTGACTTGCAAACTGCGATGGTAAACACTTATTTCAAGCCTTGTGCTTAAGTGCTAAAGTAAAATATCTATTTACAGGCACTTATATACAATAACCGTTTTGATAACTTGGCACAAGGAAACCGTAGTTACAGGGTATTATGCAGCATCTCAAATTTCTTGCATTGCGTTCTTATAAGAGAAGATGTGAAAAATGTAATTTTGAAAAAGGACAGAATTTAGTGCAAGTCCTTGTTATGGATGGGTTTGTACTAATTTTGGGATAAGTATCTTCCCGGTAGCATGTTGTTTTCTGTCACCTTCAAAATCAAATTTTGTCTTGCAGCAAAACGCCGGACAGAGTTGAATAAGAGCGAGCATATTCTCTCCAGCTGTACTCATGCTGCATCCTATCCGACTTGTTCACTGCTAAATTATTGAACTGTTTGTACATGTGAGGCAAGCAGGCCGTGTTAGGGGCTGCCCCAGTATGATCTATAATTAAATATAATGCAACATGAAAGTGCATAAATCATGAGAGTAGGCTTTGGACAAGTCACTCAGACTTCCTCCTTGTGATCCTTTTGGTCTCTGCGCTAACTCCAGCTGTTTTCCTTTCGAGTCTTTACCTCATAGAATTTTGCACCACCGTTTTTACGTCTGTTTGGTTACTTGCTGGTGTTCAATGTTTGCTATCAACAGTTGACTCTGGAGGCAAACGATATCATGTCATGTTTGATTATGCTATTATTGCCTCGCTGCTCTCTGAGTACACAGTATTACATCCAATAGGGCCCCTGTGTCTTCGAAAATGTTTGTCTTGTTCCTCCCAGCGGTTCAGTTCTAAATCCTGTCAAAGCGTGCTCATGGAAATAATCCTGGAGTACATTTTAAAATGATGGCCACCCCAAAACTATTTGGGAGCCATTTGAATGTCCCATTCAATCGTAGCCTACTCAGCATTCATTCAATGTACAAAATAGAAGAGCATCTTTCATGTTACAGTCACAATTAAGCAAAATCACTCAAGTCAGTTTCTGCCAAGTGTTGGAGTTCAGCTCGCCATGTTTCGGAATGCTCAAACCTTGAAATGGGCTGCATGTGCTACTTTGGCAGCATAACTTTTTTCATAATGGAATGATACCAAATAATACCAATTGTTACCGGTTTGAAGTTGCATTTTGGGGAATGAACATTCAATTAAAAATGAAGGGTAAGGTGATAACCTTACCTGTTGAACAGAAGTGTTGCGGATTTCACAATTTCTCTGAACCCTCTTAAGGGTTGTGTGGCCCCTAATTGACACCTTGCCAGTCATGCCTTTTGTATTTAGATGTTTTGTTTTGCACTCCTGTCAGGTCATACTGACAGTTTTAATAAAAATGACAATGTCATTTTGGAGGGGGAGTGGTGGGGGGTTGCAAATTCGACATCATAATTTCATTCACCCTGTGCATTCTTCCTCCTCCTCAAGTCCAAAATGTCAATGTGGAGTATTGAAATTGACAAGTCGACTACTTGAATGGTCCGATCAACCTCGACAACAGAGAATTACGGTTATGTTGGCTTGGTGAACAAACTCACAAAAAATTTTGACCACATAAAACAAGCCAATGCAAACTGCAAAGTTTTTTTTTTCTTGATAGACATTTTCAAAAAAGATAAACACCTTAAGCACACACACACACACACGCACACACACACCGCAGTGGGATCCATGCGTCCATCCAAATGTGAACGGTAATATCTCCACTTTGCAGGCGGCTGCGGGAGGAAAGGCTTAGCGGCTTGCTCACTTTCTTCCCTCACTGGCTGTGAAGTGGAGTCTGAGGTGTCAGTAGTTTTTTTCCCCCCCTCCAACCACCCCCGAACAATCTCCCTACATGTGAGTGTATCTCTCTGTCGTTTCACTGTAAAATATGTCACTAAGTCTGCTTTACAGGGAACGCTGTGACAGCCTGATAAGGAGCTAACAACACATATGGGCATCCTGTGTAAACACAGAGGACAGTAAAGAATGTTACTTGTAGAGTGTGATATAGAACCTGGCTAGCTACGTAAAATGGAGTCAAGTTGAGACTTCTGAGCATTTATTTGTAACGAACTGCAACATTTCTAATTGTGGATTCAACACGTTTCTTTGAACCTTGCATCGACGTCGTGCCGAAACCGATCAATACTTTTGCTGATCAAATGAAAATAAGAGCCTTAGTCCAATGTCAAGTCATGTTGTGTTGGGAGGTTTTAATGTATGCACCGAGTAGGAAAAGTTTTGAATGCTTTCCTTTCACAGAGCCAAGTCGTTACTTCTGGTTTGCTGACACCATGAATGCCAATACAACAATGTCTCTACTCTGTCTTTCGGACTCCCCCACAAGCTCACAGGCCCCACCTAACTCCCGACCCCCGCTCCCCGTGTTCCCTTTCCCATGTCCAAAGTTGGCTATGGTTGTCATGGCAATGGGAGCTGATAAATTCAACTCTTCATTCCTTGAAAATGATCAGGAAGATTTATTTTCCAAGAAGAGTACGAGGAACGGTACAGGGGTTAGGAGAGGGTAAAAGATTAGTTTGAGGGAGGACGAAACTGACGGAGGAAAGAAGCCCGTACCCCTTTTTCACTGCATGTCCCAGTGAAGCAGATGGCGTGACTCGATGGTCCGTGCCTTCGGAGCGATGCAGCCATAAGGAGGCAGGTGAGGAAGAGATTTGGAGTGGCAGACTTTGGCAAAGGCTACAAAGTAAGAAATGTGATGTGGGAGTCGAGATGTCGCTCTGTGCCTGAGGCTGACGCAAAGGTGAGCTGCTGTTATTTCTCTGTGATTTAAGGCCTTATGGTGCGAGTAGTGAACAGCATTTAGGTTTAGGGCTTCAACATGGTTATGTTGGAATGCGTAACTGAATTTCAAAGCCACATGACCTACAAGACGGGAATCAGTTGGAGGCTTTGATGCTAAAATCGTGACATAGTGCGTTGCAATTGTGTTGAAGAAGCACATAGGATATGGGAATTTTACTATTTTTTTTTCTTTATTAACAGCCTCAAAATGGTAAATCAGACTTGAAGTGTCTCAACTTTGGGTCACCGACTTTAGTGCCTTATGTTAGTGGACGAGCCTGTATAACAGGGGTGGGCAATTAATTTTGTGAAGGCCCCAGAAACCGGAATACTTGATGAGGGCCAAGCCAACAAACTAAAATTAACTTTGAGTTTGGATTTAGAAAAAGTATATTGTCTTATTTCAATAAATCGCTACATGTGTTGATATGGTACGGGCTGTTGTAATTGCATCAGTAAAATTACGTCTTCACACTTTACACAAAAATAATTTTGTGCACCAACCACCAACTCATATTAGCTGTTCTTATTCAGCACTCACAAATCTATAGATAAGTTGGAGGAATAAAATTAATGACAGGGACTAATAATTTATACAATGATGACTTATAATACATGCAATACCTCACAGGATCGGAAATTGTAGATGTGCCAACAGTATTTCAGTGGAACAGTCTGACGGTGCAGAAAATAAGAATATTGGTAACATTAGGACCTCTAATGTCATTTTTGCTCGTCTATTTTTGGAAAAATCGTTGCTAGAGGGGTCAGAAGAGTCGCAAAATATCACAAAAATGTTTGCAACACTTCATTCATAAATTGTAGCTCTTGTTGGCTAACTCAATTGTATGAGGGTCCACATGTCTGCACATAACATAAAAGTACAACTTTCAGAATGTTTTACTTTGACTTCATGGTCCCTGTAAGGGCCGGTCAGAGACTATGAGCAAGGTGGATGTGGCCCTCGGGCCGTATTTTTCCCAGGCCTGCTGTGGTGCATGTAAACATATAATATTATGTAAGAGCAATGGGACAAAAAAAATTAGAGGTTCACCAATCACAATTTTCTCAAAGATCATCGATCCCCGATCTTCAGACCAGCCAATGACAAGTTTTACTGATCCCAATTTTTTTTTCATAACCAGCTACATACACTGTCAATATTCCAAACTTGTTTCACTGAAAAACATTGACCAATACCTTTGAACGATAAAAACATTTATTTTCACCACACAAAGTAATTCTCCCAAATAAAAATGAAAATTCGAATCGTCCTCTCGCAACAGAAGAGGACAGTCGATGTCTTTTTCAAACCTTCTTAGGAGGGAGATAAAATTGATGGACAAGATTGGGTGAGCAGGAGCCTATCCAAGCTGACTTTGGGTGAGAGCTGTTTACGTAAGCCTAAATCAGAGCCGACTGTAGCTGATTGACTACCAGCTTGGGGTGTTAAAATCTTGTGCCCCAATTTGCATTGAGACTTTTAACGAGAGTCTAAGGGTAAAGATTTGTATGCTCCCAGAAAAGAAGTACCGGTACATCTCAACATCATCCAACAGAGATGAACAGAACAACTTTACTCATCATTAACTACATACACTTTATCTCGTTCATCTAAAAAGTGGAATAATGTACATTCAGAAAAAACAAAAAATCAAAATGTAGTTTTTGTTTTGTACTTGTATATTTAGCATACGGGTTGTTAGTGACTTACTTTTTCAAACTTCCACGGAAACTAAACTATTACATCATGAAATAGAATGTGTACATCAATGAGTATTCCGGCTTTTGTTGAGTTTACTATTCTCCACTTTGTATCATCATCATAACTATTTTTGTATTTGTGAAAAAGTGACAAAAAAATGTTCCCAAAATATTAAATATAGTACACTCACATTTTTGGGGGGTTGTTAAGAAACCCTACAAACTACCGGTAATGCATATTATAGTTTTATCAGCTAGTGACTTAATATATTTTGTGGGAAGTGGCAGGGACAGCTAATTAAGACCTTATATTTATCTTAACGTGCACCTAGTTTGTCTTTGTTGATCTTCAGTCATCCTGCATAGGGAGATGGACGGTCTGCCCCCGGTGAAAACATTGTGTACCGACCAGAGCATTGGCGGGTGGAGGATGAGGCTACAGGGTGGGTGGAGGCATTGGTTTGAATATGTGTGCGGGTCACAGAAGGGGTGCATAGGGTCATCTACCTGAATAGTCCTGCCCACATCCCGACATGCTTTCTCTGTAGGTCTCCTCCTCCCTCTCGCTGTCACATGCGCCAAACGCATGCACACAGTAGGCCTCAAAATGCATGGAACCCAGCTGCGCCCTTAGACTTCTGCACACAAAACAGACAGGGAGCCACACACATAAGCACACAGGCAAACTGCAACGCTTTAAAATCTATAAAACACACTCGGCTGAAGCCTTTGCAAGAGCTTACACGCACGTACATTCATTGGGACTTTCCAGCTAAACTTGTGCACTGTCTGCACCAGTAAACTCTTAAAAAGGTCCGGTACCCCCCCCCCCCCCCCTTTTTTTTTCCAATTCATGACCTGGAAGAATGGAGCCAGTGTGTGTGAGGAAGCCAGCAACGGCTGGGCCTTTTTATTTTTTTGCTTGGCCACATATATTGGGATGCAGAGGTTTGGGAAATATGGTCACGTTTTGTTTTGGGAGTGACCCTTAACTACATGTGACAGTAAATGGGGGTAGGGGGGGGGGGGGGTGACAATTCTAGACTCGCACACTTTGGAAGTCAGACAAAAGCAACCTTAGGGATCTGTCATCAGTTTCCCAAAGTATTCCATTTAAAGTTACAGTTGATTTTAAGGGCAAGCTAAATTAAATATTAAAAGAATGAATGTTTCCTTGCTAAATTTAGAAGCGTGTCATAAAGCAGTACTCAATGGATTTGCACATAAAAACACTTTTTTAAAGAAATACTGCATGCACAATGAAAATATCATTGTCTGTTCACCAATTTGTCAGCTGAACCTGCACCTAACATCACCAAAAAAAAATGAAGGCATCCAGATTATATATTCATGATCCTGACAGCTGTAGAGGATGAACCTTTTTTTTTTAAAATTGGATGTATCTATTCATTCCATGTATTCAATGACAATATTATTAGTACTTTTGAATCAGTCAGCCTTAATTTATGTGAAAATGTTGCTGATGTTTTAATTTATAATTTAGTTACTCGGGTAATTTTTCTTTTAACTTTTATGACATGCAGCTGACATTATAATCAGAAAGGATTTCAAGTGGAGTGAGCAGGTAAAACAATTACTGGTTATGTTGCAATTTCCTTATGTTTTCACTCCATGGTGTGTAGACTGGATGATGACAACTGCATCAGATCCCTACATAAGGTGAAATTGTAGGATTACCTCTGTATCACTGCAATTTGTTTCGTTTGCAAACAAGACAGTCCATAAAAGACAACTGTGGAGGAGATGTGACTTCTATTTGTTTGTTGCTGTTCAAACGTATGTAAAGTGCTACCGTTTTGATACCCATTCACTTGTCAATTATCTGAACCGCTTTACCCTCAATCAGCTATCTTCGGCCAGGAGGCGGGGGACACCCTGGAGTGGTTGCCAGTCAACTGCACGACACACATAGACAAACTACCATTCGTGCTCAAAATCACACCGCAGGACAATTTGGACTGCCCAATCAACCTGCCACGTATGTTTTTGTAATGTGGGAGGAAACCGTGGACTACCCAAAGAAAAACCACGGAGCGACGGTGGGGACAACATGCAAACCCCACCCAGGAAAGCCAGAGCCGAAATCAAACCCTGCACCGCTACACTGTGAGGCGGATGAGCCAACCAGACATCTTAAGTTAGCCTACTCATTTGACTACCTTTGAATACAGTATTAATATTTAGCATTCGATCTCAAGAGTGTGATTTTGAGAAAATTATCAAATACACGAGGCCCTTCTTGAAGCTTATTATTTAACAAGTAAAGCATCTCAACACCATTACACAACATTTACCCATTCCAACATTTTTATACTCATGTATTGCTGATGAGAAGCATCAGTAATGTCACTTTTCATGTATTTTGTATTATCAAATAGCAAATACTGAAGCCATAATTTACTCAACATTAAGATGATTAACCAATTCTTTCAAACTCAGGCTCATTTTATTCATGGTACACATCTCTATTCAATAATTTGCCTCTATTTTGATGTACCGGTAATAAAGTTATATTCAGTTCAATTCAATACAGTGGGTTTATTTTTTTTTGTATGTTTGTTTGTAACATACCTACATCGTGTAATAGAAGTTTGGCCATCATGTACATGTCTGATGTTGCTCACCGTGGTCCGATGAATGCTCGTGGAGTTTGTGTGAATGTTCAGACGCATGGAAAATTAAAGAGGGAACGTTGCCCACGACCCGCATTTACATATTAAAGACAATACAAAATGGAGAGAAGATGAAAATAAAACAATCAAAAATATACAATTCCCTTGACAATTAGAAGTTACCGGTAAGTACAACAGACACACATAGGACTGGAATAGCGTGTCCGATCATTCTCACTGTCAATGATTTTTTTCAGGGGACTTAATACAGTTGACTTGACCTAAGGCACACACGCCTGGTAGACGGCTACGGTTTCCTCAAAGCTGAAACGGCAAGGATTGTCTCAATGGCAACTCAATTTTGGAATTGTGTGTATCATCAGTCCCGTAGGGCATCTTACACTTCGTGTGTGTTTTCGCTTAAACACAAAAGTGTACAAATAAATAAGTAAAAGTAGAGTTCTGAGCTTTGCTGTTCTTGTGAGTATATAGTATGTTTCACGCGAATGCTTTTGACAGTATTAGGCTATTTTATTTCTTTTTTTTTCTTCTTTTTGTGTGTAGGAGCATTTCCTAAATGTAGCAACATTTCATAAATGTGAATACCCGTACATGAAAAAAAACCTAAAACAAAAAGATTTACCCACTGCATTTGTTCACTGCTCTTCAACACACAGACATTGTGGTGCAGAAACCTCATGTTTGGGCTGTTTCCTATTTTTTCCACAAATGACTGCTCCGGTTATTTTTTTAAATTATTTGTCAATGTATTTTTTATTTTTTTAACAATTATATTTTATGACTGAGTAATCCATGTGTTAAAAATGTCGCATTCTCTTTGATGTTGCAAGGTTAATGGTGCAACAAACATGCCGTTATTTTGGTTTCCTGAATAATGATCGTTTGGAGATCCAAGGATGCTGCCTGCCGACGGCGATATGCGTGCTCAGGTTCAAAGTGAAGTCTACATGGGACAAAGACAGATAACTTTAAATAGATTCAATTTGCCCATCTTTACCTTTCTCTCTTTTTTGGATATGGTGCAATGATAGAAGCGATGCAGGGCAAAAGGTAAAGGACAGTTGAATGGCTGATGAGCCAAGGATACAACGCTGCAAGTGTGAACCAAGATTGCTTACGGCATATTAGATGAAATGATTGGTAAGCTACATTACGAACAGATAAGCATCAAATGCCTCGGGACTAACTGAAACGTGGAAAGAAGGGTGGAAGGTCTATCTTTCAAGAAGAAGTCAAATAAAGATCCGTGAAAAGGTGCGCGTCTCTTGCATAATGCCAAGACTTCGAAAGGGTTCAGCATATTTGCCTCTGAGCCATCAGACGGGAAACATCAAACATTTGTAAAAAACGGCCTTTCCACCGTTACTGCGTGACTTCAACCTAAATATAGTTTGGTTGGCTCTCATTCTTGCTCAACATCTGCTCTAAACAGCATGCAAAAAAGACGACACACATATCGACAAGGACACTAAGTATGAACAAGAAGGTGGAAGTGGTGACAAACCGTTGAAGACGTGGTTTGCGGTTTGGCCTATGCGGCTGGTGTCGGAAATATTCGTTACAGAAAGGTGGAGATCTGTACATGACACAATGGAAAACGGTGATGAATAAATATAAAATACAGTATACTGTAAAAAAAAAAGGTGTGGGCTGAGTGAGTAAAACAAGGAAGGGCCTGACGTGTATTACTTACGATTTTCCATCAGGCAGAAGTCCGTTGGGATCAGGGTTGAGTGGTGTTTTTGTAAAACGTGTGTATTTCCCATCTCTCTATGCTATATCCTACTCACAGTAAGTTTGGTAGATTCAACTTTCACATGAAACTTTATGATGAAATCAACGATAACTACGCAGGGGAACCTTGACCTTGACTTTTGAACGCACATGTCCAACTGCCACTGCTTCAGTATTTTTTACAAAACTTGCTGCTTACAGGCACAATTCACAACAGGTGCTTGAACTGTCAATCGACCAATAGACTTAACTTGTTCATTAAGATTTGCAACAATCCTTTTCATCATGCTGTTCATGTTTTGACATTGTGAGACTAAAATGACACCTAACAATGAGACCAACAGTACTGTACCATGACAAGGTTTCAAACTGGATGTGGCCACTGAGCTTAGAGTGCAACAGACCATTATCAGCAGGTGGCAACAGAGAACTGGAAGAGTCACAGAAAGGCAGAGAAGTGGATGCGCTTGGACACATCGACAACACACCTGTGGTAAATTTCGCCATTCAGCTCCTTATTAGAGAACAGCCAGTCGCGCAAAATGTACTGAAACACTGAACTATTGGACATTTTGTAACCTTCAAAAGTTGAGAGGAGTAAAAAGTAAGTTTTTCCCCTGTGTAAGTTCTACTCTATTTTTGAGGTTATATCAATCAAAATCTGAATGTTACAGCTTTGTGTGAGTAGTGTCAGCAATATTTATCAGATTATTAGAGTCTGATCAAAGGAAATCCGATTCCATGTTGGGTTTTTTGTCTTTTGTCTGCCTAAAAAGACATCAGTGTATATTTTTTTAATTATGAAAGGTAGTTACAATGTTATTTTATTTATTTTATAATCTTTGATCTTTTATTGGGTTTGCGAGAATTTATACAAATTAATACATTACAAAAATATATAACATTATATAGGAGCAGCATGGTGTCAAGTGGTTATAGCGCGTCAGCCTCACAGCACTGGCCACCTTCAAATGTTTTCTGGCAAATTGCTTTACTGAATTTTTGTGTTATCTCAATTTTCTGGCTACTGTCTGATACTATCCCTATTTATTTCACTTCAACCAGATTTTGACACGTTGGTATTTTGTTTTTTAGACACTATGAAGAGGAGAAATTACATGCGAGAGGATGATCATTCGCTCACAAAAGTGCTATGAAACAGTTTGTCTCCCCATTTTCTGAAATTGTGGCAAATGTATTTTTAAATGGCTAAAAATGAACCAAACTGAGACTCTAAATACAATACAACCCACATTTTCATCATTTTAAGCAGCGTGCCACTGAGTCAGTGATTGCCATTGTAATCCTGCGGTGGATATTATTTGGTCGAGGTGTCGCCTTTCTGCCATGCTGTGACCTCAATAGATAGTCTGCAATCCTCCTTCTGTAAAGCACTCAATGTTCTCACATGGTTGGTATCCCCTTCGTTTCACTCTTGCAGGGACTGGAATGGCTTGAATATAGATGTGATGATGATGAACCTGATGATGAAGGATGGTTTGGTCTTCGTTGAGATAAGCGCTAATTGCATTTAGAAACCGTGACAACAGAGCTAGGTGTACATTTGGCTAGAGGCATATGCAGGGTTGGGGGATGAAGCATACTAATAAAAAGGTTTGTGTATGTATGTGTGTGCGAGTGTGTGTGTGTGTTCAATGCAACCTTTAAATTCTAAACCCAATTCAGATCTCTGTAGTGGGGGAGTTATTATGTAGGATCTTATCTGGACACACATAATCCCAAAATGTGGATTGATCTTTTGACTGCTCCCTTCTCGTTCAATTATTCGTCTTTCTTATTTCCATCCTTCTCAACTCAGACTAGAGTTTTCAGATTCCACCAAATGTTGCTTGACACTGACGAGGGAGTGGAATATGGAGCTATAATTAGCCCACATATGCCTATTCGTATTCAAATTTCATCTAATCTCACCATGGATTTAGAACAAGGAAATGGAATTGCTTGCCCAGTCACATCAAAGAATGTGATTTGTTGTATCACATTACTTACATTACCCGTCATTTTTTCATGATATGGGTTCATTAAAAAAAAAAAATATATATATATATATATATATATATACACAGTACCGGTATATTACATTCCTGTAAAATGTGCCATTGATGCATTACTATTCATTGGTAGCCTACTCTTGTCCATTTTTCATATTTACATTTTTAATTCACCACATTTTCAGTTGGAGTTCAGCATTTTTTTTCTGTGCTAACAGCGAGCGGTTGAGGAGTGGTTACTTGATTCATGAGAAGGAATATTTCTCCCGTTTAACAGACATACGTTTAAACAACTCAATAAATCCCCTCTATCATGCAATGTGTGCCTCCAGTTTTCTTGAACATATGTAAAGAGTGCCAAATGTGCCAATTGAGTGCCAATCCCACTCTACAAACACAAGTATAGGAACTAATCATGTGCTTTATGATCAGCTACTTTGAGAGATGCACTAAATAAATTCAAATAACAGAAATGAATAACTAATTGGAAAGGCAAGGCCGCACATACAGTATAACATTCTGGATCGTAATTTTATGCCCGGTGCAATCTGGCGTGAGGCTAGGTGTAAATGTGGACAGGGGCGGGCTAGACTAAGACTTGGTATTTTCATAGAACTGTGCAAGCCAGTGCAACATGACACATTTTATAAAACCTCTTTGATTGAAAAATTATGAATGATTAAAAAACATACTAAATGAAGAATAACACAGTGGTACCTCTAGTTACGAACGTCTCTTACAATAGTTTTATGTAAATGTGAATAACCAAGATAACGTGTTCACCAGTCGGGCGATCGCTCACTCTGCTGACGTTTGCCTTGGACATTTTCGAAGGATTGATAAAAGCCGACAAAATCGTACGTTCTAGGATGAGTTCTTTACAAAATGCCCGGCAAAAAACACTTTTGAGAGCGAACATGATCGAATTAGGTCAAAACATGACGAGGACGCAGTTAAAAGTTAAATCACATCATTTTTATTCTTTATTATTTGTTTTTTACACTATGCACAATGCTCATTTATTGTGCAATAATCTATTTCTAACATGTACTTGTTACATATTTTGATGCAGTTTTATGTTTTAGAAAAAATCTATGCCTGCACTTTGGAGGGGCCTTGGAATGGATTAGTGCATTTACATGCAAAATGCGTGTCTACGTACATTTTCTAGTTAAGCAATTTCTTCCCTAACCAATTAATTTTGGAACTAGAGGTGTTCAGTGAACTCATTTCTTCAACGATTCAGTGGATTAGATGCACACTGTTGTTGTATTCATGATTGAAATACTGTATGATGATGCCCACCACACATCAGTGGAATCGAATTTGCAAATTGATCAAATTAAACAAAATCATGTAACACACCCTTCACTAATACTTAGATCTGGGTCCAGTCGGCGTAAAGTTTAGTCTGCTTTAAGGCAGATGCGCTGTGTGTATGTCAAATGAAACATTCTCGGTACACCAGAACGCCCACTACGGCTCAGAGAGATGAACAAAATTCCTAAACAAGGTCATCAGGGTTTGCGTCGCCATAAAAGTCAGGTTTTGCCAGTTTTTATTCTCGAGCACAGCTATGCTCTCTATGACTATAGAGCCCTTTTGTTAATGAGTGTGTGTGTGTGTGTGTGTGTGTGTGTGTGTGTGTGTGTGTGTGTGTGTGTGTGTGTGTGTGTGAGTGTTCGACGATGTGAAACTTTAGAAATGACAACAATAACCCAAAGTACTATAACTCAATTTCTCAATGATGATACCAATGTTGGTAATGATATTGATCAATACACATGCTCCAAGATTGTCTCTCAGGTTTAGTGTGTAGTGACACTACAGAATATCGACAAATACTTCTTTGAACTCAAGGCTTTGAGAGTTTTTAGTTATTTGTAATTTATTGTGCCTTTTTAAAATGTACACAGGCAGAAAGGAAGTGGACCAAAAGGGATATTTTTAAAATACATTTTTGTGTCTTGGATTGAGTCTGATTTTTGATTGTTATTAACTTTGCTTTGGGGTGATACATTTGTATATTTTGTTTAGAAGAAGAAAACTCAGAGAAGAATTGCAATGAAATTGTATTTAACGTATTTATGTTTGTATTGCACCCATCCGTTTTCTGATCCTCAAAAAGGTCACAGGGCATGCTGGAGCCTATCCCAGCTGTTTTCGGGCAGTAGGCGGGGGACACCCTGAACTGGTTGCCAGCCAATCGCAGGGCACACAAATACGAACAAACATCCATGCTCACAGTCACACCAAGGGACAATTTAGAGCTTTCCAGCTGCCATGCATGTTTTTGGAATGTGGGAGGAAACCGGAGTAGACGGAGGAAACCCACGCAGGCACGGGGAGAACATGCAAACTCAACACAGGAAGGCCGGAACCGAACCCTGCACCTCTGCACTGTGAGGCAGACCTGCTAACCAGTTGTTAGATAGATAGATAGATAGATAGATAGATAGATAGATAGATAGATAGATAGATAGATAGATAGATAGATAGATAGATAGATAGATAGATAGATAGATAGATAGATAGATAGATAGATAGATAGATAGAAATGTTAATTAATTAATTAATTTTTACCATTTTTCAAAAAATACAACTTCTTCAGGCACCCTCTTGATTGATTCCGGTTCCTGATGACACGATGACTCGTATAAAACTTGCCCAACTTGATGGCAGCAGGATTTAAATCTTTCATGGTCAGATTATAAAATTTCATGGGGTTCAATCCTTGAAGTCAAACTATCTTTAGTATTTACCCAGATATGAATCCCCACTGTGATAAAAATTAAAGTGGTGAAGTTTGGATTATCCGTATGCTGTTCTCACGTCAGTTAAGAAATACTTTCCAGGTTGCATTACTATACATGAGAACTGTTATTAGGCAGTACTATGTCACTGCTGGCGTGTTTAAAAAAGGGCAGTCTGTGCCGTTGTGGGCGTCAACACAGCCAACTGGATTTACCACACATCTAAGCAGCTCCTCTCGTGCCCATTAAATGTGGCCTTTGAGAGGCACACTGATAGCATGGAAATGTATTTGCTCACGTGCAGTGTGAGGTTTGTAAGGAACTGCATGTAGACCTCCACAAACGAATAATGTAAAATTGTCAAAGGATATCACAGATTTCTCAAGTGGGCACTTGGAGATTACCTTCCACATCAATCGTTCGTGTCCGCGTGTGACCTAAATACAGATTAGGACTACAAAGTGGCACATTGCTCCCACGTAAAAATAAAATCATCACTATTCAACACGTCAAATTTTCATTAATGATTTGATTATTGATTATCAACTTTTACCATACTGCATGCAGATAATCCATTTTTATTCAGATTAGAAATTACTGAACTCTTCAGTAGGGGTTCTGTCACAAGAAGGCAGTGAAGCTTGCTTTATATGCGTGTGTTGGAAAAAATGAATACTCATCTCAGGGTGTGTGACGCATCCAATGGCGAGTGGCCTACATGTTCTCTCAAGCATAAAATGATATTCCCTTGGCCTCCCTAGTGATGCAACTCAAGAGTTTTTCATTTACTTTGCAAATGGATTTTCCCGATTGTGGTAAAAATACATTCATCATTTAAGCTGCCGTTGTATTTATTTGCCACCTTACATGTTGCCGTATTGATTTTATTAATAGATTGATTGTCATATACACTGTAACTTCATTCTAATCTCTTAACGAGTATAAATTGACCAAAATTAAACATTCAAATTAATAACAAACTTTAGAGCAAACAAATATGACTTATTTGGCTTGGGGGGGACATGTCGGTCACGATCATATTCAGGCTGTCACGATGTGACAAATATCATAGATTTGAACCATCATCCATCACAATGATCCACGTTTTCTCTTATTTGGAAGAGCACAATGACAAAATAGACAAAATCTCATAGGATGAAGTCACCTTTGACTTGGTCAGTGCCACCTTAGATTTGATTCAACCAGTGATTGACAGCAATAACATTTATGGCTGTGAGGCATTCTATGTGAATGCTTTGTCTCAAGCTTGACCTATTGCTGTGTCCTTCCCCGTCAGTTCTGTCTTCATAGTTTATGTCAGCAGTGGATATTGACTTGAGATGTTCTTTAGAAATGCTGTTCAACTGCCCAGGCTTGAATCAAAACTAGCACTTTTAGGTCAAGAGTACCACCAACCCATATCTTAGAGCTTTTAAAAATGCACAAAGTCAAAATGGGATAAAAGAAAGTGATCAAATACTTTATTTGAATAAGCAGTAAAATGTGCTCTTGAGATTTAATCTGTTGTGAGATGTTTTGGCCAAGGCTTTTCTTTTTGTGGCAATTGTAGAAACAGTACTGTCCTTAGTTAATGAATGAATGTCTAAATACATTATATGTTTGAAGGTAACTGCTGAAAAAGCAATGCAAAAGTAAAAGCAATTTGACATCCAGCTACCCGTGGCTACGGACTCGCGTGGCCACTTAAGGCTTCCTTGCTGTCACGGCATGGATAAGCCACTCAGCAGAATACGAGCCACCAGAAGCTTTGTATATTTGTTCTTGGACTTCTCCCTTTCATAATATTTGCTGTCTATATAAAGAGGGTATGATATGACATCATGGTTGTCATATCATGTTTTGTTTAAAAAAATTCCTATTGCTATAATAGGTACCACAATATAAATAAAAGTAGCATCAAATGTTAATCACTGTAAACTGCACTGATTATATTCCTGTAGATAAATTGACAAAACCAGAAAATACTGAATAATTCATAAGACAGACTAATGCTCTGTGTAACAAACTGATATTTATGCGGTGTTTATTTTCCTAAGCTTGTTTCATCCATTTGGTAGGTGACTTATGAACAGCACATGCATTCACGATGGATATTCAGATGTGGTAGGATGAAAAATGTGTATATTCATGTTTATTGCATTTTGACAAGGTGCAGGAATTAAACGAAAAACGTTTGGATACCAGGCAAAATCACATAAAAGGCGAAACAAAATGGTTTATTTGTAGAAAAACGCAAACCAAGAAAGTACAAACAAAAATCACTGGCAACAAAGAGCCAGGAAAAACACGGCATGAACAAAAGGCGCTTGCAAAAGGCAAGGTGATAGAGGTATCCAAAAATAAAGAAATCAAAATGGCAAGAGTCCAAAAATACACAAAATCAGTAGAAAAAACACTATCACTAAAAGTACTTACAAAACAAGGATCTATGAGAACAACAGCTCTACAAAACAACATTTAAAACAGCGGGCAAGGTCAATAATCTGAAAAAGGTATGTCAGAAATCCTTATATATTAGGCTTGATTATAACAAGGAACAGGTGCACTGCTGGAGGGAACACCTTCTACTCCAGCCGGAGCTGGAAAAAACAAACATACTCAAGATATGACACATTCACGATAATGAATAAAATGAGTCAGTAATCAATAAGTGTGACTGTGGTGAACATGCAGTAAGTAAGTAGTCAACAGATCAAGATCTACAGCACAAATTTTAAAAGAAAAGCCAAATAAACACAACATTAAATCATTCAACCATTTAACCGTGACAAAAATCATATCATGCGAGCCTCATCCCCCCCAAAAAAGTCATTTAACTGGGTTCAGTAGGTCTTCCATGATGTGATAGGGAAGCATCTGGTTTAATTACAGCAATGTTTGGGATGACCTGACGACATCTTGAGCTGTGGTGGCCAGCATGGTAATTACTGACAATTTAGTGACTGCTCTTGGCCTGTTGGACCACAGTTAATTGGGGCAGATAATAAAGTAAATGTCAGTGATCTATTTTCTGAGCTGAATTTTAATGTGGCATTTAGACCGCATTTGTGTAGAGTATTTAGTTTTTTTTCTCCGTGAGTTATCCGGCCAGTTTTTTTAGCTAAGCGTCTTGACGTGCCAGTGTCATCACATTTATGATTCACCCCGCCTGGTTCCTGATCACAGATTTATTTTCTAGGCCATTCGCCATACATTCTGTATATGGATCATGGGATAAGTGGGTAACAAAAGTTATTTTGATGTGATGCCCCTTCAGGAAACCGAAATACTCTCGCCATTATGGAGGTGATTTCTCCTTTTTTTGTGACAACATTAACATCAAACTATTTTAGTGTAGACATATAGAAGGCATGCTTTAAAGATTTTTGCATTAGCCTTTGATCAAGTGTTTTAATGGATTCTAGGAGTATTTTTAATGAACATTAGCAACCAGAAGGAGGCATGATGTCAACACTGAAATAAATGCCAAAACATCAATTGGGTTAGTTTCCAAATGTGACTTTGATAAACAGAATGCATGAAGTACAGTAATACAAGATATGAAGATTTCCGATGAAAACCTTCAGTCGGTATAAGAGGATACATCTTTCATCGGTTTCCTTCATGCTTTCAAAAATAGGCAGCCAATTCCTCTGTGCTTATCCAAAATATGTACAGTACATCTGTATTTGCACACAGTTGTGTCACAGATGTTTTTGCCAATGGCTGCGAATGTTATCGTACTTCGAGAAAAGTGATTCACATTAAAGTGCGGACATGGAAAATACCTCACTGTTACAGAAATATACATTGTTTTGTAAGCTCCGCCACTCTATATATTTGTGTATTGTGCACAAATGAAAATGGGTATACGCAGTTTGTAAAGCCCGTTGATCCTTGGTTTTAATGGAGTTCATCAGGTAATACTGGTAATTTGTTGCTGTCCTTGTTCATGTGCCGTATACTGCCTTCAACCTTGTTTTTTTTTTCATTTATTGTAATGTCTGGCTCCTCAGGACCTTATAGAACGCACACTTTCAGTTTATTTCGGTGTTGACTACTGCACTGAAAGAGAAGTAGTGCAGCACAGATGGCCGTCATCCCACACCAGTTAGCTGACTGAACATGGTCCATTCAAGGGATTAACAATGCATTTTCACAACAATAGCGAGACTTGTACTGAGATTTGCTTGGCATGCAAAACATCAGAATTTTTCAAAACACATCCATTTTCCTATTTTTCCGTGCCTTGTGTAAAAATGAGGCATCTTCGTATTAGGTAAAGAAAAGTGCACGTCACCCCTTCCCCAATCAGTGTATTTTGTTCATTTAAAAAAAATGCTAACAATAATAAACCAGCTACAGTGGACAGCAAGCAAAAAGAGCAGTTGAGTAAATTAATATTACAAATAGAACATGCATTCCTTCTTTAAAAAAAGATTTTACTTTACTTTTATTATTTGCAAAATATGTGGATATGTATCAGCACATGAAATATGTGAGTATTAATTTCTATTGTCTCAGGCTTGGCTTATCCTGTTTCAAACCTTTCTTGTTCAAGGCCTTGACAGCTGAAGGAACCTCCTGTTATGCATTAAGCTCCTGCCGTAGTTGTGTGTCGTCGTCACGGTATGTCCATCACTGTACACAGCACCAAAGATTTAGTCGCACATAGAATGCAGACAAATAGTGCTTATCTTCTATAAAGAAATGTGTGTACTAATGTACTCAGAAATAGCTGCAAGTGTACTTATGTGATCGTCAAAAACCTGCTCTACAGCTTGTCATCAAAAGTGAGAAACAGGCCTCAATATCCTGGCTAACCCAAGCCTTGTCATAAACTTTATGGAAAGAATTCTTGGAATTATTATAGGTTTAATCCGTAGCCAGCAGCTTTCCACTGATGGGGGAGGAGTGTCTTGTCTTTCCAGATGTTCGATTAATGTCCCATATGAAGTTTTTAATTTGAGTCGGCATCGTCAAACAGTGGAAGTGAATCAAGAAAAAAAAAATGCCTACGCACCAAGACCGTATCAGAGCAGTTGGAATGGATAGCAGGACGCCTGTGGGATGAGCTCAATTGGACGAAAGAATATTCTCTGAACTCTTGAAGACTAATTTCAGAGTTTAGTGTGGATTCGATATAGCAGATTTAAAAAGGGATGGACCAAAATCAGCGATCCATGGACAAAATAAAATGAACAGTGGATTTAGCCCAGCTTAACTCGGCCCATGTTAGACCCAAAGGAAAGAGTTCTGGGGATCCGTTGGGATGCTGGCCCAAACTACCTTTGTATCTTGTTGGCAGAGAGAATCTACCCTCTGGCTAAAAGGCAAAAACCACTGTCGCATGTTGTTGCTGTCGATTTTTGTGGAGAGAGAGCACGCTAGTGACTCAGGCAGACAGTTGTAATTACGGCCATTTTCTTCTCCTCTCTTGAACTGCAAGAGATAATATGTGGATGTGTACAAAATACTAATCCCATCTTGTTCTCTTTTTCTCTCTCAAACGCACGCACACACACACACACACACACACACACACACACACACACACACACACACACACACACACACACACACACACACGTGATGCACAGAGAGTACCTGAAAAGAAGATTTTAAAAAAATGCGTTGGAAAAATCTCACTAATGAATTGAACAAGTAGGACAGCACTCGTTTGAAATGCATTTGTGCACATGGATGGTTCAAAATTTTCAGCTTCACAAATTTTCTCTTAGTGCATATCCACAAAGCAATGTAAATGAGCAGTTTATCTAACTATTCCTAAATGAGGTCAAAGCACATTATCCGAACTCAACCATTTAAAAGCACAACCTAATTAAAAAATCAAACTTCACAAATTCCATATACCGGTAACTGTTTGTTATTTCACAATAGAACAAGCAATTCCATTCTCGAGGCCAGATTGTGCTATGTTTAAGCTGCCTTATTATCGCCATTGAATGGATGCTTCCTGTATTTTAGGGCTATAATCAAGCGACCAGAATACTCCTGAGCACTTGTCGCTTTTGTCAGCAGTATGGCACACTTCCCCCTGAGAGAGAAGGCAGCAGTGGGACAACAGAGCACATGCAAGCCTTTGCATAGAATCAAGTACAATCATGTTAACCAACCCTTGTCCCTCTGTCCTCCTTTGTGTTTTGGAAAGGCAGTTGACTGAGACTTCATTGCAATAAACTCCTCAGCATGTTTCAAACCCTTCAGGCAAGGCCTTCAATTGTCATGCTCTTGAGACACCTCTTTTCTAATTAAACACAAGCCTTCCTCCACGTGGCTCTCTTTAGCACATGAATAGTTCTACCAAAAAACGTATGAACTTGTGAGTTTCATGAGAATTGTGTTCAAACTCATAACTCTAAATATTGGCATATCAAATCAAGTTTCCCAATTGAAATGAATGGAAATGACACTAATCCGTTCCATTCCCAAATAAAACCACAACCGTTTTTAGGTCCATAATTTTAATAGATAAAAATAACACTGTTAATATAAAAAAATGTAAAAACTACAAATAGAAAAACATTCATAAAGAGAACGTTGTGAAACAAACTGGCTTCATGAAATTAAGCTTCCGGGCCGCCATATATATATATATATATATATATATATATATATATATATATATATATATATAGATATAGATATAGATATAGATATAGATATAGATATATTTTTTAATTTTATTTAATTCCACAGTTTGAAGATGGGGCGGCCCGGTAGTTAGCACGGCTTCACAGTGCAGAGGTACCGGGTTCAATTCCAGCTCCGGCCTCCCTGTGTGGAGTTTGCATGTTCTCCCCGGGCCTGCGTGGCTTTTCCCCGGGTGCTCCGGTTTCCTCCCACATTCCAAAAACATGCGTGGCAGGCTGCTTGAACACACTAAATTGTCCCTATGTGTGAGTGTGAGCGCGGATGGTTGTTCATCTCTGTGTGCCCTGCGATTGGCTGGCAACCGATTCAGGGTGTCCCCCGCCTACTGCCCGGAGACAGCTGGGATAGGCTCCAGCACCCCCCGCCACCCTCGTGAGGATCAAGCGGTACGGAAGATGAATGAATGAATGAGTTTGAAGATGCCAAATCAAATGAAAAACTTCAATATATAGCTCTTTTTTTCCAAATCCAAATTCTAAAACACCACACAACCCATATGGAAACAATAACTTTAAACAGAAATTCATATTTGTGTTTGGAATTGCCACACTGAAAAAAAAAAAAAGAAAATACTGCTATTGACAATGTGAATTTAGGAAATAAAAACAGTGAATTATACAAAAAAAAAAAATTTGTTATTATTTTTATGGTTTCATAAAACCTTTGCTTCAGGTCCTTGGGACCAACCTGCAAAACAATGCAATGAAGTCACTGATTAGCAAAACTGCTTACAGCATATAGGCACTTTATAAGCAGTCTGTGTAATGCTGCGTGTGATTGCAGCAATCCAAAGGCCAGTTGAAGTACTTGATTACCCCAAAGAAAAAAAAAGCTCTTCATTTACGTGATATTAAGTGTGTGTGCTCTCATCTCTCTCACCCTTTGTCTTGAACAATTCTGTAGTTTTGTCCCCAATAAAAGGTCTCACACTTAAAAAGGCCCTCTCAAGCATGACCCCTCATTATGTCCAGCCCCGCCTCTTACAACTGACAAGACCCCTCAGGGCATCAAGCATCAGCGGTAGATAAAACACATTTGCATGTGATTTGATTATCCTTCATGGTTGATTCATGGCCCTGTGAGCCTCTGTTAGGGGACTGTTTATGCAAGCCTGACACACTTATTTGTGCATGCTCTTTCTGTTTTTGGCATTGAAGATCTAAATATCTTTTTGAGATCTTTTTTTTCACAGTTCAATACATTTTTGGGCCTGAATGTGTCATCACTTATTTGTTTCATCATTTGGAGTCCACCATGGACATTCCAAATTGTCAGTTTTTGCAATGTTTAATGAAGAGACATTGAATTGAGAGAGTACATAATAATTTTAGTGAGATATATAAATTGAATCAGACAGAATTAACTACATATCCTGAGAGTAGACAGCTACAATGTATCACACTGGACATATTCTTTATTTTTCACAGCCCAAAAGATAAGTGGATTAAAGTAGAACTCTGACTGTTGTGAGACAGTAGTCCATTACTGCCTCTGTCAAATAAGAGTAGGTATTATTTTTCTGTAAAATTATAACAATGTGAGGGGGAAATTATTGGACACACATTTCTACCCCACTGCAAACAATCCCAATCATAAACTTGTTGATGAATGAAAGACTCCCTAACAGTATAAAGAAAGGCTTTTTAAAAATAAAGGTAAAGCAATTTTTCTACTTGTCCCACATACCAATCTTCAGTGAAATTTGTTTTCTACATGCCATTCCTAAGGAGCAGGGGGCAGCAATCATATTGCACCCATGGGACCAAATCCAGATCATGTGTCAGCACCTTAAATTGACTGTTTTCAGCTGTGAGAAGAAACCAGAGAAAACCCATGCAGGCATGAAGCATAGGCAGAACACGCAAACTCCACACACAGATAATCCCAAAGACTGGTATTAAGAGCCGTCCATACTGGAATCGAAAATGGGACCTTCTTCTTGTGAGGCCACAGTGATAACCACTCTTTACCATAGTAGTCTTACTGAAGTGTCCGTTGAGTGAATAAGTCCCCCAAGCAAATTTGTGACTGCGATGAACAGAAGATATCCTCCGTGTAAGAGCTGGGCATATGAGACAGAAGACAATCTTTGGTTTGCCTCAAAACCTTTCAATCGGTAGAGTATATTTAAAAATTCAGACATCCTCCCTTCCATGGTAGAGTAGCCTCAATACTCAATTATAGCATCAATCGAAGCCACAGCAATGTTGCTCCTATTATGACTGACACAACATTAATACAAATATTGAGAATATTTCAAAGAACAAGAAAATGTCAGCTGCAGAGTGTATTTCTCATAATATTGAAACTTTGAGATCAAAGTGGAAATCATATCTTTTGGAGAAACATGGCGAAGAAATGCTATATTTGTGACATTGTTATTAAGGACAGCTCAAAACTAATTGCTAGGAAAAGATCTTGCATACTTACTAAAATGCTTTATTTGTGACTGTGTCACAAATGGGGAGCTGAACATACTGGTTACTTGGAAAGGTTTTATATATTATCGTTTGCAATGCATCTGACCAGTTAATTTTATTTCAACAGTGCATTAAAAATTCATTTTCAATACATTTTCCTCATTTGGGGCATGCGAGATTTTAAAATGATAAATATTACTGTGTGGTACACTCTGGATGAATTCTAAATAATCCTCTCCGTGAGTAGAAATTTCAGAAACAAGCAAATAGTTTTTGTAAGAAAAAGAAAAATATGGTTGCATGTATCTGCTGTGAAGTTTTTCAGATGCTCCGCTTTCCTCTTTCTGTTTGCCTGGCATGTGCGTGCGTGTGTGTGTGTGTGTGTGTGTGTGTGCGCGCGCGTGCGTGTGTGCGTGTGCGTGTGTGTGTGTGTGTGTGTGTGTGTGTGTGCGTGCGTGCGTGCGTGCGTGTGTGTGTGTGTGTGTGTGCACGCGCGCGCGCATGTGCATATCTGCAGGGCAGCTATGTCCCCAATATGTGGGGACCTGACCCAGCTGTCACTTAGTATACTGTGAGAGGTCGTGCTGAACACACGGAAATGTATGCTCTTGTCTCAGCAGAAACTGCCAGCCGATTGTCACTCGTTAATATAAACAAATGAGTCTCTTCAGAGCGAAGCTCAGCCGTCATTTCACACACTACTTTACAACTTGCTCTCCTTGGAGGATTGAGGTGGAAGGAAAAAGAGCTTCTGTGCGTGGTGCCAATTCTAGGTCTAATCCCCGCAAACTTCCTTTTTAAGAAATTGTTCTCCTTGCATTACACAGAATTCAGTTACTCAGCCAAATGCCACGTAAAATAAATAAGAATATTGGTTTGCAACAAATGTCGCTGTTATGATTCTACCACCGTCACATTGGCACTTTAAAAGCCGGGTCGTAACATTCGTTAATGTCACACGCTAATTAGATCTGCTCTCATAATCATCACGTATTCTTCCTCTTGTGGAACGTTGCATAAATTGTGCATCGTCTGTCCATTTTCCCCTTAGTCTACAGTGCACACGCATTGCTCTAGGGTTAAACATAATGCGGATGAGCCCTTTAAAGCAAATATGATCTGAAAGGCTGGCAAAGGCGAGGGGACGCAGCTGTCGGCGAAGCATGTCTTTTTTAAGGGCTGCCCCTAATGATTGCAGACAGTTGGCAGTTACGTAAGTCTTCACTTTTAGGCCACCGGGCTGAACACTGTGCCGAGCCCCCTCAGACCCTGGCACACAAACAAAACGGAAGGAAAAAGGCAGAGGAAGATGGGGGAAGGTGAAAGGAGAACAGTGAGTTTGGGGAATGGTTGGCGAAGAACCAACCAGGGAGATCAAATAATACGTCAAACGTATACTGTGCAACAATTAAACAGCAATTAAATGGACACACAAGACAACACATGATGAAGATCACTTTAGGGAGAATAACACTTGCATTGGATTGTAATTGTGATGGAAGTAGAAAAGATAAATTTTAGTCTGACAATTGGAAAGGATTCTGTACAGAAATTTCACGAGCTTTGCATTGTTTTCAATGGTGGAAAAAAAATGTAAACCAAAATAATTTAGTTAGGCCTACCATGAAAAAAAAACAAAGTTGTACTTTAATTTTGACAGTGGTGCCATCATATGAAAAGTGTAGAATAGAGAAGTTGTTTTACTGAATACAGTACATATATCGATATATCGTAAGGAAGACTTTATTTTCCAATGAGGCAATCATTTACCCTCAATCCACTGCAATAAAAGCATAAAACCTTATAATATTTAATTATTAATATAACTATATAATAATATATATTATATATTATATATATTAAAATATAATACATATAATAATTAATATATAAAAAATAATAAATAAACAGCCACTTGTAATTAACTAACCAAGAAATGGTAGTACATTAAAGAACATACATAACACATTTACATTATTTATTTTTTGCCCTGTAATATACATTTCAATTGTATTTCCTGAACGACACTGAATGAATATGACATTAGAATGAGGAGACTTAAAAAGACTTAAAAATTATAAACGGAGCATCACTTTTCAAGGCACATTTCCTCTTTTAGGGGAGAGTAAAACATTTTACATGCATACTGTGAGCGTGCAGAAGTGTTCTGGTGTTTTTCCAGTGTGAACGATTTGTATCGTGTTTGCAAAACACAACATGCATTGCTCTAGCAGGCAATGTTTTGTGCATTATGAGTAACATGGTAACTATTACACGGTTTTCGTGTGTTTTGAGCCGAAAGTGCAGGCGTGGCCCCAACACCTGTTATTCATTGACAACATGGAACATTTACATCCGCAAGCACCCACGCACGCACGCGCACGCACACACGCACACACACACACACACACACACACACACACACAATTTGGTTTTTCGCCAATGATAACTTAGATAACTTTTAAAGTGTGACACTGAAATCTATTTAACATGAAGGTCGGGTAATTGAAAATAAAACACAAAGACAATTGAAAGTGCTTTATGAATGATGCAAATACAAACAAGAAACCGCAGATGAAACATTTGTTCACATTTCTGTGACAAAGTGTACAAGTAAGTCTGTAAATTTCCCCAGTGTGGGACAAATAAAGGATATCTTAAAGTCTCCTTTTTCAGGCTATATTCACACTTGGCCGCTTTGCTTTGGTGAAAATGCTGCAATTTCCCAGAGATTACACATTGTTAAATTATGAATGCGATCATCCAAACCCCGGTGTGCGCAGACTAAAATCTGATGGCCAAATTATTAACATAACCACACAGCTAAACGTCATTGCACAGTTTATCTGTGATCACGAAAGCAAAGCAACCGAAAGGAACACACTGCGAAATGAACATTCAGCAAGAAACATTCAGCATCCACTATCGTCAAACACAAAGGAGATGGAGGGGAAAATAAAATGAAGTGAATGTAAACTTGTATATGGTTTGTATACTCTTTGATTTGAACAGGGAAAAAAAAATTTTTGATTAATATTATATTGGTAAAAGCCTTCTTCAGGCTAGTTGCTGCCATATCGTGAACTTTCTGATGATAGAGCCTCCTATGGAACATGACAAATGCTGACTCTATCGAATTTCAAATGATCAACATTATAACATATACATATATATATATATATATATATATTAGAGCTGTCAAACGATTAAAATATTTAATCTAATTAAAAATGCAACTGTCATAATTAACTCAAATGGACTAAAAAATTAATCGTGATTACTCACACATTTTTTATTGTTTCTGAATTTCCTTTTACATTTTTTGTCCTATTCCCCCCCCCCCCCCCCATTTTAATGCTCTCATCAACATGGAATCATGAATCAGTTTTTCTATGTGCCAAATGCAAATATTTACTGAAATAACAATTTTGATTTTCAATTTTAAATTTTTCACTTGGAGCAGTTATTCACACATAATCTCTCACACAATATTACTATTCATCAACAGTGAAAACAATATTTTGTCACACAACAGCTGCTTTAACAATTTTTTTTTATAAAATCAAAACAGAGCAATATAACATTATAAAGTGCACATCTAAGGTAAACTAGTACTCAGTCTATAGTAGATTTAAACCATGGTTGCATACTTCGTTTTTCTCAAGTTTACTTTGAACACAGCAGTCTGTTTCTATATGTTTGTTGAAGAATAACGAGACACCGGACATCAGTGTTCATTATGTGCCGCTGTATCCAAAACTGCCCGCCGTACAAAAAAGCTCACGCACTTCCCCCGTGCTGCTGGGGCAAACCATTCTGAAAGGTGGGGGCGGGGGGTCACTCCCCCTAACACAGTCAGGCTATGTTGATTGTGTTGGTCCTTCTTGTGCGGAAGTCTCTCCACTGTTTTTGTGTAGACCTCATTTCGAATGACTACACTTGGTTCGATGACAACACTGGAGACGTTTTATTTTCGCTTGGTCGCTACCACTGTCAGACAAACACAGAGAAGCTCCACCCGCTCTATTTATATGGACGCAAAACACTGTAACCTTCCACACAAAATAGTTCCAAACAAGTAACAATCGTGTCAGTGGCATACACCTTATACCTGTATGATACAGAGAGAAAGAAGAACAGATAACTTTGGTCTTGTCAGCGGAGCAATCGGGCAACTTTTTAAAAGTAAACTTTCCATTCATAAACTCTTTAAGTATCCGTTTTCTGTGTCATGGGCGTGGACTTCTGCAGCGCGCTTGTTGTTTTGTTCTGGTGTATTTATAGAGCAACGTAACATCAACGTAACATCCGCTTGTGCCACGTTAATCTCGCGAGATTATTTTTAATCCCGTTAAAATTCATTAAAATCATTCATTCATTCATTCATCTTCCGAGCCGCTTGATCCTCACTAGGGTCGCGGGGGGTGCTGGAGCCTATCCCAACTGTCTTCGGGCAGTAGGCGGGGGACACCCTGAATCGGTTGCCAGCCAATCGCAGGGCACACAGAAACGAACAACCACTCACACTCACACTCACACTCACACCTAGGGACAATTTAGAGTGTTCAATCAGCCTGCCACGCATGTTTTTGGAACGTGGGAGGAAACCGGAGCACCCGGAGAAAACCCACGCAGGCCCGGGGAGAACATGCAAACTCCACACAGGGAGGCCGGAGCTGGAATCGAACCCGGTACCTCTGCACTGTGAAGCCGACGTGCTAACCACAGGACTACCGGGCCGCCCTCATTTAAATTAATGCCAATAAAAATGCGCTAATTGACAGCTCTAATATATATATATATATATATATATATATATATATATATATATACATCGGTTTGGCATACGGGAGACGGTGGTTCGAATCCCGCTTGGGGCAAAAAATGAGCACATAACACCATCCAGTGTGGGTCCTTAGGCAAGATCCTTGACGCTAATGCCTACCTCATACAATGATGAGAGACAATAAACCGAATGACATGCCGACTCAGACGTCGCCCGGCCAAACAAGGTCTGCGTCAGGTGCTGGGGAACCAGAGCACCTTGATGAAAAATGGGCTACTGGAACAAAGCGGAGATGGGCGAGATGCGATAACATGGCTCTGTTGGAATGCTACTAGTGAAGCAACCCTAGTCAGAGGGGTTACATGCAGAGAATGTGGGCTAAATGGTTACTTCGAAACCCACAGTCACGGTTGACCACGAAACAACTAGTAGCTCAGTGTTCCAACATCCACAAGCGGCAACTGCTGTCACAACTTGAGATTGATTAGGTACAACGCAGGTTCCATGGTGAAGGGCCCAAGGCTGCCAGATCAGAGGAGGAGGTCATACAAGAGATTGGCAGGCAAGCCCCAATGAATGCAGATGATAAGATTGGGTGGCCAGCCCCAATGAATGAAATGCTGAGCGAGGCAGCAATTGACCTGAAAACTAAGATCATGGCGAGAATGAAAGCTGGGCATCCTAGAAACCGATTACAACGGCTATGTGAAGTACCATCTGAAAGTCTCATAGAAAGTGTGAATGCAGCACTGAGGGCGATCCCTACCATAACGATCACAGAAACCAATGAGCTGATATACGCTTCAGCATCAGTGATCCTGGAGACTCTGGGCTATAAGAGCAACCATGGAAGCCATGAGATACATTACCCACCATGGAAAAGACGGTTGGAGGCTAAGATCAAGGCAGCCCGGAAAGATGTGAGTCAATTGACGGAGGCCCAGAGAGGTGTGATGAAAAGGCCGATACCCGAGAGGTACATCCAGATGACCATACCTGAAGCACTCGAAACTGCCAAACAAAGGCTCCAAGCCTTGTCCAGTCGCCTAAAGCGGTACACAAAAGAGAATGAGGCCAGACGAATAAACAGGCTGTTCGCAACACAACCTGCGAAAGTGTACGCTCAGTGGCAGGGTCCTAACAACAGAGCTGACCCACCAAGACTGGAAACTGAAAGGTACTGGAAAGGCATATGGGAGAAGGAGGTTGCACATAACAGCAGTGCACAATGGCTGGTGACCCTGAGAGAGGAGCACAGCAACCTCCCTGAACAGAACCCAGTTACCATAACAGTGGCAGACATACAGGAAAGAGTCTCAGATATGAAGAACTGGACAGCACCAGGCCCGGACATGGTCCACACCTACTGGCTAAAGAAACTCACAGCACTCCATGAGCGCCTAGCAGTACAAATGAACCAGCTGCTGAGGGATGGGACTCACCCAGAATGGCGAACCGAAGGGCGAACGATCCTGATCATGAAGGATCCCTCGAAGGGTGCAGCCCCATCCAAATATCGGCCAATAACCTGTCTCTCCACAACATGGAAGCTCATGTCAGGCATCATTGCGGCTAAGATAAGTGGACACATGGATCAATACATGAACGAAGCGCAGAAGGGCATTGGTAGAGATACCAGAGGAGCCAAACATCAGCTCCTGGTTGACAGAACAGTTGCACAAGACTGCAGGTCCCGACGTACCAACCTGTGCACAGCTTGGATTGATTACAAGAACGCCTATGACTCGATGCCACATACATGGATCACTGAATGCTTGGAGTTGTATAAGGTGAACAGGACCCTAAGAGCCTTCGTTGCGAACTCGATGAGGATGTGGAAAACCACACTTGAAGCCAATGGCAAGCCACTTACCCAAGTGTCCATCAAATGTGGCATATACCAAGGTGATGCACTCTCCCCACTGCTGTTCTGCATAGGACTGAACCCCCTAAGCCAAGTAATCACCAAGACAGGCTATGGATACCGCCTCAGAAATGGAGCTACAATCAGTCACCTCCTCTACATGGATGACATAAAGCTGTATGCTAAGAGCGAAAGGGACATAGATTCCCTGATCCACACAACCAGGATCTACAGCAGAGACATCGGGATGTCATTCGGGCTTGAGAAATGTAGTCGGATGGTAACTCAGAGAGGAAAGGTAGTCCGCACTGACGGGGTCTCACTCCCTGAAGGAACAATAGCAGACATTGAGGACAGCTACAAGTACCTTGGTATACCACAAGCCAATGGCAACCTCGAACTGGCAACAAGGAAAGCGGCTACGGCCAAATACCTCCAGCGAGTGAGGCAAGTCCTAAGAAGCCAGCTCAACGGCAAGAATAAGACCCGGGCAATAAACAGCTATGCCCTGCCAGTGATCAGATACCCTGCAGGAATAATAAGGTGGCCAAAGGAAGAGCTTCAGACCACGGACGTTAAGACCTGAAAGCTCTTAACCATGCATGGAGGGTTCCATCCCAAATCCAGCACCCTGAGACTGTACGCAAGCCGAAAGGAAGGGGGCCGGGGACTAGTGAGTGTGAGAGCCACTGTCCAGGATGAAACATCCAAGCTCCATGAATACATCAAGGAGAAGGCTCCAACGGATGACGTACTCAGAGAATGTCTCAGACAATGGGGAACAGAAGATGAGGCGCTGGAAGAGGGACCATCATGGGAGGACAAGCCCCTACACGGGATGTACCACCGGACCATAACTGAAGTGGCCGATCTCAAGAAGTCCTATCAGTGGCTAGAGAGGGCTGGCCTGAAGGACAGCACAGAGGCACTCATCCTGGCTGCTCACTAGCAGGCCTTGAGCACCAGAGCCATCGAGGCCCAGATATACCACACCAGACAAGACCCAAGGTGTAGGTTGTACAAAGAGGCACCTGAGACAATCCAACACATAACTGCAGGGTGTAAGATGCTGGCAGGGAAAGCCTACATGGAACGCCATAACCAGGTGGCTGGCATAGTCTACCGAAACATCTGTGCGGAGTATGGACTGGAAACCCCAAGGTCAAAATGGGAAACACCTCCGAAGGTGGTGGAGAATGACAGAGCGAAGATCCTGTGGGACTTCCAGATCCAGACTGACAAGATGGTAATGGCGAACCAACCAGATATCGTGATCATGAATAAAGGGCAGAGGAAAGCCGTTGTAGTGGATGTAGCGGTCCCAAGTGATGGAAACATCAGGAAGAAGGAACATGAGAAACTCGAGAAATACCAAGGGCTGAGAGAGGAGCGGGAGAGAGCCTGGAAGGTAAAGGTGACAGTCGTGCCTGTGGTGGTCGGAGCACTCGGGGCAGTGACCCCCAAACTAGATGAGTGGTTGCAACAGATCCCGGGAACAACATCGGACATCTCAGTCCAGAAATGTGCAGTGCTGGGAACAGCAAGGATACTGCGCAGAACCCTCAAGCTTCCTGGCCTCTGGTAGAGGACCCGAGCTGAATGAGGGACGGACACCACCCGAGGGGTGAGATGAGGATTTTTTTTTATACATTTATTCCGTTCACACATACACATTATATATATATATATATATGTGTGTGTGTGTGAACGGAATAAATACTCAATACATCTTTGCTATCGATACTTACTCTGTTGTATTAACAGTTGGTTGCAAAGCTGAGTGCTAAAAGATCTGTTCGTGGCAATGTCCACAATTTGCCCATTTATGAGTTAAGATTATATTAGACACTCGAGCCAATTTTCATACTGGATGATGGATGGCCCAACAACTCATTTGATTTTTATTTGTACATTGTCATGAATCATGAAAATACTTCATGAAACTAACCAAGGCATTGCAAAGTCGCGTGGCTCACACAGTAGATGTTTATAGTGCTGCAGTTGTTTTACTTTTTTTTTTTTTTTTAGGAATCCCGTTGCTGCTTTGGGTTAGAAGGTCTGAGGAATGTATGGAATAAAAAAAAAAAACAACCTACCACAGATATTGTCTATCATCAATGGCATTTATGTAAAAAAGGCAAAATACTTACCATACAAACAGAAAATGTAAGTTAATTGCATATCTGTTGGTTCTAAATGAGCGTTATTTGGAATCCGGAAGCCAGCAAACAATTTCTTCCGGTGCGGTTTTTAAGGCATGCATGGTAAATTTGTTAGCTTGATGTTAATTAAGTGTCACTTTGAGTGCTCATATTTTTATTTGTGATTGTATCCAATTTTCCACCTCACGAAGCCCATTTATTCAATTAGAGTAGAGAACATCTTAGCAACGGTGACTGGTGTTCACTTGCAGCCTGTCTTGATTCCCTTACACAGTGATCGTCACATTTGTTTTGTTAATTTTTGGGATAAACTTGAAATGTTATCATTTGGTGAATCTTACTGTAATAAATCAATCTAAAAGCAGATGATTTCTTACAAATGACAAAAAATGAATACATTTTAGTAGCAGGAGTGACAGCACAAGGGTGACTCTGTGTTTCAGTGGTTAGCACGGCGACGTCACAGTGTAGAGCCCTCTTCCTCAACTGGCGGACCGCGATCCACGACCGGACCGCCGACCTCCTCTGACGGGACAGCCGACCTCCTCTGTCCGGGCCTCCTCTGCCCGGACCCTCGGCAAATTGTATAAAATCATAATAATAATAATAATAATTATAAAGTGATTTTTACGTTATACATTTTCTATTTTTGGACTATAATCTGCGCATTACCGCGATCGCTTGTTAAAATTATCTGTTATTTGCGTGCACGAACAGATGTATTGCAGAGGACGCAGCAGCGCGACTCTGTGTGTGTACAATGTTTGACTAACTGGAGACGGGGGCATGTCGGCGATAACGATGCGCTGATTGGCTCCTCTGAACTTAAGGTGTGCCCATACATCAGCGTCAGGCATTCAAAATGCATGATTGTGTCAGGAAACAGACGCATGCGCGACGCCACAGTGTGCTCACAGCTTCAGCACAGGAGAGCCACACACAGACAAATTAGACGTTTCGATTGTGTGCAGTTTTGCTCCCGTCTATCTTTGCAGCTGTTTAACAGCAGAACACCGCAACATGTTAAATGAACATCCCAATGGCGTCCTCAAATAGTATTTTCATGCCTCAGACATTGCATTCACCTTTAGTGGAAGAACAGCACTGCACATTCCTGTGCTCCCTTGTGTCAGTATTTAAAATGGTTCTTAACTCCTCTTCTGATATATTTTTCAATGATTTCAGAGGGGATGTGAAAAGGGGAATTGTACAAATGAAAATAATATTTTTGTTTTCATTTTTAGTATTTATTTTAGTAAAATGAGTATTTTGAATTGCTTTTGTTAAATTAAGGGAAAAAAGACAACTACTGTTTAACAAAGTTAAAGTAAAAAGCCCTAAAAGGGCTATTTCTATTATTAAGCAGGCACAACTTAACAAAATAAAAGAGTTCCTCTGCCTCAACACAATACCTCTCATTATTTGCTGTGTACTGGCAAAGTGAATAATTGTTATTTTCATGCACCCCATTATTGTTTGGTTGTGAGGAGTGTTGATTTGTATAAGCTTGGCTTGACCATACTAAATGGGCATATAGCCCTGCTCCCCATGACCACCGTGCATGGGACCGGACCTTGGTCTTAAAAAAAAAAAAAAGTGGACCGACAGCATTTCTAGTTGAGGACCACTGGTGTAGAGGTTGTGGGTTCGATCCCCGGTTGCGGCCTTACTGTGTGGAGTTTGAATGTTCTCCCCGAGCCTACATGGGTTTTCTCCGGGTACTCCGGTTTCCTCCCACATTCCAAAAACATGCATGGCAGGCTGATTGAAGACTCGAAATAGTCCCAAGGTGGAACTGTGAGCACGGATGTTTGTTCGTCTTTGTGTGCTTTGCAATTGGCTGGCAACCGGTTCAGGGTGTCCCCCGCGTACTGCCTGAAGACGGCTGGGATAGGCTCCAGTAACACCTGCGACCCTTGTGAGGATCGGAAAATGGATGGATGTATGGAGTGATAGCACAAAACTAACTAATACTGTTGCATTTTTGGGATTGTCTGAAAAGTAGCTGCGTTGGAGATGCATGCATTCCCCAATTGCAACATACTGTACATGTCTGTCAAATATTATATTTAGAGGCCATTATGTATACTCCCAGAGGGTCCGGTGATAAAAACTTCCATTTATCTAGGGCAAACAATGCCAAGAGAGTGGCGGTTACGTAGACAGCGGCTTTAAAGCCCGTAAACCTCATTTGCATGTTTAGCTTTCTGCATCCTCAAAACTATGTGACACAGGCGAGTTTGTCTTCTGCCTCATCACACTAAATTCCACACGGATTACCCTCACCAACACTCCCCGCGCCGCCACCCTACCAATCTCTGACACGTGGGTAAGAAACAGATTCAATTTAAATAAATAAATACATAAATAATAAATAATAACTCACAGGGCCGCTTGTCAAAGCTCGATTGCTAATCTGCGAGGGAGGATTTGAATAAATCCTCAGTGGCTCTCTGGTCTCTCTCACCACGTTTTAGTCTCTCTCATCCCTCTCTTGGCGGTCGCATAAGAAGAAGGGCGACTCTTGGAGAGCCCATCGTGCTGAGATTAATTTCAACATCATAACTAACCGTGAGCAGGTCACAGGAGGAAGCTCAGAGTGTGTGTTGTCTTACACTGACAAATGTATTTGACTTTGCTTTACCATTTCAATCCGTGTTTTTAATCCGGTCTTTGTTTTTGTGCCATATTAAAAGAGCCAGGCTGGGATATCTCATTATGACACGCTGGCTGCATTGTCTTGGTTGCCGTCATTTAAATGGTTTCCTCAATGGCGTCTAATAAATAACCTGTCCTCTGTTGTGATAATCATCGTCCTCCTTATGAGTGCCATATTTCCAATGTTGTTCGGCAGCTTTGAATTAAGTCACTTGTGGAAACGTTGCTTTGTTCGCAATATCTTTTCTCTCACTAGTTAACCTAAAAGGGCACATTTCAGACATGATAATAAATATTAACAACCTCTTCAGGCTATTTTATACTGTATGGAAAAGCATGTTCCTACAAGACCAGACGCTTCAATCATATCAATTTATTTATTTACACATTTATTGAGGTTAAAGACAAGGTCACTTAAAATGCCGTGGACTAATAAAATGACCTTATCCTGCCATGTATATTTTTGGAATGTGGGATGCAACCGGAGTACCCGGAGGAAACCCAAGCAGACACGGGGAGAACGCGCAAACTCAACACAGGAAGGCTGGAGTACCGTGTGCACTATGGAGCCGATCTGCTAAACCAGGGGTCGGCAACCCAAAAGGTTGAAAGAGCCATATAGGACCAAAACCCCCCCCCCCAAAAAACAGATATATCTGGAGCCGCAAAAAAAAGCCTTCTATAAAACTTACAATTAAGGAAACACCTGCTGTATGTATGTAGGAGACTGAACTGTCTTGGAATTGTTTGTCATTCATTCCTTTGTTGTGTGCTCACAAACGCCCCCATAGAGTTTATTTTGTAATTTCCTCGCTTGATTTTTTTGTTTTGGTGCATTATTTTCACTTTTCTTAGTGTCAGTGAACTGATCATTAATTTCCGCTTTTCTTAGGCTGTCTTTGAACGCCTCTCTAGTCAACGAGAAGAGACAAAGCACGGAGTCGAACGCAGACGTGTCTGTGTTTGTCAAGACTGTTAAAAGCATAAATAAAGTGTACGTTTTAAAAAACCAACACCTCAGCTCTCCTTTTTCCGAGTTGCAACATGTATCTATATCTATTTGAGCTGTATTAGCCTACTACCAAAATCTTTTTCCATTTTCAAACATTTTTTATAAAGCACCAGGGAGCCACTAGATATCGCTAAAGAGCCGCATGCGGCTCTGGAGCCGTGTGTTGCCCACCCCCGTGCTAAACTGTCATCCACTGTGTCACAAATTATTTAGCGTTATGTAATGTAGTTGTTTCAAAATTCCATGTAGTGATTTAATAGTGGATAATATTCCCCAAAAGGCTTCTGTCAATTTTAATATTAGTGTGCCCATTGTGCTAAATCTTTTTGCATGTGACTGACAATCGTCAGTGGCTGGTGCGCGCGCACACACACACACACACACACACACACACACATACACTTACACACCGGTACACATTTTTTAAATGTTATTGTTATTTAGTGTGACTAATGCTTCGGGATACGGTTGACCTTTTGGATGGCGATGCACATTTAAGGTTGCATCTCATTGGTCATTGTCAGATAAAAACATATATTTCCATTTGAAACTTATCGCACATCTTTGCAATACGAATATTGCACAGACAATTAGCGCGATGACGATATTCTTATTGATATTTTGGGCAGACCTAATATATACACTACGTATGAAGTGGGAAGACCTTTGTTCCCCCCACCCCCGACTGGTGTGATTTTTTTTTTTTACGGTCGAACAAATTCTCTGTCTCACGCATTCACTCTCCTTATCCCGTCCTCTTAAATGCAGCCTACTGTAATTGCCTTATACACTGCAAGTTAAATGAGAAAATGTCTGGCAAAGTCAATCACCCGGTGCAGGCTATTTGCTCACAGCGCAGATTATTTCAGTGAATGAGTCCCCAAAATGGGATCATTATGGAGTGGCCTTTATAATGAGGGAATGACAGAGTGTTATTCTAAATAGGCACAATGCTTTGTTACTTAACTATTTCATGTATTTAATGTTTAACATTCGATAAGTTAGCCTTCTCGCAGAATAGGGTAGGATATTTTCATAGAATTTAGGAGATAATTTAAAAGAAAGCTAACGAACAGAGAAGGTGAAATATATGCAATAGTATTTCAAGCATTTTAGAGCCCAAAATTACAAAATGCAAATGACCTGAAGTATGAACGTTTTTGCACTTTTTGTAATTTTCCTCAACTCATCTGGGGATTTTCTTGATATTTTTAAACACTTTCCTTTTGAGTGTCTCTGAAATGCACAATGTGGATGTAAAATAAATAAAATAAAAATTCACAATGTAGATGAAATAAAACGAGCTCTTGTTTGGTTATCTGTGGATGTTGTCACAGCTAAGAATCAATCTCTGTCGAAGAGGGACAGTTGGGGCAGTGAAGCAACTCATTGCAAACAGAGATGCTCTTGTGTGACACATCCAACCTCTGTAAACAAGTAACATATCAGAAAAGTGGGCTCATTCTCACTATCTGGGAGTTTCAGTTTAATGGTCAACCATGTCTAGAAAAAAAAATCCCAACCATTTACATAATTCCAATAAAAAGCCTAAAGCCTAATTGATGAGTGGAGTTTAATGTGGTTGGTACCATATTACTTGAACCCTTACAGGGACAGTGGTTAATGCAGTGGACATTTTACCATGCTATGAGATTACAGGGTACACGGAGGGGTTCATTGAACATTGAACAAATGTAGCACATTGAATGTATGGTCTGGCTTCAGTCAGTCTTTCCAGCATCAGTGGGGCTGGATGTCAATTTCAAATGTCCCCCCCCCCCCCCCCCCGTTTAGCGAGGAGCTGGAAGCATTCCCAGTTTCACGGTAGGCTGAAGCCCCAAGTGATGACTTCACCCCTAGATGACCTAATTGGGTAACCGTCATGATATTACAGCTAAATCCTCCTGATCTAAAGCTTGACTTTGAATCATGCTGTGAATTATGGTCTTAAGAAAGTTGCCTTCTGGGATTTTCAGTCTTTTTTTTTCTTTTTTTAAATGGTGTCAGAGGACAAATAATAAAATGGGGGTGCCTGTTCTTTAGAGGACCAATTGAATGGCAAATTACATCTCGAGTCTTGTCACAAAATGCTCATGAAAGACTAAGCCTTAAAATGGGGAAATATGGTTTTCCCATGCCATTACAGTCCGAACCACGTCCAGGTTTTGATCAAAACTATATTGAACTGTCCAGGTTTGGTTGCATTTTCCCATTTTTCTGTTTGCGTTCATTTAGGTTTGTCATCCGCTCTAAAGACAAAAAAAAGCCTACATGCACAGCAATCACAACCTGACACAATTGCCTAGGCCATACCCTCATGTTGTCTCACGACCATGCCGATTTTTCCCGGTATCCTGTAAGTGGACTCCTGTGTTCACCAAGAACTTAGTGTAAATGTCGCCTTATATGTCATTTTTTTAAAATTTGGGCCCACCATTTGTAAATCCCCAACAGTATTAATGGCCAGTCATGTTTATGTACATTAACACTTCTTCAGCCAGCAACGTGCTGAGGCTCAATCAACGCTATTGTTCTTTGTTGCTGACATTCAGTACATTTTATTGCTTTAAGACACATCTGATTGCACAACATAGCCTTTTTAATACCAGTGTCTCTTACTCTGTTAATGTTGTTTTTACTTCAGGGTGTCCATAAAGTCTGGGTACATGACTACCGTACTTACTTTTATTCAATTTTAATGTTGAGAAATACAATTTTCAACATGATTCCCATAATTTTCAATGCATCATTTAATGTGTGAGGTGTTGATTGGATGATTTTGTTTGGTCACACAGAGCGTGAGGGCAGGAGTGGCTGCCCCAGGTATCTCTCCCACTGCGGAAGCATACATCACAGATACTGATAGCCCCCCAGAGGACAATACGGCCCCGTCCATGTCAATAAAGTCTGACTCTGACAAGACTGGCAAGAAGATTTTGACTTTAAACAAATTCTAAGGTCACCGGAGCTTGGAAATATATTCCCACACCTCTGGATAGACTGAGCTGAAACTTGCCAAGACCACGGGGATGTTTGAAATCTTAAAAGATAAGGAGAACAATGGAAAACAAAAATGACAACTGTAGGTTTAATATCATCACTTTTTATGGACAAATCACTTGTTCAAGTTTATAAGTTCGTGGCATTACAGACAAATATGTCAAGACATTGTAAATCAGTGGTTGTTAACTTTGTTAGAGGTACCAAACCCAACCAGTTCATATGCACGTTCATATGTGAAAAATACCCTTCATTAGTGAAAAATTAAAATATGAATTCTTACAAATTCAAGATATTAAAAAAACACACATTTATTAAAAACAGAAGACTAAAGAAAATTACATACCATAAATATATATATATATATATATAATTTTTTGTTTTAATTGTATGGTGTACTATCACACGTTGACTACTGAGCAAACTAAATGTCCCGCAGCACTGATTGGACAAGCAATGTAATGTGATCATCTGCAGCCTGCGATGGCCAAGCGGGCGTGTCAGATCTAATTGACATCCTGAGTCAGGTGTGTCTTAACCTCCATGGTAGAGGCTCCGTAGAACCCCTGAGACCAATTCACCGAACCCAGGTTAAGAGCCACTGTTGTAAATGTTTTGGTCAATCCGGTATAGTGTGTCCATGGACCCTTTTTTTCAGAAGTGTAAATCACAGTTCTTGCTGGCACATTTACTAAAAGAAATAATTCAATATCCTTTCGTGCACAAGTGTTATTTTAAGGTAGAGTTAATCTCAGCTAAATAGTTCAAGTCATAAAGAGCCAGCAAGACATAATACGCTCCACTCACATGAGCCAGTAATGATTCTATATGAGAAATGCAATTTCAAAGTAGCTGTGGAGAGATTATAGGAAATGACTTAAGAAGGAGTACAGTATTAGTAAAAGCTGGCACCAAAAGCTGTCACACCCTGAAAGTATTGGAATCGCCATGTAAATTAAATATATAAATATAAATTAAATAAGTAAGGGATACAGACGTTACAAACGTCACTACAAAACATTCAGACATGTCTTTAAATGTATTTCCGTTCTCTGTGATGATGATATGACGCACGCATGCATGTGTGTATGTGTGTGTGTGTGTGTGTGTGTGTATGTGTGTGTGCGTGTGTGTCATGGGGGCGGAAGTGTCGTCGTGTTGATTGAGTCACATCCAGCAGTGCTGCTGTGGTTGTGAAACAGCCTCCGGTATTAGCATGTATAAACAGGCTTATAAAGGAGCACTATTTGGCTGTTCATTTTCATCCCCTTAACAGTAAACAAGGCGGAACAGGCCCTGACATCCACAAATAAATAGAGGCCCAACACACGCAAAGTCAGATACCAGGCGGGTTGTTTGAGTTAAGGTCAATCCTGTTTAAATCACATTGGTAGTCAGACTGTTTTTTTTCTTTTTTGAGGGCATTTTGTTGGCAGAGCTGTTCTGCCCGGGGAATCGTGTATACAGTACTTAAATCTGACATTGTACAAAGTAGTTTTTGTACTGTTGCTGGGCAGGCATATTGTGTGTGTGTGTGTGTGTGTGTGTGAGTGGGTGTATATATAATTCTTACAATTAATGATGTAAGAATATGTTGAGTCTACATATTTCTGTTATTAGATAACATAAATGTCAATACTGTATTCAATATTTCAAGCACATGTTATCAGCACGTGTGTGTATATATATATACACACACATATATATATGCTCCTGATATGTTATTTGAATTTGATTTGCCAAGTCCATAAACTACTGGAAACAAACATCATACAAGTAAACCTATTTGTCATCCGTGTTAGCCGATCTTCTCCCCAGTGACTGCTCGAAGTATTTGTGAGTAGAGATTGGAGTGGAGGAAGGAAATAAAACAGAGTTAATTTTTAAGCAATTTCAATAATGTGACGATAAATCATTAATTACATGTATAATTGAGTCTAAACCATGAGTGATACTGTTCTTTTAAATTTTATTTGCTTTTGTGTGGAGATTAAAACCATATTTACGTTGAACACCATTCCTGGCACTGTGCAGAATATCATAAAACACACCCATGCTCAGGCTCGGTTTGTATCTTTTGCATTCACTGAGAAACAATGATTGTCGTTGGTCTGTTGTTCTGATGCCACGAGGGTTTTTCGCTCAAGGCCTAAATGGGGTTGAGGTGGAGTCGGCTTCGACCGCATCTGATCAAGACATACGTTGCACGATGTCGCCCGTCTCATTGGGATTCACGTTTTAATCGCGCTTGGCTACCTGTAAAATATGTGTCAGTTCACATGCGGATGCACAACATGCACACATGGATCCACTTGCACATGGTAATGAGGTCATTTTAGAATAAAGCTGTATAAAACGTCACAGCGAGGGGTAATGTGGGAAGTTGGGAAGAGTTCCTCATTTGCACACTATTAGTTGGAGAACTTGCGGATTTAAACATGCATAGAGCACAGTTTGAACGTCTGAAGTTGATGGTGTCCAATGCACGCGATTACTTCCTAACATTGAGAGAGCGTCATATGAGGGGAAATATTTCCTGCATCCATGCACAAATGCTTGCACGTGTGGAATGCACATGCACGGACCGCTGGCATGCATGCCTGCATGCACATTGCCAGGCACTTTAGCAATACACACTCGTCGCTCTGTTGAATTAGTTTGACGAGGTTTATAGATTAGATCATTAAGTAACTTTTTTTTGCTGTTTTCGTTGTTGCATTGCATCCAAACAATTAAAATAAGCACTACAACAGGAGTTTTAAGATAAGTGGTGGAAAATCATTCATCCGGATTGACAATTTGTTTATTTAAAACTCTTTATTAACGTGGTTGTAAAAATTCACAGGCGTTTGAATATCATTTAATTGAATATTATTGTATTATATTGAATTAGCTTGTGCAGAGCAGTGGTTGTTGGCGAGTGTAAGCCAAATGCATTGTTTTGATGGAAATATTTGAGGTATTAATTCCAGTCACACGAACCACCGCCGTGTTGGTGCAGTAAAACATTCCACCAAGCGCTCTTGCGGACCCCTCGACTCATCTGATTAAGTGTTAACTGTCAATTTAGTTTGTTGAAAAAGCACCACCTGGCACATGACATCAGCCCTGGGAAATTGAGCTACATTCTCATTCCACATGATTCTGTTCACGTTCGACGTTAGCGTCAAAGCAGGATTTCATAATATCAAGAGAGGGTCCTATCCCATCCATTAAAATTATGAGTTTAACCTTATTTTTTCTCATGATGGAAGTGCAGTATTTCCATGGAACTGTTCATTTGGCAATCACAGAGGGAAAAAAAGTGCTATATTTCATTGTCGAAAGCTTCCTGCAACCTCAGCCATGGAAATGAACATCGGCCCTGGTTTGGTTATAACACTAATCAACCTCTCAGGATCAAATCCAAGCTGCGACTGTGGCAGCCATTCCAGCAGCCTATCGGCTTCGCTCACGTCTTTATCTCTCCTTCTGTCTTCTGCAGAGAACACGAATGGGAGAAGGGAGCTGCCTACGGCGTGCGGAAGAAGGAAACGTCCAACCTAATATCCTGTCTGGGGCGTGTATATGCTCGTTCGGCCTCTATCAGTAGATCTGGTGGATGTGTGGATCAGGTGGAGGGACGACAGTGCTTCAATCATATCCGATTCTCTCTCCACCTCTCTCTCTTTACTCTCTTTTTGCATGGTACATGTCAAATAGCAGACTAATTCATGAGGAAAGAAAGCACATGTGGTATAACTTTCATACGGGAACAATGCGGTCAAGATATTTGTGAAAGGAAAGAGTAACATGAAAAATAACTACATTTGGATCAAATGATGTCAATTACAACTGTGTATTCAGTCTGCCTTGACAAAGCTAATTGTGCTCAGTTTTGATACTGAAGGTGAAATGCAGAGGAGGTGTAGCTGGCAGTGGTGAAAAACGGCAGCGCATCACACCGATGTTTTAAAAAATATATTTTACAGTTCATATTTACCTCAACAAGGTCAAATAATCTTTCTCATGTTGCAGGTATTTCACATGCCTGAGTATAAGTGTGAATGCTTCACTGAATTATTCTAAATCCATCTCCTGTGTTGGCACAAGAAAGACCGCAGAAGCAATATTGACACAGAATGCCAGAAACCAACACACGGTTTTGTCAACAAATCTTCAGCCAATAACTTCCTGATTTAGTCGAGTGCAGACAGTATTTTGTGACAGCTTAATTGAACGGGTTTTAAATTTCTCATTCCTTTTTGGTGGTGAAGAAAGAGCAGATAGACAAAGCCAGAAAAAAAGCAGACAAAAGCAAAAGAGACAAAATGATGGGTCCATAATGGCCAAAATCCTATTCATGTCCCTCTCATGTGTCCTTCTCATAAAATACAGGCTGCAAACTTCAGGAATGTTTATAAAGTGAACTCAAATTCTAGCTTGCTCTATATGATGCAACTCCCCCCAAATCCCTTTTTCCCCACCTATCACCGATAATTTTACGCCAAATTGATACGGACAATGCCAGAATGAAGTTTATTCAAGGGTGTGAGACAAAGTGGCCATCATATGAGTGTATATTTAAAGACTTGCAACCTTCTCTTCCTGAATATATTATGATCGTAAAGTGAATTCTCTAGGTCTAGGACATCAGCATAGGTGTAAAACTGGAAAACCTTTGCATATTTTTTGACAGCAAGTGGAAAATAATGTTTTTATACACCCATAGTCTGGACTAACTGAATGTAATAATATAGATTAAGGATGCCTAGTGGAGAAAATTAGAAATCAGTACATTTCTTTGGGTTATGTTTTTTTTCCCTTGGGAGAAAGAAAATACTATAGTTCATTTTTTTTTCAGAAAGAAAAAAAATGTTACATCAACTTCAGCCTTTCAAACTAATGCTGCCATTTAAATGGGTGAAAGAAAATGTATTTGTATTGAATATAGTCATTTAGTTTACGAAATGCAGATTTCCCCCTAGCGAAAAAAAAATACAATAAAATAAAAAGATCACCCACTGTAATTCATCAACATCCATGGGAATCTCTGCAGATGGAATAAGGAACAGCCAAAACCGAGTCAACAGCATAACGAGGGCACTGGGGGAGGAAAGGATCACCGTTATTACTGAGCTTATCTTACATGAACCCGAGTTAGAATAAAGCGCAGCATCTAATCAAATTGTTATTGTCATTGTTTACTTGTTATGTATTTATTTTTACTTGTCCTGAAATTGTCAATGGAGAATTTGGATGTGCAAGTATCTAAATAATGCACTTTTTATTGCCCATCCTCATTTTTTAATTTTATTTTTATTTTTTATGGATTCTTTTCTTTTTTTTTCCTTTCTTGTTTTCAAGCATGCTGGGCTAGACGAGGTAAGGGCGGTGGGGAAGATTACGGGTGGGGGGACTAAGGTTTGTGTTTGGGGGCCCTCATACAAAAACCAAAACAAAAAGACAGCCTGAGTCGTCAGCATGGGGTGCAAAGTGCAGCTGCCCCGCTAATGAGATTTTAAAACAGGCCATAATGTCCCTTTAAATTGGCCTTACATGGAGAATTATATGCTTCATGCGTTTATTCATTTAAATGGGGAGGGAGATTCCTTGAACGAACTGCATTTGTGTGTGTGTGTGTGTGTGTGTGCGTGTGTGTGTGTGTGTGTGTGTGTGTGTGTGTGTGTGTGTGTGTGTGTGTGTGTGTGTGTGTGTGTGTGTGTGTGTGTGTGTGTGTGTGTGCGTGTGTGCGTGTGTGTGTGTGTGTGTGTGTTTGACATCAATAGCCCGCAGCAAGAACAAAAATTTGTTCTCATTTATCAATAGTTGAGTACATAAATAAATACAAACAATATGTTCGTAATAATAATAATAACAACAACAACAACAACAACAACAACAATAATAATAATATGTATTATTAATATTATTATTAGTCCAGCAGGACTTTACTCAGTGATGAGTATTTACATTCCTGAATCAGGAATTAAAACAGAGTCTAAAAATATGATATTCAATTATTTATTTGAACAATAATAAGGTAAGTACGGAACAGAGGAGGTCTGGGAAAGACGTTGGATGTGCAATTGCCCAATCGTCATTAAATTCAAATGCACAAAGCAAATGGAATAAAGTGATTGCTGCCTACTTCCTGTTAAGAAATGACGTGATGTGATAGGATTACTTTACTTTACTTTATTCCAATTTGAGTCATAGGAGGAGCTCAACACATCGACTCCAAATGTTTCTAGTCTGTCTTGACATGTACAGTAGTTATTGACATTCTTCGAGAAATTCGGTGAATTTATATATATTTTTTACCAGTTTATATTATACCATTACAATATTTACGGTTATTTCTTGATGAAACAGTCTAGTCACCAAATATTGCAATTGCTTCATTTTACATTAGTGGCGGTGTTACATGATGCGGAACTGCAACAGTACTTTTCATTTCAATTTGATCTAAAGTCCATTTGGACCGAAAATTGAATTACCGGTACTACACTGCTCTTCTTGCCAAGTAAGTGAAATCCATTACTGGCCTCAATAATTCAAAGCAATACAGTGTAATTAACACTGCAATCAATACTGTTTGTGTGATCGCCAAATTCTCGATCATCACAAATCAATACATCATATCCACACAATTAGAAATTAAAAATTGGCTAATAATGAGACAGCGTCTACCATAACAACACCGACAAACATACAAACGAGTGCCTTTTCAAGTAAGCCACACATCACAATGAGACAAAGAGGTCATGTTTTGCGATACTCGCAAAAAACTTGAAGGGGTTACTCTGTCTCACGTTGTCGCGTGAATGTCTCGATGCACCCATGCACAAGACATGAATGATGTTCTAGTCACTCAAATGGTACGCTGTGTGTGTGTGTGTGCGTATGTGTGTTTGCGAGAGAGAGGACAGAGACAGAGGGTTACAGGCCGGCGTGAAGCCATCCTTTGTATGTGTGATGCGTGCTCTTTGTGGGGGGAAAATTGAACATCAGCATGAGAAAAGATGGCGACCGCTGCGCCACCGATCATTGACACTTTGCTGAAACAACCCATAGATAGAAAATGACAGCCAGCCTTTCACACACATACAAACACAAGCTCACACATAAACACGCACGCCCACAAGCTGTGTGCTAGCATTCATGGCTTTTGGTGCACTAAGTGACATCGCTTCGTTATAGAAAAAAAAAACAAACAAACAAAAAAGTGCTTCCCAAACATTTGTTTCATGTCAGTTTTTTTTCAGAGACGCTGACAAAAGTGGACTCAAAATGTTAATTTTCGGTCTCTTTCATCGCTCCTGTATTTTTTTTTTTTATATTTATTGTGCGTGTGTGTGTGTGTTATCTTGTGTATGTATGTTGATGTGTGGTTCCCCTGTGAGCGTGTGTCTGTGTGTACCAGCATCTGTAGGCTGTCTAATTAGAGACTGCGCCTGGGCCAACCTCTTGTTTTTAAGATCACGTTTCAAAGCCAGAGACGGAAAAGGCTGATTTTTGGTCGGGTACGTGTTGGTTTATCCTCAAAGCTCCCTTGATTGAAGTGCAAGGCGACTGAATACATTACACAAGTGATGTGTAAGCTTGACTTTGTGCAGTCACAAGGTGGGATTTTGACAAAGGCAATCTGTCGGTAGGTCTGAATGGTGCCACTTACTAAGAAATTGGGACATTATGTGCAAAGTTGTTGTTGTTGTTTTTTTTTTTTTTGGGGTGGTGGGGACCGATATAAAACCAGGGCCAACCATTGCCTCCATGTGAAAAGACGGACAGGCCATTGCTACTGACATCTGGTTGAAGCGTTTTAAAAAGATTGACCTGATCTTATACTTGAAATAGTACAACTCAGAACCCATATTGTTGCCAAGATAGCACACGGAGCATTTTCATCTCACATTTTTTGCTCTCGCAACACCCAAAACACCAATGCTGCAGAAATTTTTCAACATCCAACTGCTAACAAGTAGTACAATGGCTGTCTGGAAACAATGATTTGAAATTATTTCGTGCATCTGAATGTATTATTTTACCATTGGCAGGATGTTGGACCTACAGTTGCCATTTCAACATGAAGCAGGCTTGTGCATGCTTTCCCTCTTTCTTTCAGGAAGCGAAGTGAGACAACAGAACATGGTGTTTCTGCTGCTGTCTTCTCCTGCCTTTATTGTGTTGAAGAAGGAGATGCTGCCCTCTACTGGCACGTTTCATGATCGCAAGTACAGTGGTTACTCGAGGGTCTGAGGGAATAAGGAATGAAAGAATTTTAACCCTCTCAGGCTCAAAATAAGTTCTTGTTACAGGTAAAGTAAAGGTACTTGGTTGTTACAAATCTGCATCACCTGCCCTGAGAGGGTCTTAACAATGGTCATTATATACTGATTGCAAAACAATTCAGACATCTAAATTGTGACTGCAATGTCATTTTATCATTATTTGTCAGGTGTTCCTGACAAAGATTAAGCTTCAAAATAAACTTTGACAGAGAAAATCCTCAAAATCAGTAACTTTCTTGAAAACATCCATCTATCCTTTTCTGAACCGCTTTATTGGGCATGCTGGAGCCTATCCCAGCTGCCTTGTTACTATCAAGAGGTATTGGGTTAAAATCTTGCCTTGGGGCTGGAGTTTTCATGTGTGTGGTGTTTCCCCCAACTACTCTGTCTTCCTCCTACATTCTCACCCCATCGATCATGATTAAGAGAGTGAGTGAGTGAGTGAGAGAGAGAGAGAGAGAGAGAGAGAGAGAGAGAGAGAGAGAGAGAGAGAGAGAGACGACGACAATATTGTTAAATGGGATTAAGTACACACCTACCACCATTTGAAATGCCTCTTATTAACAGGAAATACATGTTCTTTTTAATGCTCTTCTAGTGGGCTTTTCCTGTCTTTTTTTTTTTTGAACAACTTTCTTTTGTTGACAATGAAGGTTGTGTTTGCGTCAAGCATACCTTGTGGGATCATGGCCAAAAGGTTCATTGCACACTTCCACAAGGTACTTGGAAGATTTTGTGCATGTGACTTCACTTAGTTACTTGAGATCTCTTCCTCTATTTTCCAATTACCAGTCAGTCAAACTGTATGACAGATGCAGTGTCGTTCGGCCTATTTTTGGAGGGAGGAGGTCAAGTCAAGTCAAGTCAACAGTATTTATATATATGTATATAGATCCCCTATAATGCTTTCGTCCTTTGTCAATCATCAGCAATAGTGGGTGTCTGTCAGTGACAGACTGACGGACAGTCCATCTGTATTGATGGAATGCTCTGCTCAATATGAAACATTTTTGCCAAGCTGCATCATGAAGAGTTGTAGAACTTGAAACTTAGGAAAGTAGTGAAACTGGTTTATTTATATATATATATATATATATATATATATATATATATATATATATATATATATATATATGTATATATATATATATGTATATGTATATGTATAGGGGCGGCCCGGTGGTTAGCATGTCGACCTCACAGTGTGGAGGTCGTGCATTTGATCCCAGCTCCGGCCTTCCTGGGCCTGCGTGGGTTTTCTCTGGGTACTCTGGTTTCCTCCAACATTCCAAAAACATGCATGGCAGGCTGACTGAACACTCTAAATTGTCCCTTAGTGTGAGTGTGAGCGTGGATGGTTGTTCGTCTGTGTGTGCCCTCTGATTGGGTGGCAACACGTTCATGGTGTCCCCCACCGACTGCCTGAATACAGCTGGGATAGGCTCCAGCACCCCCCGCGACCATTGTGAGGTTAAAGCGGATTGGAAAATGAATGGATGAATATACAGTATATTTAAATATACTGTATATATAGCTTTTTAACAGTTTTTCTTTTATTTCATTTCCCTGTACTTTTTATTCATGGTAACGTGGTGAATGCACTTAGCGCCCTCTTTTGGCCAGTGGTGTGAATTGTTGTTTGCCTATTTTTGTCCTGCGATTGACTGGATACCGTGTCTCAAATCCCACCTTTTGCGAAATTTCATCTGGATACCTCCAGATCAATGAGGACAAGCACTACTGCCTAATGTTGTTGTAATTGTGTTTTGCCTTTTATGCCTGCCTTAATGTAACTTTGACCGTAACCAGTAACGTGTAATCAGTTGCAACCCTAAACACACATCGCCATTCAGTAGGCATCACTAACACTGAATAACTGATTTAGACAAGAATACATTCATTTTTCTGCAATAGAAAATGTGTGTCTTTGTTAGATAATGAAGATTTTAAGTACATGATAATTTCTTTAGGTACACGTTAAATATGACAATGTCATCCATCCATCCATACCTTTTCTAATCCATTTATCTTCACAAGGTTGGCGGCATGTTACAGTCTATCCCAGCAGTCTTCGGGCAGTAGGCGGGGCACACCCTGAACTGTTTGCCAGCCAATCACAGGTCATAGACGAACAACCCTTCGCGCTTTCACTCACACCAAGGGACAATTTAGTGTGTTCCATTCACCTGCCATGTACGTTTTTGGAATGTGAGAGGAAACAAGAGTGCCCGCAGAAAACGCATGCAGGCACAGCGAGAACATGCAAACTCCACACAGTAAGGCCTGAATCGAACGCTGCACCTTTGCACTGTGAAGCCAACGTGCTAACCAGTCGACCACTGCGCTGCTCAACTGGGACACGGTATATGAAAATGGATAGATGGATGCATACATGGCTGGTTGTTCCTTCCATCTCATCCAGCCACAGAGCCATTGTTCTGTGAAAGGTGGGGTAGTGAGAGGGGGTTTAGACAGATGAGAACCAGCGCACGCCACGCTAGTTCACTTTCCTTCTCCTTCAGTCTGACAGGCCCTGAATTAGAATAAATGATATCCCTCCTTGGTCACAAAGTGTTTTGACCTACCACCGTCACATTCTGTAGTCTCTCACCCACCGCGACCCTCTTTAATGGGTCCCACATGGGCGGTCAAGCTCCCTAAGGACCGTGCTTGCAGTGAAGGCCACTCTTTAGGGAAAGGTTTGCAGAAGTAGCATAATGACGTGAAGCCACAGAAATACAGATTGTTGTACAAATTCACAAGTCATCGAGAGAATGCAAAAATCATTGTCTTTGAACGCTACTATTATAGTGGATGGCAGCGGAAAGGGCTCATGTTTACTTTTCAGTATGTGTAGACAAATTCTGTATGAAGCTTGGGGGAAATTGGAAGTCATAATACACAAGCTGAGGGAGTGGCAACTGCCATCAGTGTGCTTTTATGAGCCCCTTGATATTTTTCAGATGACACCTTCATTCATTTTTCACCTTCTGACCTGTTTTATTGCTGCAAATCTACATTTAATCACAGTGCCAATAAAATATTTTTTTCGAAAAGGAAAGACGAGATTGGACGGAAGACGAGAGTCTATGACCTTCCCGCAACCTGCAGTGCAGGGTCAGATGTGTCACCTTCTCATTTGTCATAATATTTGTGTACCGTATAATTCTGTGTGCACTTGAGTTTTCTAAGATGTGCTGTGGATGAGCATTTAGTGGATATGCTTCGGCTTTGTGCCAATTTAAAGTTTTTTGATTCCACTTACCTTTTTGTAATTGTTTATCCTTAATTTAAGGCAAAACATTTTTTTAAATGTGTCTACTCACCAACATATTTGTGAATAAAGTCCATTGAACGCACCTAAAAAAGTAAACAACTCTGGGTATGCGGTGACAGAATCAGTTGTATGATAGACTTGCTGTCAATCTGTTGCCAGGGTGACAATGAACGGTCACTGTGAGCACATAACCTCCTCTTGACTGTGTTTCAGTTTGCTCAGTGAAGGCACTCCAACAAAAATAGCCAACAACATTGTTGCTGGCTGGACTCCATCCATCTTCTTGATCAGTTTTCGAACTACCATTGAAGTTGTCAAAATGAACTTGATCAACATTTAGGTCTCTCGCACCAATTGCAACTCCAGGAACAGGAATTTATCAGATTACCTTATGCCAATACACACAATAGTGGTACAGGTTGAATGATTGACGGGTCCACAAAACACCTGAGATTTTGAATGTGGTTTAAAATAGACCTGAAAAAGTATCAAACATGTTTTTTGCCTGAGGCAACTCATGACAGACTGCGTTGTTGTAAAACCTTTAGCATCCAGTAAACTGCAAATGATGAAAGTGATTCCAGAACCGGAGGATGGCACGTCCAATTATACTTGTCTTGATTGTAAGTGATTTTTTGAAATCTAGTGCACCATCCTTTAAACTACTTTTTTTTTTGTTCTCTTGTCCATCCTTGTTGATGAACAATTTACCTGGCAAATATACCAAATAGACAAGGGTGACCATATTTTGATTTCCATTGAACAGGATAACCGGCTCAGCCTCGAGATACTGAAATGACTCTCAAAGATCTCATACAATTAACTCTTAGCATTTTAAAGTAAGGCCGCATTAGATTGGGAAAACGTCCAACCTGCGATATGGGTGTTGGATTTTGTAGTATCAATGATGCAATATGTAACATGTACCTAATGAAACTACATCTTTATCTCACGAAAAAATACTTTTTTTAATGAATGCATTCTTATCTAAATAAGTTAATTGGTGTTAGTGATGCTTATTGGATGGCAATGTAAATTTAAGGTCGTATCTGATTGGTCTAAGCTACATTTAGGCATGCCATTCCACATGAATTTAGTGGACATCATTTACATTCTGCACTGTGTGTGCCATTATTACAATGACAATATTTTGTCAACTTATTGGGCCTGCTATGTATAGGTAGAAAATAATAAATAAATAATAAAACTGCAGTCTCACAATTTAACAAAGAGCAAAACATCACTTCAGTCTTTAGTTTTCTTCCTCATAAATGATTTCTTCTGCACCCTGTGTTCAAAGGTCTAACAATTAACAACTTTGCACTCTTTGAACTCTCTCCTGATATAGCTTTTTGGGTGTTTATCTGTGTCGATAATTGCTCTACCATGGTAGCTCGAATGTATGTCATATTTTCGGCTCTGTTTTTAGCCGTAAAGGATGTGTCACTGAAATCAACACAACCGTGTTACTCATATGATAAGATCATTTTGAAATACCAACATTTTTCACTTCATTTTTTAAATGATGTATTCAAGTTTGTTTCTGACAACTTTACAAAGCTGCTCACAAAGCTAGCATGCACTGTTGAGCAAAAACAGTATTTGCAGCCCTGTTGCTGCTTAGACGAACATTAAAATTGAATTATAAAGTGGTATTCAGTCATTTTAAAACATACCTTTCTTTATTTAAATGCAAATGATGTATACCAGGGGTCACCAACCTTTTTGAGAGTGAGAGCTACTTCATGTGTCCTGATTGTGTGAAGGGCTACCAAATTGATACAAGTCTGAAATAACATCTGTACAAATTACATTTAATAATATAATGTGTTGTTTTTAATACTTAATGATTTGAATTTTTAGGCTCTGATCATCTTAAAGGTGTCTCACAATACTGCCAGGGTTTGCATTTTGAAACCATAATTTCAACTAGCAAATCACAATCCTACCACTGGTGGGCTATTGGTGTGGTCCTCATGGGCTACCTGGTGCCCGCGGGCATCACGTTGGTGACCCCTGATGTATACAATAAATACATAAATATTTAAATAATATTGTTACCTGTTCATCTTGAGATCGGCCTGAAGGAATAAAATGAAAACCAGCCTTTCAGTGGACAAAGGTGGACATACAAAGTAAACTGCACACATCGTTTATCATTACTTTGATTTACATTGTTTACATTTGTTTTGTGCTCGCAGTGTTTGAAGACGACTTGTAAATTTGATCAGGATCAAAAACATACATTCATCATGTCTTTTTTAATCCAACAAACATCATTTTTGAATTTGTAGACGCAGTGTGTGTCCCTTTTACGTATGCCGTTAGATGGCAGTATTGTGTCATTAAAGGCTCTCAAATTTGAATGCCATTTTCTCAACTCCACTAATCATAGAGCACTGTAAAAAAAAAAAACGAACCGCCTTGTTGTAACAAATTGCAGACAAAAGATATAACACCCACAATAAATTATAAATCCATATAAATAATAAATAATGATAAAAATAACAACAAATAATAAACGGAGGACTAAATAAATTCAATAATATTTTCTAATTTTAATAAACAAGAAGAGGCCCCTCACATTGGCATTGGGCATCCAAACGCATTTGTCAAAGCACGACACAATGTAAAAATATCCCATGTGAATTTTAAACAAACGGGCAGCACAGGAGCCATTCTACTTGGGTTACTTTCGCCTCCTGTGCCCTAAAGTGCATTGTAATTGCTGACCCACGCAATAGTGCTGCTCTCTTGATGGTCTGAACAGGTGTTTTACCATCCTACTTTGTTTCTTTATTGGTGACAAGGGAGACACCAGTTCGGTAAACCAATTTAATAGATGCGTGAGGGTTGAGCATGTCCCAATTTAGATCATCCAAGAACTCGGAGGAGGTGTGAGGGGCAAAATAAATCGCCAAAGGGAGGTCAGTAACTGCACTCAACAGTGAGAAAAGACTTCCTAGATGAATTTGAGAAACAAGTCATACTGTGTTGCAACACTTTAAAAGTAAATGTTGTGAGAGTATTGGAAATATTCTTTACATTAAATGGAAATATGCCAACATGTAGAAGGCTCATCCCTTCTGAAAAAAAAAAAACACTGTAGATTTTCTTAAGGCCATGATTCGGAATTTACAATAATGATCAAGATTATCAGTGTGTCCAGTGTTTAAAAAACAAAAAACAAAAAGTTAAGTGTACTGTAGACAAAATTCCAAGTTGGGAAATTCAACAAAGGATTTATTTAAAGTTTTGGTGATGTGAATATTGGCTTTCCCGCATTTTCAACAAAGAAATGAGTGTACAGAACATATTGTCCTTTGTATTGTTCCCCAACTTAAAGATATAAGTGAAAACATTCATTCATTCATTCATCTTCCGAGCCGCTTGATCCTCACTAGGGTCGCGGGGGGTGCTGGAGCCTATCCCAACTGTCTTCGGGCAGTAGGCGGGGGACACCCTGAATCAGTTGCCAGCCAATCGCAGGGCACACAGAAACGAACAACCATTCACACTCACACCGAGGGAAAATTTAGAGTGTTCAATCAGCCTGCCATGCATGTTTTTGGAATGTGGGAGGAAACCGGAACATCCGGAGAAAACCCAAAAGTGAAAACAACTCAGCAAATATTTTTGGAGCAAACAACTTGCTTGCAAGCTGTTGCAAGTTTGATTTGTTATGCAAACATTGTTGACATAGATGTCAATAATTCAAATAAAATACCAGTACTGTATAATGAAATATAAAATGTTAGTGGTGTTCCAACATGGTGTTTTAGCACCCCCCAAAACACAAGTTGTGTTTTTTTATTTCTATTTTGGGAAGGACAATATTGATGCACTAAATGAAATTAAAATTATTTACAGTGCACCTTATTTGTACAGAAATGTTATTGATTGATCATAGACTATTAAAGTGATCGCTACTTACATCATGTTAGTGGCACAAAATGGCTTTTACACGATGAAACCAAAACCTTATTGGTAACAGTTTGACAGGAATCAATGTATGGTCCTTTGTCAGCTCAAGTGTGATTTGTCACAATGTTGAAGAGCTGCCAGACTGATTGGTCGGGCATAACATACAACACTAGCGCCTGCAGCTGGACCAAAAAAATGACCTTAAATGGAAATTGATCATTCGTTTTGTCTGGACTAGTCTCAAAATCCCTTTTCCCCTTTTTTTCAAGACCTCTACCAGAGCAAACCTCCCATACCACACCCAGGAGTCAACCGGGGCTGAAAACGACCCAAAATAAATAAATAGAGAATGCCTCAGTGTTTCGATTTCCAGCTGTTTTCTTCAGTCCATACCTGTTGCTCAATTGTGTGAGTGTGGAAATGTGTGTGTGTGTGTGTGTGTGTCTGAGTGTGTGTGTGCGTGTGTGTGTGTGTGTGTGTGTGTGTGTGTGTGTGTGTGTGTGTGTGCGTGTGTGTTTCCATGTTGGCAGAGTGAAATCACTATTTCGGACAGTGCTGCCATGTGCCAGTGTTAGCCAGAATGGCCATGAAACCTTATGAACCTCCACATGCATGCAGGAGACACGGAGTTCAAACACACTACTGAGCCATGTTTGTGTTGAAGAAATTTACCTGTGATTGAACTTTTAAGAGATTAATTGACTTTGTTTCCGCACATTATTTGCAGTCTAATTACATTATCTTTTCTACAAAGGTTTTCAACATGGAAGTGTGTTCACTTATTATTACTACTATTATTCATTAACTATTTTGACTTCTGTACAACTGGTAAGTACATTGGGTTTATGAGAGTGTATGCACAGTTACAGATGCAAATGCCTTCTGTCGATTTTCTGTGTATCTTAACCTGTCCAGGGTCACAGATTTGGCGTTGATTTAGGATGAAAGACAGGCAACGCCCTTGATCGGTAGCCAGTCAATCTCTTACGAACAGTGCATTGAATGGGAAACAAGCAGCCAAATCTGTGAGCACCTGGATCACTAATAACCCCAAGAAGCAAACATCCACAATGGAAACTAATTGAATCCAAGATCATTTTTGTCTCTGCTAGTAATGAGACACAAGCTATGCAGGGTGCACATCAAGTTGAACGAAAACAGTCACTGGTGGCAACAGTGCTGATCCATCAAGGATAGCTGCACCTTTTACCCTGAAAATTCTGCCAACTCAGGAGGGCAATTAACACCTCTGTAGCCTGGGTCAGAAACAAGCTAAGATATCTCCCCTGTGGAAGCTGTGGTTGACCACAGAGCTCTTTGCTGATGCTCTGCTATACATGTTGGCGTCGAGTGTATGCGTGTGTGTGTGTGTGTGTGAGTTAGAGAGAGAGAGAGAAAGGAGGGCCTTTGTGAGAGCCAAATGTGTGTGTGTGTGTGTGTGTGTGTGTGTGTGTGTGTGTATCTCCGGTGGTTTTGCGTCTGCTGGAGTGTGTGCCGGGAGCTGACAGGCGATGAGAGATGTGCAGGTAAGGTGCACTGCAGGATAATTATGCGTAACCTCTGGAGAGTTCACACTTGGGTATTGAGGGTAGTTTTTGTTTATGTTAGACATTTATTTTCTTTTCTTTTCCCTCCTCACCATCATTCACATGAATGAAATATCAAACGCACCTCTGTGGCTCGTGCAAGGTTGAAAAGAGCATTCATCTGCACATTAGGCAAGAGGGAAATGTGGTCACGTCTTTACACTCCAGACACAGGTTTTGTAAATTAATATGCACCTGATAGACTGGGAGAAGACCTCTCATGAATATTCATCGGGCTTAATGTGGATGTCTGCAAATGAAAGCACCGTCTATTAGAATAAACCAGTGGTAATGTGCTTAATTGGCCAGAGTCCCATGACTGTGTAAGGTTCTCATTTTATAAACGCTCAGCATGTCGAAGTCCAATCCGCCAGCCGAACCACTTGAATATCAAAGCGTCTGACCTTTGATCAAGGAAATATCCCAGCTCCATCAATTATCAAATGATGCCGAACATGTCCCATTCATATTCACCTACAGAATAAAATCCCATCAGTCTGACATTGTTTCCTTTACCTGTAAAGATTATAAGTGAGTACACAGTTTTAACAGCCAGACAATTTTGGAAGCCAGTCCATTTCAGGTGTTGTAGCCCAATGCCCATAAATAAATGTGGCAAGCATTTGAAGGGGCCGTGGCGGTGACGGACGTCTGCCATCCATCACAGATCCTTTGCAGACTTGTGCTGGAAGCCCAAGAAACCTGAGCCTCTATTAGACAAACACATGCCACTTCCAAAATAACAATGCACTCCTGTGACAGTGTGAGGAAAGCGACCGGGGCTGTGTCCACATATGAAAGGCATGCTGACAATGAAATGTGCAGTACGGCGTTGGATATGTGAGCAGGAGCCGAATAGGATAATAGCCTTGAAGAGTTGGTGGAAGATTGCTGTGGAACCTGCCGAACTGACCTTTCACCTTGGCTTCCTCAAATCATCTCTGTCAGTGGCTTGTGTCACGATTGGGTCTTGGTTTTCGTTTATCTAGAATTTTGTGGTTTCCTGTCTCCCGTTTGAGTCCACTCTGGTAGTCATGTCACCCTCTCCATCTGATATTACCTCTCCTTCCTTTGTTTTAACCAATCGCCATACTTCATCCATTCATGTCTTGTCCTAGTTGCCTCTTTAGTCTGTGTATTTAGTTCAGTCTTTGCTTTTGGGCCGTCCCTTGTAGCATTGTGAGCGTGTTATGCCGTTTATGGATTAGTAAGGCCCTGTTTTTTCCCCAATACCTTCTTCCCCTGAACTCCTGCCCTGCCTTGCCTGCTTGCCTGCACTTGGTTCTACCTGCAACCTCGACATTCAGGTTACTTTTAAAAAGATCACTTGACATTACGTGGAGGCGAGACAAAAACATCTTTAAAAACTCATTCACTCCCAAAGACGTGTTTAAATGCCTTTTCAGACTTGGTTCAGAATTGGCTGGTACTGAATGATTTAACTGTTGTCTGGTGTGTTCAAAGCAATTTGGTTCTTGTTCTGATAAAAGGCACTGGGGCTTTTTTCATAAGAATTTCCTGAAATGAGGTCTTATAAAGCCTTCTGAAAACATTTCACTGGGATTGCTGGACAGAGAAACAGACAGATATGTACTTGTCGATAACAATGTGTCCCTCTGCCACTTTTGGTCAATATTGGTCATTATGGTGGCATGGCGGACAGATGTAATGTGGACATCAGCTGGAGGGGGAAATGTTCTGTCATCATAGAGCAGGTATCTTTCAGCAGTTTCAATCCTTTCAGGTTCCAGGCGGAGGAAGCAGCCTTGACCAGGGCCTCCTGCTACATGCAGCTGTCCTGCAGGGGTAGGCGGTAAATCTACACAAGCAGTGCGCACACAGCATGGCGAGACTGTATCCACGCAAACATCTGCACCTGCACTTGAGTGTACATTTCCGTGGTGTAAGTTAGAGGCTGATTGATAGACATGAACCATTTTTGTGTGTGTGTGTTTCTCAGTAAAAGCAGTGAAGTGCGCACACTTACGTGATTAATTTGCAATGACAAAAAAAGTAGACCCATTCCCCTTGCCTTAAATTACAATACACCGGCCTGAATATTGAACTGAATATTGCAGCCGAGACATAAAGTTAAATAGTTTGTGCTAATGCACACAAACACCACACAGGAGGATTGGAGACTACGCTCCCCCTCAAGACCTGACCTCTGATTTTCTTGTAGCTGCTCAGATTTACAGGTGCCCACCGACCTTTTAATCACACCAAGTGCCTGCCTTGCATGGGCCTTTAATCATCGTCTCCTGCTCTTCCATCCATTGCACTTCCTTGTCCCACTTTTGTTATTTTCAGCCATCTTAAACACTGCTTCAATATGTGATTTATTTATTTATTTTTTTTACCCATTAAGAGGACGAGGAAAGAACGGTGGATTGGGGATTTGTAAGACTGCAGATGAAAAAGTAAAACAAGAGTTCCCTGGAGAGAATGAAAAACAAGTTGCAGCAAGTGTGTCCAAACGTTTGAGTCATCTCTGTGGTAGCTTCATGGATTTGCTGGTTTTCTTTGATTTGCTTCATCCAGAACGAATTTGTTACCATACAGTTGGAAAGGCTAAAACATAAAATATGATACGTTTTCAATCTCAATCGCCTCATGCTGCAGCCTGTAAGTGTTGATTTCCTTGTTTTTTGCCACAGCCTGCAACCACAGATGATGCAGCCACGCTGACCACAATGACTGTAGGTTCCCATGAGAATACCCTAGAGTTAAAACTTGGAGATTTTTTTTCAAGTTAAAAAGACTATGGGATCTATATTTGTAGACATCCTTTGAGAGAGAATGACAGTTTTTCACTGTGCGAAGCTGTGTGCGTCTGCGAAAATACAAAAACCAGCCTGCCTCCACACACGATTCGACATCTCGCTGTGCTACTCATGCAGTGGGCATGAGAACTGAAACAGTCAACATGAGATGATAAAAACTGAAGGACAAATGGGGAAAACGATACAAATGAAATAAATGCATACATGAATAAATAAGGGAAAAGATAAAAAAAGAAGAAAAAAAACGAGCATATATAAAAGAATAAATAGGTGGATGAAAAATCTAAATAATTACAAAATAAACCAGTTAAAAGCAAAACCAAGACATCAGCACCTGACCACTACATCAATACTAACATTATTTTAATGTAGAATCATTATTATCTAATTATACTTTTCCTAAGAGCATCGCTTCTTAAACAGTCCATCAGTTTGTTTTTTTATTTAGCTTACCATCTGTCTTGATGGCTCTTCAGTCACAGGATTGTTGTGGTCCAGCCCACCAGAACGATTAGTGAAAATAGCCTCTTATCTACCTAAAAGCCAATTACCATCCTTGTAATAATGAACTCATGAACCGAGCGCATTTGGAACAGGCTGAGGGATGGGAATCAATAAAAACGCACAGAGAAGACAAGTGGCACATTCAGCCAGCTTCAATTTCTGATCAGGGAAGCTTCCACAAACTTGGATTTATTTGGACGTCAATGGGCGCTGCACGAATCTATCACATGAGCTCACTCGGCTTATGCAGCATTCCTTATTTGCCGAGATAGATAGTGATAGAATTAGTACCCAAATTCAGCTCCTAAAGATGGATATTTAGAGGTGTTTCCAGCAGGATGTCTCGTCTTAATGAGGAAATAATCATTTTCGATACGGGTCCCATTTTGAAAGTGTTTGCAATACAGCTTTTACTTCCGATGAATAGAACCTCAGCATTCAGAGGTCCTGCAAAGATATACTGTATGTTGCTCAATCACAGAAGCACACAACTACACACACAGGCGCACTCACTGGAACTAAATGGAACCCAACCCGAAATGGAATCAAAGTCCATTGACCCCTGTACTCCATTAAGGAGAATTAATTTGCCTGCATATCAAAACACAATTAAAAGCCTGAGGTCAGAGTCAAATGGGGCCAAGATGTGATTGATTTTGGAGTTCACATGCCTGCGCAGAGAAATGCTGTCTTACCTCACTGGTCTAAGTCAGGGAGAGATGGACATGAGAAAATGTTGCTGACAAGAAGCTCATCTCAGTGTGTACAACATAAAACTGTAATCACCTTCCGAAATGTTTCCACAACTCATGCCTGGTTATTGAGGTTTTTGTTTGTTTGTTTTTTAATCCCAAGTCTTCCCTTTGTTTTGATGATGCCTTCAAAACCTCTATTTGACTCTCATGAGGGGATGTTGTTGTGACTTTTCTTTTCTCTAAGCAAACTGTATGTCAGGGAAAGTCAGTCCTTTTGTTTTGTTATTTGTTTGCATTTACTCCATTGACTGAACTATATGTAGAGTACATCTAAACTACTTGGATAAAATCTTTAGGACACATTACTGTTAAAAACCTTGGGAACTAAGGAGGGAAGATAATACAAATCAAGGGTCCCCTTGTCACACCAATAATTGCTTCGGACACATGATCAGACAAAACTCACTATGACATACAGACATGACAACTGAAATGAACAATGAACTGAACGCAACCAGAGAACTAAATACAAGCAAACTGACGAGACAACAAGGAACACCTGGACACGAGCAATAGAAGGGAGCTGAATGGTTTACACAAGCGACCGAGCTGACGAGAACAGGTGGAAACAAAGCTTAATGAGCAAGACACACAAAAGACACACAACAAAACATCCATCTATCCATCCGTTGACCAATCCGCTGAACCTCACGAGGACGTGCTGGAGCCTATCCCAGCTCTCTTTGGGTAATAGGCGAGGTACATCCTTAACTGGTTGCCAGCTCATCGCAGGGCACACATATAAAAACAACCATTTACACTCACAATCACATCTAGGGATAAATTAGAGTGTTCCATTAACCTATAGTGCATGTTTTTGGGAATGTGGGACGAAACCAGAGTACCCGGAGAAAACCCACACAAGCACAGGAAGAATAATATGCAAACATTACACAAGAAGGGCAGGGACTGGAACTGAACCCTGCACCTCTGCACTGTGAGGTGGATGTGCTCACAAGTCAAACACCGTGCCGCCAGAAACAAACCATAACCTGAAAAAGTATGCGTAACCGAAACAACAAAAGCATGCCTAAACCATAGAGTAAAGGTGACATAGTTTTGTGCCATTTTTGGGACAAATGTTTTTGAAATGTCCGTCTTTCATGCAAATGAGCCACTGCTCATGGAACAATTGATTTTAATACTGATTTAGGTGAGTTCCTCGAAATCAGTCTTTACAGTATGCATATTAGTACCCGCATATCACCTGCATTCTCCATTCATGATCCGATGCACATGATGACAACTTATTCAGGGTATTGTTGTCATAAATGCTCTTTGCATGGCAATCATTTTAAGTGTTACAAAAGTTAAGAACGTGTGCTACTTTTGTGTTGCTCTTCGCCGTAAGGTCATTCTGTGCCAATTCTTGGAATTCTATTGACACAACTTCGCCTTCTTGATGGCACACATACAAACATTCCATCGTTCCCATTTCTGAGTTTGATGTTTGTGTACCATTTTAAACAGAGATAAGATTATTTTATAAACACATACACCACTGTGTTTAACGACGCGGGGCCTCAGACCATTGAAAGTTTCCTCTGATGTGGACTTTATTGTGCTGCTTGTCCTTTTTCCTGTTAAACAGTACCTGGCGCCTTTTTCCTAACATGGGGATAGTGGCACGGGATCCTCAGGATGGGACGTAACCGATTTCAGCACTTCCTTGCGTCATCTGCCCCTTCTGTCTGTCGTGCTACGCTTGCTTGTTTTATTGTGAGTTAGGGTAAAAACAAACAGCAGCCTGGCTCAGAGGCTTTGATCTCCCGTTTCCTGGTTCATTTTTTTACGTCTGTTTCTCACAGAGCTTTTTTTTCTGGCACTTGATTACCATGCGCTTCCTCACAAATTTTCAGTCTCAACCAAAGACAATGTGTTGCAAACAGAACGGTTTCGTCGAACAGGAAGCTATAAAGGTCTTTTAGGTTATTGTCTCCAAGGCAAGAAATAAGCGGGCTTGCATTATAGTTTGTGAGTCAAAATTTGTATTTTGTGCTTCATGTCAACACTTTGAGGATCAGTTCTGTGAAGAGCCATCAATGTGGCAAGCATCGTGTCGCGTAACCAACATGTATGTTTCTCTCTGACGAAGACGCCCACTGACATTCATTTGATCTTGTTTCAGGTCCTACGCGGCGTCTTAACAGTAACATTAATGTTAATGTACTTTACTAACATAACAGAATCCCAGCAGCGGGCTTGGTATCTGTTAATTAATCTCCCCTTAACCCATGTTGTCTAGTAGCTCAGATCAGATCGATCAAAAAAGTACATCTTTAGTAGAACCGCTGTTTTATTCGTCATGATGCAAGACAGCGTTAGTTCCTTGATACCAAGGGTCAAACCGGGGCCTGGTTTGTGCCCCAGCTTGAGTTTGATGTACGATGCAGGACTGTTTTGGGGGATGTCGCACACAAAACACATTGGAAACTTTCCGGTTACTTTGCTGTGTGCTCATGCCCTTCTTTTCAGGGAAACACTTGCTGCCCTCATCCTTCCTGGATTGCTGACAACACCTTTGGTCACTTCATTCAATACCCTGCATACTGAATGTATACATTTTAAACTCTCAAAACTCTAGCTTGATAAATTTAGATTACCACATTTAAAAGAGGGAATGTAACAATTTGCAAAATGATTAGTTTTTTTTCTTTTGCTTGTCATGGGAAAGGGATAAACAGTATTATACTAGAAGGTTTTTCCGGTGATTGACTTGTTTCATTCATCCAAAAGTGAGAAAAAACATTAACAATGCCAACAACATCTCAGACTAAGATGAATTCCTATTTTAACCTACTTTAACAACTACAAATCTAGTAAGATGTATTTCAAATCTATACTTCTGAGCGTGTCAACCAAACAGGGGATCATTACATCTGCAAAGGGATTCTTTTTTTTTTTTTGCTTAGTATTGAGATCACCCAAGAATGAAGAACCATTTGACAATCAAAACCTGAGCAGTAATTTCCTCGCTGCTACAAATTCTCATTGAATGAATCAAATCCCTGGTTACTGTGCTGCTCGTTATGGACCTGAGTAAGCTACAGACAGAAAGTGTGTTTTTTCTTTGAAACGTTTTTTCATAGTTGCAGAGTCACCTGTCGGTGACACATTGCTTCACATCTGCCGGTCAGGTTCTGGTATCAGAAGCCGTGGAGAGAACATATGGAGGGATCTGAATCACATCACTTCCTGAGCACGTACTTAACACGTGAAATAATTGAACCAGGGTTGCGGGTATTTAGATCAACATAAAAAGAGTAAAGACTTCTTTCCAACTTTAAACGTCTGAGGGGGCGAACGTGTCAAAGAGCTGGACAGATCGAGAGGGTCGGCTGGCCAAGTGGGCTTGGCATTTGCGTGTTTGAATGTAACAGTTGGGACCCTGATGACAGAGTTGTCTTTGGGAATTTAAGAGCAAGGGCTCAGAAGTGGGTGTTTCCCCCCACTCCGAACTTTGCCAGGAAGGAAGGCTTTGGCTTTCAAAGCGTCCATGGCTTTATTTATATTACATATTTTCATCGCCAGCACTCTTTTCAAAGGCAGGAGCGGGATGTTTTTTTCGATTTCCAACTTTTTGGCCTCGTGTCTTTTTCCCCGCCACCCTCCACTACAATGCGTTTATTTCCGGAGTGTGTTTGACAGAAGTCTACATGGGAGGACTGCATTTACTGTTGAAACAAAAAGTCAAAGTCATTCACAGTACGACATGAAGAGAGTCAGCAGTGGTTGCATAATGGTTTGTTCCTCACCTGTTCTCCAGTGGGGGAGAGAGAGAACAAAGCTAATTGAGCAATTGTTTAAACATCTTGGGAAAAATATGTGATGAAAGCTGTCTTCAACGCACTATGGCGACATCGGAAAACTTTTCATTGAAGTACCCTTTGTTCTAATGTTCTTATTAAAACCAAATGTAATGTGAAACGTGAACCAAAGGCTCAAACAATAACAAACAGTCAATGGCTGCATTGTTCTTGTGCTAAAATTGGTGTAAGCATGTCATACTGTATGTTCTCTAAGTGACATTTATAGTTTACAGGGGGTTGGTGGGGGGGAGGTGAATATTAGACCAAGTAAAAAAGTTATCAAATGTTTTTCCTGAATGGACTTTGCAATCACTCATGGCAATAATAAAGAGTTTTATCCATGCGCCTGGCCATCTGTTTTCTCCAGCATTTTCGTCATTACAGTTGAGGAAGAGGTGGAGACAATGCAGAAGGTGGAACCCATCACCAGTCAGTCACAGCAGCTGCATACATCACGATTAATTTCAAAGAAAGCATTCAAGATACTGGCTCAACGGATGGTTATCTTCACATTCCAGTTCGTTTCAGGTGCACCTTGGATAGTTCTGGAAAGGGTTGTTTTGAAGAACTTGCAATGTGCCAAATAAACATCTTGTCACTTTCAGCATGGACCAATCAGCACACACCAAGACTAGATGAATGAAATGTGAAAACATCATTCGTATTAAGACAAGCCTTCAGTGTAGTTTTACAGTTTGAGTTGAAGTGCTGTGAAAAAAAAATATTGACTCCTGAGTTCAAGTTATTATTGCACTTATCTATCACACAAAATATTTCAGACCGTCAAAGTAAACTCCGTTAGCTCATTTAACATGCAGTAGTGAAAAAATTCCAATCGCTCCACCTGTTGAAGGACAGACATTGCCGCCGATGCACTTTCAGTCATTTTATAGTCAAGTCAACCAAAACACAGAATGGCTAACGTTTCCACAGGTATCAGCCAGCTCTACCCTGTAGTGTGAGTGTTAGTGAGTCTCACATCATTGGACAGGCCAAGCTCCACCTTTTAAAGTCACATGCATTCTGCCACCGTCACAGATACAGTTCTGTAAAAAGTGAGAATGGTGACCACAAGTGGATAAAAAAAAATACCTACACCTCACATGCATATAGTGTTGGTAATATGCATAAAGCTTTTCACGTCAGAAAGCACGAGAACTGGGAGTCCCCAAATCATCTGAACCGACGTTACTCCTTGTTTGACAGTTTGCCCAGGCTGAAGCACCCAGGGCATCGTTAACCATCATTACAGACAGCTCCTGATAAATTAGTCATCCATCAAAGGCTCCCATATCATCTTGTGTCCTCTGATCATTATTGGAGGCAAACAATTGTGTCGCCTGGTACTCCGTCAACCTCCCACCACGTCCCAATGCTGCTTCCTCTTGGGAATGAGCACCCCCATATCCAATCAGCATCTGCGTCTCAGAGGAATAAAATTAAGAAAAAAAATCAAAGGCAAGGCCTCGCTCAGTTTGTACAAAATGCATCCAGCTCCTACCTAGATGCAGGGAACTTCCTGATAAGTGGTCAGTCAGGTGGATGGAGTTTGAATAAGAAATAAAAGAACATGGGAACATTGGGGGAGTTCTTGTCAATTTTGATGACAAGCACAAACCCGCAATCAGAATGTTGTTCACTAGTATTTAAAAAGGTACTTTTATATATTGGAAAGTATACCTCGGATTTTCTCTCAGTTTGCAAACTGCCAAACTAGTAGCCAACTACGATCCTGTGAACTGCTGAGGCAGGTCAAGAAAGACATAAAGAACAAACGCAGGGGTCATCAGTCAGAAGGAGTCATCTTGCATCATGACAACGCAAGGCCTCACACAGCAGCTCAAATGGTGCAGACCATCAACTAGTTGGGCTTGGAACAGCTCCCTCATCCCCCTTCCAGTCCAGACATTGCCCCTTTGGACTTTCACCTGTTCTGTCCCTTAAAAGAGAGGCATGAAGTTTGAAAGTGTTAGGAAGTCAAAAGTGTTGTGAGCGACTGTCTGAGACATCAGGCCATAGATTTTTTTGGCACAGATGGGAAAAGTGTGTGACAGTGCTGGGAGACTATGTTGAAGAAAAAAAAAAGCTTCTATCTCTATTCGAAGTCCTTTTACCGAAATGTTCACCTTCTTATTTATTGAATGACCTTTGTAAATTTAGATTTCCTTGCATAAATAAAATTTCAGAAGGGTGTGGTAAAAATCTTTATGACCAATTCTAAACAAAATATATATATATATATATATTTCTATGTACCGGTATATACATTTTTATACCTTATGATGTGGCCCCTGAACTTACACACTTGCAAATTGGAGACATCTTGTCGAGAAGTACCTCTTAGCTCCTGTTCCCATTGGTGGGATACTTAATTAATTAAGAGGCGCTTGCCAGTTGTCCCGTGACTCTGGGGTAATCATACAGTGCAAATAACAGCATGTGGAGCTGCGGGTCGGTAGCGAGAACTCCCTGATGCTGTTGTCATTGTTGATTAATTTGCCTGTATAGATCCTGACGCCATTGTGCACGTGTAACTTGTCACAGAGCTCCCATGTTTCATTTTATTCCTGCGTGGGAGGTGTGTGTGTGTGTGTGTGTGTGTGTGTGAGTGTGTGTGTGTGTGTGTGAGTGTGTGTGTGTGTGTGTGTGTGTGTTTGTGCTTTAGTTGACCGGATCTCAGTGTTCCTACGATTAGTGTGTAGACATGACACATAAAATGTCATGTGTATAACTCGGCTGTACTGTTTGGACGGTAACACGTGAGTGGGTTCAGTTATATTCTTGGCGTGTACAGTATGTACTTATATTATGATGTCTTCTGAATCCCAATTGATGTGTTACGTCTACGCGTGTGCATGTGTGTGATGCAGGCAGTAGCCGCAGCAGGCATGTAAATAAGTAGGTGATGCCCGATAAGAAAAGTGACATTCCTGATGACAAATGCATGATAATGTCTTGGGACAGGGTGGCAGGAGGTGGTGAGGAAGTGTATTGATTAGCCTTATTACCCAAAGCATTCGCCTTGGAAATGAGCTGAGGGAGGTAGGAGGAGTGGGAAAAATTAGCCGGAATACTCGTCTGTTGACGGACTGATTACTCCAGGGGCCCAGATGAGAACAAATGGACCCCACATGTCTACACACACACACACACACACACACACACACGCACACACACACACACACACACACACACACACATACACTCTCTCTCTCTTTCTCTCGCTTCGTCATTTATGCCTATGTATTTTTCCCCTCCAAATCTTGCACAATATAACTTTTAGGAAAACACTGTGGACAGTTAAAAAAAAATTGACATTGTATACATGCTAGGTACAACTTAAGTCAATTCTTCATAACATGTTCCAAAAGAAGTAATGTTTTAAATCGCCGGCAATTGTTTTTTCCCCATATTTTACCGACTAAAACCTATAAATTTGCAAATAGGGTTTTGCCAGTAACATCTTTTCCGTCCTGTCTTGATATTATTGGCCATGTAATGGTTCTTTGTCTATATGTGATTGCCTGCCGAGCAATCTGTGATTGTACCCTGTCTGCTGCCCAAGGGTTGGAGAATATGCCGTGGCTCAATCCATTACAGCATCAGCAATAGGTGGATCCGATTACGCACGCTGTGGTGAAGGCGTGATAGAAAAGATTCAATGATACAATGATACATGAAGCCAGTTTAAACTTCACTTGTTGAGAGTAAAGAGAAACATTTGAGAACTGGGAAATAGAAAGTGACAGGAGAGAAGGTGAAGGTCCTGGAAAAGCTTCACCAAAACGTGACTGACAGAAGCAGAACAGAACGGAGATAAAAGGCCAAAACTAAAGATAAAAGGCCGACACGTCTCGTCATCACTAACAACTACACGCAGGAGAGCCAAATGTACTGTAAGTGCAATTTTCATCAAGCAACTGTTTCAATTGAATTTGATTGTCATTATCAGAATTAGAATAATCTTTATTGGCCATTTATGTAGATCACTCAAGGAATTTGTCTCCGGTAGTACAGGCTACACGAGTATCATCACTCTACCAAATGTGTGTGTGATTTACTACGTTCATTTCAGTCGATTAATCTACATGCCTCTCCACACTACCTTCAATTTTGGTGTTAATCACATTTCACTGTAATGATCTATCTTTCCAGAGCTTATTGATGAAACCATCTCAATTACTTAGCTCAATATTTCCAACATTAGTTGGCCTTAGAAGTGTTGCACGCAGCCATTTAGCTGCATGGGTTTTTAATAGGTATAAAATTGGCTGCAAAGTGCATTCATATTTTATTCTATTCAGACATTGCTTAGCTGATGGGCTGCCGGTAATTCACCACCCTAAGTAGGCATAAGAGCCTGATGAGCACAGACGTTCCTGATAGCAGAGCGGTCTCCATGGAAGGGGTTGCTGAGCTATAAACAATTCAATAACCAGTTTTACTGCCAAGCAGCTATGAAATATTCTGCTTGTTTTCTCACACAGAGACAAAAATGATGATAAAATGCTTTTTTTCTGATACTTCCGAGCATTTTTTTCACCGATACTGCAGTATAACTTGTTTGTGGCTGATGGGGGCAAAATTACTTTTGTGAAGTGCTGACTTGTGTGATACCGGGCATGTTTGGGTCACCGTTGGGGTGAGTGTCTCGGTACTGTTAAGATGAGGTCATTTTATTCTGCTGCCTCACATTCTTTTGTCTCTCAGTGGCGAGAACAACAACACATAAAGGTATCCAGCTGTGTTATAACCTACAAACTACACAGACCGATTCATTCTTTTACAATGCCGATATTGACCAAAATCATTTTTTTATTGTTGAATGAAATAAAAGATTCACCGTCATGATCAATCGTCAGATACATTGAAGAATACATGTATTGTCCATTTAACAGAGGGTCATAATCATCTTTTCAACGATGTCTTCCAGTGGCATTATTCTTGGTTAAGAAAAGTGCCTGCTTCATTAAGGCTCCATCCTAGGTTGTTGCTGTGTTAGAGGGATCAATCAATAGCCATCTTCCCCTCACCTTACTGTAAACATGCTAAAGTATTTATGAATTAATTGACTTCCCTGATCCAACTATTAGAAGCATATTACCACAATGCAAACAGCGGTGGGCTGGTCAATTCATGTTTGTAACAAGACTTTGCGCCAAATATTTTTTGGAGATGAAATGCATAGACTTTGAAAATCGGTGTTTCCCTTAAATGGGAAATCACATCAGTGGTGGCCAATTTGAGGTGCAGATGGATGCTCATACTACCTCGTCACTTTACACTTTGTACAATGCAATATTAGCCATAACCAAATCCTTGTGTTAATTGTATTCACAAAAACTGAATGAAAATACTTTAGTTGACGCACATTTTTCATTGGACAAAAACTAGACTGGGCAAGACCAAAAACTACATAAATAAATGACAGCTAGGACTAAATCAGGATGCATTTTCATGAATGAATGAACCTGAGATGAACGTGTAGTTCATTAAAGAAATACAGGGTTAAAATCTATGGACGTTTTAGTTCACAAGCAAATATGAGACTAAAATTATGTGATTTCTTGGCAAGTGATGGCAAAATAACACAAGGCGGCAAGTTGCCAGTCACGTCAAAATAACTACTGCACAATAAAGCATTAATGGCCATGCTTTGCACGGGGCCGGCGAGAAAGAGAAGAATTGACACTGAATTAAAAATCAAACAAACAAACAAAACAAGTTCAGAAGAATAATGTGATTCATTGACATCTCTGAGATTGTTTGTTTCTTTTTATGAGTTTACGTTTCACCATTTCAACATACAGTGATTTCTGCTGCAAACTGCACTGTAATCATCGCCAAGATTTTTAAAAGTAAAATGTGACACAGCCTCCTCAATGCCTCCTCAATTTGTTCTCCAAAAATATTGTTCCTCTCACGACAATTGGGGTTTCTTCTGCAGTGTCGTATATATATATATATATATATATATATATATATATATATATATATATATATATATATATATATATATATATATATATATATATATATATATATAACATTGTTCTTCACTATTAATTTGACTATGTCAATATAACAGCTGAAACACAGATGTTATAAATCTTATAAAGATGATGTATAACATCCCTATAACCATGCATTTTTCAAATAGTGTTTCTTTTCTCATCTTAGAGCGGTTGTGCGCTTCCTTGTGTCCTGCAATGAGGACACAAGGAATTGTGTCCTGCAATTGTGTCCCTCCCCCCCTCCCAAATAAAACACACACACAAAAAAGCTCCCAGTAATGTCTGCAAATTGCAAGTTACATTTTCCAAATGTCAGGGTCTTCAGTTGCAATTAACTGCTAAACAGGTGGCAGAAGTCAGTGATGCAAAACAAAGAAAGCACAAAGTAGTGCAAGGGACTTTTTAGCCATTCTTTGCAACTGCAAAATTTGGATTCTTCAAATTAGGCTTTCTACTATTGCTTTATATTTTGTTCCTTTCTCTTGAAACCTTGTGTCTGAAATTCTGTGGTTATGTCATCACATTCATATTTGGTCGTCACCATTTGCCTTGGAAGACAGACAACTTACCCTTGGGTGGGATACAAGTAGGCGAGGGGCAAGCCTCACTTATTAAAATGAGAAACATGTTGGACATGCCTTTTCCAAATATAATGGTCAGGCAACTGTGGAAGGAGACCAGTGTAACTAATCACCTTGACATAACATTGTGGTTTGACCAGAGTTTATGATGTAAGGTTGGATATGACCAGACAGTGATTGGTGAGGGTTTACCAACAAGCATAAGTTCTCAATGATTTTTTGGTCTTGCAAGATGAACGTGTAACATTTCTGCCCATTTGCTGTGAATGAAAACATGTCATTAGGTGAAATATACAGATTTGTTTTGCAGGCTCAGTGTGTGTGTGTGTGTGTGTGTGTGGGCGCGAGCCCAGGGAGTAGGTGGGTGGAGTTTTTTTTTCTTGCCTTGGCATTTACCACATAGAGTTCACCGCCTTCCAGCTGTGATATTAACTCTTTTCTTTTAGGTGAGACCACACGTGAAGACCTTTAACTCCTGACAAGAGAAAACCAAGAGTATTTTTAGAAGGAAAAAAAAAACCCTCTCCAACTAAGACTTTTTTATTTATTTTTTTACAAAGATTGATGATTCCCCCATGTCAAGAGTAAAATGTACACAAACACCAACTAACAATATCAACCACCTACATCCTGGAAAATACTGGAGTAGAATGAAATACCTTCATTATCTCTTCATTTTCCAAGGCCATCTGTTGTGCAAGTGGCGCAAGTACTGAATGGCCTGTGACTAGAGGTCGCAGGTCCAATTCCTCTGACAAGCACCAGGATATGGGTGAGTGAATGAGCAGCACCTCCCTCCACCTACATCTACCCTGCACTCACATCTCTCAGGTCTCCCCCAATTGCACATCCTGAGGTTCTATCAATCAATATCTCAGCCAAAACACAGCTCTAAAGCCACAGAGAACTTGAACTGTCATCATATATGATGGCACACAAAACGTGATCATATTGCAATCCTAAAATATCAAATGGCTAATAGCGAATGATTCATTTTGTGTTGTTTTGTATTTTCTGTCTTATATTTTATTTTCCTGCAAATTTAAAAATCCAGTGTCACGAAACAAACTGTCACAGGGTGCAACTTATGTGACACTTTATGAATGTTACTTAGTTTGACATAAATAGGCCTTCAAACCCTGCCTCTCTTGATAATGAATAATAAAAATAGTTATTATTATATGCATATATAGTATATTATGTAATAGTTATTATTATTATTATTGATATTAACCATCCATCCATTTTTCCACTTATGCTCACGAGCGTCATGGGCTTGCCAACTCCACACAGGAAGGCCGAGAGCGAGAATCGAACTCTGCACCTCTGCACTGTCAGGCGCACGTGCTAACCAGTCGACCACCATGCCACTCTATTATTATTATTATTATTATTGTTAGTAGTAGTGGTAGTGGTAGTAGTAGTAGTAGTAGTTGGAGAAGTAGTAGTACAAAATCCCTTTATGATGAATATGATATGCACGGATATATGTTCTTGTCACACGATCTACTGAATGCATTGATAACCCGTGTAGACGTAGAGTGAGCGTTTACGTGTTTGTGCAACTTGACAACATTATCTGCATCCTCTGTGGGCTCGGACTCATTTCCGTCAGGACATTTCCAAAATAACTGACCCAACCCCCTTTCCCTCCTCACACCGCGCATACTCACACACTTGTTGCTTCCTTTTAAACATGGCAGCACATCGATCAAGTCTACGTCTGGACTTTTAATCTCTTACTTAGATAGCCAGAAGGAACCTGACCGGAAGAACATGCAAATACTGAAAGCATTAATTTGTCTAGTCCACTTTTATGTATTCAGAGTCACACAGACACAAATGGTACAGTGGGAGAGGATTGGAAAAACACAACAGTATTATTGTCCCTTTGGGGCAAACGTTACGACCTGTTAGAATGATTGACACGAATGCACAGACACAAACTCCAGATATAAATCTGCTTTCAGTAAACTGTAGATACAAAATATGGATCTGCAAAAAGGAAACTAAAAATGTGCTGCACAAACCGGTTGGTGTTGTTCAGTTTCTCAAAGACATTTTGGCAATACCTGGGAACAAAACTCCTAAGTAACTAGTTCCAGTTTTTAAGGACTGCTTGTCATCAACATTTGTTTGGAATAATCTGGTCCCTAGCTGGTCATGAACCAAGCACCTTCCTGTCCGACCCAAATGAGCAACTTCCATCCCCTATTGTCTAAATGAACATATTTTTGAAACAGATTAATCCAAATGTGCATATATTTCCTGGCAGCAGCATATTTTTAGAGAAACACTCCAAGTGCAAACCTACATTAAAGTCCCAGTGGAGGCTAATAGTTTGAATCATATCAACACATCATTTCCTCTTGCCAGTGTTCCTAATAATTTCCTATTGTCTGTCTGGTTGCATTTTTAGAGCAGCGCAACAATGTTCTCCACTTACCTGCTTAAAAAAACACCCTCTCACGCCAGCTTTCTTTAACTGATGAAACTTTGCTTGTTTTGTCCCTTAGGGAACAAAGATCCTATAATCATGATATTAAAAGATAATAAACAAAATAATAATATTTCTATGGCGGTGAGATGGAATGCTGGCTGTCAATGTTTGTCATTGTTGCGATAACACAGGAGTGAGCGTGAATTAACGGCAGTTTTTGTTCCCCCCGCAACCATCTCGTGTTTGGTGAAAATCTTGAGTGGAAAGGCAAACAGGGCTGGAGACAGCAAATAAAGAGCGGCGTCACAAACAGCTAAATTCATCACCGTGTTATCCACTGCAACAATTCATTCATTCATTCATTCATCTTCCGAGCCGCTTGATCCTCACTAGGGTCGCAGGGGGTGCTGGAGCCTATCCCAGCTGTCTTCGGGCAGTAGGCGGGGGACACCCTGAATCGGTTGCCAGCCAATCACAGGGCACACAGAGACGAACAACCATCCACGCTCACACTCACACCTAGGGACAATTTAGAGTGTTCAATCAGCCTGCCACGCATGTTTTTGGAATGTGGGAGGAAACCGGAGCACCCGGAGAAAACCCACGCAGACCCGGGGAGAACATGCAAACTCCACACAGGGAGGCCGGAGCTGGAATCGAACCCGGTACCTCTGCACTGTGAACCCGACGTGCGAACCACTGGACTTCCGGGCCGCCCTCACTGCAACAATATACAGGTATTTTGTTGCTGTTTTGCTTTGTTTTGTTAAGCGCTTTGTTACAGCTGCAGCTGTTGTGAAAGCACTATATGAATCAGGAAGTATTGTATTGTATTGTTTTGTATTGTTGCCAATCATAGATGATGAAAATTAATGATCACAATATGTTTGAAACAGAGAGGCTTGTTATGATTTGAGGGGAACTGGTGTGCTCAAATAACACAAGACAAGCTTAAAGGTTTAAGTTTGTGGAATGAAAATGCTCACAAAATGTGTGTTTTAATTACGCCTTTTGAAAACTCAAATTACCGAGCAAATATCTGAAAAAAAAGCATCAAAGAAAGTATGTAAATATTGCGACTTTTTGCTTTCTTGACTGGGTCACAAGCTTACTTTTGTTAAAATATATTTTTTGATTTCTTTTCATGCGTTATATTCACGGACGACGACTAGGATGGCTTTCAGTTTACCTGCTGATGTCACGCACGGACCCCATCAAATTTATTTATGTTCCCGCAATGTCACGCACGGCATACTTGATCGTACTGTACAAATCAGCAATGCTTCGAGGATTGGCTGGGAAAAGACAACTTCCATCCCACAACAGCACACAAGGTTGATGGAGATTGTGCCTGTCAGAACAAAGGTACCTTGATGATGAGATAATGCATTTAGTTGTGAAAGAAGGCGGTAGGCGATAGGTGAGTGTGTAGGCTACTTTTACATACACACATACACAGTACACACACACCCCCCCCCCCCACACACACACATAATACCCACGCAGCTTCCAAGCAGCAACGAGTTGTGTGGAGAAGATCCTTTCCTCCGTGCTGGAAAATAAATGACACTTAAATAGGCCTTGTGTATTGAGGAACCTGGCTGGCGATAGCTAACTATGTCATTGTAGCACGTGACTAAAGGGAGTAATCATGAGACCGAATGCACGCTGCATTCCTCACGCATCATCAATTTCTGACGTGCGCGCAGCAGGTGTTGCGGACATGTTGCGTAGCACAACCCATCACTCATATGATGCGATCTGTCCGTTGTTGGCCGCACATTGGCCTGAACATTCGACTGGACCTTCTTGTGTCCTTTTTTAATTGGTTTCCAAATGTTAAGATAGCTTTTTTTTGTCTATGCTCAAATTCATACGGTAAATACTGTAAATTGAGCATAATTACTTTGGACAGATAAGTCAAAATTCAAAGGATTCAGGAATTGAAGGAATTTTATTACTGTGAGAGTGTCCTAGTTGATAAATATACTTATTTAGTGCAGATGTGTGTTTTGGACCAAAATGACAGAATGTTCAATATGTCTCCAACGTGGTTACGGATGAACGACATCTAAACATATGCAGATGTTTCACTGGCTCGAATGTAAACAGGGAAATGTTTTTAACATGTTAATACTCGACTTGTCTGTTCTATTTATCCCATTCAGCACACACAATAAACACATGATGACATGCCAAGCCTGCCATGAAGGGGCTCCATCTCATAAATAGGAAAACAGGTCCTATTTGGGGTCCACTGAAGTCCTCTTCATAACTTCTACAGTGCCAAAGAGCCGGCATGGCTCTCTTTACTTGACCCACAAGGCTCTGCAGATATTTCCTGGGGAAAACACATCACCTCAGGCTGGACCGATCCGCTCACTGCTGAGGCAGCAGCAGCCTGAGCCCGCAATCCACCACAGGCCTCAAGTCCCACTTGCTCCGTTTTATATCTTTCTTCCTCTTCATGTTCCCATGTCACATTTAGCTTAAGCCATATTCTCTTTCTTTTTTTCTTTTCCTTTGCAAACATTCTTCTCTAATAGGAGGGAGATGCCATTACACAAGGCAACATTAGGCAGGAATGAAAATCAATAAAACACGCTTGCTTGCTTTTAACACGTCTGATCGAGACCGTAATGAACTGTATAAGTCATCCAAGGGTTCAACCCAGGAAAACTATTCTCACTGCAGGCTCTGGTCTGTTTGAACAGGTGTCTTTGTAACATGGTAACATGCCATAAACTTAAAGTGATGGCTTAACAAAATTGGTAACGAGTCTTAAACTCCCCAAAATTGTATGTAATATGTTCAGATTGCCTAAATGTAATAGGATATTGACTGAAACGTTGAGTGCCCATGTCTTTTTAAACTGTAATGTACTCCGGTTTCCTCAAACATTCAATCATGCTCACTATGTCAACTGTAGACTACATTTATTATTCATTCATTCATTTTCCAATCCGCTTTATCCTCACAGGGGGGGGGGGGGTGCTGGAGCCTATCCCAGCTGTCTTCGGGCAGTAGGCGGGGGACACCCTGAACCGGTTGCCAACCAATCGCAGGGCACACAGAGACGAAAAACCATCCATGCTCACACTCACACCAAGGGACAATTTAGAGTGTTCAATCAGCCTGTCATGCATGTTTTTAGAAAGTGGGAGGAAAACGGAGTACCCGGAGAAATCCCACGCAGGCCCGGGGAGAACATGCAAACTCCACACAGGGAGGCCAGAGTTGGGATTGAACCTGGTACCTCTGCACTGTGAGGTCGACGCGCTAACCACTGGACCACCGGGCTGCTCACATTTATTATTATTATTATTATCTTTTATTTTCCTCTAAACTGACTGGAATCAAGTACCCAAAGTCAACAAGCTCTGAAAATAAGAAGTGGATAAGTGGATGGACAGATAACATCTGAATACAAGTTATTTCCAAGCCACAATGTACTAGTAAGGTCAAACAACCATCTGATATCAACAGAGGCATTAGCTCAAGGAAGTGACGTGTCGGTATGATCATCTCAAATAAACATCCTCTGATCATTTCGTAATTTTTGTTCCAATCTTGTCGTTGGAGTTTGTACATTGCACTTTGAAATGCCATGATTCCCTTGTTACAGTATGAGACTTGACTTAGTTGATCATGATGCTTTCTTCCAACAGAAGGATGACGTGATTGAAGAACAACATTGTTTCAGGGTGATGCGCCACCATCTCCACCTATCGGAACCGAATCACAAATATGCCATTTAGGTGTTATTTTAACACAAACAAATTGAATCTGTGGCATGAGAAATGAAAGAGCATTTTGTAAATGTGCTCTATTAATCATTTTGTAATTTTGAAATGGCAAGCTATTTCATTTTGGATCCACACTATTCAGGTGCTGATTGACCCAGGTCCGCTTCTCAGGCGACACCGTTGTTGAGGCCAGAGAAAGTCAAGGCAAAGAGGCCCATTACACCACGGGGTCTATCTCACTCGGCGTCAGGAGCATCCCACTTAGCATGAAGGATGACTCTATCTGTCCCTTGTCTCATTTTGCCTGTCCGAATGCCCCTCTGGCCCAAGACCACCTCCCTATTGAATGCAGTGATTTGTCAAAATCTGATCCCAGAGATGATAATTGATTTAATTGGAGCTGATAAATGGCAGACCTTCAGAGAGTATGGATCATAAGTTGGTGACAGTCCGGGGCATAATGAGGAAAGTTTATGGGTCAAAAGCCAACATGATCTTGCTGTGGGATAGCGAGGCTGTTTGTGTGGCCTATGCTAGGTGTTTTCTTAAATTGCTTCTGAAGGGCAAGTGATGCATTTAAAAGTGCAGTTCACGTCCAGCTGGCCTTGAAGTTACAGAGTGTGTGTGTGTGTGTGTGTGTGTGTGTGTGTGTGTGTGTGTGTATGTGTATGTATATATATATATATATATATATATATATATCAGTGCTATCAAACGTACGGCCCGCAGGCCGGATCTGACCCGCAAAGGAGTTTAATCCGGCCTGCGAGATGATTATGTAAAGCGGGATGTCAAACATACAGTCCGCGGCCGGAATCGGCCCGCAAGGAGGTTCAATCAGTCCCGCAGGATAATTTAAAAGTGATGAAAATGTATAGAAGACACATAATTACTATTTTTAATAAGGTGCAATTCATCGAGTATCCCCTAGGGGACACTGTTTTGATTAGAGAAGAAAACAACAGCAGCCTCAGTCCATCACTGAGACAGACCCATGACAGCAGACGCTATCAATAGCACTCTCACATTTACACATTTAATAGCACTCTCCTTAGTTTGTAAGGTGTAGGCAGGGATTACATTTAGATTTTATATGCACGTGTAAATGGTGTAAAACTTCCTTTCTTTATAAATCTTGTTTAATCTTAAAGTGCATTACTATATTTTTCAATACCAATTACTTGTTAAAGTTTGTACAATCAGTGGGATCAGTTGCAATGCATATATGTGAATGATAAAAGTAAATTACACATTTGTCGAAGGAAATGTAAGGTCCTTCATGAAATGATTTGCCAAAGATATGTTCATTTATTTTCAACATTTTCGTAATGTTCTTGTGCTTCTTTATACCAAAACAAAGGAAAGTTTTGGTTATTTATAGCAAAGTATGGTATCATTTTAATGGTCCGGCCCACTTGACATCTACTGAGGCCGTATGTGGTCCACCATGTGAAATGAGTTTGACACCCCTGAGATAGATAGATAGATAGATAGATAGATAGATAGATAGATAGATAGATAGATAGATAGATAGATAGATAGATAGATAGATAGATAGATAGATAGATAGATAGATAGATAGATAGATAGATAGATAGATAGATAGATAGATAGATAGATAGATGTATATTTTCTCAAACTAAAATATAGTTTCTCAAATTAAAATTAATGATACAGAATCCATTTTCTAATCTATAGCATTTGTTTTCTATTTTGTGTCAGAAAAATGTCATTTGAATGTAAATGTTTCCATCTTTTTTTTTTAATTAAAGTGCCCTATGAAGAAATTAAGACAATTACAATCAGTGAATCCAGGATGCACTTCCATAGTTCAGCATTGAATATTGAGAACCTAAAGCAAAATGAAATGAACATACTTCAAACTTCACTTCGCCGCAGCACTTTAAAATAAATGCCCAAAATGTGTAGTTTTCTTGCAAAATAGATTAAGATGAAATGAAAAGAAGCGAAAGGATTGAGTGGAAGTATGTCGGATGGAAGTAAGACCGATTAAGTGAATGAGAGGGCCGGTTGGGAGGACTAGAAAGGAAAGACAAGAAGAACAAAAAACACTTTGAGAAGAAGGAAAAAGGGAGTGATGGGGGTGAAGACAGGAAACGATTGTCGGGCCAAAAGCGCATGGTGGGGGGTGAGGGGTGGGGGGCAAACCCGCGAACTCAAGAGCAAGAGCAAATGACTCCAGGAAGTTAGTGGTGAAGCGGAAGAAAGAAACGGTGAGTTTGTAGGGTGTGGGCTGCCAGGATCCGATTCCCACATTCTTCCTATCACCACACCTAAGTCCTTAATTGTGTGACCACAGACAAAGTAGTGCAGAGACCACAGCACTCCTGTTAGCCGGCGTTTGGCTGCCGAAAAACTCGCTGTTTAAATTGGTTGGTGATCCTGTCTGCATGCGAGTGGGCTTTTTGGAGCGAGCAAGAGGGAAGAAAGGAATGAAAAATAAAACCAGGCAAAGACAGGAGAAACAAATGGGAGAAAATCCTTTTCGGAATCTGAGCTTGGCGAGGGCAACTGAAAAAATAAATATGTACAAAGTTTCCTCAAATCAAATTACCACCACAACATCAGCACGTCAAATGTTTGAGAAGGAGAGTGGCGCCTAACATTTCAATTATATCTTGTTAACATATACTTGAATGTAGTTTATCTTCCCCAGTTGGTCAGATACTGAAGCCAAAGGATGAATGAAGTTTGCACATAAACACAATGTGGGTATCTACTTACAGCTGGTGAAATGGTAATAAGCAGTGCAAGAATTGCCCTTTGCAGTCATCCTTTGAACATCTTTTTTTTCACATATTTGAGAACGAGTATCAGACTGAGAAAACTATGTGCCTCAGATTTGGTATGTCGGGGAATAAAATGAAAAGCCAAACAGTTGTGAATATACTTGAATTTTGTCATCAAAATGAAAGCACTGTTCAGTCAAAAATGAAGGATTTTTTTTAGAAAATCATCATAACAAATCCATCCATCTATTTTCTGATTCACATTATCCTCACAAGGGTCGCGGGGCGTGCTGGAGCCTAACCCAGACGTCTTTGGGCAGTAGGCGGGGGACACGCAGAACCGGTTGCCAGCCAATTGTAGGGCAGACAGACGAATAACCATTCTCAATCACACTCACACCTCAGAATGTTCCATTTACCTGCCATGCATGTTTGTGGACTATGGGAGGAAACCGGGGTACCCGGAGAAAACCCAGGCATGTGCGGGGAGAACATGCAAACTCCACACGGGAAGGCCGGGGCCAAAATCGAACCCTAAACATTGAGGCGGACATGCGAACCAGTTGACTCCCATGCTGCCTTATCACAACAAATGTAAAATTGAATACCCCAAGCCTAATTTATAAACAGCCAAGGAAGCATTCCACAGGAGACGACTGAAGGGAAACATTACCCATGACTCAGTGTAATTAATCAAATTTAAATTTCAGTAAAACGCGGAAAGAATAGTGGAACCTTGAAGAGTAGCAGTGCTCAGTGAACCTGATCGTTTCCTCCTTTTCCACACACACAGCAGACATTTTCAACAATGCAGATATACCACAAGAAACATAACAATGAAGGGGTTCAAGTATAATCACATCGGACCTCACCTTTAAAACAATCAAACACTTGAAATGAGCGGTTGCTGCTAAAGCACGACTTCATAACACACCCATGTATTAAAAAAGACGGTATGAGTGTTGAGAAAGTGCAGGACAGCAGAAAGACTGGGTGTCGTGAAAGTGTGTGTCGGGGGGTAGAGGGGGGATGGGGGCTGGTGTTCCTACATAAGGCGTTGAAAACTCAGTGAGAACATTATTTTTTCTGGAGGTCAACAGGCCTCAGTGCTCCAACACTTACCCCCCCCCCCCCCCACACTCCTGACTCCACTCGACATGCCGTCTCTGATCAATAAACCTCTATTTTCACCCCCACACAAGATTTCCCATTCAATACAGCTGCCACTGGCTTTAAAAACAAAGAAGCATGATCCATTTATTATTGGATCTTACTATGATCTAACTCCTCACACAACCACCGCCACAACCTCTTCATGTTCACTGCCTATTGGGGAATGTGGGGTTGGGAAGAGTGCGGGGGGGTCTTTTTGTCTAATGCACGTGCTTTGTATTGACAGGCCTTCACTGAATCAGTCATCACACCGCCTGTGTGAATGCAGCATGGAACAAAATTAGATTCAGATGCTTCTCTGCTGGTTTTTGAAAACAAGACACACGCAATGTTTGTAAAACCGTCATTGTGGTGTTTTAATAGCAAAGTACAGTGAGGACTAACTACAGAAAGTTTCTTTCGTGGGTGGCCAAGAAGAGTTCAATCTATGTAACGTTCCGAGAACTAAAACTTTGACACACTGTTTTTTTTTCTTGGTTTTGATAGGAAAAATGACTGCCAAGACACATGTTCAAAAATGCTAGAACCTCAGCATGATTCAGGCAAAGTACTTCTCAGTTTGTAGGAAATCATCTGTGAGGTGTCTGCGTGTTGGAGGGCAATGCTGAGTGACAGCATGGCTTTTGTATTTGCACAAGGTTTGCATTTTTGCACATTGGTCTCCGTCGCTCCATATTACAACATACGGCATTCCCACAATTTAGCATGGCTATGGTCTTTGCCAAACCAAAGCTGGCTCACCATTTTCTCAGGAGGACAAAGCTGTCAGCCCTCTAGCCGCCATGAGCCCGACTCGACCTGGCCACTATGGAGGTCCTCATGAAAAGTGGTGCACTGGATGTGCACCACTTTCCAACTTATAATAGCTGCACACAACCTCAGAACAGTCTCACTGCTCGATAAAAAAAAAAAACATGGTTAATGAAGAACCGTACCTGTCATGATGCACTGGCACGTCAAGAACTCAGACTATTTATTGTGAATTAAAAATATTTTTTTCAAGGCTCCTTTGTTTTTTCATTTCGATAAAATAAATCAATTATTTACATGGTGTAAAGTAGATGTCTCGCTTTGATATTCGCACATGCGCCATGTTTTCCTTGTCGCAATGCATTGTGGGACAAATAAAGATATCTTATCTTATTATGCTCAATATGGTGAACATCGATACTTACTATTTTTCCAAGTGCATTGCAGGTAATTTTGAATTCCCTACATTTATCCACCCTGGACATGCAGACACACCTCCAAAATTACATAACCCCTTAATAGGGCATTAGTCAGGGAACTGTGTGCCCTTTCGTACACAGCATGTGATGTCATTTTCAGTTGACAACAAGTGGCAAAATAGCTGCCCTCTGAGATGGATAAAAGTGACTTGATTTTGCCACTTAATTCATCCTCCATAAACATAATATTAATCAGAATACCCTTGTTTAGACTAGTGAGGCCTCATCCAAATTATTATAGGAAAGAACATTTTTGACTTGACTTCCCCTTTAAATCATTTTTTTCTTTTAGTAATTTTACAAACATATTTTTATTTCTTTACTTTCACAATGTTTTAAATATTTTAGAAGTTTTCTCTCAGTGTGTTTAAATGTTGTTGACGTATGTTCTTTTGGAAATTTGGTAAGCAACTTTTGTTTTCTCTGCTTTGTTCATGAATGTTGTTAACTGTTCTGTTTATAAATACTTGTAGGTGTTGTGCCTTTGCTTATGTGAAGCACACTGAGTTGCCTTCTGTATGGAATGGGTTTAATCAATATAAGCGACTTGACTATATGGACACAATAAAGCCATATGTACCGGTATTTAAACATTGCTCCTGACCAGTGTTGTGGTTGTGTTTTTTAATTTATTGTTGTGTTTAATTTTTTGCTGCTGTGTTTTGCTCTTCAGGGCCACCGTGGAGAGTGGATACAGAGACAAGCATTAAAATACGTGGAAATAGAAAGAGAGCCATCGACCCACTTTGTCTCAGATGACTTCACTCAAAACTTTTAGGTCTGATTTTGTACTTATTTTCCTTGAAAGACGGCTTAATTCTGAGTATTTCGAATACCTGTTTGAAATTGGCAGGGCCCCTTCATGTGGATCGAAGGGTAGATGGGAAGATTAATGTGCAGACAGCTGAGAGGAGAATCGTTAAGAAGAAATGGTGTTAATGACGCCTTAATTTCTGTGCAAATACAACATATATAAGTTACATTAAAAAAAAGATATTGAGGCATATTCAGAGTTACTGTATTAGGTTAAGTATGGAACTGGTATTTAGACGATATTCATTTCCGATTCCACTGATCCTGTTCACAGTCACAAGGAGCAGACTAGGACAAAAAAGCACAAAAAAGTACACCCTGGATCACCTGTCATTCACAGGTTGGTGCGTATCAGCAAGAAGAGATCTCAGCCATGTGAAAAGCAAGCTCATAATGTCATTTGGAATCCCACCTGAAGTGAAACTGTTTGTCTTGGTGATATAATCAATGGTAGAAGTTACCACAAAGACAACGACACCCTCACGACTTAGGTGGCACCTCAAAACTTGCTTACAACAGGAAGTTTTTTTTCATGTCAGCGGAAAAATGATGAAGGCAACCATTTTGTCTTCATGATAAATTGGACCAGCTGACAGATCACTTCTCACTATAACTCGCCTTTTTTTCTCTATTTTGTTGTTCTCGACGATCTTTCCTTCACTCATCCCTGCACAATTAGTTTCCCTCTAACTGCGAATCTTGGCGACAGATTTCAAATGTGTGACAGATTTATGGGCTTCACCAGCAACCGAAATGCCTCAAAACCTCCATACCTCGCCGAGTCCCTCTGCCAGCCAGACGAGGTTGAAGAGTTGTTTATATCCTCTTGGGTATCAATAGAGGGCAGCTCTTATATACAACCCAAAGCCCGTAAGACGCTTCAGTATGGTTCAACCTGAAAAGTAAGCAGTGAAATGTGCTGCTAAGTACATGCGAACACACGAGACTGTCCACATATTCTCACATTGACCTCTCTTCTCCATTAGACTGCAAAGAGAGAATTCTCCCATTCCTTAAAACATGACTGGATTTCATGCAGGATGTTTATTTACTTACTGTATCAACCGCACGTGAAACATTTGGCACTGTGGGCCCGAACGAGGAACAGCTGGGAGTCATTTTCACCCCGGCCGATTATACCTCCTGCCTCGTGTCAGAGAGTTTGAGGTTTGTCGTGACGGAGTTCACAGGTGTAACAATGTCGCCGCTACTCCGCTCCCCCAACGCGCCACAAAACCAACTCACACGTGGACCATCTCAGCCAAAGAATTGAGGCATACGGGTGTTCCAAAGGCACAGAATGTATTTTGCCGATGCACCGTATCATATGTACAGTACATGTGATGTCCTCGACGCGATCTCGTTCCAACCTCTTTAACATACACAATAGGTGCGCACATCTACTTGCGCAGCTCTGAAAACTATATAGCAAGGATACTGCGCAGAACCCTCTAGCTTCCTGGCCTCTGGTAGAGGACCCGAGCTTATTGAGGGATGGACACCACCCGAGCGGGGGTGAGACGAGGAATTTTATTTTAATTAATGTGTGTGTGTGTGTGTGTGTGTGTGTGTGTGTGTGTGTGTGTATATATATATATATATATATATATCCTCAGCCCGGTAGTCCAGTGGTTAGCACGTCGGCTTCACAGTGCAGAGGTACCGGGTTCGATTCCAGCTCCGGCCTCCCTGTGTGGAGTTTGCATGTTCTCCCCGGGCCTGCGTGGGTTTTCTCCGGGTGCTCCGGTTTCCTCCCACATTCCAAAAACATGCATGGCAGGCTGATTGAACACTCTAAAATGTCCCTAGGTGTGAGTGTGAGCGTGAATGGTTGTTTGTCTCTGTGTGCCCTGCGATTGGCTGGCAACCGATTCAGGGTGTCCCCCGCCTACTGCCCGGAGAAAGCTGGGATAGGCTCCAGCACCCCCCGCGACCCTAGTGAGGATCAAGCGGCTCGGAAGATGAATGAATGAATGAATATATATCCTCATCTCACCCCTCGGGTGGTGTCCGTCCCTCAATAAGCTCGGGTCCTCTACCAGAGGCCAGGAAGCTAGAGGGTTCTGCGCAGTATCCCTGCTGTTCCCAGCACTGCACATTTCTGGACTGAGATGTCCGATGTTGTTCCCGGGATCTGTTGCAACCACTCATCTAGTTTGGGGGTCACTGCCCCGAGTGCTCCGACCACCACAGGCACGACTGTCACCTTTACCTTCCAGGCTCTCTCCAGCTCCTCTCTGAGCCCTTGGTATTTCTCGAGTTTCTCATGTTCCTTCTTCCTGATGTTTCCATCACTTGGGACCGCTACATCCACTACAACGGCTTTCCTCTGCCCTTTAATATATATATATATGACGAAAAATGAGTTATATATATATATATATATATATATATATATAGAGAGAGAGAGAGAGAGAGAGAGAGAGAGAGAGAGAGAGAGAGAGAGAGAGAGAGAGAGAGAGAGAGAGCAAGAGAGAGAGAGAGAGAGAGAGAGAGAGAGAGAAAGAGTGAGCACTTGAAATGAAGGTGAAACCAGCCTCTCTAACTGTTTTTTTTTGTCCCATTCAATGATTGACTGGTTGGCTGAATTACTGAATTTTTATGGCAGCTCAAATGCCGCCCCGCCGACTGACTGACTGGCTGATATCTAAATTATTCAATGCAGGAAGGAATCGTTCCAGATCAAATAAACACACATCTCAACTCTTCTTATGTAAAAACTCCAAGTTGTCAAGTCACCGGTGCACCTCTTTTCTCCATTTCTCATACCAGATGACTATAGAAATTTTTTCGCAGCGTGGGTTCTCATGGGAAAGTGCAATTCTTTTCAGTGTCTTTTTGAGATTTTAGGGGAATTAACAAAGACTGTTTGTGAATACCTTAATGTCAAAGTTGTAATACTGCAATGATTAAAAGCGTATTCAGAGTTATATTACAAAGTTATCACAAGTGCATCTTTTGGATCATTTTTTTTCCAAATGCACCTGCAAATAACTCAATTGGTCCCATACTCGTTTCATTTTGACTTGGCTTTCGGCTTCTGTATAAGTTTCAGTTATGGACTGGCAGTCCAGTCATTGGCTCGCTTTTGCATTTTTCGTCATTGCAGCAGCACCACTAATTGAGTTTGTTGTCAATGAGTGTGCGTACATCCATGCACCTAAAACTAAAATCAGTTTTTCTGTTTTGTTTTGTTTAGTTTTTTTAATGGTTTACTGCATTAAAAATTGTCAGTGAGTGTTGATGGATCATTTGATATATGTATTGAACGCCACTGGTCATGATATAATTATTGTGTTGTGCAAAAAATGTGTTAGTTTTTATTAATGGTTGTTTTTAGTTTTTACTGTATAAAACTTATGTTAAATAAAATTAAGATTATTTGAGCAAAATACATCTGGAGGTCGGCCAAGGAAAAGCATATCAAGAGGAGCGAATGTGACTATTTTAGAAAGTGACTTTATTTTCTTTAAAGTGATGGAAAATGATCACAGCACAAGTGGTGAAATAAAATGCCCGACTTTACATTTTGGCACATGTGGCTAGGTCCCAAATAGAAACACTGAAAACAAAGAAGGAGACAATAAAAAGGGATATGTCATTAACCTTTAGGTACATTGTTTAATCATTACAAATATAGTTGGTTCCATTTTCCATCTTGCAGCGCCACTGGACGGAATGGACAACGTTCAGTCACAGCCCCACTTCTTTCCCCTTCTGCTATGTCTAATGTTTTGATGTTATTATTCGTCCGAAAAAAATTATTTTCATTTTGGTACCTTTCTTGTTTGATGCTCACCTTTTTTGTTACAATTCGATGGCTTCCCAAATGGAGGAATTCTTTACTCAATACTTTCGGCACTCCACAAATTCACCTTAAATGTGTCACCTGAATTTAAGGTACTTCTTCCCCTGCTTCAGTTTCATTGAGTTAGAGGAGCCACATTGTGCCTATTCTATCAATGACCACATTTTATTGAACAGTTAATGTTTGCGATCTCTGTGCTCTTCATTAGTTCCTACCACCACCTCTCTATTCCCACCCCCCCAACACACACACGGTCAAAATGAACAAGTGACCAGCACATGACTCACTAAAGCCTCTCACTTTGAGATCAATAAGCATATATAAAACAACATTTAAATGAAAAAAACAACAACCTTTAGGCATTTAGAGAGGGATGGGTAAACATTCTGTACATACAAAGGAGTTGAGATTTATCATTGGAAAAACAATGACCACCCTCTACCACAGTCTAAACCCATAAAGAAGCCTTTTGTGTCTCTTCACCTGCCTGATTTTATGGATCTCTGTGCTGCAATTAGTCTTTATTACCCATTCTACGCATGACGCAGCACAATAGTTGATCTAAATAAATGGCAACACATTGATTATAGGCCGTTGCCAATGGACATCGGTCAAAATCGGGGGTGGGGGGGGTAACTTTTTATAAAAAGGTGAGTTATAAATTGAATTTGAATTGAATTGAATACAACTTTATTGTCAAATGTGCATACAGCACAGAGGAAATGTCTTCCCTCACAACATAAAATCAGAGGAGCCACTACTAAAAGTACAACAAATGTGTATTGTACCAAACATGAATGCCAATTTTGATGTTCTCCATCATTTTGCTTACTTTGGATTGTCTCTCATGCATATACAGGAGTAGAGTATACATTTAAATGTAGTTTGTTTTAATAGTTATGTCATAATGGCAGTTTTTGTATTACAATGAAATTATATATTTCTTGAATGACTGCATAGTCCATTCTAAGGAAGGGTATGTTCTTATTAGATTTTTTCCCCCCTTTTTGCATTTGTCATGCTATCGAAACAAAACATGCCTTTTGGGTTGAGCAATAAGAAAACACTTCTCCTAATTTCTTGTTTGATGTGTTTGCAGTGTACGAAACAGGGAGCAAATTTCTTAAAAATACATTCTCATTTTGATTAGCCCTTTAAAATGGTCGTATGAAGGATACAGGAATATATGGCCGTGTCATTCGTACTTTTGGCCAATCGTGTACATTGCCGGTAGATTCAATGCATTGTTCTTGAAAAACAGTCGTCAGCTATTCTCTGTGGCACCAATGGTCATAAACTTCTTTCACTTCAATGCCTATACAGTCATGAACCCAAAGAAATGAGTGAAGACGATCTGAAAAACACAAAAAAAACACTCTCCTAACACATGTTATGTAAATATGAACAAATTGATAAAGTTTACATTTGTTTAGTCAATATTGATATCTGTCTCATTAGCGTTATAATAAATGATGTAGCAGAGGTGTAAATAAAAGCTGCAGAAAAGAGGATGGGACAGATCATTGAGCAGAGTTGAGTGGGAGAGTCTGTGTGTGTGTGTGTGTGTGTGTGTGTGTGTGTGTGTGTGTGTGTGTGTGTGTGTGTGTGTGTGTGTGTGTGTGTGTGTGTGTGTGTGTGTGTGTGTGTCTGTGTGTGTGTGTGTGAGTTCATGAATGTGAGTGTGTGCGCGTGCGTGTTTGTGTTAGCGCAAAGGGTCAGCCAAAGGGGATCCAATGTGTCTGTCACAAATGACCGCTCAGCCAACACAGACAGAATTGGACCAGCCACCAGTAATTGTGTCACAGGCAGAGAAAGCAAATCAGTCCAATCCTTCTCGGACACTTTTTCACCTACCAGACTGTTACAGGCAACCGCACGTTGACCTCAGTTGTTGTTGTGAGTTTGTGTAGGTGCGTCTGGTGGAAGACAAGAGCAGTCGACAACAAACACAATCACCCGGGATCCACTTAGACCAACAGCAATGTGGATAGGGGAAAGGTTTTATAGTCAGGTGTGCGTGCACGCGTGCTTGTGTGTCTGTGTGTGTGTGTTTCTTGTATAAGTGCACCCTTGTCATGAATGACCGCACACTCACCTGGTGTCTGAAACTGATTGTGGCCTTGCTGTATCCAAATCACCTAGCTTGTATAATGAATGTGAATGATGGGGTTAAAGGATAAATCCATCTAAAGATCATATGCTATACATCATAACACTGCAGTGCTTCTTCCATTATCATTCTATTCGAAATTTAGTGATGTAGTGTACACACAGATCTCGACTTGACATTATCCTGCTCGTCGCTTTTGTAAGTCCCTCCGTCTTTCCTTTCGTGTTTATTTTTTTTTTTAAAGCAAGCATGCATTCCAGATTGCGGGGAAAAAAAAGCCCGCTGTTGTTCCAGTCCAAAATACCGTATTGGCCCGAATATAAGACGGCCCTGATTATAAGACGACCCCCTCTTTTTCAAGACTCAATTTTTGAACAACAAATTTATTTTTATACAGAAAATAGTTACAGTACATCTGGAACAAATCATTTTAACAATATATTTGAGAGAAAAAGCAAGTTATTTTGCCTCATTCAAATCTAAAGTGCAATAACATTCATAAATGAATGGCTTCTGTTTTTTTTAATGTAAATGACATTATAACTTCTCAGCTACCAGTTAATCTGACCGATCTTCGATCCAGTTTTCTCCAGATTGTCACTACGTTTCTCCATTTTCTGTTATCGCTGCTATTATTTTCTTCTCTTTTCCTTCTTACCGCTATTTTTTATTTTTCTTCTTTGTGCTAACGCTATTTTTATTCTTCGTGGCAGGGGTTCACTTTGGCCTGGGTAGTCAAGTTCAGCATTCGTTTCATTGATATCTGGCGCCATCCAGCATCGTGAATGGGTATAATGTCTTGACCCCGAAAATAAGATGACCCCCACTTTTTCAGTCTTATTTCAATGCAAAAAACACCGTCTTATATTCGTGCCAATATGGTATACAAAAACAGCGATGATGACTTTGATCTGCTTTTAATTTCGTATCAGAGTTATTATACATTACAGTCAATTACACTGATATGAAAAATTTAGTAAGCTTTTTTTTACTTTTTAGCATTTGGCAAATGTAAAGTGAATAGATGCAGAACAGATAAACACTAATCAAGTAAAACCATTCATCAATCCTGCCATTTTATTTGTACAATAAATGGGTTGTCCGCATTAGTATCACGGGTGGACTGGATACAAATCCCCCTCAAATGCTTAGATGACACCAAATATCTCTAAGAACGACTTCTTACATCAACATCAACTTCCTAGTTTTATGGAATTACTCACATAGTTTACCAGAGGTCAGGATGCTTTTTCCTTGTGGAACACCACCTGCTGACAGGTGCCAAAAAGGTAAGACAATGTCAAAGGGCAAAAGCAGTGCTTAAATGTGTTTGTCATGATGTAAGAATCAAAAGTAGCACTAAATAGTGTAACTTTGACAGAAATCACTTTCAGTACTGAGAGGGCTTGGACATGCAGAAGTAACAATTACACCCTCTGGTCTTAAAGTGTCTGGAAAGAAGGAGACACATTAATTATCATTTGCAGCATGCCAGAACGTGTGCGGGTGCATATGTATGTCTGAGAGTGTGGATGGAGAAGTGGTTGGGTTGCGTAAATCACAGCCACCGCAGCACATATTCCAGGACATTCTCAGAGAAAAATGTTTACGCAAAGGAGAATTATATGTGTGTGTGTGTGTGTATGTGTGTGTGTGTGTATGTGTGTGTGTGTGTGTGTATGTGTGTGTGTGTGAGAGAGACTACTTTCTCATACTGCTCCAGTTTTTCATTCTCCATATTTAAGGTCTCCTCGTTGAAATTCTCTCATATCAGACATCTTAAGTTGCCCTGTCGCTTCATTTTCAAACTTTGAAATGAACTCCATTTATGAGCAAATCATTCATGATAATGTAATGATTTCAATATCTTGTGATGTGAAATAATATCAGCTGTTACGTAGCTGCCACCGTTTCCATCGTGCAACAAAATACTGCTACTTCAGTTAGCTGTATCTCATTGACAATGATCAGTTGAGAGGGGCGTCTTTTCAGCATGATCAGTACAAAGAAAAATAGTTTTTCATCATTTTGAAGCCTTGTTTTTAATACCCCATTTTTAAATTATGTTTTGTCACAGTTGTGAACAACGCGCTTCTTGTTTCTCCTTAACAGGGTCTTTAAAATTGTGTAGCTCATATGAAAAGACTTTGACTGAGTACAAAAAGGCAACTGTTGCAAAGGTGGTAGTCTGCTTCCTGACCATTGTCGAGGTGCCCTTGAGCAAGGCGCCAAAACCCCAACCCCTTTTCAAGAGGTCCTCCTAAAATCATAACCAGAACTCAGCAAATAACTCAATAATGTGTGCTGTCCCACTTTGTTTCTTAAACATGCACAACATAAAAACAAGTGAGGCAAAGAATTATGGAATGACATTGACACCAGACTACCAGCTCGCCCTTTGGCCCACAAGTTTTGCTTAGTCTTTGCATATAACATATTTAAAGTATATATTTAGAAAAAAAAACAATGAAATGTCAATCCTTTTCAACCTGCACAAAAAAGTGTTCTGTTGAATGTACTCAATTTTATTTTGTCAAGTGGTTACATAAAATAAATCATCTGAACCCAGACACATTTTTAAATAGTGCATTGTCTAATGAAAATAATGTATTTGTATCCAAATGATTTTTATGTGCAACCAAACTAAAAATATGTAAATTCAACAAAAATCTGTTTTCATCCATCCATCCACCCATTTTCTAATCTGTTTATCCTCCCAAGGGTCACGGGCATGCTGGAGCCAGCCAATCGCATTGCACACATAGACAAACACTCATTGCGCTTTTCAGTTTATATTCAATTGAATACACCACAACGATCGCAATTTTGGTTCTGAACCTAATTGTGTTTTTTGCAAGTATTGATTCATTTTTAATTGAATGTTTCATAAAAACTTGGATTGGCTGGGAAAGTGGCATGTGTTACATTGCCTTTCCTTTTAACAGCAATACACATTTGGGAAATGAGGACATCGGAATTCTTTCCTATTCTTACGCCATGTACAACTTCAGTTGCTCAGCAGTCTGGGTCTCCATAATGCAGTGCACATTTTTGATGGCACACAGGCCTGGACTGCTGGCAGGCTAGTCGACTACTGACACTCTTTTACTCTGAAGCCACGCTGGTGTAACAGGTGCAGAATGTGGCTTTGCATTGTTTTGCTGAAATGAGCAGAGACGTTTCTTCCAAAGATGTTGCTTCAACAGCAGCAAATGGTCCAATGCCCGAATGCACCTTTCTACATTAACGGTGCCTTCAGAGATGTACATGTTATCCATGCTCTGGGCACTAACACACTCCATACCATCACAGTGGTGTTTGAACTTTGCCCTGAATTATCTGGAATGATCCGTTTCCTCTTTGGCCCAGAGGACACATCGTCCATTATTTCCAAAAACAATTTGAAATGTGTACTTGTCAGACAACTGCATACTTTTTCACTTTGTGTCAATCCATCACAGATTTGCTCAGGCCAAAGGAAGCCAACTTTCACTTTGCATGGTAGAATTTTGACTTACATTTGTAGATGTAGCGATTGACCATGTTCACTGGCAATGGTTTTCTGAAAACAGTTATTTCGGTTTTTAATGATAGTGCAGTTCGAGGGATCCATGGTCATGGCCATTCAATGTTGGTCTTCGGCGTTGGACCTTACATGCCAAGCTTTCTCTCAATTTGCAGAATTTTTTGATGATATTGTCTTCTTCTCGAGTCACTACGTATCATCAGATGATTCCAGTCCATTGTTGGATGCATTGTCTGGCATTTGGGGTGAGATCAGCTAGGTCCTCTTGGACAGCTGAATGATATTATGAACCACTGAAAATTCAATCCCTAACTTCCTTGCTGTTGTTCATTGAGAAACATTGTTCTTGTGTTAGATTGGTGGCTATATTTGCTTTTGTAAAAAAGTGCATGTTCACACAGTGCTGAACCTTGCTGCCTCCTTCAAATGTCAGACGACACAAATACAGCCCAATTTTGAGATGACAGATGTGCCGCAGACAAACGTAATGTCTCGTCTGCAATTTTTAGTTGTCTGGACACGTAGCCCATATAGTGTGACATATTAAATGATTGCATCCTGGGACGCTTCATGACCACGGTGACGAAAGACGTCATCACAGGCCATATATACATCTATCTGTGGCGGATGCTAGAAATTAATTTTGGCCTCCACTAATAGAATTTAATTCTGCTCCTTTTGCATCGGCTAATCAATACCACTGCTTTCCTTTCTGAACTCAAATGGATAAAGTACCGAAAATATTTACATTTGAGTATCAGTTTTAGAGCATAAAATCTAGTATGAGAGGCATCGTTATTTCAGGGGGGTAATGAGTATCTCATCACTGCCAACTGCTTGCTCTTTTTGTTGTCATTATGTGTATTTTCTCTCTGAAATACCACTCCTCGTTGAACAAAGCATATGTATGGTTGTCAGAGCATTCTGAGTTACACTGCAAAAAGACTATTACATGAAGCGAACCAAAGCTGGAGCGCCAGACCACAGTGATTTTTTTTTTCCCTCTATGCCAATTTTAGTGAGGAAAACTCTGTTTAACTCCATCGTCCATAATTCTGCAATTTTAAAGTTGTGCAAATTATCTTTGTGAAATAAATAAAGATAGACAAGTTAATCCTCACATCCACCATTAATATAAGACTATATGTCTCACTTCATCTCATATTGCTTTATGTGCCGGTTGGTGATCAGCCCCAAAAATTCTTTGTGTGGAAAGACTGATGATGACATATCTTTATGTATTTATTTGTATATGCGGTGATGCCGTTGGTAAAGGATAAGTAGTGCTCCTGTTTTTAGTTAATACGAAAGTGGAGCTTCGGTTCCATTCTAGAAGACACTCTAAGAGGTGGAATGCATCCTCACTCACTCGCTCAAATCCAACTGTTTACGTCTCCACTTGCTTATCAGACCATAAATTATGATGGTCTAACAGAGGAAGAAGGCTTGGCTGAGATATCTACAGAACAGGCTGGAGATTGACCACTTTTCAAACATAGCTGCCATGTTCAGAACGTTTAAAAAAAAAAACCTTTGTGTAATAGGAGATTCTCTTGTAAAGCAGGGGTTCGCATAATTGTGATGTTTTCTTTCCAGCCTTGATTTGCTAGAGTATTCTGCATAAATTGATTCATGTTTAATGCACTTATATTGATTAGATGTCCAGTCCTGCATCGTGTGACGACTGATGTCAACGGACTTCTAGCCCCCAAAACTTCCTCCCTTCCTCTGTGTTGTGGTCTTTTCTTCTGTGTTGATCTTTCATCTTTGCGTCATCTTCTCCTTTTCCTTCCTTCTGCGAAAACCATTAACGCCGTAACTCCCCACTGAGGCTTTGCTTGCCAGATTCACACCACACTTTTATTAAATTTACCATCTGGTTTGCTGTCCTCCATTCTGATTTGACTGACATTTCATCAGATGTGAGGAAGTGACAGGCCTTGACCTGCTCTGGGTCACGGTGCTGCACCATATTTTTGTCAACTTTTAATCCCCATGGGCCACTAATATTGATACTGTGTGTAGCCCTTTACTTTCTTATATTTAATGATGACTATACCAGTATCAAAATCGAACTGTGGTGCATTTAACAAAACAACACAGAAACAAGTTTAGTCAGAAGAGTGGTGCCCGTCTATAATCTATTCTACTCATTATTATAGTGAATCTCCTTCAAACCGCCACAGATTACGATAGGATACCTCAGTCAACAAATGTATTAATTTTGAAGAGTTTTGTGGTAGGTTTTCTTTAGAAATTATGAATATGATTTCAAGTTGTGAATTTTCCATATCTAGTTCGATATGTGTCAGGTCAAATGTCATATCAGAATGAGTTGTTACTTCCAGCCAAATTATTTTAATTGCTACACTTTGGTCGTAAAAATGTACCCAAATCTGTTTTACTTTTTTTTTTTTTTTTTGGCGACACAAATGTTTACATAGGTCTAAAATGTAAATGCATGTAATAAGGACATTTGGAGATGGTATATAATGAGATGGCGGCCCGGTGGGGCAGTGGTTAGCACGTCGGCTTCACAGTGCAGAGGTACCGGGTTTGATTCCAGCTCCGGCCTCACTGTGTGGAGTTTGCATGTTCTCCCCGGGCCTGCGTGGGTTTTCTCCGGGTGCTCCGGTTTCCTCCGACATTCCAAAAACATGCGTGGCAGGCTGATTGAACACTCTAAATTGTCCCGAGGTGTGAGTGTGAGCGTGGGTGGTTGTTCGTCTCTGTGTGTCCTGTGATTGGCTGGCGACCGATTCAGGGTGTCCCCCGCCTACTGCCCGAAGACAGCTGGGATAGCCTCCAGCACCCCCCGCGACCCTAGTGAGGATCAAGCGGTTCCGAAGATGAATGAATGAATGAATGAATATAATGAGATGCTATAAAAATAATGTTATGGGTTTTTTTTTTAATCACGGTCACATTCTTGACCAGTTAATGTGTTCCACAGACATTTAAAATAACTTACCGGTACATATGTATTTTAAAAAATTGTTATGTTTTATAAAAGTGTGCAAATGGTCTGAATAGTTATTTATCAGTTATATGTTTATTGTTTTGTGTCCTTTTGTGGAACCAGACCTCATTAAAATGTTGGTGCATGTTCTCTATAACCTTCTGACTAACCTCACTTTCATGTTTTTGCCAGTCATTTGGGAGAGCGATAACCAAACCCTCCGACGATAGCAGTGTCCTTCCACTTTAGGTTGTCAGCAGCAAAGTTGCAGCATTGAAACCTTTCTGCACATCCGTGCACACACACACACACAGGCACGCCACTCAAAGGGGACAGTCTTTGTTTGATCCACTGTGAGGTTTATCTCCTAAACCCAAATGTCAACACTTACTGTTGACACACTCCGTTTCCTCTAACAATCCAGTGCAGTCCACAGTCAAAGGCCTGCGAAAGGACCAAGTAAAAGTAGTTGACCTGGGGCAGAATGGAAAGTCAAAAGGAATATGAACAAATGATACTGATCCCACAACACACACCTACAAATGTAAACAAGCACACCGTTTTGCATGCAAACTGTGCACCTAATTTAAGAACATGGATGGGTCCAAAGTTTGATTGTATTTTTTGGCAGTGTATTTTCCCTTCGTTTTGACACTTTTCCATTTCAATATACAACACAAAAGCCTTTTGCATTGTTCTACAACCTTCAATAAACATCAACATGAAGCCGGTCCATGTGTTTCGACATGACTTCATATATATTTCAACGCATGTGTCCCCCAATGTCTTTCACCTTAGCACCCGGAGAGGAGCTCCATTACTCCTGCGGGTTAATCATTCCAGCAGTGCTATCATGTCAGAAAAGGTCTTATCTAATAGCCCTACATGAAAATCCGCCCCCTTCTTTTAACCCCCTTTTCTACTTGTAAACTTGCATAAAATCTTTCAATGGGTGTGGGGGTATAGAATGTGGGATGAGTGAGATTTGGAAATTGATTTAGAAATAAAACGTACCTTTCATAAAAAAATCAGGAAATGTTCTGAATTGTATTTTGGACACACATATCCAGAAAATAATGATAACATATGAATGTTGCTCCTATCAAAATAGCACTGAAAATATTCTGCAGAGAACAGCATGCTCATCTCGATCAAACTTTAATAATATGGAATGGGAAGTCCCGCAGGCACATCATATAAAAGCAAAAGAGTTAGCCTGGCTATAATGCAAACCAATTCTATGACTGGTCGTACGTAACTGATGGAAATTAGAATTTGATTTAATCAAGAATTAATCCACAGGGTAGCACGTTAAATTATATGTAGACTATTTCTTTAAACACGGGCTTTGAAAGAAAGAAGCAAACAAACAAACAACCGTGACATTTCTCATCATTTACAAACAACCGTAAAATGAGTAGGATGCACAAAAAAAGACGGGAAAAAAATCCCCGAGTGTGTGAGAGTTGTACAGTACTTCATTTTCGTAGGTGGACATCTGCGCGTTCATGTGCTCGTACACTTTTAAGTCACGATACTCGCACACTAAGGCCGAGCTTTAAAATCCACACGATCATCGGGTTCGACCAGCTGAGATTTTGGAGAGACGAACCGGGTGCCTTCGATGAGATGTGTGCCGGTTCACTGGCCTGATTGGACGGGGGACGTATGACGTCACACGGCCGCATGAGTCCAGGATTGGAAGGAGGGGAGTAAACAACGCGGCGAGGAGGAAGAAGGAGGAAGAGACCTTTCCACATCTCAGGCAGTCCTGCTTGACGCGCCGAGTCTGATTTTACGCACAGGGGAGCGCGCAGGTTTTGTCGTAAAGCCTTAAAGTTATTTATAATAACTTTATTAGTCACACATTAGGAGCCGACACAAGTAAACTTATTTCGTATTTTAATCTACGTTTTCAGTGCCTGAGTGACACATTTCCTTTGCTTAGTGCGTAATTGTGACTCCGTATTTTTATTTTATTTTTTTGTAACAAAATGACATTGTGACATTTACAATTGCGGTCCATTTGCCAATGACGACAGTCAACATTAAAGCGCGCCCGGCCCGAGATATACAGGGGAAGAACGTCAGACATAGATCGAGAGAGACGCGGGCCACTTTTGACTAAAAAGTGCGCCCAAGTGTCTCGCATCAAGAGTGTCCCTCTCGTCCGAGTTTCCGCTGAGCTGAGGCCGGCGGCGCTGACATGCTGCCCAAAGTCGAGACTGACTCGCTGGGACTCTCTCGATCGTATGGGGAACAGGGACACATGCCAAGAAACGTGCAAGGTAAGAGCTGACACTCCTCTCACTTTAGACAACAAACGCGCAAATCACGTTTTATGAAGCAGAACTAACTGACCATCATTTCTATTTGGTCGTACGGTAGAGTCCAATATGGCATCGTTTCTGGTGGCTGTCAAGATGATGAAAGATGTTTGGGTTTGCAGAGCATTCCGTTGGTTTATCCCCGCGAGTCGGAATTAAACTAAAAATATAAGTGCATATGTGACATGGGCTCAATTTGTGGTTTGCGATCCCGTCACCGCTCAATTGCAGTCACGCTTATAGTGGAGGTGTCCTGACGCCGAGCGCGTAAAAACTGTGCAAAATGCCTAAACGGTCTTATGATGCTCCCAGAGTGACCCTTTTGAGACTTGATCCCAATGGTTGAATGCATGTGCAAAAGAAAGACTCCCGTTTTCTTTCTCAATACAATGTAACACGACATCCACAGCTGCACCGTCTTTATCCCAAGCTGTCAAGTGTTTGCGAAGAGTGCACGAATTGATTTCCATCTTCGATTTTGTATCGGAAAAATGTGTTACAATTAGAGTGTTTAAAATATATCCTTAAGAAACATTTTGAAACGTTACCAAAGTTTTATATTTTTTTTTTGTTCAATGAACAATATTGCAGTGATTCGTTTTGTTTAAAATTACATTGCATATTTATCCGCTTTTTTAAATGTCTGTAATATGCGACTTACAGGCATACACTTTTAACACCTGACTAATTCATATTTTGTGAGCTAAAATACTGGATCACTTTTACAAATGGTTCCAGTTCTGCGGATTTAATTGTGCCGTGGTGGGAAAATACAAAGAAACCGAGATGGCAACATTTCTCTAACTTCGTCACCTGTCAAGATAAAATTCAAGCTGCACCTCTAATTCCACTTTTTTTTCCGCGGCGATCTAAGCGGGCAATCAATTAACCCGCGCGTTTATGAGATGCTGATAACAGAGCCAAGACTCTCTGACAAGTAAAAGAGTGGCTTGTTAGTGAGACACTTATCAGATTTTACACACGCAGTAAAACAAGGTAGCCCGGGACACGTTTTTTCCGCCTTTGTTTTCTTGGAAGCATTTTGGTTTTGTTCATGTGAGATAATTTTTTTTAATAAACGTATTGCCTCAGTAAAAAGCCAACAACTGCAAAAGAGAATTTATGCAAATGAAATATAGTCTGTATTTTTTAAAAATCACACATGCGCCTTTTTTAATTGTCTTCGTTTTATCACGTGTGAAAATTGTTACAAAGCAGCTTGACAGCTTACTGGATTGCTCACGCTCTTACTTTCCATGAAATCAACGACAATCATGTCTCTCTAAACTCCACGATTGCAGCCTTTTCCCGAATAATGTAAAGTACTTTTAATGTAGCAAAATAAGTGAATAGATTTGGATATACTGCACAGATGAGAAGCGGTCCCGCGTTTCAATGATCTTTAGATTTATTTTTTTATTTTTTATTTTTTATTTTTGAAAGCCCAAGATGTTTTCTATGTATTCTTTCTGAATGTAAAATACGCGAGCGGCACACGGTGCAACTTGTTGATCCACCTGAATATGAATGCCTGGATAATTATTAATATTCCAATTTAAAAAGTCGATAAGATTGGCAAAATTGTTCGCGCGGAGGCCTCAATGGGGTATCGAGAAAGACAGAAATGAACAAAAGAAAAAAAACGTCTTTTTTTCAACAGTTTAATCCTGGCTGTTTTAATGATAGGGCTGTAATTTTTGCAACTGTTGTAAATGTCAATCCGGCTCTATTTTTTTCTTTTTTGTTGTTGAGTGATGCAACAATTTCTATAAAGTGTAAGAAATAAAAGAAGAACCAGGTGACCTAATAACATATAGTAAACTGCAAGTTTTGATGGGCAGCAATTGACAAGTTTACTCTATTTTGTTGAATAGGATTTAAGTATAAAATCGCGGGAGCATTTGCGATTATGTAGAACTCACGCGAGAAAGCAAAAATGTGAAATAGGAAAAAATAAATAAAGCGGCCTTTAGCATTGTGTTCGTTACAGAGGGAATAATCATGTTGGTTGTTTCTGTGCTGGCCTGCAGTGATGAGCGCTTGTGTGCATGAGTGCCTGTGTGTGTGTGCGTGTGCGTGTGCGCGCGCGCGTGTGTGTGTGCGGGTGTGTGAGTGCGTGTGTGTGTGTGTGTGTGAGTGTGGATGTGTGCGTGTGTGTGCGCGCGCGCTCGCATGTGAGCGTCTTCATTTGTCTGTGGGCGGCAACATGTTCTCCTTCGCTCCTTAGCGCTAATATCTCTCGGTCCCCCAGCGAGCTCGACTTGGATGTATTGCATATTTATGAGACTCTTTCATAGTCGTCTTTTTTGGGGGAGGAGTGTGGGTGTGTGTGATTTGCAAGCCAGTGTGTAGGAATTAAGCGAAATAATTTACAGCTTTTGTGCGTCGTTTTTTTCTCCCTTCAAAATAAACGTCCGAACGCAAAACTTTCGTCGCGTCACCTACTTTGGGCCTCGTTGCTCTAAGAGCTGAATATGGACGACATTGTGACTTTCTGTGTATGTATGTCCCCATTGCAGTTCCACAATTAAAAATGATGGACTACTCATATGACGAAGACCTGGACGAGATGTGTCCCGTGTGTGGAGACAAGGTTTCAGGATACCACTACGGACTCCTCACCTGTGAGAGCTGCAAGGTTATTGGACATTTTCTGCCCCTTTGTGTGTGTGTGTGTGGGTGTGTGCGTGTGTGTGTGTGTGTGTGTGAGAGTGTTGGAGTGGGAGGGGGGGAATTGAGTTGGAGGGGTATCACCCGTGACTTACGTTTAAACTGGATTTGGGGTTTTGGAAGACAATCCAGCGTTCTCCAGGGTGTTAAACATATTTTTGTTTTTTCAAAGAGAAGCAAGTGACATTTTACCAAATGATGAAATAAAATAATTACCACACAACATCATTTTAGAAATTTTGCAAACACCAACAGGCAAGGAGGAGGCTGTCAGAGAAGGCAACAAAGATACACTCAAGGCCACAACATAAGGCACACTTGCATTGCTTTATGAGATGCAACACAAGGGCGGTATCCGAAATTCTGCCTTTACAAAAATTATGTTTTGATTGACATTTTTAGAGAGGCATTTTCTGTTAAAAGTGTGATAATTTTCGAGATTGTAATTGTTAGTGGTGCAGAACTGCACTGCATCAAACCAAGAGCCGTTTCTAATATTTTGACCGTCTACGCATAGCTAAATGGGGCCACTACAAAAACAGAAAAAAAGCTATGACTGCAGTGTTACGAGACTGCAAAGACAGCACAATAATGTGTAGGTAATCTCACTCTCTCAAACAAAAGAGAGCATTATAACCTTCATAAAGGCAGAATTTTAACAAAGCTCTTGTTTGAAGGTGATGCCTACGACAGTATGTCGTGGTTATTAAGCACGCGAATCTCTATTTGTATACCTGATGCGTGTGGGGGAACTCTTCATAGCAAGTTCATTACGAGCCCAACGACAGTTCCTGAATAGAAAAGGCTTTCTCATACAATCGCTCCTGCAAAGTAAACAGTTTTGACTTGGAGCTCCATCAGCGGGTTTTTGTACCATTTCCTGCTCTCTCCTCATCCAGGCATTATCAAGGCAAATGTCTCTGTGTTATTACAACTTGGAGTATATACAGTAGATACACTGTTTTCAAAACAGTATTGATGCAGTGGCATCCCATTTTTTGCCGATGTGGTCATTATTTAAAGCAGATGTTATAGATTGGATTCTGTATTGCAACCTTGAGATGCTCGAAGCACTTGCTTAGAAGAAGACGTCAGTGGCATCTGTGCAGCTTCTCAGCGTCAAACACACCCTCACGCCTTTTTAACTCCGAATTGTGTGAGCGTGTGCCTGCAGGCTACATATGAAGAGGTGTTTTAATGAAGCACTGTCTATCCTTGTTGAAACATTAATAATATTGATATTTACCTCCAACCAGTCATTGATTGACTCAATAAAGCGACCACCCTGATTGTTAATGGCAGCCTTGTAATTGTCAGGCTGATGTAATAGTTTGCTGTCGGTTTGCATGCCCAAAAAATGTGCACACATCAGAGGCTTCTCCTTTGCCACTCGTATGACATTCAAGTGCACAGAGTAAAGGGTAAACAGACTCAGGATAAAGTATTAGTGAAAGGTGCCTGAAACTTCGATCTCTGCAAGCGGTCGGTAAAAAGGTCAGGCCTCAAGGTGCAGAATCACCATGAGCAAAGCAAATGGAGTTCAAGTAAACACATGGGCATTTTGGAAGTAACTTCAACTGAATGTGAAAACTTATATTCACTACTTGAACGGATGGACATGTGAAGGTAACTCTGTGACAAACAAAGCGTTTTTCCGTATGATTATTTGAGATAATTTCGTCACCTTAATTGGGAATCCTTGCTTCATGCGAGGAGACCACAATGACCCTTTGTGCAGTAAGATCTTTACATAGATAGACAGAGATAGATAGAGAGAGAGAGAGAGAGAGAGAGAGAGAGAGAAAAGAGACGGGCAGTAGATTTCACTATGTCAAATTCACACCACGTTTCAACAACAAAAATAAATTTTAAACATGTTTATCATGCAACTACTGTTAAATTGAGTCACTTTTCAAACGTTTGGTTTCATGCTTCATATTTTTGATGGTTTCTTTTTTTTTTTAATCACTCACGCAAACTTATGTTTTATTTAACGATCCAGATTGTCAATTCAATTGGTGTTTGGTGAAATATTAACAACAGCAGTCTCTATTCATTTAGTTTACTTTGGAGGGAAAGGGCAGGTTTTTACTGCATGCACTTATGGATTTAGAATTCATTACCTGCTCCCATCCTTCCTCCATTTGATTTTCATTACTTCTGCCAATAATTAATTCCATGTTGCAGTCAGGAACTCTATTATCCTGGAACTGGGAATTATGTAAATGTATTGGATTGTGTGTGTGTGTGTGTGTGTGCTCTCATGTGTTTGAATTATATAAAGTGGAATGTTGAAAGTTGATTTCCCTCAAAAGCTGAAGCGAGGCTATCATAATTAGGATTTTATGAGAAAACTTAATACACAAGATGTGATATGTGGATCTTTGTACACAATTCGTGCTGAGTAAGTTGAGACTACAATTCATATTACCAAAAAACCCTCTTTAGCATCTTTAGAAACAAGCTGTGTATACTTTTTTTTCATTAATTGTGCAACATAACTTTGTGTGTGTGTGTGTGGGGGTGTGTGTTTGTGTGTGCGTGCATACATTCAGGCAGTGTGCGTGTGAATGGGTGCATTACCATCACGTGGATGGGGTCAAGCAGGTTGACATGTTAATTGGTTCCCTCCGCAGGGCTTCTTCAAGCGCACGGTCCAGAACAACAAGCGCTACACATGTATTGAGAACCAGAGTTGCCAGATTGACAAGACCCAGAGGAAGCGCTGCCCATACTGCCGCTTCCAAAAGTGCCTCACTGTCGGCATGAAGCTGGAAGGTAAAGCGATACATTCACAGTTCGAACATTTCAGATGCCAGAATGACACGAACATGTTTTTCCTGGTCTTTTGCTCATTTAATTCGGCATCGTTCCTGCTTCATCTGAGTTTTTGTGTGTGTGCGTGTTTGTGTTTGCATGTGTTGTGTGTGTGTGTGTGTGTGTGTGTGTGTGTGTGTGTATATATATATATATATATATATATATTTTTTTTTGTGGGTGTTTGCAAAAGAAGCATATTTGACACGTAAGTTGTGATTTAGGAGTCCAAAAAGTGGCTTGTCTCAACAATTAATATGCATACAGTATATGCAGCTACGCAGAATGTCATGGCCGTCAAGCATGAAAGCATTAACACGCTCGACGAATCAGGCTTATTCAGACATATTTCAACAGCTAGGCCAACCAGCCATCTATTTACTGTACAAATACATTTACCTGTATGTACTTCACTTTGCTCATTATGGGGGTTTTATGAGAACACCACTCCATAAAAAATAAACTCCAAGTTGTGCACATCTGCAGAAGTGAAAATGCAAAAGCAGGCAACATTCTTTGCGAAAGCATCATATGCTTTTCAAGATATGAGCCTGTTTGTAATTACTGATGCTGAAAAGTGGAAGGAAAAAATTATTGCATGGAGCGGCTCAAGTAGGAGCCTGACTGCCTCTGGACGTCCACACAGGTGTTTTATAAACTTTTAGCGCTCTTGAGAAATGACAATTTCGTCATTTTCCATGAAATCACAGTTGAACGCTTTATAGCAGAACCCATTCATGCTTTGGCTTGAAATGTATTCTTCCATGATCATTTTGAATATGAATGGGTTTTATTCCAAATAGAGGCATCCACAAAAGTGCATTACACATGTTGAATATCACCTTTGACAGTAAAATAGTTATTCTTTTTTTTTTTTTTACATTGCACACTTGACGACTGGAACACCCCTCCTTCCCTTCTCATCCAGTGTGTTGAAAAGAAGCAATGCTTATGAGTATTTTAGATGGGGGTCAGAGGGAGTTTGGGGGTGTCTGGTAGCTTCTGGACACTTAATACCTGCCAGACAGGGAATAAAAAAAAAATCCCAAACTTGGCATGTGCGAGAGAATGGTAATGATGATACTTTTGGCCGGCCGGTTTGAGGCCTCTTTGTTTAATTTGAACGCAGCTCAGAAGCCCAGTCAAACATTGCTAATGTTGAATCGTGGACAGGATGGCAGGGCAAATGTTCCTCCTTTTCAAAGACAATATTTCAAATCAATTATTGTTTAGTTTGTCTCTGTAATCACTAATTCTGGAGCATACGTTGGCCGAGAGGTCACTTACAATGATCGCAAAACAAGACTGCAATTATTTAACAGAGAATCAATATTGCTATTCTTTATGGTAATGTATCATTCCTCTTGGTATTTATACACTACCAGTAAAAGGTTTGGGCACACCTGGTGGTGCTATTGAATGAGATCCATCCATCCATTTTCCGATCCGCTTATCGTCACAAAGGTTGCGGGGGTTGCTAGAGCCTATCCCAGCCGTCTTCAGGCAGCAGGCGGGGGACACCCTGAGCCAGTTGCCAGCCAATCGCAGTATTAAATGAGAAACTATATTTAATGTTTTGGCTGTAAAGGTATGTTAAATCTTGTCAAATGTAGACTTTGTTTACCTACAAGAATCATAAGAAGGGTGTGGTAAAAAAAAAAAAAAAAAGCCAAACAACAAACTGCCGAAGTAAATCTTTCCGGAGGCTGCTCTCTTCTTCCCTCCATGTGAGATGTTAAAATAAATAAATAAATAAATAAATAAATAAATAAATAAATCGCTCTTCATCCTGAATGGCCGCTGGGCAATATGCCCCAGCCTGCCATTTTCCAGCTAACGCGGGCGCTCACTTGGCTGTGTTTGGTTTGTTGGCAGTAACTTTCAGCTCGGGGGCACGACAGGCCCTCCAGCATTCTCTCAAGGCCCAGGAGCTCCAGTGGGCGATTCCTACCAAAACTACTAAAGAACTCCTCCACAGAAAGGCTGACACCTCTTGCCACACGCGCTCACATATCTTCTTATCAAAAACAACTATTCATGAAAAGGCCAAAGGTGTTCAGACTGCCACAGGCGAGATCGCGAAGCGGCCAATGGAAAAAACAGTAATGGTGAAAGAGAACAGCCCGTTTGGATTCATGCTTATTTCATGACATGACACAGCAGCTTGTAGCAATATGTGAAACAAGTGGAAACGACTGCGTGAGGGCTTATTTGGATTATCTATGGTTTGTTGATTTGCCAGCAGTTAATACAGTCTACTGTTTCCAGTTCAGAAATCTGCGTATCATTCAAGATAGTCAAAATTTTCATCCTCTTGTTCGTGTGGAATTTTAGGAGATGTGTGAAACTTCAAGAGAGACAACAACAAGTAATAGTAGAAATTATTCGTGGTCATACTTTAAAAAATATATCAATGTTTCAGACTTGCTAGAAGATCCCTTAAAGGGGAATTAAACCCCCAAATTGTCTTTGAAATACTGTGCCCGATGCAGCCCCACGAGTCTAAATATGGCCTTCTGATCAACAAGGCATTTGTGGAACATGAGTTATGCAGCAAAAACTCAGGGGGTAGCCATTTTGCCACTTGCCGTCAACTAAAAATGACATCACAATTTCTCAGGCACTCATGTCTCGGCTTGGTAAAACAGATGAGCTGTGATTACGGTAGTTGTTACCTGAGTCCTGAGAAATGTGTTAATGGCAAGTGGCAAAATGGCCATGTCCTGAAATGGTTTAAAACGGGTGGATTTTGCTGCTTCACTGATATTCCACAACGACAGTGGAACTTCAAGAAACAAAAGACATGGGGCCTGATTTCGTGAAGGATTGCAAAAAAGGGGTGCAAAGCTGATCTACTAGCGTGTGGAATCCATAATTATGTTTCATTCTGTTTGGATACATTCTAATCTGAATACATGGCTCCATGTAAACACGGCTATTTTTCAGCAATGCAAATTTGGAGCTTCAAAATGAGCGAAGGACTAATTGGAGCCAGTCACAAGAAGGAGTTATGCAATATCACCTATGACAAAACTATGGATTCACTCTGCAATTCTTTGCATCTGGCTCTGTCCCCAGCAAAAATTGGTGGTAGCTTCTCCCAGGTTTTAATGCAATCTTACTCAATCTTACAATTTGCTTTTGTGAAGTTGCTGTCCCTGTCCCGAAATATTGGAGTGATAGATTTATTTTTGTCTAATTCAGGAAGTGTTTGTTTATCTTCCACGAACACCTCCGGTTCCATCACTTCAAACCTGATTTTGTTCTTGTTATGCTTTCCCAAAGTTCTTATGATCAAAAATCATCAGTGACTTACCTCAAGCCCCTTCCCTACTGAGTGGTGAACAATAGTGAGTTTCTTCAAAGGCATTGAATGTTGCATTCGCATCAGGATTCGTCAGGGTCCCTTCAAGGTCGCAAATGGCTGCCAGACGTTCACCTGTACTTTTCTTGTTGCAATAATTTGAATTGTCATGGGTGCCCACAGCACATGCTACTGAGTATCGCCCGACTGGCAGGTTATTCTAGATGGTGCCTTGATTATATGCTTCAGTGACTTGCCAAATCTCCTTCATTGAGGGAATAGCCCAAAAGATGCAATGTGGCTTTAAGCCAGGGGTGTAAAATTCATTTCACATTGTGGGCCACATACGGCCTCGGTAGATGTCAAGTGGGCCGGACCATTAAAATTATACCATACTCTGCTATAAATAACCAAAATAATCTGTTTTTCCTTTGTCTTGGTCTAAAGAAGCACAAGAACATTAGATACTGGTGTTCAAATGTAATGAACATATCGTTCACAAAACATTTCATGAAGCACCTTAGATTTACTTTGACAAATGTGCAATTTACTTTTATTATTCACATATATGCATTGCAGCTGATCCCACTGATTGTACAAACGCACAAACCTTAAACAAGTAATTGGTATTGAAAAATATAGTAATGCATTTTAAGATTAAATGAGATTTATAAAGAAAGGAATTTTTAAACCATTTACACATGTGCATACAAAATCTAAATTTAATTGCCTACAACTTCCAAACTACGGAGAGTGCTATTAATTAAATGTGTAAAGAATTAAGTATTCACCTGGCCTTGATAGCGTCTGCTGTGTTGGGTCTGTCTCAGTGACAGACTGTTAATGCTGTTGTCTTCTTCTGTGATCTAAAACAATATTGTCTTCTATTCTGATCAAAACAGTGTGTGCCCTAGCGGATACACACTGAATTGCACCTTATTAAAAATATTCATTCTGTCTTTTATGCATTTTTTCACTTTTAAATGATCCAGTGGGCCTGATCGAACCTCCTTGGTGCCAGTTCCGGCCCGCGGGCCGTATGACACTACTGTTCTAGATGGTGCCTTGATTATATGCTTCAGTGACTTGCCAAATGTCTCCTTCGATGAGGGAATCGCCCAAAAGATGCAGTGTGGCTTTAGGCCATTTAGCCAGGTTCATAATTGAAGCATAATTAACCGTGAAAACCTGAAGAGGGTGTTACATCTACAGTAGCCCCGCCGCCTCCCCCAAAAAACACTTAAACATACCCTCACGAGCCACAACATTAGCTACACTGATAACAGAGCTGCGTCACTATATCCCCAGAAAAAAAAACAAGTTTTTTACTTGATGCTCTCCAACAGGTACAATAACCATCTTGGGCAAGGCTATGTTTTTGTTGCCTTTTTATTTTAATCTTCATTTGCAATAGTATGCCAAAATTATCTGATTTCCTCTAAACTCTGTGAGTGGCCATTGACCAATAAAGAAAGCATGCAACTGTAACTGAAACGATCGACAATTTTAAGGTAAAGCTTCATTGACGAATAGTTTACATTATCGTTATATATATATATATATATATGTATGTGTGTGTGTGTGTGTGTGTGTGTGTGTGTGTGTGTATTTTGTGTAGTTTGTGTATGTTTTGGTCCAAAGTAGAATCTTTTATATCGGTCCTGTATTTCATCTGATGACATTGGTGGTCAGTGAAAGTATTTGCATGCAAACAACATGTGAAGCCACTTTTAAGAATTAGAAGCAACAAACATCAACAGAATGCTTGTACATTCCGATTTAACCTGCTGCCATTCCCTTTTTTTCCCTTTGTTATCTCTTCCCATTCTGCCGCTACGTTGATTCGTCTTCCTTCAGCCTCCTGCTACGTGTACTGTGAAGCTAGGCAGCTGTTCCATTACTTATGCATAGGTATCATAGGTATTCATGTGTGCGCACAGGATAGGGTGCATCCGGAGCAGAGGTCGAGGCCCAGACATGACAAACAGGGTGTCAGCAAGGCTCTGCAGGAACCATTAATATGCTGGCGACCGACAGGGATCCTCACCTGCATGCACTTAATATTCCTGTATATTAAACAACCATAAATCAGTGAACATAAGCACTGAGAAATGTGTGTGTGTGTGTGTGTGTGTGTCTGTGAGAGAGAGTATGTGAAAAATTGTGCATTGTGTTTAGGAAGATGTGCACTTCGCTATGTGTGCACCAAGAAAAGACTGTATGTAAAGAAATGTAGATTTTGAAAAAAATCAAACAAAAACTACAAGAAACCATAAATGGCACAGAAAAAAACAATAAAAAATTGTCTCATCAAAAAAATCACCTGGGTTCGACCGAACCCTAGTCGGTCTCAGGGGTTCGACTCTGCCATGGAGGTTAAGACACACCCTACTCAACACGTCAATTAGTTATGACACGCTTGGCCATCACTGGCTGGTTAATTTTGTGCACAATTAAAAAAAGGTGTACTTGTGTCTAGAATTTTTTCCTGTTATTAATAAATGTGTTTTTTAATGTCTTGAATTTGTCCCCCCCCCCAAAAATCATATTTTTTATTTTTCACTAATGAAGGGTTCGGTGAATGTGCATATGAACTGGTTAGGTTTGGCTCTATAGTGAACAAAGAGGACACTGTGTTTGTCGACTGTGTTTTTGTAGATGTAAAAATGGAATGTAATCTAAGCATGTTTTTTGTGTGTGCATTTGTACGTGTGGGGATATTGGTGGGTATGTAATTCTTATTTTCCTGATGTAACCTTGCAAAAAGGCTGTATGAGCCTCATTTGTCTAGGACAGATATGGCTTTCTCGGCTCATTACTTGCAACTTTGTGGAGATTTCGTAAATACTTTTAAAAGGCCCCACACGAATGATGAAATGGATATAAGTATCACAACCCCAGATTTTTTTGATGTCAAGTCAATACTGCGTAAGTATAAATGGTTATGATAATTGCAGTGCAAGTTAAGTTCCAGCGAGGCTTTTGTGTGCATGGGCAATGCACTACGTTACGCATTACAGACTCCTTGAGTTGTCAAGACTTCATGCGTCCATCTATGTCTGTGAGCAAGGCAAGTGTGTTGCAGTGAGTTTAGCAGAGAGTGTGCATGTGTGTGTGTGTGTATTTTAGATCCTATCGTTCAAATTAGTGACAGACACTTTTCTAACAGAGGTCATTAAAATCACTCCCAAGGCATCTTAGGAGTGCATGTAAAGGGAGTGTAGAGTGGGGTTGCAGGGCAGGGGGCTCATCTTTTCCAGTGCTCCACACCCACTCCTCAGTAGTCCTCATGTGATCTTTTACTAATCTATTAAGACATTATGATCTGTAGTGGTCTAGGGCCAAGTCACCATGGTTTCTCAGGAATCAAAATGTAAAAGTGGGGCCAAGAGATTAAAATACTACAGATGGCCGATTACTGTAGTATTGCAGTGAGGTTTTCTCTTTAGTCCCCGATATCTATTAGCTCATTGCACGGGGTCGGAGTAAAGGGTGATTAAATATGAATAATTAACTCTCATGCCCCCCGACTGGGAGGTAGCAGAGCAGCTCTGCGAAGGCGGCAGTCAGCCAGATCACACATGGCCCCCGTAGCAGTCCAATGTGTAACTATCTCATTCATTAAACACACCAACAGCACACACGCAGTGATATCCTCGCCATGGGATCCTGCATGAAGATGATAGGGCATGGGGGGTTCCCCCCATGCAAATTGTCTGGCTCGAGTTTTGTCTTTCCAGGACAGTTTTCTTTAAAAAACCTTCTGTACGTGTCTGGCTGTATTTCCCATTTGTATTTCCATGCAGGAAGGTTTGTGTCTTTAGTGAATGAGTAACTTCACTATCTGTTAGACCCGTTGGCTATAAGAGTCAACAATGTCAAGTGTAATCACCGCTGGAAAACCTTTGTCCTACATAGGCATTACAATTATTGCGGTCACCTCTATAAAGCTATTTATCTGTGGACTAATTCTTTTTCAAATTATTTCCATGTGGAATCAAAGTGGACATGTTTTCACAACAAATCAAAAACACGGAGAACCTGCCAGAACACTAAACAACAAAAATGTGAAAATGTTGCCATGAATTCATTCAAATGGGGTTAGGGGTCAAGGTGAGAATCATACAATATATTTCCAAAATACACAGATTTTACACTCATTTTACCACGTTCATTTTTGGACAAAATCCGAAGAGCAGGATGTTCACAGAATGGCTAAAATGTAGTTGTAAGAATCATTTTTTCTGACCTCTTTATTTCTTCCCGTCATTGTGCTTTTTGCAGCTGTGCGAGCAGATCGCATGCGAGGAGGACGCAACAAGTTTGGCCCCATGTACAAACGTGACCGGGCCCTCAAGCAACAGAAGAAGGCGCTGATCCGAGCTAACGGCCTGAAAATCGAGGCCATGAGCCAGGTGATGCAGGCTGTCCCCACCGACCTCACCATCTCATCGGCCATTCAGAACATTCACTCAGCTGCCTCCAAGGGCCTGCCACTGAGCCATCACGCTGGCCACCACACCAGTCACCACCATCACCATCACCATCACCATCATGCCACCGCCTTACCCCCAACAGACTATGACCGCAGTCCTTTCGTCACCTCACCCGTCAGCATGGCAATGCCACCGCACGCCGGCAGCTTGCAGGGCTACCAAACAGCCTACGGACACTTCCAAGGCACACGCACCATTAAGTCTGAGTACCCAGATCCATACACCAGCTCCCCCGAATCCATCATGGGCTACGCCTACGTTGATGCCTACCAGTCGGGCTCGCCGCCCAGTTTCCCCCACTTGATCGTAGAGCTGCTCAAGTGTGAACCGGATGAGCCTCAGATTCAAGCAAAGATCCTGGCCTACCTGCAGCAGGAGCAGGCCAGCCGGGGCAAGCACGAAAAGCTCAACACCTTCGGTCTCATGTGCAAGATGGCCGACCAAACGCTCTTCTCCATCGTGGAGTGGGCTCGCAGCAGCATCTTCTTCCGTGAACTCAAGGTGGGTGTGCGCACGGTCTTGTGAGTGTCAAAATTGATTTCGAACGTTATATTCAAAATAGTTAAGTCCAAATATGTGGTTGTCTGCATGCTTTACACGAATGACCGGGCATGTACAAAAGCCAATGGAAAAATGTCCACGGACGTTCATTCAATCACTCGAAGCAAGACATGTCTTTAATCTGCCTCTCATACGCGCTGGTTCAACACCAATCTTCACAGGGCTGTGTACGCACACTGTCCTAATAACCGATCAGCAATTCAGCAGCCACTCATATTTTCCTCGAACATGACACATTTTGGCTATGGGCTGCAATAACTCCTGGTCCTTTTTCACAGGGTCGTAGTCTGGGTGATTTATCTGCCCATGAGTGATTCCTCTGATCTGACTGTGCACACTCCATGTGATGTATCACTGGTTAGCATATTGACTGAAGAGTCAGAGGAGTTACAATAACAGCACATGCGATCTGAAAGCAGATCAAGACTGACTTGATCCCCGGTAGCAGCACTGATGTGTCCCAGGGTTGGTGTTCACAAAGGTACTACCATTTTTGTACCGTAGGACACTTGATTTTTACACCTTGGCAACGTAGCAGGATTTATTTATTATTATTTGTATTATTCCTGTATAAATTGTATTTTAAGGGACATCATTTGACTCTACCACAGAGAGTAACCCGGTTGACAAGCCACTTATAGGGTTTAAGTCATCTTTGGTACCATGTCATGTAGCAAACATGATGTGAGCCATTTTTCTGCATTAAATTATGCTACACGGAGCAGTATGCTGTGTTATTACAGTAATTCCTGCAATAAGGAGCGGGCAATTAGGACATTCTTATATGTCTCCATCAATGCGCTAACTGAGCTTGATTCTGTATTCAAGCCCCTAATATGCTCCCAATTCACACCGATTGTACTTCTATGACATACAAATGAAGTTGTTTGGAATACTGCTTGGAAAACATACTACCCGCTTTGCTCATTGCTACGACGTAGTACAGTTGAAAGCTAAAAATTAACACTGAAACATGTAACACTTTCTGCAAGCCACTGAATCGGTTTGAAAGTGCTTCATGTCCTAATAATAATCAAATATCAGACTTATTGTTGCAGAAACCATTGCAAATAAACCTCAGCTCTCTATATTTGAATCAAACAAAGTCCAATTTGAAAACATCCGAGAAGATCTCGAAAAATTTGTTTGGAGTTACAGATGCAACCAAATGTCCTTATCCACACCTACCTGGTTGAGACAATGTCAGTGAGGAAACGAACCAAATGAATATATTTTCCACACACAACAATGAGCCCATACGAATATTTTAAGTGCAGGTGCCACTGTGGTTTTATTTTCCTTCCAATGAAGGTCAGTATTTTTAGCGGCATGGGCTTTGGGTTTCATCAGTCGGAGCTTCGCCTCATTTTACATACTCCTGTTGTTGCAACCTTTTGTCTGGCGTAGCACGTTGCCAAAGGCTCAATGCATATTATTAGGCTGGGGGCAGTAATAAAATTACCTCCACATATTGAATGTAATTTTATTTTCAGATGGCAAATAATACATGCAATAAATTCTTTTTTTTATATATATATTTAAAGGGCAGCCAATTACAAAGTCCTTGAAAGCACATGTTGACATTCAGCATGCTGTGTGTCGCGGCTATTGACATTTTTTGGGATTTGCATTTGCATTCAGCTGGGATCCTCACTTCTGCAGTCACACACACTCATGCACACACGAATATGCGCGCACACCCACAAGGACATACTCACAGTCTAGTTGCAGGGTGTGGTTACTGCTCATCATTGTGCACTCTTTGTCCATTAATTTGAAATAATCATTTTGCACCACTATTTCCCGTCCACTTATCCTAATTCAATTAGCACAACCACTTGTGTCTGCCGCTCCCCGATTAGCTGCGGAATGTAATGTCTTTATGTTCCCCTAATGACAGCATATTGTTGGAGCATGATGGCAAATGAGCTAGGTGCCTGTTACAAAAGTAGAGAATTATGTGAGCTCAATAGAGGACAATCCTCTTCCTGAACAGAACCCCCCCCCCCCCCTCCGCCGACCCACCCCACTTCGCTGCCTCTACAGCCTCGCTTGAACTATCTTCTCTTTGGGATAGGTGGGACACGATAATTTAGCTGATGGGGGGAAAAAACCTACTCGAATAACTATTTTGTAATTTTCAAAAGGCCCATCTAAATAATTGCAAATGCTGTGCCTGCTTCTCACACAGTACACAAGGTCCTGCTTTTACTGATTAATACGTAATTGAGCATATTTCAGTATCAGTGGTGGTGAAGCTCAATGAACACAATGACTGGAGGACGGTTATTGCTTTCTCATGGCCTCTTGTGGTTGCTAATTTTGAAAGTGCTGTCTCTGTTAAGTTTTACGGATTTTGTATTTGGAATGTATTTATTGATTTATGAACAGAATTGTGTTTGAATTCATGTTTTATTTGTCTGTGATTGTGTTTACATGAGAGTGCCTAGGTGGTCACTTTCTGCCACTGGCAGTCGAAGCTCAAGGAAATTTGAAAATCACAAAGACTCACATGACCTTAGCTCTCCGCATTCACCAGATGAAAGAGGGGGTGTCCCTATTCCATTGAAATATATGGACAAATGTTTGCACTTGTCGTTTATAGAAGTTAGTTTTGATGGTGCTATCATAAGAAATCAAATTTTGAACCCACTTTTTGGTTCAAAATTTGACACGCATTAGGATCCATCTGTGCTCTTTGATGTCTCAGATAGTGACTTGTGAGGTCGGGTAGGAACCAGAAGCAGAGTATGATTCAATGTTTGTCACAGGACTTGCTGGCATGAGGTTGTAGGTAACTATATCTACACTTTCATCTCCTTTGCTCTCTTTTTTTTTCTCTCTCGCTCCGCACTCTCTCCCGCACTCACAGAGACTGCACTCGCACATTGAGCTCTCACTATTATTAGCACAGTAAGAACAAAAGAATTTCTTTGGTAATCGAGCCAAGCTCGGGGGGTGTGTACAAGATGTCTGCCAAACAAGTGTTTAAAGATTTTGTTTCCGTAAGTTTACCTCCGTCACAGGACTCTGACGCATTTAGGACATTCTGAAGATCCCTGTGATGTCCTCTTCGAGCGTGGCATGCTGCCCCTTCTCTTTCCGATAAGAAGACATTAAGATTGTCTCTTCTCAAATGTCAATTGAACATACCAACCACGAACAGTGTTTCTCAACCTTTATTGAACCAAGGTTCTCATTTTACAGTAGAAAATTTTCGTAGCACACCTCCGACCAAAAATAGCACAAAAAGTATTCATACTGATCTAATTGATAATCTTGTCTCAATTTACAAACACACAAAAAACCTGCTCTGTGAAAATATGGGCATTTTTAGTTGAACACAAATCTATTATTCTGTTCTATGAAAGGTCGATGCGCAGGTTTAATGTACCGCATGAATGTACCTCATGAAAGTATTCTCTCTGGCACTACATGACACTGCGATAGATTGATAGATAAACACAAATAGAATTTTAATTTAAAAATCATTTTTCAGGTAAATTACATTACATTGGATAGCATCCCACTACATCCCTGATTATCTCTCACGGCAATCAAAACCGGCATGAGAAATGCAGCAGTACATAAACAAAACCACAAAAAAGAAACAAAAACGCTCAGTGCATATATTGTGCACATACATACATACATACATATATATATATATACATACATATATATATATACATATATATACATTCATATATATACACACACACCAGGGTACATATTTTTGTTTCAGAACGACATGATAATATTTGACTTGAGATATAAAATTATATAATTTGAAGCTTTTAGATTTTTTTTAGAAGTCACCAAGAATTTTAAATGGCTACACTAAGTGTTAATTCATTGTAAGTGTGACTTGTGGTCTGCGTCGTGCTGGGTTTCCACTTCACTGTGCTCCATTGTGCGAGCATTACGGGATGGTTGTCCCAACACGGACAAACAGAAAACATGAAAGAGAGAATTGAAAAGGAGATGTGGGATATTGATGATTCATGTGTTTATCTCGTACCTTCGTAACTCAGTTCGCTTTTCAACACATCATCTCCCCTGCACTTTTCCTCTCCACACCTTTTAATTAAGCAGATGGGCCGCTCATTTTTGAACCATAAAGCACTTTTGTGTGCCGAGTCAACACACACTAGCCAGCAGGTAATTACTGCAACACACAAAAGAAGAAGGAGAAAGTTCTTCGAGAAATTATCCAATCATCATTTTCACATCTGCTTATTCATTTTTCAGATTACCCTGAAGAATTTCGCCTTGTCATGCCTTCAGCCGCAATAGTCTCGGCATCTTAATTATCTTGTCCCTTAGTTACAGCGAAACAGTGTCACATAAATGATGACATATGTAATTCAGTAGCATGCCACTAAATCTGTTGTGCAAAATGCGGTGAAACTTTCCACATGGTGTATATTTAGTCCATCAACCTGCTGGTAGAAATGGAAGAGGTATGATTACCTGCGACATTTCCAAATGTGACTTCACTGTTTGTCTTAATGATTTCGGGACGGTTTTTGATCCATCCTGGAACTTCTTTTTCGATTTCTTGTTCTTTTTTTGTCTGCATGCAGCAGGAATTGCAAAAGCAGAGTGGAGGCCCATTAAGTTGAGGAGCAACTGTATTAGAAATCTGGTTCCCTGAGAAAGCTCCCAGCTGAGATGGGGCGGCCATATTGGATAAACAGATGGCCGGGGAGAAGAGAGAACAGGCAACGAGAACAGAGGTGAAACAAAAAGGGGAGATGAGAGAGAGGACGCAAGTAGACAAGGCATGCAGAGAGAACACAGAGACAATGAAGAAAAGTAAAGAGGAAGTGGAGAATACACCCCCCCCCCCACACACTCACACACACACACACAGCTATGGTGAGGTTTTCTTTTGCTATAACTGTATGGAAATTAATAAGCGATGATAGCCTGATATGTGAACTTTTGGGATATCTATAACACCACACACATACATGACCAGATTCTTATTCTGCTTTGTCCGTCTTGTCACAGAGGTCACTAATGTACCAACCGCCACCCGCTCAACACCCCTGCACTTGACAAACTTCGAGCATGATGGGGTTGGCCCTTCATGTGCATTTGGCAGAGATTTGTAACCGTGACCCTGCTCCACTGAATTTAAATCATTATTCTGCAGGATACAAAGCCTGCTATATGCCCCCCCCCCCCGCCTCTAACACACTCACTTTACACAAGCCACTGATGTTTAAAAAAAAAAAAACTAGAGAGGCACCATGAGATGGGGGCAAGGAGTTACAAGATGCGAACATGACACAAAAGTAGACGAGATTTTAACAGTAATGTGAGTGGATGAGTGAGAAAGCAAGACAAAGTGAACAATTTCGGTGGAGAGAACACTTGAAGATAGAGAGATATGGCGATAAAAGTGAGGCAAGTGGCAAAAAGGGATGAGAGGGGGGACAGTGAAGGAGACGCGGAGGTGGAGAAATGATGAGAAGGCACTGTCAGAGAAGGCTTGGATGAGAGGAAGAGGGAAATGAGGAAGGGAGGAAGGTCTAGGGAGCAGGGGAGGGGGTTAAATGGGAAGATGAACAAGAGGCTGCGAGCGGCGGCGACCAAGGGCAAGAGGAGGAGGAGAGGGACTGTGGTGAAGGACAGCAGGGGGGGGGGGGTGAAAAGACGATCAGTAGGTGGAGTTCGATAGGGGGTGTAAAAAAAAAAGGGGTTGGGTGGGGACAGGTGGAAGGTTAATGGGCCTGGAGCTACTACACCAGACGCTCATGTGCTTGATATACGGCGGCGGGGACGGCGCGGGGCGTAGGCTTTCAAAGATATATTATTTCATTTGAAGAGCAGCACCATTCGGGCCACCACCCCCCACCCCCTCCTGCAGCAGCCTCCCCAACAAGCTAGCATTTGTTCAGTGATAGATGACAGGCCCCTTTGCTACTCCAACAGACACAGGAGCACTTATGTGCAGTATCCCAGTCCACGCAAACACACGCACGCCAAGCTGATGAAAGTTGTCTAAATATCTGCTGAATTTCAAAATTTTCGTCCTCCTCACACCCATCTGCCTCCCCCTCGACTAGCCGTCCTTACCACTGACTGCTTGTAGATTCTAGAGCTCCGGGTGCGATGCTATTTTAGTGGTAACAATATCTGTTTGATCAGTCAGACTGGGAAGGAACAGGAGTTTGAGCTACTTACTGTTTAGAGGAGGAAGAGCGGCGGTGAGGGGGAGGCTTTGGGGGGAAGAGGGGCTCAGTTCATTCATAAATAGTAGACCAGCGAGCAGGAGATCAAGCTCGCTTTTTCATACATCGTGTGGAACACGCTTTCATGTGTCAGCACAGGTACAAATAAAAGTAAGTGGATTGAAGGATTTGTTTTGAGGAAGCCACATTCGAACCTACAGTGACTGAGGGCTAAAGGTGGATTCTGAATGCATCCATGCTGTTCCCAGAAGAGGAAGCACATAATATGACAAGATGGCAATTGCAGCCATGTGTTGTACCTGAGATCCTCTGGGCTTTCAGTGCCCACCGTGTCTTAGATGTTCCAAGTGTGGACAGCCCAAAAGTGAACTTCCTCCTCAGTTCCCTTGATGGTTGTAGACTTAGCTTTAAGACACTGCCTCCCCAAATACTGCAATGGTCCCGTAGGTCCAACCACAAGGGACTGCTGGGGGCCGGAAGGAAGTGCAGGGAACTTGTTAAAAGGAGAGATTTAGTTTGGTCCCTCCCAGAGGACACAACAGGAGGTTTGCATGAGCAAAGTCTGTTCATCTACTTGTTGCTTTGATGAAGGATGAAAGTCAGTCATTAAAAGTATGCGGAGGTCCGCTAAATAACTAAGCCTACCTCAAAAGCATTTCCTTTCACGCTCTCATCATCTTTTGCATTTATCTACTCAATTTCTTGATTGTTTCGACACGTTACTAACAGCCCCACACTTTTTAAGAGCAGGTGCAGAGTAATCATATCTGCTGAGTCTTCTCAGACTTTACCGGACAAATTATGCTCAGTTTTAATAGAAACTGTCAGAGATCTATTCATTCATTCGATGTTTAAAACGAAGGCTACAATTGGGTAATTGCGGTTATCGTTTGCAATGGGGGAGAAATGCAGAGTGTGGGATTAAGGGTCAATAGTCTCAATATGTGGGTTACTTTATTGAGATAAATGACATTTTACGTACCAGACAATTAAAAACACAATAGCGACAAAGGAAACTCAAATCTCTCTAACGATTGAAACCAAAACAGAGAACTACTCACACAGTATGCATTTGATCCCAGTTGTATTGGATCTCACTAGACATATACAGGTTAGCTAATAAGATTTATTTTGTGTGTGTGTGTGTGTTTTCAAATTGTTGCACCACCTCAATTTGGAGAGATGCATTTTTCAACTTCCATCTCCCCCCCACTTTTCTCCAATTTAGCCGCATGCCCTCAGCGCTGCTAATGAAGTGACAAAAGAAAAGCTAAAAATGGGAGACATTTGAGCTGCAGTACTTTTTCATTTTCAGGCAAGTTAGCGCAGCTTGATTCACATTTGTGAGCACTCTGGGCGCTCGACAGGAGAAAGCAGGTCGCGTTTAAGTCTGGTTTGGGAACGATCAGGGTAAAAGCCTTTTTTATTGGCAGGTCATCTTGCTTGTTAATATGGTGACGGAGGTGACGAGACTGCACACTTGCAGTCCTGCACAGTCGCTGTCACAAGTTGGCAGTCAAATCAGCGTGTTAAGCAAGGGAGCAGTTGAAAAGAGGGGGAGGAAAGTGCCAATAAAAGGGAATGAAAGTGGATGCGAGGGTGCCGCTCCAACAAAATTAAGTCAACACTTCACCCTTTCTACCAAAGTATGAAAAAACAACTTAGTAATTCCCCTGAGCTGATAGCTGGGAGCTGTGGTAAATATACATTCATATGAATGGATTGCCTCCTACCTGAAATGCTGAAAACAATATTATTATTTTTTTGACATCATTGAGCCTATTTTTCTTCCATTTTATTCGGGATTTACTTGATTTGCTTCAAAATGATTGTGGAAAATAAATGTTTTTTTTTTCCCGAGTGTTGGTATGCATTATATATCTCTATATAGTTTTTTTTTCTTTAGAAGAATATGTACACCTGCATTGACTTCGCCAGGCAGGATTTGGCTTACCTTTCATATGAGTCTGGAATAAAGTATCATCGCTCTTTGTCCTGATTGTGGCCCTAGACAGGCAAAAAGGTTGCGTGCAGGCAGGCTGGGTATGGTATGCCATGACGGTGGCCGGCGTGGTTAAGACAACTACAAAGACAAGCGTGAAGAGGCGGCACTTTACCTCTAAATAGCCTGCGACTATTTGGTTTCGTGGAGGTCAGAGGGGCCGAGGTGTGGCTGCTGTAGCTTTATGCTGACCCTCAACCTGAAAACTAAACACACCACACATAACTATGCAAACCTGTCTGTTAATCCATCTTCCTCTTTTATGCATTTTTGCAAATGTCTTAAGAAAATGGATTTGTTTCACACTTTGAGATATTGTGGAACCCGTCCTCAACCGGGAATCCCCCATGAGGTCGGAAAAAGCTGCTAATTATTCAATTACGGGTACCGGTACATACATTTTCACTTGTGTGATCAGGAAAGTGGAGTTAATTACAGTTGTAACATCATTAGCGTAAGAGATCAGATCCACTGGTTGCATCAGAACTTTGCACAGTACTGACAGCACTTTGTCACTGAAATACAAAAAAAAAAAAAAAAAAACGCTAACAAAACAAAAATCACTGTTGGTGTCTTATGTTTCCACATTGTATGGCCGCAATTATGTGGCTGTAATCCGGCCTGCCAAGAGGTTGTGACTGTCTCTGCTTCTTTCGTCACAGAGCTGTCAACAGTTGTCCTCCAGTATCTATTTCTGATGCTTATTTGTTGCTGGTCTATTCTTGAAAGGGAGTGGGGACGCTTTGGGGCATGTGTGTGTCTTGTGTGTGTGCGTGTGTTTGGTTTTGGGGGGGCTGGCCAGGAGACAATTTGTGTTTTAGTGTACAAGCATCAACGAGTGAGACAGATGATTGAATTTACACACGAGTTCCAAAGGGGTAACATATTATGTTCCTGTTATGACTACACGCGAGAAATTTCAAAAAGGGGGCCTCACGCCAAACAACAAGCCATGGAGAAAAATGCTCCGCTATTAGACGGTGGCACAGCAAAGTAGGACAAAGACACCTGTTTCGTAGCCCCACTTTAAGCATTCCTTTCTCTGCTGCTTTTAATTTCCTTCTTTCGTTCTCGACTTCTTTAACACCACATCAGGCCATTTTATGAGTCTCACATCGTTCACTCATCCTGTCAATCTTTCTGTGCTTTTCACCCAAAATGCCAGAGTGGCAACCTTGGCACCGGCTTTGGATAAATGATTCCATACATGCAAAAAAAAAAAAAAAAGCATAGTACTAATAATGTTCTTTACTGCTCTGCGTTCTTTTCAGATTATCTAAGAGGGGCATTAAGGAAAACACTTTTCAAGCAAGGTGAAGCAATGATGAGCAATAAATCTAAATCTATGCTGAAAGGGGAATTTCTGAGAAAGGTGTTGAAAACACTCTTAAAGCTACAGAAATGAACCAGGGAGTCAGGAACAAAAACAAGAGAGCAGGGAAAACGGCTTGAAGGTAGTGAGCGAACTGTTGTCTCAATGTCCCTCAGGCCTTTAAACTCCACATGCTGCTCTACACTTAGCTTAGACTGAACTGGCGAGTGGAAAGACGCCTGTGCTCTCATCCAGATGCATTTATGTCAGCATCTGTCAGAAGACACAAGGTGATGCACTTGAGGGAGACGGAGGCCTCCATCTGCTCTTCTGTCTTGTGGTTAGGGGACTTTGTCTTGACACAGCACAAAGTATACAAATGCTTAATTAGCTCATTCGCGTGTTTAATTTGCCTATCAAGGGCTGTGATCCCTGGAGTTGAGCCACATTCGGGTCGAATATCTGCTCCAAAATCTCACCACACCTCAAAATCATCCGAAAAAAAGGAACCTCCACCAGAAAGTATCCTCATTTCAAGTCTCTGTACTTTCAAACATTTTTCCTCAGGTGTGTTCAGGCCTTTTTCTGGTCTTGGATATGCATGTCATTGATTGTGTATGAGTGGGATTGTTAAAATGCCCCGTCTCTACTCTTCTGAATAATACAAAAGAGGGGAGGGCTAAACCTTTAGCCTCCTGTCTCCGTTGTCTCCTCTTATTCCGGAGTCTTTAATGCACAAACAGCCAGGCAAGCATTATGAGGTAATTTCCCACTGTCTCTCAATGAAAGTCAATCACACACGCATGCATGCACGCACGCACACACACACACACACGTACACACACGCACATACCCACACATTTACATCCATGCACACAAATCCTCAAATCCGCCACAAGTCTCTCACTTCTGTCAAGAGCAATGGAGGGATAATAAAATGGATGCACCCTCCCCGCCCCCCCACACACACACAAATACACACTTTTAACTGACACACACACACATATACACCAACTATAACCTGCCCTGTGTCATATTCAGACCCCACCTTCCTTTCACACTCAGCTCAAACAACAATACACAATAAATCACTGCATTAATTCATATAATGATTGCAGAGTGTGAAAATCCAGTGTGGCCCAGGCTTAATGCTTATCGGCCAGTATAGATTAAGCTGTGGGTGGGTGTGCGCTTAGAGGTTCTGCTGCTGATGGATCAACCAGATTCCTACAATCAGTAGAGTCTACTCCAACTCCTTTTACCTTTCGAAGCCTTTTCTCAATGTCTGATGTTGCATGCGGTTAGTGACGGGGGGTGATCGATTGCAATGGCTGGGAGAGAGCAGGTAGCAGCACACGAATGAGCAGAATGAACACACACACACACACATATATATATATATATATATATATATATATATACACACACACACCCTAGTGAGGATCGAGCGGTTCGGAAAATGGATGGATGTATGTGTGTATCTCTCTCTCTCTCTCTCTCTCTCTCTCTCTCTCTCTCTCTCTCTCTGTCTCTCTCTCTCTCTCTCTCTCTCTCTCTGTCTCTCTCTCTCTCTCTCTCTCTCTCTCTCTCTCTCTCTCTCTCTCTCTCTCTCTCTCTCTCTCTCTCTCTCTCTCTCTCTCTCTCTCTCTCTCTCTCTATATATATATATATATATATATATATATATATATATATATATATATATATATATATATATATATACACATATATGCATGCATGTGTCTATGTATATATATTGAGTGAGGAGGTTACTTTTACTCGAAGTAGATCCCTGGGCTGCACATGTATTAGTGGTCTAATGTTCCCGTGAATAATTGATTTGGTTCTCTCTGTTTTTTTGATAATTAGTTGATAGACTCTTAGCTCTAAGCCTTACGCTTTCTAGTGCGTGGGTTTGTTTCTGGTGGGGGTAGGCGCACTCCTGAAGGTATCCTGAAAACTATTGTCTGCAAAGAAAAGAAAAGATACTTTCCTTAAGCCGTGAATTTATGTATGAACTTTCTGAAGAAATGAGAGGACTATACATAGATTTGTTTCTCATTGACTTTTTAATCTCAAGTGCTCACTCAGTTTTCTTTCGTGATATATTCAGGTATGGTTCACTTGTGTAACAACAGTATTTCAAGTCAAACTTGAGTCCATATTTGTCATTGCCAACATAGAATGATAAAAGATATGCTCTCATTTTGATATACACCGTGCTAAAATTATTATGCATGTAGGATGAAGACAAATAAATATTGCGTTTTAGCTTTACCATGGAAGTTGCATAGATGGTCTCCCGTCATCTTCGAACAATTATATCAAGTGAAAACAGGACAACTAGATTCTCAGACGACTACAGCAAGTCAAAATGTCCATATACTGTAAACCAGCTTAGTTAATTTTCCGAGGGAGAAGCTTTAATTCAGATATGTTCTCATCCCGTATTGATTTGATTTTCCTTTCATGTAGTTATGCATTAAGTCAAAATGAATAGGGAAGTTTTGGTGCTGTCGGTTATCTGTTGACATAACCAGTGGCTTTGATGAAATACTAGTTTTTTCGTCACTGTAAACCTTTACACCTTCACAAATCTATTGTTTGGGCGGTCATATTTGCATGTCACCTTACGACAGGTCCTCAGCATCAACTAGTTCTCAGTTTGCATTTTTGCAATGCACAAATTGCAACTACAGTTAGTATCCATTTGTAAGCAAATGCATTTCCTGCTGCTGCACGGGGCAAACTGAGTGAGGGGTAGAAAAGTAGGAGGAGGTGGGAAATGCCCATTCGTATGTTGTCCATTCACATGAGTGAGGATGGTGGGATATGTGTGGACAGATGAGGTGAAGTGAACGTGCTCAATCGACAGGGACCCTCTCGTTCTCAGGATCAAAGGTCACTCTGCAGACTCAATTAGCGCAGTCACCGTGGGAAATGGTCAATTTCAAAGTCTCAGTATTATCAATCAGACATTGCTGAACGAACAACGTGGCAGGCTCAGACAAATGTGCTTTGCAGTGTTGGCACACCACTAGATGCTTTACTGTACCAAAAAAAAAAAATGAAAAGGCAATTATAAAATGATGCTTTTTTTTTTTTTACAGTTTTCATGACATATTTTGTCTTCCTTGATTGCTCAGTGTATTTTCATCCATATTTTAATTTTTCTCAAATGCAAACAAGACTTCTGTCAGAATCAGAATCAGAATCACCTTTATTATCATTGTATAGCATACAACGAAATTTGGGTGCCACTCCTTAGTGCATTTCGTAAAAAACATAAAATGTCAATGTGCTGGCCTTTACTCCGGCCCCTGCCCTGACAGGTGCCACCTGCGCATTTTCCCAGCTTTCTTATCACTCCAACAGCAGTGGGATCGAACACCAAATAGACTGTATGCCTTCTTCAACAAGAGTTTGTTTTGGGGAAATTAGGACACGGAGGAGGGGGCAAAAGTTATCATTTCTCTCCATTTCAGCAGAAATCCGGGTGGATTTTATCACAACCGTTGTTGTTCTTCCCAGGGACATATAGAAATCCTGCATTTGTGTCTTTGAAAAATTGGAAAACGTCAGTTACTTAAGTGGGTGCTTCAAATGGCCCCTTTAATAGCTGCATAAATTCACCTAGCTAATGCCGAAACAAAAATAGTTATAACTTGCGGTAACTAACAAAATTCCCTGAAATGGATTGGCAGTTAAGGAATCTCCCAAAATTCCCAATGGCCACCACACTTATGGCCATGACGGTATAACTTTGAATAATAATCACAAACTATTTTTGAAAAATCCATGAGGAAATGGGTCTTGTATTATCTTTCTTGGTTTGAACCAGTGTCTCGAACGTGTTAATTAAATGGCCAAACTGGAAGCGAGTGCACAGGCACGACATCATTAAGCGTTTGCAACACTCAGAAAACAAAGGGCGGCGTTTCTAGGTGAATTAATGCGCGTTCCCAGGTGAATACGGGGACTGTTTGGCTCAAGGCGAACAGATGCTAAGATAGGACAGCACCAAAGGATGAGCAGCCCGACACACAGCAGCATTGAAGTCAGCTTCAAACCTCACCTGTAGTCCACATTGATTCCCCTCCAGAAGAGGGAGAGAAGCACTGCTTATTGTTCATGCGCATTTCAGGCAGATCAGCTCTTAGGTCTCCAAATGCTACCCCTCCCTATGTGGAAAAAAAAAAATCCTGATTCTCGCCATTCATTAACATCCACAGAAGGAGATTCCATTAATCTCTTCATGAGTCCACATCAAAAAATGGAAGCACTTATTAAAATCAGGTCCAGCTGTGTCCACTCGTTAAAAGTGGCCGCGCCGTGCGCCGCTCAACAATGCACGTGGCGCGGTCCCAAGACCAGGGCACAAGAAAGGGGCTAAATTTCTATCACCCTGGCCTGTTTTGATTTAGCACCCCGTGATAATTGCTCTACTCTTGGCAGGAGGCTATGAATAAACATGACGTGTTTCACGGAGTATTTGATTGTGCCAATTTTAATTTGGTTTAATCTGTACAGCAACGTCTGCTCCGAATCACCTTTTTTTTTCTTTTTGACCATTTCCCCTCACTTATTTTCCCATTCTTCCATTCCCAGTCAGGTTCATTCGCTCTCTCACTTCCTCCCCTTTCTTTTTCCACATCTTGAAAATCCCATTAATCCTAGCCAGTGGTTTGAACAAAACATATGGGCTAAGCGATTGATTGGAGTATTGATCCCACTCAGCTGAACGATCATCAAGGTGGTAAATTGGTTTCTTGGAGGATTTTTTAAATTTTTTTTTTATTGCTGGTCCATGCATGTAGGAGTCAGTGCTTGCATTTTCAAACATCCTACTTTAGATAGAAATGTTGAATAAGCCAAGCCTAAGAAAGTAATGCATTCCATTTGGGTGTTGAGGTCAGTTTGAAGCAATCTTTCTTGAGCTTAATTTTGCAATGAGAACCCCAAAGCTCAACATTCTTGTTTGGTATTATTCAGGGACAGATGCATATTTGGGATTTTTTGTTGTGTTTTGTTTTATTTTTAGGGCCTGAAATAAGTGGCTCTGCATCGCATTTTGCAGGTTAAAATCTGCATCTCGGACCTTGTTAAAACACATTAAATAGCAAAACTGAGAATGAAACACTGAAACAACCATCAAAAGAAAGTAGAAGAACCACTGACGGGCCCAGAATTATTCGCATGGCTCACATCACTTATCGTGGGTAGTTGTAGACCAAGGGTACATCTGTGCTACTTCCGCAGACGCATGCCACCAACAACAACTTTTTCAGTTGAGAAGTCCAAGTCAATTGAGCAGCAACAACAATAACTTCCTAGGGGTTAAGTTCAGAATAAAAAACAAAAACAAAACAGAGGTATCCATGTACAGAAATAGTAATAGTCCATACGCATAGTATGAACAACAGTTGCGGCGACCGGCTTAACTTTGCTGACATTCACTGAAACAGCAGCTACACTCCAGTGGTGGCGGCGATGGGATGGTCATCTCTGTCTTGTTGCGCCACGTCTTCAACAGTCCATTAGATATACATATAACAATCTGAAAACAATCTGTGGTGGAAAAATGATTGGACCCTGAACTGCTGCCCTGAAGTGTGTTAAATTAGCTAGCAGTCTCACACGGTCTCATATTACAAGTCGTAGGTGGGTAATTAATTTTTCAAAATGTTATGTGGAAAAACTGAGAGCCGAGAGCCACACCAACATGATAAGTCAATTGTGTTTGTCGTAATCATGAAAGCAACACAGTGGTTGCAAACATTCCATTTTATGACCGCCAAAGTCAGATACACCTGTCTAAAATTTCCATCGTCTTGCGATAAGACCTCAGCAACTAAACAAGTACTTGAAGCTTTATTACAGGAATCAAACAAACTGCGATTTGAACTTTGTGTTATTATGTTCCGATTAAATCAAAGACAGATGAGTTGTAAACAGTAACTGGCAAACGGTCAATCATGAGATAAAGTTCAGGTATGTGACTCGTCTGCATAGAAATACAAAACAAAGTGCCTGATGCAGTGTCAGTGAGTTCATATTATGTGTGGAGGCAGGGAGTAGAAATTGGAATATAGGGCTACATGAATGTTGCTCATTTGACAGAGCAAAAGGAAGAGCTTGTCAGGGAAACAGTTTGTGTGGCTGGTCCTCAAAAGGTCAGCCAAATGAACTCCAACCCCTCTGCCGCTCTTAGGGCTGTCTGTCACCAGTCTCCCTCTTACAGACGGGTGTCCCCTGCCCCTCGTCTCGGCTGCTATCACCCGCTGCCATACACTCCCTTTGATGACCCATGCTTCTTGTCAGAGAGCTTCCAGGCAGGCAGGCAGGCAGGACGCCCTTTGATGGGGACCCTAACACTTGCTAAAAGCACTGACAAGCAATGGCAGTGGTACTGGTGTTGAGCGGGGTGGCGTTTGAAGATATTGGGCGATATATGTACCCGTCCTTTGACTGACACACACACACACACACACACACACACAATTACACTAGCTTCCAGGGTCTTTGGATTTGAGGGGCAAAGAGAGTAGGATCAGCGCGTGGCTCAAAGAAACCCTGACTTTGAAGGTCTTCAATGCTCTCTGATAGTTTTAATGAAGTCATTTGAATTTCGCTTTCGTCTTCAGCGTGTGATCCCTCCAATATGGGACCATAGAATACATGTATATGGAAAGGAGAGAAGACCAGTTGTCATCAGAAACCTAATTGACGGGGGAAAAAAACTATGGCCCTACATAAACTTTTGTTATCTTCTATAAATGTATAAAATAGTACAAAAAGAGTTGTTGCTTTGATTTTTAAGTCAAGCTGTAGCATATTATGTAGCATTATCTATCTGACTGAGAAGAAGAAGCCCAATATACAGTAGCTCAGACTGATCACTTGTCAATCACAGGACTGACACAATCACACTTGCATTCACATCCAATCAAAAAAATTGATCAAGGATTTGGGTAACACCCTGAAATGGTTGCCAGCACATATAGACGAAGAACCATTTCCACTCACAATCACACCTAAGGAAAATTCAGAGTGCTCCATTAGCCCACCTTGCATGTTTTTGGAATGTGGAAGGAAATCAGAGCACCTGAAGAAAACCTACACAGGCACATGGATAACATGCAAACTCTACACGAGAAGGCTGAACCTCTATCCTCTGAGTTGGATGTGCTAACCAGTCGTCAACCATAATCAACATTAGACTCCAGAGTTGGCAGTCTTACAGTGATGTTTTATTTCCCTAAGACGATAAAATATGTGCTGCCTTACAAATGCAACCAAATTCAGTTCAACATTTTGATCCCTGCGCAAGTTTCTCGTCACACAGGTACAAGAACACATTCCTTTTCATGGTACCCACACTTGCACCTGCTTCTTTGGCCAGCCTTTAACATTGATCCACATTCCTCACCATTCTCACTGTCATTTATACTAATGAAGATCAAGTTCTCACATACTGTTGTCAAAGTCAAAGTCAAAGACAAACTACTGACAAAGAATAACTTTACCCAAGGTGACATTATTTCTAATTATATAACATATGGGAATGTTTGTTGATGCAAAAAAAAAAAAGACAGACATTTTCCTCATTCCTTTTTTTCCCCAATACGGACTTTTTTGTTTGAGTCTCTCAATTGGGTGTAATGATTAACATGGCCAGTCATGGGAAGAGGCTAGCTGTTACAAAGGAAGATGTTGTTTTGGGGCACTGTTTGACCTGACCTGCTTCCAAAGCTCACCTTGCAGGCCCATGGGAGCCAGCGCCTGCAATTCAGCAGGCGTAAATGTTTTAATCATTGGAGCCAGAAACTGTTGACAAAGGGGCAAACACAGAAACCTGCACCAAAACCTGGTAAAGGGGCACGCAATCACACAACAGAAAGGAATGTGGAAAGATTCATATGAGAACACTTTGGACTGTTGCATGTGCAGGGGACCTTCGGGAAAGATTGAAATAAACAATATGAAAGTATGAAAGTAATCAATATCAGTCAGCCTGTGCAACGTGAGAGCAAGTCTCTCACTATAAGAGCTGATTGGGATACAGGATGCTCAAACATTCTTTTTCTTCTAAAATTATGGCACTACTCCCAAAAGACTCAATAATATTTGTACTGGAAACTGATGGGCTTTTGTTAATATTCCTAACCAGGTTGACGATCAGATGAAGCTTCTGCAGAACTGTTGGAGTGAACTCCTCATCCTCGACCATGTCTTTAGGCAAGTGGTGCACGCCAAGGAGGGCTCCATTTTATTGGTCACTGGCCAGCAGGTGAGTTTTTGCAAAGTAGAGTCTGAAAAAGATCAATTTCTTCAACGTACAACTATGGGTTATGAAAGATTATATAAGTACTATTGTTTAAGCAAGAGGAGAACATGAATGTGAATGTGGCAGAAGCAATGACTTGAGAAGTGATGATGAGGTGAAGATGTTGACACGGTTTAAAGAGATTGCATCCATTAGGATAAGGAGGACGAGAGATTGGTAGTCATTTGCAGTCAGTTGCAGGATGGCTATTTCATTTGCATACCTTGGTCAATGCGAACCTGCTATTGGAGGAGGTATGCGTTTTCGTGTGTGCGTGAAAGATTTGAATGAATTCATTGTCTCCTATTATTGTCTCCCTGGCAAGAAATGACAGCAGTGCCATATCGCCAGAGTGATTTGGTATTTTCACAGATTCATGTAGCTTGGTACTGTTAGAAACAGGTGTTTTGTGCCGTTGTGGTCGAGAACAGCGCTGACTTGCTTCACAGCCACTTAAAATCGGTGCACAGTCCTTCCAGACATGGCAAAAGAAAAAAAAAAGATTTTGGCTTGCAGGAGGTAAGCATGCAAAGTACATTTGTAAAGGAGCTGCAGACATCCATGGGCCAAAATCACCTAAAGCTGGCCAGGGCAATCACAGATCTCAGCTGTGAAGTGGGCACTTCAAGACCACATTCCAACTTCAATTACAGACTGTCCCCAACCAGCTCCAATAGCGATGCTGCGGCAAGGCATGTGAGTTTAAAAATGTAATAATGTTCATAATCGTAATGATACGTTCAATGAATTGATCTGAACAATGATTCAAAAGGATATGATGCATGCTGATGTCATATTCATGAATAAAAAATTATGACATCCATCACACACGTCCGCGGAGCGCACAATCTGTCTGCCTACACCTCGATCAAATTTACCCCCTGCACCAAAACTTGGACCTGGTTCTTGCAGCTACAAAAAATAGTCTACTTTCAGCCACCAATTAATCAGCTCTGCCAGCGGCATTGAAAAGAAAATGCCCTTGGTGCACCGGAACGCCCAGCATGGTGCAGGGCCGTGTGCCAAATTCCTATACATGCTAACCGAAGTGTACATGGCACGAAACTCAAGTTGCGCCAACTTTCACGCTTCAGCGCACTTAAGCTCAAACCAAAGTGAACATGAATGCAATGTCACTCTTAGGGTCATCAACCAAAGGGGCATCTGTGTTTTTAAAGAAGGCGAGTTCTTTTTCCTGTCATAGGCTCAAACATGAAATGATAAAATGACAAATGGGCTGAGCTGTTGAATGCCAAATCAAGGCCTCACAGAATCGAAACCATTTTCCAATGCGATGACAAGGATATTTTGACAGTCCAATACTGCTGGTGTCCATGAAATTCAAATGACAAATATTTAAATTAAAAAAAATGTCAAGAAAGTTTTACAAAAGAAAGGGAAAAAAATTATATGAGCAGCTGCATTAATTTGCTTTGAACGCTCCCATAACGCAAACACCCTTCAAATCAGTCACATTGTGTTTCAGGATGGATTCAAATCTTAACGATTTAATTTTATTTATCCAGCATGTCTCTACAAGAGGAATACTAAAGTAGGATTGATTGTCTGATTGATATGCAGGTCACTTGGGTTAGTGCTAAGTCTGCTATAGTGGTGTGATCGTGTTTTCCCCTCTCTTTGTACTTCAGGCCAGGAGGCAATAACCGAAGGCATCACCATCAACAGTCCAATCCTTCAATGAAGTTATTTCATGCACAGTTGATTTTATGTAAATTGATTGACACTTTGGAAAGGGGGCCACGTCTGCCTCTCACTTGAGCCATAACTCTCTCTTCTATGAATGGGAAGAAGAAAAGGAAGCACAAAAGCAGTTAGGAAAAGAAAGGGGCAGAAAAAATAAATGTGCTTTAGGGAATGGAGCACATATACTCTTACAATAAGACATCATTGGTCCAAGAGGGATATGATGGCTTTGGCATCTACACTCTGAATATGCCTGTACCATTTTGGCTCTGTTACCTTGGACTCTAATAATTAGGATTTCAGCAGTGCAGACTGGACTTTTAATGACACTAATAACAACTAATTCTTGCTGCTTACCAGCTCTACAAACAGAAGAGGAAACATAGACTTTCACTCAACATTTTCCGAGTACATTCAATGTCAGTCCTCCTACTTTTTCAATAAATATGTTTGAATTTCCCTCTGTGTTGTAATTGTACTTTGTAAATGGAAGCACACACATACCGTCCTGTAGGGTAGACAGACATCAAGCTTTCCCTAGAAATGCTTGCACAGTCAATTATTATAATAACGTCAATAAATATAAACATTTTATGTGTTGCTGTTTGTAGTGAGTGACAGCTAAGGATTTGCCTCCCAGACAAAAGTGTTGTGGCTCTCGATATCTATCTATCTATCTATCTATCTATCTATCTATCTATCTATCTATCTATCTATCTATCTATCTATCTATCTATCTATCTATCTATCTATCTATCTATCTATCTATCTATCTATCTATCTATCTATCTATCTATCTATCTATCTATCTATCTATCTATCTATCTATCTATCTATCTATCTATCTATCTATCTATCTATCTATCTATCTATCTATCTATCTATCTATCTGACATCTTTAATCAATGTAAGCAAAATGTTCCCTCTCCCTACCCAGTGTTTTCCTTTCTGAATTCTGACTGTAAATTTCCCCATTGCGGTACAAATAAAGGATATCTTAAACTTAAAATAGTTTTATCGACAGTTCTAACATGAAAGAATAAAGGCAGCCAGCAAGAGGATCTTTTAAGATAGGATAAGATAAGATAAGATTTCTTTGTCACCACTTCTTGTTTTACTCTTATCAGTTCTTGTCAAAAACCCACACATCAATTCAAATCACGTTGTCTTTCTTTTTGCAGGTAGACTATGCAGTGATCGCATCGCAAGCCGGGGCCACCCTCAATAATCTCTTGAGCCACGCCCAGGACCTGGTGGCGAAATTGCGTTCTTTGCAAATGGACCAACGGGAGTTTGTCTGTCTGAAATTCTTGGTCCTCTTCAGTCTTGGTGAGTCCAAACAGAGAGTATTTGGGAGTGTGATGATATATGAGAGGAAAAACCTTCACAAGCTTGCATGGCAATGATTGAATAATGCACAATGGGGGTACCTTAACTTTGTTTGGTTGCTATAAATGTATTTCTACAACTGAGATTGTTGTTGCCATGCTTTTTTCTTTTCTTTTTTTTTTTGCTCCCTGTTTCCACTGTTGGAAACAATTTCTGGTTGTGACTGAAACCTGACTGCAAATTCACCATGAAACATCCTGGATAAAATGTTGGAATCAGAGGTCAAGTAATTGGTAAAAGGTGTGACTAGTGAGGGGTGACAGTTTATTGTAACGGCAAATGAATGGGAAGGGAACAGAAAATGTAGTCAGTGATATAGAGGTGAAGGGATGAATTTTAATAGATTAACTTCAGAGTCACCTTAGTGATGTGTGTGTGTGTGTGTGTGTGTGTGTGCGTGTGTGTGTGTTTATAGTCTTGTGTTAGAAATACAGATCAGTCTCTTGTCAATGCCTGTCAGTTTAGACCATGGATAACGACTTTGAGAACACACAAGCACACACATGCACACACACGCGCGCACACACATACACATACACACACACACACAATACAAATTGTATATGTTTCGTTCTTTTGCCTAAAAACAAAGAATCGGTACTAATGAACTGCTGCTTGGATTACATCTCACTGGATTAATGTGGAGCTATGGACTTGGAGGAATTCAGAGGTGCCTTAGAGAACGCGTGTGTGCATGTGTGTTATTTGTGTGTGCGAGTCGGTTTTGTTCGGCATGTGTCTTCACGTGGCATAGGGTTTTCTGGGGCTCAGGGTCTAAATAATTTGGCAGGAACATCATCCATAATGAAAGACTGACCTCAGGGATGTGTATAGCCCCCGGCAGTGCCTGTTTTCTAGCATTGCCCGAGTCTCCCACATAAGAATCCCGACACAGGTGGCGTTGCATTTGCTGGGGATCTCTGCGGTGGAAATGGTGGTGCTTGGACTCAGCAATGCAAAGCCTGGAGATTTAGCATTGATTCACACTGCAGCTGAGCAGAGGTGTGTGATTGATAGGCTGATCTGAATATATGTAAGGGAATGAGAAAGCAAATGCTCACAGAACGGGCTTACACACTGCCAGCAGCACCGATTAATAAGGATGTAGCTAAATGAGGCTTGAAAGTAGATTTGCCTTGACCTCCGAGCGTCAAAATGAGTTCTAAAGAGGGATGAGATTTATTTAATGGACAATGAAATTCAGCAAGAATCAATATGAATTAAACAAACGCCCAGGTATCATTTCACCCCCACCCCTTTTTTTTAAACATGAATTATAAAATCATTATATATTATATATTATCATAATATCCAGAAGATCAAGGATTATGGACACATTCTTACAGCGTGCAATTCATCTTAACCCTGGAGAATCCACAGGGTCAGATTTGGCCCCAAAAATTATGCTACTCAAATGCTAACCTTAAATCCCAAATGGTCAAATCTGGCCCTAATCCTAAATAAGGATTAAAGCATTAAATATTTGAAAAAAACACATATTTCGGTGTTCGGTGATCTAAAATTCATAATTTTCCAAAGAAGAAAAGGGTTCTTGGGTTCTCCAGGCTTAAATTGGTGAAATCAGTTTGACTGGCAAATTGGATTCAAGAAGTGTACTTTGTACACTTTGTACTTTGTACTCCCACCCTTTCGTTAGAATGACAATCGATGCGCCGGAGCACGCCGGTTTCACGGGGGCTGGTTGCTTGCTCTAGAATGGCCGGCGCACCAGATCATGACCTTGGTGGCGACGTTGGGGTAGTTTTTCAGCGAATTAATTAACCCCACAAGTTCTGCAACTTGCTCACAGACACATTTTCAGAAATAGGCAGATAACTAAAGATTACTTGGTTTAATTTCACACTTGTTGTGGGCAGGCACTCCGGAGACACAACTGTTATATGTGGGTGTGTCCATGAACATGTAAAATTTGCTGTTGACCAATTTTGGATTATTGCGCCCTGCCTGATAACACCAATTTTGTAAGTTTGGTGTAGTTGTAGTTTTCTGTGGTGCGTTTAGCTGTGCTTTTGGTCCCACAGATGATTATATAAGACAAACTGTCCCCATTCTGGATATAATAATAGAAATGCTTTACAAATTTTCTGTGCCTGTACCTTGACTTTTTCCACTATTTCTCATATTGGCTGGGCGGTCAGTCAGTCACAGCCCTGACAAGAGAACTCTTAGTTAAGTCTCTTGCCGATAAAGACAGAAAGATATAGATGTCACTCCAGCTGAGAGAATCCGTGTCCAGATGTGAGTTTGGCTGTCTTTTTATTTTATTTTTTCCGGTCTTGGTATTATTTTCTCACTGTCTCACTTTATCCATCTCCTACCGTGGCATCCTCTCTATCTGCTGTCATTCTTTCCTCGTGTCAAGTGAAGGCTTTTGCCCTCTATCAAGAGGGAGATGATCACTCTACTAGCATTGATCTCGGTGTGTGAAGCTGTGAGCAATGGCCATGTGTGTGCTTGTATGTGCGGCAGTAAAGTCATGACCATTAAAGCTCAAGAGAGACAGAGCACAGCCCAGGTCACAGTTCGGTAAATAATTACTACTAGTAGTCTGTGACAGAATACTGTTAATGGGTCTTTGATTTCCTTTTAAAAGGCTTAAGTGCTTAATAGAAATACTGCCTAGCTGCTGCTTTATATGATCATCAAGTGACAGTTAAGCACAGAAGTGACATGTGGTCTTTAAATAAAAAAGGAGGTCTATTTCGTTCTGTTCCAGTAGTTTACAATTAAAACTATATAAGATGCGGATTGCTTTGTGAGTTCTGCAATGCTTTCCTGTTCAACGATTACATTATAATGAGTGGGGAGGCAGGACTGAGGGAAGCAAAAAGGCAAAAAACAAAAAACAAAAAAACATCACTTATAAATTTTCACAAGTGTGGTGTTTGATGTAAATTCCCTCAGCCAGAGGCAGACAGCCCTCATATTGGCAATGCACTTGCAGGCTCAGAGGTCAGAGTCTGCTCTGCCAACAAACGACTGGGCTCTGCGGGTCGGACCACGTCAGGTCTAATTGGGTGAGACGTGCACTGCCAGTCCTCGTCAGCTGGGAGGAGAACCAGAGGAGCTGTCAATGCTGTGCTGAGTGCTAAAAGCTCCCAGCAGAGAAGTGAGATTTGTGGACACAACTTAGAATAATGCTCCCAAATTGGAGTGTTTAGGCGCAACACCCCCTCCCCCAAAAGTTGACAGAGGTAAAATTATTTGGAAGTCTACTGATAATGGTGCACTCTTGGACTCCTAAGTCATTATTTTTGCATTTCATACCCAGCCTTGAATACCAAGTCTTACCCTTTTGCAAGTTGAAAGAAGCTACACATGCCTGAACAAAAACAACCCGTTCAATTTTCAATGTGTGCATTATTTGATTCTACTTTGCATTGATATAGAACTACTCCATAATTTTTAGAGCTCAATAATATGATAGTTAACATCGTTGTAAATTAATACATCGCTGACATTGTCAGTGAAAACTAAATTTTAAAAAAAACATATTTTTGATACCTCTAATAGTTCATCAAAATAGGCTGCAGTGATTGCAAATGCGTAAGCTTAAACTGAGGTTAGGTATGTGGTTCAAGACAGTAGCTGCACAATGTACCAATGAATGTATTACACAAAAATATTTTACTCCATGATTAACAATTCAATTGGTTATCGATTCAGTCATCACTTACTTACTTGTCCTCCAATTTAATGCAAGATAAAATTATTAATTTTTTAAAATTCCTACTTCAGTCACGGCTCCCTCGTTTTTTGTCAACAGGGACATCTTGACTTTATCAGTCAATGAAGCACTGCAGACGAGAAGACAAACATGGTAAATGTGACTGACCTTGATAAAACAGTGCACTTTCACCATTTCACGTCATGTCTGTCGAAATAGTGAGCAAGAGGCAAAACAGTCCCACTCAGGTGAATTCCAATTCAGCAACATCCGAGCTGCTCGGAATTAATCTGCTGATCCCTGATAAGGTTGTTCATAAACCACATCCCAACCTCCGTTCCCCATACGCCCGGCAAATATTCATTTCCTGAAATGAACTGAATCATTTGAATTTGTCAGGACATTGATCAACATAAGAAGACGGCAACCGTTCAATATTTACCCCCGCTGGGACCAATGTAAGATGGACCCTGAAAGAGGCACACCGCTATACAACTTCATGAAAAGTAACACAATAAACATGTTATTTTATGGGGTTGGGGTTTTTTGGGCTTATTCTCATGTACTCAACAGTATGGAATTACTTTGGACCTAATCAATGTATGCTCGCACTGCTCACAGTAATGGCACTAATTAGAATGTAGATCAATGCCACACCTTAAACAATCCCAAATTAGATGAGGAACCACTCCAAAATGTGATTCTTTGACCATGCTGACCCTTTATTTGGGAATTGTTTCTATAGTTTTTGCCAGTGGTGTGAGTAAGTCACATATATGCAAGTATCAACCCATAAACCTCAATTTTTAGGCAACATACAATATTTGGAGTGATAATACTTTATCTTTAAACAGACTTTTCACTCGTCATACCACAGAGATGTAGATTTTGTGCAATGAAACACTTTATCCCCCCCACCCCCATCTTGCTGTTGTAGACTGCAAATTTCCCCAGTGTGGGACGAATAAAGTTATCTTATCTTATCTTATCTTAGAGCTCTGAAAAGAATTAAATGAAAAAAGGACATTCACATCTCTAAAAAAATGAAGAATTTAAGAGTATGAAATACATTTATGGCACATCAAATATGGCGGGAATGCTCACAACCAGACAAACAACTCAAAGCCACTCAATGTGTAGGCCTACATGTCAATGCTGAAATTGTGATGTTTTGTTTTATTTAGTTTTTTGGATGATACACGTTCAAGATTACAGCCTCTATCATCTCTAATCTAACACTTTATTGTCCTCTCAAAATTAAATGCATAGCTGACATGATGTTAATGTTTGACCAGCTTTTCGTGAGGTAAACTCTCTCTCTCTCTCGCTCTCTCTCTCTCGCTTGATCTGTATTGTTTTGATTTACCAAATAGGTATCAATAAATGACATGATTAAATGTTGAAAAACATATTTTGTTCATTGGGTACAATCGTGACCACCCACTGTCCAATGCAAACATTAAAAAAACAAGAGGCTATTTGAATGCCACTGGACAGCAGCAAATTATTGTATTTTTCGCAGTATTAGGCGCACCTAAAAGCATTCAATTTTCTCAAAAGCCGACAGTGCGCCATATACATGGATTTTGATTTCTTTGATTTAGTATTTTAAATGTTCTGTAAAACACTTTGTTACAGCGGCACTGGTTGTGAAGACTCTATATAAATAAAGCTATATTATATTGTATTGTATTCTTTTCGTATAGCTCCATCTAGTGGATACACAACGCAACCTCAGCCACTATTGTAGCTTTTATTCTATGCACCTTATAATGCGGTGTGCCCTACTTATGAGTTTTAAGATTGGCCATTCATTAAAGTGCACCTTATACTCTGGAGCGTCTTATAGGGCGGAAAATACGGTACTTTCATTAATGCAGGAATTTAATCATAACATTTAACTATATACAGTACATTCACTTCACCCTTTAATCAGCTTACTGTATGAAAAATATGAATTGAACCGAAAGAAAAAGAGAGACAACTTCTGGATCTGTCACCCATGCAGAGTTGAACAATAGGATTAATTGTGTCTGAAAGATGGCATAAATCGTTGTGTTTGGTATGTACTGCATACGTGTTCATTTGAGTCCAACCTCCCACGTGTGACTGACAGATAGAAGAGTCAGTTGGTGCATTGGTGCAATGACAACACGATTGAAAAATATAGTGGTGGTGTTTGCAGTGGGGGTACACTATAGATTTATGTATAAGGCTAATAAAGAGCAATCTATGCACAATCCATTGCCTTCTTCATCATTCTGCTTTGACTGTCGGGTAAAGTGCTGGGCAAACGCATTCTGATTGAAAACTATTGGACTGTCATCTACTTTTCAAACAAATCTCTTTACCAGCCATCAGCATCCTCCAGTCTTCGTTCTGAGGCAGCAAACCAACAAATAAAAAAGTCCTTCGCCGCTCGCTCAAACTTTCTAGCCGACAGATCCAAACTCAACTAATCATGTTTGAGTGTCCAGACTTTTCTTTCCTCTTATTTCGTCTCATCAGGAGTCGGCGGAAATATGCCTCTAAAACAATCAATGTAATACTTGCACCTATTTCTGTCAGTTTTAGCCTAAGAAACATAACGCACCTTCCACTTTGTAGGGAATTCAGTGTAATCAGGCTGCGTAAAAGGCTTTCAGAATTTATGAAGCAATAAAAGCTCTGGCTTGCTATCATTACCGATTGCAGGCTGTTGTCATAAAGACCTGTTGCGGTGACTTGTGTGTAGTTGTGAGGAAATAGTCACACTGCATCTTTTTTTTTCTTCTGTCCTATGCCTCCACCTTCCAAATCCTTTGATTCTCAGCATTCATTCACACATTGCATTTCCAATCTGAAGTTAAAACTTCCACTTTATTCGGTCCTCAACATTCATCAAATGTGGACAGTTAAAACATTTTACAGATGTTAATATGGCTACTCAAGATGCACAGAGAAAATAAACAGAAAGATAGTCGGACAAATGAAAATGTATTCGCTGAAAATTTCTTTGATAACATCCAAAAAAAGACAAATATGTTGTCTCTCCAAAGACATCACATTTTACTGTAACATTCTTATTTCACCTTAAAAAAATGAGACAGGAGGAAAAAACAACATGAAGTAATCGTGTTTCTATTTTTACATGGGATATCAAATGTATAGATATAAGATATGAAAAAAAACATTCATCTTCCGAGCCGCTTGATCCTCACTAGGGTCGCGGGGGGTGGTGGAGCCTATCCCAGCTGTCTCCGGGCAGTAGGCGGGGGACACCCTGAATCGGTTGCCAACCAATCGCAGGGCACACAGAGACGAACAACCATTCGCACTCACACTCACACCTAGGGACAATTTAGAGTGTTCAATCAGCCTGCCATGCATATTTTTGGAATGTGGGAGGAAACCGGAGCACCCGGAGAAAACCCACGCAAGCCCATTTTGCCAATTTTTTCATAAATGCATATACATTTCCTGTCTTGAAAACCAGAGGACTCACATTTATTGCCAGCATCCTACCAATGCACGACACTGTCTATTCTCATCTTCCAAACAGTCCAACTGTCTCAAACTATGTTCATTCTTATAACTTCCATAAGTGCAAGCAGTGTTACTGATTCACCAGGATGACATTGGTATGTGCATATAATGCGGACAGTTCCATCAGTTGTAAAGCACGTTTTGCAACAGTCATAATCACTTTGCCACTACTCTGTCACAACCATAACACGTGCAGCACCACTTTGCTTGTCATATCTCAATATCTTGAAAGCAGTGTTGTGGCACTCGGATGTAGACCACATTTTAACCTCTACAGCCGTGTAGGGACTATGCTCCATGGTGCACAATCACTCCACCGCTAGACATGGGTTTGTAAAAGTTTTTGAAAAGAAAAGAAGTCTCCTCTCCTCCTCCTCGTCCCCCTCTTCCTCTGCCGATGTCCTGCTCTCTCGTGTGGGGTGATTTAAGGTGGCCCAGCAAAATTGTTGCCCACCGTCTCTGGCTTCCATTCTCCCTCTGCCTTATTACAGGCTGTCGGTTTATTATGAAACATTAGGAAAGCAGAGGGACACTTGCAGTTACTGTCCTATCGATCGGCACGGATAGATTCTGTGATTTAGAGTCCGCCTCGGCTCATGCTCTCCGTGTTCTCGGTCTCCCATTTGCTTTGGCTATTGATGTTTCAACATTAACAGTTACAAGCTGCTACAGAAAATCAATTCTCAATTTTTATTACCGGCTGGATAACGCCGAGGGCCCCGCTGCCAGCCCATATTTAGGAGCTACGGATACTCGGCCCGGCACGTCAGGTGTTTTCTAAGTGGTATGGGCACTATCAATCATTTGTTGACACACTATAGGGGCAATAAGGGGCCAAATGGGGGGCCTTAAGAGTACAGCATAAGTAATCAAAGTTGTTTTTTTTAATCCTGCATATTAATAAACTTATATTGAACCATTTTGAACACCAAACACACCTCAACCTGCCAAAGATGACGATTGATCCCCTCAACCATCTTGACTGACCAAGCATTCACCTGCTACCTGCGCGCACATGTGCACGCATGTGCGTGTTTGTGTGTGTGTGTGTGTGCCTGCGTGTGCATGCGCACACTCAAATGTTGTGAATGTAAAGAGGCTGAGGCCTTTCAAACATTTATGAGGAGCAGTAGTACAGGAGTTCTTCTGGGACAAACAGCCCCCGGTTCTGTGCTCACAGTCCCGATCAATGGAAGTCAAGTTCATTTCACCCCTCTCCCCACTCCTTTTCCAGTCGCGCAGTGGCCCACTGGTGGGCCTGCATCACACTTACACTCCTTGTTTTCGTGACTGTGTACATGTGTGAATGTGTGTTTCCCAATTGCCAAAGCTTCAGGTTATCATTATGTACAGGCCTGTCCGCTGCAATACTAATACTCATACATTCTCAGTGGTCACGTCTTGGGTCCCACTGCTCTCCTGGCTCGGAATGCGCTCCATTCCAATTAACGGCCAAGGGATGCATGATTGAGCCAGGGAAGACAGACCTGGGCTACCCAGGGCCCTGCGGTGAATAGGCTCATTTTCCTGAAAGAAAGCACACATTGTACAAACACGAGTGTTGCAGAATACCATATCACCACCCAGTGATTTCTTGGAAGTGTCGTGTCTGTCTCTTTACTGTAAAATAATCCGTTATTCACCACAGAACTATAATGATCCAAATGCTTCACCACCATTTAAATGGTTTCATAAATGCCCTCGCGACATAGTAGCTACCGGTTTGCTGGACTCATTGTCATAAACGAAGGCAGACATGTCCACCATCACAGAATTGGGTACAGTATCAAGTCACCTGCTAATAAATATGATCGGATTCTTACCAATGAAAAACACATAGATGTCTCTAGATTTACTACAAGATTGTGTCCTATGTGTGGTATGACATCAGGGGGAAAAAAAAACAACAACGGCCACAGTCGTGCGTTGTATCGATCAGCTCTCAATCTTATGTGTACACCGTGCAACAAGAGCGGTACAACCATAACTACGCCGCTGTGCTGTTCCTAGTCCTTTCTTTTTCTTTTCTTTTTATTAATAAAAGTTTGAGCAAAACAGACTATTTCCACCTCTGCTAAATATCGGTGCAGAGTGGCTTACCAGCAAGCGCAGCACTGGAGCCCAAGACATGACCATTGAGAATGTACCGTAGTTGTATTAGCAGGCCTCAATTCTTTATGCCACAGATTTCCGTACAGGAAAATCCAATTTAGCTTATTAAACACACTACAACTGACATATAAATCAATCAATCATTGTTTATATAATGTTGCTTTGAAAAACTGCTACCTCAAGACTTTCTATCAAAGTTGACAAGGCAAAAATAGTGTCAGATTTATTTTATTTTTTATTTTTTTATTTTTTGGGGGGGGGGGGGGGATTTTGGTGTAGCCCAAAAGCTAGCTCAAAATAAATCCCATCTGCAAATTCAGAACCAAACAAAGAGTAGTCTGTAGTACGATGACCATACTTGATGATCATTAATGTGATATGGTCACAAATCAAACATTTATACAAAGCACAAGTGCAGAAAAACATTATTATTTCGTCTTCACAGATTTTCTATGACTATTTTGCCTGTAAATGTATTTGTTGTATTTGTATTTGGAGTGGCGGTTGCCATTACTCATTTAGCCCTACATTTTTGACAGTCAACACTTCTAACACTTTTTAAAGAGCATCGAGGGCCATGTCAAATGTTATTTTCAGTACACATGGGAGGGTTTCAAATGGCCCCTGGACTGTAGTATGGACACCACTGCCCTATGACCATGTTCAGGGTCCATGGACAAGAAACTGACCCCCTACTTTCTCCTTTCTGTGTCAAGCTCACATGGATTTGGACTGGGTACTCCAGTTTTCTTCTACTTTCCAAAATTATGCCTGATAGGCAGATTAAATGTTGTCCAGAGGTGTAAAGGTGAACGTGAATAATTGTTCGTATAGTATCTGTGTCCTGTGACTGACTGGCCTCAAGTCCAATGTCTAACTCAGTCTCTAGATTCCAGCTTGTGGAATATATGTCACTCCGTTACCAAATAAAACACATTGCCTTTTTTTTCATGGATAAAATCTTTGTTCACAAGAACAGAATTACAGGAAACTCATATAAGATGAAATCATTGACAAATGCCTTCCTTGTGTAAACACAAAACGGAACGGGATGGACACCAAAGGGCAGTCATGGGGCCCTCTGTTTAAGTGCACCACGGGTGAAACGTTCAAAACAAAAAATGCAATCAGATGTACCCCCAGCTTTTACACGGCCAGCCTGTCAATCATTTCTTAAGGTGTAAGCGGGAATAGCATCTCATCAGCCCTTTTCTATGTGTAGACTCCACAGGAATGAGGGTTGCTGCTGTCATTTCCTTAGAAAAGACACTCCATTATGTCTTTATGACAGGTTTAGCTTATTATCACTCATTCGTGTTACTCTTTGGTTGGTAATAAGCAACTTATACTTTGAAACAAGTAATAATGTGCGTAACACTTCAAGGGCATTCAGTATGATTTCTTTGACAAGTGATAGTTATGCCGTCCTCATAATCAGCTGTAACAATGTATTTTCATTGTATTTGATGATGCTCGAAAAGGTACTTTTAGTATTTTTGTCGATAAATTGCAAATAATGGTTCGACTACCTCACGGTGTGGCATTCAGGGCATTCAGGGTGTTTAGGACACTGAACTTATTACTTCCCTCATTCCAATACCTAAATCAGCTTAGATTTGTAATCGTATTTGAATATACAGTATTTCAATGATTTTTATTTAATTTGATTGTGAATGTTGAACTTAATGGAAAGCCTCAATAATTTTAGATGTGTGGTTTTAATTTTACATCTTGGTAATAATTAGAAAAATTCACAAGAGCTGACGTACTTGGAGGGACATACCGAATCCGTATGCTACAACGGTAAATTGTTGTCACCATCCATCCATCCATCCATCCATCCATCCATCCATCCATCCATCCATCCATCCATCCATCCATCCATCCATCCATCCATCCATCCATCATCTACCGCTTATCCGGGGCCGGGTCGCGGGGGCAACAGCTTTAGCAGGGAAGCCCAGACTTCCCTCTCCCTAGCTACTTCTTCCAGCTCTCCCCGGGGGATCCCGAGGCGTTCCCAGGCCAGCTGGGTGACGTAGTCTCTCCAGCGTGTCCTGGGTCTTCCTCGGGGTCTCCTCCCGGTGGGACATGCCCGGAACACCTCACCAGGGAGGCGCTCAGGAGGCATCCGAATCAGATGCCCAAGCCACCTCATCTGGCTCCTTTCGATGTGGAGGAGAAGCGGCTCGACTCTGAGCCCCTCCCGGATGACCGAGCTCCTCACCTTATCTCTAAGGGAGAGCCCGGACACCCTGCGGAGAAAACTCATTTCGGCCGCTTGTATCCGGGATCTCGTTCTTTCGGTCACGACCCATAGCTCGTGACCATAGATGAGGGTTGGGACGTAGATCGACCGGTAAATTGAGAGCTTTGCCCTTTGGCTCAGCTCCTTCTTCACCACGACAGACCGATACAACGTCCGCATCACAGCAGACGCTGTACCAATCCGCCTGTCGATCTCCCGCTCCCTCCTGCCCCCACTCGTGAACAAGACCCCAAGATACTTGAACTCCTCCACTTGGGGCAAGATCTCCTCCCCGAACCGGAGGGGGCACTCCACCCTTTTCCGACTGAGGACCATGGTTTCAGATTTGGAGGTGCTGATTTTCATCCCAACCGCTTCACACTCGGCTGCGAAACGCTCCAGTGAGAGTTGGAGAGCCCCGTTTGAAAGAGCCAACAGCACCACATCATCTGCAAAAAGCAGGGATGCAATACTGAGGCCCCCAAAACGGACCCCTTCAACGCTTCGGCTGCGCCTAGAAATTCTGTCCATAAAAGTTATGAACAGAATCGGCGACAAAGGGCTGCCTTGGCGGAGTCCTACCCCCACTGGAAACGATTCCGACTTACTGCCGGCAATGCGAACCAAACTCTGACATCGGTGGTATAGTGACCGAACAGCCCGTATCAGGGGGTTCGGTACCCCATACCCACGAAGCACCCCCCACAGAACTCCCCGAGGGACACGGTCAAACGCCTTCTCCAAGTCCACAAAACACATGTAGACTGGTTGGGCGAATTCCCACATACCCTCAAGGACCCTGCTAAGGGTGTAGAGCTGGTCCACTGTTCCACGGCCGGGACGAAAACCACACTGCTCCTCCTCAATCTGAGGCTCGACTTCCTGACGGACCCTCCTCTCCAGCACTCCTGAATAGACCTTACCAGGGAGGCTGAGGAGTGTGATCCCTCTGTAGTTGGAACACACCCTCCGGTCCCCCTTTTTAAAAAGAGGGACTACCACCCCGGTCTGCCAATCCAGAGGCACTCACCCTGTTGACCACGCGATGTTGCAGAGGCGTGTCAACCAGGACAGCCCCACAACATCCAGAGCCTTGAGGAACTCCGGGCGGATCTCATCCACCCCTGGGGCCTTGCCACCGAGGAGCTTTTTAACCACATCGGTGACTTCAACCACAGAGATAGGAGAGCCCAACTCAGAGTCCCCGGGCTCTGCTTCCTCCAAGGAAGGCGTGTTGGTGGAGTTGAGGAGGTCTTTGAAGTACTCTGCCAACCGGTTCACAACGTCCCGAGTCGAAGTCAGCAGCGCCCCATCCCCACTGTACACAGTGTTAGTTTTGCACTGCTTCCCCTTCCTGAGACGTCGGATGGTGGACCAGAATTTCCTCGAAGCCGTCCGGAAGTAGGCTTCCATGGCCTCACAGAACTCTTCCCACGCTCTGGTTTTTGCCTCGGCGACCACCGAAGCCGCGGTCCGCTTGGCCAGTCGATACCCGTCAGCTGCCTCTGGGGTCCCACAGGCCATAAAGGCTCGATAGGACTCCTTCTTCAGCTTGACGGATTCCCTTACTGCTGGTGTCCACCAGCGAGTACGGGGGTTGCCGCCACGACAGGCACCAACCACCTTACGGCCACAACTCAGATTGGCCGCCTCAACAATAGAGGCACGGAACATGGTCCACTCGGGCTCAATGTCCCCCGCCTCCCCCGGAACATGGGAAAAGCTCTGTCGAAGGTGGGAGTTGAAACTCCTTCTGACAGGGGATTCCGCCAGACGCTCCCAACAAACCCTCACGATACGTTTGGGTCTGCCAGGACGGACAGGCATCTTCCCCCACCATCGGAGCCTACTCACCACCAGGTGGTGATCAGTTGACAGCTCCGCCCCTCTCTTCACCCGAGTGTCCAGAACATGCGGCCGCAAATCCGATGATACAACTACAAAGTCGATCATCGAACTGCGGCCTAGGGTGTCCTGGTGCCAAGTGCACATATGGACACCCTTATGTTTGAACAAGGTGTTCGTTATGGACAATCCGTGGCGAGCACAGAAGTCCAATAACAAAACACCACTCGAGTTCTGATCGGGGGGGCCGTTCCTCCCAATCACGCCCCTCCAAGTCTCACTATCATTGCCCACGTGAGCATTGAAGTCCCCCAGCAGAACAAGGGAGTCCCCAGCAGGAGTACTCTCCAGCACACCCTCCAAGGACTCCAAAAAGGGTGGGTATGCTGAGCTGCTGTTTGGTGCATATGCACAAACAACAGTCAGGACCCGTCCACCCACCCGAAGGCGGAGGGAGGCAACCCTCTCGTCTACCGGTGTGAACCCCAATGTACAGGCACTGAGCCGGGGGGCAATGAGTATGCCCACACCTGCTCTGCGCCTCTCACCGTGAGCAACTCCAGAGTGGAAGAGAGTCCAACCCATCTCGAGAGAACTGGCACCAGAACCCAAGCTGTGTGTGGAGGCAAGTCCGACTATATCCAGTCGGAAATTCTCTGCCTCACACACCAGCTCGGGCTCCTTCCCTGCCAGAGAGGTGACATTCCATGTCCCAAGAGCTAGCTTCTGCAGCCGAGGATCGGACCGCCAGGGTCCCCGTCTTTGGCTGCCGCCCAGCTCACATAGCACCCGACCCCTTTGGCCCCTCTCATGGGTGGTGAGCCCATGGGAAGGGGGACCCACGTTGCCTCTTCGGGCTGTGCCCGGCCGGGCCCCATGGGTGTAGGCCCGGCCACCAGGCGCTTGCCAATGAGCCCCACCTCCAGGCCTGGCTCCAGAGTGGGGCCCCGGTGACCCGCGTCCGGGCAAGGAAAACCTTGGTCCATATATTGTAGTCATCATAAGGGTCTATGAGCCATGCTTTGTCTGGCCCCTCACCTAGAACCTGTTTGCCATGGGTGACCCTGCCAGGGGCATAAAGCCCCAGACAACTTAGCTCCTAGGATCATTGGGACACGCAAACCCCTCCACCACGGTAAGGTGACCATTTCCAATAAAATGGTTGGTAACTCCAATGTATAATACAGTATGAACAGTTATAGGTGTAAAAACACGAACATGTAATTCATCTTACGGTAATTACAAATACATGTATACAGTATGAAGAAAAAATTATTTTATTAGACATGAAACAAACTGGAGCGTTACTACTTCATCTCTGAAAACATTCCGTCAGCAAATGGAAAGTGCCTTCTGCCGTTCAGGATGTGCCGCGCCCTGAAGCTGATTCCAATCGTTTTTCAATCTGAGCCTCGAAATATGCCTTGATTTTGTTTTCATCATGGATGATTGTGGAAATCGTACACTTTGCCAATTCGTAGTCTCCCTTTCGAAAGTAAGGCCGCCGTGGCAATTAGTTTCTCAGAGTTTGTTTTAACAAAGGCCTTTTCACTACTTTGTTGGGAAAATCTAGTCGTTATAATTAAGTTTACATGATAATGGTGTCAGGCGGCCCGGTAGTCCAGTGGTTAGCACGTCGGCTTCACAGTGCAGAGGTACCAGGTTTGATTCCAGCTCCGGCCTCCCTGTGTGGAGTTTGCATGTTCTCCCCGGGCCTGCGTGGGTTTTCTCCGGGTGCTCCGGTTTCCTCCCACATTCCAAAAACAAGCGTGGCAGGCTGATTGAACACTCTAAATTGTCCCTAGGTGTGAGTGTGAGTGCGAATGGTTGTTCGTTTCTGTGTGCCCTGCGATTGGCTGGCAACCGATTCAGGCTCCAGCAACCCCCGCGACCCGAGTGAGGATCAAGCGGCTCGTAAGATGAATGAATGAATGAATGAATGATAATGGTGTCTGTTGTAAGCAAAATAGGCAAATGGATGAATTTCGGGAAATGATAAATTTGAAATGTGAACGTTAAAGGGGTGTAAACATTATCAGGGCTAGGGGAAAAGAGGTCTGACTATACTGGCCACAAATAATATGGCTTCATTCTTTCGGGATTAACACTAAAGATAGGGCATAACTATTTGTGTATATCATTGAGCAATCTCCTCCGAAGTTGGCACGTTACAGTTATCTTGTGAATAACTTAGTGGTCAACTATATTATTTTAAAATGGGTTTCTAAAGTTATCCAACATACATGTAAAATAATGAAGTACATTATTTAAGATGAATAATAGTGTACATACGTGAAGTATCCCTTTCATTAAGACAAGTTGTCTTTATGCAAGTTGGGTTGTAAATATGTAACCTTTTGCAGTCACCGACTGACCCCAAATCATAAATGGAGCTATGTGGTGGCGTCAGAATCTTGCCTGCATTGTCAGCCATTGTGTTTCTGTATGATTGAGAAAAGAACACAAACATGTGTTCAAACTATGGCGGTGGTAAAATGGTGATCAGTTGACTGCTATCATACGAATACTCTCTTGTGTGTGTGCGTGTGTGTATGTGTGTGTGTGTGTGCGTGTGTGTGTGTGTGCGTGTGCGTATGTGTGTGTGTGTGTGTGTGTGTGTGTGTGTGTGTGTGATCGTTACTTCTCTGGACAATGTGGTTACAAGATACCTCTGAGCAGGCAGAGAAAAGCGGGGCTTTAAAGTTTTGGTAATGCACGCCGTGGTTTGTGTGTGTGTGTGTGTGTGAGTGTTTGTATGTAACCGGAGACAGTTATTAAATGTTTTAAAGCGCAGATGATCCAACAGGTGCCCTGGCTCACTGGCTCTGGTTCTCCCATCCTTGCTCTCTTGCCGTTGACGCCTATAATCCATCACAGCTCCTTATTGGTCTTTTCTTGTCCTGAGATATATTTTTAGCAACAAAGCTACATGACTCTACTGTTTGCACACACGCCCAAGCACATACATCCGCCACAGCTCTCTGATTGACTTTTTGGAAAATGAAAGATTAATACAGCAGTGCAACAAGGAGCTGAAAATAATTGGTTGATAATTCATTTGAAATTGTCGATGTATGCATCTATCGAAAATAATGGATGTATTATGAAGTCATATGCATCCTTCTGTCATCCGTTATTTCATGCCCTGACTTGCTGAAATGGTGTGCAGTGCCTTGGGGCCACCTGCTACTGAAACCCACATTATGCATTACACCGCATGCCTCTAAATTCAAACTCAACGTTCCGCAATGACAACTGAAAAACATGCTACAACTCAATAAAGTCCTAACTGGAAATGTTTTTCTTTCTTGGTTTCCTAAATGATTGAAGCACACAGTCAGTGACCACTTGATTTGGTATGCCAGTAAAACTGCCACAATGATAATATGTCCTACTGGTCTCCCCATCACTCCCCGTTAAAAAAACAAAACAATTACTGTATATGTTTTTGTTTGTAAGAATTGAGCCAGTTCAAATACTGTTACAGTAACTGTTTTTTGGATGACATTGAATGTCCATCCATCCATTTTCTTGACTACTTGTGCTACCGTCATAGATACATTGATGGATGAATGGATGAAAAAATGTCCTGACTTTTAGGGGTCCTCCTCCTAGGTCCAGGCGTGCACATGTGTGGACATGGCATCTTTGGTTTTCAAGACTATAATGTTAAATTTTGGACTATAAGGGCCTGGTGTCCACTTACGAGGACGTTTCATCAAGTAAAAAGATAATTCTTTCTTTTTACACTCATCAGGTCCCAAATAGCCTAAATATCAAAGAGAAAATAAAAATCAAATAAAAATGCATGCCTTGCAAGAGTTCGGGTCTTAGGAAGTTTTTAAGGAGATACTAACGTTGAGATGTCGAGTACTGTGACAAAAACACAATTTGAATGCTCTCCACACAGACATTTTCGGAGGAGGCTGGAATGATGGATGACTATGAATTACAATGACAGTATAAAGAAGCAATACCTGGTACCTTTGCATAGTATATGCAAATATTTGAGCTGAATTAAGATGATGGATCAGAGGTACATAATTGAACATATATACTCAAGTGCTTTGAATGTCATTGTATTGAAGTTGTAGTTAGAGATGGGGTCAGCAAATTGCATTGGGGTTTGTGTCCATTAGTAGTCTGTCATTTTGACTCATCTTTCTACGCTTATATTCTTCCACTGCGGGAAAATAATACAGTATTCAATATTGCTTTTGCAACCAAGGACCCAAATATCAAGTACACACACTTTTCTGCTCTAAGCAGCGGCTTGCCAACATGTCACATGAATACTAGGGCCACCACCATAGAGCAATTTGCACTTAAGTTGACTCCAGTTGTCACGTAGGGGACCAAAATCACACAGAGTGTACAGAGACCAAAGAAGGTGAAAGGACAGTGGAAAACATGGTCACACTCTCTTTAGTCAGCACTACCCACTACTTTCCATCATCAAGAGAGAATGATGGGTAAAGAGAAGGAGTGGTGGTGAAACAAGAGAGTGAGAGAGTAAAGAGAGAGAGAAAAAGAGGAAGCGTGTGGGGTGCTATGGATTAACTGTCCTTCATGCCGAAAATATACATCCCCAGGCACTTGGTGTTGAATTATTAATTCAAATTTGTCAGAAAAAGAATAAGAGGCGTCTATTGACGGGGAGACGGGCCCTTTAATGAGACCATTAAAGGAAAGGCTTCCCACAACAGGCACCTTACCGACTGCTGCAGGAGTTTTGGGAGAGAGCGTGTGGGGTGGATTGTGGGTGAGGTACTTGACCCCCCAATGATTTTCTGTCACTTCATCATAAACAAGAAAGGTTGACTTGCCCCTGCACCCGGCAAGCCCTCTCACAGCTACTAAACAAATCGTGTGTATAATTAGCCGAGGGGCGCAAAAGTGCACTGAATGTAAACAAGGTTAGAGAGAGCACGACGGTATCATTTGCCACTATATTGGTTGAAGAAGAGGGGAAGATTATTTGACTGCACTTGAAGTGTTTTTAATGTTTTGTCAGGGACATCCGGTATAAAAGGACAACCAACATTGTAGAACCAAGTCACAATATGACCAGTTCAAACTGCAAATACAGTCATAGAGATGTTGCTGACAGTGTGAGTCAGTTATTAACTTTACAAAGGCAGGGTTTTTTTCCTCCCAGCATTTGGATATGACTTTATTGTGAATGTTTACATCATGAAGTATCCAGTGAGCATACTGGAAGTGTGCTCATGGTTGGACAAATCCACCATTGCCAGTCTTGAACTATCAGCCATTGCACATAACTGTGCTTTGGACAGTTGAGACAGAATTGAGGTAAGAGAGCGTTGACCTTTGGGTGCATCTCAGATCAGCACCGTATTTCACTATTGTAGTTATTCCAGGAAGGTAAAGTAGATAAGAAGCAAGAAGATCAGAAGGACCTTGAAAAAACAGTGGGTTCATTGCTGATTCGGGATGGTGAGTGTCCCGCTGGCAAATTGATTTTCATTATGCTGAGACAATGTGATATTTTCTTTGAACTCAGCATTAAAAAGGAGGCAGCCTCTATGTCATCATGCGACTCGCCAGACTTGTCATCTAAATTGCATTTCGTTATTTGTCTGATAATCTTATATGAGGCCAAATCCAATCCAGATGCATTTGACAGGAAGTACTCTTTCTGCTGAATAGTTTTTTACTTCCAATGTCTCTTCCACTTGCAACAAATTGAGAGCTGAAAGTCAAAACCCAGAACCTTCGAACTGTGAGGCAGACGTGCTAACCAACAGAAACTCAGCAATGAAATAAATGTTGAAATAATGTATCCTTTTCCGACTGGAAACTCCCAGTTGGACCTGTCTCTTGAAGAAAGGCAAAGACAGAACAGAAGCATCTGATCCAGGATGTAAATTAACTTCAGGAGAAATCCCAAGCACCTTGCAGCTAGCATAGACAATGAGGAAGCTCTTCTGTCTCGCTTCCTCCAGCACAGAGCGCCTTCTCGCTTGTTTATTTTATCACACCTCAGGCACTTTTTTGCCTCCGTTCCATCTCTTGACCCCTCTCAATTGACTTACCGAGCCCACCAACCTGTCCTTGGGCGACAGAACAGAACAGACCGCACCGCTACATTTAATAACAACGGCAATGTTGTCAACCAAGCTGTAGATTTGACCTAATATATCCCCAAATGGGCTCCACTCGATTCTCTTTCAAAGCTACCTGACATCACACCTCTTGACTGGTTTAACGGGAAGTTTTGATGGCTGGATAGACAAATTGAGCCTTCGTATTTGATTCTGACATGCTGACAAATGCGTGTCCCCTTCGATGGCGTGTTGTGTGAGAGAAAAGAAGTGTGAGAGGTTTGTAATTATTTATTGCTCACACAGAGGATCGTCAGCCCCTGGACGTTGGGCGGGATACTAGCTCCAGGGCATGTGGCTATAGTACGTTACTGTAACGAGAGAATGACAGTGGAGGATAGTCTGTGTTCAGAGCCTAATGAGGCTTTTTCTTGAATGTCTAAGAAGTCTGAGTGTGATATTTGTCAGGTTCTTACAGCCTATTAAATATAGATGAGTGCTTTCAAGGGCATTTGAGGCTGTTTGCCTGTTTTCCCAAATTAGTCATTATAGGCCAGACTCCACTCAAAATACAACACAATAATTAACTATAAAAAGCCCAAAAGGTCAGTCTGAGAAGTAATTCCTGCTTATCCCAAAGCAAACTGCTTTTTAGTCCAGACCACATTCTGATACAGAGTGAAACCTTTTAACTTTCTCAAGCTCCAATGTTTCTCTTCCGTGTTTCAGAGTCCTCATTCACGGAAAGTAAAGGGTCACCAAAAACCTGATTCTCCATCTATTTTCCATATCACTTGTCCTGTTCAGGGCGATGAGTGAGCTGAGGCCCATCTGACTCAGGCCGAAAGGCAAACTACTTCCTGGACTGGTCGGCAGTCAGTCACAGGGCAGATCTACCGGTACACAGTCAGTGTCCCTGAGTGGTAATGGCAAAAACGGAAGTCCCCATCAGTTCATGAGGTGAACACAAAATAATACGTGAAGGGGTTTCAAATATTTTGGTTAATCTTTTTAGTGGAACCTGGCCTATAATGCATTTTCTATCACTTCCCGGGTCATGTGGAACCCGAAGCATGTCACAACTGATGGTGTGGGCAATGCTGTGGCTGCTCAGTATACAAACTGATTGGTTGGCAGCAGTAGTTTAGTCAGGAACTGGGAGTGATCAGTACCTGAGGTAATTAGTAGGTACATTTTTGGGACTGTGCACAATGGGCTGCGGCACGCCCCGCGGCCATCATGAGGATAAGCGGATTCGATAATGGATGGATGGATGAACACGTAAATCTACAACACATCTGTATTTAGATGTTGGTCATGATGGTGACGGTTGGAGCGCTCATTACATTTTAGGGGGGTCGTGGGGGGAGCAACCGGGCTGTACACATTAGTTGAATCATGATTTTTGCGATTATTATTAGTCATAGTATATTTTTGACCATTCCTGATGTTTGATTGTCTGATTTATAATTTGCAAATTCTTAATTGACTGCTCACTATTTACTTGATGTGTCAGTTTCTTCATTAAAGGTCAAGATTCTCTTGTTTAGAGCTCGATGAGATGACTCAATCTCTTGTCATGTGCTGAGTGCGTCCGTGTGTCCCTTTAGTCTCCAGCAATCTGAATCTGACAGAATCCTAATTAATTGTTAAGCATCGCACACAGCACCAGTCGTACGCCCGTTTTTTTTTTTTTTTTTGTGGCTGAAAAGGAATTCCCCAAAAGGGAGTCTGAGGAAAACAAGTGAGCGGCGCTCTCCAGGGTGCGACGCGTTTGCTGGTAAGCATAAATAGAAAAGATCTTTAATGGCCTAATGGCGCGGCACAATCTCCTGCTGAGGAAAGCTGCATGTTCATGTGAATTGTAAGTAGAGTATTGATGGGAAGTGAGGGGAATGTAGTCCAAATGCGTGTGTGTGTGTGTGTGTGTGTGTGTGTGTGTGTGTGTGTGTGTGTGTGTGTGTGTGTCCAAGTAGGTGTGTATGGGTTTGCTTATCTCCCAAGTTTATGGTAGCATATGTTTCCAGCAGGTGGTTAAAGAAATTGCGATATTCTGCCACAAACCCAGTGACTGGATCAGGGCACTGTACCGTTAACTCAGTGGGCCACTGAAACGATGACATCAGCCACGTGGCTGTTGGTCCTTTGCCCCATAGGTTTATTTGTTTCGAATGCCCCTGCGGCCTTATTTCTTAGCGCCACATGTACCAACACACGGACGTCACCAACTGTTACCACTGAGCCCTGACTTGGTCCCTTTAACCCACTCAGAATGAAAGGTCATCTGGTTCTCGTTTGTTGACGCCCTCAGTTCTGATTGGAGCTAAACTGCTTGGTGGATTAATAATGAATAAAGTAGCAGAGGACATTGTTGACATGATAACAACTAAAGTGAGATGCAATAAAGAGGCCCGGACTCTGATTCAAGTCCTCTTGAAAGGGCCGCGGTTGTAGTAAAAGCTGCTCCGACTTTGATAGGCTCATATAAAGGCCTGTTGGAAGGCCAGAGCCTGATGGCGGAAGTGACTTGTTTGTCTACTGGTTTACTGACAGCGCTTGACTCAATATCTGTTTATGGCCCACCAGCTTTTATGTGTTGTTTTGAAACCCAGAGGGAAGCACATGTTGTGACATTTGAAGGGATTCGCGATTCGCGCAGCATGTGACATGGACGTTTATTGATTTGGGACACTGAAAGTGAAAGAACATGGATTTATTTTGCCATGTTGCCCTGACAGATAGCTGTTTGTACAAGGAAGTTGTGATGGTAAATTGCGGTGCGATGAAGGAAGAACGAGAAAATATCGTCTTTGAGAAATTGAATCAGGACACCCATACCATATTTGTGTTCAAGGTGGAGTCAGGCACTTGAATTAGTACATGTGTAGTGTGTGGAAAATCAGGACTTTGGAAACTCTAAAGTTGAAGACTACTACTCCTAAGTTTGTCCAAAGAAAACCATGAAATGGTAGTACTGGAAAATGGCACTTGCTCCAGAAGAAGCAAAAAAAAAAAAAAAAGATAAAGATGAATAGGCTACTGTATAAGTACATCAGAAAGTGTGTGTGTGTTTAGGGGTGGGGAGTATGTTAAAAATCACTGTTTCATTGGAGACAGCATATTGAAAGTAAGATATTATGCAGATTCAGACTTTAAATCTTTGTACATTTTACTTATACTGTAGCACCAGTTAATTTGTTCCACATGTATGACAGTTAAGCAAAAGTTGAACCTTTCCAACATCTTGGGTTGACCACTTTCAGAACAAGTGTGTTTCATTCAACTCACCAGGAGAGTAACATGAATCCAGTGAGATGACATAAGCAAAATATGCTGGTGTTTGTTGCATGTTTGAAATAATTTAGGATACAATGGCAGGAATGTCCTTCTCTTCAACTAATGTGGTAAAATAAATTAACTTCAATTACCCGTAGGAATTTTTTACTCGTCAAAAGTTTGAACATCATAGAAACTTTGTCATGATATTCAAATTTTTGACGAGTGTCAGTATATGTAGATTCCACACATACTGATACTCGTGAGGAATCTACCTGGTATCTGGTTAGCACGTCGACACAGTGCAGAGGTACCGGGTTGAGCATTTTGCATGCAGCAATGGCTGTTCGAAAGTGCTCTATAAATACTGTTGACTTGACTTGACTTGATTTGAGTTCCAGCTCCGGCCTCCCTGTGTGGAGTTTGCATGTTCTCCCCGGGCCTGTGTTGGTTTTCTCTGGGTACTCCACACTCTAAATTGTCCCCGGATGTGAGTGTGAGTGGGAATAGTTGTTCGCCGATGTGTACACTGCGATTGGCTGGCATCCAGTTCAGGGTGTACCCCGCCGATTGGCCAAAGACAGCTGGCATAGGCTCCAGCACTCCCTGTGGCCCTTGTGAGGATAAAGTGGATCAGAACATGGATGGATGGATATATGCCCATCATTCTCCTATATGTCCATCTGTTCCACCTGCATACAGTCCATTTATAATATATGTGTCCTCGCCTCAAGATACAAAAATACAGAAAAGGTGACACATTGTTGAAATTAATTAATTTCCTTTGGGAATTTTCTGTTAAATCTGAAGAAATCTAAGGGAGAACAGCATTCCGGGAATGGACTGCGTTCGACTGAAGAGGTTTCAGTGTGTGAGTTAGTGTGTGTTACCTCAGGCAGGCTGTAGGAGAGAGCGTGGGGGCGGTGGGGGGGGGGGGGGGGGGGGGGGCGCAGTCTAACAGTGTAAAAACACACTTTGGCAGCGTGATAACATCTAGTTTTCAAGTCTAATTAAAAGGCACAGCGGGTTCGGAGAGGAGAAGTGTATGTGCGCATGTGTATGTGTGCGTGCATGTTTGTGTGTGTGAGCTTTTTCAGTAAGTCACTGGCTTCAGTGTGATCGCCCATCAAATGGAACAATGTACCTCAGGGTTTCTATTTGAGTAGTCGGACGCAGCACTGCGATGAACTGTGGTTGTTTTATGTGTAACAAAAAATATAGTTGATAATTAGTCCCACTGTGACTGAACGATGAGAAAGAAGAAGAGGAAGGGAGGGAGCGAGCGAGAGGAGTGGCTGAGGTGAGGGGGAGGTAGAAAAGAAAAAGGAGAGCACTTAGCACACTTAATGCTTCGACCTGACACTGTCTAGAGATGAGTGATGGACTGCTTCGTTTTTTGATATGAGCTTTCTTTTTTGTCTCTTTCGCTCTCATGATATACATTGCATTTATTATGGCCACATCCAAATTGGGAGCTTGCTCTTTTCTTTAATCTTATTTTTGACTCATCACATTTGCAAATTGTAGACAGAAAGCAAGCCTCTTGTATGGAAACCTTCATTCATTATTTTTTCAAAAGGGCCGCTCATAGTAATTAGCAATTAAAATGGAGTCTTTTTGCCTCACTTTCACCCTAATCAACTTGACAGAGAGAAGTACTTAACTCTCTGTGGTAAGCCCCTACGATCCACACATGCCTGCACACATACTGTACAAGCGCGCGCATACACACACACACACACAAATATTAATTCATCTTAGTTTTTATGTTGCCGCAGATGTTAAACTAAACAACAAAGACAATGGCAGCCATCCAGTGGCCATCAATGACCAGAACACACACTTGCGTGCATGCAGACACACATGCACATTATTGGAAGAATATGAAGCTAAATTCACTAGAATCGCTTGGAGCTCATAAATATCCTTTGAATTTCAACTTTTTAGGTGCCAATTTTAGAAGGCCATATGACATCATCCGGGGTAAGGTACTTGACCATTCCATGTTGTGCGTGCAGGTATCATGTTACACTTGAAACATGTTCACATTGCATGATTTCTTAAGGTATTACAATGGGACATAAAATGGTATCAATATTTGTGAAATAATGTGATCTCTTGTCAGAGGACTGAAGGTTTGATGGAACTTCGATTTATAGTACCCACTTAGATTTTCATCTACGTAGTCTTCCGGTAGCGCTTTAGTCTCTTTTTTTTTTTTTTGGTTTGTTTTGTTCACGTCTGGCTTTTGCGCTTTCAAGGTTATCCTGTTGAGACAAAACCACCATGCATAACCGACAAATTTATGCGCAGCCACCAGATAGTGAGGGGCGGGGTTTGCAGTCTGGTGTCAGCGCTGGATAGCGTCTGTCCAGGAATCTCCCGAAATTCCCGATGTGCACCAGGTCCCTGCTTAAGTCGATGGGAGAATCCACGTGGCCAACAAAGTGGTCAGATTTGCAACTTTTCTGATTTACGCACATGTGAAAATATGCCCCATAGTGAACAGTGAGTACACCCAGGCATTTGTTCTTCATAAAGTAGTGAACTTGTTATATAACCAGGCTTGGGCATCGATAATGGCAAATCGAATGGAACCGGGACTAAAATTCTGGCTCTCCCGCAATCATTCAGATTTTAATCTCAATTCTGAGTTAGCTGGGGGGAAGACGCACAAATGAAAAAAGTAACCCCTGATAGCCGCTCCCACTGCTGAAACTGACCCAGCACCTTTATTTTTATTTTTTTGCCAAGGATGAGAAAAGTGTCCTTTGCAAGGAGGGATTGAGCTCGAACTTTCCTTACCTCCCTCTACATTTTCTGCAATGGTATGCCTCCAGCAATGTTGGAACTGTTTTGGAGTTGCCTTTTTGTTCCAGTGTGATTGCCCCACTGCAATGTCTGTAGTGACAGGGTTGGATGAGAACACCTCTGGGGTGAAATGGAACAGAGATTGGGAGCGAGGCCCTTTTTGGGGTCCCACATCTGTAACCTCTGACCTCGCACATGTTCTTTTAGCCACACGGACAACAGCTTCCACAGACACACTCCAAATATATATCGTCTCGAAAATCCTTTGAGATCTGGCAGGTAAAAAAGATGGCAAAAAGATGATGAGCCTTTCGTCTGAAAGTTTAAAAGTAAATCAGGAACTTTTCTTTCATGCACCCTTAAATTGATTTTTTTTCCAATTCCTCGTTGACCTGCATATACTGTGCCTGTAGTCTAAGGCCCTATTAGTGCTTGGGAGCAATGCTGGTGCTGGTCCAGAAGTGTGGCAGCGGGTCACACAGCTGAGCGACAGCAGGAAAAAGCATGTCGTGTTTGTTTGGAGTCCCTCTTTGTCACCCCCTCCTACTGCCCAGCCCACACCCCCACACACACACACACATACGCACACACACACACACACACACACACACACACACACACACACACACACACACACACACACACACACACCCTTTCCTGTCCTCTTCTTGGCCTTATTTAGCCCCTCGTCGTGTCACACAGAGGTCACGGTGAGCATGCACACACTACTCACCAGCCATACTGCACGCACCACAAAAGCAGATGCAGACATGCATACAGATTGCAAATAGCATGGTAGAGTGCATCATAGATGGAAGTGCCTTGAAGGAGCTGATTCTCATACTCTTCTAGACCTCATTAGCTGCTGATTTATCCCCCCCCCCCCCAACCCTCCTTTCTCCCTGCTAATGCTCTGAGTAGCGTGTGTGTGGGTTTGTGTGTGTTAGAGAGTCATACAATGCAAGCAAGGAAGACAAATGGTGTGTATTTCCAAGGATTAGTGTCTGATTATACATGCGTCTGAGAAGTGAGAAAGATCAAGTGCGAGCAATGGGATGTGGGCATGTGCGTGTGTACATTTGTGTGTCCATACCATGTAATTATACATGCGTGTGCGTCTGGAGGTGTCAAAGAGAAACAAGCACGCTGTTGTTACGCATTAACCTACATAAGCACATCCAACCTGAGGTCAAACAAATTAATAAATGAATCACGCAGATGCATACGCACACACACACACACACCCGTGCGAGACAGTGGATGTGCCATCTCATTAAAAATTCTTCAGCCCTGCACTTCATGATCATGACTAGGACACACCGTGCGGTGGTCCACCATTATCCATTTAGCACTTTTTCCACTTGTCTTGCAATAATCTGCGAGAGCCCCCTGTGAGCTTATTATTGTTATTGCCGAGGAAAAGCGCTTGTGGCGGCACTCACAGGTAGGATTTGGGGAGGAAAAAAAAAATTACATTTGCACAAGGAATCAACAATCTACACCGAAAACACTTGCACTTTTGTTGCACTCGCCAAATGTTCACTTCTTCGAAAAGTCATTTATATTTTCTGACATTGTTTTGATATGACAAAAAAAAGGTGGCTGTAAGTCTGCCCTACATAATTTATTGACTCACGAGGATTGAATCTCAGGAGGACAACCCCCTTTTTTTCCTGCCTTCACCTGATTCCTTCGACACGGCTGTCCCGAGAGATAGCTGTCAGCAAAATAAACAGAAGAGAAGTGTTACTTTGAAAATCCTCAAAGCAAAATTTCACTGTGATAAAGTCAATTCATTACCGTGACAAGGTTTAGCGGACGAAATGTGGACTGTCGAAGGGTGTGGTTTTTATGGCGTATGTTTCCCATGCAGTGAAAACGCAATGGTCGGGTGAAATTAAAGGGCTTTGAAATTCTATGTGGATCTGACTTTTTTGTCTCTTCTCATGTCGGTAGATGTGAAGAACCTGGAGAACTTCCACCTTGTAGAGAGCGTCCAGGAGCAGGTGAATGCGGCGCTGTTGGACTACGTCATGTGTAACTACCCGCAGCAAACGGACAAGTTTGGTCAGCTGCTTCTGCGGCTGCCAGAGATTCGAGCCATCAGCCTGCAAGCCGAAGAATATCTTTACTACAAGCACCTGAATGGCGACGTGCCCTGCAACAATCTGCTCATTGAAATGCTCCACGCCAAGAGAGCTTAGGAGGGGAACTGCACTACCGGCAACGCAGCTGCTGCATGGACACGAGGAGTCAGGCCGCAGCCCCAAATCTTCTACTTTTATTTAAATCCACCTAGCCCTGAGTCAATTGCGTGAAGAATGGCAGAGTAAAACCTCGAGAACTTTGAACAAAAAAAAAAAAAGAAAAATACACAAACTGAGCGTGCGCGCATATGAACGAGGGGAAAGAAATGCAGACACATGACACAAAGAGGAACACTTGAACTAAATAAGGACTCACTGTTTATTACCACAGTGACTCTAACAAAGGACGATTGCTTTTGGGAACGTGGAGTTGTGTTTAAACTTTTCTTTTAGCTCTGGTTGGTACTGTACAGACGGCATTCATGTGGTCAACCAAAGCGGACTCTTACCTGCGATCACTGAACTCATCGATACGGCAGTGGCAGCTTGACCTGACCAAAAATGTGAGAAATGACTGTTGAAAAAGAAAAGACCCGCAATGGAATGCCCCTCAGTGATCAAAACAGTCCTAGTTCAGTAACAGAAATAATTTGGAGGGTCACCTTATGTGACCCCCCCCCCCCCCCACCCCCGAGTCCTTTTATTAAACCATGTACTTCATTCAGAAGATCGAATGTTAAAAACATATAGTTAATAATATCAGCTAAAACGATTGTGTATTTCCATTTTTCTTGCAAAAAAAAAACACCCTTAATTTTACAATTTTACTACAAAAAAAAATGGAACGAGACAACCTGTGGTTTTGGATGTGGTTCTAGCCAGCCTTTGCCCAGGAAGACCAAAGCTTGCTGCAGAAGAAGGAAATGACACGAAACCTTTATAATCAGTATTATTTCATAAAAGAAAATTCCAAAAAAAAAAAGAAAAAAAAGAAAAAAAGGAAAACATATATTGTGATGTCACAGTTATGTGAGTCTTGCCTTATTTCATTACCATGCTAGCTAACTGCAGATGTGAATGAAAATATGTACAAATATATATATATATATATATAAAGTATTAATGTTGGAAAATAAAAAAAAAAACAAGAATTGCGGGTGTTTACATTCATGTGGTAATATGGGAGACAACTGTGATGACGCATTAATTGCAAAGCAATGATTTCCTAAAAAAAAAAAATGACATAATCGACATGGGGAAAAAAATTGGTTGCTTTCTTTATTGTTGTTGTGCGTACAGTGTTTTTATTTGACTTTTAATCAGTACTTAAATTATGTCGTGAGACACTAAAATCATTGGGGAATCACACATAAAATATTAATTTCTACGTCTACTGGCATTGAAACATCTCTGTGTCTGTTAAGTATTGCTGTATAGGTTTTAGTTTCTTGGTCCACTTTTTTTTTGTACAACTTTTATTCATTATTTACAGTGCTTTACCTTTTTGATGTACAGAATGTCACTGGTTACACGTAATAATGAAGATAATTTATTGCGTCTATTGGTTTCCATCTTTGTGTTACATGACGTTAAGGTTTCGGCGCCACAATAAATTTGTCTACTGTAGAATGGTCTTGTTTTGTTTTTATAAACTGGGCCTGGAGGAAGGAATTTCAATACATGTGCGCACACACGCTTCATGAACGTTCCCGAGTGTCTTGATAGAACGTCTGTGACATGCCTTGGTCAAATGCACCTCACTTCATCGTAAATCATTCCAAATGAGACACTGCTCACGCCACCCCACCCTCTCCTGCAGCGTGGGTCGTCAACAAGAAAGTCTGTTTTCATCACATGTGAAAAACGCACCAAAAAAATATATGAATTGATATAAATGTATTTGTAATTGAATATGGAGACAGCAGAAGTTGAGTCGCGAGGTTCATTTGATAATCTAGATTATGTTGAGATGACTCTGACTTTGTGAAATCGTGTATGTGATTGTGTGTGTGTGTGTGTATGTTTCAGCACTATCCATACTAGCAAAAAATGCAGGAAAAAGTCCTCACCAGCACCGATGAACATCCAGGGTATGGACATAGAGAGGGTGACCTCCTACAAGTACCTCGGTGTTCTTCTCAACGACAAACTGGACTGGTCTACAAACACGGACACCCTGATTAGGAAAGAACAGAGCCGACTCTTCCTACTCAGGAAACTGAGGTCTTTTGGGGTTCAGGGGTCACTCCTTAAGACGTTCTATAACTCGGTGGTGGCCTCGGCCATCTATTATGGCATTGTCTGCTGGTCAGGCAGCATCTCGGCCCGGGACAGAAAGAGACTGGAGCGACTGGTCAGGAAGGCCAGTTCTGTCCTGGGTTGCTCCCTTGACACTCTGGAGGAGGTGGGCAACAGAAGGATGCTAACTAAGCTAAAAGCTATGATGGCCAGTCCCTCCCACCCCCTCCAGGCCGCCCTGACAGCACTTGGTAGCTCCTTCAGCCAGAGACTGTTACACCCGCGCTGCAAGAAGGAGAGATACCGGCGCTCGTTCCTACCGACTGCTGTCAGGCTGATGAATAAAAAATAACAATCATAATAATAATAATAATTTTTATCCATTTGTGTTCATATTGTATTTAATTGAAAGATGTTTGTTGTTTTGTTTTTTCTCTTTCTCCTTTCTTCTTTCTACATACATTCTTGCTGCTGGAGGCTGTAAATTTCCCCATTGTGGGACGAATAAAGGATATCTTATCTTATCTTATCTTAAAACACAAAACATGTGCACCAACATACAGGTATGACCTTGTTGACATGTTTTTAATTTTTTTTTTTAATTGTCATTCTACGAGTGGAGCAATATTGGAGAACTTGAAAGGCAGAATTTAAGAACACATTTGCTTCTTTGCGGACTGGCCCCCTTCACACGGCACATTGCTACTCATTGCGATATGCAGAGTACATTTTTATTTGGACGCTATTTCTTTCATTGTTTTTGACTGAGATGTGCGACACTTTTTTGTACGTAAAAACACAATTTCTGTAATCATTTTATTTCATACATTGTACACCGGGATTCATTTTACATCAAGTTTTGGAGTAAGATGACAATTAAAAGGGATCAGTTAACAGTTCTATCATGTATTTTACATTATCATACACAAAGACTTCCCAAAAATGCTCCATAATTTCATTTTAAAAATCCAAACTTCCTCACACAATTTGACACAGAGCCCTGATGAAAAAGTGACTAATCAGGTTCAGATTTACAAGATGTTTAGTTCATATTGTGTCACTAGGTAAGGTTAGGCCATGGTAAAATGGAAACAACGATCGCACGCACGCACACAGAAACAAAATCATGCAACAATTTCAATTCAAAGGTCCTCATTTGAGTCGTCAGGCTCTTTCTATGATAAAGTTGAAGGTCTTCGAGATGAGAAGCACGAAGCAGTCAACTCCAGCTCCAGGGGGACATGGAGACTACAACCAGCTGGTGATGCTTCCACTTGTGCAGGCGACAGCTCCTGTGTGGGAGGAGGTCGGACTATTTGCATTTAAGAACACAACAGGTAGTTGGTACTAAGAGTGTACCGTCAACCACATAAAATGTCCTTTTTTTTTCTTTTTAATCAACTGTGTGTTCTTCATGACAAGCTTTACGTCACAACTCAGGGAATGTTGACATATTATCCAACATCCAGCTAAGGCGAAAGAAACAGAAGTGACAAAATCACAAAGGTAAGGTCAAGAGTAAAAGGAACCAAGCTAATGAATGACACAAACAGAAACTGCCTACACTACAAGATCAAGCATTGAAATATACGTATTTTGTGCTGGTTCGTCCACCAACGTTGCCAAACTCGAAAGTGGTGAACTGGGGTCACTGTGGCAATAACCGAAACAATATTATTTTAAATACGAGTCACTTGCATTTTTTTTTTCTTAAGGTGCTCTCTCAAGTTAATTTGGCAACTGCACAAGCATTTCTGTATTATAGTGTTTAATATAATTTATCCGGGAAGATTTTTTTTTCTTGAAAGTTATATATTTTGAATGCCTCCTTTGTCGGAATATTCTCACAAAATAAAAATAAGAATATCAAATAAGAATTAAGTACTGTATAGAAGAAAAATGCTCAAGTATCTTTAGGAATAGTATGCGATCCGCTGTATGAAATTATTCTGGAGCAAAATTTCAAACTTGAAATATCGCGTGTATTATTGCTGAGAATAATAGAGCATAATTGATAGGGAGATTCAAATGCGCTTTATGAAACCCACATTGCCTAATTAAAAAAAAGTAAAACATCTTCACCAATAATACTTATCCAGTTCTCCTTTGCTGATACAAATAGAGACTGACTGACCAGACCTTCCCATGTTGACACACACAGTAAAGACAGTAAAGGATATCTGGTGAAACAATCCTAGTGGCACGTAACTGGTCACGATGCACATCCATGCACATTCATGCTCAAGTCGAGCCTGCTCCAACCCACTTTACCTGAGTTGTGTGGTACACTCAGGACCAGCCGCCATTCAAACACAAGAACACAAGCCACACAACATACAGACAAACCACACTTCACAGGTGGACATTTTTTTTTTTAGTTTTCCGCAGATACAAATGTTTTCAAATTTGAAGCTGGAATACTTGAAGAAAATCTGAAATGAGAACTCCACCCATGAAAAGGCCTGAGCTGAAACTTGAACCCAGAAACTGTAACTCTGAAGTGACATACAAAGCTAAGTGCATGTGCCAATCTTTGACAGTTTGGGGCATTTTTTACTTCATGGCCGGGTTGCCAAAAATATATTTATTTTTTCATTCAAGAAAACAAATGGATTGACTGATCATGGGATAGATATGTTCTCATGTAGCATAATGCATGCCGGGCAGTCAGAGTTGGGAAAGTAGCCAGCTCCACAAGCCCTCTCTTGGAGCTTGGCTTGCAGAGCCCGGCCTCTTACTCCATAAATGCGTTCAACCTGCCTGCCTTCACTCGCCCTGAATTTGTATAAATAATGTACATGAATTTATCTGCACACTCTAACAAGTGCAGCCTCGGGTAAAAATATTCAGAAATGCATGTGGTGTGCGTCCCCGAAGGTGGACATCAGCTCTTGACTGACCGAGTGCAAAGATAACCACGTAGATAGCGAGGAAAAAAAAGAGGGACACACACACACACACACACACACACACACATTAATAACTTGCCGAAAGCAACATAACACTCAGCTCACACACACACACGCGCAGATGTAACGCTGTCAATTTCTAAACAGGCTTTCCTTCCCATCACACAAACAGCCCCAAGTTGTGTCGGCCAGTGTTATTGTGAAGCTTTTAAACGCGTCACTCATGCTCTCGCGCACTTTTGCACGGCCATGCGGCAGGGTGACACAAACAGCAAATGAGGGTACAAGCGAAAGACAATTTACCATCGGAAGTGGATTTCTGGTTTGCTGGGGATCAGCCGAATGATGACAATTTATTCAGAAAGTGGATTCATTGACAGTAAAATGTGATGGCTTGAGAGCTAAGAATGTGCACAATACCCCACCTCCCAAAAAATGCATTTGTAACAAAAATAATCTATTGCCATAATTAAACCCTTTCAGGGACAGCGGTTACGACAGTGAACAGCCTATCATGTAATCAGTTAACAGGTTATCATTGTCGGTGGATGAAAGGGTTAAAAAAACAAATTGAAGGCGTTAGGAAATTATTTTTAGGAAATAAATAACTATGAATATATGTTTCTTTTCCATTTTATTTACTAACTACATTACACTGCCTTGTAAATCAAGGCCTACTTTAATGTTTTTGAAAACAGGCCCAGACTTAGTCTACTACTTACGTCATGTCATGGTCACACTGGAATTTCCTCTGTGGCATTTATTATTGGTAACATTGTTGAGTTAGCGCTCGCGTTGCTGCTAATGTTACCGTTTGGAGTCGTGTGTATTGGCTTGTAGAAAAAAAAAATGAAAATAACACGTGCCAAAACAAGATTTTTGAGCATGAGAATTTCTTCTTTGACGCAACGTGGAAGTTCACAAATGTAGTTGGGGGGGCGGGGCGGTTGTACTTTACAAGCCTAAGAGTAAAAGGCATTTATCAAAAGGTTTTTTTTCTGACATCAAAAATCTCATAACATTTTAACTGAGTAAATGTTACCAAAAAATAAAAATAAAATCCCTCATCTCCCTCCTTGTTAAAACTGATGGAGGCTGACCGAGACTGAAGAGAAAGAGCAGAAATCTTCAGAGAGCCAATTAGCCAACTTTCAAATCGCTAATAGCAGCAGTACCTTTTGTTTGCCCACCTGATGGACAAACTTTACACATGTAAAGACTCAATGAATAGGTGAGCATTGTTAATGGGAACAGCCGCCATTGTGACACAAAAGCATCACGGCGGCACGCAAAACAAACACACAAAGGTTGGGAAACGGAATGGTTTGAAGGCCGCTGCCGTTTCATTTCAAAGCATGCATTATACATCATTGTGCATAAAGAGGAAGCCTGCAGCATTATGATGCTCCCCCCCCCCCTCCTGATGATTATCCTTTATAAGTAATTATAAGGAGAGCGATAGAGGGAGGGGGGGGAAAAAAACAACTTTTAAGCACCTGAACCTCGCTGCCAGCATTCCATTAATTGCCTACACAATAGGGGGAGCCTTTAGAGATTTTTCAATTTCAAAAAATAAGGAGCACACATTCAGTGCTCATGTTATACCGGCACTTAAATCCTACAGAGCTCATAAAAAAAGGACTCAAGGTTGCATCCAATTGAAAGCCTCCAACTACAGCCACTTCAGAAATCCATTTAGCAAGCAGGGGGTTAGAACATCTAATTCAATAGGAGTTGCTCTGTTAAAACCGTTGCACCAATGTCTTTTAAAAACAAACGCGCGCACACACACACACACATGCACACACTTTGAGGAACGCGCACTTCCCCTGTGTTTGCTTGGCTCCATTGTGGAAAAAATTAACCCAGCACATAGAGAGAGCAAGACACAAAGGCATAATCTTGCCAAGGCTCAGTTGAGTGGCGAAGGTGAATGCTTCACTGCATATAGAATCTTGACCTTTGCCTCGAGCGTGTCAAAAAAAGAAATAAAATGTAAAAAATAAATCCCTACATGCGGGATCGACAAAGGTCTGCGGCGTCTGTCAGAAAACGACTACCTGAGTGTCACTACATGCATTATCATTGATTCCTTTAATTCTGTGCAAGTCATTTTGGAAATTAGACGAACCTATTTGAAAAGAAACACTTTTTTAAACATTTTATTTTATTGTTATTTTTATTTTTTATGGCTTGACAATTGCTAAAGCAAGAGGACATTTGCCTTGTCATGGAAAACGACCTTACTGCCTCTGCACTTGCCTATTTGTTTTGTTTTGTTTTTTTTTGAGGGGTTTTCTTGCACACCATTGCTTTTTTTTTCTACTGATTTCCCATCAACATTTACAGCCAGTATATTTTGCCGACAATCTCCACATTGATGGGGCATTCATAAAACAAACACCTCAGTCAAACAGTTTGCGAGGATCAATCTCTCGCGTTCACATCAAACTAAAGAATATGACCTAAGGATGCTATAACAAAGAATAAGTCCACTACAGAAGTAAAATTTAAAAAATATGCATAAAATGTATTTATAATAATGCAAACGACTAACAGGAAGGAGATCAAACTAAACTTTACCTTCTTTGAGCTAATAATTCTCTGAAACACAGTTGAGAAATTTCACTGACTGATTTTGAGGTCTGGCAAAATTTTCTTGATCTTTAGTTTTTGAGTGTTTATGATAACTAAGAGATTCCAAAGGGATAATTTGAGTCCGGTGCCAAAAGTCCTTGATGAAATCGTTTTATTGAATGTTGTATCAGGATTTATCACATCAGTGTAAGAACTTGGTCAAGACAAAAAAAATAAAATAAAATATGGTTTAAAACAATAGCCCAATATGGCAAAGATATGAATTGGCGTACGATGAAATAACTTTTGTTGTACAATAATGTCTGAAGTCAGTGCATGTTCCCTCATGCCAAAATGAATGAACCCAGTGGTAGGGGAAAAAAATGATGTTCAGCAGAATGAACTGGAGATGTGTGACGGCCTGAAATCGCCTCCCATAAAACCAGAAGATTTCAAGTCCCAAAGGAGCAACAACGGCCTTGATCTGTGTGACCTACCGCTGTAGAGCGGAGTAATCAACAGAGAGCGGGACCATAAGCCGTCACATGCGTGGTCTTGACACTTCCACGCATAACATCCCGCTATTTGCCGGCTATGTAGCTGCGCATCTGAGGGAAAGTGGACTGGGCGTTGTTCTTCATAAAATAGCAGTCGGATGCAAGTTCGACGAACAAAAGCAGCCAATCCATTTTGCTGATGGGATCCAGTGAACGGACTGCACCCCTGTGTCCCGACTGATGATGAGACTTGCAGCAGCTGAGAATAAATGTGAAAAATGCTTTTGATGACAGTGTGGAGTCAATGTCATTGGAAAATTGGTTCAAGGTTGCAATAAGTAGAGCACTCACAAAAGAATAAAACATGAACCAGAAGGACTTATGACCCGAGATACTTCAACTCTATGGAGTTTTTTTTCTCATTAATCTATGATAGTTTGCACAAAATAAACTTACAATTGTGACTGTCATGAATTGACAGACACATGCATCTATGGATCTGACCTTTGACCACAGATTGGATAGACTTACCATCATTATAAGATCCAATTATCATCATCTTTAAGATCCTTTTATTGGGTTTGCAATATGATTTGCGTTGAGAATAAGCAGGATGCCCCTTTTCCAAGCTATTCCGTCGGAAATTTTGAGCATTCCATTTTCTCCTTATACTTATAAAAATATTTATTCATTCATTCATTTTCCGAACCGCTTCATCCTCATTAGGGTTGCGGGGGGTGCTGGAGCCTATCCCATCTGTAAGTGGGGGACACCCTGAACCGGTTGCCAGCCAATCGGAGGGCACACAGATGTGGGAGGAAACCGCGGTACCCGGAGAAAACCCACGCAGGCCCGGGGAGAACAGGCAAACTCCACACAGGGAGGCCGGAGCTGAATTTGAACCCGGTACCTCTGCACTGTGAAGTTGACGTGCTAACCACTGGACTACCAGCCCACCTATAAGAATATTCAATATGCAAATAAAATAAAGTTTAGTCTGATTGGGCCTCTGTTCTCCTTATTTTGATGTGGAAAACAGCTACGGTCTGATTGGTTACTTCTTGGTATGTGGGCATTTTGTGGCCACCGTGTCTCTTCGCTTTACTGGTTCCATTGAAACTTTGTAGGCCGTTACCGGAATTGGGGAACTCCACGAGGGTTGCCTAGAGCAGAGAAGAGGAGGAGCTCCCTCACGCTGTGAGTGGCCGTGCCACTGCAGGTGCTGGGTGTGATGTACAAAGTATATTGTCAACGCCGATTGGCTGTCAGTGCCGCAAAAAGTTCGCATTTGTACACCCCAGCGAAACGGGCAAAGAGGCAAATTGAAACACTTCATCTGCAGCTGCTCGCGTCCGACCGCATGGAGTGTATTGACTACAGTATATATGCAAACGCACCACCAGAAACACTCAGCTCACGTTCCGTCTGACTGCAGCATAACATCAATCAGGATAGTATGTATGGGTATAATTGGGTATTTGCTAACTTAAGTCGGACGCGTGGAATCAGCAATCAAAATCAGCCATACTATCTTTACGTGTGCATCCGACTTCAGGCGACAGTCAGTCAATTTAAAAAAAAAAACACAGGAAGAGCTATCGGTTTCTTTTTTTTGCCATCATCAATCAATTAATGATTCTTAATAATGGCTCATAACCGCAACAACTAGAAGACTGACAAACGCAAAATCCTACAACTTAACCACTTGTGTCAACTCCTTATTATTATTAGGGCAAGCATTTTCTTTTTGGAATTCTATATTGACTTTCCACAACTTGTTTACACCAAAGTACGGAATCAAATATGTGGTGCGCTGCATTCCAAAGATATGACACAAACAAAAGATTAATATTCCGTTTTGTGTCAGTCCTCCTGCAGTGTATGTTTAAGTGCATGTAAGTAATCATGAACATTATGTTGTTGCACACAAACAACATATCTTGTGGTGTGACCCACACAAAAATATGTTTGAATGGAGCTTTGATCCTTCCTCTTTTCCGAAATGGCTACTTTTAGTTCTCCTACTGGCTTTCAGAGCACCAAGTCCAACTTGCTGGCAGGCCTTCACATGCCAACAGCTGCTCCCAAACTTTCACGGTGATTATTTAGTCCGCCACACCTCTCCACTTTTTGTATGCTTATTGAGGACTCAACAGAGGAAAGGTCCATTTCCAAAGTCAGCTTGAAATATTGGAACATCACAGAATGTAGCTTGGCTATGAAAAACACGAGCTTGGACCACTGGGAATATATGCTGGTTACCGTATTTTCACGACTATAAGGCGCCATTAAAAGTCTTAAATTTTCTCCAAAATGGACAGGACGCCTTATGGTGCGGAGCGTCCTTTATAGAGAAAAGGCGGAAGTGACTGTTGCCAGGCATGCGGGAAAGAAGTCGGCCAATCAGGGAAGGGTGGGCGTGTATATATACATATATGGAGAGGGAGAGAGAGGACAGGCAAGCTAGTCTGCCAATGGTGAAGGGTGGGCGTGTAAGTGGACGCTAAGGGACGCCTCAAGCCAGTACCAACACTTGTATAGAGTGTGGCAATGTGCTTTGTTGCAAAAACACTCCGGTTTTGGTTTCTAAGAACCCCTGAAAATAAATTCGACAAAAAGACACGCCTACGAAGCTCGCTTTTGGCATGCGTGCCCATCTCACAGCAGCGGTGAAAAAACAAGTCAAGCAAATGAACTCTGAGCTTGCCGTTATTCCCGGAGGCTTGACTAAAGAACTCCAACCGCTGGACATTGGCATCAACCGGGCGTTCAAAGTAAAGTTGCGAACGGCATGGGAACAATGGATGATCGGTGGAAAACACAACTTTACAAAGAGTGAGAGGCAGCGCTTGGCGAGTTACGCCACAATACGCAACAGCGAGAGGGAACGCGGCGTTTTTGATGGATTACGGTAGTTGCACAATTGTTCAATTCTTTCTACACACTCGCGCTGCCACCATGTTTCGCTCTGTTCTTTACTTTCAAATGTGGGAAAGCTTCAAACGAGAGAAATGTTGACTTTGCTGTTGCTACTCCTTCTTTCCGCTCGGCAATGCGTAGCAACTCACACTAGCATGTGATGCATTCAATGACAACTGAGATGTGCAGTCCTCTGCTTCTGATACAGAGGACTTTGATGGATTTCTGGGTGATGATTGATCGAAAAACGTGAGAACATTGTACGATGGCTAAATAAAATACACCCGAACTCAGTTCTGCTTTCGTTGCCTTTTTAAAAACGTGTTATTAGCTTATCTGTATGTCTTGGCATGCTACCGTATGCTTCAAGCTAACGTGTTAGAGTGCGCGCATGCATGCCGTATGTTTAAGCTGGCGTATGTTTTACCACTGTAAAACTGCGGCCATTTGTACGGTGCGTCCTGTGTATGTGTAAAATACAGAAATGTCACCCATTAATGAGACTGCGGCCATTAGTACGATGCGTCGAATAGTCGTGAAAATACGGTATATATATATATAAAAAAAACAACAGCATTCAAACACACAGCATTCAAACACACACATATATATATATATATATATATATATATATATATATATATATATATATGTGTGTGTTTGAATGCTGTTGTTTTTTTTGTTTTTTTTGTTTTGTTTTGGAGGGGGTTGTTGTTGTTGTTGATGAAAAGTGCTTTACAATGAACCCGTCTTGATAAGATAAGATCACCTTTATTCGCCCCACAATGGGGAAATTTGCAGTCTACAGCAGCGAAATTGGGGTGGGGGAAGAAAAAAACTTTTTGTTGCATGCACAAAATAAATAAATGTTTCAGAAAAAGAACTGTGCACAGTATATTCACCTCATTAAACTATCTAAACAAATTTTGAATAATGCTGATGATGGCAATTATGCCGAAATGTAAAAACTCCTCCCAAAAGATATGAAACTATGTTGTGAAAAACATATTTATCAATGCCTGATATTGTCAGAAAAAGGAGGGAGTAAAATCCATTTGCGCAGCTCATGTTAGCTGGTGCTCGACAAACCTTTGCAGTGGGAGTGTCGAACAAGTTCCAGATCTGATGCCAAGTGATAGACATGAGGGAGGAGAGTCTGAAGCTGTGTGATGCTGGAGCACAGACACCAAGGCACTGGCCATCAGTTTGATCAATACCAGCCAAGTATGGATGAGTTTGGAGTGGCAGACAGCAGCTAGCTGAAACAGTCTTTATAGTCTCAACACAAACCTGCCCAGGTCATAGCCAATTTGTCTGGCTGTTATGAATCATACGGAGGAAGTCTGGGGGGGGGGAAAGTATATTGGAATGATGGGTGGCTTCTAGTCTGGGGAGGATAGTCATAGTCAAAGAAGCTAAGTAAGACATTGCACGGAGGCCGCTGCTCCCTCCTTGTTGTGATGACTCAGTAGAAAAAGGGCGCATGTGTAAATACAGGTTTTCAACTTTGATTAGGGTGTGGGTTCATGAAAAACCTGCTTCATTTTGCAAAATTGTGGGTCGGGCAATTTATTTTTTGTTTTGAATTATTGGGATTTGGCCAAGGTCCATGCTCTTATGAGTGCCATTCTAGCGAAAATACTGTTACAAACCATAATTAATTCAGGTTGTCAGTTGGAAAGCGGTTATAATAGAAGGAAAACTAATGTACTAAAATGGGACTTTTGTTTAAATGACATAGAAAAGGTGTACTGTAAGAAGGGATTTGTTTTTAGGAAAGGGGTGGGCACCACATCCTGCATTAGGAGGCTTGGTGTCACCTTTAATTCAAGGATGAAGACAGTGAATGAGGCAGGGACTACTGGTTGGCTCTGTTGACCTGCTTACAGACATAAACAGGAAGTCGCCTAGAGGAAAGAAGTCCTATCTTTCGTTCATTTATTTATTTTTTGAGAGTCGTGAAAAAGGAATTGTGCAACAGCTAAATGTGAGATTTATACAAAAATTCTAATTTCATCAGCAGCCCATTTGGCATTACCCAGTATGAAAACACAACATGGAAGGTGTTAATTTTGTGTTGTGAAAGAAGGCAGTTGATGTTTCCTGAAAACATTGAAAGGACTACGACACATCGACAAACTTTTTTTTTCTCTGCTTTCGCTCTTTGATGACGAGCAAAGCACCAGATGCAGACCCACACGCATTTGCAGGAGGACAACGTGTCATTGTTTGGATAGCCAGCGATTTCCTTTTTTCAAACTCACAGATCTACCTCGTATCTGTATCTGGTATATATTTGTGTTTTCGTTGATGGTAGGGTCAGTTCTGGCTATGCGTGCGCGTGTATGCACGGACATGTGAAAGAGCAGCAGAGAGAGAGCGATGTTTTCTCTCGTGGTTGTATGACAACAAGAAAAAAGTGGTGTGGGGTTAGTTAATGCACGCTGGAAAAGGTGTGTGACTTTGCGATGCCGACACTGAACCGGTCGATCTCTGGAGACAGGCTGCTTGAAAAGCAGCTCTTGGGTCAGAAAAGATTGGGCACCTCTGTCCTTTAAAAAGCAAAAGAAGATGCACAGTTCTGCAAAGAGATCAAGATGCTTCATCAACTGCTCTGTCCTCTAAAAGGCTGGTTTAAGCGTGCTGGGAGGATGAAGAGGTTGAAGGGGAAGTAGGCCAAAAAGGAAGTGATTTAATGACCAAAAAGACACTTGTTTTCTCTCTGTCTCTTTCCTGTTGTGCTCTGATAGGGACTTCCTCTCTCCAGTGGAGGTGGATGTGGGTGTCACCTATCCATCCATATCACCCACTCCCACCCACCTAAAGCGTACGGAAATATCAATCTTCTCCCGTACAGCCCAACGAGGGAATCATCGAACCCTTTTGAATTCCTGAGGCTTTTATCTAAATCTATGATGAACATCTGAAGTTCATACTTGCATAAGCATCCAATAGTGAGTTGGTGGGGTTCTTATATGGGTTAAATTGTTTGTGTGGTAACATTCAATCCATATGTACAGTGTTTATAGATTTTCATGAAGATTGTATATGCAGAATGCTTGTGCTCAAGCAAATGAGCAACTGCCCATGTCATTGTAACCATGTAAAGAGAAGATGCTGCAAGCCATGGCAAAAGCAGGATGATCTCTTCCCATCTGCCTCAATATCTCTGTGACCCACTCCCTTCCTATATGTGCAAAAACATCCACCCACACTCATGCAGTGACACACACATGACCTACCTACCAACCTCTGTTATTCATTCGCCTCATCTCTTGCACTTCTACAGTAAGCCTGTCTTTTTCTCTATCATGCCCCCCCCCCCCCCTACACACACACACACACACACATCACACACATACACGCGCACTCACAGATGGAGGAAACTCTGCCTGTGTCTGCCGAGGATGTGAAATGCAGTGATGGCACATTAACGACAGGTTCCGTGACAACAGTATGCATCAGCTTCACTGAACAAAGCGTGGCCATTTTTTAATTCATTGTGGATTGTGTAAGTGAAACAATGGCCCCGAGGCCCGCTGGGGGTTGGGAGAGGGTGAGAAAGGTGAGTTTGTCAGTGGCAGTTTTTGTGTTTTACGCTGTGGCTGATCCCCTGGGTCCCGCTGAATTCGTGGATCTGAATTATCACTGTGGAGCAACATCCGCTGTTTTTCAGGTAACTAAAAACAAAAGGGAAAATCACAATGGAAAAATAAAGTCTATTTGGATGAAGTGTGTGTCAGGACGCTAACATAACATCCAGGGACTGGTAAATGAATACATTTTTATCAAACCACAATATTAAACCCTAGTGGACAGAGCTGTAATGTGCGGTTCCATGAATAAAGTCTCCAACGGCCATTAAATGCATTTTCGTTACGCCTCTTCTTACTTGGGTTTTCTACCAGAAATGCAGGGACTCATTGTGCACCACGAGGATATCAGGAATGGTCGTACGGTGTGGAATAAACAGCACTGGTCATTGGAAAAATGACTGTTTTTTCACATTGTACAAATGAATCATTTTCTATGATTATGATAATATATTGTAGGCGTTGCTTTTCTGACCCCCCCCCCAAATCCATTAAGAAGAAGAAAAAAAACTTTCTTTGTCTCACAATGGATAAATTCACAATTACACTCATGTTGTCTGTCTTTTTTTTTGTTTTGTTTTGTTTTGTTTAAGGGGGGAAGCAAAAGTAACAAAGTTGTTCGCAGTGATACGTTCACAAGAATGTTAAAAACCAATGACTCACCCTACCCTAACTACGGTATCTTCAGTGTAATGTGCAATATCACGCGCTCAGAGCAAGTCTGCCGTTACCAATGACACAAGGTAACTTGCGTCATGGTACAGAGATGTTGCTGTTTTTTGCTGGGTGTGCCTGAAGTATTTCAAGACTTCTACAACTTGCAGGGGACAGGGACCCAGCTAGCGAATAGTGAAAATCAGCGTATGACTGTTGCCTGTTAAAATGTAATTTCTGTTTAAAAAAAAAATAAAACAATAAACTAAAAAATACAAAATCTTCCCCAAAAATGTGATAAACATTCAATTTGCTTTTCCATGAAAAAATCTCCCCTAAATACACAAACAATAAAATTATTATTTTTTTTAAATATTGACTAAAACTTGGGGGGGGGGGGGATCTGAACCGCAAGTATGCTGGGGTCCACTGCAATAGTTGTAATTGGGTTGATGCGAGGGATCTCAACAAGCTCTCAACCAAGCACAGACATGCGGCAGTTGAGAATGGTTCTGGTGAAGTCGAAGCATAAAACTGTCTTGGTAAAATGAAGAGTGCTAATCCAAGCCATTGATTATTTTATCATCAAGTTTATGAATCCAACTAAATTTCATTTATTGTAAAATTCTGTGTCATTCATTGAGTTGCACAGGGAGACCGAGCCTTGGCATTCCTCACAGCCTGTGTGATCTATGCTAATCGAGTCCATTCATGCAGCACAGCTAGTCTTAATGAAAAACCTTTGGCTGGTGATCAGTGTTATTGATCAGGTTGAGCCACACCTTTAAGCAGGGCTAATTGATCAATCCCCACTGCTTGCTTTGGATTAATGGAACATGACCACTGCTTCTCCTACCGCGAGTGTGGACAGTTTGTATGTATGGGTGAATTGGCGTAAGACATAAACATTTCCAGATATGTCTATTAAAGCAAAAACAAAAAAAATGTGTGTGCATGGTTTAATGCACTATTTTACAGATTTGAAATAATATTTTGTGCTCACAGGACCTTTTTTCTCCAAAGTATGTATGTGATGTGATTGTCGTTTTTCACCACAAATATAAGAGACAATATAAAGTTGACATTTGACCTCTTATTCACTGGAAAGTATTTAAATCGTATTTTTAGGACAAAAAAAAAATACTGAGGCGTAGAGTGTTTTGGCAAGATGTCACAAATGGTTTGATTGCACCAAGACAAACACCTTATTCTATCATGTCCTATTATTTATACCATATCAGTTTACCCCTTGGGAAAATCGCATGTGTATCGCCAGTCCCAAAGATGACATGACACCACCAGCCCCCTGCCAGGAAGCACATGAGGCACACGGACCAAAACAGGAAACCCCCAAAACACTCCTGACGGATTCATGCACCGCCCATCAAATAACTGAATGACTCATTCTGCCATTAGTGTTTGCGTGTGTGGGGGTTAGTGGGGGCGGGGGGCAATTGTGTGTATTTCAGGTGTCTTAAAGTGGCCTGTCATGGGTCTCCCAATGGCATGTTAACAACAGGGAAAAACACTGAAACACTCAACAGGCTGCGAAGGTCAGCTGGGGTGAGATAAAACCAGGAATATTGTTTTGTTCCATTGAAAGAAATTGTCAATTTTTTTTCACAAATTGTGTTGGACTTTCATTTGGTCTCGTCAAGAATTGAGCATACTTTGGAACAAAATCCAACATTTGAAAATGTGTTGTTTTTCTGTAAATATGTTGTGCTTTGCAAGCAAAACAACACATGAATTGGATTTTAAATGAAAATGAAAAGTTCTGCCCTTTGCCTTGTAAAACATTTATTTACCCATTGAATCCTTTTATGATTAAATATTAGACATTGCCCACTCTGAAACAGGTCTACTGCACAGAAACTAAACACTGACACATTTTTTTTTAAATTGCAAAACAAAAGGCCTCAAAGGGTAAAATCCAGGCAATGCAGCTTATAACACTGCTAACCTCCAATATTTATTTAACCTTGACCAAATAACCTGCCAGCACTCCTAACCTCCCGTCCTCCAGTTGATTCACACGTTTTGCAGAACGGGACCATACTTCCATCCAATAACCTCTGGTGTGAACTTAATTGTGTATACTCAAGTATTGAGTTTCACCCCATGGCTGGATGCCGTGAAGCTCAAAGAGAAACAGACGCTGTGAACTTGACAATGAGTGAAAAGGAGATAGAGTGGAAGAGAACGCGAGAGACAAGGACCACCCAACATCTGAGAAGAAACAACAAAGCTGGATGGAGAGGAGAGTCAGCTTCAATCTCTTTTGAGGTAGGGCAGTCTGACATTGTTACGTAGCAGTTGTTTGGCCACAAAGCAGATAGAGAAAACGATGGTGATGGTGACAGATGTCGACTGATTTTGAAAAGTATGTTTCAACATATTTTAGCTGATTCTCATTTAGTAATAGTGTATGTGTAATGTTGTTAAAACCTTTGTACTTTTAAACTCATCATAACAAGTGATTTATTAGTAGTAGACTTGTACCTTGAGATATAATACATTCAATCAAAATGATTTCATACACTGTAGTGGGAAAGCCCTGCATGGCCGTTATGTAGTACTTACGTTGGTCACTAGGGGGACATGTAGACAAATGCCATGGAAATGAGCATGTGCTTGTGTGCAAATGACAGACAGAAAAGAGCAAGAGAGGGTTGGGGTGAATTGGTTGAATATTTGATGGTTTCCTATGATTGGATCATTTGAGCTCTAGCAAGTCCTATAAATGTATTTTTTTTAAATTAAACTGAATTTGAATTAAAGTAGAGTAGTATCATCTCCTGTACTGGTTGAATAGAAATTACAGTACAGTATAAAGCATATTTTCAGACTTGGAAAACATATAGTATGCACAATAATCTAAGGTGTCATGAGTGAATATTTATCTGGTTTAGTTTTAACTTTTGCACTGTTGGTGGTCTTAGGCATGGAATTTAAATAAATATACATATTTCCCAATTAAGCAAAACCAGCAGCATCTGGCGAAATAAGCTTTTAGCGCTGACTGTCTCTTACCACAGAACTGTAAAACGTTCAGCCTGGACACAGGTTGAATCAGTCCAATGGTTTTAAAGCTCAAAGTCAGTTGATAAACCCCAACCTTGAAGGCAACATTTCAAGTGACTGCATTATGTGGACATGTGCAAAAGGAGTGTTACCTTTCTATGCAGATGAGTGCCTGTGGAACATAGGGCGAAGGAATTGGACTCCGTTGGAACACAAGGAAGGGACAGCTGAGCTGGAGACAGAGACATGCATGTGCACTGTTCAATCTGTGAAGTCAACTTTCTCGGACGGCAGTCACGTGAGCAAAATGTTTCAGGAAAACAAAAACATAAAAAGTGAAACCAACACACATGGCGGAAAATAAATAATAGAAACAATCCGAAGTAATTGACTTTCATAGAGTAGATAGATAGTAGACAAAAATAAAACAATCCTGGGATTACTTTATGAGATTGCCTGTTTTAGTCTTCCTATCTATCCAAATTGAAGTTCAAATTCACGTATTACAAGACGAAACAGAAGCTGAAGAAACAATTACTGGGGGCTCTAAAGGTGAACAATCATTAATAAAGGTGAACGATCATGAACAGGAGCCCATTGGAGAAGCATGGCTAATGATACCATGCACATCGATTGCCGCCAATCATTCCACTTTTCATGCGTTCAGATCTGCAGCTGCACACACTGCCTGATTAAGTACTGCATTGCTAAGAAGTAATAGTGGCTCACAGACATTGAATTAGTACATTCATATCATTTGTGACACAATTTTCCTGTAAATTGTAGCTCCAATGTCTGATCAGTGATTAAATAACCAATTATTATGGTAGCTTGTGTCAAGGTTTTGTTTTGTTTTGTCTCCAGCAGGTGGCAATGGACAGCTCTCCCTCCCATTTCGCACCAGTTTCTCGTCATGTCATTATCTGTCACTTGTTATAAGAGACTGCCAAGCCATCATCAGTTGTCGGAATATTCGCCTTGCTTATGTCTAACGTGCAAGTGCTTATTTTCTAGACCTTCGTCAATCTTCATCTCGTTGCTAGTCCTACTTGTATTCTGGTTTGTTTCTCTTGTTATCTCTGTTTTGTTTTGGTATTGTGATCCTTGGTGCGTTTTTGTTGTATTCATTGTTTAGCTTTTGCTCGTCATTTTTGTGATTTTGGTTTTTTTTGGTATTTCTCTTGCCTTTTGCAAGCTCTTTTTTTAGTAGCGTTATTTATTTTGAAAATGAAACTTTTTTTGTTCTCAATCTTATCCTTGTCTGTTTGTGGGTTCCGCTCCTATTCCAGACTGGTCCAGAACCATAACAGAATTATCCGCATTCTCGCGGCAGAAAAGTGGCTTTGGTGACTGTGCGCTACGCAGCATTTTCCACCACGGATTAAGTTCCTCTGAGACTCTCTGCCACAACCGAGGTTCTGCGAAACCAGAAGTGCGACCCAACCTGGTGTTTTTCTTTTATTCATTGATTGGCTTTTCCTTGTCGTTTTTGGACATCTTTTTTTGTACCGGATCTTATCCTTGTCTGCGTTTGGGGGATCCGCTCCTGTTCCGGACTGGCCCAGAACCATAACGGCTTGTACGAAATTCAAGGCCCCAATTTGAATAATCGAACTGGAAAAATTATAAAGGCTAACCAACCATTAACTTCCAGTCCAGTTTTTTGTGATCTACGGCATTACCTCAGTCAGCATTCATCTATACATTGATTTTTGAGCAATTTATGCTTCTGTTTAAGCCTGTGATGATTCAGTCATTGTTGATGCAATTGTTGTCATTGAATGTACATTGTATTGTAGTCGTATCATTGGCGGGTGAGTTTCCTGATATGAATGAAAATATAAAAACAATGGTACTCCAATTATTATTGAAGATTATGAAGTATGTTTTGTTTCTTCTTGTGACAAATGTTCAAGATTTTTTTTAGTACAATGGCTGTCATCTGAAAATCAGATACGATAAGAATGATTGGAAGGAAATCTATTTGTTTGAGCAAGTGCTCCTTTAATGTTAAGCGATCGGTTTATTTCGTAATGTCACAAAATTGAAATGGTGCAGACAGATTTATGGACACCACATCTGTCTGTGCATCGGCATCGAAACATCCGCCCAATTTGTCTGAGCTACCTGTATCGCCTGTCATGTCAACTCTCGAACAGGCTCTCAGTGTTGAGATGAATCACCTCGACCAACGGTTAATCTGAAAATGGGTCGGGCACCATAAACTACTACCAAAACTAATTTCACAATGTCAATGCTTGGCTTTCCCGCCCACAAACCAAAAGAACAGCAAAATATTTTCATTGGTCTGTGACTCATCTACATGCGAGAGAGCAGCAAGGCAGGGAAAAGGCCAGACGGAGAAAGGTCAGCATGTCGGAGTAGTTGATCATTCCGAGGTGACAGAGCTGCACTTTAGGAAGTCAAGCGGTCGGAGAGCGCAGGGAGGTAGGGAGTAAAATTGTGTGTAGGTTGCCTGTGGTGGGGAGAGCATAAGGGCCGATATTTGTATGGTTATCAGCCATAAATTCCCCATACGCTGCAGCGTTGGCTGACAGCCACTCGGTGCAAATCAGCCAAAGTACTGTTGTTTGAACACATTCATTGGTTGCTTTTAATTGTCTCTTGATTATCTTCAAAATAAACACCGACATCATAGTCACACTTGTGATGGCCATTTTGTGGCCAAAACACGCAAGAGGGTTTCTTGCAACAACAAAAGCTGGTCGTCAAACATGTACATCCAAATGAGAAACAAATGGATCTTGTTGGCGTCTGGCATGAAGCAAACAGCTTTTAATAGAGTCAAGCTCACTGCGGTGCGTTTGGGACCATCTGTCCAGTCCATTGTGTGACTCTTTGGAAGCCAACAGAATGACAGCTGAGCAGTGGGGTCCTATGAAGACCCCTTCCCGGCTATTTTTTTTCCCCTGCCTGTCATCTATGTCTTCCTTCTGTCTCATTTTCAGTTCATTTAATTTTTCCTCGATTCCTAATCACTGCGTAGCTGCTGGCATTTCAGATTTGGAAACCTTCTCATTTGGAGACCACAGGAAGGTAACAAAACTGTCATAATCCTTTGAACACTCAAATGATTTACCGGTAACTGCATTACATAGCACATTTCTGGTTCTATGTATGGGCTGATGCAGTGGCGTGCAAGGAGGCAACTACAATTTACAAGTTAGATCAATCGTATGGCTAGGTCGGCTAACGGCCCCCGCAGCAGCGAGACTGCCGCCGTCAACTTCGGGCTACTTAACATCCGTTCGCTTACTGGGAAGGGTAATCTCATTCAAGATATCCTCACGGACCGTAAGCTTGACATTCTCTGCTTGAATGAAACCTAGCAAACTCCCGGGGACTTCTCACAGTTGAACGATTCCACTCCCCCGGGATTTGTTTACATTTCCAAGCCCCGCGATTCTGGTCGCGGAGGAGGTCTCGCGATAGTATACCGCGAGAAGTGGAAAGTACTTTCGGTTTCACTCCCGCCACTTTCCTCCTTTGAATGCCTTGCCTGTCAAATATCCGGACCCATCCCCACGATTATTGCCACAGTGTACCGCTCCCCCAAACCCCACCGCGACTTTTTAAATGAAGTGTCTACTGTCCTCTCCCATCTCTCCTCTCTGTCACCAAATGTAATAATCCTGGGAGATTTTAATATACATATGGACAACACTGCTCTTCCTCTCACCATTGACTTCACTTCTTCAATTAACAGTCTTGGTTTTGATCAATTTGTAGATTTTCCCACACACATCAAAGGTCACACCCTGGATCTGATCTGCTGCTCTGGTATTTCCCCCTCCAACTGTACTGCTGACGAACTTCCAATAACGGACCACTTCCTTATCTCATTCAACATTACACTCCAGCTCTCAACTGCCAAATCACCCCGGACCATTGTTTACCGTAATATTAAAGACATTAACATTGACTCTCTCACTGCATGGCTGACCACCCTGACTCCGGACATTGACTCCACTCCTGATGATTTGGTTTTCCAATACAACTCTGGTCTCACCAGCATCCTCAATACGCTCGCCCCTGTCAAGTCCCGCTCTGTCCTTTTTACTCGGTCTGCCCCTTGGTTCACCCCTCATCTACGTTCCTTGAAATCCCAAACCCGGCAGCTTGAGAGACTTTATAGGAAAACCGGCCTCACTGCTCACAAGGACATCTATGCAGCTCAGCTATCCCTCTACAAGGATTCCATCTCTCAAGCAAAATCACACTACTACTCCGGACTCATCTGCTCCAATGCTGGAAATACTAAGACTCTCTTTTCCCTTTGGAACAGAATCACTCAACCTCCTGACTCCCTACCACCTCACTTTTACTCTCGTGACACCTGCAATGCACTTCTCCTCTTTTTCAATGAAAAAATCAACAGAATCCACCAGCATCTGGGCTCCTCTGTACCTTTCCCCTCATCTGAACCTCTCACCCCTTGCAAACTGTTCTCTTCTTTTGAACTCCCCCATCTCTCATTAATTTCAGACCTCATCATTAAATCCAAGACTTCCTCCTGTCAGCTTGATCCCCTCCCCACAGTTCTGGTCAAATCCTGCCTACCCTCTCTGCTTCCCTTCATCTCAGCCATTATCCATTCCTCTCTGTCGACTGGAATTGTTCCTGTACTCTTCAAAACTGCAGCTGTCACACCAATCCTGAAAAAAACTGGTTCAGATCCCAATGACTTCAATAACCTACGCCCCATTTCCCATCTTCCCTTCATCTCGAAAATTCTGGAGAAAACTGTCGCCTCTCAGATCCACTCCCACCTCACCGACAATAGTCTTTATGAACAATTCCAGTCCGGCTTCCGTCCCCGTCACAGTACTGAAACAGCCCTCATAAAAATCACAAACGATCTTCTCATGGCAGCAGACTCTGGCCTTATCTCCATCCTCATCCTCCTTGACCTGAGTGCAGCCTTCGACACAATCTCTCACCCCATCCTCCTCAATCGACTCTCTACCATAGGCATCACCAACACCCCTCTACATTGGTTCCACTCATATCTCACTGGCCGCTCTCAGTTCATTCAAGTTGATTCTTTTACTTCACAATCCCTCCCCGTTTCTTCTGGTGTTCCCCAGGGTTCTGTCCTCGGTCCGCTCCTCTTCATTGTCTACCTCCTTCCACTCGGAAACATTTTCCGCAAATTTGGCTTACACTTTCACTGCTTTGCGGATGACACCCAGCTCTATCTCTCCAGCAAACCCGACGCTTCTCTCCCACCCTCGTCCCTCTCTCACTGTCTCTCAGAAATCAAATCTTGGTTCACCCACAATTTCCTCAAGCTAAACAGCAATAAAACTGAACTCCTACTCGTCGGTACCAAATCCACTCTAAACAAAGCCGACAGTTTCTCCCTCACAATTGATAATGCCACTATATCTCCTTCCCCCCAGGTGAAGAGTCTGGGTGTCATCCTTGACAGTTCACTATCCTTTCACTCCCACATCAATAACATTACCCGGTCCGCTCATTTCCACCTTCGCAATATAAACCGCCTCCGTCCCTCACTCACTCCGCACACCACCGCTATCCTTGTTCACAGTCTCGTCACTTCCCGTATTGACTACTGCAACTCACTCCTCTTCGGTGTCCATCAAAAATTCCTCCATAAACTTCAACTTGTTCAGAATTCAGCAGCCCGGATCATCACGAGAACCCCCTCCTTCCATCATATCACCCCCATCCTCCGACAGCTCCACTGGCTTCCTGTCAAACTTAGAATCAACTTCAAAATACTTCTCTATACATTCAAAGCCATCCATAACCTTGCGCCCCCCTATCTGTCAGATCTTCTTCAAATCTCCATTCCCTCTCGCTCACTCAGGTCCTCATCCTCCCTCCACCTTTTTCTACCCTCTGCCCGTCTCAGTACAATGGGGTGCAGAGCCTTCAGTCGCTCTGCCCCCAAACTCTGGAACTCACTTCCTCCCAACATTCGTAATATTGACTCTCTTTCCTTATTCAAAACCCAGCTCAAAACCCACCTATTCAGACTTGCCTACCCGCCTTAAATCTTTCTTTCTTTATTTATTATTTTATCTGTGTTTTATTATTGGTCTTGGCTGTACAGTGTCCTTGAGTGTTGTGAAAGGCGCTTACAAATGTGATGTATTATTATTATTATTATTCATTCATATCCAACAGTCTATTGTCATCATTTGATAGCGTGTGTCTTGGCGGACAGATTTTTTTCTTGTCCAATGTAATTTCACCTTCCTTGTGTGGCCATGTAAACGCAATCTTTCCAAGGCCTTCAGAAACACCAGTGCTGGCGCCGAACACAATCACACACACACACACACACACACATGCACGCACACCATTAAGGTGAATTTGTGTTATTATTTGAGTCATAAAAATACAGTATGTTAGTTCATTCACCTAGTAAAATTTAATGCTAAAGTTGCAAAATATTTTAAACAAGATGAATGGAGCTCTGTCTCTTGAATCTACATTACTCTCTTTCAAAGACCATGTTGCATTTGTAATACACTCAACTAACAAAACACCATTCTTGGTCATGAACACCCCCCCCCCCACCCCATCAAAAAACAGCCTAAATAAGGTTGGTGGTTGATAGTTTTGTGGGGTACACTTGGAGTTGAGAGGTGGGAGGTGAAAACTAGGTTCAGGAAGTTTTCACTCCTTTCTTCCTCGTATGCCCCTGGCCTCTCCGACTTCAAGTCAGTGACTGAAAGAAGCCAGACGCAGGCAAGATAATCACCATCTAATAAGAGGTTTATATTGAAAGCAGCTTGGTGCTGTGATACTACATCTCGGAGAAGGGAATGCACAGACGCATATGCCGTAAGAAGAAAAAGAAAAATCAACTTCAAAAAACATAGCCACAAAGTTGGGGCAGGTGTAATTATGGTGTATGATGACATACTTAAAAAAAAAAAAAAAAAAAAGGAGCAGATCATGTGAGACAGCCTACTCACAATTAAAAAAAAAAACATCCACCAGCAGGAGATCAAAAGTTTTCCTTAATAAAGTATTCCTTTGCTACTTGCTTGGAAAAGTGTTCAGACCACTTGTTGAGAAATTCATTTTTGATATTATTATCGATTTATGGAAGAATGCTAGTGTCCGTTGTCTTGTGACAGTGTGTTCATTTGCATTCATCTGTTAAACCGTGTTCAAAAAGCGCATTTAATTTCACAAAATAACTTGATAGATAGCTACCTGTAAAGAGATCATCAGCCTTGATGTACCAAACGACCCTCATCATTGTGCAACAAATTGAAATTGCCACAAGGTTAATTTTCAAGTATTCACATAATTGGACTAGAGCAAAGGCAACACATGAATTAATTATATCAGAGATTGGCAGTGTCTTACAAAGCTCAAAAGTCATATTTCTTAAGGCAAATGTTTGGTTTTTTTTTTTCAAAAATTAAAAATGAAGTTGCTCCACCGATTGTATTTTTGTAATAATTCTGGAAGTTTAGCACATAGCCAGGAAAGCAATTTTCTTCATCAAGACAGGTGAAAGGATGTTTCCACTCACTTCATTATCTCAAAAGCGAAAAACTAATTTGACTTTTCCAAATGACAAGAAGTACCTCCATATCTAGTTTGGCTACTGTCGCGCTTTTGTTCATTGATGAAGAAAAACATGGTGAATATTAAAATCAGTAAAACCATCACGATCCTGCTCTTTTTTGGGGTATACTATACATTGCCCCCCCCCCCTGGCATTCCCACTATCTGCAGCCTTTTAATTATCCTGCAAAGTTTAATTGGCAGTTAAAAATTTATATATCGTCAGTAGTTTATGCACAGTCCCCCAACTGTCGACCAAGTATGACAGTTTGAGGTGAATTTAATTCAAGAGCTGTATTCAACGCAATGATTTTACTGAAACTGTCAGAGCTTTTTGTTCGACAAAAAAAATAAATAAATCATTCTTATTGCACACTGTAGTGTTGGTAGGAGAAATGTCTACGAAATAAAAAACAGCTCAAAGGCCAGGTGATGAGTCAACGTGAAACGATACAGTCTCACATGGCACGTTTGTCCAAACACCCTTTAAATGGCTCAGAAACACCCAAAGCCCTGCTCCTTACACCATCAGCACCATTTATATTCTCTTGTCTTTTTTTTTTTTTTTTTTTTAGTTTGAGTGACTATGAGGACTACCAGCTGCAGCCTCTTGCTGCTCGTGCTCAGCCGGTGGAAGGCAATAGGTTTAGCAGACGAGGAGTCGAGCTGGATTTATGGCAAGGGAGGTGACCTCTGGGGCCGTAACACGGTGATGGGTGAGTGGCTCTCAACGGTAAGCTACTGGCACTTGACAAAGTGCCCGAAGCAGAATGAATTTACTTCTCTTTTCCTCAATCATCAAGCAGCCACTGCCCTGACCCCCATCCTGACTGCTATAACAAGATCTCCCATCTCACAGGGCCTGAAAAATTTACTGTCACATCTACTTTTCAATGAGCTCAAGCGAGCACTTCTTTCACCTTCAGCGGAGCAGGTACCAGTGTGGAGGAGGACTAACCTGCCCCTGTGCGTGTTTGTGCCCTTTTAATTTGATCCCTCAAAATAAATCCTGAAATATAACTAACCTGCACATGCTTCAAATTGTGCATATCATCGCCGTCCTGGGAAAAATCATGTTCTGTCCGTTTTTGTCATTTTAAACATTTTTGAAAATGACATTAATGGGGTGTTTCGGATTTCCTATTCACGTAAAACACACACCCAAGAGGACAGAGTTCGCTAAGGAGGAACATAAAGGGCCCTGCAATACATGTCAGCAGACACGTTTACTGTTTATATTCGGAATCAATCTACCCTATCACACACATCCCATGCACAAACATGTATTGATCAACAGCCAATATCTAATCTGCACGTATTCATCAGCTTATTGGTAGTAAAGTTGAATGTAATGATCCTAATCAATTTTTATATACAGTGGATAAAGCTTGATGCCTGTGTATTAGAGCTGAATGATTCTACCGATTTGCGATTTTTCTGATCGATATTGCAATATCAATTCACAATTTTCTTCAATTTAAGCTTCATTGTAATACTCAGTATGCACAGTAAAATGTTACAAATATGACATAAAATGGCATCACACCATCAAAACAAAGCTATTACTCGTACTCTATTAATTTTGAGATGCTTGCGATGCTGAGTAAAGGAGGCAGTTCTCTTTCAAGGTTTTTAAATTGGTTCAATAAAGCACGACCTTGCCGTCATGCATGTAAAAATATGATATGATGTGTAATAGTGTATGTAAAATGTGAACAAAAATTGTTTTAAATGATGTATTAATGTACATGTTTACATACTTGTAAGAGTATATGTATATTTTTCTTACCCTATTTTTGTCAGAGACTTGCGGTATTATAAAAAATAAATAAATGATCGCATACAATTCCACATACAACTTATTGCGCATCTTTGCAATATTGCGCGGGTCATTGTTGCAATGACACTATTTTTGGATATCTGAAAAAAAAAAAAGGCTACAGCATGTATTATTTTCTTCACACGAGCGGAAAAAGTTCGCACTTTGTTCACAGCTTTTATGGGTTGCTAGCCCAAGACAGTTCCGAGGCACTGACGGACTCCTCCATGTTCATGCCAGACGGTGACAATGTCATCACGGAGAGTGACTGCCTTTTACGAAGAGAGGCTGGTCATGCTAGTAGTATCACAATAAACTTGAATGCGTTGAGGATGGCGAGGACAGAAGGAATATACAAACACATTTGCAATCAAAAGTGCTGGGAACACTACCGATTTTACTGCAGAAGTGGACAACTGGATAAAAAAAATTATTAATACAGATGCTCTGAATTACACAAGCAGTACAGACTATTGCAGCGGGTGTGCTGGTTTAATCAGTGACTATGTTTACCACAAATGATAGTTGGATCACATTCATAAATGATGAATACAAATAAACACTAAATAAACGGATCAAACTGGATCGATACAGATACCGATTTATCTTGATTCCATCCCCAAATGTTATCAATGCACAGCTGCTCTACCAACGCACATACTTCATGCCTGCGCATTGCCATGCATTGATGCATATCAGTTATTCTTCACGCCCCTACAATGAATAGTCAAGAAAATGTATATTTCCTGAAGTGGAATATGGAGAATCAGGGAAAATGTCATTAATGATAATCATGCTCTATTTTGATTGTCACTGTCAGATTGGCTTTTTTTTTTTTTTTTTTACAGTAATCCCTCGTGTAGGTAGCAGGTAGCTATCCACCCGCGGCGAATGAAAATCCGTGAAGTAGCGACCAATTAATTTTATTCATTCATTCATTCATTTTCCTAACCGCTTGATCCTCACTAGGGTCGCGGGGGGCGCTGGAGCCCATCCCAGCCGTCTGCGGGCAGCAGGCGGGGGACGCCCTGAATCGGTTGCCAGCCAATCGCAGGGCGCACAGAGACGAACAACCATTCGCACTCACACTCACACCTAGGGACAATTTAGAGTGTTCAATCAGCCTGCCATGCATATTTTTGGAATGTGGGAGGAAACCGGAGCACCCGGAGAAAACCCACGCAGGCCCGGGGAGAACATGCAAACTCCACACAGGGAGGCCGTAGCTGGAATCGAACCCGGTACCTCTGCACTGTGAAGCCGACGTGCTAACCACTGGACTACCGAGGCCGCCACCCAATTAATTTTATTTATTTATTTTTTACCTGCATATGTTAAGTCCTCAAACAGTCCGCGAGAAGCTGCAAAACAACAGCGAGTCACATAGAGCAACATATATAGTACTGTACTCCATGTTCATATCCATATGTTTTTGTGTTTTTTAAGGAATGTTTGAAAAAATCTGCGATGCACTGAATCCGAGATAAACGAACCGTGCAATAGCTAGGAATCACTGTACTATAATTGTAGTTTTTGGCTGAGAAGATCTGCATTGCGATATATAAAAACTTATATTTGTGTTGAATCGAAATAAAACATTTTCTTTTATTTTGGAAAACAATATTTTTGCGGAAATTGGGTCAGAATGATGATATCAATTTGATGTATGGAAATTCAAGCAAAATAAGTGATAGAGTAAAGCAAAATAAGTGCTAGATTATTCAAATAATACTTAGCCCTAATGAAGTTATTTTCTCTTCTATTCTTTATCATTATAAGTTTATATGAATTACAAACATGTGCCGTTTCTGCTATAATTTGGTGCCAAGGAGAGTGTAAAAGTGTCAACGGGTGCATTCTTTAAGGGCCTACTCTGGTTTCCTGAAGAAATATGTTGACATATTATAATTGAAGACTGAAAATTGCATCACTGTATCCCCCCCCCCCCACCAAAAAAAGTGAACTGCTGCCTGTCTTTATGTGCTTGGTCCATGACTGAGTGGCAATTCGGCCAAGGTGGACAGGGCTTCTAGTCCCTGGCCCAAGTGATAATGCAACAAATAGATGGGTGCAAAAACAATCTTGTGATAACTTAGTGGTGTATTATTTGAAGCATATGGTATTTAATAAACCTTGGATAATTTGCGTCTGATAATATATGGACAGCATGAAAAAAGTATAAGAAAAAGGCCTTTTGAAAATTCCGACTGAAGCAGTAGTCGTGGCTCAGCAAACATCGTTTTTCTTTTAACTTTCAATTCTCCTAAGCATCCGAGCTTCACAACCCCTTGGGCTATTGCCTTTCTCAATCTGTCCCTGGAGAGACAGGAGTTATGGTCCCTGTCGATTGAGGAGAAAGGGATGTTATTCCCCTGTCACCTACTGGCCGTGTCGCCATCCTCTCTGCCCTGATCTACGGCCCGATTCACCCTTCTTTACCCCCCCCCCCCCCCCCTTTCTCTCTCCCACTTTGGCTCATCTGAAGCTGCCAGCATGTCGTTGCCACGGGCTGTTGAGATGCATATGATGGAGAACAGTTGTGGAGAATGGAGTAGCAAGACTGATACTTGTTTTGCGGTACTGCTGGCAGATGAAATGTCGTGGTGATGCTTAAGAACTGAGGTGGTCAGTAATGATGTTTCTCAGGGAAAATACAGTTCATGCATAAACGGGAGAAGGACACGGGCCATGACGTGTCGTGTCGTGAATACAAAAAAACCCATTAGTCTGCAACAAGTTACTGCTGCTAGCAAGTATCATTATGGATAACGTTTACAGTACATACAAATAGATGTTATCTTGAGTATACGTTGATGCCGCAGCCATGTTGGATGTGGCAAAGTGAAAGTATTTGTGATGATGACTCATTCACTTGCTCCATGAAGCAAGAACTCACAAGATTATTTCCAAACCATTGATTTTGATAGTAATATGTCATTCTAATGCAAAAATATCATCACCTCGTGTATTCGTCCCTGAGCTGCACGTTGAACGCTTTCTTCAACTTTCCTAATTCAAAATGACATTGTGAAATTCAAGCCTCTGACATTTTCGTTCCTCGATTTTCATTCTTAGCCCTGGAGAACCCAAGAACCTTTTTCTTCTTTGGAAAATGATGAATTATACATTAAATGACAGCTATATGTTCACTGAACACCAAAATATATGTTTTTTTTCAAATATTCAATACTTTACCTGGGTTGCTCCCTTGACACTCTGTAGGAGGTGGGCAACAGAAGGATGCTAACTAAGCTAAAAGCTATGATGGCCAGTCCCTCCCACCCCCTCCAGCCCGCCCTGACAGCACTTGGTAGCTCCTTCAGCCAGAGACTGTTACACCCGCGCTGCAAGAAGGAGAGATACCGACGCTCGTTCCTACCGACTGCTGTCAGGCTGATGAATAAAAAATAACAATCATAATAATAATAATAATTATATGATGTGAAGAAAAATTGTAAATAGTACTGCGATTTATCCATTTTGTGTTGTTCATATTGCATTTAATTGAAAGATGTTTGTTTTTTTTCTCTTTCTTCTTTCTTCTTTCTACATATATTCTTGCTGCTGGAGGCTGTAAATTTCCCAGTGTGGGACGAATAAAGGATATCTTATCTTATCTTATCTTATCTTTAACTCTAAATTAGGATTAGGGCCAAATATAATACTTTGGTATTTAAGGGTAGCATTTGAGAAGAAGAATTTATAGGGGCCAAATTTGACTCTGTGGGTTCTCCAGGATTAAACATCACACTTATTTCATAATCGTGCGTTATTATCACAAGTCTTTGGACTTACTGGGCGAACCAAAATTATTTGGGAAAAGTGAAACACAAGACAGTTGTAGCAGTAAAAGGCAGTCATCTGATGACTGTGCATGACTGAAATTTGATGAAATGGATTTGGAAATATGTTTGGAATGACCTCACGTATATATAGTTTGAACAAGAAAATAACCCTCTAGAGAAAACAACCTCATGGTTTATTCCTCTGGCTAAGGTTAAAGAGCAACCGGGAGTCAACAAACGTCACAGCCTGCACCACCAATGCACATCAACACTGACATCAACATATCCGACACTTGCTAAAGAGATGACTTACAGACCTCAAACAGCTCAGTGTCCATTTCTCGAATGGCCAAAACTCAACCTCCTTGAGGCCCTCGTGCGCCATCCTGTGTTTTGAGGGTCATTTTGGGTGAAGCAATATATAAATAAGCACATAAATACTGTAGATGAATAACCCAAGAATGGAAGCCCGTGTAGCTTGGCTATCCATCATCCATCCTATTACCACACATTCAGCGGCACCTGCAGTATGTATAATGCAGTCAGCCTCTGTAAGCAGATACAAATTCGGCGTGTTCGCAACCTCAATTTGTTATACATGACAATGTCGCAGCTTCTGCTCAGTAGTGACTCTGAATAATGAATAGATTCTCCTCTCGGGACTTAGGTCGGCAGGTGACAGCCTAGCGTTCTTCTGTACAGCGGCAGCATAAAACAAATTGGAGTTCACGCTTTGCAGCGGCTGGGTGGTTATGCATAAACAGTTTCCCTTAAAGCCACTTAAGAAGCACCAAATAGGCTCCGTTTTTCGTCTTTTTATTTGCTTCAGTGGGTATGATGAATCTCCAATGTTAGATACTTCATACTGTGGCTTCACTTGTTGGAATGATTTCTTGCAAAATAATTCAAGGGTCTGGCGCAAATTTGCAACATGATGCTCAATACACCCAAACTTGGCGAGCAAAAACACAGCCACACATATCGTTACTCCGATCAACGCATTTTTAACTGAAAAGTAGAACAGATCAAATTTAATTTATAAGTAACAACGGAGGGGAAGTTGTAAAGAATTGTGTTTCTTTTTATCTTGGCTGAACTTTTGAGCCCTGTTTGGTCAGACCAGATGTAGAATTAGTGCACATCACTTTGCATCAGGAAGACAATAAACACGGAATACTGTCGGACCAAACACACGCACGCACACACACACACACACACACGCATACACGCGCGCGCACACATAGCGCATCTGCAATGTGCATTTTTTTCTAGCGAGTTCACCATGAATGTGATGTAAATTCCACAGCAAAACATTCTTCCCGTTCATCTTGAGGGTTTCTGAATATCACTGAGTTCATCACACACACACACACGCACACACACACACACACACACACACAAAGTGACTGTATGTCAAGTGTGTGTAATTTCAATTAAATATCTGTGTCACATCTGGTAATAATCATTTAAATGCTGAAATTGTTCTTCATATTTAAAATGCTGAAGGATTTGTTGCCAAAATTTAAGTACCAGTGTGTGCAAAGCAAATACAACAGAAGTGGCGTACGTTTGAGTTTCTAAAAATTCAGATTTTTAATAAGAGGGAGAACAGAAGAATAAAGCAAAAATAAAGTAAGCGGACTCAAATTCTAAATAATTCCAACATTACCCAAAGGTAAGTTGTTCTCTAAAATGAGGTTAAGTATTAAAATTAAGTGAAGGCACGAGATAGTCAAATGTTTTTGTTACTTTCACATTACGATCGCCAATCATCACGAAAACAAAAAACGGTTGAGTTTTAACTGGATAGGTGGCAATTATTAATACATAACTAATAAAATGTATCTGATGTGCTTTCGTCAAAATACCCCATTCCATGACTTTTTCTTTGCCGTATTGAACTTGCCTTGTTTTGAGGGGGAGTATACAGTCACGTCATACAAATAAAATTGTAGAGCCATGACCATGATGGCCGTTATTATTTGTGGAAGCCACAGTCAAGAGTCCGAAGAAAACTTTGAGTATCTATAAAATTAAAAAAAAAAAAGATTGTATTTTTACTCGTGAAGGCAGCACGTCATCATCACCAAGCCACCAAATTACACTTGCCAGTAAAAGTCTGGATTCATGCACGTGGCACATGCAGCAGACACGTCATCAAATACTGCACATAGAGCATGTAGTCATGCATATAAACAAGACTCTGCCTCAAATGGTAAATAAGAACCTACATGAGCCACACCGTTTGAAAATTGACATTGTCATTATGGCCCAGCACTTATCATGGCTGCTCTGGTGAGGACTTACACATGGAGAAATGGTACCCAGATGACACTGTCATTACGCAATTGTTGGGGAGCACGGGATCCTGTTGCATGTCAAAGAATTGGGCAAACTAAGCATGACAACTTCAGTAGTATCAAAGAAGGCTACAGAGGAGGAGAGAAAGCCAATGCCGTGGCGTCGACGGCATGCAATCGGTGTACTTTGTACTATCTGAAAAGGATACATGCAATGGATCACATCACTTTCTCAAAATGAGGCCTTAAATTTGCAAAGGATGCAAAGGAACAATGAGGGAAAAGTTAGTGTGTCAAATGTTAGTCGTCCTTAAAGACATATGGTTCCTAAAAGCTGACTTACATCAATTGGGAATGACACATGTGATCAGGTTTAGTCAGATAACTCTGAGATACTTTTTTTTTTTCATTTTCGGTGGAACCTCTAAAGCTGAGCTCAATCCAATTCCCAGGAAGTTCGTTGAACAATTTGTTCAGGTTTTAGAGTCACTATTTAAAAAAAATGCATAAAGAGTACAAGCAGGGTGCTTCCATGAAAATAGATTTCAAGTCAAAACTGTACAACATTGTTGTTCAATTTAGGAAGAGCAAACCGTTTAACGGATTAATTCCGCCCGAAGAAACCTGGAAAGCATTATTGCTATTGCTGAAAAAGCTAATTTCAATGTATATTGCAGTGTTTGCTAATCTTTATAGAGACATGGCACACCATCTTACATGATAAAAATCTCAAGGCACACCCTCAAACAAAAATGTTCGAGGTTTGAATGATGAAATAACGCTGATCCTGTCTCCATTTACTTGCAAAATAACTTTTGTGAACTCTGCAACTCTATAGTTGAAGACAAAGGGACTCACGGGAATTCTTGACTTCATCAGTTTAATAAAAGGCAACAGGTAGATCCTTTACTTTCTCTACTTTCGGCCATCTAATGGAAGATCATTTTAATTCTTCAGCTTTTTTTTGGTTGGGGTTTTGTTTTTCCGAACCATGAAATAACTACTTGGTCTCTGCTCAGTTAGATGGAGGCTTTAATGAAGCATGCGCTCACACTGAGACCTGACATTTGATTCCCTTTGAAAAGGGCTTGCAACCTTCAACTTAGCCATTGTGTGGGGCCATCTTATCAGGAAAGCAACATGCACATACAGAATCACACACGTAACCTCTCCCCTTTTGATTCAACCCCCCCAGCCCACTCCTCACCACCACCACCACAAACACATCAACCCCTATTTTGTCATATTGCACATGTCCTTTTTTGTTCATTTATTTGTGCTTCCTCGGGATATACATTGAACATCACCCACTGTCTACCCCACAATATACAATACAAAACCACTAAAGCGAAAAATTAATATAAAGCAACACATAACACCAAAAGCATATTGAGGGCAGACTGTCCTTGAACATCCAGATCACAAAATAATCACACAGAGGAAGAGGTTTTGAAAGGAACTTGATGTTCTGCTTACAGTTGAAGTCCACCGGAAAACAGTGCGAGCAGCACAAATTATAATATGTAATGCACCATTACCCCTGTTACACCCAAAATAGCTGAACTTAATGATGATTGGTTATAATTTATTGTTTATGTATGTCACAGGCCTTCTCCCACCAGCGTGTCCTTGCTACATTTAATATACAGCAAGTCTGTACTGTACTGTATGTCTGAGTGCTCGGCCATAAAGCCAGTCAATCATGCACACCCAATTTGCATGCGGTAACATTGAGAAGGGAGTCGATTGAAGCAGCAAATGGTCTGATTAATCTTATCTGACAAACATTTATTTTAGTGATTGTGTAACATTAAACACATTATTTGTGATGCAGGGCCTCATTTGTCTGATTCGAGGGTGGTCTCATTCGCATAAATGTGACACAGGCAGTGACACTAGCCGCACACTGAGTGAGTGAGCGAGGCATTAAGAGTGTCGAGGACCATGCAAATCACCTGCAAAGGAAACGCTGTGTGTGAGGGCTGCGTGGCGCTGCGCACACTGGGCATGTGAAACTAAAATATTATTCGCGTGGTAACGTCACAAGCAATGATGCACATCGTTTGGGTCTATACATTTTCTGTTCGTTTTGAATGAATCATTTGCGATTAAAGTTTCATGTCTGAATAGCTTAACTGATGTCAAAGATCATTAGAATAAAAAATTCCTGCAGAAATTGCATGCTAAGAAAGGACAGGTTAAACTGAATGTGCATTTAGCTTTGCTTTTTACTTTCTTTTTTATTTTTTTAACGTAACATTTTTTAAACTCCATTGAGGAAAAAGTCGAACACATTGTAATCAACATATTTTTGGGCTAAAAAAAGAAAAATACTGTCAATATTTGATATATTACTGTGACGTATAATGGAGTTGATTATAAAAGCATTAGTACAATGCTTTTCTCTCAGCAGACTACTTAGCCAGTACTTGTTCTGGTGATTAGAAAGTAAGCAACTGACATCACAGATACTGCGTGAAATATATCTTTAGGCAGTGCTCCATTTTTTTTTTTTATATTCGGAATTTTGAAGTGTGGCAGGAAAAACAGAGCGTAACCTCTACTTTAACTTTACCTGCTTGAATCTGGAAACTCACAATTTTTACACAATCAAGTGTATTCTTCAATCAGCTCATCCAGATACTGTAGATTGATGTCGGTATGTCTGGTTAGTGTTACAGTGAGCCGGATATTTCTGATGTCTGATTTCACTCAACGGCTACACAGGCAGGGCCTTGCACTAATTCATCACAGATAAGCCAGCTGCTGAACAGTGGGGAAATGGGTTGCATTTCGACATCATTTTAGTGACTGTGGTATTTCTAAAATATTGACAATGGTAAATAGGGATTGACAGTTTCAGGAGAGTATTGAAATGACTTCAGCATGCATTTCACCATAGATCGGGTCATAGAGTGGAATATTCCCAAAACATGAATCGCAGGTTAATGGAGCACTCTAAATTGTCACTATGTGTGAATGTGAGTGTGGATGGTTGTTCGTCTGTGTGTGCCCTGAGATTGGCTGGCAACCAGTTCTGGGTGTCCCTCGCCTACTGCCCGAAGACGGCTGGATTAGGCTCCGACACGTCCGCGACCCATCGTGAGGATATGCGGGTTAGACAATGGATGGTCTACCAACTTACTTGTGGTACTGTCTTCCTCCTTCTGCTGACTTTGGGTGTTGCAACTATGAAATGTGTTTGCCTCCTCCTGGTTCAAGGTTGCTCCTGGTGGTAAACTGAGCGGACGAGAGCTCGTGACTGAGCTGGATGGACGGGAACTGGCACAGTTCTGTCACCAAAGGGAAGGTCACGTCACCACAAGACTCTGGGATCAGCGCAGATTCAGGACATTAATGAAAATAGACATTTCTGATGTTTATTTACCGCCTGCTGTCTTACAAATTTCTATTAAAACTGTAAAATAAGCTAACACAAACTACTAACTAAACTAATTCACTTACTGAGACCCAATTTTAATGCAAAATATGAGACAAAGAGGATTGTTGTTGAAATGTCATCATATTAAAAAAAGGTATAAGCCAATCTTTAATTGAAATACGTACTGGCTGTTTGATCATTTTGATTTAGTAAAATTGGCACATCTCTTGCGGCCTCAACTGCTATATTCCATAAGTCAGAAGAATGTTTCACCTGGCCACGTACATGGCTAATAGTGTCTCTAAGCAAACCAGGCATATAGGTTTGTGCTAATATTGGTTGAAAATATAATATGCTTTTACCTAATGGACAACATTTTCGTGACCTATTTTGGGCCCTGCTGCATGCAGCCCCTGGCCAGCCAACTGGGCTGCCAGTTGCCCATCCGTCATCTGAACCATCCAAAGTGGAACAGCATTCATCAGTGAATAGAACTATTTGAAAACTTTGGCTTCTAATGTGTCTTTCTGTATTCTCGAGCACACTGCGTATGCTGCTATGCATTTGGGGGACCCCGCTTCAAAAGGGTCTTTGGATTCCAGAGACATCAGCAGCTTCCAACAGCTGCCTGCTCCTCATCAGTGCCTGACCTCAGAAAACAAACCTATTTGCCCTCTGCGTCACACAATATTTTTTCCACAGTACAACGATCTTTGGAATGGATCATTTCGCACTTTTCATCGGCGGAACCAATCTTCTTTTTAACCATACTGCATACAGCATAAAGTAAGACTTGCTTATTAATGTGTGTCATGATGTTGAAAGACAAATATTGAAAATTATGTTTCTTTGTGGATTTTGGATGGAAGAAAGGTGCACATTTCTTTCCATCCAACACTGCTGTACTTTTTAGAACACTAATTGTTTCAGATGAGGTAATTGCAACCACCTGGGAAGGGACAATTGTTGCTTGGACCTGATTGGCCTGAAGCTCAAGTGAACTCCCTTTAAAAGAGGAATGAGGAAGTCACGGGGGGGGGGGGGGGCGGACAACTTGGAGAGCAGTGCTGCACGTGGGTTGCTCAAAACTGGTCAACTGTCACGCTTGAAAATAAAGAAAACTGGAAAATCTCCTTGCTGAATTGCCTTTTTATTAGTTTTCACCCGGCCTGCTGTTTCTCCGCACGACAATGTGGAAAATTAGTCATTTTCCTTTAATTTGGTAATGTGGGGAAAATATTTTGTAAACCTGTTGAAATCAGTCCTGTAAATGGGAGAAACAACAAACATGCTTCCCAAGAAAAATTGTAATTCCAAATCTTGCATGCAAAAGAATTTGGAACATGTAGGGTTTCTGTTTCTGACTAGCCTCTAATGAGAAAACATTTGCTTTTTACACTACGGCTCATCTACAACACCGGGATCAGAAAAACAAAAAATAATATTCTTTTGCTGCTGCCAAAAATCATTACAGGAAAACCCGACCATTTTATATCCTGTCCTAATGTGACTTATGATTGAGAAAAAGAAAAAAAAAAAAAAAAAAACGAATCCACATTCAATTTATATCAATATTTCAGCAGTGTCAAGGGCATATAACTCCAGAGTATTGAGAAGGGTCTGTTATTTTTATTTTGGTTCAGAAACTGACAGCTTTATTTCAAAAAGTAATTTGGCTGTGTAGGTCAGTATTTGGTATCAGACAAGAAAACTACACGGGTCACTTGGCTGTGTTCAAAATCAAAATCAAAAATTACATGTTACTCGAGTCCAGCGCCTCAATTTAGAAAGGGAATGAATGATTTGGATGCATCAGCAAAAAAGTGTCAATGCAACATTTTCTATTTATTCTTTATTTTTGGTGGACAAATATGGAGCTAACTATTTTCTGTAGCTACATTTATTAATTGTTAAACAGACACACTACAGTGTACGATAACAAATGTCGATGTGAGCAATTTCTCAACCGTAAAGAATCAAAAATATGTTTTAGCCCCCTGAATTAAATTGTTTCATCAGTCCCTTAATCCCTTCATTGTTACATATAATACAACATACACCACAAACTATTGTGGTTCATCTTCAAATGACCCCATATATGCTGTAAGACCAGCAAAGCTTCTTTATCCCATAACGTGCAAGGCACAATACCCAATCCTGTGTTTTACAACAAGGGGATATATGGGGGCATGTGCGGTCATCTAGCGCCAAATGTCTCCTACGTAACCAAAGGACAGTTGGATACGGTATTTCAAACACGATTTATGGCACAAAATGGCATTAGCTAAAAACCATCAGGTGGCAGAGAGGGCCAAAAAATGCATTTTAGTAGCGGAACCCAGTTTGATTGGAAAACCACCACCTCAAGAGCAAGCAGTAAAAATGACAGTGGAGGTGTGGTGGAGGGGAAGGGGGGGGGGGCTCACTGATGCCGTGAGCAGCCAATATATCAAGCTGCACCAATGGCAAGGGGCCCCATTAGCCACCAATCCAGTCCGGCAGACTCATCTGATCTATTTATTTATTTAATTTCTTCCGATTCTGACAGTGTCAATCTCAGAGGTGGCGTTTGGGTTGGGGGCGTCAAACAGAAGTGGAGGGACACGGGATATTTTGAAAATCAATCTGCACTTTGTAATGGTTTCATTCGTTTTGCAATGACCTGATGGATGCAAGGTGGGGAATATTGGTGGGTGTGTATGTGCAGGTCAGGGTGCGGTGGGAGGGGTAGGACAGAGTAGTCACGGCCGTAAAGCCTTAACTCACACAACCCAGCAAGTGGAGGAAACTTGATGGGATCACTAATGAGGGACAAATCACAATTTGCGTATATGCCGTGGTGGGCAAAGGAGACTGCAAAGATGAAAAGCGGTGCTTTGGAAATGTTTCAAATTGCCTAAAAAATGCTTGGCTTTGTCGTGTGCCATGCACACACGCACACACACACACACACACACACACACACACACACACACGGTCGCATCTGAGCAGCATCCAATGAGGTATAAATACTGGTCTGACACTTTAATGTAAGGGGACAGCTTGTCCTGGATTAGAAACTTGTAACCCAGCACAGAGGTTGACATTGCTGGGATGAAGGTGCTGCAATGGGCAGCGTAAAGAGGGTGGGGGTGGGAGCTATTACGGAGGGGTTGTGTTTGATCTATAAGGGCATCTAACGTGGACTGTCGGCTAGTGAGAGGATAGTAGATGTAAGAGGTTGTTTTGTAGTCAGCTCTCATTGGCATTGTTGGAGCGAGGATTTTGCTTCCCTCCACAAAAAGAAAATAGGAAAATTGAGTTTGCGGGGCGTGCGCATACACATTCTCGCACGGGCACGCACAAAAGAAGGGATTACATACTGAAAAATTAAGCGCCTTTCTCCTTTCCTTGATCCTGTTGACCGTCGTCCGAACCTAAAAGAACAAGAGATAGTTTGAGTAAGCTTGGTGAAGCACACTTTCATAGAATACAAATATAAATCAATTCCAAATTCTATGGAAAGAGATTCTTTCGTTGTTGCTGTTGTTAATGGAGCGGACATTTGTGGATTCTGACAGCAAAGAGCTGAAAGAAGGAAGTGTGCGCATCGACATGAGAGAAGGTCCCGGTGGCTAATGGGACTTGAAAGTGACACATAGAGCCGGCAAACTAAGAGGACTACTTTGAGATATCATCTGTCAACACAGAGCAGCGAGACCAACTAATGGAGCTATTGGCGGAGAAGAAGGGACCGCCCTTGCAGAACAGATTACATTTTTATATCCCGGATGAAAACTGTGTAAGATCAAACACGAACGAATTGAATTGATTCCAAAATTTCAGAGTAGATATTTAGAGCTATAAGAGAAAAGTGGTCCTGAAATGAAATGTGAATTGACACACGGTACAGTTGAATGTACTTTAAATGAAAACCAATAATTTTATTTTCAAAGGAAACATTTCTAATATAGTTGACTTGCATCTGCGTTTGTATAATTGTACAATAACGGACAGTGAAAAAAATGTCTGTTGAATTTATGCAATTTAATTTTTCACACAATAAAATCATATGGATCCATATTAAGGATATTTTAGTAAATAAAAACTAATGAAATAACTACAACTAAAATTGAAAAAAAAAATCAGTTCACGAAATAAAACAAAACCAGAAATGCTTTCAAAGAAAGAAAACCAACTGAAACTAAATGTTACGTTGATAAAACTAACAAGAACACAGATAATTCCAGCAAAAAATGTACTCCGTTTTCATTTTTGGCAATTAATTTAATGTACAAGCCTTTGGGGTTGATTTTAAATGTATTTATTTCAATATTACTGCACGGCTGTGATTGGAAGAAAAGAATGTCGGACAGTCGTCTGGAAGTTGTAGTTCTCCTACAGAGGCGAGATCATCAAGCAGCAGCCAACAAAAAATGGACACCAGATGACATTGCTCTTAGGAACAACTTTGTGTGGGGTTTTGGCTCAAATGTCTTCCCTGCTTTTGCCATTTAACATTGCCTGAAACGCAACACATTAATTAAAGCAGAATTTCCTTTTTTTCTTTTATATATGAAAAAAATAAAGGCACTAAAAAAATCTTACACTGTACAACCGGTTTTAATACTTCTTACCAAGAATTCAAGCTGCAATTCCAGATTAGAAGGCAACTTGGCAAACACGACATCCTAGCTTTATTTAAGGCTTGTGTTTTGAAGTAAAAATAATCATAAATAAATAAAATCCATTATATGTATATCCTTAAAGAACATATTTCTATACAAACAGGTACATACGGAACGTGTTTATTTTTATACAACAATTAACTGTTCCAAACTCAAGAACCATGCCATTCGGGATGTGTCGTGTCAAATCTGATACATCCCTACCAAATGCATTTATAATAGAACATTCAAGCTGTTCATATTAAAATAACATCTATCCAGTATTCCTTGTTTTAATGTTACTAAGTTAATAAAGACTTATTGTCCTCATTTACTATGGCAGTATTTCATCTGTAAATCGATTACACCAGTGTGATACGATGCGGACAGAAACGATGTGCGTGTGGCTAAAATGGTATCAATCGAAAGCCTCACATGAACGTTTGAATCTTTATGTGCATGCGTCTGTGTTCATGCACAGTGTCAGCGCTGACTGTAAATTTGCAGTAGCTGAGGGCTCACCACATGACATGCTGTTCGTGAAGCCTGACGCCATAATGCATATTCCCCAAGTCTCAAAATATACAGTATTTAAATGTATACACACAGCAAACAATTCTATTTTACATGCATTATACACTGTTGAAGAGCGACTCAATGAATGAAGAAAGACTTGTGTCTGCATAGAATCAATTCAGCCAGCACCATACTGTATATTCATAAAGATCCTAACAATTTTCACAAGATGCGCAACAAGTGCAAAGGCTCCATTATTTAATGGGGGGGAAGGACATCCCAGAGATTTCACTGATATCAAAAGAACCCCCCTTTTAAGGCAATTATATGACACTGCTTAATGAATCATTTGACAATGAGGGAAGGGCATTGTTTTAGATGATGCTTATGTGTTTAAGGGCTTGAGCGCATGCTCAAGGTTTCGCAATGATGTAAAGTTAAACAATTTACATATGAAAGCGGCATAGCTGACAACACCTGCCGACATCCTTGGGGCTGATGGAAATAAAAGGTCATCAAAGCGCTTTAATACAAGGTGACCACCAAGGAAAAGTTAATTACAATGAATAATGGGAAGCTATTCTCGGGCAATTAGTGATTTATATATTAAAAAAAACAAAACAAAACAGTTTGAGTACATTAGAGGCAAAGCCCATTCCATGCCAATTTTATAATGGTGGAAATCCGGCTTCATGAATTTTTTGAGATGGAGGCAGTATTTCTAAGCATATTAAAGTACTTTTTTTGCTTGTTAATGCATTCAAGTTGCTTTATGCAGATCTAATCTGCTTCATCAACAGAAAAAGAACCGTTTTTTTTGTTGATTATATTGACTGTTTTTTTTTTCATCAAACCAGTGGAGACAATCTAATATATGAAGAAGCAGCATCCATGCAGTTCACTGACAATTTTGATGGGAATGAATTTCACTTTTGAGGTATTTATGGATGTAGACGGATGACACATAGGCTGACGGCTGACTCCAAAAGATTTTTGCTCAGAGCAAACTGATTTGCACTCATTTGAGCATCATTTGACATTCTTTTGCTGGCTCGTTGTGGCTACCAATGCATTTTATTGCATACTTTGAAACATTTTAGATGCTAGAGAAGGCAAATCCAAAATTTGGGAAGGGTCCTTGACATGTGTGAGGACAAATGAAAGGATTCCCAACAAAATACAAAATGTTTCACAGGCATGAAAAAGGGTTTGTTTGCATTGAGCGAAACCATGAGTATTTCAATATTTTCCAACATCACAAAAGAAGTGTGCTTCTGTCTGCATGGTCATGTTCCTGTGCCCTAGCATGTGTACGGACATGTATTACAAATTGCAACAACCTTTGGGGTCAAGGACAGCCCGAGTTTTTGAAAGGGAATCTCAAAGCACAAAAAAAAGCCACTTAAGCAAGAATGCATCATAGATTTATTTTACGTAGATAAGTGCCACATAAGATGAGTCACAATGCCTCACCTTTAAACTTACGGACAACTCTACGAACATCGAGAGGAAACCACACAGACGATCGAAAGAAGGCAGAGATTCACATACTTTTTTTGCGCGACCAACTGAAAGCTAACACATTTTAGAATGATAGTCGACTAATGAATGATCATTACCAACCATGACAGATATTTACATCTGGTCCAGTCACCTTTTTATTACATGTTTCAGCCTAAGATCTGAGTTAATTGAGATGTCTAATTTTGGTACTGATCACGCATAAGGTATTTGTTTTGCAAAGCAAAAATTTGATTCAAATCCTCTTTTTGTTTTTTGGGGGGAGGGGATGGGGGGGGGGTTCATCACACAGGAAAAATTCACTGGCTTACTGTACACAGTACTTTTGTCAGAAACATATATGATTTTAGTTTTAGTACTAAAATCGCAATAGTATTTTACAACTGTTAACAAGGTGCAGTACTTTTTGCACATTTTTTAAATTGATTTAGATTTAGGCCAGCATCGCATCGAGTTAAGAAATTACACCAAAATAAAAGCCAAATAGATGTATGAAAGAGTGATTTTCATGAGCTGAGTCTCACACATGAAATCGCATTTAATTCTCTTGTCAGTAAGCCAGGCCTTATCTAAATGGTAATAATGCGGCGTCTCAGTATGATACGTTCTTAGTCCTTCGTTGCATGTTTTTTTCTGCATCTTATGTATGGAGACCGCTCGGGACCTCGCAAAGCACCGTCCAACGGCTTTGTCAGGATTCTAAATGGAGGGCCGTGAGTTTAAAAACTTAAAGAGGCAGTGAAATATTAGGCAATGTAGGTGAGCAATGAGTGGCTGAGAACGACGGCGTGTCAGTGTTTAATGGTCGGACTCGGATGCATATAAGTTAGTCCAAGCATGAAGGGCAGTGGGACGCTTGCGTGGAAGAGAAGTCCCCCTCCTTTCCATCTCAGAACTCCTTCCACCATCAACCGTCTCATACACACTCAGCCCCACCGCCCCCGCCCGCAACATATATACGCATGCACACACACTCTCCCCGCAACCCCCCAAACCGGCACAGCTTTTAACCATGGAGCCCATCAGAAACTTGTCATTTCTCTCATTCACTGCGACAGCCTTGAGACACAATGCAGACTTACCTCTGTGTTGTACACCCCATATATCAGGAAGATGAACAAGCCCTGCAAACAGACAAAGAGAGAGGGGTAATAAGATGGGAGGACAACGTTGTTACACTTGTTTTCTCTCTTCACAAAAACAAAAAAACAACAACAACAAAAACATTAGTTCTAATGACTGGAGTGATGAACAGTTTACAAAATGAGAAGTTGCGCTTAAAATGTGAACAGCTTCTCCAAACCGCCTTCCTTTGTATCCTCTACAATAGCAGCGTCCCTCATTCCAACCTTCTCAAAAAAAATTCAAACCCAAAGTAGAGGGGCATTTTTTTCCCAAGTTTTGTCAGAGATAAAACACACACACACACACACACAATGATGAAAACCAACCAGACATAATACACACAATGGGAGATTCAAAGACATACCAAAAGAGATAAAAACACCCTCGTGCAAAAAGAGAGCAACTCAAGTTTGTCAAAACCCTTGAGGAAAACCAATGGATGAAAAAAGAGAATGGGAGAGGAGAAGCATAATGAAAAAAATGTCACATAAAAGCAAATATTTCATGTTCAAAGAATTCTGTGGCTTGTACCCTGAACCCACCAATACCTTGCCCTTGAATGTATAAACTCTGCACTTTTTGGTCACAGAGAAAGTGTTTTTTTTTTCTTTTTAATATTTGTACATACAAGTGTGCACATTCGTTTTCGGCCCATGTTGTAAACCTGTTGCATGAATGAAAATGGCGACAAACTGCCACAAAAGAAGGAACATGAAAAGGTGGGTAAAATCGGATCAAAGGTAAAAAAAAAAGAGTGGGTTCTTCGATAAGGTAGCCTCACAATGATCCACATCTACAGTAGTCCATACAAATACACTTTTTGAATAATGTTTATGGCACAACCTTAAAAATTAAATGAACACGGTCCACTGAAAAGACATATCAAGCCAATAATACAAAAATGACCTATAGTCATTATCATTGTATCTGTAGTTTTGTAGTAGTCAGTGCAATTCAGTCCAGGCTTAGGTATGTTTTGTGTTTTTCCCGTTCCATTATCATCATTCCACAGAAAAAAAAATGACGTCATCAAGAAAACACCGGACTGCATCATGCCCAAATATATTTTCAAAACGTAAAAATAACTGATGATGATGATAATGACGCAGTTGGCTATGATAGTGTCAATGTCATGATTACGGTACTTTACAGGTACCGAGAATATGCTGTACGTGATTAGCTCCCTATTTTCATGATGATTATATAATTTCACTTCTTGCAACTAATCTTCAACATGAACATTTTTATTAAAGGACGAAATCTACTGCTGCCTTTCTTTTGTTTTTCCTTTCATTTAATAATCTCACTTGTGTTGATTGGTTTTATACTGTACTAGCTGGTTCGCCGCCCTCCGGGCGGCTCATCAGCTAGTTCTTGCGGAAGGCTGGTAAGGTGGTGGTTCGCCGCCCTCCGGGCGGCTCATCAGCTAGTTCCTGCGGAAGGCTGGTAAGGTGGGCCTTCGGCCCACAAAAGTGTTGTTGCTTGGTTCAACTTTTTGTTCATCTTCATTGCTTATCGCGAAAATAAAGAGATGTTTAGCTCTACTAACTATAAAATAACTAACAATTTCATTGCAATGCTTGTGGGTAGACAACATTTTTTCGCTAAGATGCCCGCGCGATCGTAGTGAGCCACTGCCTGAGCGGCGCAGTGGCGGCGCACAGCGGCGTGGTGAAGTAGGTACGTTTTGAAAAGTGACAGACGGAAGGACAGACCGCGTGCGGGACGACGCGCAATATATATATAGATATGTTTAATAAAGACCCCCCCACCCCCAAAACAAAAAAAAATCCCTACCACGGTTAAGGACATGTCCAAATGTGTATGGTACCAAATCAGCATGATGGTGGCAACACTTCATAATGGAAGGACGAGAGACGTGTATGACGATCTATATCAGTGTGTATCATTGTCAGTCACACTGCACATGTATAAAAACATACCGGTACATGTGCGCATGTACACAAGAACACATATTTCACACATAATCTGAAATGTGCTCCCGACTGTATTGCATTACAAGTGCAATTCCCAACTCATTGTTTCCAGTTGATTACCATGTTTTTGATCATTGCTCGTATTTGTAATTAATCTTATGTTGTACAGTGAACAAAGTGGGAAAAGCATCCTGCGCACATTAAGAAAAGTGGCCTATTAGAGAATAATTGAGTTAAAAATAAGTGGTGGCACAACAATAATGATGAATTGTTTAAAATGTTAATTCATTAATATTCTCACCATAAACAAACACAAATAAAATGGGGGCACATGATTTAAATGTGTGTGTACGTTTCTAAACCAAGTCCTGTTTCTTTTGAACTCTCGAGCAAATGGTACAAATTTATGCAAAGGATGATCACAGTTGCTTTCAAAACATTGCAATACTGCACATCAAACAACAGAGCATAAATTAATTAGCAGGCAACTAATTACGGAACAATTGTATGTTTAAAAAGTTAAATCCAGCAAACATCGTGTTTGACCAAAAACAATCATCCCCCAGGGACTGGTGCAATGCAATGCAATGCAACACAGAAAATTACATTTCATACAACAAGAACGCATTTGCTTCTTATTGGAGTTTGATCCACTCGATTGTAAAAGCACTTGCAGGAATTCACAATCACTCAGTTGTGTGTCATGTGATGTTATCAAGGCAGGTCAAATGTATTTGTAGCCCACAGTTGAAAAAGATCCATGGCACCCTCTGATCTAAACGCCCCCGAAACCAAAAGCAACCTTTTGGTTGTTGTCCTTTCAACGTATGTCCCCCTCTGACATTTTCGTGCTTTAACTAGAGACTTTTGGTGGACATGCATTGTAAGATAAGATTGTCAATGGAGTGGGAGTGGCAAATGCTGTGTGTGTGTGTGTGTGTGTGTGTGTGTGTGTGTGTGTGTGTGTGTGTGTGTGTGTGTGTGTGTGTGTGTGTGTGAAGCGCGCTGACTTCACAGTGCAGAGGTCGTGGGTTCGATACCGGCTCCAGCCTTCCTGTGGAATTTGCATGTTTTGCCCGGGCCTGCGTGGGTTTTCTCTGGGTACTCCGGTTTCTTCCCACATTCCGAAAACATGCATGGCAGGCTGATTGAACACTCTAAATTGTCCCTAGATCTGAGTGTGAGTGCGGATGGTTGTTCGCTCTGCAAATGGCTGGCAACCGGTTCAGGGTGTCCCGCTCCTACTGCCCGAAGACGGGTAGAATAGGCTCCAGCACCACCGTGACACTTAGATAGATGATGTATGGATAGATAGATGGGCGGCCTGGTAGTCCAGTGGTTAGCACGTTGGCTTCACAGTGCAGAGGTACCGGGTTCGATTCCAGCTCCGGCCTCCCTGTGTGGAGTTTGCATGTTCTCCCCGGGCCTGCGTGGGTTTTCTCCGGGTGCTCCGGTTTCCTCCCACATTCCAAAAACATGCGTGGCAGGCTGATTGAACACTCTAAATTGTCCCTAGGTGTGAGTGCGAATGGTTGTTCGTTTCTGTGTGCCCTGCGATTGGCTGGCAACCGATTCAGGGTGTCCCCCGCCTACTGCCCGAAGACAGCAGGGATAGGCTCCAGCACCCCCCGCGACCCTAGTGAGGATCAAGCGGCTCGGAAGATGAATGAATGAATGAATGGATAGATAGATATAAATGAGTTGTAAAAAATAATTTATAATGGCTACTTGCTAATGAATACAATTGAATGTTTGACTGGACCAACTCTTCTCTTTTATGAAGCTAAAGACCTCAACCGCCAGGTGCTTTTAAAACACCCACGAAAATAAAAGGGAGCTACTTCAGCAACTTAGGCCCTAGGCTAGATTCAAACACTTGAGACACTTTTCGCAAATCAGGATCCATACTTGGCCCAAAAAAGGGGGATTAGGGGGGCAGAGGGGATTTGCTCTTCACCTGGTAATCATTACGAAAATGAGAGACAGAGGAGGTGAAAATGCTGTGATGGAGCAAGAAATTCACACTTCTGCGCTGGGACTTGCTAATGTCTCTGACCCCTTCATGCATAAACAGTTTAATTAACATGTATACATAACTTTCACTTTAACTGCCCATGGCACGTCAAATCAAAGTATCTGTCAGTGCCGTGAAGCACCGGGTTGATGCTGTGCAGGTCCTGGGTTCATTTTCACCCCTGTCTAACAGCTCCAGCTGGCCAGAGAAGCTGGCAAGACCACATGAAGCCAGACAAACAGGCAGGTAGACAGCCAGGCTGCTCTGCTGTCAATTTGATGAGATAAACACCTCCCCGTGCATGCTTTAACACCCACAACCAATGGACAGGACATGATCGTTTTAATGGAAAGAACAAAAAGAATAAAAAGGAGGGCAAAATGCCTCCAATCAGCCTATAAAATACAACATACATGTGAGATCATGGCCGGCCATCGGTTGTATAAGTAAAACTAATTGGAAACAAATGCTAAAGCCGTTCACTCAAATTTTCTGGGTTCTCTGTGGTGGAAATCAGAACAGCCTTGGTATTTTAATGCCATCTTTATGAGCCCCATTAGTGGCCAAATAACCAGATTTGGTCATTGAAGTAGGTGTTTCAAATGGATGGATGGAATGAATCAATCAACGACAATCATTGAGTCATGAAAAATATATATATATAAAAACGAACCATATAGGCTACACATTTTGCGCCATGAAAAAGTATTATTCCCACTGTAATTCAATTAATCACATATACCAAGTAAAGGTAAATTGCAATTCTTAGTTGGTGATTTCATTTATTCAGTCAAATATGCAAAGCTCCATGGCTCTGTCTGGAAAAAGTAATTGCCTCCTTTAATAAATCAGGAATTACCTGTGGCTAATCACATTTTGAGAAAAGCGGAGCTCATTTTAACTGACCTCACCCAAACCTGTTTACCTCAAGACCTGCTCAATCAAGAAATACATTTAAATACAACCCATGTGACAAATTTAAGGTGGCCAAAATATCTCAAAAAGCAATGAAAACATTTTGTGTGTGGTAGCCAGAGAGTGACCCGAGGTGGTCATGTTCACCCATGGCCACAATGCTCCGCCCCTGGCCAGCCAACAAAAATGCCCCCAAGAGAACAGTGATGACTCTTCCAGGACGTGTCAAAGGACAACATCTTAAGAACTGCGGGCCTTCCGTGCCTCCATTCAAGTCAGTGTTCATGACTCAACAATAAGGCCGAGACTACGGATGGGTATCGTTCAGACTACTCGTCTTAATGATGCTGCTTAACTATTCAACACTTTAACAGTATTCCTAATCTGTATTTTTTATTTTATAAAAACACCAGAAATCAGTTCAACTGGTTTAGTAGAGCACTTCCAAAACAACCACAGCTGCTATCCAAAGGGCCACATTTGTTGGAGAGATCCTTCGTTCGTTAGCTTTAATGTTCACCAAGACAATTCATAAACTGTACAAATTGCACATCACTGGAAGAACTCATCACAGAATAACAGCATAGTTAAATATCACTACAGCAATGCAAGAGCTTTGACCTTATTGTATCATACATAGGTCATTCTTTGAGAGAAACTATTAGGATGGCGGCGTGCATTCAACTCTGTTGTCACGTTGTAGTGGGACACCCCAAAGTAAGTGTGCCACTGGGTCTAGAGTTATAGAGGGATCACACACACACACACACACACACACACATACACGCTGATGCTGGTGGAAACAACATTCATTGGTGTGCGATGGCTCAGGAGACGAGGGAGAGTTATTAGCTTAGCCCTGAACCACCTATTTAATATAGGGGCCGGCAGTGATCACTAACAGAGCCTGGCAGAGGTGACAGCTTTCGGCCCTGCTTGAGGAAATCCAATTGAAAAGCAGCCAAGAGGAACAACAAGCCCAAAACAGATGTTGCTCGCTACCAGTGACACAACTTGGGTCCTGGCGAGCCGGACGCGACAAAACACAACAGTAACTCTGACGTAAACACTGACAGACAACAGAGTATAACGCGCTAACGTAAAGTTTATGGTCGAGTACCATGACTTGAAATTAATGATGTTTACTGTACAAAGGGAGATGGGAGAACAATCCCACAGTAGACCACAAATATCTGATTCATTAAAGACTGTGATGGGTGGGTTCCTTCATCGATTGTTTGTTTTTTGAGAAAAAATAAAAATCTTGGTTGAGTTTGACCATTTTATTTGCATAAAGACTTTTTGTAGCAAAATAAAAAATCTATGCTCTCGGAACTTTGGAAATGTCCTTCCAAGCACACAATTGAAATTTTAGCAATCCATTAATTCAGTCAGTTCCAGGAATTTCAATTTGAAGATGAATACACAAAGAATAAGCTAATGTAAAAAAAAACATTCAGTACAGAACATACATATGAAAAGATATTTAACAATCACAAGAAAAAAAAATCCTCAATAAGTACAGACCCACCAAACAATTCATTTTTCTCACCGTTTTACTGGCAGGGCATGTCGACAAAAGTACAATACACATGGCCTCAAAACATCACAGTCTCCTTCTTGAAGATGAATTGGGCTTGACAAGGTTGTCCTTCCATCGTCATTTTTAAATTCCTTTTTGTTCCACTTCTTCTGCTACCACAAAAGAGCAATAAATGGTGGAGGTTGCGGATTGAAATGGACGAAAATCAATTGTATATCTTTATTGCCTGTCGATGACAAATGACGTTTGCCATTGCTGTAGCACTGACACAGTGTGTCATATCGATTTTACATCACGCCGACAAATGTCATTGTAGCAATAACAGATGAGCGCTCTCCTTTACTTGTGTTAATGATTAAATAAACCCGAATGATATACGGTGTGTGGAAATGAGAGTCTTATTTGGGCTCACCAAACGTTTAAAATTATCGGGCCTGGCGAAATTGTATCGAAGTCAGCACGCACAATTATAAAAAATACAGTGGATAAAAAACAAATCCAATCTCGATACATTCGACCTAGGGCTACAAAATGTGGGAGGCAAGTGTAGCACTCCGACCTGTTCAAAAAAGTCCACTGCAGCCATATCCTGTACAGGAAGTTAAGTATGATTTTTTTTAATGTCAGATTAGGGCGCATTTTTGCACATTTACAGGAATTCTACTTTTTTCATTAAATTTCATTTAATGACACATTTCATATTTCCTTTGCCATAAAAGAAGAAATGGCTGCACGTATTACAAAAAAATCCAAACTTCACATGTAAATAAAAATGTGCAACTTAAATCACCCGTATGAGAATATTTTGTAATACTTATTGCATCACCTTGTGGCAACTAGAGATGTCTTATTTTACATTTTAATGTACTGCAACGAGCCCGTTGGCCGAATCCAATTGAACATTTTTCAGAAAAACCTGAAGACGTTGCTCATGTCTTACAGTGTATATTGTGACCTTTCGACAAAGGGTGTGGCCAGGAAATACATGTTTAGTCCTTCATGATGTTAAAACACAAAGTTTGTGAGTTTTTGCAAAACATTGTTGCCATGGCAATGCACAGGTTGCAAATACAACACTGGCTTTTCGTGTCTAAACACACACAAACTCATACAATTTTGCATACACATCAGGCCTGGCAAAAACAGAAAATCCACATGATTTATTGTGCCATTAAAAAAAATAAAAAACAAAATCCCATGTGCCAGTATCACAACACGCCAGTACCCCAAAGTGGCCCCAGGCCATGAGGGCCGTTCATCGCTGCTTGCAGCTCGAGTTCAATTTGTTGCTACACACGCTAACATAATTCCAAGATATTTCCACAAATTGGACTTGTTGGGAGACCAGTGTGTTTTTAGAAATGCTCCTTTGAAAAAAACTACTAGGCACATGTGGTAATGGGATAGAGTGGTTGCGGGGCTATTGAGAGGGAGAGAAAGCGGACTGTAAACAAGCTAGCTTTTAAACAAGACAATTTAGGGTTGGCGTGCCTTAAGCGCCAAGCATAACATAGCTGTAGAAAACTGATCCAAAGATTCTGCACATGGGTCAAAGAAGGAGTCTTTGAACTGGTGAGGCAAAGTGTTCTGCCAATGCACAGAACTGTTTAATTAACAATACTAAGGTATCCAAGAAGGCATTCTGGGGCACCCCCTTGTCAAAGAGTATGTGCCTTCACTGTCAATCGCAGGGGGGTTTTAACCACTAAGTTTTCCCACTGATGGAATGGAGGAAACATTTTGAAGAGCAGGAAAACTTGGCTACAACAGCTGGACATCATATTCTTCTGAACACATCACATGAAAACGCATTCCTTCACTGTGCGGAAGCTAGGCACGTTGAATATGAAAGAAGAGTAGGGTATTTTAAAGTTTACAATTTGCAGTAATTCATCATCTGCATTTATCTGAAGCTTTTATGTCCCAAATTATTAAAAGTGTTAATCAATGAAATGGTATTAATATATTGTAATTTCAACTGTGGTCCATCGGGCCATTCTGCTCTTACCAATTTTGGTCTTTTTTTTTTAAGAATTTAAAAAGACCTAAATTGATTGGGGCAGAATGACACAATGAGCCACAATTGAAATTAAACATGTCAAAGAGGTGTGTAGACATGAAAGGAGCTGCCTGAGAGTTTGATTATATGATTGATACCAATTGGACATCATGGGTAATAGTGCATTCCACTCTTATTCCGATTGACTGCATGTATCACTTTTCGTATGTGCCAAATAATAGTACATTCATTAAAACTTTTCAACAAACCATGAGTAGTTTGCATGGGTGTCCTAAACCTACAGAATATGACTAACAGGAGCTATATAAACCATGCTTGTGCTTGGAGGAAGCCTCACTTTATCATCTGTTTGTGCACGTCTGCTTCTAGATACATCACTGTTTTGGGGCCATAAAAAGTGCATATTTTGCTGAAGGAACAATAGAATATTTGCCCTTGGTCTACTCCTCTGGCACAGGAGAGAAATGTGTCCTCTTATTCATATGCACACATTTGTAGGCATGAAAACAAATTTAAAATTGCCTGAATGATACTTTTTGGACACACACACACACACACACACACACACACACAAACACATACTCACCACCGTTTGAACTGAAACATAAAATTGCACCCCTGACAAGACTGTGTAGCGGTGCCCTTGACTAGCAATGACAAATGGATGCAATATGCAAAATCTGAGCAAGTTGCTTTTGGGTATCAAACGGGGGGGGGAAAAAAGATTGTTGCATGTATTATTATGGGATGGTTTTGCTCTGCCGTCTCACAGTTGAGGTGAGGCGAGTTGAGGTTAATGGCATGTGTCAAGATCACGAAGTATGGAGCTGGGAGCAGCGCAGACAAAGGAAAAGACAGAGCATCTTTCACGTTTTAAGGGTTAAACATGGTCAATGGGTGTGCCTTGTGCTTTATTATTGCATTGTACACGTGACCTTGTATTTCATGGGAACTTACTGATACATAGTTTGAGAATAGGGACATATTGAGCTCTACAAAAACTTGTAAATCTTGGCCTTACAGTCCTTTTACAGAACCCGAATAGCTTTTAATCGACAAGTTGAAAAATAATCATAATCATCACAGTACCATAGTCTCTCCAACAACTCTCTTGGGTTGATTTGGAATAACCAGAGAAGAAAAGCATTAAGTTTATAATGAGTCAATACTATTGAATAAATGAAGTGCATGTCTGGTTGCATTGAGCGTTTGCTCGTCAGTCTGGGAATTGGTTAAGATTTGGCATGTGTGTTTCTATATCAAGAGTCTTCTTGAAGCAGCTGTCCCTGCATCAGAGATCTGTGTGAGGGCGGGTTTCTGCGCTGCACGGCCCCAGTGGCACCATGCATCCATCATGATAAACAGGCAGACTTGGTGACTGTCACATGCAATCACACTTCACTACGGTTCGTAGGTCCTTAAAGTGAAAACGAATGGTAGTTCAACGACATGAAGACTTCATATATCTTTGTTTTTTTTCTCTCTCCCTCTCTCTTTTGTTTTGGCTATCACCACCTTTTATTTGGAGGGAGAGACGTGTTCACGTTTTTTCCTCAAAGCTCAGTTTAGCTATGTTTTGACAGTGTCTAAAGCCCAAAAAAGGGTTAATGAAATATTTGATGTAATTTGAATGAATTACTAAGAGGAAGGTGGGCTTGAGCTATGATCACATGGATTGAAACGAGCTGAAAATATATTCATAAAATAATGTCAGTCGTCGACGGGCCTGCGCCGAATAAGTAACAACGATTTACACTTATATTTTCACATCAGGGTTCACCTTCAACTACCTTCAAAACATGGGTTTGAAATGTGAAAGGAAGCTCGCGGCATAAGTGCTCACTGCTACTTCACCGTGCTACACATTTTATCATTCAAATTATGTTAATGTGTTACTGGACAATGTTGAAATGAATTAACAATTTGGCTGTTAAAGCGTAACCCCCCCTCCCAAAAAAAAGATATGACATAAAGCTATAATTTAACATGACAAGTGTTAACTTTTATAATCATCAAATTTGCAACCACTTGAAAGTCAAACGAGGATAATAATGTCAGTCCTGCAGCTGTTGCAGCTCTCTCACACCATGGCAAGGATTGCCTTTAATGTAGTAATGACTCTGAAATGTCACTGTGCTTTAAAAAGAGGAGAAGAGATGATAGGTCTCTCTACCTCCCTCGCTCTCTCCCCTAACCTGGCTCAGGCACTGCTCTTGCTAGCCAAGCTGTTTGATTGGCACATGCTTTCACTTAACGAGGGATAATTACCAAGGAAAACAAGTGTGAGACCACATCTGCTCAGTGTAAAAAGAGGACCAGGCCTGGTGCAATCTGTCAGATGGTGCTTTCAGGTTGAGTGTGTGTGTGTGTGTGTGTGTGTGTGTGCGTGTGTGTGTGTGTGTGTGTGCGTGCCTGCCTGCTTGTGTGCGTGACTGAACATTTTAGCCACCTTCTGTGGCCTCTGAGTCCAATACAGACCCTACAGGATCCACCCTCCACCTCGTCTTGACAAGAAGCAGATTAATAGGAATCAGCGTGTGGCTGTAAACACTCAGTGGGAGGAGCATATATGTGTGTGCAATGATGCGCATAGGAAATGACCTAAGTCACCTGAAGAGGACGAGGTAGGGGCCAATCTAGGAAGGGACCATAGGCCAGCTGAGACAACCCTCTCCATCCCAATCAGAGTCCTGCAGTGAGCTGGTGTTTCTTAACTCACATTGTGATTGTTTTATTGGCTTTCACATAATGCTTAATTGTAGCAAAATACATAAGTGGATACTGCATGGGTGTCGCATTGTGTTGGGTCGTTAAAAGGCCTCCTGAGTATACTACTTTAGTGCCAATAACCAAGGGTTGAAGTATTATTGTGCTAAATTTGAGTACTCTTGAAAAATTCATGTCTATTGTGAGATTAGAAATAATTTCATATTTAAATACACTGGTTGGAAGGCACACGACTTTGACTCTTTTCTTTTGCCATCTTATACATACATACAAAATGAATGCTGCTTTTCACATCCTAATGCACAGGTCACAAACCGATACCAATGAAGAGGCCACATTTATTTCCATGAAAGAGAATGAATGAGTTGATGTGATGATCATCAACTCGAACATTTCCAGAAATGTTATTTGGGAAATCAAGTTCAATGCGGGCGGCCCGGTAGTCCAGTGGTTAGCACGTCGGCTTCACAGTGCAGAGGTACCGGGTTCGATTCCAGCTCCGGCCTCCCTGTGTGGAGTTTGCATGTCCTCCCCGGGCCTGCGTGGGTTTTCTCCGGGTGCTCCGGTTTCCTCCCACATTCCAAAATCATGCGTGATGGGCTGATTGGACGCTCTAAATTGTCCCTAGGTGTGAGTGTGAGCGTGGGTGGTTGTTCGTCTCTGTGTGCCCTGCGATTGGCTGGCAACCGATTCAGGGTGTCCCCCGCCTACTGCCCGAAGACAGCTGGGATAGGCTCCAGCACCCCCCGCGACCCTAGTGAGGATCAAGCGGCTCGGAAGATGAATGAATGAATGAATGAAAGTTCAATACAATAGCGGCCTACCCGCTATAGCAGTCTACCCGACGAATGGGTTTGAGTGTCTTAATTCACCACACTCCAACTTATACCATATACGGGAGGAATGTTGTGTGTTATTCACTTTATTTCTTGCATCTGATATTACACAGTGACTTGACTTCTCTCTTGTGTGGGTACCGATCTACCACGCCCCTATGTGGTTTATTACTTAAATTATTTTTTTTTAAACTAAACAAAAAAAAAGATTTCAAAATGGATTTGATACATTATCCATCTCCCAAAATGATTCCAGAAAAAGAACAGACAGCACTGATTATTTGCTTTGACCTTAATGCAGTAAAAAGAAAATGCCTCAATGTGAATTGGCACTAATATTTGACAGCCTTTTAACCTCCCGACACTCTAACCCCCACTTCAACTCTATCCCAACATCTCCCTGCCACCCACTGGAAGAACAACATGGTTTTGCTTTCTTGCCCTGTGCTGACCCAGTTCTCACTAATTATCCACAAAGTATGCATCAAAGCTGCAGAAATTCTACAGATCTATGGCTGCGTGGCAGTACAACAGAAACCAGGAAAATTCTAACCCAATCGCAACCAGCCAACACCGCACGAATCCTGGATGTACTTTGTACAACGTATGTTCTGTATGTATAAATGCAAACGCACAAGACTGGATTTCTTTAACGATAATAAAAGAGTTGAGCATACATATATCATGGCCTTTGCTTCAAAATGGGTATTTTGAATGCCTCCCCACAATTACCCCCACTCCGACGCTGTCGGGGGTTGATGTAGGGCGGTGAGATCATGAGTTCTGAAACTGATGAAAGGGCACATCTGCTAAAGTTAAAACTTCTAATCCTCACCTTCCTAATTTTTGACACTCCAGCTGCCCTTTGCGAGGACCCCCCCCCAAAAAAAAAAATCATGACATGGTAGAAATCCAGAAATCGGTCTTCAGAAAACCAGAAAGATGTGTAGACCCACCCACAGGTAAGGCGAGACACGGGCAAAAATGATGGTTTGCTTTCTTATGACACAGACTATTACCAAATTGAGCTGGCAGGTAATTCTAAGCCAAATAAATGTCAGCAGGTTTCACACAAGGAGAGGTCTTACAACGGGAGGAATGTTGTGTGTTATTCACTTTATTTCTCACATCTGATATTACACAGTGACTTGACTTCTCTCTTCGATTCAAGTTGAGAGGAAAGGATTTTTTAAAACTCTCAAAATGGTCTCATTTTTGTCATTTTAGGCCTGTTCATTTTTTTGGAGGGGTGGGGAAATTTACTGTGTTGAGACATTTGTTATTTTGACTTCAAAATGGCGGCGCGAGAGTGGCTGCCTTTCCAGCAGCTCCTATTTTTTTTGTTGTTCTACTTCTTCCTTTCATAACTTTGCTGCTGTGAATCTGGAATTTCTCCATTGCGAGACTAATAAAGGTTTTAATTCTGTCTGTAACAACAAATCCTCCGAGTATATGACCACAATGCAATGTGAAATTAGCCACAAAACACTAATTTCAAATCCAACATATGGATTAAAGCGTAAACTCCAAGAAAATATGCAAACAGAAAAGGAAAAATAAGTACAAGTTGAGACAAAACACTATAAATATACAACTTAAAAAGGCTGTTCAACACCCTCATTATAAGTGGCACCTCAGAGAGGCTTGGTGAGAATCAGTCTGACCTTGGTATCCTGTTTGAATATTGTTTTAATGCTGTGGATGGTAATTGAGGATGCAGCACAAACAGGACTCCTTTTCAAAGGGAAAGTTATTTTCCCTGGCAATGGAAATGCAAACAATCATGTCGCGCATTTGTTTGTTTTTTATCCGCACCTCATGATTATCAAAGACCCCAATTAAAAGATGGATTTATAAATAAATCTACATGATTATACCTATGACTACTTTAACTTGAAAGTTTTCATCATTATTTTAAAAATCTAGAACATAACGGACATCACATCTGGCGGGCATGTCATGGCTGTGTCACAATCAAGAGGGTGCAGCCCTTTGGTGTGTGGTTTCTGCTTCACTGAATTGTGTGGCTTTGTTCCACGTTTCAAAATAATACATACAAAGTTAATTGAAGACTCAAAATTGTCGAAAGGCATGAATGTGAGTGTCAGTGATTGTTTGTCTATCAGTGACCAGCAACCACGTATATAAATGGAGTCTCGCAGCTGATGCCTGAGGGCAACTATTTTATGTTGCCACAGTTACTGACAACTTAGGTATTGTTAGTCAATACATATATTCAGATCTAAGTCTGTGCCATTCCCAGTTTCCCAAACTGAGAAAAGTTAAAAGTTCGACTTATTACTATGAACTCAAGTATGCAGTTGAGTTATGCAGACAATAAAAACGCTTGACAGCCAAGAACCAAAAATGTATGCGCAATATTGTCCCAAAGTCAAACACGAATGGCAAATAATGACAAAAATGAAAAGGAGTGACTGGCCCAAACGAGATAAATTAACTCAGCATCAGCATTATCCTAACATTTTTGATCTCACTCAACTTCCTTCATTTCCAGACTTTGTCTTCAGCTTCTTGCTTCACTGAACTTCACCCATTGCTCAAAGTTCTTGATAGTTTGATGTTATGGCCTAATAATAGGATGGGCAGAGCAGGGCCACGACCCGATTACACCTTGGTAATGGATAGTGCGAAAAGTTTTTAATGACATTGCCTAGACATTGGACGACAGTGGGTGGAGCAATCGATTTATGGGCCACCCAAAAAAATCCCTCGCCCCCTCACCACATGTGCTATTTATCTCTCACCTGATAAGCAAATGAGGCATGGCTGTATTGATGGTAAAGATGTGCATGATACTTATGATAGGTATTTTATTTTTGTTGCGAGGGATTATGTTAAAAACAGTTGTAATGAAACAGAACCCATTATTAAAAGGAATAGCGTTGTGGTTAGTGATGTGGCGCTAACTAGCTATTGATGCGAAATACAGGATAAACACAATGAGAATGAAAGCTTTTTATCTCACCACCTCAGTCACGTCAGATCTTGGCTAGAATAAAGTGACAAATAAATACATGTTTTTGTGAATGAAAGAAAACTAATATGACATATAAATGCTTAGCGTTCACTGTAACAATTTTGGAATGAAAAATAGAAATGCTCACTTGTAGACATCCGCTATGTATCCGAGTCACCCTGTATTTACTAATGACATATGATCAATACATTTACGGATATGCAGTACAAAGTGGATTACTACAAATCCGAGGCAAGGTAGCAATTACATTTATGTAACAGGTTGTAGCAATTTATGCTAGGTATGGAAAGTACTTATGGAGTCATAGTATACAAAAAGAAAACAAATTACTGTATGTGATACCAACAGCACACTTATTACTGTTCTAGCATAACTTTGATTAATTTATCTATGGGTAGGTCTGGGTTTAGCATAACTCGATTAATCGAATAAAATCAATTTTCCTTCTCATAGCCGGATATCGATTCACACAGTCATAAATCAATTCTTTTATTGTGTCTTTTTACCATAAATCTATGCGCACCACGTTAGATCAAGAAGTTTATACTATTTACAGCATTTCTTTTGAGAATGTCTTCCATATGAAATCAAAATCAGTACTTTATGAAATCCCTAAGTAACTCAAAAATGAAAGCAAACTGCAAATCGAATCGCATTAGCCCCTATGCATTGGATCAAATCGATTTCGGAAATCTGAATAAATACCCAGCCCTATCAATAGGAGAGCTAAAATAAAATCAGCATGGAAAAAAAAGTAATTTCCCCATTATCAAAATCCTGTAGGTGCCTGCTATATAATAGGCTAAAAAAAACAACAACCCACAGAAAAGAATCTCTGTGTCTTAAAGACACTTCCTCTTGAGAATTTCAAAAGATAGAGTGATCATATACTGCAAATGTTGATAATCTATACGATTTAAGGTCATTTCATTCATAAAAAAATAACATTGGTTAGTTAGAACTCAAACTTCCTGATTACAGGGTAGAGCAAGAGCTCAACTAAGGAAGATGCGATAGTGGAAGCATATCACTATGGGTCACAAGGGAAGAGGAGTAGAAGTGGACCATCAGGCGCAATGAAATGTCAACATTATCTGTTTTATTGATTCAACAATAAAGCTTGACACTTTAGCTTTATGTTGCTTTGGACTGGGGCACTAAAAAATGGCAGGCCAACAACAACAACATTTTTCCGTTAGTCACTCTAATTTTCACATATGTTTTGCAAGTGCCTTGTGATTGGCTGGTGACCAGTTTAGGGTGTACCCCGCCTTGTACCCAAAGTCAGCTGGGACTAGGGTCGGGCCTCAGAAGAATTTGTACAGTTCCCATTCGGGTTTCGAATGATTCTCGTTTCAGATTATTAAAAATAGGAGCAAAATACCCAGGTTTATTTTTGGACAAATCGTATGAACTTCTCTGGTTATTCAATTTCAATAACTTTTTACTGTTTGTGAACTTCCCTGCGAGTCATACCAAGGGATGTTTTTAAGCAGTATATTATTTTTTCACGAGAGCTTTACTTTTGACATCAATAAAATAAAATAATTCAGTAGTCACTTCAAGCATGCTTCTGAACACTGATGGACAGGCTAACCTGGTGTTGTTTTTCTTTAGAAAGAAGAAAATATATTTGACAAACAAAGCTGTATTTGAAGGGCTCGCTAGGAAAATGTATCTAATCCATGGAGACTATGTAACCATATTATGTACCTGTATGTGGATATGTAAACATTACATGCACCGTCCATCTTTCCATGCGTTTTCTAGTCTGCTTAGCCTCAAAAGGGTCACAGGCGTGCTGGAGCCTGTCCCAGCTGTCTTTGAGCAGGAGGCAGGGGACACACTGGACTGGTTGCCAGCCAACCGTAGCATTACATAAACAATTAATGTAAAAGAAAACTGGTTTAGAGCAACAAGCTGCGTGCAGTTGGTCTACAAAAAGCAATCCAGTGAGAGGAGAGTCACATTTCTAAATGTTTGTTAAGATCGCTTGTGTCTCCTAATTAATTTTCAATGAACTGTTGCACTTGTTGTAATGTGCATTTGTCACGTCAACCTTGTGAAATGTTACCACAGTTTTGACCGTTTCAATCTCTCGCCATGATTGTCAACCACTAAGAGCAGCGGGGGTGTTTTATCCATCCAACCATCCATTTTCCGATCCGCTTATCTTCACGAGGGTCGGAGTGGGGAGAGATGGCTTGCCTCCGACTGTCAAAATGCATCTTAGACAAACATGTCACACCCAAAACGGTGCAAACCGCCTGTTTCTAACTGTGTATGGCTGTGAAAAGGCCAAAAGATGGAAGATTCCAACAATGGGAACAAATATAGAACCGGAAGAGTTGAAAATTCACCATCAATACTGAAATGCACAAGAAAATTAGTGAAAGGGATGTGTTCATCTTCTCACAGACCTCGAAAGATTCTGCCTTGAAACAAAGCTCTCGCCCTGCCACTTTCAAACAGTCAGTGAACAAGAGGCGACGTTGATAAATGAGTCCAAGAGTTTATACTCCATTACACTTGAGCTTTCAGTGACCACTTCTTGTATCACTGCAGGAAGAAAAGCTTGCACTCTGCTTGGAAGATTTCAAACAGAGACAGAGCATGTCTCTCGAAATGACCTGTGTGAGGCCATAGGTCACTGATGTTGGCCCTCTGAGTGTGGCTCGCTTTATTCTGAAGGTGTTTGAAAAGGTTGAGTTCTGGACTCTTGACCAAACTCATTCATGACTATTTTGTAGTACATTAAAAAAGAGGGGGGCTTTCCATCAACAACTGTTCCCACAATTTTGGAATTATCCAAAGTCACCCAACAATAGGCTGGTGACCAGTTTGGGGTGTACCGCACTTCTTGCCCAAAGTCAGTTTCAGAGAGGCTCCGGTACAACCGCAGCCCTCGTGAGGACAGGTAAATCAGCTCAGCAAAACATTGTGCAATAATTATTTTCATGAAAAAATGAGCTATATGGAAGAGGCTATTTGTGGCAAGAAGGACACTTCACTTAATTATCTGATAACAGCTAATACCATGATTGATTCTTACCTTAAACTACAGCTCAATTAAGTGTACTGCAGGTGATGAATGCTGGGTAATGTGGAAAAAGCTACCACCCCGTGAGAATGGCATGACTTCTTTCCTTTTTATTATTTGATGAAAAAAAAATAGGAAAGGGATTTAAGAATTGAGCAATAATTATCTATCATTGCACAATGTTCTAACACAAAGGTAAAGAATGTACAATTTGACAAGAATATAGCCCCTCTCTAAAAATCTGGGACAAATCGACCTTTCAAATTCCAACACTAAAAGCATTTAAAGTGATCATCACAATAATGTTGACCTTAAATTGCCCATGACAAGAATAATGCAAGCAAATAATACAAATGGAATTCAACTGTTAAAATAAAACCACCTCTCTTCGTCTGTTTTATTACTAGCCCTCTTTCGGCACCAGCTTTTGCCAAAGACAAATAAAAGCCTTGAGAGTCTGTGTACATTCAGCGAGAAGGCACAATGCATGATGGAAAACCTTTCAATTTCTCATTGAAGTAAAAACAAACAAACAAAAATAAAACAGGATCAAGTTTGTAAATGGAAATATTTTTTAAATTGCTCTGAAGTTATGTTCTGGTTGCAATTTTTGTTTCTTATATATTGCAACTAAAGGAGGGTGACTTTAATTCTGAAGTTATGCAAATTTGACTCGTATGGAATCACAATGTTTATGTGATAAACATTGGGGGATGGGATTTAATAGGCTTCATGGTGATCGAGGTTTTTTTTTTCCATCTTCAGAAGGATTTGAAACATGAGAATAATGATGATGATTAGACTAGTTATAATAATAATAATAATAATAATAATAAAAGGAGAACCACTAAAATAAAGTGTGTTTTTGTATGTTTGCAACATCTTTGCATTTGTGTACTTTAGTGTGTACCTGTAGGGAATTGAGGAGGATGAAGATGTAGGCCATGACAATGGAGAAAGGCACAAGGACACCACACAGCCACGTCAATCCAAGAATGGGCAGCAGAACCAAAACCGCTTTAACGGCAGCCCTATGACCATATGACACGTATATTCAGCATACAGTACCCATGCATTAAAAACACACACGCACACACACACACAAATTACTCCATAAACATATTAAAACATGTTTAATTATTCAAATCCTCTTTTGTGGCCATTGGGACTTTTCTAGATTTTCTACTTTTATTGATTTATTTTTATTTTATTTTATTTGTATTTTTTGGGGAGGATATTTTTGAGCAACCTTGTATGACTCGCTGTTCCACACGGTGGCTGTGTGGCTGGGAAGACTCATGGGGTGACAACTTCCCACCTTAAATCTCATTTAATTCTGTTTAGAGTGGAATTAGCTATCCACTCAGGTGACTGCCAGACCACAGCAGCTGTGAATGCGTGTGTTCAAATTGTGACATGCATGGTGGCAAGCCCTAGCTTAGTCATTGGAGGAATTTGTTTGAGTTTCCGAGATGGCTGCCACCCAGGGGTGCCAAATGGTTCAAGGACATCTTTAAATTCTTATAGTGTGCCTACTGTGAGGCCTGGTGGGTTGAGGTTGAGAGAAAAAAAAATACACACTTTGACATAATTTTCACCAATGGAATCATTTACGAGACTTCTGGTCAGAAATCTACTGGATCACATGTGGGAGAGATTCACACACATTAGCCTATACCAGTTTCACCAGAAACGCAGCTGTGATATTTCTGTAGGGCAACGTATAAATACAGTGTACAAAAGTCAGACCAAACAATTGTTACGTGCATAATTACAATGAAAATGTAATATCCAAGCTAATTACTTTCACACATTGCACTGGTTTATGGGATCTGTTTGTTTATTTGAGTTGAAAACAGATTTTTGGATACACTTTGAATGACTAGTCACCATAAGTTTAGGAATATACTGTGTACATATTGTAGAAATAAATAAATACTTAACATGGACTCATTATTTGTTGATGAAATTTGAAAGATGATGCAAAAAATAAATAGAAATACATACTGACTTTAAGAGTTTAGTGAGTCATTTTTAAAAAAAATATTAGTTTTGTGTTTACCAACATGCTTAGTCAAAAATTCATACAACTAAATGCATCCCTGCCCATGCTTCATCATTCAAATTGCAGAAAGCTCACATTATACCTTTTCCCCCCAAAAAACATTCCAAATGGAAAAGACAATCAGGCGACAAACATAACATTTGATAATAGCTCAAGATTATTGGAAAAAGTTCAACTGAAATATGCTATCTAATTGTCAATGTAGAAAAAGTGTGTCTGAAATAATTCAAGTGTCTGATCAAAAGTTAAAGACCGTAAGACGTTCAGGGACACAGGGGTTGAAAGCATGTGAAGTGGCTGAAGACCGATGAATATTTTATGGACAACACTAATATAATCAATTCAAAATGTATTTCTATCCTATTTGATGAATGAGCCTCACTGGTTTACAAATGACAAATCCTTTTCTATGGTGCCTTCGGAAGACAACCGCCTCGGGAGGCCTGCGGCACTGTTGAATCAGCACGAAAAAGAGGACAAATACCGCCTCCTCATGGCCAGTACCTGACTTGCTCGTAGGTTTGTTCCACTGGACTGGCACCCACTGCCAACATCATGGACCTCCTCTTGGCTGTGGAGATAGTGATGACCAACACCCTTGTAAGTACCATGACATTTACCTGTAATAAAAATATCAGAAATGATGATAACACTTATGAGGATTACGAATAAAGATGAGTTGGAAAGATAACAAGAATTAAGAACAAATGAAAATTAGGAAGCCCCATAAATGTATTTTTTTTTCCTGACCATATCACTTATGAGGCCTGCTTTTCAAGCGACTTGACCGAATGCAACTGAACTGGAAAAGTGTAAAAAATAATCATAACACAATTTTTTTTTAAATACTGGCCATACTGCACACTCTCACACAAAGCGACCCTCGATCCCCTTCACAAACCAACTTATTACAACTTAATAACTGCGCTAGCAGGAAACACCTTTGTGAGATCCCACATATACTGGTCCAATTTTGTTTTGTTTTTTGACCGACAAGCTACATGGCGCAATTGTCAAGGTAGAAGCCGATTTCCCCGGCCGCTGTACCTATTTTATAATAATAAAGAGAGAAGAAATGAGCGAGAAATAAAGGAGAGGGTGACTATTAGAGAGGCTCTTGGCTCCATTCATTCACCGCACGCATGTATTTTGATGACAGAGACTCTCCACGCGTTGCTTTAAAACACAATATGTATACACACACACACACATGTATGTATATATATATATATATATATATATATATATATATATATATATATATATACACACACACACACACCGGTATATGTGTATGTGGTGTGTGTATACTTGTGCGTCTGCTATATTGGTGCAGCATGTAGTTAGATCTATCTGAAAGCCCATACATTTTTGTTAAGCTAATATGATACCATGCAGCATTTTGCTTGTTCGAGCGCCCTGCGATGTTGCAAATTTTGAAGTGCAACAAAACTAGAAGCCAAGGGCAAAAACTCCGCACGAGGCGTGACATTTCAATGACACTCTACCATGTCGTTCAGTGCGCGATGGGCCTTAATAATAAAGTTGATGCTTAACCGTTCAAATAATGTATACAAAAATAACCGAAAAAGATCCATCCATCCATCCATCCATCATCTACCGCTTATCCGGGGCCGGGTCGCGGGGGCAACAGCTTTAGCAGGGAAGCCCAGACTTCCCTCTCCCTAGCTACTTCTTCCAGCTCTCCCCGGGGGATTCCGAGGCGTTCCCAAGCCAGCTGGGTGACGTAGTCTCTCCAGCGTGTCCTGGGTCTTCCTCGGGGTCTCCTCCCGGTGGGACATGCCCGGAACACCTCACCAGGGAGGCGCTCAGGAGGCATCCGAATCAGATGCCCAAGCCACCTCATCTGGCTCCTCTCGATGTGGAGGAGAAGCGGCTCGACTCTGAGCCCCTCCCGGATGACCGAGCTCCTCACCTTATCTCTAAGGGAGAGCCCGGACACCCTGCGGAGAAAACTCATTTCGGCCGCTTGTATCCGGGATCTCGTTCTTTCGGTCACGACCCATAGCTCGTGGCCATAGATGAGGGTTGGGACGTAGATCGACCGGTAAATTGAGAGCTTCGCCCTTTGGCTCAGCTCCTTCTTTACCACGACAGACCGATACAACGTCCGCATCACAGCAGACGCTGCACCGATCCGCCTGTCGATCTCTCGCTCCCTCCTGCCCTCACTCGTGAACAAGACCCCAAGATAGTTAAACTCCTCCACTTGGGGTAATATCTCCTCCCCGACCCAGAGGGGGCAATCCACCCTTTTCCGACTGAGGACCATGGTTTCAGATTTGGAGGTGCTGATTTTCATCCCAACCGCTTCACACTCGGCTGCGAAACGCTCCAGTGAGAGTTGTAGAGCCCCGTTTGAAGGAGCCAACAGCACCACATCATCTGCAAAAAGCAGGGATGTAATACTGAGGCCCCCAAAACAGACTCCCTCAACGCTTCGGCTGCGCCTAGAAATTCTGTCCATAAAGGTTATGAACAGAATCGGCGACAAAGGGCAGCCTTGGCGGAGTCCTACCCCCACTGGAAACGGTTCCGACTTACTGCCGGCAATGCGAACCAAACTCTGACATCGGTGGTATAGTGACCGAACAGCCCGTATCAGGGGGTTTGGTACGCCATACCCACGAAGCACCCCCCACAGAACTCCCCGAGGGACACGGTCAAACGCCTTCTCCAAGTCCACAAAACACATGTAGACTGGTTGGGCGAATTCCCACATACCCTCAAGGACCCTGCTAAGGGTGTAGAGCTGGTCCACTGTTCCACGGCCGGGACGAAAACCACACTGCTCCTCCTCAATCTGAGGCTCGACTTCCTGACGGACCCTCCTCTCCAGCACCCCTGAATAGACCTTACCAGGGAGGCTGAGGAGTGTGATCCCTCTGTAGTTGGAACACACCCTCCGGTCCCCCCTTTTAAAAAGAGGGACTACCACCCCGGTCTGCCAATCCAGAGGCACTCTCCCTGTTGACCACGCGATGTTGTAGAGGCGTGTCAACCAGGACAGCCCCACAACATCCAGAGCCTTGAGGAACTCCGGGCGGATCTCATCCACCCCTGGGGCCTTGCCACCGAGGAGCCGAAAAAGATAACTGCAGCAAATAAGAAACAGCAGAAAAATACACACACACACACACACACACACACACACACACACACACACACACACACACACACACACACACACACACACACACACACACACACACACACACACACACACACACACACACACACACACACACGCACACACACACACACACAATAGCACTACTGTACTAATCATAGCAAAAGCACAAGATCAATTTGAATCTTGAGTCTCTTAGTTGCCGGAGAGAATTCGGGCACAGAATAGGTGAATGTTGTATGCACAGTGACATTAGTCATGTCAGCGATTAGCAAAATATTTGCTGCGTGGCTGTAAATCGTGGGATGGCTCGTCCGTAATTTGCTGACCATGATGATGAAGATGACAGGCCCAGCAAAGCCCCAGATGACACCGTTCTGGACACTGAGCCAACAATAGCCCTCCGCCAAGTATTTTTCTGAGGCCGAAGCCAGTGTGATGGTGACTATGAGCACTGGCAGACCTGTATGAAGGATGAAAACAAGTTAGAATCAACATTGTAGAATTAAAGGACCAGTGTACAGAAACAGGAATATAAAAAGTATAGGAAGAAATGTGAGTAAAATGTAAGCTAAAAATGGCACAGTCGAAGAAAATTTTGATGGAAACACAGAATTCTGCAACGACCGAATTGACCTTCATAACGTATCCCAAGGTAAAAATCACTGTACCCCAGCCGATGAGATAATAATACTTCATGTGTCTTTCTTCGCTGAGGTTGACAGCAACCACTTTGCTCCAAAGCAGCAGACCCTCAACCAGCATCCAGCTAAAGGCAGCCATGAAGAAAAGGTGGAGCAATGCCGCCACAAGTGTACATGCAACCTACAAGCACAGCAACCCAGGTCATTTCTGTTTCAGATGCTCTGGTAATGTTCTTCAGAGACACAACAGTAAACATCCAAATTTCCATAAAACCTAAGGCACAACGCTATGCCGGAATTTAATGAATGACTGTATGTATCTGGACAATTGCACATACACACCCAGGACAATTTTTCCTCTTATTATGAAAGTACGGGGACTTCTTTTAATCAGCAATTTCGTGTGATTTAGTTTTTGGAGAATGCCCCCAGTGGAACAAATCAATATAGAATATATAGAATTGGCTTACCTGGCCAGCAAATAAGCAAATACCAGCAATAACTTAAATAAATAACTAAAAAGAACTCTTTTGAAATGTATGCTTTTTTGTACAAAAGTGTAAAATGCTTTTACATACAGTATGTGGATGATCACAGTGATTTGTCCAAAAACCCGTATTAAAATTGACACTTAATGCTCACTCGGGCTATTTTGTATATTTGAAACTATGCCACAAATTTTCAAAACAGCAGCTCACCCTGTTGGTGCCATGGATCAACTGCTGACCACTGACTCAGCATTAAGTGTTGAATGATAACAACATTGGTGGAAGTAGAACCACTTCAAAAACACATTTAAGATATTAGTATTATTCTTCTTATCATCGTTATCAACTACTCTGGTGAGTATGCTGAATCGTGTATATTTTGAGGAAAGTGTCAATTTCCTGTTTAGGTTCAAGTTCAAGTCAACGTTATTGTCAAATGTGCTCTATGTGCAACATACAGCTTGGATAAAATGTCTTTCCTCTCAACAACAGGAGAGAGAGAGAGAGGAGCCGCTGCGGGTGCCTGCGCCGCCATTAATAGAACAGATGAAATGACAAAATAATACAACACAGACAGTCGTGCAATCTCAACTACTTTTTTTCTGCACACACTTTGTTGTTTGAAGCAGTTATTGATGAAAGGGGAGGGAATCAAAGTGTCCATTCACCAGTGGATCAAGACGTCAAACTGAAAGGGGTCATTATAACTGTTTGTCACCAGTTTTAATGTGTGTAATTTATGATTTTGTACTGCACCTTGTTGTGAATGGCCGAGCCACTGCACAGCAGAATCACTTGGGCAAAGATCAATGCAATAAACAAGTTCTTATGGATGGACGTCCGGTCAGATCGAGGTATGCTGGTGAAAAACAAGTGAAAAACCATTTTAATTTTATGAGACTAACATAAAGGACAGTCATTTGAAAGCAACAATTAGAAAAATAATATTGACCATTGTAGTAAAGTATAGATCAGGGGTGCCCATTACGTGGATCCTGATCTACCGGTAGATCCAAGACAGGTCCCAAGTAGATCCGAGGAGTGTCGTGGAGAAAAACAAACAACCATTTGTGTGTTTTTGTACATGTTAGTGATATATTTTTTGTGTTAACGTACGCAGCACCCTAATCATCCTATCAGTCCCATTTTCACCAAAAAAGATTTAAAAAATAAAATAAAGAAGGTAAATCTTGAATTTACGGTGGCGCGGGATTACATCACCGGAAGTTGTTAGCACTCAGCAGTCTGCAATTGCAGCTTGTGATCAGAGCTGTTGTGCTCTATCTTTTAACGTCATTATTCTCATTCAGAGTTTGCTTCGTGTACAATTCAGAGGGCACGGGCAAAGAATAGGAACCTAGGAGGGCTCAGGGAAGCACTTTAAAACGGTACGTGTGAGCCATGATAGTTAACAGGCTACAAAAGTGCATCGCATGCCTCAGTCTCAGGCTGTTTCTCATCATGGCGTGTGTGTGTGCGTGTGCGTGTGTGTGTGTGTGCATGTGTGCGTGCGTGCGTGCCTGTGTGTGTGTGTGCCGGTAAGGGTAGATCCCGGGAGGTTAGTTGATCGAAAAGCAGATCTTCGGTCCAAAAGGTTTGGGCACCGCTGGTATAGATGATTAAAAAAAATACACTCCAATGCTTTTATGCACAATGCAAGGTTGCTCTCAGTACACGGTAAATAAATTGCGAGAGCAGCTCCTTCATGGCCTAATAGGATCCCCTCTGTGGCCCTTCTGCTAATTAACAGCTGCAAAACGCTATCATAAACCTTTGGAGTGATCTCATGTGTCGACAACTGTAATGAGAAGATTAGCACGAGTCAATATTCAGAGCTATCCCAGCTATCCCGATGAAAAACTGCTCCTTTTCTTTAGTGAATTGGTGTGACATCAAATGCCATGCAGACAACAGATGAATGTTGCTTTCTTGTACTGTTAAGAATACAAATCATCTGAATAATAAATACTCAAAGAATGAAAAAAAACATTTTGGAATTTTTTGTTGGGAGAGGAGCTGATGCACCATACCAGGTAGTACACCTAATTCGTGGTCTAGTTTGTGAGTGAAAGGATCGTATGTGAGTGAGCTAGATAAAAATTGACCCAGGATAAATGTACAGTATTTTTTGCACTGTGTATTGCTAATTTAATAAATCCCTGTCACTGAACATAATTATTTGAGAATAACAGTCACTCGAATATTATACATCTCCCTCATATTACCGTCAAAAGCATTTGCTTCTCTGCAATTAAGTTTTATACTGTCCCCCGATTTGCTGGTATCTATTATCATCTGGCTGCACTTGAGAGAGTGCAAAAAATAAATAAATAAAAAGCACACCTACAAATGATGTCAAATTAATATAGAAATGTACACACATCAATGTATATATAGTTAATTTACTGGGGATTCAAGTGCACCATTTAAATATTTGTTTCAACTTGAATTGCTTTCTTACGCCACATTTGATAAGCGTGTGAGAGAAAAAAAGAGCGTGTGCGAGGTCTATTTGAGCGAGGCCGTTGAAAGAAGATGAATAAAGATGCAGCTGAACACTGTGCTGCTGTTTCGGTTCATTTTAGCAAGGAAGACAGCAGAAAAATACATCACAACAAAACATAACTGTAACCCGCCATATTCCATCCTCCAAAGATAGGTGATAACAACTTTTAAAGGTTACACTTTATTAATCGGTGCATGCTTCCATAATTCGTCTGCAAAACGGGAATCCGTCAGTGACGGTACTGACCCAGTAAATGCGGATTTCGTCAGTGCTTAGTCCGTAATTTTTTTTCTAAGTTTCCCGTCATTCATCAGATGAACAGGCATCCTGCAGTTATATTCAAGATTATTTGTCTTGATATTAAACTCATAACGGACCATTATTCAAGGAGGAGAAGGGAACAGGCTAAGCCCGCAAACAGCTAAAATCCGCATGTAATCGAAGCATATGGAAATGTATGGAGGGGTGAAAGAAAAAAATAACCAAAAATATTCTTTAAAAAAAAAAGATAAATATTGTATTCTATGTTTTTGCCACTAAAAAAACGGGAGGGGAAAAAAACATTTATAAATGGAAAAATTTGGTGAATATGCAAATCTACAGGTGCCGAAAAGCGAGTAGGCGTGGGCTGTGATGGGCATGTATGGTACTTTGCCGCCCATGAGTGGTGTGTTACTTCTCAACTCTTGAACACATCACTTATTTTTGCATTTGGGAACAGGAGAGAGACAATGGACTTGGAAGCAAACGAAACGTCTGTGTGCTCTTTATTCCAGCTTCAGCTACAACCATAAAAACGTATAATGCCTCCCTTTCATTTCTGACAATTTTTTGTGTTATTTTCAAAAATTATGGAACCATTTATTTGACACTCCATTTTTCACTCAGATGGTACATTGAAACAAATTAAATGATCTGCTCTTTCTTTAAAAAGAAAATAAATAAAAGGAAATGCCGCTCAGTGGTGCTGTTGCTCCTTTGCGTCAACAAGTGGCTGTGACCACATGATATGGCAAGTCAGACTACACGGACAATGTATTGAAACCCACAAGGGTTTTGTATGGAAAAAGTGTGTGGAGAGAACCACATTAAAAACACCTCTAGAGTGAACTAGAGATTGTGTGCCAGGCCCTCTCTTAGGTTCAGCATCATTGATCTCTGACTTCACAAATGTGCTTCATGAAATTCCCATCAAAGCACGCCAACATTTTGTAAATAGTATTCCCAGAACAGTGAAATTTATTGCTGAAAAGTGGCACTGACTCCATATTTTCCGCTGGTCGTGTCAGTATATAAGCAGGGGTTCTGAAAAAAAAATCTTTAAATAAAACAATTTCAGTGGGGTATGAAATCCAATGGTGATCAGCTCAAAACCGCACCGGTTATGTTTTCCATTGTTTCATTTCATTGTGTTCCCACATTTTGGCCCTGAAGTAGTTCAGTCCTGAAATTTTCAAGTGAAGGGGTCATCTTAAAGTGGGTCATAATATAGGTCTGTAAAAGCCATTTGTACTTTGGATCATATATTCGCAGACAGTAGTGGTGTGCTTGAAATTAAAAACTTAAAAATATTCGCTTTTACATACATCCTGTTCCACTGCAGCACCTTTGCTGAGCATTAACCTCAAATCCATATGATTTTGTGGGTGAGGAGGACAGTATGATCAGGTACTCACTCCAACACGGTGAATAGCATCAACGTCACCACCAGAGCACACAAAGATGCTCCCGAACCGATGAAAGTCAGCTTGGTCAAAATAAGCTCTTCCTCAGGACTCCACTGGGATGAAGGATAAAACGTGGGTGTGTAAGAGAAAAAAGGAGAATATTGTTGGTAAAAGTCATGCTTCACTTCACAAATGCTGAATAACAAAACCCTGTAGACTTTAAAGTAGACTTTAACTTTGTGTGAGGATATTAAACACTGTCCAGTACATGCTGAAGGAGTCACCTTTGGTTTTAAGTAATTCATCAATACTGCAAAGTTTGTGGTGTGGTTGCATACACAGGAAGTAACACCAGAGCCAGCAAAGATCACACTGCAGCCATCACTGGACCAGCCACTGGTATGATTTTTCCTACGCAACAACGCAAAGAAATACCACGAACACAAACTCAGTGATTAGCACAGACGTGTTCATCGTTTTGCTGATGAAACTTACATCAAGCTGAAATTCCAAAAGGCACAGACGGGAGAAAATCTCTGGGCATACTCCATCTAGAAGCAGAAACACATTCACCATTACATTTTGAATATTATATCGCTGATAGAAATACAATTAATTTACTTGCAATGTAATCTCTACAAGCTACAAAGTAATTGCAGTTTTATGGCAGCTTTATTTTGCTCATTCAGCAGTGTTGGAAGCATTAAAGTGGACTCAAGGTGACATCATAACTTCTTTTGAAATCTTAAAAGGTCAAGTATGCAAGTCAGTTGTGAGTAGGGATGAGCATTTGAGTAAAATTAATCGATCGACTGTGGGGAAGGTGAAGATCACTTAAATAATCCATCCATCCATTTTCCGAACCGCTTTATCTTCACAAGGGCCACGGGGGGTGCTGGAGCCTATCTTAGCCATCTTCGGGCAGTAGGCGGGGGACACCCTGAACCGGTTGCCAGCCAATCGCAGGGCACACAGAGACGAACAACCATACACGCTAACACTCACATCTAGAGACAATTTTGAGTGTTCAATCAGCCTGCCATGCACATTTTTGGAATGTGGGAGGAAACCCACGGAGGCACGGGGAGAACATGCAAACTCAAGACCTCTGCACTATGAGGTTGTAGCGCTAACCACTGGACGACCGGGCCACCCACTTAAATAATATTATTTATTTATATATTCAATAATATTATTATTTATACCAGGATGGGACATTCCATCTCTGAATGTTACAAACGCCTGTTTCCACACCACTGTTGTACAAAGTAGAGCAATGTTGCCTGGTTAAGATTTTCATGGGTGTAGTTCAACTTGCCATCGCCAAGATTACATCACTGTATAAACTAGTTGCAGCCAAGTAGCGCACTCCATTTTGCCTGAATTGCAAGATCACAAGATTACAGAGTATGAGCCCTGGCCCTCTCGGTTGTGCATGTTCTACGCACATAAATAATGTTGAGCAATACTGTTTGACTGACCAAGAATTGGTAGAGAAGCTACACACATGTGCACACACCAAAATGCATTTAAAGCATTGAAAAAAAACCACACTGAACACAAGAATTGTTTATAAATAAAATTAAAATAAAAAGTATTATTATTATTATCAAACATTACCACATGTGATGAGGAAAGAGTGTACTTGACAGCAACTGGGATTGTCTGGGCTTTTGAAGCATCACGAAGCGTGGCTGATATAACAGCAGATGCCAGGTGACCTGAGAGAATTCTGAAGAGGGAGACACCTTCAGTTAATGTTAGTTTTGTTTGGTCAAGCGAATAAAACAGAGGCACGTTAAGCATTCCCGAAAAAAATATTTCACATTGCCCTCTCAAAGTAGTGGAACAATGTTGCGAATTCATTACTTTTGCTGTACACTGAGTTAATTTCAGTTTTATATCAAGAGAGAGACAGTTTATACACTACTCGCCTTTCCCAGTTGACTGTTTTTGGGGACATGGCACAAAATCAGAGAAGCAAGTGAAACCTCTTTCAAGAATGAGGATTGGACTTGTGGTCAGTCAACCAAGGACATGTATACCGGTAATTTAAATCAGGAGTACCCTACCAGTCGATCACAGTCGAGCGGTAGTCCGTGGACTGGTCCCATGTCGACCGCGAGGCGTGTAGGGGGAAATGAAAAAATGATATTCTGTATACTGTAGAGATATTTTTTCTGTGCACTGCACCTAAGCATCCTATCAGTTGCATGTTCACGAAAAGTGCAAGGAGCAGAATTGTCATGTTTCTGCACTTAACACTGAACAAAGGTGTGCCCCTGCATCCCTGTGTCAGGTCTCCCACTAAGGTAGCCAGTGATTTCCCTGTCACACACTCAGTCGTAACTTGCATCTCGTTTATTTTTCTGTTCTGTTCATGCTCGGGTCTGTTATGGCTATTGATCATCATAACATGTGTGTGTACTTGCGTATGCACACAAGGGTGTGTATATCCATGCATGTGCGATCATGGGTCGATCACGGCAGGTTTGTTGCTTGAAAAGTAGATCTTCGGTCAAAAGAGGTTGGGCACCGTTGCTGTATTACAGTACGTTAGCCTAACGGAGTGGAGAAGATTTTGGAATAAGGGAGGAAGCTAGAGACTGAAGCTCTTTAAAAGGACGAGGACGGACGGGGACGGAGGAGAATTATTTTATTAATCAGGGCGGACGGACGATGACGGAAGGGTAACCAGGTTGCGAACGGAGGACGGACTTGCAAAATATCTCTGGGGAAGACCCTGGAAAGTCCACACAAACCTCCACCTGGATCTCTGTGAGGCAGATGTGCTAACAGCAGAACTCCCACTAAATCATAAAATATATGAAACGGCTCTTCTTTTCAACAGGAAGACAAATAAAAAGAAGGGAACACAGCATACAGTATTTTTCCAGTTCTAAAATTGTTTATACTAGTTCCGAATCATCTATAGAATAGACTTTAAAGTCTGTTACTAGTCCATAAATCACTGAATGGTTGTGATCCTGAATATATTAAAGAAATGCTCGTGGATTATAAACCCAATAGGGCTCAGACGTCTGCAGACTCTGGTCAAATAATGAAGTTCAAAGCATACATGGTGAAGCAGTGTTTAGCTGCCAACAGAAGTTTTTAAGTCCGAGATAAAAACTATTTTATTTATTTCTTTATTTATTTTAAATTTCTTCGTGATTTTGACCGAGCTCTTACAGCATTTTTTAATTGTTTTTTTTTCTTTTACTGTACAGTAATTTAGTAAAGTGTCTTTTATTTCTGTATTCTATTTTGTAATGTCTTCATTTTTTTGTGTGTGTTTTTAAATGGTTGTAAATGTTTCACTTAGTAAAGTGTCTTTTATTTCTGTATTCTATTTTGTAATGTCTTCATTTTTTTGTGTGTGTTTTTAAATGGTTGTAAATGTTTCACTTTTAATCACATAAAGCTTATGAAGTTATTGGGTACTATCGTATTCTATACAGGATCAGGGCATTCTTTTGGCAGGGGTTCAGGAGTAAGTTGAGTCAATTGTTAAGCTGTAAAATTTCTCGAACACGATCATCAAGAGCATTTTAGAGTACAGAATCATGAAATATCTAACCTCTTCGTGTTCTCATGCTGACTCAGAAAAGGCTGTGCTGCACCAGATATAATCTCGTTCAAATGGCTGTAATGAGTGTGAATAAACATCACATCCGTGTGACCTAAAAACAGAAAAGAAGTGCAAGTCAAAATAATGTGTAACAAATCTAAAAGCAGTGTGATTTTGTATTTTTGTTACCAAGTTTCTGAATTCTCTGTAACTCAGAGTCTGGGATGAGCAGCTCATCCTTATCGTTTCCACTCACTGTGCTGGAGCTGATGTCAGATGGTTTAAATGATTGACAGCAGCTTGTTTCAGTTAGCTTGTGGCTCCTGATGAATACATCTATTGGCAAAGACAGCAGGAGCAACACAGCAAAGAAAAACAGACTAAAATGAGCACATTCAATGTAAAACAAAAATCTGAATGATGCATGCCATTATATAAGTAGACCGGGAAAAATGATCCTCCAGAGAAAATAAAAAAATAATAATAAAGTATGTGCTAGTTAAAGTAAGAGTATCAAATATATCACAGTATTTTATTCCGTGTGTTAAAATGATTAAGTACTTATGTTCTTGGTCGAAAGAAAGAAGCTCTTCCCCTCAGCAGAGAGCACATCTGCCAGAGTTTCGGTAAGATTGTCAATGGTACTGATGATAGTAAATGGCCCCGTGTTGATCTGTTGAAGAAAATCAGATGTTTAAAAAAAAACATTTAAATTATAAATCATGTCAGGAATTATGGCCAGTTAAACAAAATTCAATGGACTTGACAATAGAGCTTAGTAATCAATCAAAATCAATGTTGCCAAGCTGTAGACTGGTACAACTAGGAATGTCTCAACTAACATATTTGATGGTAGCTAATTGCAGGTTTATCAAAACTGTACAACTGTTCAGTTTTTCATCGTTATCAAAAGGATGTTTTGATCAATCCTCACCCCGTCATCTGTTAAACCAATCCACTGTTGAGCCACATGAGGCTCCAACATCTCACTCGACATTTTTACATAATCTGTAGCAATGGACGTCATGGCCTCTGCGGCATGAGCGCTGGCTGCACGGCTACTCGCCAGTACAGACCAGCCCATCTCCATTCTTAGAGACAGAAAGTGGATATCATTGGGTGTGAGGACATTTGGACCATCAGCCTTCAGAGTGTCCAGGACAGCCCGGGCCAGCTGATGTAGGGAATTTCTCTCTCTGTCCCAGGCGGCAATGGCATTCTGCTCCTTTATTGTGGCAAAGAGACAACGACAAATATGTTAAATACATATGAATCCATTAATTTGAGATATTATCCAGTGTCATATTCTTACAATAGTTTTGCACTACAACATTTTTGTATTAAAACTTAAGATTTACAATAAGAATAAAAGACATAAAGACAAGTTCAACTCACGGGTGTGGTTAAAGGATACTGGCTCAATATGCTGAAGAATGGTGTCTTTGGGGAATGGGAAACATCTTGAACTTCTACAACTAACAAATGGGAATTGAATTAATATAAACATGCTTGAAAAAAGACAATGATTATACTGAAAAGATAAGAATAAAAATACATTGGTTTTCAAAGTGTAATGCACGTCTCCCAGGGAGTCAAGAAAAAAAAAGACTCTTGGTATGCTCACTTCAATTCAAACAGTGGGCCTTATTTTTGTGCCAAGCACAAGTGTCGTGCAAAAAAAGGTTTCTTTATTGTCTTTTTTTGTTATTTTGGAAGACGGCCACAGGTAGAAAGACTCGTCTGCAGAGCTCAAGATCTGTCTGCCTGCGCCTCGATCAAATCCACCGAAATCACACATTACCAGCGCCACAATTTACACATTATTATTTTTTGGGTGGTCTAAGCTCTAGTCTATTTTCTGTCATTAAATTGTCATGTGTGCCGGCGAGTGTGCCAGTGAGGCGCAACGCGGTCTGCCAAATTCGCAAACACCGTCCACTTAGACTTGCCCCGGCACAAAAATGAAGATGCGCTGGTGTTTATGTCGAGCACTCATGCGCCTGTTTATGAAAATAGGGCCCTGTATGTTAAAACAAGTGATTTACTCCTTTTGGTGAGAGAGGAAGGAAAGACACAGTGTCGGGCAAGCGGAAACAGAAAATCTATTTTTAACACACGCTGATCCTAAACTATTGACATACATACACAAAAAAAAAGGTTCATCTAAAACTGTGTATCTCGCATGAAAATGACATCACATCATCATCATCACAATCCACACTGTCAAACGCACCTTTCTTATACTGACAGACAGCTCCTCTGAAAGAGTCACAATTGTCGTGGCTCAATGTCCCTGTGGCAGGGTCAAGAATGTCACACTCTTCATACGGCTGAGGGCTGTGGACAAACCTGAGGGAAAATGTCTGATTCTCCAAGGACTCTCCATCCAATATAGAGCCCAAAATGAAAGATATGTTACCTAGATGAAGAAAAGAGGAGTTGTTAATAATGATCTCGGAAATAAACTGAATTAGGACCACATGCAGTATGATCCATCGTTCAACTTTGGCCAGCACGTGTTCTGAAACATTTCCAAATTACGAGGTAGCCTACGTTATTCTATCGTCTACCCGTGTCCTACAGCTGAAACAACAGCAAAATTATTTCTGTTCAGCAAGTCTGACTTCTTAGCAGATAGACACATTTTTATTTTGCTACAATTATGTCAGTTAGGGATCAGGTTGAGAGGATGACATGTCATTTGCAAGTTAAATTATCAAGATTTCACAAGATAAAAACTATTTCAAATTCCAAAAGACATACGGGAATGAAACCTAAGAAGTGAAACAATAATAAATTATTTCATGAGTCAAAGCCTGTTGCTGTGAGTTGCAACTATCTTGGACATTTACATTTAATTCATTCATTTTTTTTCTGTCATTTTCATAACCGCTTATCCTCACTACGGTCACGGGGGGTGCTGGAGCCTATCCCGTCTTCGGGCAGTAGGCGGTGGACACCATGAACCAGTTGCCAGCTAATCGCAGGGCACACAGAGACGAACAACCATGCGCGCTCACACTCACACCGAGGGACAATTTAGAGTGTTCAATCAGCCTGCCATGCATGTTTTTGGAATGTGGGAGGAAACCGGAGTACCCGGAGAAAACCCACGCATGCCTGGGGAGAACATGCAAACTCAAAACAGCGAGGCCGGAGCTGGAATTGAACCCGGTACCTCTGCACTGTGAAGCCGACGTGCTAACCACTGGATTCCCAGGCCGCCACATTTAATTCAGAAGTTGCAAATAAGCATTGCTGAATAAAGCAGACATGCGTTGACAGTGACTGTGCTAATCGGTGTTGCATAGGAGAATTTCAGATGAAAGAGAAAATGTTGGTCTCTTCTCACAAGCTTCGTGTCATCTTGGTAGAGATTTTACAAGGGTTTGGAATGTGACTGGGAAAATACACATGTCCATTCATCCAGAAGAAAACATTCGTTACATCTATGGTGATGATGATGAACCTACAAGAGGGCCTCCCGGTTCTCGCTTCTCCAAAAGCTTTTCAATAGGGTGGAGCTCAGGCCCCACAGTTTCTTCCAAATCAAATTCGTGGAATTCATAATTGTATGGAATTTTGCTTTGGACACATACAACCCATGACTTATTCATCAATAGATTTTGAGGAGTATTCATCTATTTGTTTTGTAAAGACGAGGGTGCGCATACTTCCTTAAAGTTTTAAGTTAAAGGAAACACGCGGTTTTAGTTATACCTGCGCTCTGGTAACTGTGGGGGCTGGGGGGGGGGGGTAATAATGAGATTGCAAACATTGCCGAAACAGTTTGTTCCTGAGCAGCGAGTTGTTCAATGATTATAAATGTAATGTTTTTGCTGCACATTCATCCTAGTAGGAGGAGAATTTTGGACTCTCAATACTCTTATGGGACTATGAAGTCAGAATGGGACAGAGTTTGTTTCTATGGGTGGATTACATGTGACGTGAGTCAGAAAACATTTACAAGAACTGTAAAGAGCTTCATTTGGGGAGAGCAGGGGAAACAGGCGAAAGAGAGATTCCGTCAGACCACAAACCCATTAAACATTAACAATGAGCATGTGTGCTTTTACGAACATATTGAAGTTGCCAAAAGCGAGGAAAACTCTCCTTTCAAATGTTTTGCTTTGTTAATACTGCAAGTAGTTTAAGAAAACTTGCTTATTCAATTGCATTCTCTTACAGTATAAGACGTGTACAATCTGCAGCACTAAATACTATGACTGCATTACAATTCAATCGCTTTTTTTCATTACTTCACAACTGGCAACGAAACATGATTTGGCAGCACTTTGGAGCAACTGTGTACAAAACTATTTTGATCTGATTTCCTTAGATTACAAAATGTACACACCAAGCAGTCAAACTGCTTATTAGACATTGCCTTAACGCTAATTAAGTTTTGAAAGTTTCAACATATGCTTCTCTTTCTTATGTTTACATGTCATTTTCCACATTCTTTTATGCATTTGTATTTTTTTTTTCAGCGCTTTTGTTCGTTTGAGGTCCATTAGCTATTGTGCTTGAGCTCTGTCTACTGCTATGACTGCATTTGCTCTCTGTGTGAAGGGGGAGTTGTTGGGGTGGGGGGATTGCATTTTGTTTTTCAATTTTTAGATTGAGATTTTGTTGTGTGTGTGTGTGTGTGTGTGTGTGTGTGTGTGTGTGTGTGTGTGTGTATGTGTGTGTGTGTGTCCGTCCCCCAATATTTATCTCATCTTGCTTGCATTACCAAATGGGTGGATTTTCCTCAGAAATGCATCTCAGATTTTTGGCCCATGTGAAAGTCAGGATGTGTGCAGGCCAACAAAGTCTCTCTACGTGATTTTTCCTGCACAGCAACCATACCCAACCCTAATACCAATACTGCTAAGATGCAGTGCCAAACCATATGCATGCGGTTGTTTCGTGTCTGTTCTTGATGAGCTCTTCTTTAATTGAATGTTGTAGCCCTTCATTATTTTTTTCTATTCTGACAATGATGAAAGCCGGCCAATTTACCGTTACATGGACTGTTGCTCCACAGCTTTGTAAGGGAGGACTCTATTTCCGCAGATGCCCATCCCCACTTGAAAATCAGCCCAGATGTATTTGGTGGACACAACTTTTCCATAAAAAGTTTCACTTCTTTTCAGTACCCGATTCCATATGTGAATCTCAGCGATGCTTCCTGAGAATGAGTCATCCTTCAAATGAACCCCCAAAGGTGTCCTGCTCCTGACCGATAATAAAAAGTCCATCTGGCCTAATACTGTCAGAAATGTTCAAGCAACAGTAGATAATATGACCATCAGCTAATAGTGTCCAGCGTCCACCATTTTGATTCCAAGAAACGCGAATCCAGTGCCAGGAGTCGTCAGGGTTGAACATTTTCTTGGTAAGCACCGTGAATACCATGAACTAGCAGAGCCAGCTGCACAGGCTTTCCTTGGATCAGATTTACACAGAGCTGCAACTCATTAATATATTACTGGGTGGAATAAGAAACAATGGTGGAAATTGTAAAGCAGTTAATCAAAACTTAAATTGGCACACAGAAACAATGCACCCATGGAAGAAAACTTGTGAAGAGGATGGACTTTTCTTCCGGTCTGAGCGCCAGCTGAACTCCAGAGTCAATGTTTCAAACTCACTTTTTTTCTCCATCCCACTGAGACACAAAACAGCCCTGCATAACCCTCTACCACGTTAAAAACAAATATTTTAAAAGCTAGCGCAAACTTAAGTGCAACTAGAATACAGTGCAACCCTTCGAGTCGAACACAATATATTATAGCACGATTTCAAAACCCTTCCGCGTAAGAAATCAGAAAAACAGAGATAATCAATTCCAGTATCCTACTGCTACCATCATAAAAAAACTGTAGCGACAATATTACTGGCAGTCAGTCTCGACTGATGAAGGTAAAAAAAGAAGGTGGCTTGCATGGGAAATGCACTTTACAGACCATTTTTTAACGTTCTTATTTTTCACACGTGTAATTCTTCTTTACCTTCTCTACCGTCTTTATTACGGATTCGTCTTACTGTTCATTGTGTATGTTAAATCGCTCCATGTACAGCACTTTGTATGCAGCGATGGCTGTTTGAAAGTGCTCTATAAATACTGTTGACTTGACTTGACTTTCATACAACATCTATTTGCAAATGCGCTCTTTAGGATTAAGTGTTTCAAAGTGTCAAAAATAAATAAAAAAGTGTGATGTACTGCACAGTAAGGTGTTTTGTGTTGTGATCTAACACATAAAGACAGCTCAGGAATGAATAATAAACCTACTTTTTAGATGAGTTGTGAATTTCTTGGCAATCCACACAGCTTTCGAGATGTTCATGGAATTTAAATAGTTCTTTATCTGTTGCTCCTCAACTGGACTGGAAATGTTCACTAAGGCTCCAGAGCGCTGGTAACACAGTTTGTCTGCACTGTCCCATTGCAACTCATCAGGGATGTATTCATAGAAGGTCTCCTCATATGTAAGTCCTTTGGTTTCCAATATAAGAGCTGTTAAAAAAGAAAACTGTCATTAGTGGGGATGGAAAAACACTAATAATTGCTCATGATTGATAGTAATATCTCAGATAAGACTAAACACTGTATTTCACAAAATATTTTTTTTCACTTTTTTTTTTGCAACTGATGAAATTGAGCTGTGTAGTGTGCCCTGTGAGACAAACTTTGTGTTTTGGCGCTATATTAATAAACTTGAATTGAAATTTTAAATTGAACTGAGATCTTAGAATGTTAGGAAGAGAAATTGATGTTTGACATATTCCTTGCATTACAAGACAAAACTAACAGAGTGACATTTTAACCAAAAGCATTTGAAACACACGCACAGAAAAAACAAAACAAAAACACTGTGATCATGAACATAGGAACACATTTTCGTTATGGATTATAAGCGATGCGCATAATTAGTAGCGGAACTATAGCATCAAAATGAATACTAAAATCAAATAGGAATTTTTAAAAAACTCACCTGATATAAAGATATGATAACACACCTGAGGAAAATGGCAGTTTGTTCAGTTAACTTACATTCATCAAATAAATAAACAAATAGGTGCTTGCATATATCGAGCTTTATACTTCAAATTGACGGATGATTTGCATTGATAAGTACGGAACCAATAACCAATCTTTTTTTTTCAAGCTGCAACCAGTGACAGTATCTTTAGAGTAAACATTCATCCAATATAAGCACTACATACTATAATTGTCAAAATATTCTGAAAAAAATACTTACAATCAGTCTTATATTAGGAGACATTAACCAGTGCATTCTGAAAATTAAAAAATCGGCATTTTTTTTAGAATTATAACGCCATTGTCTTTATAAATAAAATAAACGTAGCGTCTTACCTCAGTGATTGTCCTGGAAACTTTTAGCACGACTCATCTTAACTCTCCACTTTAGCGTCAGGTTTACCCAATAGAAGACAAAGTACTTCTTTTTCTCAAACACTGCAGCATTGAACTAAACCGAAAGAAGCTTTTTTTAGTTGAATGAGAAAGCGGCGGGATCTCTAAAGAGCAGTGGGTGTAACAAGCAGAGGATATCGCCCCAAAGTTGGCTTCATCGAGCCTCTGAGGTCCTCGAGCGTCTCTTCGACAAGGAGCGGTTTGAGGTTTGCTCGATGACGTCATTCACAGAGCATTCATCATTTGGATGTTTCATTCTTGGCGCTACCTCGGATGTAATGTTTGAAATCACGTGCTACAAAGAGCCGAAATACAAACTTGCGATAACATTTCGGAATAAACAGCTGGCAAAATATTCAACGCAGAAGTTTGATCTGATTTTTGAAACCGATTGCATACCAAGTAGACTTAATAACTTAGACCACATGTTTACTTTAAATGTGGTTTCAGAACGCAGAAGCGTTGCAAGGAAGGATGCAACTCCCTCATTTTAATGAGTTTATTGTCAAGTCTCAACCAAAGTTTCACGAATGGCGCTGACATAACAGCTACATATCAGTCGTTATTTTTAGTTTAGATCCAAAATGTTACAAATCCATGAATGTTTAAAAAATAACAAAAAACACATTTTAAAACAATGAAAGAACATTTTGTGAGTGCAAATACATTTTATGCTGGAGCAACACAAACAATGGCAGCTGCCTCTGTTGCTAAGTGTCTTAGACTGAGCCATTAAAAAATAAAGCTGCGTATTCATACTGTATTATTGTAGATAGCAACAGTCTTAATTTCCTTTCTCACAAGCAATTACACCCAACGTGGGCTACCATTGCCCACAACACCCGCAGGGAGGGAATGCACAAGCTTATTAACGGCCTGACTTCTGTCTGCAGAACGAGAGGTGCCATATTCCCTCGGATCATCTTTGCTTTCTTCTGACGTGACGGTGTTCCTGTTCTCGATAGCTTCCGGCTGATCCCAGGGTAAAGTCAGAGACTGCAGGGCACAGTGCAGCTCATCTTGTGCAGCCATCAGAGTGTGGCCAGAGGGAGAATGCAGAGAAAGCCCAACAGGTCCCTTGGAGAGACCACTGATAATCTCATCAACAGTCTTGGCGGAAGAAGTGACAAGCTCTCTACAGCTGCTGAACGCAGAGTGTCGATCTTTACCTGGGGAATGATTGCAAGCAGTTAATACGGGAAAGTCTATCCCACAATCGTCATCCTTGTATAATAGAATCAGCCATTGATTCCAAGTAAAAAAACGTTTGAGGGTTTTTTTTTTTAATATGCACAGGTGGCAGCTGGCATGCATCAGAAATCTCACCTTTCAGGGTGTTAGACAAAGAGCAGTGCAGCTCATTGATGGCTTGGTTTAACTTGAAGAATGTGGCTGCTGAAGCCTTCAAAGTCTGCAATTTAGAAACTGAAGCCTCTTCGTCTCTTTCGTCTTCATTTTGCTTGTCATTTTCACGCTCCTGCTTCACACCATAAATATAGACATCACGCACAATAAAGATACATTTCATAAAACAGTGAGTGCGGGAATCCACTCAAAAGACTTACACTTCCAAAGAGAGAACATTGAATTCAATTTCCAAGCAAATGGCTGAGAGGTTGATTGAACTTGACAATGTGACCACTTCTCACACAGCATTCACAGAAACTGTTGTTCAAATTAGATGAAAGTTGGGTTTTTTTGGCTGGTTTTAGAAGTTGTGAATTTTTTTCTCGACTAATTTGGATTTGCACAATTTAAACCCGGCGCGGTGCCGATCCCCGATCTACTATGGGCTGCAACAGGGTGTGTCATTTAGGCCAGAAAACACTAAGTGTTTCTAAATTGAAGGAATAAATGTCAATGCACAGTTGTCAAACTCACCGTAATGCGACAATGGATGTAGTTCTGCAGGGAGCGTGCTAAATCGAGCATCTTGGACTTGAGGCACTGCAGGACCTATAAATAAAAATGAATGACAGATGTTAACCTGGATTTCACTGGTAAATGGATTACGGTACAATAAAAAGGACCAAATTAAATCACAACAACCATCATTTCCCAAGAACATGTTTTTTTGTTTTTGCAAAGTAAATCAAAATTGAGGAGTATAATTCATAGGTTAAAAGAAAAAAAACGTTTTTTCATTCAAATATATTTAATGATTAATATTACAAATTTATATTTAACAATGTGGTGATTTTGACAAAAATTATAGTAATTAACCCATGGAACTAAGGGCCAGTCATTATGTTCCACGTGTGTTTTTGGCATCCCGGATTTCAGGGTTACTTCCTTTTTCATATTGCACCGTTTCTTGAAGTAGAAGTTAAAACAATTTTCGCTACACACTGTGAATCAAAGAGCAACACTAGCAGGGCCATTCTATAGCTGTTATCATGTGATATCTGTTGCCACCGAATCCGTTTGACGAAACACGGCATCAAACTTAGCGTCTTAGGTTATTTAGACAGCAGAAATGCTCATCCGTTAATTTGTAATTATACATTGCACACGCGCGTAATGATAATGATTATTTACACATTCATAACACTAAGTAACTGCATCCGTAAACAGAAATATGGGTGTCATCGGCACATGCACAGAAGAACAAGGTAGGTGTTTCCGGTTTCCTGTACTTTAGGGAAGCTTTCTTTGGGGGGGGGGGGGGGAATACTATGAGAATAATACTTGAGTTTATGAGCATTGATTATTTGAGTGTGTGTTATTCTTGGGAATTGACAGTTATAAATATACAATTCTGAGACACAAAAGAGATAGGCGAACGAGACCAAAAATGTTCTTGAGCTTACTGGGTTCCTTGGATAAGCAAGCTGAGCCTCTCTCATCATTTCTTTGGTGGTGATGAGGCTGTCTTCTAAAACGGAGTCGATACCTTTATTTGTTCCTTCCAGCAGATACGCTACGAATGAAGCCTGAAAAATATGTGAACGCTTCAATGATATCTAGATGTACAATATTCCCGTAAATGAATATGGTAATAAAATGGGTGTCTGAAAAGCCTCCCACAAACCAACGCACAAAAATAATCAAAATTTAGATCAGCACCGCAGATGTCTACAGTATTTCACCATGAAGACAATGTCTTATCTTCTCATAAAAGAAGTGAAATGTTTTTCGATTTAAAATTTGCCATTTTAAAAACAGGATAATACTGAAAGACAGACGAAACTTAAAGATGTCTAACACCCTCAAAGATTTGTGGATCTTGATTATTATTGTTTTTGTTTTTTGGGGGGCAGGGGGGCATCAGCAATAAATCTCCTTGGCTAATAAAATAAATATACATACAGTGAAAGAGGAATCACATTTTCTGATCTCTTTACAAACCTAACTTTGACAAGTAAGAAAATGTTACTTTTCTTTTATTTGTTATTTTTTTCTGAAGCTACACACGATATTTGATTTACACAGCCTATGTAAGGAAACAAATAAGTTCCAAATGCTTAGATCAAAAGGGACGAATGAACAAAAGCAACAACCCTGCGCCCTAAAAAAAATAGGAGGCACATGCATGTGTACTACCACTTAAAATCCTAGTTATTTAGTTAGTATACATACTGCAACTTCAATTAGCTGCATGGCATTATAATTGAATGACATCACAAACTTCAATAACTTTTTTTGTTTTGTTTTTTTAATCTCGGCACTCTATACAAGTAATGTTCTATTCCTAGGTATTGTTGTATCTCAGCTTAATTACGGCAAATCCCAGAGCCAGACGGAGGCTGATGCTACTGCGGTATTAATGGTGACGTTACCTTGCCTGTGGCCTGGATACCCAGCTCCACATCACTAAGTGGCATGCCTGAAAACACCGCCAGGTGGCTGAGTGCAAGCAATGCTGCACCCAGGCACCGACCGCTCTTCTTTCGTGCTTCACCCACCATTGATGAGATCTCAGATTCGCAACCCTAAACAGGGAGATTTTCATTTTCAGAAAACATCGAGCAAGCACAAAATAACAGGTGGACTTTGAATTGATTTCGCAGTGAATCGATGCAAGCAAGTGAACAAATGGGTTGAATATTCTGCAGGGCTCTGTAAATAAATGAAAACTTGGATGAGAAATTTGGACTGAAGAAATTTGTGTTTCGGTACTGAGGTTCATAAGGAATTTAGATTCATTTTCCATATATTCATGTTCTGTTTGAGGCTCAAGGTTGACAATTCCCTCTGCTTAGTCATTTCCATAGACACAGCTCAAACAGCTCAGAGCCAAGTTCCATCAATCAATGCTTTGAATTTTTATTAACCACCCTACACCAAAATCAAAATTATTTGACAGCTAAGATTTTTCTCACTCAATTAATTGAGATAGTGTTTAATGGCTTGGACAAGTACGAGATGGACGAGTGAATTCATGTATCTTCACCTGAATGAGCAGCTGCAGAAATCCTCCCATCTTCTTGACTTGGCTCTTGAGTTCCTCAGCAAGAGTGTAGAGTGTCCCGGAGGAGGCTTTCACACTGGGCAACCACTGCATGATGACAAACACTGCACTCTCTGTAGCTGCGGTGGCCCTGATCAGCTGAGTCTGAGCCGACAAGTTACACACAAACACTGAGGGGGGAGGGGGGGGGATAAGAAAAGATTAAACATGTCAGTCAATTGTCTTAACCTGACATTCCCTTCCTTTTCAGTGGAGTTGGTTACTTTTCACATTATATTACTTCACCATCAGTAGACAACCCCGTGTTTGTTGATTTGTCTTTTCAGTAAATGGCTTTCTTCAAGATAATTATCGGGCATGATGGATTTTAGGACACAGGATTCATTTAGCACCTGGAAATCGGTTCTATGTGGACTTGGATGTTGTCAAAATGTCACTCAAATGGATGGAATACTGTTTTGAGCTCTGATGAGAGAAAACGGATGTTTAATGTGAAGCGACATGGTTGACTCACCATTCTCTTGGCTGTCATCATCTAAACTGTCATACAGTTCAGATATGGTCTGGATAGCTGTGTATACCCAGTGCAGATCTGAGACCAACCTATCAGCCAAGCTCTCTTTAGTGCCTCCAAAGCCACGTAGACGGGCTACTGATTGGCCCACCAGCTCCTTGCAGATACCGGGCACTGAAGATTCTGTGGAACTGGAACGTGTGGAGGGTGGTGTGGCAACGCCCATTAATCCTGGGACAGACATCATGATCACTTGGGGTATGAAAAGATGACTGCACCAGATCTTTTTTTTTTCTTAAACAACAGCACGTCATATTAAAACACGTTATTTGTCACATAATCCTTTAGGACTCCCTTTTTAATTTGAAAAAGGCAACACCCCTGGATTGCAAGTTACCAATTTAAAAAAAGCAGAAGCAGCATTTGAGTTTGAGAAAGAACATTTTCATGATTCTCAGACTATATTCCTAGGGAACTGACTGGTGTGTCTTATGCATTTAAATTGTGAAAACAGAGAGAGAAAAAAAAGTCATTTTGAATCATTAGACTTACCATCAGAGTGGGAAGAGCCCTTAAGAAGACTCTGAATGGGATGAACACGGATCTCATAAAGACGCCCTGAGATTCTCTTGCCCTTTAATAAACTCCTGCTCCTAAAACAAAAGTAATATAGCCAAATGTAATATAATTATGAGCGTTAGAGCTGTCGTTTTCCTTGACCTACCATTGGCATTCAACATCTGTGACACAGAAACTACTAGCGTACTTGTTTTCTTCAGGAATTTTCATGTTGTTTTCTGTGCAATTGACAATTTTTGTCCATTGGCTCTGATATATATTCTCTGAATTTCACAATTGCTTGTTTTTCCACCAACAGAGAGCTCCCTGCTTTTCATGATAGTCAAGTTTTTTTTCCCCTGGATATAAAATTTGGAGCCAGCCACATCCGCCAAACTTCATGCTGCCTCCAGTTCCAAAACTTCTGACCTCATGAAAACAGTTATTTGTACAGCATTACAGTAGCAAGAGGAAAAACTCAACTCTGAAACCTAGTACTATTTATTGCTTGAATCATGCATATACCAGTAATTGGACACACCACGGCAACAAAAAGCTGTCAGGCACATGTTACAATACTTTTGTTAGGTGTTGACGGGTCGGATCAAACAAAAAGGTTTCATCTTTTACGTTCAAGGAACCCAATGTTTTTTTTGTTTTTTGGGGTAGCAAAAAGTAAGGAATTGACCTCACTGTTCCAATCAGGGAAACGTGTTTGGGATCAAATTTTAAATAAATAAATAAATAAATAAGCGAGTAGCGGTAGTAATTTGTTGGAGGCAGGCCACAGGTAAACACACACACATCAAATGAAGGAGCAGCTAAAATAACTACAGTACTTGATTGATGAAAAGCGAAAGTTGAATACTACCTTCGACGTGAGAAGGTGGAAGACGAAGCAGAGGAAGATGGTATATCTTGTTCCCACTCATCATCAGGGGCATAGAACACATCGTCATTTTTCGAAGCTGGATCTCCCTACAGAGAGGAAAAATAATTAATCATTACTGTCGAGGCACCCAGCCAAGGAAACTTGCAAACATATGGACTGAAAATATTATTAACATGTGATCAAACTGCTTTTGAAACACTGGGCAATATCACACTGAATGCCAAATGTTAAAAAGTCATGCCGCAATTAAGTGGTTTTAAGGCACAATTGGATTGGAACTTTAAAATCAGAAAAAATTTAAATTATTGTTAGAATTTAGATACATTATCATTCAACAGTGAAAGTAACCTGTTCCATTTCTCTCATGACAGCCATGTTGTTTTGAAACTTATCCAGGCTCCAGAAAGTAGAAATTCCCAGCTTTGTGTTTTGGACCCGCACTTGCAACACATTCCCTCGGCCATTGTCGGAGCTCTCATGTCTACAAGCACAGTAAGACCAAAAAGAAATAAATTCTTGGATTTTTGTGGTCTACTGTTGTGTGATCTTGTATACCTGCTGAAGATGGTGTTTTTCTTCAAGTTAGCGCTGATCTTATTGGCTTCTTCAACCATCAAGGAGAGTCTCATTGCATCCCAGCGTGGAGACGCTGCAATAAAGACATGACGCAAAAAACAAAAAAGGTCTATTGGATTGCATATACAGTAAGCATATACAAAAGAGTCAAACTGAATTTGAGAATAATCATCATTTCAGTTGTCATGAAAATTTAAAATGTGTATTTAGTATTATCATGTTTAGTTTGCATTAGATTCTGGACAGGAGATGTACAAAATGGTTCTCGGGCAAAACAATAACTCCCAGTAGTGTCCAGTCAAATTAAGATCTTGCTGCTTCTCGCAGTTACGGACGCGGATTGGCTGTCAGCAGTCAGATGATTTTCCAGACACCATCTTGTGACTCTTAGTTCGCTAATGTGGAATTCAATAAATTTGCGTGAATATTTCATTCTTTTTTGAATAAATACTGTGAAAACGGCCGCAAGTACGGCTGTAGGATGTTACACGCAAAGTGGCAAAGACATGACTCTCCACAGATTTAACTGGATGCCAAAAGACGGCTAGTATGGGTAGTGAGTGTGTCACCAGGATGGTTCGAAATGGAATGTCAACTCCTATATTTGGGAGGTAACTTTATTTTCCCTTATTACCAATTATGGAAGTAGAAAACCATTATAATCAATAGACACGGCATAGAAGTTAGTTTAGCCACATCATATTTTTTTTCAATTGTCCCTCAGGCACCACATAACCCGCTCGTCTTTTTGTTTGTCCACATATCAGGGAACTGACTATTAATTCCGCCATTTCATAAAAAGGTGGGTTGTAATTCTTATAGGCTCAACGTTTGGTTTGAGATGACAAAGTTGCTCGAAGGACTCGAGCATCTCGCGCTCGAGCCCTTCGAATTGATTTCTTCAATGTCATTTTGAGAAAGGTTGAAAATAATGGTTTGAGTGGATAAGGTATTTTTGAAATTTATGGCCGGCCCACCCAACTGTGTCGGTACCTTCTCACAGCAGTACATTTCTAGAGAAGCGCAGTTCAGTTTGGATTACCGGTATTTGTAAAGTGGTTGAACTGGCGATTTACTTGTTTTGGGGTCACTCATAAGAATACTATCAAAAATCACAGTGTGTTCTCAGTCTTCCTGAAAAAAATAATATATAATAAATAATAATAATAAAAAAATAGTATCAATATGAAAAAAAAATAAGTAAACCAGTGGCGTGATCGCTTTTCAGTCCATGTGTACAGCAATTTTTATGATGAAATTCTCATTAGTGTGGCCGTAGGAAAAAAATGCGCCAAGGCTGCATGCGCGTATTGTCACACAGCATGCGTCTCACAGACTGGGCTGCAAGATGGCGCCTGCCGAGCGAGGTAGCCAGACTCAGTTTATATATTGTGCTGACTCCCACTACGATCCAAAACTGAGCTGGCTCATGAGGTTGGGCGATTAATACTGATCTGCAAAAATGACTCACCATCTCTTGGAGTGTTGATTAACCTCATAGCTCGCTTCCTTTGCATTTCTTCAAGCTCTTTGCTGAGCTTTCGCTTCTCGACTTCCAATGCCTCAACAATCTTCGCTTGACACACATGGTGTTCCTCCATCACCTTAAGTAAACAACGGTAATGAATATTTAAATCGATCGTATCTCGATTCCATCTAAGTTGTGATCCTAACAGAGGTCCAAGACAAATTTCGTTTATTTTTATGACACAAATTTGGTCCAAAAGGCCTGTTTTTAACCTTCAGACGTAACTCCTCATGTCACTGTTATTTCAGAGCCCACAATGGTCTTAGTGTGAGTATATTTCAACATTTTGGTGGCGCAAAACCTGCACTGCACAATCCAAGCCAGCTTTCCACTTTTAAGTGAAAGTGTTTTTCTAAACCCTGACCTGGGCCTCCATGTGTAGACGAAGGCGTTTCTTCTGGGAGTCCACCTCCTGCTCCAACTCTATATTGGCCATTTTCAGTTCTTCCATCTGGCTGGCTACCCGTTGCTGGTCGAGCTCCTGGAGACGCTTACGCTCATTTTCCTCGTTCTGAATGAATGACAATGACTACACGGAGGACCAGCGGAAAAGGCAGAGCAAGCATATTGTACGTTCAACTCTGTCTAAAGAACCAGTTCCAAATGAAGAGTGAGTGTTGGTGGTTCAAAATCAGTAAAATCACAATTATTGCAAGTAGAAAACAAATAATCAACATTAGAGAGTGCAAATGATGTTTCCTCCTTTCGGCTACAGACAAAATTTTCCAGTACCAGCACTTTTTCCATTGCTCGTATCCTGTCCTCATAGAGGGCCTTCTGGTCGGACAGCTCTTTTTGGGCAACCTCTTTGGCCATCTGGATTCCATGCATCATTTCTTTTTTGGCCTTCACCTGAGCCTCTTCAATTTCTGCCTCCAGCCTGAGAGACAAAAATATGACTTTGAAGGTAATTGCCCTTAAACACTGATATTCAGTTGAGAAACAGCGGGATCAAAAAATATATACAGTACAGTGGACCGGTTTGGCACCTGCAGATTCGCCGATTTGAGGGGTTTTTTTCTAGTTTTTTTTTCTGGGGGGACATCCCCCATTTCTCATGGAAAATGTGTTGGCTCTTTATCCAGATTTTTTTCAGAATCATTGGGGCTAAAATATGTTTTTTTTGTTCTTCAAGGTATATAAGATGGGGATTAGTTCCATGCAGATTTTTGCTTTTTGCAGGGAATAGTGAACAGGCCGGCCCGTGGTCCAGCGCAGGGGTCCACTGTACAGTTGTTTTGTGCCTTTTTCACGTACTGAGCTCTCTGACCCGCAAGCAGCTCATTTTTGGCAAACTCAAAGTCTTTGTAGCCATCGCTTGCACCTGTCCAACATGATACACGCTTTCCACTCTGCACCTCTGCTGGATGGTTGAAACGTAAGTAATGGTCTCCACCTAGAATCACCCTGTCTCCCTGGAAACAGAAATTATGAAACAAATGTACAGTATTCAAAAAACATAGAGAAACCGTTTTAATTCAGATGATCTAGGTTTGCTCAAAATTTGCCCATGAGACACTTAATTTCAAATGAAACACCCCCTATTTTGCGTACTTACGTGGTGCAAAACAGTTGATTCTGATATTAAGTTTCCATTCACAAATGTCTTGGCATTTTCCATGGGAGTGATGCTGACGGTGCCGTGAGTGTTGTTTATAATACTGTAACAAAAAAAAACAAACAAAAAAAACACCCATTACTCAGATAAAGGTGTGGTATATGGACTTTTTCCCCACATTGCTCAATACTGCGTTTTGCTTGTCTTTATTTTTATCTATTTATGTTAATGTATGGTTTATGCCTGTTTAAAAACAATCAACCATGTATTAACAAGAAATACAACATGAATGTGCCACCAGCAGCAGTGACCTCATGTTTGAAGTTGCATGTGTCTCTTTGCTTTTGTTTTGATTGACTCCTTTTATTGCATTGTCTAAATGTTGCTGGCACGGTCTTTTCATATCAACCTGTATTTTAACTGTTTATAAAATCCCATCCAGGGATTTGCTAAAAGCACTATGATGCACACATCAGACTACTGTGCAACACTGTGTTTTTGCATTTGTCCCTCTCAAATAAACCAAATGAATAAAGTGTTTTCGTCTTATAACAGATGCATTTTATATTTCTGTATACGAGTGTAGTGACCTATCCCTGCCTTCTCATAAAAACTAAAGACAGAACAGTTTTCTTTTTAATCAGTTGAAGCTAAAAACGTTCTCATCAAAAAGGTTTTAGTCTAGATTTGAGGTGTGCCCAAATGAATGAAATTGAACTCTCATACTTAACAGGACCTTTGCAAACTAGGTGTACGTAATGTTGTGGCCGATGGCCATTTGCGTTTGTTCTCACCAGTGCTGGTCAGCAATGAGGGCTCCGGTAAGCTGGATGTCATGTGTGCAGTCAGACTTGAGTTTGCCAACTGTCGTTCGACCCTCTTTAATCATGTAGAGAAGCATCTCAGACAGCTGAGGGTCCTCATTCAGGTTAACCAGATTGGGGAGACGGTTATCCACTTTAAATGTCACACCTGATTTCTGCAAACAAGTAGAGCAAACGATAAATCGCATGGCATTTCAGTTAAGACTAGTGGATTTTTTTTTTCAGGGCAACATACCTGCAACTCTTTTGTTTCTTCACGTTTGCGTATTTCCGCTTGCTCAAGTTTCTCTCTCCATTCCCTATATATACGGTATATATATATATTTTTTTAATAAAGAAAAAAATAAACCCTTCAAGTTAAATAATTTCTCTTCTGTATATCAAATGTCCAAAATGTTCACTTTGTTCAAAACGTGAATCTGTGTCATTTTACTGAGGAATACATCCTTCTTTCAATTGTTGACTGCATGCAACACATTTTTAAAAAATCAATCCATTTGGCATTCAGCAATATTTTTCAAAATATATGGACATCTCAAAATAACACTTTGTAATTATAAACATATTGTTTTGCTGTGAATAAAATATTTTAAAATGAATCATCATAGAGGTTATTGCAACAATTCTGACCTGTTGGCCTCGACCATCTCTCGCTCTTGCTGGCAGAGTTTGTTCTTCAGAGCAGTGATCTCCTGTTGGAAGAGCCTAACCCGCTCCGGTTCAATACCTCGGGTGCTCGCTTGGGCGGCTCGCAGCTTCTCCACCTCCGCCTTCAACTCTGAGCAGCGAGCCAAAGTGTTACGAAAATGTGTTGATGTCTTTTTGATATCAGAAAGTTACTCAACAGGTAACTCCAGATCAAGTTGAGCTTGTCAAAAGAACATTATGGACCTAGCATTGACCCAAATTGTAACCTCAGAGTCACATCCACTTTAAGTTTCATCCTGCATCAGGGGACGTGAGCGAAATCCACAGCATTAGCTCCCCTTCGTGCTAAAAATGTCAAACGGGAGCCTGATGATCTAATGAAAAATAATACTTGCATGACAGTTATCCGCCATGTGCGGCTGACGGTGCATAAATATGGCCCGGAGGCAAGGTCAGGGCCCGGCCCTTAATTGAAGTGGGTCGGGCATAAGCTGGTGATGGATAGATGGGCAGACAGGAGGGCATGGGGGAGAGAGGGGAGATCAAGAGCAAGGCATAAACAGGAAAGTAAAGAGTCTCATAAGAAGAAAGGGAATGAGAAGAACCTACAGGATGTAGGACAGAAGGTCAGAAAGAAACAAAGAATATACTGGAGCAAAACAAAGTACAGTACATCAGAAGATAAACATTGTTCTCCCTGGGCAGCAAAGTGTGAGTTGCAAAGGCAACACAGATCACACAACTGGTCATCCACACAAACCACATGTTGATAACAATCCATTGACTCAAATCGCGGCGGCCCAGAGGTCTACTGATTCAAGTCGGTTCTAAAATGCATCAAGAGTATATCTGACCTCGGATGAGCTTTGCATTTGTATCCTCATTGACCTTGGCCACATTTATGATCGTGCGAGCCTGTTGGGCGTAGCGCAGAGTGCTTAAGCTTTCCTCAACGTTGCTTCCTGCTGGACTCAGCGTGGCAATCATGGCCGTCTTGGAGTTGCCACCGAGACTCTCCTTCAGGAGCCTGAACAAGAGTTAAAGGTGAGTGAAGGGGAGCTCTTCCCACTAAACTTGACATGGTGTTGATGTCTTCCACACAAAACGTACACAATTTATTTGTAACCATCACTTTTATTTATATATTAAAGGCACAAGCACACTGAATTGACAGTAAAATTAGCAGCACAGAAATAAGAAATAAAAACGTAATGAAACATGGAGGTGTTGATTCAAAAGTGCTTGACTGGGTTGAGTTTAAGTGTTCCAAATGTAAGTGCCTGGGCCAATGCTGGATTCATTAAGTATGAGGAGTGTTCATAACTTATGTACATGATGAGAAAGTCTGCCGTTATTTTTTTTTGTAATAGAATCAAACATAATTACAAACAAGAGGTTCTCTTACCATGTGAGAACAGACTCCCTGTAGGGTATAAAGACCTTCTTCTTAGTTAATGCTTGGTCAGCCAGTGCACAGATGACTTTTCCAAGTGTCAGCAGAGATTTGTTTATGCTGGCACCCTCCTAAAATGATGGAGAAAATGCTCTTTGTTAAGATGACCACTGATTCGTTGAAAAGATACAAATTACGTTTGTGATTTAAAAATTACTAAAACAAATCCTGATATTGATATTGCAAGCATGAATGTACCCGGAGTCTATCTCCACTTGTCTGTGCAGCGCTAGACCGTTCACTGCCTGCCAAGTCCACCAGGTTGATCTTACTGGTGATGTTGTGGTCATGTTCTTCTCCCTCCACCGACTCTGTCTGTGAATCAGCACATGTATCACTATCAATACTCATGTTTAATGGAATGCATTATATATAGAGCCAGAAAATGATTACAAATTTGTTTTCAGGAACTGTACATGCATTTAAACTATGAGGATGCAGTACTTCACCTTAGTCTGAGTCATAACAAGGGTAAAGACGGAGTGAGATCTGGAGCTTTTATCGTTCATCCCAGTGGCAGCTGTGGCTCTCTGCTTGTTTCCCAGTTCAAACCATCCCTGGACAAAATGATAGTCAGTTAGAACGTCATCACTAACTGAGCAGCCAAGTACTGATTGGCGATACCAGTGCCGCACAATTCTGAATAAGCCAAGTCACCCAATTTTATTTTACATTAGAAAAATTTCACATCTTGGTGACTGCTAATGTACTCTAAATTTACGTATATTCAAAAACACAAGAGGGTTTAACTTACCTGAATGTCACTGTAAGATCCCACAACATTCCTGTGAAGAAACAAAGGGGAGTAATTCTGCAATCAGCATGGGACATTCTATACATAAAATAAAAGAATGAATGTGTTCTTACGCAGATAGCTCTTCAACATAGGGTCCGTGAATCGGATGCTCCCTCACCCTCAGCTGAAATAACACATGCAAATTTATTGTACAAGTCCAAAAAGGCAACACCAATGACGACAACCATGCTGGTGTGGTTTGACAGAGGCCAGAAAAAAAAAATCAAGGTACAGTATACTGTAATTTTGTAAAATGCTCAATACTTACAGGCATCCTCATCTGGTTTGGATCATCTCTGGTCACCAGGAGGTCATGGATTTTCTCATTGTAGACTTCAAAGTAGCTCATCTCGACATGACATTTGACCTGAGGGGAATCCACAACCAAAGTTATCTAATATTTTGCCGATCATCAAATGCCATTTAATTAACCGCAAGAAATTACGGAAACCAAATTTGAAATACCTCCCAGTGTGACAAAGTTGTCAATCATTGAAAACTACAACCATAATAACAAACAACATTAAACATATAGGGAGGGATGATTTACAGCCTTTTTAATTTTTTTGTATCGGAACCTGATGGACTGACTGGATGAATTGGTGGACGGTTATCTCTCTCTGTCAAATGTGCTCTTGCTCTGTTTTAAGTGTCACAAGACATCTTCTGCTGTGAGTTGGCGCTACATAATTACAATTTTTTAACTTCTCTGGCATTGTCAAACTTAACCTTGCTATCTGCTTCCGTTTTTGCAAAAACCTTTAATTGTCCACCAACATGAATTTAAATTTAAACTTTGTGAATTTAGGTGTACCCAATGAAGTGGTTGGCGAATCATGTATCACACATATATTCAGTGTGTAACTGCAAGATCTGTTACAGAGAATCAATGTAAAAAATATGCTGGCACATAAAGTACCTGTTCATTTTCCATGGAAGAAAGCCTCAAAAAAAGTTCCTGGCAAAACCGAGGGATAACTCCAGCCTCCTCTCCAAAGCCCATCATCCTGCCAAACAAACATTTAAAATAAAACACAGATCAGCAGACCTTTCAAGCACAACATTCATACAGAGTAAGGAATCTGAAAAGATGAATGCAAATTAATTGAGTCTGGAAAAATACCCACGTATATGATTTTCCAGAGCCAGTTTGGCCATAAGCAAAGAGGCAGGTGTTAAATCCATCAAAAGCGCAGAGCAGCAGAGGCTTTGCCAGAGCCTCGTACACCATCTGCTGGCTGGCGAATGAGCGATCACTCGAATCCACAGAGCACAGGGAGAAGTCATAGGTGAAGGAATAACTCTGTTTTGAGTCTGGATGCTGTACAACTGTCTCCTGGCCATTCATGAAGATAACCTGTGAGGCATTTTCTGCCTTCTCCCTAGGATGGGCAAGAAACACATTGTGGTTTTCTTGCTAGGACAGTTTCAAGTAAAGACATTGCAAACTTCTGAAATCAGGAGTTGTAGATTTTCGTAGCTATTGGATTGCCATTTAGCAAAGGATGATTTTGTCAAATTTATTGTGTTATGATCAATTACAGATGATGGAGCATGGGGTAAGGAAGAACACAGAAGAATGACATGATGCACATCAGCATAAAGGTTCCATGAGATAAATATTAAAAGAATTCCCTATGAATGTTGATTTTAAAAGGCAGTTTGCTTTGACAGAATTCATGCAATAATGCAAACACAAACCTGGCATTAAAAGGGCGAACACGCACTGCTACAGTCACTGCACTGTTCTCCATCTTTAGTGAGTCTTGTGTCTTGGAGGTCTCACTGGGACAGGGCAAGGACTGTCTCTGTGCTGTAGCAGACGTGATTGTTGGTGTCCTGGTATTTTCTGGCCTTAAGCAAGAGGTTGTAGCAGTAGCCCTCACCTGTGACGCCGGGGTTCCTTTAAGCACACCTGTCCTACTTTTTCGAGCAACTGGGATTGTTTTGCTGTCCTGTGCTTGTTTGCTCACCCTGTATTTGGACCTGTCTAAACTTACTAATTTGACTGGTTTCGGGGATTCTTTCACGGTCAATTTCTCGAAGACGTCTCTCCGTGCGGCGATTTTGACAAACGGTGTCTTTTTAGTCGGAGTTTTGAACGTCTGGGTTTGCTCATCTGATGGCCTGCCTGTGGAGGATAGTGACTGGGAGGAGGAGGATGGCGTCTTGTTGGGTGCCTGCTTCCCTTGTGTTTCCATTTGATTTGCGGCGTCTCGTCCTATACTCGCAGTTTCTCTTGAGCTAACCGAGCGGTATAAAGTAGGGGTCCTACCATTGGATTCTTGAAGGACTTGAGGCGTTGCGTGAGAGCCAACACTGCTGACCACACGCGACAACGTAGCACTTTTATCCATGTAGGGCGTTCTAGGCCTGCGTTGCAAGGTCATTCTCTTCTCGGGTGCTGGTGTGACATTATTTTGGCTGCGCTCCACCACCGTGTCCTCAGCACTATCAGCTCCAGTCTTTCGCCGTGACCTCCTTTGAAGAGTGAGCCGGCCGCGGTAGGGTGTCTGTCCGCTTCTTGACAGCGCAGAGATGACATACGTCCGGTTAAGGCTGCCGCTTTTATCGCTGTCCTCACGCGCAGGTTCCCCGGGTGGTGGATCACACTTGGGCAGACTTTTGACTGCCTTTCTCTCGGCTAAGCAATCTCTACCTTGGATCCTAGTCGTTGACATTAGATGGTCGTAGTAAGCTGTGTGCTTTTTCGTCTGTACGCTGAATAACGACATTTTTGACGACTGCTAAGAACTAGACGAAACCCCGTAGTTTGAATTTAGAAACGCAAGCTTCCAGACGTCGTGATGTACCTTTACAAGTCATAGAATAACATTTCAATCAAGATCAAGTCGTCCGCGTCAAAACAGAGACTGCATACTTGTTTACTCCGTTCAGCGCGTTGATCCCCGCTTCCGCATTCGCCCGCTTCAATTTCAAATCCAAGCCACCAACGGCAGCTGATTGGCTCGTTGGATACATCCAATTACGTATTTTCACGTTTTTTTGCAATGTAGACCCCTCAGGCCGACACTGGGTGGAAGCACCGTACTGCTTGTGAAAACAAAACCATCCGGCTCCTTCCTTACATTTTACTGACAACCATTATACAAAATGTGAATTCAAGTCCGGACTGCTTTTTATTATTTTTTTTTTATTTTAAATCTGTATGTACAAGTCGGTATCTTGATGTATTCCGGCAAAAAAAGTGCATTTTAAATATGCACATTCCCAACAATTTGTGGTGAAATATTGGTGGACACATTATGGATAGACCACAGTGTGTCTTTATTTTATGATATATTTTTTTTAGAAATTACCATACACCAAGACAACACTATATGGATGAGGCAAGTTTATTATACATCACTATATTATACATCGTTATTATAATCACATGTGATTAATGTACAATATGTAACAGAATTTAAAAAAAAATACAGCATTCGTTCAGCACTTTCCCCCACTGCACTCTTCATTACATGCATCTGTAAAACCTAATGAGTCCATACAAGAGTTGAAATACAAAAATGACTTCACACAATACTTTTGCCAATATTTGAATGAGCATTTACTCAGCAGAGAGGGACCATTATTGCATGACTATTTTTTTCGTCTGTCATGTTTCTTAATAATATCGATTAGGTTATTTTTGTTCACCAGTGTGTCGACAGGCCCAAACTTGGCTTGTTTTTCTCTCCTTTGCTGCTCATGGAGGTGAGGTGAGTTGAGGAGCTGTGGGGGTAGGATGGTTCCTGTTGGTTTGACCCTGTTCACCACCCCCAGGAACAGACGTTTGTTGTTGTTGTTGAGAAAGGTGATGGCAGTTCCCCTGTGACCCAGACGGCCCGCTCTTCCCACCTAAACACAGACAAATGTGTCTTTGTGCTCAGTTGATTACAAATAAAGCAAAAATCTGTGTCTGCAAAACCACTAACCTGGTGGACATATTCATCCATGGTGTTTGGCATATCAAAGTTTACAACCACTCTGACATTAGCCAAGTCCAGTCCTCTGCCAAGCACACCTGTGCTGATCACCACTTCAAAGTCACCATCTAGAAGCCCCTAAAGACACAAATGAACGAAAACCGCACTATTACACCTTAAACCATCAATAATGCAACATCTGCATTGTATTGTATTGTGTCTTTGGCTTTGCAAAGACAGCAAAAACGAATTCAGTTCGTGAAATGAGTGTCATGAGTCACGTCACATTATTCATGATACACCTGTATAACGGTCTGTTTGGATATAAGATGCACACTTTTTACTAGGAATGTACTCACTGCCCTCCATAAAACCAATTTCGACAGCCTTTGATGTTCTCCAACTATTTTACTTGGAAATGGGAGAATACTGAAATGCATATTGTTGGACTGTAATCAACTCTACCAAACAGGAGGATGGAGTATAGGAATACATAACTGGAGAATTGAATAGATTTCATATTTCAATGGTATGATTACCAACTGATTGGGAATCTGTCTCACAATGGAGAGAAATAAATGATCAAGGATAGCATGGTTGAATCCAAAGTACATTAAGGCACAGCCAATTATCCTCTCAACCTCGTTCTGGGTAACACTGGCCTCACCTTGAGGATCCGGTTACGTTCCAACTGGCTCTTGTCAGAGTGGATTGCCACGGTATTGAGTCCTGTCACCTTGGCAACTGCTTCACATAGCAGATCAGCACCAAGCTTACAGTCTACAAATACTACCACTGGAGGCTGGTACAACTTGTTGTCCTGTAAAACCAGAGAAAAAAGTTGCATAAATGTATTGCACTGAAGAAAATAACTAAAAACGATCAAAAAAGTACACTGCTCCTATACTATGTTGAATAAATTACTGGAGTGCAGCCTTGACTTTGGGAATACCCTTTTCCTGCACACAGAGCTGCAGCTGCTTTGGGAGTCATTATCTAGTCAAGACCAACCTTTATGGAGAATTAAACATATTTTCAGAGAAGAAATTATATTCCGATATATCTACATTAATTTTAAGTCCACGGTCATTATATATACTAATTTAGTGCATTTTGTTTTCTAAAAGATTAAAAAATGTGCATATTCACAACCAGTTGTGTGTAGAACCTACATTGAGAATTTCAAACAGCTTCTTCTTTTTCGAGGGTTCCTCAACCCACAGTAAGATCTGTCTGACGTTGGCACAGGGCTGGTTCTTCTCTCCTACAGCGATGCGAATTGGATCACGCACCAGTCTGGCTGCCAGCTCCTCTGTCCCTGTCGGGATGGTGGCTGATGCAAGGAGGGTCTGATGGTCTTCAGGGACGTGCTCTAAAACTTCTAGTACCTGTTGCTGGAAGCCTAACTTCAGCATCGTGTCTACCTGCAGAATTTTACAAAATAATATATGTTAGGGCACTAATTAGTCTTGATAGCCATTTACGGTCTTGATTCAGTGTCGGTCATACCTCATCAACCACAACGATCTTCACTTTATCCAGCTGTGCAGCTTTCTGCTTTAAAATCTCGAGGAGTCGCCCTGGGGTTGCTATGACGATCTAAAAAATGTTGCATAGGACACATCAAAGAAATTTAAATATCAAGTGATATTTTTAAAAGTGTCAAGCTGTTCATGGAGAGAGAAAGAAAAGTTGAATTCAATGAATACTTTAATGCTGTGCTTGAGGCGGTGCAGCTGAGGTGGGAGAGGCATGCCGCCCACCAGCAGGGCCGTTCTCATGTTAGGGAGGCCAATCACCACCTCTTTAGCCTGTCTTTCAATCTGTATGGCCAGTTCTCTGGTGGGGGTTAAGATGAGTGCCACCGGGCTCCCCGCACTCTGTGATTGTTCCTTAAAGAGAGTATACACTTCAACTCAATATGTGCCACATGTGCAATACAAACAGTAACCAGTGGAGTAAATACAAAATGTACAATATGCTGATTATTTACATGTATGACATAAAACTAATCTGTTCATTATTTCACTGTTTTTTATAAATATTTTTGTTCTTTTTTTAATTAAGATTATTCTAAAAGTGGGCGGCCCGGTAGTCCAGTGGTTAGCACGTCGGCTTCACAGTGCAGAGGTACCGGGTTCGATTCCAGCTCCGGCCTCCCTGTGTGGAGTTTGCATGTTCTCCCCGGGCCTGCGTGGGTTTTCTCCTGGTGCTCCGGTTTCCTCCCACATTCCAAAAACATGCGTGGCAGGCTGATTGAACACTCTAAATTGTCCCTAGGTGTGAGTGTGAGCGTGGATGGTTGTTCGTCTTTGTGTGTCCTGTGATTGGCTGGCAACCGATTCAGGGTGTCCCACGCCTTCTGCCCGGAGACAGCTGGGATAGGCTCCAGCACCCCCCGCGAGCCTAGTGAGGATTATGCGGTTCGGAAGATGAATGAAATGAATGAATATTCTACAAGTTCGAGGATTTGACCTGGCGCATGTACACGTTCTACAAAATGCTTATGGACCATAAACATTTTAAATATCAATACGGTTTCTACACCACTTGTCTTAATTAGGGTTGCAAGTAACTGGGACCTATCCCAGCTAACTTTGGGTGCGGGCAGGGTATATCGTGGACTGGTCACCAGTCAATCCCCGAACATATCAGAGACAACGTTCCATTTATACTGATACATAGCAGTGTTTTCAATGAATTTCTAACATGCATGTTTATTCAGAGAAAACACAAGCATGGAGAGAATTTACATACTCCACACAGAGATGAGGAGATTCGAACTCAGATTTCCTGACTGTGAGGTTGATGTCCTATAAATATTCCACATGCTGTCAAGTGTACCAGTAATTTCATGCCAACATATACATAAGTATAAAAACTGAATATAACAATGATCTACGATACCTTCATTGCCCTCAGGACAACTGGCAGGAGAAAGGCTACCGTCTTCCCCGACCCTGTGTCAGCACTTGTGATCACATCCCTGCCGGTGAGACCAACTGGCAGCATTTGCATCTGTACTGGTGTGGGCGCGTCATAACCGGCTGACTTCAAGTTGGCGTTCAGAGTAGCAGGGAAGCCACAGTGTTCAAATTCTACGATTGGCCTCTTTACATCTGTCCCCTGGGTTTCAATCCCCAGTTCACGTTTAATACGCTGCACCTGCTGATCACTTAGCCCTGTTATGAACAAATCCTCCTTGTAGGAATAGTTTGATTCAAATGTATTTATAAAAGTTGGAATGAATTCAGCTTGAGGACTTTCTTTGACTCCATTTGTGTCTTTCTGAATAAACACTTCTGCCCTAGTCCCTAGGCCCATTTGTGCCAAGTGGTGGGCTTTGCATTCCAGACTGCAAACATCACTGTCAGTGCTGTCACAAATGTATTCTCCATAGCGACCACACATCACGCAGATAGGCTCTCCTGGCTCTGCCCATCTCTGATTCTTTTTGAACGATTTCACTGGTTCTTCCTCCTCTTCAGTACCACTTGAAGAACACTCCTGTCCCCCTTCTTGTAACGGGATCTCAACCACATCAACAGGGTCTCTGCCTGGTTTTACTGAGGTATCTTCGACTTTGCCGTGTTTGAGCCCTTGGCCAACATGCGTCGTAGAACCGCCTTCGCCATTTGTCTGATCCTGATCAGCTTGACCTTTACTCTTCTTCAAAGTAAGGTTTGCGTCGTCTGCTGTTCTCTTCACTTTCAGGGCTCTGGGCATAAACATTTTACGGGCTATTAACCTGGGAACACAAAGAATACACAAACAAGAATGATTTTAGCTAGATGCATATGTCAAATTTAACTTGTAGACGTACTATATGGGAGCACAAGTTCGATCGCTTTATTCGAGAATCTGCTTCAAAGTATCTTAATTGGAGATGATAGCGTATCATCGTGTGCGTGCTGCTGCTGGAGTGGCAGATATCGATAATCATACAGAAAGAGTAAGTAATAAATAAAAATAACCTTTGTGCTGAAAAAAATATACGAACCTGCAACATTCATAAGCATATCCAAATATATAACAAGATAAATTTGCCAGAATGAGGTAAGCTTTATACCGTTCAAAACAACCACGCTAAGGACGCAGAATAATGACGCAATACACCCAGCATCCTGGGAAATGTAGTTCATAAACGGTATACACACCTCTTGAAATTGAGTTCTGTCTCAATCGGAAAGAAATCACAGTATACTTTCTGTATGCTTCGTGGAATAAGTAATAAAGATATCAATATCGTACAAGTGCCACCTCAGTGGTCAACCAGCTTTTGCAAGTGTTGCAATGGCAGTGGATTTGTATGAATTGTGGGTGCATTAAATACAGTGTGTTTTGAACATACAAAGAACCTGTCAATATGTTGTATGTATGCATGGATATACTGTATATACGGTATTGCATTAAGTCATGCTTTCTCCAAGTACAGTTTATCAGCATTGTGTTCGATCAACAGGCCCATATTTTACAGTGAGTACATCATTATTAAAGTATTAATACTTTTTATAACATCTTTCTTTGGTGGTGTGCCGTAGGATTTATTTCTAACGTAAAATGGATGCCTTGGCAATTAGGAGGCAGGTTTAAAATTCACAGAAAAAATAACTTCTGACTTTTCATGTAGCACCGTGTACGCATGCGCACTAAGCCCAAATTGGGTGCAGAGGTTGGTTGGAGCGTGGTTGGAATGGCTCGCCGCTGCAGGGAGGCAAACGGCACCAACGAGTTAAAGGCACGAATCATGCCGATTTTCTTCACGAGAACAAATGGAAACGAAAGGAACAAACCATAGCAATCCATTTATATCAGAAAATGAAAACATTTCTGACTCAAATGAAGACCAATTTTCCCGATGAATTTCAAGGAAAGCTGCTGCTTTGTGCGAAGAAAGCCGTCTCATCTGATGAATGGATGAAAAACACCACGATTCATTGTGCCAACGAGACATATTTGAGCGACAGTACTCTCTACAAACACGTCGTCACATTGTTTTTTTTTTCATTTGACAGCTACTCGTTGTTTTCCATCGAATTCCATCGTGATGCTTTGGCGCTGATTCGGTGCTGCTTTGCTGCGAAGGACTGAAGAAAACGACTGCGTGGAAATATGGGTGAAGTTCAGGATCAAAATAATGTGAAGAAGGTCCTCGTTGCTCCAGCTATCAAGTCTTTTGAACAGTATGATTTCTCGCGTGCTAAAATCTGTTGCAGTCTCGCCTGGCTTCTGTCCAAAGCATATGGGAGAGGTAGGTGTATCAGCTACCTGCATCTTTGTTTTTGTTGTAGACCTGACCAATCCAGCACCATTCATTTTTTAACGTGACTTCGAGGCTATGCTTGTTTGTCACAAAAATAACGCAAGACACAAAATACAAAACAATATAATACAACTTTATATTACCTGAGCCACTTTGACGAAGTAATCTTTATGTCCTCAGATGTATTTTAGGCATCATTCGAAAAACACTACGTTTCTTTCTTTTTTTTAAGATTAAATATAAGCAATTCCGTGAGTGGTTTACAGGGATCAATATGTTTCAGATTTAAGTGATGGTAACTCAGTGGACTGGGTGTCAAGGAGTAACCTTGAAATCACTGCACACATATGCTTAGAACAGTAAAGATCATTATGTGTGGCACCTCAGATGGTTACTATAATAATGTTTATTTCAGATGGGGCTGCACAAATGACTGAATATTCAATTTTTTTAAAGTGTCATTTTATAGTTTATGGAGATTACTCTTAATCCTGGACATGTAAATAAATTGTTGTCAGAGTTATGATCCCAACTGGTTACACAATATTCACCTAAAGTAAAATGTATGAATATAATTTAATTACACATATTACATTATGTAATTAGCTTCAGTTCTTGATTTAGTTTTTCATAAAAAGCATAGTTGTACTCCTTTCCTCTCACAATGACATGGTTCTAGGTGAGAAATGTCTAGGCCTTCATAGAGGCCACTTGAGGAAAAATACATTTTAAAAAATATATAGGAATATCTGCCTTGTTTTCTTGGCTTCACTGCTTCAGAGCATCTTGCATGTGTTAAGAACAACGACACCTCAGTTAGATATTTACAATTCTAAGTTTTTTTTAATTGAATACCCTTGTTGAACAGATCTGTATGCACCTTTCACTTTGTTAGATTTGTATTTTACACCACTATTAATAGAGATTGCATTAAAAAAAAACTACGCCAGCAGTTGTACTGTCCTTTCAGGTTACGTTCATCGACAGAAGAACTGAAAAATCCTCTTTGTTGGAACAATATGCCGTCATAGCTGCAAATCACACAACCCATTGTCAGGTTGCCGGAAAAGCCCGGCAAACACGAGTTCCCTTGCGGATCCTCAGTTCATATTCTGTCAGCACTGAATGAAATTGGCTCGTTCCAAAAATATGGCCCTCCAGAGATTTTGAGCGAGGGAGCAGGCTTTTATCCAGATCTCAGCCTACGCTATTCTGTTCAAAATGCTTCTCATGCATCTACCTTATGGCATCCATGCAGGAGTGCTGTGTAGTTAATACAAGCCTACCCAGCTGGCCAGATGATTTCTCAAACTGAAGCAAGTATTCAGAATACAAACTAAACCTTATTAACAAAGTCCCACTTAATATAACATCATTTCAAAATAGCATTTAAAATCCTGTCAATTTTTTTCTGGGCACCCTGTATTTAACATTTATATGAATGCATTTATCTTTCTGTTAGCCTACAAGTGCTTAAAAATGGCAAAGCGGATCAGTAGAAACAAAATACAATTATGATTCATTCCTTAATCGAATGTTGAGAATGAATGTCCAACCACATCATGCTCACTGGGTGGGAACTAAATCAATTTCTTCTTCTCATGTTGGAGGTTGCTATGCTAAGCTTACCAAGGGCAAATTGGGATTCAGTATGGCCCAATGACAAAAGGGCCTCAACCACCAGAGCCATGGCCTCAATTTGAATTTGTTATATCACATCATGAAGCAGATGAGGAATTCCCATCAGTTACAGTGGCCAGTCCTCATAACTCAGCTTTGATGTCTGACTTCCTTGTCGATGGGACAGCAGCAAATATTCAATAATTGACTAGAATCAAGACTGTACCACATAAATGTAAATAGTAAAAGTTTTTGCGCAAAGAAGGCTCTACTTTTGTACCGACAAAGAGTCCTTCTGTAGATTACCTCATTGACAGTGGTCATGAGGATGTGATTTATTGACTGACCGACTGTTTAAATATTGTTGGGTTGGGGAGAAATTGTTGTAAGAAATTGGTCTGGACCATTACCATGTGCTCTCCACAGAAAATTATTTTTTACATCAATTTCTCTGGTGCTAATTTTGGATTGGATAAACATTCCCAATAATCTTCATATAATTTCCGTCTTTGCTTTCATCTATGATACGACTAAAGTCAATCAATTAATTGTCCTTGGGCCCTAACTCTTTCCCTTGAATCATAGTCTTATTTTGCAAAAAGCGTAGCAGTGGAAGAGTCTAATCAAATTTATACACGTAGCCCTTAATCATAAAAGAGTCAACAAGGGCTTCACATGCCAGCAGTTGACAAATATTAATGGCATCCCCTGATCTTAACTTCACAAGAGGGCAAGGAAAAAAAAATAAAGAAAATCAGAAACTTTGAGAAGGGTCACAGATGAGCGAATCCCCTTTTCATGATGATCAGGGAGCAATGGATGCAGAGTGGGCAATGTGTCACACAATATGGTGCTGTACAATGTTAGAATAGTATAAGAGTCAATTTAATAAGATGAAGTGCTGCAGGAAGACGCCTTTGTTGAAGAATCTTATTTGTTGGCAAAATGAATGCTAAGACCCAGGCAGTGTCTGGGAATGTACAACCTTCATCTGTGAACATGCACACAACTACGCAGCGCATAAAGAAACACACACACACACACACACACACACAGCATCTCTTTTTGATGAGACAGGGTGTTCCCAGGGAGCTGAATGTTGAGATACAGGCTCGATGAATCAATAGAGTGGTGCTCTGACTGCGGTTACCATAGCGACATTCCAGGTTTATCCTTGAATATCCATGTCAGGCATGGCAGGGGACAGTGAATAAGGGCTGTGAAAAAGCATTGTTGGAGAATCTGTGCACTGGTGTGAATATGTCCAGAATGTCCAGTAAAGCCAAGAATTGCAGCAAATTAAGATATTGTTCAGTGCTTCAGAAAATAAATGTGATATTCTTAGTCAGATTGTTACAATTTACACCTATTTGTTAAACAGACAGTATCCCTGAAGACTTGAAAGAGCCATTCTACACGGACCAATACGAGCAGGAGCACCTTAAGCCTCCTGTAGCCAGTCTCCTGCTGTCTGCTGACCTCTACTGCCGAGCCGCCAGCCTCATCTTGAAGAACGATCCTGCCGAGCCTCTGCTGGACCACGATGCTGTCATTCAGGCTCTGGCCCAGCAAGGTCTCCATGTCACTGACCATGACAGAATTATCACGGAGAGGGACCTTCGAAAGAGGCCTCTGCAAATGGTAGGCGCTTTTTTTTTTCTAAAAATAATTTCATATGTTTCTGTATTGTTGTATATATCGTTGTTAGGAATGTATTTTTTTTTGGGGTCATCTACCACCTTGTGAGCAAAATGTAAAATCACAAATAGAGTAATTTGTTCACTACCAATTGACATACTGTTCTATTGAACAAACTTCAAGCCAGCGTAATTAACTAGAACTAGAACCTTAAATCTAATAACTGTTCAACCAACCTAGCATTTACTAGGTTTTCTACAAACCTCACAATCATTCAGTTGTCATACTTGCTGCCTACCAACCGTTTATTATTTTAGCTATTCATTAAGATGGCTTTGGTGGCTGCCAGTTAAGCAGGAATTGAGCATCCTTGTTAGTTTGTATCTGTGACTCAATAGGAGGCTTTACTGGTTCAATGAGCTGCAAGTTGCTGTTTGTTTGAAACGATTAGCACACAGTATGCCTGCAGTCTGTTTGCAGAGTCTTGCTGCTCTTTATTTCCCTTCTATGCTAATTAAAAACATATTTAAATTCTGCCTGAACTTCAGCAAGACAACACGTTATAGTTGCTATCTTCCAAACAAATTTAAAAGAAAACAATATTCAACTTGGCAAAGGATTATTAGTTTTATATGTGTGTGTGTGTGTTTTTTTTTTCTTTTGTTTTTTGCGGGAGGGGGTCCATATTTATGCACCCGGGGTTCCGAAAACCTCTGGATGTTGTGCGGTTCTCCTGGTTGACACGCCTCTGCGATGAACATCGAGGACAGTGCCTCTGGAATGGCAGAGTGAGGGGCAGTGGCCCTTGTTTCTAAGAAGTTTAAAGTTTAAAGGTGTGTGCCAACTACAGGAGGATCACACTGCTCAGCTGCTCTCATAAGGTCAAGTCAGTGGTGCCGAGAGGTGGGTCTGTCGGGAAATCGACCCACAAATTCAGGAGGAGTAGTGTGGTTTTCCTCCTGGCTGCACTGCTACTACCACTACAGAACCCTACACTGTCTGCAGGGTTCTCATGAGTGCATGGGAGTTCCAATTGTAACTGGAGCATTTCGAAGCAAAGTGTGTGGCAGAGTATGAAAATCAGCCCCTCCAAATCTTCGACCAATGTCCTCAATCAGAAGAGGCCAAAGCCAAAGCAAGCCGTCCGAACTGAGGTCTCTGTAGTTTCATTACTATTGAGCAGTGTGGACAAAAAATATTTGGAATAAGCAACCTCTGCATGATTGCTTTAGTGCGTAGGTCAGCATCATCTTATATCACTGATGATGTTTTTTTTTTTTTTTTCTTGACGTGTAGTAGCGAACAACAAATGATGTTTCGGAGCTGATTTTGTGTGCTTTTGATTTTGCATGATTCTTCAGTCCTCTTTCCTCAGCCTCGTTAGAGAGACCATGACGTGAAGAACTATTTTTGATGTATATCAAATTGAGACACATCAAAAATATTATCAATAAATGTGATTAATATATTATCAATCAAATTTCCAGTAAGGTGCCACGGCGCACGTGGCACCCGCAGAATGCTCTTGAAGGAGGGCGGTTGCCAGCATAAAGCATGTAACAGTAGTTTAGTAGTAGTAGTAGTTTAAATGCTATGTCATCATCTTTGTTTTTAGACATTAAAATTCATAGGTCATGTACTTTCACAATTAATAAAATAAGGGGGGCACAGATAGATAATCCGGGATCTGGAATCACCGCAGATTTCTTTCATTTAGGGGATCAGTGATTGGCAGATCCCTTAATTTTTTTTTTTTCTTGTCCACCGGCTTTATCTCCCCTCCGCAGAGGTCTGAAAAAGGCAGCCATTGTCCTCTTCTCCTGTGAGATCACTGATACAGTTTTCATTTTTATTGAGATAAGTTTGTGTGCAGTTAAAACATTTTTTTAATTGTTTCACAGGTATTGTTCAATGTTTTACAACAAAACAAGATTGGAACATTGAAGTTGTATGCCATTGGTTATGAAAACAAAATTGGGATCTGAAAAAAATCGGGACTGGTAAGTCAGGCTTTTTAAAGGTTGGCATTGGTCATTGGCAAGAAAATTGTGATCAGTGTACCCCTAATTACAATATGTCTTTCATATTCCTTCTATCCATTCATTCATCCATCCTCCGAGCCGCTTATCTTGATGAGGGTCGTGGGCGTGCTTTGGGCAAGAGATGGCACACACCATTAACTGGTTGCCAGGCAAACGCAGGGCACAAATAGACGGACAACCATTCACACACACATATCCAGACCTATGGGCAATATAGAGTCTTCAGTGAACCTATCATGCATGTTTTTGGAATGTATGAGGAAACCAGGAGAAAACACACACAGCCAGGAATGCTGGAGCCTGGATTTATACCCACAACCTCTGCAGTGGGAGGTGGATGTGCTAACGAGTCGTCCACTGTACCGGCACTTTCATACAATTTTTAAAAAAAATTATTCAATGTATAATATTATAATGATTTCATATAATTCTTAACTACCAGTGCTGCTCGTGTATCCCAGCGCAAGTGCCATTTTGAATAACCACACTCTGTGAAATTTGGTTAATTGGCCAATAAATAGCTGACAGAGGAAACATTGAAGACGTTTACTTGGATGACTCACAGATTTTAATTTCAAGATGAATCTTTCTGACTGCATTTCCATGGAAATGGTGAGTGAGACGACTACTACGTCAATACAAAAAAGCCAAGTAATTGGAGTGGCGAATGATAGCTCCATGTTCTCTGACATTTATATGTGTGTTGTTTTTTTTTAAGACATATATTCGCACCCAAGTATAAGCTCTCTCGAGAGCTTGGCATTCTTTGGCATTTGTGTACTTTGTCGTGTCTTTTGATGATTTGCTTCATCAGCTGGAATGGTTAATGGCTTTGCTTGCAGGCATCCAAACAGATGTAACTGGAAATCAACAAGCACTGCTTTCTGTCTTCTCTTTGCTCAAAGCCTCTGCTGTGGATTTCATCAACATAAATGCATCTATTTACCATTTTAATTTAATTTTCATACTTCTATTGCCACTTTATAAATTGATTGTGGACATGTCTGTCATTTGAAGATGTGCAGTACAATATAATGACACTATTTTTACATTTAACAAGATATTGTCAGGGTGATGATGATTATTCCCTGCTGACAAAGATTGAATTTAGGAGTAATACTTGACAGTGAAATGGAAATTATTCTCCGGCGGATGTAAGGAAAGCCCTACCATATACGGTTTCTTATGAACCTTTTTTGGAAAAAAAACATAAAACTGCCAGGTTTGGTGTCATGCATAGAAAGGTTAAGTAATGCTTTCAAGCCAAGAGGCATCATCGGCCGTGTACCGTCAAGTTGTCATTAAAGCCATGAAGTTTTATGATCAATACATGCCTCTGAGCGTGCCCATCCCCAAATCATTAAATATTTATGGTCAAGAGGATTTTTTTTCTTTTTAAAGAGATAAGGCAATTAAAAATATCCTCACATGTTTTGTATATTTCTTGACTAATGTTATGAAAACATGTCAGCTCTGTTAAACTTGGCATCGAAGAGAGATGAACACTGTTCTTTCTGCCGGTCTCCATCTCTGCTACTTCCATCACACGATTGGGATTGCGTTACCATGGTAACACTCCAGCGTGCAAGGTGTTGTTTTTAAGTGTGGGTGGGTGGTTGCGAGGTGTGGGCAGTGTTCATGCTTGCACATATGTTCATTGTGCATGATGAAGGCGGGAAATGAAACCTCCATGGTAGAGAATTCTGAAATGCTGAATTCATGAAAACATCATATGGAGGCTGATCAGAAATTCTGATCAGATGCTTTAGCTCTCCCCTACATGCACGTAAAAGGCAGGCAGAAAATAATTCGACTCAATATTAAACCGACGTCCACCGCCCTTATTATTACATTCTGCGATTGTTCTAATGCACAAAGATGAGTGGAAGCAGCAGGGGAGAAGGAAAGCTGATCCAAGTACTCTCTGTTTTCATCAGCCTCAGAGAAGTCACAGCCAAGCCTGTTGTGCTCAGTGCCAGCGGCGCCACAATATGGATGGGTAGGCAGTTTTCTTTGTACTCGACTGCTTCTTTCTCTGTTGCTAACAGGATGGATGGATGATATTTGTCATATTTATGTTGACTCGAGCTGTGGGGTCGGTTGAGCTGCTGTTGTAAGATTGTGTAGCAGACTGTATTCCCTTGTGGACCCGGTGGGGGAATGACAATAGCCCCCTGCTGGGGTCTTCCAAGGATAATTCTCAGAATTCCAAACATCTATTGTTTGGTATCCTAGTAATTGGCTTACCTGAATAATGCACCACATTGCAGCAACAGTACAGATTCAAATTATAGTTTGATGATACACATTCCTAATTGTTTCATTTTACCTTTGATGGCTAAAAATGCTAATGATTTTTGAGTTTTCCCCACACACTGTGCAAATCTTCATAACAATCTTTCTTTGTACAATAATTCAATTATGATGAATTATTATTGCAATAAATTAAATGCTTTCCAAAGAAGGAAGCAAAATGGAGGAGTAGGCAATAAAACTACAAAACACATGCCTTGTTTACTTAGTTTACTTGTTCTTACTGATCGAGAAATAGGAGTCTCTGTGTTCAAAAGAACGCAATGAAATTAATGTAATGTAACGTAATCCTAGAGACCGTGTTGTTAATTGTCTCTTGTAGTGGTTGACATAGCTGGCTGTTATCCTGCTGACATGGCCTCAATTCCCACACATTGCGCTTTTCACAATTCAACTTTTGATGTGATACTGAAACAAAAGTGTCCTGGGATTTTTTGGTCTTACCCTAAATTTTTGAAAATATTCTCCTTTTTCTTTGTGTCACTGTAATAACATCTAATCAATTACAAATTCATATTTTTTGTACATTTTACCCCGGATAAGCGGTAGAAGATGGATGAATGTACATTATCCCTGTATGTAAATCTGCATAAAAGGATTCTATTTTTATATGGATAATATATATATATATATTTTTTTTTTTTTGATTAATCGGAATAGATATTGCTATAGTTTTATTTGATTCATTACAGCCCTGTATTTGCACAAATTAAATTAAATATATATAATTATAAATAATAATTTATAATTATGATTATTATTTTGAGTCTGCTGCGATTGGCTGGCTGAAGACAGCTGGGATGGGCTCCAGCACCTTCCCCCCGCGGCCCTCGTGAGGATAAAGCGGTTCGGACAATGAATGAATGAATTTTGAGTCAGAGTATGATTCCAGACACTGAATACAGTCTTTTACGGTAGAGGTTCCTACATAATTTCATGGTGGTTTTGGGAATGGTGACTGTATACAACTGAAAGTCTCATCTCCCTTGGCAATTTCAGACCACAGTTCTGTCATCTAAAGCTCACGGTTTGGCAGGCCATTCAATGACCTGCACATCATCTTTTAACAGAATTTTGAGACAGAGACATGGTCACATTTAGATTTAAACTCAATTCTGATCCTAGATTTTAGCAAACAAAACTGCGGTCTCTGATATTCAGATGACCATTTCATCTTAATTGAAATTGAAGGCGACTGACATTTTACTTAGATTTTCATGGTGAGAAAAAGCTATCGCCATTACCCTAGTGACTGTGCACTGTGTGGAGCAAAGTGTAATAACAAGCTTCTTAATTTATCTGGGATTGTACTAGTTGATCCCTAAAATCTTAATCCTTCATTTAACTAGGATTTGTTAAATAATTCTCATCATTGAAGCTCCAAAATCTTGTTCTTCCAGGTTTGCCTCGTATTAAAATAGCAACCTGTTGTCCTAATTCTATTGTCAAAATAGTTTACACCAACAACATTTTTGATCCTTTGTTCTCACCATTGGGCATGAAAATAGTACTCCATTATCTTCTTTAGACTCACTGCTTGGCATATAGGCACACAGCGGCTATGGGAAATTTTGGCATATTTACATTCTGCAGAAAAGTGTTTGTTTGTTTGTTTTTTTTAAATCTGTGTGTGCATGATTAAAAATTATTCAGCGTTATTGTGAGACCTGAGTAAAAATTAACGGCTGCAGGTCACCGAAGTGTTGGAAAATACTGTCGAGAAAATGTCCTCATTGTGACCCTCAATGTCGATAAGAGATGTGGGCCGCTGAGTGCTTTTCCATGTCCAACTGAGGATGCACAAAGTTACTTGAAGCTTGACAGATTCTAATTTTAACCTTTGACTGCAGAAAGGTGCCTGCTGGCCTGGATTGGAAGGTTGTAATACAGAACTCACCAGATTATTTTTACATTTTACCCTCCGGTATCACAGACTTGTATTTTCCAGCCAAAAGGAGGTAAAGTGGACTGCAGAGCAGTATATTATTTCGTGGTTGAGTTGGTTCGTTTTCCCACAGGATGCTCTTCGATTTAACCATACGTGATTTTGTAATCAGCACTGTTTTCAGTTTTGAAGTCACTGCGTTTCAAGGGCAGGCTGCCATGTGAGGGAATTAACCACTATGATCTTAAGATGCACTTATAAAAATCTTGTAGATTTTCTCGAAAATTGACAGGACGTCTCATAATGCGGTGCACCACATGCATGAATGCATGTCGGAGTTGCCGTTCAAAGTCAATGTCAACTTTATTGTCAAATATGCGTTTGTCTTTATTTCAACTTCTTTCCTATTACGTTCACGTTGTCTTTCTCATCCGCATCTTATCGCATTAGCCAAAGTAATGATATGGCCACTGGTCACCAGATTGACGAGCGGTGTACAAACATTTTTTTTTCCGATCTGTCGGAGGGTCCCCTCCTCGAAACAAACCCTGTGTAGTTGCACTGCGAACAAATCTAAGCGAGACGCTAGACAAAAAAAAAGTAAATAAATAAATAAAAATACCATCGTGCATCGAATTTAGAGGACTGAATAACATCGCCACTAAGCGTAGATATTCACTCCCCGCCATCTGTATCCCCTCCTTTGAGCCCCTGAACCAAGCCACCGGTTTCCCCAACTCTACTGTGAGCTGTTGGTTGTGGTGGGCGCCTATTGGCTTGAGAAAACTGTGAGCCCCTATCTGGTACTAAGAGTTCACAAAAACTTCACATTCCTAATTTCCTTTCAGGCTCATTGGGACTTGTTACTGGGGTGCTTTCATTTCTCTCTGTTGAATTGACCTGCTACACCCAGTCCTGCTCTCTGTGTTTGCTTTGTATTTTTGTATGTAAAGACTTTTTACTTGGCCACTTCCGTGTCCTGCCTGCATCTGAGTCCAAATTCTATTCCTCACCCCACAGTGAATACCCATTGATCTAATTTGTTTACGCATATATATATACACACACACACACACACCTTTTTGTTGTGAATGATGAATTTGTTGTGAATGATGAATTTGTTGTGAATGATGAATATTTCCAAATCCTGAGAACAACTTGCGCTGCTACATTGACCATTCTCTTATAAGGCCCTGGTGGCACTGAATTCACTAAGACGAGCTGGTCTGTGGTCAAATAATAATGCTGGTTCTTCTACATTGACATTTTATGTCCTCAGATTTTCAGTGGGTTTAAATCAATATCCGGATATTGCTCCTGAGAGGAGATCAGATGAAAGAGGTAGTTGGCCTCTGAGGAGTTGAATCACATTCTGATTGGACTTGCCTGGAGCTAATCGTTTATTGTGGCGACAGCCCTAAGAAATGTAGCTGCAACCGATAACATGGTTTGTTTGTTTATATTGGTTGGTTAGTGTATCGTTGGGGGAAATTTACCAAGTGCTTAGACAGATTCAATAAAGGCGAGGAAAAAACATCTTGGCAGTCTATTATTAAGTGGGTTTGGTTTGCTGCTGCGTTGCTCTAGACTCCAAATTTAGCATTACACGAAGCATTCAACATCACAGAGAAAGAATACAGTACACAGTCAAACTATACTCCTACATTTGGCAGATCGCATATGGTTTGCTAAATCTCATGAGGTAACACCTCCTGGGCTACTAGGCCTGTCTCACAAAGTAGAAATAAAATGTATTGATTTTGATGGAAATTCTGGTATCTGGTAGCAACATTAATAACAACTAACACTGTATTAGAATGCCTAACAAGACAATCAATGCAACAATTAAATATTAAATGGTTGTAAAAAGATACAAGTTGTCTTTTTTTTTTTGCAAAGTAAAATGGAATGGCAAAATGTGCAACTTTATCTGGTTGCAGGCAGGGGGAACAATGGTTTCAATTGGAAAGCAAGAAAATGTACCTACGTTCTCATTCGTTAAATATAATTTGGCTAATTCTTGAAAATATGTATGAAATCAATTTTATATTTCACAAAATATGTCACTTGCAATTTATTGTGCAAAGTTCAGTCACATGATTATAAGAACTACAGAGTATTGTATTGAATGTTGTTCTCATCGGCTGAACTGTTCTGTTTCAGCAGACTGATGCTTTTGTTTTGAAGACAACGCCCACAGGAGAGCGTTGCACTGTGGACAGTTTCAGATTTACTCTTCAATTAGCACTATTTTGACAAATTGTTCCAAAACATGAACGACGTTTTTGGTCTTGATGGTTCAGACAGAAGTTGATTGATGCCCACAAACATTGTGGATAATAATGTAACTCTCGTTTTATTGTCATTGCACTGTTATAGGAAAGAAACGGTTTTGTCCATTAGTCACTCCCTGGAAGAAGCAAGTGGTAAAAGTCAAAATATCTGAAAAACAAGTCGATATCAGCGTTTGTCCTCTCTTTCTCACGAATCACACAAACTCACACCATGAAACAAGTGATGCTGAAATTTAATCATCACCCTTTCCATGTTTTCTTTTTGCAGAATGCCCATCTGGCAATGATTGATTCACTGATGATGGCATACTCGCTTGACATTCTGATTGTGGAGAGGGTGATGGCCAGCATTTGCCAGTATTCATCATGCTTCTCTGAAGAGGACGCTCCATACGACACCGAGGATGCGGTCACCACCTGGATCAACAAGGTTGGTGGGAAAAAGTATTATTTTAAGTTTTGTATGTGCAAAAAGAACAGCTACAGTCACGGAGCAATCACGATACTGCATTTAAAAAAGTAACTAGTGTGCTTTTGTTACTGTGTCATAAATTCACGCAGTCGGCCCTATGGAATACTTTCCCCGTAAACCACACACAGCCGTAAAGTCCTGCCGGTCAGACATATGGCTCTCTGTAGTTTGCTGGCAACTCTGAGGTCTAAAATACAGTCCCACAAGTAGTTGAGTGAAAAACACAAAGCTGAGAAAAGTAATATTTGTGCACATTATTTTTTCTCTTGATTTAGCACATTGTCCCAACTTCGTTGGAACTTGGGTTTACGATATTCTCTAAACTGTTCCATGCCCACACTTCACTTTATTATTAATTATTTGCCCAGTATGGTCTGTCTTGACGGTCTCAGATTGGATCTCATTAGGTAATGTACGGTAGTTATACCTAAGGTTTGGCCAGAAGGCGTATATACAGACTATCATGGAATTATTCTTTGTGTGGAAACCTCATAGTATGTATAATTTCACCGAATTATTATGAGTGCTTTTGCTGGCAAAGCAAAAGTTGATCCTGCTTCTGCTCTGTTTTAGATTAATGAGTATCTGAAAGACACCCTGGCTCAGGAGAAGAAAAAGAAAGAGGCGCAGATTGCAGAGACTGCAGAAAGTCATCGGGTGAGTTGTTCTCCTTTCTCAGCAGAAACATGCAGATTTTGTTTGACTGACGGCTCGAGACAAGCTAAGCAAATCCACTTTATGAATTTAAGTCCCTGACATCTGTGTCACTCGGCTATCTGGAAGCAGCTTCCTCGACACTTAAGCCACTCAAATCCTACTTTCATCAAAGGAATCACAAAAAGTTTGGGATTAAATCGTCGCAAGAGTCCCTCGCTAAATCTGTGCCTTAACCAGAACATCTGCACTCGCTTGTCTTATTAGGCCAATACTTTCTTTGTGTGAGGCCACTAAATGTCCAGCCTGCCGGCCCAATTTGTTACATAATGGTGGTAGTCATTGCAAATGCCATAAGGCAGAATGCTCAATTTGTGCTTGCTTGTGTGCTCATGTCTGTCTGTCTGTCTCTGTGCGTGACTGTTCATGTGCACTTGTTTCTGTGTAAGTACCCAATCCTATGGTTAGGTGCGTGCCTCACTACCCAATCCTGTGCCCGCAGATTTCACTGTTGGATGCAGATCTGTCCGGTCAGAATGCAGAGGCAGCACAGCAAGCCCTGACTGACCTCTCACATTATTTCATCATGACTTCTTTCAGATTCCAAAAGCTTCCAATCCAAGTTGAAGTCTAAAATATCAGAACACACAAAACACACCAGTTAACCAAATCATTTTCAAAGGAAAGATAAAAACTCCGTTAGGTTCCATGTCGTAATATCAGCACACAACATGTTGAATTAAATATTGTCGTGCTGCTGTCACACTGTATTTAACCAATGCAGCTATCACTGTTCCACGTACGTCATTCACAGGGGAAGAGTTTTGCGAGTCAAACTGAACCACTTAATCAGTTTTGTGTCCTTGTAATGGCTGTTTTTTCAGACTTAGTCCACTTCGGCCGTTTTAACGTCTTTGTCTTAAACACATTGTTCCCTACGGACACCAATATGTGCAGCCAGAATGCCAACCAAATGAAACTTATTGAATGGATGGAACTAAACATTGTTATTCAATGTCTGTTCTTGTGTTATTTACATCCGTTATCAGCTGCTGTAATACCATCCATTTGACTGTATCTTCTATCCAATTTTTAGTGACACAACGAGACACATTTGGCCTCCAGGGGCATTCATATTAAGGACATATCATATTTTTAATGTCACCAAATAGGAGAATGCGTGCGCGCGTGTGTTCATGCAGCGTAGGCTGATGAGAACCTTACCTCTCCCCTGGGGGTTTTGATCTGGTCGTCTTAGAAGATTTTAGTCACAGTTTGAGCCCATTTAGCCTAAGACATGGCGCATCATCACCATCTTATTAAAACACCCAGGTCAGACCGTTTCTCCTTCAATGTGTACCTCTACAATGTGTGGATGACATGTTTTTAACAGTATAGTTTCTTGACTGTTTGTTTATCTTTTGATTAGTACACTGCACACACAATGTGAAGGATTCAGACAAAAAAAAACAACAACAGGAAATTAAACTAATTAGTTTGAATTATGACAAAAAGCTATTTAATTGAAGTCATTTTACCTTTTTATTTTTTTCTGATCTGCACCAGTTTTTGATATCAGATCTTGGTTACAAAATATTAGGTGATTATATGTTTGGTGGGGGCCCGGTGGGCCAGTAGTTAGTGTGTCGACCTCATAGTGCAGAGGTACCGGATTCAATTCCAGCTCTGTGTGGAGTTTGCATGTTCTCCCCGGACCTGTCTGGGTTTTCTCTGGGTACTCCGGTTTTCTCCCACATTCCAAAATCATGCATGATTGAACACTCTAAATCAGGGGTGGGCAATTATTTTGCCGGGGGGGCCAAATGAGAAGCAGAAAATATTGTGGAGAGCCGGGCCAAAAGTAGAAATAGAAAATAAAGAAGATAGCACAATGTCTTTGTATGCCAGTAATAATGTAACAATCTCCTCCACCATCACACTCAGCACCGGTTCTCCTCAAGGATGTGTACTGATGTTGTTCACGCTCTACCCATTTCCAGTTTCCGGAAAGTTTTTAACATGATAACAATCAAACCATTCTAGTTTGTTACTAGAAATGTTCATTTACTCGAGCTACAAGCAATTCACTCTGAGCATGGAAATTGCCAGAATCGGACTGAGTAAGAATTGCTTCCTTGTTTTTCAAAGTCTCGTAGATTTGAGTCTTTCCGACTCCAGGCGTCTCCTGAATGTTTCGTACTTTGTTACCCGCTTTGTTTAATCAGATACATATCATTTTCCCTTCCATGGTCATTACCCTCTCCCTCTTTCTTCGTCTTCCCCTCCCTCCCTGTGCTCTGCAACTTGAAGTAACTGCGCCACCTGGTGTAGAAATACCTATCATTACAAGTCCAAACTAATTGTGCACCAATCTTCGGCGGGCCGTATTAAAAAGACCAATAGGCCGAATCCGTCCCACAGGCCGTAGTTTGCCCACCCTGCTCTAAATTGTCCCTAGGCTTGAGTGTGAGTGTGGACGGTCGTTCGTCTGTGCGATTGGCTGGCAACCGGTTCAGAGTCTCCCTTGCCTACTGCCCGAAGACAGCTGGGATAGGCTCCAGCACCCCCCGCGACCCTCGTGAGGATTAAGCGGATGGGAAAATGGATGGATGGATGAATGTACAGTATGTTTGGTGTTTAAACATTATTGATTAACATTTTGTATGTTGATATGTTAATAAGATACTACAGTTCACCTTAAGATACTTTAGTATGTTCATTTTTGTCTTCAACAAGATGACTATTGAGGGCAGCATGACAAATGTCCATATTCCAAATCCTCCATCTCGTTTCACGCTCCCCTTCTTCCAGAATCTCTACGACCCCCCTCCTGCCACCACATGTCCAGTTTGGACTCAACAAAGAGCAGTGGATGCAAAGCCCTTACAGTTTTTAGCTGTTTGTTGTATGGGGAAATAATAATTGTCTTCCACTTGGAAATGTTCTTTGTCATTGCACATAATTCAATACTTCATGCAATGAGTGCTCGATAGCATTTCTGAAGCCAGTGATGTTTAGATGCTATGTCATGCATTCAGAATGGCACAGCTAAAAAATGTTATTATTCAGGAAACTAAATCGCCTTTTTCACCAAATTTTGCAAGCACTTGTATGTTGCTTACATTTGCAGTTTGATGTTGTTTAAAAAACAATAAATAGATACACACTCAATATGATGTAATGCTGTAAACTACAAGCGCAGGAATAAACACCTTGTTCCGTAGATAAATACATCTGACGGTTTCAATCAAAACTGAGCATTGTTGTCCTTATAAGTGTAACTCCTACTACTCCCTTGAAGAATGAACACCCCCTCTTTTTTTAGGACTCACTACACCACGATAGAGTGCTTTATGTTGCGGTCTCTAAAAATATATTGCTCTTCTTAACCCTATCATTTACTTCCCCACTTGCAATAGACTTGTGTGATGCGTCATTAAGTTATATTCCCGTACTGTATTTTCACCACCATACTGCGCACAGAACTAAAAGGAATCGTGTCAGTTACTATTTTAGTATTTAGCTCATACACAAGAGACATTGTATTATTGGACGCAGGCATGATAAAAAGTAATGCTCGCTCAAAAAATACAGGAGCATGCATGCATGCCGATGTATGTTTTTAAAAAGACACTGGGAGCAAAACTGAGTTTGGTTGTACTTGACTGAAATATTTAACAATGTACTCTAGTTATTTTTTGATCAACCCTCATAAACAAATCCATCAAAGTCCTCATCCTCTCTATCTGAAATGAATAGCTGACAAATTCTCAATCAAACATGGCAGGTTCCCTCGCGTCATTGTTGGAGTTAGTCTCATTGCCGTGTGATGCCGGCTTTTGCGAAAGCATGTGCAAAAGTGCAAGCAGACACCATAGCCTGATCCATTCACAAATTGGGGCGTGACTTGCCCCGGTGCTGCCTCCCAGTCTTAGTTAAGTTGCGTTCACCATCACAGCCACGGCGTTAGCAACTTCACCTTGACGCTGGCTGGAAACGTTTCTTTCTGCTTAAAAAAAACACCATAGGTGGCCGTTTTTTGTTCATTACCGTGGCAACCAAACACAATAGTAAAAGCCGACTTCTTGTGCGGGCCGGCAGAGCGTCCAAATAAAGGATTAAAATCTCAATGAAAGAGTCTTTACTTAATATAACGCAGAACATTACACTTTTTACTGCAGTAGTAACGGAAAATGGTCAACTATTCCTTGTCATCCGCCAGATGTTGCTGCGCCACAGTCGTACTTGCCCTGATAGATACATGGAGCCGTTTCATAAAACAAAACCACTGAGCACCATGGATTAGTTGATCTTGAATTCTCTCGTGGCTGCTTGACTCACCAGATCCTCCACGTAACTGATAGCTTGCAGTTTAAACTGTGCCTCGTAAGCGTGTCTCTTCGTAGGTTCCATTTTCACGATCTTGTTTTGCACAACGCACGTACTTTATACTACATACACCTCCAGGTGGCATGCCTTTAGCGTCCTCTTTCATGCCCTCCCTTCCCACTTTAACGTCCACATGCTGTTCTCATTTATGTCCACCTTTCCTCTCTATAGGCAGGATGTCAGCACACCATCAGTCTAGTGATGGGAATTCCGGCTCCTTTTGGAGAGCCGGCTCTTTTGCATCGGCTCCCTAAAAAGAGCCGGCTCTTTCGGCTCCCAAATGGCTCCCAATGGCTCCTCAGTTTTTTTGTTGCTTAAATTAATTTACTACCAAAAATAACGTAATATTATGTGTAAAATGAATTACTAATGCAAAAAATAGAGAGTATATCAAATATTTATTTATACTCAACATGGAGTACAACATGGAGTGCTACAAAAATAAAAACAAAGTACAAAGACCCACCTCAAAACAAGGTCAACAAAAAGTTCCAATCTCTGAATATTTATATTTATAAGCTTTTAACTGTTTACAGTAAAACAAGTAAGCATTGAATACAACACAACAAATTATAACTTAAAATTTGTAAAACAAAAAGAAAAAAGCAGCATCCAGGTAAAAGTTTTTAATGTCTTTAGTGAAGATTGGCATTAAGAAAAACCAAGTACCTCAGCTTTGAGGGGTTGATCCTGTTTCTCCTTTCTGTTAACATTTGCCCTGTTTTGGAAAAGATTCTTTCTGAGGGCACAGATGTTGCGACAACACACAGCCTCCGTGTCATCACATGTGTAAGACGTGGGTACAGTGAATCCTTGGCCTCCCACCAGCTCAAAGGGTCTGCACTTCTCGGGAAAAGGGGCTCCTCAAGATAGGATCTCACTTCCAGAATTGCATCTGATGAAGGATTCCGTCTTGTAGTGCTTCCAGTTACTCGTTCTTCAAAGAACCTCCAAACAGCAGATGCTTGTGGCTCTTCTTGTTGTTGCTCTGCTCCCTCTTCTCCCTCTTCGCCTCCTGGCAGTGCAGTTGTCTGGCTGGCTCTTGCTGCTGCTGCAGTTATTCTTTGAAGAGCTTCATCAGCCGCTCTATTGTCAGTGAAGGCCAGCTTCTTGAATCTTGGGTCAAGAATGGTGGTTTCTGACAGAACAGTGTTCCATTCCATTCTGTGGAATTTTCTGTCCATGGATGCACAGAGAGCATCCACTAACTCTTTCACTTTCCCTGTGGTTACGCTGGTCTGATGCTCAGCTGTCACTTTCTGAAGACCCTTGCACAGGATAGAGCTCTGGGTTGTACTTCTAGGCAGTTGTTGTGACATTGGAGCAGCAGCAACAGTTGCAGACACACTAGCACCTTCATTAACATCTGGTTCCCTTGCTTGTCTTTTCTCTCGCAATTGTACTGATGGGTGGACTTTTCTTATGTGCCTGTGCAGGTTATTTGTGGAGCCTGATTTATGGGATATTTTAACTTTGAGAGTCTACACGCTGCCTTTGAACTATCAATAACATTGAAATGAGTCCAAATTTCACTGCGTTTTCTATCCATTTCTCACCTTTTCGCTTTCCACCGTGTTCTTTTTTTGCTAACTAGCTCTGTCGTCTCCTCGTCTCTCTCGTTCGCGCGCTGCTGTTTCTTCTCCTCTAACCCCTCCCCCCTCTCTAAACTGTAGCGTGTGCGTGTGTGCGCGCGTGTGTGTGCGTGTGCGTGTGTGCGTGTGTGCGCGCGTGTGTGTGTGTGAACCCCCCCCCCCCCCCCCCGTCTACCACAGATCTTGACCAATCACGTGCGGCTTTAACCGAAGGGGGGGGGGGGGAACAACTGGAGAAACAAAAAAGGCGGCTCTAAGAGCCGGCTCGTTCACGAACGACACATCACTATAACCCTCCCGTTCCGGCTCCCATTGAGGAGCCGGCTCCCAATGAGGTGGGAGCCGGCTCCCATCGTTCACTTCAAAGAGCCGGCTCTGGGAGCCGGATCGTTCGCGAACGACACATCACTACATCAGTCAGTCAAGTGGACCTCTCACGGAAGTTACACAATAGCGTTCACAGATTTTGGAACTCGGTCCATACACAAGGCAAACCCTCATTATTAGTTGTCATGCTCATTTTGGAGAAAATGTAAGACTTTTAAGTGTGTCGTATGGTCGTGAAAATATGTTATGTTTCCATTGTGAAACATACAGAAAATTGGTCAAAATGTTTAGACTCCTCTCCATACGATTCCCACACACTGTTTTCATAACTCGGGCGACCTTACCTTAAGCTTGCGTAGTACAGTAAACCCTCGTTTTTTGTGGGGGTTAAGTTCCAAAAAGAACCAGTGATAAGTGAAATCTGTGAAGAAGTGAACTTTATTTTTTTTATAGTTATTATACAATACTTAACTATATACACAGGCCCAATTACAAAAAAAAAAAAACGTTTTCAACAAATAACTATAATAGTTTTTGGAAATAGTGTAATGTTGACACGCGGCGCCGTCGCCGCGTTCTGATTTAAAGGGTTAAAAAGCATTAAAAAACTGCACCAAAAAAAATCTGTGAAACAGCGAAGCTGCGGAAAATGACCCGTGTTAGAGCGAGGGATCACTGTATATATTTGCCTATTTGGTGGAAATTTTCCAACTGTTTTTTCCCCCTTCAGACTAGGTGGAAAGCACATTTGTGCTGCGATGTGAATGCTTTGTGGTCAGCTGCAAACAGATAAACCTGATTAACCATTGTATTTTGGATAATGAGTTTAGCCTTTGATGAGATCAAACCTCAGCCGGTGACTTAAATTACCACTTCGAACGTACAACTTCAATCACATCAGGAGAATCCAATAAAGTAACCATTGATCTTTCATCTACTCTGCTGCATTTGATATTTAGATGTCCACACAAAAGGGTTGCCCCACCTCCAACTCACAGGCCATTTTTAAAGGTGATCCTTCGACATTTAAATGGCACTTAGATTTGATTCTTTGAAAGGCAAATTTGGGACGTAATTCAATGTTTCAATTTGACTGTTTAGATTAGAGTGACATGGTTTTTAGCTGAAAAGGGAGTAGAATGTTTTTTTTGGGGGCAACAGCATTTTGATAATGCAAATGTGAACATCCATCCATCCATCCAGTGTAATTGAGCATCGTGCCCAGTGCGCTGAAATTCATAACATTTATTTTCCTTTGGCTGATTCTCATGTTATTGTGTTGATAAATGTATGTTATTAAATCAGGTCAATGTACATGCCTAAAATGCTAATGAAAGCACCGTCTCATTGAACACTCTGCCATGTCTTTGTTTCAAATGTGCAACATTTAACCTCTTTATAATTGACTGTGTGGACAGGTTCTTAACATTGTTTCATATCTGTGGCCTTACACCTCCTCTTGTTTGTGCTTGTGTGTGCCAATCATGCTGTTGACTAATCTCACTAACAGGTATTTCTTTGTTGCTGTTTCCCTTTTGCTACTGCAGTCTCCAACCAAGTGGTACATGAAGCTTGTGCCTGTAAGTCAACCCATCAATGCTAATCCCTTCTCTCATTGTACAATTCATGACCATCGCTACTGCCACCTTGAGCTTTTGTTACTGTAGTTTTACACCACAGGAAAATAAACCAGGAGCGGGAGCAAGCCCACTCACCATACAGTATATTTGACTTTCAGCCTTGAGCCCACAACACCCCAAAACATTTATAGTGGCTTTTTTTTAAGTTTGAAAAATCTGTATGAGAAAGTAGTTGAATAATATAATCAATTAAAATGGTTATCATCACCAGTCAAGTACCTCAAACTCACAAAAGAGCTAATTTCTCCCAAAATGATTGTATCCGTCTGGCAGAACTGGGCAAGAAATGAATGTCCTTGCAGGCTTTCCTCAGGCTACACTCTTTCCCCAAACACAACTGAGATATTTATATCCCTTTTTTTCTTATTGGATTCCATTCTCCCCATTGATATGCCCATTCTCTATCATTATAAAAATATACAGTAGATTCATAACTCATATTTTAAAAAAACAACAACAACAACAACAAAATGTGCAAGTGAATGATGCTTCCCTTCAAATTGCTACCTACAATTGCATTTTCCCTGAAGTGAAACATTTGAGCGGATTCTCCAAAAACAAAAATGAGGTACCTGTGCCTGCATTTTGACGCATGTTGATGCTGTTTAGGCCCGCTACAGGAAGGAGCAGAGCAGCAGCCAGGTGATGCCCTGGATCCCCCCAGTGGACAACCTGCTGAAGGACAGCATAGATGGATCGGCTCTGGGTGCTCTGCTGCACTTCTACTGCCCCGAGCTTGTGCCTCTCGATGGTAAGAGTTGCCCTGTGGCATAATAGACATTCATTCAGGCACAGATAATTCAGGCCAAAATCCCACTCCCAAAAGTTACAAATGTCTTTTGCAAGTGTGTGTGTTTTTTTTTTTTGTATTTTCCACACTTGATTTGGCTCACATGATAAATCTACTGAGAGCCAGTTCAGAAGTTGTATTAAAAATATATATATTTTCCATCATTTGCATTTGGGACAAATCGTTGCTGGCCTGTGAAAAACACATACTCTATGTCCATCTTTTTTTCAAATATTTTTACATTCACAGGGTGTCTGTGTTTCAGTCATACTATTAATGAAAAAGACATCACAAAAATTGACATACTTGTTTTTCACAGCACAGTGACAAAGTTGTGTTTGTTCAGTCTACATAGTGCTTTGTGATTGGGAGTTGATTTAGCAGTGGCAGCAATATTAAATTCGACAAAAATGAACGACAATAAACATATGTAATGCTTGGCTCAGGATTCAAACAGCTATTTCCCACTAACCTTGTCAAATGAGGCAAACTTTCCTGTTGTACACAACAGAATGTAAAGCGACAAAATCATGTCAGCTCTTAAGCTTGTTTAAGTCTGATTATGTGTGACGATGGCTTTACCATCAGGCACATTTACACAGAAAGACAAAAGATCAATCAGTCCACCTTGTTTTCTTTTCTTTCTCCGCCCACTTAATCATTGATCATTCAGTCTTCATTCACCAACACTTAAATAGCCTTCCATTTCCCAAGCCAAGTAAACCAGAACACTCCATTAGTGATCCCATTCAACATTGCATACTCACCGAAGAGAATCTAAGCAAAAACAGGCTGATGGCTCCCTCTGCGTTCCCAGATGTGTGTTTGAAGCAGAACATGACACTGGCGGATCGTCTCTACAACATGCAGCTCATTCAGAACTTCTGTCGAGACAACCTGGAAGGCTGCTGCCACTTCACTTTGGAGGATATGCTCTATGCCTCGTCCACCCTCAAGGTATTCCTCAGCAAAAAATTAACTAAAGCAAAAAAAAAATAATAATAATACCCCAACCAACACTCATAACAACTAAATATGTTTTTGTTAGTTTTGGGACATCTTCACATATTTTCATTGTTATTGTTGTTGCTGCTGAGGCTGTGGCTGTGCTCTTTGCTAAATAAATTTCTTTCCTATTACTGATGCAAAGCAGAAGTGTTGCAAACATTCTTTGGAGGGTATTTTGTAGAAAGTAGCAAAACTATGCAAGTCTTACACCACGTTTAGCCATTCGCCCATCATTTATTGTGATAGTAATTTTCTACATTAATCTATAATAACAATGTCACTCAAATGGTGCTCTCACGCTCCTCCATCAGGTTTTGTGAAATTTTCTGATTTGAATATGTATTTATTTGCTTTATTGATTTACCATTTACTGTTTATGTGTCAATCTGACCACTGTGAGAAGGTCTAGCGAGTGGTGACCCAAAACTTTTTTTTTCAAAGTACTGTACTGTAGCACTTCAAACTAGATCCTGCTCAACAAATCAGTGTCTGTTTTCTGGTATGTTATAGAAAGATTAGAAAAGCAGATGGTGTGGTCCTCTCCCAAGACAGGCGAAATGATCGCTTCTGAGTCAGTCCTTGGAAAAAAACATATTAATCCAAATGTGTCTTCATCAAGTCTTTCATTCTTTGTCTTTTCCTTTCCATTTTTCCTTTTCCTCTCTTTTGCCTGTGATAATTTTGAGATTGCATTTTCAGCCACAAATAAGAATGCAGTCGTTCTTGATCTCAAACTCTGCCTGAAACACAGTACCATGCCATTTAAAAAAAAAAGTGAAATTCGACTTTGCCATTGTCTGACACAGCAGTTTGTCCCAGCACAAACACAAACTGGTCCACTTTGAAATACACGTTTGAGTGTCTGCTTCCAAGCCACTTGATTACCGTTACGTGATTATTAAATGGCAGGAGGAAGACAAATCTATGCAAAATAATTGACTGCACTATATTTAGTGTGTAGTGCGTTGACAGTATTTTTATACAAGGGCATGCGTGACCGTCACATAGAGAAGCATTCATTTCAAAACGAAATAGCTCAAACATCAATTCATACCCACCCTACCTTAAAACAAATTGAATTATGTTAACGGGAGAATTTCAGCGTTTTGTTGGCACAGATCACATGAGAGAGAAAGAAATCCCAGCAGGGCATGGTCAAACTGCATAGAAGCTCATTAATCAGCAACCTTGACCCGGTTTTTCCTGCAGTCACACTCAGAGTAGCAGTGCGTCACGGACTTTATTGGAGAGATAGAGTCGAGACATGTTGTTGATATGGAGGAGAAGGTTTACAGGAGTGATATTACCCAAATAGTCTTTGAAATAAGAATTGAATTGAATTTTCCTTTCATGTATTGCAAATAAAAATGGCAAAGAAGAAACAGTGAATCTGCACTTTATTATGAAAGTGGTGAACCTGTGTTAGAAAAAGTCCAGGACTGCTGTCGTGAAAGATGTAGTAGAATGTATATAAAATCCAAACTATCCTCCACAGTTCTGTAGCCATCTTGATGTTGTCCACGTCTTCAAAACGGGTCCTCTTGATGACCCTCGTTGTGCTTGGTAGAGAGGGAAAAAGAAAAAAATCTCACAGGGGCCAATCGGGTCAAGTAGGGAGGTTGCTCCAGCATTTTAATGTTCTCCTCTACCAGAAACTGTCTGATTCTTTACACATTCTTAGCAAGTGTGTTTTCACTTTTCAGAACTGTTTGTCTGGGTTTGAAATACCGGTACTATACTTTTGTGACAGCAGTCTTGGAAATTTTCTGACACATATCTATCATGCTGCAAATACTAAATAAAGAAAATTTCCTGTTTTCTAAGTGCATTTTGCCTCGGATGTTGAACACTAAACCAGACATTACCAAGTCAGTTGAAAGGTAAAATGCTATTTGCACACATAATTATTAATTTCTAATCAGGCTACGCCGCTCATATACCTTCTGGAAAAAGAGAAATTGTAGTTGTAACCGCTGGGCTTTGCTCAGTTTGTTCTCACTTCAAATTAGAAGGATTTGTCTTAGAAAGGAAATTACCACACTACTCCTACGAGAGGGGGCAGCAGGAGCTCAGTCTGTAGTTTATTGATTTGGAAGGTTTGAATTCTGATCGTGATAACAGACACTTTTCTTATTCATGCTTGCTACCTTTTCCTAAATTAAGTTAACTGGTGAGATCATTCCTTCGATATGCTTGTGGCTTTGAGAAATATTAATCATCAAGTAATTTTTGGCATGAAATCACAAGGTGAGCAGGCAGATTAGAGTGACTGCCTACTCCGTGGCTGCGAGACCTTGATCCTTTCATCAACCATTCAGCCCAATGATTGTTGACAGTAATTCCCGGTGACTGCTCAGTGTGTGTTTTCCTGTGAGCGACGCCTCCTCTGTGCATTTTTTTTAGCATAAAGCATGCGTGCCACCTCATCGTGACAGCCCAAGTGTGATAGTATAACCCCGAACAAATCCACTCATCCTTATACAATCCCAGCAACAGCACACTCAAGCAAAATTGTCCACCCAACTAGATCTGGCAAAAAGGCAAACCTGGTAGCACACAAAGCTGCCATGACAGTCAATGGGGAGATTTGTGCGTGAGTGGCTCCCGTGTATGTGCGTTTGTGTCTGTGATTGCTGACTGATGGAATTACACGATAGCACTCACACCTGTTTTGTCGGTAGTCGTTAGACAGACAGATGGCACAAGAAGAGTCACCGTTGGGTTATTGCCGCCAACATGAACCAGGCAGCTTGAATGAGATGTTTCTTGATTTTATTTATTGATTTCTTTTTGTTTCCTGGTCACTGTAAAACAAGAGGAATACTGAGTACCCCCAAAGGTACAGTGCACTTGATTGTCTGCCTGATCTTTCTTTGTAATTTTATGCATGGCCGTAGCTGTATGTCCTCCCAAATAGTAATCGAAGGCAAGTTGAAAGCAAGTGTGTCAAAGTTTGGCAGCAAACTGGTCTGCTTCTTTTTTGTCCGATTCCTCAAGTAATTGACTGGAGTCGGCACTATCTGGTGAAAAACTCATTTGCGCTTTCTGTTATGCCCTAAAATGCCACAAGGTGGTACCAAATTAAAAAAAATAAATAGAAAGTAGTAATCAGTGTCACAGAAGTATGTTGACGTAATAAATCCCAAATGAGATCTTTGTGTGTCGGGAATGGGTTAAATTTAGCCTGATTTATCCTTAGTTGTTAAAGTTACAGAGGCTCTTTGCTGCATTTGTATGTTTTTGTTAGCTGGGTAGCGATTCTTAAGTCTTATCATTTTAAATCAAATTAAATGAAATTATTTTAAGGGTAATGTAAAATGAGTTTCAAATGATACTTGTTTTTTGGACGGCCCGGTGATCGACTGGTTAGTGCGTCTGCCTCACAGTGCAGACGTGCAGCGTTCGATTGCGGCTCCGGCCTCTCTGTCTGGAGTTTGCATGTTCTCCCCGTGCCTGTGTGGGTTTTCTCCAGGTATTCCGGTTTCCTGCCACATCCCAAAAACATGCATGGCAAGTTAAAGGAACATTTGAAATTGTCCCTAGGTGTGAGTTTGAGCACAGATGGTTGTTTGTCTCTGTGTGCCCGGCATTTGGCTGGCAACCAGTTCAGGATGTCCTCCACCTACTGCCTGAAGACAGCTGGGATCGGCTCCAGCACCCCCTGCTACCCTTGTGAGGATAAGCGGATCAGAAAATGGATGGAAGGACTTGTTTTTAGATCACATTTTGTGGTATATTTGCAGTTGAAACTGTTTTTAAGATGTTTTAAAGATTTTGGGGAGGGTTATTTATTCTTGATGTTTTCCTATTGGTGGAAGGGCTTGGTAACCTTTGTATTATAATGTGAAGTTACTCTTGAGGGGGGTGTCCTATACCTGATGTTAATTGCCTCTGCTTCACTCGTGTGCTTCTCATACTGCGCTTCGGGCACGATAATGCACGTGGCAATGTGTGGTTGATAGAAATGTTGCTGATTAGGTGAATCAGGTGTCTCGAGAGCTGAGCTGTGCAGCATTGTCTGCTTTGTCTGCAGACCACTGAGGGCACAAGGTGGGGTGGGGGAAAGCATGCTTCCTCAAGGTCGTTCTCGTCACACTGTTCTGGTTTTGCGCATGGGAGTCACAACGTGTTCACTTGCCCACCAGACTGATGATCAAGGCTTAATCTCGGGGAGTGCTGATCAAATGGCTGTGATCAACTCGCATGTGATCATAGTGCTTATTTTACTGTATTTAATCAGTTTCTTGAACCTGTTTCCGTTTTTGACAGTGATATACAGTAATACATTACATGTGACCAGCTGCCTAGATTTAATACGGACTAAATGAATGGAAATATAAAAAATGCAGACTTAACTACCTTTACTGATTTGATTATTACAATTGATTTTTTTCCCCTCTTCGTTCTTTTCTTTATCTGTTCTTCCTTTTGTTATTTATTTATTTTACAAAATTTACAAAGTTAAAATTTGGTGGACCATTGTCCCGAGATCTAAATTTTTGTTCTGGACCTAGCCACCACAATGCTAGTGATTGAAAGTGGGAAGAAAAAGCTGACCTCCTTTTTATAAATTAGGTTAATGCCATAACCTCTACTCTCAGCTGCCAATGCTACTGTTGACATAATTATGTGTAAGTGTAAATTGATTTTTTCCAGCATAACACACACACACTATTATGTTTATGGCTCTTACTAACAGGGACTACATGTCCAACGATGAATCGACAAAATTGACTAATCGTTCAGAGACCTTTAATAACATTTCAAATGTTCAAATCCTGTGTGTGTGTGTGTGTGTGTGTGTGTGTGTGTGTGTGTGTGTGTGTGTGTTTTTGTTCACCAATCAACAGATAGCAAAAAGACTCCCAAGAGGAAGTTGGAAGCTAGAGTAAAGTTGAATGACCTTTACTATTGTCCTTTTTCTTTGTGTTTCTTTTTCATGACAAGAGTATTTTGTTAAAAACAACAACAAGAAACTATGTTTTTCCAAGGCACAAACAGCAAAAGACAATGGGGAGAACCTTGCCACAATCACTGGGAGTGTATTACCAGAGGTGTCACGTGATTCAATCAAACTATCAAAACAGGGGCTGGAACAGTGATTATGCAACACCGCCAGTATAGGGAGACAAAGAAACACAAATGCAAGCCAGCTGATTTTAAGGAGTAGAATTGTGTCTCGCCCACTGAGGCCCAGTCAGGCCAGCATCTAACGATATGTAGTGGCCCAACACAGTGGCGCAGTGACGCCGGGCCTGCACGCCACCGTGAATGTTGAATGCCGTATGTTAGAAATTTAGCAGAATACTGTAAATACTGAACATAGTCTTTCACCGAAACGTTGTGTTATGGCCAGACAATGGAAGAGCCTGTTGAATTTGGTGCAAATGTAAATTGCAAACTAGGGGATTACAGTATTCGACATGAATGGGTGGCTGCGGTGATTTAATGTTGATCTTTGAATTCCCCCTCAGAATAACTACTTGGCATTCATGGCAGAGCTCTTTTGGTGGTTTGAAGAGGTCAAGCCTTCTTTTGTGAAGCCAAACGTTTTGGACAATGAAGCCCCGGGTAAGTCTTTTATGGTCCTGCATCACTGGTACGAAGGTAAAAGCTGAATTTGTATCTGAAATACAAACAATTAAAAGGTAAACGTGGTAGCTAGTGTAGGAGGCACTACACACAAGTCAACAACTTTGTTTTTCTCCCCCCCCCCAGAATTCTCATCCTCGTTGAAGAATATCCCAGCCATTCCAATCTCTAAAGCAACTAAGAGGAGTTTCATGGAAAGATCCCCAAGTCCTGAAAGACCAAGGTGCGGTATTATCTTAAGTCGAATTGGAAAAGTTCATGTTTGGTGAGATAGAATACATGGGTCACCTATATTAATTGCTAATGCTGATACAACTTTAATGTGGAATTCCTCTCTTTCTAGTTTGCCCCTGCGACCCCAGCCTAGAAATTCAGGTAACAATTTTTTCTTCCCCATGTCTACATTATGTGAAGTCCAGTATGACTATCATCTATGAATCTGTCTGAAAAGGCATCGATTCCAGATACAGTATTCTGCGCACACAAGATACTGGGTGTAAATAACAAAATGAAAGTAGTATTTTGTGCATATGTGTTGCTTTCATCAATCAGGTGAGATCAAGAAATCAACCTCAATGTCCTTTGTTGAAAGCAACCTTGGTACCTGGCCGAAAGAGAAAAGGTCAGTATTGCATATCTCAGTGGTCCTTATCTTGGGAAAAAATGTTTTTCAAAGTTAAGCATAATGTTGTATCATGATTTCTCAATATGTTTGCTAAATCAAGTCTTTCTGTTTTCTTAGGCCTGGGCCGTATGGAGTGTCTTTTGACATTCCCTTGGACAAAGAGGAAGCTACTTCTTCAGCTCATTCTGCCACACGTGGTATGGTCAGGTCTGTCAGCACTGATGACGGTTCTGGTTTTAAGGTCCACCGCCTTCCTCCTGGGATGAAGCGGAACCTTTCCTTCCAACCAGTCAATGGCACGAGATTTGGCATCGAGGAGGAGGGTTGCCCAGACAGTCTAGCTGGTCGGGACCCTGAAAGGCCAACCTACCCTAGCGGATCTACCATGACAACTCCCTCCATAGAAGAGGCCCTCCAGCTTATTCACAGCCCAAGTCGGCCCCCCGTGGAAGGTATCAACAATGGCTTCTTCCTGCACGGTCCGGAACTTGGAACCGGCCGTGGTAATTTGGCGCCGTTGTCCGAGTTGGACTCTCAAGGACATTTGAGCCAGACAGACACCACAGAGGTTGACACTGGTATCCACATCCACACAGAGGATATGCTGGATGAGGATTCATCACTGAAAGACTGCTCCGTGAACATGGACTTTGACATGGATACACCCAGCCCTTGCCCAAGTAATCAGAGCAAATCCCCCTCGGCGCTGAGGATGACCAACTTTGCTGAGCAAAAGATGAAGAAGATCACCCCATCAGCACTAGACTCAGGGCGCGAGAGCAGCAACTCCCTTAAAACCACTCCAGAAGGTTCAGATTTTGGTTTACCATTATCCGTTTCATGGGCCCCAACTCCAGAACACAGTCCCATTCGTCAACAAATGCCACCGCCCTCTGCAAAGGCGCCAGCTGTCCAGCTTCCACACGGTGACCCTGCTCAGGTCATGGCGACCGAAATGGTTGAGCTGAAAATGCGCTTGGAGGAGAAAAGGAAAGCCATCGAAGCGCAGAAAAAAAAAGTGGAGGCAGCTTTCACCAGGCACCGTCAAAAGGTGGGTCACTCTGCCTTTCTTAATGTGGTGAAGCGTAAAGGTGATGGAGCTGCGAGTGGAGCCGAGGAAGGAGGGAAGGTGAAAGGCGAAATCCAGTCATTGAGTCCCATATTGAGGTGTGGTCGAAGCAGTGCAGACACACCTGATGGGGCGGAGCAAAGCAGCACAAGCTGCTGTTGGCAAAAGTCTCCTAGCGGAGCTGAGGACGGTGGTCAAGGGCACACCCAGCTCACTGAAGCGGATCTTGCCGAGTACACACGATCCATCGAGAAGCTCAATCATTCTTTAGCCTTCCTCCAGACCGAGATGCAGAGGCTCGCGCAGCAGCAGGAAGTCATCATGGCCATGAGGGAGCAGCAACATCAGCGGGCATGGGTCATCCCTCCCTCTCAAGCGAACCCCTCGCAGCCAAAATATGGAAGAGGCGGCAATGTCACTCGATCTTCAGGACCCTCTTCCCCGGCGGACTCCCCTCGCTCAGCCCACCACTCTCCGACCAGCATCAAGCGCAAATCCGCCTCCTTCCACTCACGTAACCCTCGCACCGCTCGCCCAAATGAGCTCAAGTTGGCCCCTTACAACCGCGTCCTCAGCGCGCCGCAGTCTGTGGATAGCATCCCCAGGCTGCGACGCTTTTCTCCCCGTCTGCCCACAGACAGCTGCTTTGTTTACATGGGTGAGACACCTGCAGCCACCACTACTGAACCTGTCAACAAGCAGACAGACATCACCCCGTCATCACCCGTCTCCCCAGACAAAGAGCTGCATGATATTTGTACATCTTCTTCCAGCACGCCCAACGAAGGGCAAACACAAGAAGACTCAAAGGCTAAAATCCAAGAGAATGCTCCCACCCAACCGAGCACCACCGAGATGGAAAAAGTAGTAGATCTAAAACCTGCAACGTCGACATTCGCTGAGGTTCTGGCCCACCCGGTGGTTGAGATGTTCACGATAGCCCCCACAGAGATCCCCACAGTGCCGGAAGTCAAAAGCAACCAAATTGAGGTTCCCCTATCAGTTGCTAAGCCGCTGAATGATTTGACGCTTGATGACGGCTCGGAGACGGAGCTCGGAGGTGCGGAAGGCCAGGGGGACGATCAGAGGATGCGTTGCAGCTTCTTCTTCAAGGTCAGGTCTTGTTTCAAAGGGTTTTTGTCACCGTTTGCCCCCCTCTCCCAGATAACCCAACTGATTTGAAATCTTGAACTGTAATTGTACACTAGTTTGTGTTTCATTTTTACATGATGGTCTAAATCAGGGGTGTCCAAACTTTTTGCCAAGGGGGCCAGATTTTATGTGGTTAAATGTCGGGGGGCCGACCTTGGCTGACATTGAACAACAATATTGTTCAACCAATTTTAGTAAGCTAGTCTGTTTCACATTTCCATTTTTATTTTAATTTCAACAATCTTAAGAATTTCTTTTGGTTCATTTGAAACAGGTATATCACATGCAACTGCGTATTCACTTGACTTTTTCTTAAACAGAAGTCTCCTGAGTGCAAATTGATTGATTTGAAAGATAAAATGTATCACCATGACTTTTCAATAGTCACAAAACCTTTGACTCGAACAACAGGGAAATGAACAAGCAATACACATATCCAAGGATCATTTGAAATATGACATATCAGTCAATATAAACACGGAGTGATGTCTTGTTAACTCGTGAGTGATGCCCCCTAGTGTCTAAATGCTATTACTCATTTAGCCACTAGAGGGAAGCAGTACTCTATGAAACATCACTCACCAGTCTACGAGACCTCAGTCAATGCAACACGTGTTCCATTGCGCCCAACCTGCGGGCCAGACGGCACTGATTTTATGACGGGGGCCGAGGGCCGGATGAAATTCGACCGCGGGCCGGATTTGGCCCCCGGGCCGGACTTTGGACATGCCTGGTCTAAATGATTCAGGGAAGACGAGGGCGACATAATCTTGCCATTTATAGCTTACCAGCTGCAGTGTGCGCTGCGATGTAGGTCACAGAAGTGGGTCTGATGTGCATAATTCAGATCCCACTGTGAAGATGTGCACTCATAGAGAAGCTACATAGACCATGAGAGGTAGTAATAAGTTATGCTCACACGAAATAAGGAATCAAAACGATAATAATTACAGTGGGTGATTGTGGGTATCCGCTGATGTATGGCAACAATTGAAATCCCAACATTATTTCATTCATTTCGCAAGAGTGATACCAAGCCTGCCAACGTTTTGATGGGGCAATCTAAAAATTGCATCATGAAAGGTGCATGAAAATTAAGGGTGTGGAAAATAATCGATATTAATCGATACATCGATGCGCACGTGCGCGATGCGAGTGCATCGGCTCATTCACTGGGTACGACGCGATTGACGGGTGACATCGAGATTCATCACGATACATTGGTGGGTATCGGTAAAATCCGATTCAAGCGCAGTTTTATTCATGTTAAACGTCACCTATCTGCCCTTTCCTAGGTGCAATGAATGCACCATCATTGTTTTGCGTTTTGTGTTGAATACGGACGGTAGCTGTGCGTCACATACAGTCCAGTACACAACTAGCGAAACACTATGGAAGTTCGTGCAAGCAGCAGCGAGGAAACTACTGTATTTAATGCTTCCGCAATATTCAGTTCTTATGTTTGGAAATACTACGGCTTCGAAAATAAAGACGGAAAGATTGATAAAAGCTCCGTAATTTGCAAAGAATGTCGCACTACGAAGCCATACAACGGCAGCACCACAAATATGCAGACCGATGGCACCACATCACCGACAAGTTTCCCCCCGCCTCCCCGTCCAGTTCCTCGTTGGACACCGGAGAAACTCTTGGCAAACTAGGTCAGGATCAGAAAAAAAATCGCCTCTTATTTTGGGGGTCCACTTGCAGCTCACTGTGACCGCGCAAGGAAATACTATATATGGATGACTCTTTTGGACACACTCGGTGAGAGTGGTCTGTGTACGCTACAATACACACAGCAGCTTTGAGGCTGTGACTGCCACATTGTTTCAATTGTATTTTTTTTCTGTCCTATGGAGATTGATATTTCATATAAGACACTCAGTGAGTAGTCTGTGTTTACACTCCAGCAACAGCTGTGAGTCTCAGGTGCCAAATTGGTTACATTTTCTTTGCACAAAACCCAATTGTGAAAGGGCTTACATAAGTTGTTTTACACGTTCTACTGTTTATAAGGAATAAATTGGTCTACTTTTTGCAATACCATACTGAATTCCATCTTTTTTTAAACTTTTTTTCTTTGCGTATTTGCATCATGTTTAATTGCACAATATCACAACAAATTGCACTGTATCGTATCGGATCGCATTGATTTGAACTAAATGTGTATCGTGTCGTATCACATCGTGAAGACGGTGAAACGTATCGCATCGTGTCGCCAGAAAATTCCATGTATCGTTTAAGTATTGCATCGCTGGTAGTGCATTGAGATGTGTATCGAATCGTCCTCAGTGCTGAGATTCACATCCCTAATGAAAATGTTACATTTTAGAGTTTGAAAATCAGTTTAATTGTTATTCTTATAATGCTTGGAATTTGTAACGGCAGGATTTAAACGGCAGAATATAAAGTTGGGTTGACTAATAAAGAGGTGACTTGGTGGAATTCACCCCAACTGCCGGAACCCTGTCATTTTTGTGACAAAATATATAACTATGTAATGTCTGGTGAAGAAATATTTATTCTGGTCATACTTTATCAACCGGCGTGAGGAGACCTGACCTTGTCTCCCAAATTTCTCAGGAGGATGGAAAGGCAGAGGAGAACATGGCTCAGAGGAGAGCGGCGCTGCTGGAGAAGAGGATGAGGAGGGAGAAGGAAAGCCAGCAGAAGAGGATGCAGCAGGAGGCGGAGCTAGAGCAAAAGAAAGAGGAGGCTCGGTATACACTTTATCATTCTTTAAATCTTTGTCGCAATGTATTCGATAAGTCACTTTCTGAATAATGTTGACTCTTTTCTGGAAACTTCCGATGCATATGCCTACCCTTTTTTTTTGTAAATAAAAATGAATATTCTGAAAGGAAGTTTACTTGTTAACTGTAATATGTACTCTGTGACACTTTGTTTCAAAAGGTGTTGCATAATCAATATTGCTATTATAATGTTCGTATAAATAAACAGATTTATAACACAGGGCTCTGGCCGAGTTTAGTGTATTGCAACTAACACATTTTGTAACGCATTAAAGTCAAATATATTGTCAGATCAGGCCACTGGTTTGAATCGTTTTCTTGCCTTGTCCTTGCATTGTTTCACCAGGTTAAAAGCGGAGGAGGAGCGTATCCGAAAGGAAGAAGACAAGGCCAGGAAGGAATTCATCAAGCAGGAGTATCTTCGGAGGAAGCAGCTGAAACTGATGGAGGACATGGACACGGTCATCAAATCCCGACCAGCTGCCGGCACAAAACAACGACGAGGTCGCCCCAAGTCGATCCGTCGTGACAGCATCGACTCCCCAAAAACTCCTGTCAGAGCTGCTACAGGTAGCCACAGAGCCATGTGCCAATTCGGTCTTTATATATTTCTCTATGTATGCCACCCAAAAAAAAGTGTTTTCACGTCTGGGAACATTGTGAAAAATATACCCTGACTGGACATGTAATTATTGACACAGAATTCCACATTCAATCCAATAGGGGGGAGTCTGCCTTTACAAATAGAATAATGATAAACATTTTGAGAGCTCCTCATTTGATATTTTTAGAATCGTTGCCTTTACCCGTGTAGCAACATATTGACAGTTATATCCAACCAAACTGGATCACGAATGGAAAGGCAGATTTCCTTTTGTGACTGCTTTTGTATCAAATGTTTTTGTGCAATTGTATTTCACGGTGTAGCCAATCAGCGTCTACTTAACATACTAATTGAGCAATGCCGCACTAGTCTATTAGTCTATCTACTAATGCATTATATTACAGATGATGGATGAATTCCTATTCACGCGTGGTGTTATTACATGTGATGTGTGAGTTTGTGTCAATCTCAGCTCTGCCTGCATTGCTGTGGTGAGGCCTCCAGCGTTGTCATGCATGGTTGTCACTGTGACTGTCTCGGTGCTATGTCACATCTCATTGTCTCAAATTCAGGTCCACGCCAATTTCTGTTTTCAGTCTCTAGCTTGTCCCTGGCATCCCTCAATTTGGGAGACGGCGACAGTGTGGACTCGGAGAAGAGAGCGCAAAGGTGAGATTGTAAATACTGATGTGATCTTGCACATGTGAGTTTATTTCTCTTCGATTAAATAAAAATATTGACACTCGATATTATGTACATTCTACTTAAGACAATGGAAAAAGTCCAAATCAAGAGTTGAAGCAAGATTTTTACCTACACATAGATAATAATGTTCTTTTCTTTTTTTCTTTTTTTTTTTTGGTGTGTATAAAAATAAATAAGGAAATAAATAAACTGCATATGATGGCTATTATACATTAGATGCAGCAGTTCTTTGCAGAATGGCACGTTAATATATACAGTATATGTATTTTTTATTGCTGTTTTTACCATTTTAATGACGTGTTGACACATCTGACAGTTCTGTCATGTTTTTTCTTTTTCTTTTTTTCCCCCCTCATTTGGTTCGGTGTAAACAAACCGAATCGGCGGCTCTTAAACTGCAGACGGGGTGGGCCCTTAGGACTTATTATCTCACGTGTGCTGCCATGTTTGAGTAGACAAAATAACGCACTGCATTTTTGTAATGTTAACGTATTCTTGCCACTGTTCCTCCTTTTACTTCTGTCCTGTTTTAATCACAAATGCCAGAAGTGCTAGTTTAGCCTCTGGCGGTCTCCTCTGCTATCTGGGCTCTCCTAAACTGAGAAGGAGAAGGTTAGTTGCTGCTTGGTCCTCAGATCACAGTGCTTCATGTTATTCCAGCGCCAGTCCTGCACTGTACCTCGCCCTCACACTGACTTTGACTTGACTAGGCAGAGCACTTTTTTTGTTTGTTTGTTTTTTATTCTCATGGTCATCACTTAAAGCTTGTCTGTCTGATGGAATGCATAGCGGGTCTGCTGTATTTGTTCACGACCTGCCCTCAACTTGCATTCCTGATCATTTATAGAACAAACGTAATGAATGTTAAAATGATCTGACATGCATAAAACAAAAATTTGAATAAGATAAGATTCAGTTAGCGCTGTCGCAAGTGATTGACCTTAAACACTGCTACCAGACTGCTTCACATGACGGCTCCTTGTGCTTTGCAAGCTTTGCTGCTCGACTTCTGATTAACCCTTTCATGCACCAATAACGATAGCCTGTAAACTGATCAAAAATAATAAGCTGTCCACCGCAGTGACCGCTGTGCCTGAAAGGGTTAATAATGTGCACCAGAAGATCAGACTCCTTCTTTATAATTATTTTTTTAACTATCCTTGTTGCAAAATTACGCGGATTATGTCAACGTATGTGATGACATAGTGAGAGTGATAGTTCTTTGAAAAGATAATTTGACTTCACATTGATGCATGAATACAATGCATTTACACTGGATGCAGAATTCTATGGTGAAGCAGCCATTTCAAAAGTAGCTTTAATATTCTTGAGGTGGGGTTGTCTTCTAGGCCAGATTCGGCAGATGGCTTCCTGTCCCCAAGTCGCACCAGCAGCAAGAATGGGGAGAAAGACTGGGAAAATGGATCCACAACTTCCTCCGTTACGTCAGTCACAGAGTACACAGGTTGGTGTTTTTGCTCATTGTGCGCTAACACTCGTTGTTGGCATTTAAGATGTTGAAATACTGTGGCTGAGGTGGAGAACTGCACTGCAGTGTTACACTGGGAATTCGCAAGCCAGCTCTAGTGGTATGTTCGCCTTTCAATGAATGAGTCAAGACAGAGAGTAAGAAGTGGGAATGACTGGAGGCGTCTCAATCAATTATGATGAAAACTGAAATGAACAGCTTTCTGTCCTGTTTCCACCCAGGACCGAAGCTCTACAAGGAGCCAAGTGCCAAATCAAACAAGCACATCATCCAGAACGCATTGGCCCACTGCTGCCTTGCTGGCAAGGTCAATGAAGGACAGAAGAACAAAATCCTGGAGGTAAGAGCTTGACAAGCCACTCTGTGGCTTCAGTCATTGACGCCAAAGACACGCATAGTGTAGTAATGTGTACGCAAATTAAAATGATTATGTGAAATGTTAAAATTACAGTTAATAAAGTGTCAAGTATCATTTCTTTTTGTCACTACTGGTTTTACATTTGTTAAACCGCAGGGTTGGGCTCACCTTCTATTGCCGAAATGTGTTCTTGACTTCAGCAGATTGAGCTCACAATTTCTGATTTGTTTTCTGTTGCCAACAGGAAATGGAAAAATCAGAGGCAAACAACTTCCTGGTTTTGTTCCGCGATGCCGGCTGTCAGTTCCGCTCCCTGTACACTTACTGCCCCGAGACCGAGGAGATCAATAAGCTCACAGGCATCGGCCCCAAGAACATCACACGCAAGATGATCGACGGCCTGTACAAGTACAATTCGGACAAGAAGCAGTTCAGCCTGATACCAGCTAAGACCATGTCAGCCAGCGTGGATGCCGTGACCATCCACAGCCATTTGTGGCAAACCAAAAAGCCAGCCACCCCGAAAAAAGTAGTGCCTGCCCCTCAGTCCTGATGGAAACTTCAGTTTGCACTCCCACCGTTTATTCCCATGATGATTCAAACACCTGCAATGCCCTCTGCAACATGTTTTCCCTTTGAGTTTTGTCAGATTCTGCTCCCCGTGGTTCTCACTTCCCTACTACAAGTGGAATGTAAACCACTGATGTTGAATGATGTAAATATGTTGACATTTTTTCAAGACAAGATGTAGAAAATGATTTCATTTATATTTCCTTTTTGTGCCAAAAGGACACCAAAAAAACAAGACCGTATGAATGCTAGGACATTTTACTCAGAACACTGAAGTACTGAATGTTTCTATTTCATGTATAGATTGAATTTCATTTGCAATAAGTTTTAAGGTGCGGCCTTACATGCCATGGGCTTTAAGCGTGTGAGTTCAGTGAGCTGAAATTTAAAGCAACATTCAGAGATTTTGTTTTGTATGTTTTGGAATAAGCCTTTTTTGTTGCTATTTGTCGGCAAGCGTGTTTGTACATTGCGGTACATAAATCTAAGGGCCAAAAAAAGATTGATTGCATACAGCTAGCGTTCGCCACACAGCACGTGTGTGTTCAACTCAACAAAGTTAGACGGTTTCAGCTTTTACATAACCATTTTCTTCGGAAGAATGTAGGACGTCACTCCTGATAAGATTCTTCAAGATGTGGGAAAATATGTTCTAGGTAGAGGCGGATCTTTATTTATTTATTTTTATTTTTACTTGTAACTGAGTAAATTCGGTAGAATTCATCCATTGGTGATTTCTTTGCACTTACTGTATAGTTCACAAGTATGACCTTTTCCCCAGATCGCACAAGTAGGTGAAGTCTTGAAGTCAAAATGTCAACAATTCTTCAATGTCAAGATTTAGAAAAATGCCCTTTCGTTGGCATGAACACATTTTGACATGAATTGGATGGAAGTTGACCCAAGTCAACATTTTGTAAGAAAGCAAGAGCCAAATTTGTTCAGATGAACGGTTGTCATAACAGCCAAATTCAAAGATCGATTCAGTCAATGATGGTTTTTAGTCCTATACTCTGGAAATTGGAAGATTGTTCATATCAAAGCAAGAACTTTAGTTTCCAGCTATATGCAACATGATAAACAACAACCCAATTGGTTTTGAATTTGTAATTACAGCCAAGGTTGATGGGATTACAGGTATTGTAGGTGTTTATTGTTAGTGACCTATTCATAAATATTCACACGCATTGTAATTTATTTTGTATTTCTGTATATATTCTCTACTTTTATGTTATCAAGAATGTTATTTATTTTGGATTGATATCAGACAAAAGATGGCTGAGCTCCGGTAGCTCAAAGCACAAAACAATGCAGGTTCGCCATTTTAAACATCGTATTCTTGTATTTACCTCCACGCCAGAGCTTGAACTCGATTGATACTGCGGGATTCATCCAATCCAAGATGTTTCAAGTAACTTTTAGGCATAATGATCAGGTTTTATGTCAGTGCTCCAGCACCTTCCATTTTGACACAATTTCTTCATTGCTAATAGATGACAGCTATGTGAGGAATTGTCCTTTGTGATGGTTTACTTTAGGCTTTTCTTCAGAAAGATATTTTATATTCAAACATGGTGGAGTCGGTCATACAGACTAATATCCATCATTATGACGCCTGAGAAGCATTTCTCCTGCGTCAGTAAGTCGTTTACCTGGAGTAATAAATTGTAGATTACCACTCGGAAAGCTAAAAATCTAAATTCTATTCATGGTTGTACAACATTTATGTATTTAGAATGACAGCATTCTAATTGGCAAATGTGTTAACAACCAAATGAATATGATGAGAAAAGTGTGTTTTCGTTGGAACATGTTTATACAAAGTATTTTCAAGTAGGATCTTTCATTGCAATTGTAGAAAAATGACACATTGTTGTGAGACTGATGATGATTTGCTGCATACGGGTAAAAATGCACCATTTTTGTTGGTGCCAGTTCTAAACAGGTTTTCTGTGAGCATATCTAGTGATGTGATGCATAATTTAGGTTGGGGGGTGGGGGGGATTTTTGACTCAAGGAGCATATACTTTTGTTTAAAATGTACTCTTGGTAATTGACCACAGGAAAGGGAAGCAAATATTTAAACTAAGCTTTTATTGTACAGTGTGTTCATGTGCATTCATACCCTCTTGCTAGGATGACTCTTTTTTTTTTGTCAATGTGGTGTCAAAAGAGCTTGCGTAATATGTAGTTTGTTTGGTTTTTTTCTCCAATAAATAAACTCAGCATGGCCCCTAAAATACATGAGGATGTTTGTTGGCATTTTCAGTCTTAATAACTACAATCTTTTCCTACTCAGGCAAAACATCCATTCATGTTCCAATGCACTTGTTCTCACGAGGGTGTAATGGAGCCCATCCCAGATGTCTTCGGGTAGTAGGCGGGTTACACCCTAAGCTGGTTGCCAGCCATTTGCAGGGCCAACATAGACAAACATTCACTCTCACAATTACACCTAGGGACAATTTAGAGTGTTTCATTAGCCCGCCATGCATGTTTTTGTACTTTGTGAGTAAGTCACAGTGCCCGGAGAAAGGCATGGGGAAAACATCCAAACTCCACACCTCAAGTCCGAAGCTGGAATCAAACCTTGCACCTCTGCACTGTGAAGTGGACGTGCTAACCCAGTCGACCGCCGTGGCACCCTTGGGCAAAACAGTCAGCGTGAAAATCGCATTGTTGTCTTGTTGACATTAACAACAATGTTCTGTCATATCTCTCCATAAGGTCTCATTCAACTGGAAGAGGAGTTCCTTTGTGGGAGCCGTTCTAAAACCAGGTAGTTGAACGACTAATTGGTACGCAGGGCGGTCATTCATCAGCCGAACCTGTGACCAGCGTGTGGAAAACACACGATCGATCGATCGCTAGATCGATCTATCTATGATCGATCGTAGATCGATGACAATAGATAGATAGATGCACTGCACACAAACAGATGTGCCCACGTCCCTTGCAGGTGAGAAGTTGTCGGTATTCCTCAACCTTGCCCAAAGAAGGTGCGACGACGCTGCGTCAATGGCGCACCAGATTGGCCGTTTGCGGCTGCGTGCGTCTGCATGGCAACGCGACCTGCGCTCCACAAATAAGGCAGGAGGAGAGCTCTACTAGCAAGCCGGAATTTATTGACCGCACTTTGGTGGAGGCTGTTTGGTTTGGCGCGTCGTTGGCGCACTCTGTGACAGGTCAGGATGCGGTAGAGATTCGACGCGACATCATGTGTGGAGCGTTGGAATGAATGGCGTGGGGTCGTGTTGTTCCCTGCGTGCGTGTTTGATTGTGGAAGGACTGGGCGGTGCCGACCCACCACAAACGCACTTTCGGCTACTATCAATAAATAGTGCAGCCCATGCATGCAGCGTGAAGAATCTCGATTTGTTTTTAATAAACGCGTATAACGTTGCACTGAGTAACCGTTGGCATGCCAGCAGAGATGCACATGATGTATTAAACGCGTCACTGAGATTGCAGATGTCGGAATCTTAGATAACGACCGCCCTGGTGTTACAGCAGACCGAATACAACTTGCAGTGATGATTGCTGAAGTGAAAAAGCGAGAGAAAAAAACATGACCAGTGTTTGGGCCTTTCAGTAGCAGCACGAATTGTTTAACGTACATAAGCATCATATTTCTATTTTCCCCCCTTTATTTATGTATCGCTAGTGTGAAGCACAAACCAAATACCCGTTACAATAACTGGGAATCACACCAAGAGGTGCATTGATTTAATTAATGACATAATGAATTGATTGATGACTTGCCAAAACTGTTGTTGCAAAACGGATTCCTTCTGTGCTGTTTTATACTGTAACTATAGTCACAACATTAGGTACAATAATGACATCCAACAGAAGAGCTATTTTGAAACATCATATTCCCTTCATAAAGATAATGATGCTCAGGAAATGTTGGTTCACAATGGATACACACACAGAAGCCTGTACATTTTATGTTTTGTCTTGAATCGCATAATTTGAAGACAGGCATGAGGCTGCTGATATCATGTCGTGGATTTTTACAGTTTCTCTACAAGTCGTACCTGTAATAAATAGATTGATTTGTCACTTGTCTCCAAATGCGTCGGGATTTAAGTGGCTGGTAAACTGCCACTTGAATCGGGGTCACCATGACAGCAGAGGAGACAATCAACATCAAAGAGGCAGAAGTGGTCAAACTGGTCCTCGACTTCCTCAGCGCCAGGAAGCTGCACATTAGCATGTTGGCGTTGGAGAAGGAGAGCGGTATCATCAACGGTCTCTACTCCGATGACATGCTCTTCCTCAGGTGCAATCACATCACACATCTTATAAGAACTTCAACAAAAAGACTCATTCACTCCTCACTGATAGGCAACTCATTCTGGATGGTCAGTGGGAAGAGGTGATGCAGTTCATTCAGCCTTTAGAAGGGTTGGACAAGTTTGACAAGAAAAGGTAAAACCATCTAAACATCAACCAGAAGTCAAGTTCCTGTCATGGTCACATATTTACGATTGAATGAATTGAATTCCATGAAGACATTTTATCAAGTAACTCTTTTGTAACCTGCCTATTTTTTAAATGCGTCTGTAAGCTGTTATCAGTTTTCCAATTTACATAATGCTGCCACCTTACTGAGTTTCTCTGCCACTTTCTAGCAACAGCTGCGGTGTGGGATGCACAGTTTAGCATACAGTTGACAGTATCATCAACATTAGGTTCTGCTAAATTGTTGACAAATTTGGAGCAGGGTGGTATCTGCACATTACAATGTCAAATCTAATTTGGCAATTGTTTGATGAAGTGAGCAGTGACTTCAAGTGTGATTGCCGATGTCTCGTTTTGACTGTAGCTCGCAAAGTAGCCAGGATGAACCTTTGACCTTTGACCTTATGACGTAATCCAACAAACATTAAGGAAAGGTGGCATAAAAGTTAGGAGATATTTCAGAAAGGGTATAAATGTATTGTGAAAAGAATCCGATAATTCTTGGTTCTTGGGATATTTTGACGGAAGCATGTCACAGACATGAATGAATGATTTGTGAAAATATCAACACCATTTTGTTTTTTCTTTCAGATTCCGCTATATAATTCTGAAGCAGAAATTTCTTGAGGCTCTGTATGTAAATAATGCCATGTCTGCAGCTAAAGATCCCCAAAATGTACGTTTTTCATTTCTAGCACATAATATTTGTTTTTTGGCATGAAAATTCACACTGTTGCTAAGAAACAAAAAACTGAACAACACAGTTAGTTCAAACCTTTTTGCAAATCCCAAAGTATTGCCTCACCAGTCAATTTGCTTTATGAAAGCAATGTTAGGACACAATAATGTTTTTTTTTTTTTAATGGAATATCAAAGCGAGGTTAACAAAGATGTTGAAATTAAGTATTTCCTCAAAACTCATAAGAATCTAATTAGTTCGCTTTAATTTGCTCAGTAACTAACAATTGCTTTGGTATGCTAATCACCACTTTACAGTACTGTTGTCTACCATTAAAAAAAAGACAGTTTTGATATTTAACCTCTGCAGCAGCATTCACAGAGATCAAATCACCACCGATAAAGTAGAAGTTATCTTGAGAGGCTTACTACCTCCTTGGTATCACGAATGGAAATTAGAAAACCCGTTGAGATAGTTTTTGAGAAAGTAAACCTCCCTCAGGCCAGGATGGCTGAATTATTATATTCACTGAATATGCCATAATACTGACAGCTACAGTCCATGCTCACTGTTAATAATCATCTGCCATGTGCAGCTGGAGCTCACCATGCAGGAAGCTGTCAAGTGCCTGCACAACTTGGAGGCGTTCTGCCCGTCTAAGGAGGACTACAGCAAACTGTGTCTCCTCCTCACGCTGCCTCGCCTCACCCACCATGCTGAGTTCAAGGAATGGAACCCGAGTACGGCGCGCGTCCACTGTTTCGAGGAGGCTTGCGCGATGGTCGCCGAGTTCATTCCGGCGGACAGGAAGCTGAGCGAGGCGGGCTTCCGAGCGAGTGGGAACCGCCTCTTCCAGCTGCTCATCAAAGGGATACTTTATGAGTGCTGTGTCGAATTCTGCCAGGTGGGGCGACACGTTTTTTAGAACAGTGTCTGTTATTTTCTTTTCAATAGGGCGTGCAAGGAAACTATGGCTTATTCTGTGGTATGAATGGCAATGGCTTCATTTTATGGAAGAGAATTTAATTGTTCCGCCTGCCACTATTTCCGGCATTGCTCGATGTATTTGTAATTCATAAATGAATGAACAAATGAAGTGAGAATGGATGCTTATTGCACACCTCAATATTAGTTGTTCTCATTTGTACGAGCAAATCTATTGAATCGGTCCAACACCTTTACTTTTATATTTTGTAGAGCAAAGCAACTGGAGAGGCAATAACAGAGGGCGAGGTGTTACTCGGCGTAGACTTGCTCTGCGGGAACGGTTGCGATGAACTCGATCTGTCGCTGCTCTCCTGGCTGCAGAACCTTTCCCCCGGTGCATTTTCATGCGCCTTCCAACAGAAGACCCTCAGCATCCATGTTGACCGTCTGGTCAAGCCCAGCAAGGCCGGTTACGCCGACCTTCTTACCCCTCTCATCAACCGCCTCTCCCCATGCCCGGCTTCACCTTTCCGTCAGAGGCCGCACTCAGCCGACACCTACATGTCCAGATCCCTGAACCCGGCTCTGGACGGACTGTCACACGGCTTGGCTTCCCAGGACAAGAGAGGCACGGAGGTCAACATCAAATCGTCACTCAGTCGAAGCCTGGTGGAGAGTAATCTTCATCAACTGGATGATTCCCCTGAGAAGTAAATATCGGAACAGCTTCTTGACTACAGCATAACGGATTGAACATTGAACCTCTTGTTTGAAGTGATATTAATTGGCCCGTGGCTTTTTTTTCTGAATGTAGAAAGTACCCACGGGGTTTGGAAGGTCCCAAGACCACGCGCACCCCTCTGACTCCTGGGAGGGACGGTGGGACAGCATGCACAGAAACAGCTGAGGTAACAAGAAGGGCAAAGGCCGACAAGAAACTGCAGTCATATGTCTTGTTGTTTGCAGAGGTTATAGATAAATGTAAATGTCTACAATTTATAGTTTAAAGTTGTTCCAACATAAATGACTCTTTTCACCCCAACCGATTTATACCATCTTTTAATATTTGTTTCTGTCCATTTGTTCGCTTGCAGGCAAGGTAGCATCTTGGACTGGATCGATTCTAACTGGCCTAAAAAAATTAATAAATCTGAAAGTTTGAAAAATGAACTCAAAAGTTAGGTTAGAGAGGAAACAATGAGCTAACTTATCTTTTTGACTACATTGACCTGCCTCAGCCAATTATTCAAGGGAGGCATGTTATTGATTTTCATCCCAATTTAAAACAGTCTTTGACATGCTTTCATCAGAACAGCAATATGAATAATCACAGTTAGTACAGATTTTCACTTAATGCGGGTGGGTCTGGAATGTATCGGCACAATAAACGGGCTTGGTGTGCTCTAAAAAAAAAAATAATAAACATCTTGGTCAAGGAGCAGTCCATAAAATGTTGGAACAACATAGCATCATGTCATGATGCTGGCATGTGCTGGCACTTGAAGAGATCTGCTTGGTCACACTAAATACTGCTTTGATGATATTTATGGGACGTAAAGATCAGATCAAGGAATACTGCAAACAATTCGGGGCCACATTTGGATATTTTCATTAATTTCTTGCCAGAACAGTATGCAGATCATGCTGTTGGTGAGAAGTTTACATAATTACCTTCTAGTTAGGTTATGTGTATGTGATGTCTGTTGAAAGGGGATAACAAAAGCATCGCAGGTGGTAGTTTAAGTGCTCACCTTTGGCTGCTCAGGTTGAATTGCTTCAATGAATCAAGAGTGTAAAAACAAATAACAAAAGTTGTCTGAGGCAATGTCTTGTCATGGGAATTATGACTAAGAGTAACAGGAGCGTAAGAGATTTCGAATCGATTCCCCCTGAACCCTTGAACCACCTCATCTCCATACTGCCACCGCTCATAAATCCCTCCTAACTGCCCTGCCGCAAATGTCCAGAGACTCTTGTGACCTGGTGGCACCGCTGCGTGAAAGTAGCGGAGGTCATGGGAAGAAGTGGCTGATAATCTGATTTGATTTGCTGTCGCACCCAAGATGGGCCAGTGACTCCGACATCACTCATCTTTATGCATCCGAGGTTCCAGCTAATGGAGCAACGTGTTTTCATATTGGATCCAGTGTGTGTGTGTGTGTGTGTGTGTGTGTGTGTGTGTGTGTGTGTGTGTGTGTGTGTGTGTGTGTGTGTGTGTGTGTGGATAAAAAGTGGCGGTAACAGAGTTGAAGGGACAAGAGTGCAGACGAGCTATGATGAGTTCCCTGAAAACTTTTTTATGGCATGGATGATGTAGCATTAGGCCTTGAGAAGGGGAGACGTGGCAGTGGAGAGTTTGTCTATAATATACAGTAAATGGGTGTAGGTGTGTGCTCCTGTTCGTGATGATAATTGATTGACACATTTGCATCCATTCCCCCATTTTCTATAACAATTGTGCACAGCAGGGTCGCAGCTAAGCCGATTCCTGGTAGCGAGAGGGGGGAACACCCTGGACTGGCTTCCAGCTAATTGCGGGTCACTTATAGAAGAACAAGTTTGAGATTTCAATCCCTGTAACCAAGCCTGCATGTTCCTGTAATGTAGGAGGACATGAGAGTACCTAAAGAAAATTGCCTGCGTTTCAATACACAGAATACCAAATTGAGCGGCAATTGCAAAATGGCAATCAAACAGCAGCAACACATTGCGCCTCTTTAATCGGTGCTCCTGCTTATACAGACGAGATATTTATCACCATGTTTTGCTCTTGGTTTGTTTGTTCAGCGTCCTGATTCCACAGAGCACATGCAGGAGTACTACAGGCAGCGTCTGCGTGTGCAGCAACATCTGGAACACAAGCAACAGCAGAGACAGCTTTACCAGCAGATGTTGCTTGAAGGTGGTGTGAAACCAATCAATGGAACCCAAAATAACCTCACTGAGACCTTCCTCACTCGGTAAGGAACGGGTCTAAATCTATATCTTGATCTGCAACCTCTAAATACCGGTAATTGTTTCCTTTGAGGAGCATTTTGCTCATCAATGACTTAAATTTTGCAGTTTTGAGGAGCAATTTTTGGCAGGTTAGTCCCAGGGACCTAAACCAACAGTTTCATTAAACAATAAAAATATAATGGGGAAATTATAGGAATGCAGCCAGAGACTATTTTAGAATTTCATTTTCCTCATGGTGAAATTGTATATATCATAGAAAAATATTCAGAGAAATATATTTTGACTTTATGAAACGGCAATGGAAACTAAAGATAAAATAAAACAATTGACTAAATCATGAACGACCATATATTCTATCATTAGTTTGTATTTCTTAAATTCACAATGGGCGCCGGTGTTTACGTGCTCAGGTGCAGGACCCAAAATGACATTAACCAGCACTAAAATACATATTGCAGTTGGCGATGCTTTACATTGTTACGTGAAATAGTCCTTTTTAATCCATGTTTAAAGAATAGCTTCTATCTGTTTGCATGGCCAATGAACTTTACAGGACTTTTTGCACGTCCGGAACCTCTGTTTGGACACAAGTGAGAAGAGCGTTGCCAAAAATGCATTTATGCTGCCCCCTAGTGGCTATGCTTTGCTGCTTGGGGTGTCACTCATTATTTAGCACTACAGTACCGACATTTGATGAAGTCGTTTGTCGAAACGATTTTTTGTTCATACAGAGTCATAATGACTTGCATAATAAATTAGATAATTTACTAACCGTTAATCTATACACTTACAGTCGATTTAATATATATATATATATATATATATATATATATATATATATATATATATATATATATATATATATATATTCCCAGTATGTCGATCAAAGTCACATCAGCATGACTCACATTATGTCACCCGGCATTGTGGTTCACGGACAGTATGATTGGAGTACACCATGTCATTGTGGCTTCATATGAATCGTTTTGGACGTTTTTGAAGCGTGAGTGACATGGGTGGAAAGTATTATTTCTCTAAATGGACTCACAGTGTCTTCTGTCCAGATCCATTCAGAAACTGGAGGAGATGAACATTAGCATTGACCACCACGGAGATGAGGTGACCCCTCTGGGCCAGCATTGTAATGGTATGGCAGATGACGGTAGTACATCTAACACCCAAGAAGACCCGGGGGTGGTGCAAAGAGCAAAGCCTGGTAGTGTAAGCAGCATTCCCTCCCAAAGGCCAGGGAGCCATTGCCTGCAACACATCAGCGAGTCACCATTTCCTGTAAGGTAATGAATAGTGGTTTGTTCCAGAATTAATACATCAGGTCGATGGGATTAAAGTTCTAATAGGAGGCCACATGCATTTAGGACGGTACGCATGAACTTATGTGTGACTTCCTCTGAGCACTTAGTCTGCAAATTAAATCATGGCCATTTAAAAGGGATGTTTTTGTCTCTTTGTACTCATGCATTGTGACTGCAGTGCTGCTGAGAGGGTTGGAGGCCCAGGGCAAGATGATTCCAGCAGCCATGTGACACGTTGCACAACCCAGCATGTACTATCAACAAAACAAAATCAGTTACAAAGAAAGACATTTCGGCAAGGGGGTTATTTTTCTCTGACTTTCTTTATAGGAAGGAAAGGCCAAAACCCAGTTTTTCAAAGTGAGCCAGCTTGAAGACACACAGGCGGTACGATCCGTGGCCTTCCATCCGTCTGGATCGCTTTATGCTGTTGGTTCCAACTCGAAAACTCTCCGTGTTTGCGCCTACCCTGACACCGAAAAAAACAGGTCTGGACTCCTCCTACCCATCAACATGTTGTCAGGTTTTGTTAAATTACAAAATGGATGGTGGTCAGAGGGCACAGTTCAACGCATGCATTTAGATAAAGTGTTTGTACAGTTTCTAATTTGCAATTTTTCCCTGCATGTTTAGCACCTTGGATGCCGTTAGGCAGCCATTGGTACGCTTCAGAAGGAATAAACACCACAAAGGTTCCATCTACTGTGTCGCATGGAGCCACTGTGGACAGCTGCTGGCCACCGGCTCCAATGACAAATATGTCAAGGTTCTGCCTTTCAATGCTGACAGCTGCAATGCGACAGGTGCACGATTATTAGGTGTTGGGTCAGGCAGGATCAAGACTCGATACTGAGGTGGTCTCATGATGTCATTCAGGTCCTGATCTGGAGTTCAGCATGCATGACGGAACCATTAGGGACTTGGCCTTCATGGAGGGGCCCGAGAGCAGAGGGTCCATCTTGATTAGTGCTGGAGCTGGAGACTGCAACATCTACACCACCGACTGCCAGAGAGGACAGGGCCTTCATGCCTTGAGTGGGCACACTGGTATCTAAATATTTTTGCTCTGGCGTGGATTTTTTTGGAAGACTGGTTCAACATTTAGTACGGGTCTATAAGCAAACAAGGACTTCAGTTTAGTTTGAAATAGTAAACCTGATTCGATTCGATATGGTACGCCTCAGTTCAAGAGGGGATGCTGCAGTGACTTTTTGGTTGTCATTTTACGTCCATTTGAATGAACTTGTCAGCACTGTTAATGTGCCATCTCCTTCAATGACATATCTCTCCGCTAAAAGACGATTTGCTACGTAGCTCGATATATATATAGTGGAGCGATTTGTTTGATTCAAAAATGATTTGATGGTTCAAACCCTTTTTGTGACACACTGATGTAGATAGATAGATAGATAGATAGATAGATAGATAGATAGATAGATAGATAGATAGATAGATAGATAGATAGATAGATAGATAGATAGATAGATAGATAGATAGATAGATAGATAGATAGATAGATAGATAGATAGATAGATAGATAGATAGATAGATAGATAGATAGATAGATAGATAGATAGATAGATAGATAGATAGATAGATAGATAGATAGATAGATAGGTGTGTAAATTTGGAGCAAGCAAATAATATAAATTGAGAAAGTGCAGCGAGATAACCACGAAAGGATTACAGGACGTGCATAATTTTTTTTCACCGTTGGAAAAAGGTCAGAATACACAGAATCAAATGGGGGAACTGTGAAAGCATACCAACTCGACCCAGAAAGGACACAGCTAAGATTCAGTCGGTGTTGTATAGACCGGTATAGTTTATTCATGGGCTCACCTGTGCTTCTCAACAGGTCACGTTTTGACTCTATACACATGGGGAGGGTGGATGATCACTTCTGGATCCCAGGACAAGACAGTCCGCTTCTGGGACCTGCGGGTTCCAAGTTGTGTGCGTGTTGTGGGTACCACCCTGCATGGCTCAGGTAAGTCCGTCGCATTCATTCATTGTCATGTGAAACAGAGGCCAAAGTGCATCCGTTCAGTGTACATTCCGTTCTTTTCCAGCTCGTTTACAGTATTGTTACTTATTATTGTGACATTATTAAGTTTTCCCTACATACAGAACCGTGTGTACTGAATTACTAACTATGTGGTTAAATTGTATCAGAGACCAAGATCATGTTGTAAAATGTGTTGTGGAGATTCAGAATTCATTATTTAGATGCTCACTATGCTGAAGTCGCATTAGATTTGCTATTGTCACTGCAATGGTTGGAACTCCAATTATTTGAATGACTTGAGAGGCATCTTTTAGCCGTAAAATGCCGGTGGACATCCAACTTCGGAGGTTCCGCTTTTTTCAGCTTCGAGAATGTAATTGTTTTGGAGGGACACATAATGAGTTGCGGCAAACGATGGATTGATGTCACAAGTTCACTGACGAAGAGCAAATGTCCTACCCATCCATTTTCCGATCCTCACAAGGTTCGCGGGGGGTGCTGGAGCCTATTCCAGCCGTCTTCGGGCAGTAGGCGGGGGACACCCTGAACCGGTTGCCAGCCAATCGCAGGGCACACACAGATAAACAACCATCCATGTTCACACTCACACCTGGGAACAATTTAGACTCTAAATTGTCCCCAGGTGTGAGTGTGAGTAAATTTTAGATTGTCCAATCAGCCTGCCAGTCATGTTTTTGGAAATGTGGGATGAAACCGGAGTACCCGAAGAAAACCCATGCAGAATTTTGTTTTGCGCAGGAAGTGCCGTTATTTCGGTGGCAGTGGATCCCAGCGGTCGCCTGCTCGCCACTGGCCAGGAGGACAGCACCTGCATGCTCTATGACATCAGAGGAGGCCGCATTGTGCAGACGTACCGCCCCCACAGCAGTGACATTCGTTCAGTACGCTTCTCACCTGGAGCCCATCATCTTCTCACAGGTTCCTACGACAACAAAATCATCATCAGTGACCTGCAAGGTAGCAGCCAATAATTATGTTGCTGCGGCGACTCATGTTATGCTAACTATAAAACTTCGAGCTACTGACATCGCTTCATTCCTTGTCTTTGAATGCAGGTGACCTAACAAAAGCAGTGCCACAGACGTTGGCAGGAGAACACGCGGACAAGGTGATCCAGTGTCGATGGCATCCCAAAGACCGAACCTTCCTCTCTTCCTCCGCTGATCGGACTGTCGTCCTCTGGGCTCCCAACCCCTGAGAGAGTCGGGAAACTGTGGGCATAATAAGTCGCGAGCACTCAATCGGGCATGAAGTATATCCCAGTGTGAGATCACCAAAAAATTTTATTTTTTTTGTATTTCTGTGTCTTAAGGTGTCTATGCTGTTGGTTCATTCAGCGTAGAAAACCTGGTTTGTTTTATGCTCATCAAATCAGGCTGTCATTGACGTCAAAAGATATTTTGTTTGGGTATAGAAGAGAGCAAATACTTTCAGCAGCAACTTGGAAGTGTTGTACCATCACGAAATGTACAATTTGTTGAGCACACACCGCCTTGAAATAGTGTAGTTTTATGCTGTGCTTGCGTGCACAAAAATAATCAGACGATTGGATTGTAACTTGCACTTTAAATCCGGAGATTGTATTTGAGGTTGTCATGGTGAATTGAGTTTTGCCAAAAGAACCGCAAATGGGAGTAAACCTATTACAAAACCTTAATAGAACGTCAAGTAAACAATGACTTCAAAATATTTAAAATGCATATTTAACACCATCCTGCAGTAGAAAAGTGTTGTCCTATTCATGTTGGCTTACGAAACTTCATTGACAAATTACAAAAGATTGATATTAATAGATTCGAATGCTGTGATGAAAATTTTATTACATTATGTGCCTTTTTAATCATTCTTTTTTTTAACCAACTAAAAGATTTTGCGTTGGAATACGAAGTGATTGATGCATGTATGCAGGTTTATCTAGCTTTGCCATACACTGAATGGATCTTGACATATGCACATTTTTGTAATGTTGCTCACTCTGCACATTTTATGTCTGTGTTCTTGGAAGTATGAACTGAATGAAAAGTGGGTAACATGATCACATTGCACAATGTGAAAAGGAGCTAGCCATTTACTTGTTGAACGCATCAATTTGTCGATGTGTCACATGCGTCTGGTTGCACACAAATGGAATTCACGGATTGCACCGTTAGGACAGTTGACTGGTCTTTACAGGTGTCTTTGAATTCCCAACACATTTGATACTGAGTCAAAGATTAGCACAATTGATCTTTCTTGTAAGATGAGGTGATATTGAAATAAGAAATATTGTGATGAGAGTTTATTGACTGATCAAAAGCCGTGCCCTTTTGGGGTGATAATGTCATGTGGAATGCTGAATAAGCTTCAAGTAGCAGTCTTTCAAAGAATGGTTAGCATGCATTCTGTGACATCTCAGTCCAACCCTGCAGCCATTTTCCACCACATACCCTGTCTGTGGTCAAACTGGGGCGGTATAACCCAACAAAAATGTGTTTTGTTTTTGTTTTTCAATTCAGTCACTTTAAATTAAGAGATTGTGCACTGGGAAATATAACTATAGTGACTCGACTTAGCTACTATGCAGAAAGCTGTTGGTTTGATTGACAGATGTGTCAACAACTGTTCCAAACTCCCTCACTTGATTTGCACAATGTCTCACTTCAACCATTCCAACCTCAGCTTACCTTACACTATGAGTCGTTTGTGTTTGTATGTTGAAATACTTTTAATCGGCGCGTGTTGTCGTCAGCGATGTTTGTGCCACACATCTCGTCATTATTGGTCAACAGTGGGATCTTTTGTTGTGCTGTTTTACCTGCCAAAGAGCCATTTGAGTTCAATGGGCTGAAATAAATCAATGTCATGAGAATTAACGGGGCATTAAATCAATGTTTCTCTAAGGCGAAAAATTTGTGATTACAATATTGCATGTGAGGACCTCCCGCCTGTCTTTTTTGTCCAACTTCATGATGAAGCGAAGCCTTTTCAACTCATCCAAAAGTACACCTTTTTTCTTCTAGTTATTTTTTGGACTCAATTAGAGTGAATTATTGTGAGAAAGCCTCCTGGTATAATGGTAAAGTATCAATGGAATCACCTGAATTTGGCCTTTTCATTGTAAGGCCTTGATTGAACCCTTTGGACCACGACTAAGGCTCTCTTCCTTACGTATGGAAACGACAAAGTGTGTTCTTTGCGGTTCACATCTTCCATGATTATGATAACAACATGATACATTCAGTACCGATAATAGGTGATGAATGAAAGGTCAAGTTCAACTCTAAAATTATTTTGTGATGAAGGCCATATGTTCATGTCATGGAGTTTGTATGCCAAAAACATAGGGGACAGATGTGTTTGTTGCATGGATAAAGGTTATTAGAGGGTAAAATAGAGACTGTCATCACTCACATGTTGCACTCGATCATTCGCCCCTTTGTGAGGGGGGACAATGCAAGCCAACGGTTGGGGGGCTTAAAAAGCATACGCACCCTGTTAAACCCAGCCAGCCTGCAAGGACCACCCAACCAAGCAAGAGGTATCAGAACATGCTGGACTTTTTAGCATATCTCTGCTCTTTGGATGATATTTTCTTTCAAGTTCCAAAAGTCAACGTTGTGAAGAGCCTCAGATCTTAAGGTGAAACTGCCGCAGACATCTGGAGCTTGTTTGCTTCGCTCCTTTGTTTGGTTTGGTTTTAAATAGGTTTAACTGGGCTCAAAATATACATTTATTTAATTTTTTTATGTAGTAGACTGATGTCATGATTGTTTTTTATTGTTTCTATAGTCTAATGTTTAAATTTAGCAGAGAATCGTAAATAATCACACAGATTGTGTTTGGTTTGACCCATACCGTGACTGCTGACACCTCACTTGTTCATTATTGGCAGATGAGTGTGCGTTGCACAAAAGGGAATAAGTGAACAATGGCTCGGAGCTGCCGATCACGCACTCTAATTGTCAGTCCGCTTTGAGGTCAAGTGTGTCGCTAGCCTCAACCCATTTCACTAACCTTGGAAAACATTTTAGGTGGAAAACATTTGCTTTTCTTTTTAGAATCGCTAAACATTCTAATGGGGGTTGCAAGTGAATTCGCTGTGGTAATTTTTTTGTACAATCAAACTTTAATATGAGTGCCAACCCTACTGAAAGCTGTGTCTCATATTTGCGACTCCGAGCGAACCAAAATGTTAGAAACGACTAACGAGAAAAATTGGATTTTGATAGAATGAGCAGGGGTACCTAATGTTGTGGTCAGTAAGTGTAAATTGAGGCTGTGTTTAAAATTTAGCAGTGTAACGATTGAGTTATAACAACATTCCACAGAAACTTGAAGCTCCATCAAAAATAACATCCATTACTCTATTATCGTTGTGTCTGATGAATAATTTCTCACTACATATTTAAGCAATCCCAGAACAAGACAAAGGGAGCTCCTCTAATTTGTCCTTCACTCTCATCCTCTGCCTTGTGAGTTCAGGAGGAGAGAAGTTCAGCCGACTTCTCCAGCATGCTGTACACTCTGGCCGGAGGAGGCACACTTTGCGGCGTGGCTGCATTAGTGCTCCTAATTGTCTCCACGGCGACCGACTTCTGGATGCAGTATCGTTACTCGGGGAGCTCAGCCAATCAGGGCCTTTGGAGGTTTTGCATCAACCACAAATGTCATGCTCACACCATCACTGTAGGTAAGGCCTCGAGGATTTGTGAGGTGACAAGAAAAACGTTGTAAAGATATTTTTCGAGATGTATGATGTCATTCTGGCGATTGTGTGCGTTGAGTTTTCAGCCTAAATTTGATACATGATCTCTGTCCTGTGCCAGTGAACTCAACTCACCTCACAACAAGCAGTAGCTTGCCGAAAACAGGTGCATCAAGTTGATTAATGAGTTGAATTCCACTTTCAGTTATAGGTCACCGTCCAACAAAACATGCAGACAAGAGAATTACACTTGGTGTATGTAAAACATACCTGTATTTGCCATTGGTCAAGCCTGCATAGTTTTATGCTCATAACCAATGTAAAAAGCAGAGCGCTCAGGTTTAGTGGTGTTATTAACCTTTTAATCAACAGATATATATTTTTTCTTTTTTTGAGACCTTTCTGTGATTAACAGCTATTTGAATAAATCTGACTTGTCTTTAATGTAAACGGTGAAGTAAAACATGTAGACAGATAATAGAACAGGGGTGTCAAACTCATTTTTCTTGCGGGTCACATTGTAGTTACGGTTTCCCTGGGAGGGCCCTTATGAATTTGAGGAAACCATATAAATTTAATTTTAATCCCCTCCACGTATTACATACACAGCGTACAACAAATTGATGAATAACTAGTTTTAAAGAATAATGGCTGTTATTGTTGATTACATATGACAATTTGAAATTTTGGTTCAGACTTTAGCAAGCATTATGGAACTTGACATGCTTGATTTGCTTTCGCGGGCCACATAAAATGATGTGGCGGGCCAGATCTGGTCCCCGGGCCTTGACTTTGACACCTGTGCAATAGAACAATACTTACAGAAATTCAGTTCGTTCTATATTCTTTCTGGGGGAAAAATGGTACTACTGCAACCGACTGAGGACCGTCTTCATTCATATCAGTATTTCTATAAAATGATCACAGCAAAAGGAACAGTCCGATGAATATAATAGACACACAGTTTCATTCCATACATTATATTTTGTTATTACATTGTGTTTTTCATATATAACAGCACAGTTCTCTAGAGGGCTATTTTCATTATTGAAAAGCACCTTTTAAAAAAGGAGGGAGTGGGGAGCGCCGAATTTGTTATTAATTTCATTTCCATTCATTTCAATGGGTAAGAATGATTTGGGCTACAAGTTTTTTGAGTTATTAGAGTGTTCACGGAACAAAGTATCTCATAGTACCTCAATATTGTGTTTTCTCACATCTCTCAACCGAAAATGTGTTGATTGAAAGTAAGTTTTGGGTTTTTTTTTTGTGTGTGGAAACATTAACCAAGTGACCATGTAACCCTCAGCCTTTTGGGATGCAACTCGCGCCTTCATGTTACTGGCTGTGCTCAGCTGTTTTGCTGGTGTGGTGCTCGGCCTGAGTGCTTTCACCAATGGTACCAAGAACAAGAGGGTCCGCATAGGGGGCATTGCCCTGGTCCTCTCAGGTGACACAGAAAATATCATTTTCCATGAACTCTTCTGCACATCATCATTTCCATTCCACACATTCCAACTATCTTAGTACAATATCTGGTACAGTAGACTTATTAATGCCTCCCTCAGGTTTTCTTGCTCTCTTGGCTCTCTCCATCTACACGGGAGTGACGGTGACTTTTTTCGGGAAACGCTTCTTGGACTGGCGATTTTCGTGGTCCTACATTATTGGCTGGGTGGCCATCATCCTCGCTTTTGCAGCAGGTATTTCTGATTGTTATCATTACTTACTGTATGTGTGGTGATGGAATTCAGCCATCAATGTGGATGATCGAAACCTTGCTTGGTACACTCACTCCTCACATATAGTGATAGTGATACAGTGGACCCGCACTAAATTTTTGGAAAAAAAAAATATTTTAAAAATGCCAATAATTAAAAACTAACCCTCCGCCAAAATAGAAAAAAAGTACCAACTGATAGGCAAATTTGCAGATGCCAAACTGGCAGTTTATGATATGTTGTGCACAATGTTGGCAGTTTGATAAATTGCCCCTCTGATGTCCATCATTCGAAGCAGCTCGCATAATGATGCAGTACAGCTGCACACCTCTGCAAATGCTACCTGAAACAATATACTTTACATACTTTAACATAAGGTCTTCAAATGTGACTTTTCTGACAATGTGAATTAAAATGCAGTGGAACAATTACAGTATATCGAGGACTTTTTTATACAACTCTTAGCAAAAAATATTAGCATATGTAAATTACCGTAGTCAGCATTTTGATGGCATAGTCTTTTTCTGTTTGTTTTTACTTTTTAACTGTTTTACACACTTGACGTGTCCACACAAACTGTGGTTTCACTTCTGGTTTATTTACACTGATGGAATTTACATTGCTTAAAAAACATCTGTCATAAAAATTAAACGAGACGATCCAGTGTCACAAGGTGCTTTAATGTTCTTTTGATTTCAGTGAGCTTTTAGTGTTCATAATTTCTAACTGGAATTTCAAATCGGGATGCCAGAAATCACATTTAACATTTAAATATAGTTTCCCCTTAATGGTTGTTGAATGATAAAAATAAACATACCGGAATTCGACATCTCAATAAATGATAATTTGCTTTATTGTTGTTTCAAGTTTTGTGAAAGTCATTTTGAACTGCTAAAGGTTTTATAGTGTCCTTACATTTACGCTTCATTAAATCTTTCCTTGAAATCAAAACCGATTACATTTAGAATCTTGTCATGTCACTGACACACGTGTAATAACAACTCTCTATGTCTCATCCACTTTAGGTGTGTTTCAGCTGTGTGCTTACCAGCGAACACAAGCAGAACCTTCACCTTCAAATGTTCCTGACAGTTAAACGACAGCACACTGATGCTTGTCTGTAGTTAGAATAAAGTCAAATCATACCCATTCTGTGTGTTTTCTCTGATACATAAAAATAAAATACGGTAGTTTCGGCGACATACGGTTGGGACAGTCTACTCTCAAACATTCAACGTGATATACGTATACTGAAAGCCCCCCCCCCCCCCCACACACACACATAAAATAAAGAAACGCATGGAAACGGCAGTAAGTTAATAATCAGCGGCACAGAATACAGTGTTGTGTCCAAGAACCGGCAACCCGAGGCCAAGGCCAAGAACTTGACTCCAAGGCCAAGGCCAAGGCCAAGGACTTGAGAAATTTTCCGAGGCCAAGGCCAAGGACCAAGGACTTGCCTCCAAGGCCAGGGACCAAGGACTGATTTTGAAGCTGAGGCCTAGCCGAGGACATGTATAAAAACAATACTATCATACCACTTGGCAAGCCTTCATGATTTGCAACACCCCTCCATCATAACCCCTTGCACTCCCTAACGCTTGAATGAAGTGTTTTTATTCAAAGAGTAGAACAGTCAGGGTACGTGTTATTTATACTGAGAAAAACAAAAAAGCATATGATATACATTTATGATTTAATGTTTTAGTGCAGTAGTTTCTAAATGTGAAGTAAATCAACACTCAACAGGCATGACATGGCACGGAAGACAAGTTGAGAAATGACTTTGCATAGAAGTCAATCACTGAGTGCAGAAAAAGCGGTAATCTCTGCAGTGATCATTTTACAGTTTACCGGCAGTGAGTCGCAGGGACTCACTGAAGAGAAAAGTATGAGTCCTATTATGCATTGAGGGAGTCCCAAATTTCAAATTCTGAAATGGTCTACTTATTGAATTGCATATGATAATAACACAAACAACAACATATATGTACAATTATAAATAAATGTTGCAAAAATTTAAATAATTCAGGAACAGGCCTGAGGATTTCGGCTCTTTGAAGTGAACTATGATTCGTTTTTAGACGAAAAAAACTGCCATGTAGATAGAGTAAGGTGTTTTTAGCCCCCCAAAAAACGACCGTGTATAGGAAGGCATTTTTAGAATAAAAAAACCCACCATGTACAGTAAGGCGTTTTTAGCCGAAAAAAAAACGACCATTTATTGTAAGGCGTTTTAACCCCCAAAAAACGACCATGTATAGAAATCCGTTTTAGCCGGAAAAAAAACGACCATGTATAGTAAGGCATTTTTGGCCGAAAAAACCGAACATGTATGGTAAGGCTTTTTTAGACAAAAAAAAAAACGACCATTAATAGTAACGCGTTTTTAGCAGAAAAAAACGACCATGAATAGTAAGGCGTTTTTAGACGAAAAAAACGACCATGTGTAGTAAGGTGTTTTGAGCCGAAAAAAACGACCATGAATAGTAAGGTGTTTTTAGCCGAAAAAAAGGACCACGTATAGTAAGGTATTTTTACCTCATCATCATCAATACGCACCACCAGCACTGGAGCCCCACAGGGATGTGTCCTCTCGCCACTGCTCTTCTCTCTCTACACAAACGATTGCACCTCAACAGATCCAGCTGTCAAACTCATAAAGTTCGCAGACGACACCACGGTCATCGGTCTCATCAAAGACGGCAACGAGTCTGCGTACCGCCAACAAGTGGAGCAGCTGGAGCTCTGGTGCAGCCGACACAACCTCGGGCTGAACACGCTCAAGACTGTAGAGATGATCGTGGACTTCAGGAAAGATTCTTCTCCACAGTTGCCCCTCACACTATCCAACTGCCCTGTGTCAACCGTCGAGACCTTCAAGTTCCTGGGAATCACAGTCTCCCAGGACATGAAGTGGAAAGTCAACACCATCTCCATCCTGAAAAGGGCCCGGCAGCGGATGTACTTCCTGAGTCTGCTGAGGAAGCATAGCCTGCCACAGGAGGTGCTACGACAGTTCTACACGGCAGTCATCGAATCAATCCTGTGTTCTTCCATCACGGTTTGGTTTGGGGCCGCCACAAAAAAGGACAAAATCCGACTTCAACGGACAGTTAGGACGGCGGAAAAAATCGTTGGCACCGCACTACCCACTCTTGAGGACTTGCACACTGCAAGACTCAAGACAAGGGCACGGAAAATCCTCCTGGATCCCTCGCACCCTGCCCACCACCTTTTTCAGCCACTCCCCTCAGGCAGACGCTACAGATCCATGCGCACCAAATCCAGTAGACACTTAAACAGCTTCTTCCCTCTAGCCATTAACTCCTTAAACAGTCACTGACGTAGTCACTCTTCTTGCACCACAAAATGGTGCTACAAAACTACTGGTTACTCTAAAATGGTTTAATGATTTTGTTGTTTACGATGATACTAGTGCAGCGTGTTATACCGGAGACAAATTCCTTGTGTGTTGTACATACTTGGCCAATAAAGATGATTCTGATTCTGATGATTCTGATTCTGATTCTGATTCTGATTAGCCCCCCAAAAAACAACCATGTATACTACGGTGTTTTTAGCTGAAAAAAATGACCATGAATAGTAAGGCGTTTTTAGCCCCCAAAAAACGACCGTGTATAGTAAGGCATTTTTATCCCCCAAAAAACAACCATGTATAGCACGGCGTTTTTAGCCCAAAAAAGCGACCATTAATAGTAACCATTTTAGACAAAAAAAAAAAACAAGAATGTGTAGTAAGGTGTTTTGAGCCGAAAAAAACGACCATGAATAGTAAGGTCTTTTTAGCCGAAAAAAAGGACCACGTATAGTAAAGCATTTTTAGTCCCCAAAAATCGACCATGTATAGTAAGGCATTTTTATCCCCCCAAAAATGACCATGTATAGTAAGGCATTTTTATCCCCCCAAAAACGACCATGTATAGTAAGGCGTTTTTAGACCAAAAAACGACCATGTATAGTAAGGCGTTTTTAGACCAAAAAACGACATGTATATAGTAAGGTGTTTTTTGCCCCCAAAAAACGACCATGTATAGAAAGGCATTTTTAACCCCAAAAAAACGACCATGTATAGTCAGGCGTTTTTAGCCGAAAAAAACGACCATGTATACTAAGGTGTTTTTAGCCGAAAAAAAAAGGACCACGTATCGTAAGGCATTTTTAGTCCCCCAAAAAACGACCATGTATACTAAGGAATTTTTAGCGTAAAAAACGACCATGTATAGTAAAGCATTATAGGCCGAAAAAAAATGAGCATGTATAGTAAGGCATTTTTAGCCCCAAAAAATGACCATGTATAGTAAGGCATTTTTATCCCCCAAAAAAACAACCATGTATAGTAAGGCGTTTTTAGCCCCAAAAAACCGACCATGTATAGAAAGGCATTTTTAACCCCCAAAAAACGACCATCGAGCACTTAACTTCCTCATCGACGCGGCGCTTTATGCATTCACGCTTGGTTTTTGTCTGTCACGAAAGCTCTTCTTTGAAGTATCGCCAGGAAAGGAAAAAAAAAGAACACTGCTCACTTTCTTAATTTTCGTTTTTAGCCGAAAAAAATAACCATGTATAACGACCATGTATAGTAAGGCGTTTTTAGCCAAAAAACATGACCATGTATAGCAAGGCGATTTGGGCCGAAAAAAAGACCATGTATAGCACGGCGGTTTTAGCCGAAAAAAAAATGACCATGGATAGTAAGGGGTTTTTAGCCGAAAAAACGACCATGTATGGATGGGCGTTTTTAGCCGAAAAAAACCCCGACCATGTAGATAGTAAGGCGTTTTTAGCCGAAAAAAAAAACGGTGCAAATGGTATTCTTGATTGGCTGTCAGCTGGGTGAGGGTGCCCCCTCCCCTCTGCCGATGGCCCGAAGACAGCCGGGGGAGGCTCCAGCACACCCCCCTGACCCCGACCCTCATGAGTACAAGGGGATGAGAAAATGGATGGGAGGGTGGATGGACAACACCCATGCCAGCAAGCAGAGAACCTGCAAGAGCAACAGGCTGGAAATGGATTTGAACCCTGGACGTCTGCGTTCGCACTCCAACGCACTAACCAGTGGGCCATGGAGCCACTATAGCATCACACTCAAATGTATAATAAATGAAAGCATAAAACCTTTTTGTTTTAAGTAAAAGATCAACACAACACATTAAAAGTCAGGATACTCTTAATTCTCTCTGTGTTGTCATTTCTTGTTCTTGTGCAGCTTTCTTTGCTTCGATCTTCTCCCCTGTTCCTGTCGGATAAAGGGGATATGTCATCTGACCATCTCAATCACAACAGGACATTTCCTGAAATGTCATCAGCCATCTAAGTCACAACAGGATTTTTGCGTTTTGGCCCAAAAAAACGACCATGTATAGTAAGTCGTTTTTAGCCGGAAAAAAAAACCAACCATGTATAGGAAGGCGTTTTTAGCCTAAAAAAAACAACCATGTATAGAAAGGCATTTTTAGCCCCCCAAAAACGCCCATGTATAGTAAGGAATGTTTAGCGTCAAAAATGACCATGATGCTTTTAGCCGGAAAAAACGACCATGTATAGTAAGGCATTTTTAGCCCCCCAAAAAACGACCATGTATAGTAAGGAATTTTTAGCGTCAAAAACGACCATGTTTATTTTTCGGCCATTTTTAGCCCCTAAAAGACGGTCTGTATAGTCAGGAATTTTTAACGTCAAAATTGACCATGTGTAGTAAGGCATTTTTAGCCCCAAAAAACGACCATGTATAGTAAGGCATTTTTAACCGAAAAAAGCGACCATATATAGCACGCCGTTTTTAGCCGAAAAAAAGTGCCATCTATAGGAAGGCGTTTTTAGCTGAAAAAACCGACCATGTATAGTAAGGCATTTTTAGCCGCCAAAAAACGCCCATGTATAGTAAGGAATGTAAAGGAACGTAAAAAATGACCATGTAGAGTCAGGCGTTTTTAGCCCCCCCAAAAACCACCATATATAGTTAGGCGTGTTTAGCCGAAAAAAAAACGACCATGTATAGTAAGGCGTTTTTAGCCGAAAACATACTATACATGGTTGTTTTTTTTTTCGGCCAAAAAAGCCTTACTATACATGGTCGTTTTTTGGGGGCTCGTAAGGTATTTTTAGCGTAAAAAATGACCATGTGTAGTAAGGCGTTTTTAGCCGAAAAAAAAACCGGCCATGTGTAGTAAGGCGTTTTTACCCGAAAAAAAAACCGACCATGTACAGTAAGGCGTTTTTAGCCTAAAAATATGACCATGTATCATAAGGAATTTTTAGCGACAAAAATTACCATGTGTAGTAAGGCGTTTTTAGCCGGAAAAAAACCCGACCATGTATAGTTAGGCGTTTTTAGCCGAAAAAAAACCGACCATGTATAGTAAGGCTTTATGTATATCATATGCTTTTTTTGTTTTTCTCAGTCTCAGTCACGTACCCTGACTGTTCTACTCTTTGAAGAAAAACACTTCATTCAAGCGCTAGGGAGTGCAAGGGGTTATGATGGAGGGGTGTTGAAAATCATGAAGACATGCCAAGTGGTATGATAGCATTGTTTTATACATGTCCCCGGCTAGGCCTCAGCTTCAAAATCAGTCCTTGGTCCCTGGCCTTGGAGGAAAGTCCTTGGTCCTTGGCCTTGGAAAATTTCTCAAGTCCTTGGCCTTGGCCTCGGGTTGCTGGTCCTTGGACACAACCTTTGTGTAACTCACTCACTCTACTAGGTTTTGGGCCAGGGGCTCTCCGACTTCCCTCTGCCCGACGTGGCCCTGGTTGCCGAGCACTCAGACCCCGCGGAGCTGGGCAGGCTGCTGCAACTCGTGCAGGGATGCGCCATCAACTGCGAGCGCAAGCAAGGTGCGGTCCTAAACCACGTGTTCAGGCGGGTTGTGCTGGGTACATTAATTTGAGTTTATTTGTTAGGGAGATTTTTTTTTTTCTTGCGGTCGCTTTAATTCAAAGCGCATCCCTGCTGATGTACACTGCTTCGACTAACAACATGGGTGCATGGAGGTTTTACACTATGTTCACTCTAATGGCCTCCTATAACAGCACCGGTTGCCTAAGTACTCATTTACGGAATGCCAGGAGAACAGTAAAATACAAGTTGGCACTCGGGCTACCGCAAATGACTATTTTACAAGTCAACTCGTCACCAGTAGGAGCCGCGACTAGTCGACTAATCTGAACTACTTACACTCACACAAAAGGTAAAACAGACCAATAAGTGTGCATCTCCATGTTGCCAGAACACATCCAAATCATCATGACGCCGGAGGAGTCACATGTCTATGACATTTCTCATTGGAAAACATTTAAACTATGGCTCGCTTTACTAATATCATTCATTCATTCATCTTCCTAACCGCTTGATCCTCACTAGGGTCGCGGGGGGTGCTGGAGCCTATCCCAGCTGTCTCCGGGCAGTAGGCGGGGGACACCCTGAATCGGTTGCCAACCAATCGCAGGGCACACAGAGACGAACAACCATTCGCACTCACACCCACACCTAGGGACAATTTAGAGTGTTCAATCAGCCTGCCATGCATATTTTGGGAATGTGGGAGGAAACCGGAGCACCCGGAGAAAACCCACGCAGGCCCGGGGAGAACATGCAAACTCCACACAGGGAGGCCGGAGCCGGAATCGAACCCGGTACCTCTGCACTGTGAAGCCCACGTGCTAACCACTGGACTACCGGGCCGCCCTTACTAATATCAATATTTAATAAATTTGCTTAATGTATTATAATAGCATCTGAATTATTGCTAACGGCTGGGGCTCTTCAATAGCTTTATTTTTACACCGTGGGTTTCTTGCAAATGAAAATAAATCAATCAATAAATAATGTATTGAGGATGACAAATTAAACAGTGACATTTCTTCGCAACATGATTTATTTTCAACAATAGCAAAGTCATCTCACAGAGACTACTTTGAATTACACAGAATACAAATAAATATAGATATATATTTTGGGCCATAGTATAATTTAGGACTTAACAATTGTGACAAAGTTTACACTGAATAGTGCAAAAACCACAGAAACGCTGCCTTCTGTAGGATGTTTACATGGAGTACGCTTACGGACGGTGGCTATCTGCGTGTGCTACCCCCTGGTGGAAGACTTGCAGTACTGCGCGTGTCTTAAGCAGCAAACTGAAATTTCAAATGCAGTTTTAAGCTCCTTGTTGGGGAAGGAAAGCTTCCTCAGAGTGTGAACTGTGCTGCAGATGTATGCATAATCAGATGGGAGAGGCTCTCACGGATAAATTATCAAGTCAAGCAAGAAAAACGAGTCAAATTAAACAAAGTGGGGATTTCTCTCAATGGGACCGCAAGAGACGCACCCAAGCCAAGACATACAGCCCAATGACAAGCGCTAGACTTTGAAATGACAAAGGAATATCTACCAGGTGGGTCGTGCCCACTGGCCCTGAGTGAATAGACTTTGAAATAAACAAATTAAGGTCTTAGCACCGTCAGACAAACACCCGAAATGACAACTTTCTGCCATTTCTACTCAATCCAAACACAGCGTCTTGGATTGTGACAGGCACAACATATTTGGTAAAGTGCACTCACTCCTTTCACTCATCTTCATTACCACACATTTTTTTTGCACAAAAGTTAGGTTTAAAAAACAACACACAGGAATAAAAGACGTTTCGCCAAGCATAATCTAAATGTGTTGCAATTTGAAATGTTGTGGAGCCATTTTCTTTGTTTTTGAAACTTGGACCTTAACAAATACGGTTTTGAGTTGCCCTACACTGAGGGGAGGAGGGACAACTTGTAGTCAGTCAATTCTCCTTAATGCAGGCATATACAGTATATGACCATTAGCAATACGTCATTGGTGCAGCGTAAAAAAAAAAAAAAGAAAAAAAAAGACTATGAACACAGAAATGCTACTTGGTCCCAACAACACAATGAGGCACGTTGTCCTCCTTTGCTGTCAACTATGGATGCATTTATCATGGAGGTCAATCTCTGAGCATTGATCATTAAACCTGTTAAATCACATCAAAGACGAAGAGATCAAGAAAGAGGATGAGAGGAGACCATTGTGGGCTGATCATCATTATCATAATCATCATCATCATTTCAGCCCACAACGGGTCAGAAAGAAAAGGCATTCAAAAGAGAGGTACCCAAGTTTCCGAAAAGACAGACATGTTCCTACTGCTGCAAAGATGGAAGAAAGGGTGAGAGTGAACGTCATGCAGAAAGACGCGCACATCTTTGGCTATGCGGCAGCGCGACGTCTGCGGTGCCAAGGTGTGCCGGTGAGCACTACAGCTGGCTAATGCTGATGGGTATAGATAGCCCTGTTAAGACTGCATGCTGAAGGAGTGGAAGAAGATGTGGAACAGTGGCTCCCGCGTCCTCCAAGCTTGGCTTTGGTCCACACAGCAAGACACGCTGCAACCAGGCAGGATGTACATGCGTTTTGGCTCGGCTCTGTGCGAGTAAGTGGTGGTGTTTCTCTCTCTCTTTTTTTTTTTTTTTAACTCCTGTAAGCTTATAGCCCTTCAAGTTAAAAAGTTGTCTTTGAAATTGCACAAATTGGTCACTTTTCTCTTGGCGTGACGTTACAGTGTCTTGGGGCGCAACGTCCGAGCAGGTGAAAAGTCTTCGGGTGCAAGTGATCCTCCAAGTCACAAATCAGCCGTTCCAGCTCTCCTTTTCTTGCTGAATGTTATGTGTCTTGGCGGTACCTGAAAAAGAAGGAATGGCGTGAGCGAAGCCCAGCGAAAGGTAAGCAAACGAGCAACACTCCAAAAGTGTGGGGCACACAAATAAAAGTCAAAAACGTAAAGGATATAACAAAGTTGAGTGGATTTAGTGTCTATGCGAGTAGCGCCCATGCAGTAATCTACATTTTCTTTATTATTGTTCTAACTACAGCTAGCTCCTTTTTTTAAATAATTGAGTGTTATGGTGAACAAATGAAAGGCATGAGGTTGTTCTGCAAGGTGATTTGCCTCCTACGCAGGAAATCAGCCGGTCCATGTTGTCAAAGTCACTATTCATCACAAGGCTCGAACATTTTTTTTTTTCGCCCTTTGGGGAACAGTTTTGGATTTTACACAAGGCTGACGATTGTATGTCGATGAAAGGAAGGTCAACCGGCTTGCCAAAAATGTTGCCGCTTGGTCTTAGATATTCGACTGTAGCCCTTAATTGTGTTGTGCTCGGCCTTTTTGCTCAGGGAGACAATCTCAGAGCATTTACAATTTCATCTTATTTTGACTAGCCTTGGCCAAACTGTACTCTTCACTACATTTGGTTTTGTGCCTGGCTTGGACAACAACTTACCCGCTCTGTAAGGTGAACTCAGGCAAAGCACCAAGTGATGTCAGCTGTTCCTCCAGAGCCACAATTCGTAACCCAATGTAGCCCGAAGACAGCAGCAGCGCCACCACCCTGAGGAGCAGAGACAAGCTGAAACAAACACTCACACTCGACGATGCGGGCCATAATAATTTCTTCAAGTGTTGTGTGGAAAACATAACTTTTGAAGAACCGTTTGCTATGACGTTACAAGACCATACAAACATCCGACCTTGAACGAACAAAGTTCCTCAAATGAAAACATTTTGCATGAGGGGTGTGGTGCAATCATATCTTATCGCAAGAAGACCGTGTCTATGTGAGGAGTGAAGACAAAGCGACTTACATTATCAGGTAGATGAAAAGCAGCGTGTTGAGGGTGCTGGCCTCTCTCTGAACCAGCAGAGACTTGGCCTTTTCCGTCACATTCCAAACCCACCAGCCACCTGCAGCTGGGAGAGGAAGCAGACATGCAAGGACAACATTATTGTCAATGCCACATTGGCAGGCTGCATTTAAATTTGGCTTTCACGCATCATTTATTTGAGAGCATTCAAACCGACGCATGATCCCACAGCACCAGGAACATGCGCAATGTTGTGTCTTTTACTATGTGCATGGAACATGCATCTTCTCAAATATTTTGAATGAATTGGCAGTTAACCTGGCACATTGTGGGACTGTTTTTGATACCTGAAACTGACTGATCGTCCTCTGAAGATGAGCTCTCACTCTGCAGCTCATGCAGGCTCTTGAAAGTGGATCCTGTTCCATTAGGTAGTGCAGCATCTACAAAGGAGACATCAATGATTACGTTTACAATACAGGACCAAATCAACCCGGTTACATTTTTCATAACTTCTGTCTAGCGTCGTCTGCTAAACTTTCAGGTGTCAAATGCTGGTCCTCGATCCTGCATGATTTAGATGTTCTCCTCCGGCACTTGATTCAAATATCTGGATCGTTATCAGGCTACTGCTGAGCTTGCCGAAGAAATGATTTTTTTTTTTTTTAATCAGGTTCAGGATAGCGACCCTAGAGGACCAGAGTTTGACACCTGTGAGCTCAACTACTGTATGTGTGCCTTGGCTAGACTAGACCGCAATGAAGCTCCTTTCAGTTAGCTCAAAAAGGAACAGTAGCTTGTTGCTACAACTTTTTTTTTTTTTGCTCATTTCACTATCAAAAGGTGTTCACGGAATTATTCTTCCCTCATCAAAAGTCAACAGTAGTGTGAGAAGTGTGGAGTGAGTAGATCCTAATGAACAAATTAGATTTTGTGCTTGGAAACTCAATTTATATCGTCACGGTGAAGGAGCAAAATATAGACATACTACCGTCAATCCATTTTTATCCAAATGGGCCTAGAAAAAAACTAATGCACAGTGTTGACCTCTCACCTTTGTGCGCGTTTTGCAGTGGTTTGTCCTGTAACGACTGCGACTCAGAACCATCAAACAGGTCAAAGCTGCCATCTAGACTCGACTGGCTGGAGTTCTGTTATGATGGGACACGGAGAGACAATAATGAGTTTATTCAGTTGCTGACATGGAGACTGGGGGCGCAATGGAGGAGGAAATGTGAAGTGACTGAATTAAAATCATCTCCAGTAATTTCAAAAGTAGTAGAAAACAAAATCGACAGTCCAACAAACCTCCTTACCACAAGTTTGCTCTTGTCAAAGCTTTGCTCAGCAGAAGAGATGACCGGACTACTGTTGGTGCTGCGGTCCTGCAAACAAAAATGCACAATTATTTTTTTATACTGTGTACAGTTTTCTGAAACATTTATTTATTTATTTTGTGCATGCAACACTTATTTTTTTTTCTCCCCCCCCCCCCCCCAAAAAAAATAAATTGCTGCCGTAGACTGCAAATTTCCCCAACGTGGGACAAATAAAGGTTATCTTATTATCTTATCTTATAATGTTGGTGCTGAACATACTTGTCAGTCTGGCAATTTTAATGGAAAACGTCAATTAAGACGCTAACGTTACAGATCAGAGTTTTGCAAATGTTTAGTATGTACAAGTTTGATGACATTTGAGTTCTTTGTATATTGACCGTCCTTCTATCACTTGCATTCCTACATATCTGCAGTTGGAGTAACTCGTGATTAAGAGCGTAGTGCCTCTCACCTCAAGCTGAGGACAGACGGAGCGCAGCAGCTGATAACACGCATCTCGGTTCCGCAGCGAGACAAACAGAAACTGAATATCAACGGGGAACAGGACAGGCAGAACATTAGCTACTCATTCGGCTGACAAACACGACGAGAAGCGCTGGTGGCCTGCACAAGAGAACAAACCTTATCTCCCTCGGTGGTTCGAATTGACAACGCGTTTGGTACCAGCAAAGCAGTGTTCTGCTTTTTGACAATGTAGATAGAGGAGATGGGGATCACAACCTGGAATGGCAGCAAGAGGAAGCAAAATTTGATTTCATGGAAACTGGGATGGGGGGGATATAATAAGGGGGAAAGATATGTCCCAATGGTTTGGACAGCTTGCGTAGTTTAAATCCTGCAACAGACTGTCCGCCTACCTTAGTGTCCTTGAGCAGAACAGAGGAGTAGAAACAGGCATTACTGTCAGTGATGTACAGTCGACCGTGGTAGGGCACTTCCTTTTGTAGGGCACAGATGTATGCTGGGAAAAGAAGGGTGTAAATTTAATCAACTTTGATATTGGGTTAAGTCACTCAAGAAGTTGTTGTTGGTCATGTTTACCTACCATGTATCAAATCTTCGCTTTCCGGAATGTCTGGAAACAACTTGTGGAATGTTGCATTGTGTTTTATGAAACTCTACAAGATAGAAGAAACAGTTTGCAGTCAGAATTTGTATTTTTTTTGGGTCGGAGGGGGCAACCACACTTTCTTTTGGCGATGTTTAGCCATGAAGACACCTATTGCCCTCTCACAGGTTTAAAATCATTAGAGAGAGGCAATGTTTACTACTCACTCTACGTTTAATGAGTTCTAAAGACTACAGTGTACAACTTTTTATTCATGTTTTTTTTTAACGTAGCGGTTAGTGTATGACAGGACCTAACATGAATGAATTATGCAAGAAATGTTTTCCGGTTCATTTAATGTCGCTGATCACGGAGTGGACTATAGGCCTTAGCTTGCTGATTTTCTGCTGCATTCCAAGTGCGACTGTTGTATTTGCACATGCCTCCCAACGAGAGAAAGGCGTAGTTCCTCTCCAAATGACAAGGTCATACTTCAAAGGGTAAAGGTGGACTTACGCTTTGTGCGCCGCTGGCCCGATTCCTGTCGAAGCTTCTGCAGTCAACGTCGAAGGTCTGCGACCTAAGTATACATGGCACACTTAGTTTTGTATAAACCAAACGTTGCCAGATTCAAATCCGGTTGAGTTCTTCTGTCAATGTTGTTTCAACATGAAATTGCACAACTCTGACATGTTTACTCAATTGAGGCTTTCATGTAGCTTTCAAAATGTGGTCATTTCAACTGAAGATGAACTGAATTACACCGATGACATGGTGTTCACATGACTGTATAGCCAGCCTCATTGTGCGTCCCCGACATCATGAGGGCATTTCACACACATTAAAATCACGTGAGCCCGAACAGCGCAATCACGTGTGTTATGACTTGGCTCAACAGCTTCAAGTCTTGTGATACAGATTCAAATCGTTGTGACGCCACATCACGCCAAGCGCGTCGCAGTGTCCCTATGATTGAACCCATTCTACTCAAAAAATAATAATAATAATAAATTTAAAAAAAAAACGGATTGGCGATCGCTCCAATGGAAATTATTTCGGAGGGGATCTTACCTGATGGACAACTGTCTGGTGAGGGTTTTGCGTTGCTCCTCGATCTGCAGCTGAGCGGCCTCCAGACTCAACGTCTTCCTGGCCTCCACTTTTTTGACCCCATCTTTACTTAAAGTGCTTCGGCTCTTCTTCACTTTGGTTGGCACTCCACCACCACTGCTCTCTACTGGGTAGCTGCTGGATATCGGAGAAAAAAAAAAAATTGTCCCATAAGAATCCGGTTTATGTGCACGCATAGGATGGCACCAACATATAATTTTGCATTAGAAATAAGTCACTTTGTTACAGCAACCATTTGGATGTACAATCTCGAGCGGTCTGAAGTATTATTGCACAACCTTTGTTGTTACTTTCCTCTTCCGAGACGTCATTTTTGTTGCAACATCAAGTTAGCAGGCGGTTGATTGAGAAAGGTGAAGCGTAAAAGGCTGGCAATATTTAATCTGCGGAAATTGACTGCGGAAATGTGGATTATAACAGCACAGTTTTTCACAGCTCCATTAAGGACTTGGAAACAACAGGTGAGAACAGCTTGAGGTCAGGAGATCATAAAGCCCACTGAAGCTCTCAAAATCCGGCAATTAAGTGTAATTTATGAACCTGTTATTCTCTAGACTGAGAGCCTATCCTTAAAACAGAAAACCATCACTGTTTAGAATTCAAGTTGACACAAACATGTCCTGATTTGAAGTAGCCTTGAGTGGGAGGAAAAAAAAAAAACAACTGTGATAACTGACTGACAGAGTTTAAGGCTAAAATATGGTCCCGATTACAACTGACAAAGATGGTACACAATCTAAAGGAAAAGAGGAAAAAAATCTAATCAAATGATTCGCCTTACCTGGAAAATTTAAACCTTTTTGATGAACGGAAACTCATATACCTACTAACCGTTGGCATTTCCTTTTCTAAGAAAAAACAAAAACCTAAAAATCGGTATTAAAATATTTCTGGCTTTATGCCGTGACTACAAAATAGAAAAATAAGATTTACAATCCATCTGTTGATCGTCCAATCGGGTGAAAAACAGTCTTAATGGTGCTATGTTTTGTATGAATGCCCTGAAAGGGGAAGCCACGACCGTATGTGCTTGTGGTGGTGGTGTGACACTTCGTAAGAGGGTGACGTCAAACCTGGCTACGCCCCCTGAAGCCAAACAAGCATGAAGGCAAGCAGCAAAGCACACATACCAAAGCACAAACAAAGTGCACTTATACAGATGCACACAGACGCAGTGCTATGCTCAGAAAATACTTTAAAATATTCCACCGACAGATCCTGCCCAAAAAAGAGAAAGGGAGACAATTCTTCTGCTTCTTAAAAGCAAAAGCAAAGCAGATCCAAAATAAGCTGCTCAAAACTGGCCAGTCAGGCCTTATCTAGGAGTGGTGTTACATGATCATATTACAAACGTTTTGGTGACATCCTTTTGAGTAAGGCGAGAAAAGGTGTCAGCACACAATTTAATCATGATGCGATTAAAAAACAAATCTGCATTCTTCACCAGAGGGGAGCCCAATTGGCGCCTTCATCGTATTCGTTTCCCGCTTCATCCCCTTAGACTACCGCAATAAAGTTAAGGCGGTAAAGGGAAGACGTGCAACGCAGCCTCAGGCGGAGGCACACCATGTCATTATGCACGCCTAGATTAACTATGCAAGTAAAAACGGGGAGTAGTAAGCCAATTCGAGTGCGAACTTGTAGGCATGTCTACTAGAGATGTTGCAACAGCTCTTGAGCCTCCAATGTTGTGATGAGCAATCAAATATTATCCACACATTTGTTTCTTTCTCCTCTACTCCTTGACATGAGGTTAAACTGACGTGGCCAGTGGAGGCAGTATTCAAAGGATATCATCACGAGTTTGTAAAAAGGGGAGGCTAGAACCCTCCAAAAGGGAGTTTCTTGAACACCGCCCCCCCCCCACCCGCCACACCATGACACACACGCAGAGTATTTGGTTTGCAGTTTACAGGTTTTTCTTGGTTACATTAAGACCGTCTCAAAATATGCAAGGGTGGAAGGTTCCCCCCGTAGACTGCGCAAAGGGACAGGAAGCCAACAAGAGTCCATTTGCATGACAAGAAACTCATAAACTTTGGGTTTCGACTGACCGGAAAAAAATGCACACCTTTGACCCACTTACCACACTGAGCACCGACCACACTACAAAAATGGTCCAACTTGACACATCCTAGAGTTTTACTTAGTCTCCGACAAAGTAAAAAATGAAGGCGGTTTGTCAAACCCAGATAAAAGAGACAGCAAAAGATTTTTATACGCACGCGTGCTCAAGTTTTATTTGAGGATAACTACATTTTACTTATTACAATTGATCTGTTGAGCTCACTGGAATACTGCTAAAACATAAAAAGGGACATATTTTTGAAGCTTGAACAACCACAACCCGAGCCTGACTTACTGATTAAAGACAAGTCGTCAGCCATAGTTTCAAATAGATGACTGAGCCACCACATCAACATCTACACAAATATGAATTAGTGAAAAGAGTGACTCGGAGATTTTCTAGTCTTACCTTGCCAAAACAACAGCAGAACGGTTCTCCGCGATGCACCTCTGTTGGTTTATCGCTTCCCTTCTATCCATGTTGCTGTCATTCGCAAACTGGAAAGTTTTTAACCTACACTAGGGAGACCTTTTTCACTTGGACACACTGACTGACTGACTAAGGCGATGGGAGTAAAGGTCGATTTTTTATAGCAACACTTGAAAGCACCCAAGAACAAAGACAAGAGGCTGAAATGCAAAGTAGAGCATGGAGGGTGTGGGGGGGCAGTTGGGATACAGACCGAACTTCCTCAATAACCATTGTCTTTTCTAGTGGTCTGAGCCCATGTTGTTATGGAAATGATTGTAGCAGTAGGTGGTAAATGATGGGGGGTAAGAAGCCTATTGGTGGGTCATTTACCTTTTAAATGGGTCCTCCATTCACCACACCTAGCAAGCAAGAATTTGATTCAAATGCACTAAGCGCAATGGACATGCTAATAGAGCCAAGCTCAGTCTCTATACAGGACAGAAAGCAGACCATATCCTGTTTGTTTGATTGGGGTGGGGACTTTGAAAATAAAGTTAAAAAACTAAACGATAAGAGTGGAGCGTACCAATCACAAGGAACATCGCTTTCCTGACAAAGACATTGATCACCACAGAAAGTGAATTTTCAGTTTTTCACTTCACACAACCAGGTTCAAATTGATTGGTCAGAAAAAATATATATATATTTGTCATTTTTTAACTTTCTTTTGATGGTGGCGCGGACACCCGCAGCTCCTCCTCTTGTTTTATGTTGTATCCGATCCAATATCGCATATCCTCAACATCACAGATGACTTTTGGCCAAGGAGGCATGGTATTGATTGCCAGACAAGTACAGCGGCAAAAAAAGAAAACCAACCTACTACAGAGCAGAGCAAAGCAAATTGTGATTTACATTTCCAGAAGCTCCTCAAATCAACTTTCATTTTGTTGGCTTGGTGTCACAATTATTATTCAGGTGCCAGGGCAAAAGCTTAAAAAAAACCCACTATACAGGCATGAACAGGCAGCAGCTTGCAGTCAAACGGTAAGATGCATTTCATTTATCACACATGAAGGGATTTAAGAATGAGGTCAACAACTGCAATTTTGTTTCTCAGAAGATTGATTCCAGTCAGAAAAAAAATCATCATCATAATTGCCTTAATTTGCCAACATGACCACAAGCCTATGACTACACATTTTGTCATCTCCATAGAACTCCTCCACAAAAACTACCGGTACTTGCTATGAAGCCCATTCCATTGTGTGAGACTGCCATCTTCTGGAGGGAAATGGAGTGTTGCCTTCCTTCAAACTTCCAAAGTTAAAAAAAAAAAAAGTACCATTGTCGCTGATGCCCAGAACTAAGTAATGAAATATGTTAGGACATCAGCCATGGAACATGTTTGCCATCAAATTCAAGTGTTGTTGCATATGCTGTAGCTTTTAGCGCCAACATTTAAAATGTGACATTTATTTTTTAACTGCTTCACATTTTGTTCTGTTGCACTTTGAACATTGGTTAAGTGGATCTAATACATATATGTGGAATTTAAGGTCTACTTGGATGGTAAATTACATAGAGTTTCTCAAAGTTGTCAACACCCAAATAAAACCGCAAAAGAGAAAAGTAGAGCAATGGCCGTAAAGCATCCACTTTTGGTTTCAACTCTGTGATTACTCTGCTTCCATTTATAACAAAACTATGAAAATTAAAGACAGCTAGAAAATATGTCTCTGGGTTGCAGTGACGGGATCAATGCTGAATTTATAGGCGTCTGGTGCAAGTGCACAATTTGGGCATTTGTACCTTCACATCATTTGAAGTGTTGCATCAATGTAAACGTGGCAATATTTTACGTCCTTTGAAATGTACATATACATGCAATATGAAATGCATTTGAGATGAAATCAGGAATGGGCACTTGTGCTTACAGTGTAGCCAGCCGAAGGATTTGAGCTTCAACAGAACAGACAGGAAGGGCAGGGAAGAGAACTACTTGTTAGGGTAAAATAAAATGTAGTTAATGGCAGGCCTGCCAGGCCTACATCTGTAAAAAGCAGAGTGTGTATGTGTGTGCGTCTGTGTGCATGCATTACTGAATGTGTGTTGGTGAGAAAGTCATGTGGCCCTGTGCATAGAGCAGTTCAAATCACTTCCTGTATGTGGACAGGCAATGCAGACAGAGGTGATTTTAAAGGGTATGGTGATGAAAGGGGAAAAATATATCTACAATTAACACCCACCTACTGCATCATGGTGCTGGTCTACTTTTCTTTTAAATGCTGCGGGTCTAGAAACACAAAACCTGTCTACAAGTGGATGTACACCCAATACATACAGTACATGAAACTGTATATTTGCGTACAAATAATGGATAAAAAGTCCTGTTTTAACTAGGTTGTTGCTTAGTTCTTTTTTCCATTCCAACCAGGATGCATTTGGCAATTTTTTCATGGACACCTTACAAATGGCATTTAAGAATGTGAGGAACTAAATACGATATCATTCTGCAAGACACTGTAGTGTACTGACAGACCATCTTAACTTAACTCTGCATGAGCCAAGGAGTGGTCATTAGCACTGCCATGACAAGAGGCAACACATGACTTCAGCTGGGTTGTGGGGACCCTCCCCAACATTCTTGCTTATATGATATAAACGTCTTCACATCCAACAAGTTTGTGTTAGTTTTTCTGCACTTGTTTTTGGAAGCCACAATGACATTGAATTGCCCATTTTATTATTACAAGCCAGTCAAACTGTCTCACTTGGCATGTTATTGTTGAGGATCACCGTCCATATGCACTTATTTAAACATTGTGTGAGTGCATGACTGAATTGGGTTGTCTACATATGTTTCAGTCTTCTGGTCTGCATAGTTTAAGAGGGACAACTTGTGCATTTGGCAAACTGACCCACATGGTGAAATGGATGAAGTCATATTTACTTAGCATGAGTGATGGCACAGCCGAGCCAGAATGGTCCTCACTTGCTGAAACAGTCCACATTCATTTAGGTTCACACATCAATACAGTACATTAATTTCCTTTAAACCTGACGAAAGTGTCATTTGACAATTTGCATGTATTTTACCATCGTCAATCATATAGTCGTTCAGTGGTTAAAACTGCAGTTTTGCCAGGGCTAATGACGAATGAGGGGTTGTGCACACACAAAATATGCAGGAATAATCTCGTACAGGGTTGCATGGGAAATAAGCGAATGTGAAACAAGTCGAAAAGGTCGCAGCATCTGCAGACCAAGGAGTGGCTAACTCGTTAGCACAGCAGTAGCATTCGTATCTAGATCTCATGCACGTTTCAAATATATGCCAATTCAAACAATCAATTCCTATGCTGTTCCGTGGTAGGAATAGTCTTACTTGGAAACAAGAACATTTGCTAGCATCAATGAAACGACAATGGTTAGCATCCTCTCAATGGGTGATGCTCAGCAGCAGCTAGCATTCATTCCGCTTACCTTTCTTTCATGAAGTATTTGATTCTGACAATGGCCTTCTCGTCGATCTTCCGGAGGAAGGTTTTCAACTGCTCTCTCTTGTTTTCAAGCATTCTAACCCTCTGTCAGTGGTGGTCAGTCAGTTCGTGTTGAGACGAAGTGCCACGCCACACCAAGCTTCACAGTTCCTGTTTGGTTCCGCCTTTACCCACTCGTTTCAACCACGGCTGATTAGGATAATGCCCTTATATCGTACCAATCCTGTGGACCAATGAGCAACGAGAAAGGCTGCTGAAAAGCGGTCATGTCAGACAGCTTGTCCAATCAAAAGGAGGTAGCGGGGTTGGACAGACTGCCCATTACCTAATATGGGGAATGGGCGTCCTTATTCGTCGACATCTGGAACTCGCTGTATTATTTTGGAAAAGTCCTGGACCCTTTAATCAATCATTTATTCCAGGCGTTAACCTGTCACGTGTATACAACAACGCGTTCAGCGCCTATTCGATACAAAAGTAGTTTTAACTGAATTTGGTCAAAGAATATTCTACAAAATAGTTAAGCCTGATCCAAGTGACCAAAAGGCAATGTTTTATGTGCAAAGGTGACAGATATAGCACCGGACAGCGGTCAGGCCAATGACCGAACTATTCATCCAAAAAGTGTATTTATCCCAATTACATAATGAAAAAAAACCCCTATTCATTGGCAACATTGGGGTTTTTTTGGATCATACATTATAATTTAAGAAATTATTAATAGTGAAATCAATAATATTGGCTACAAAGTGTAGATGCTTTGCTGCAACAGGAAGTGCATGTTTATCTAATAATTCTGATCACAAAATTAGAACTAGAAATGAAATGAATAATTTCCTAATTCATGTGAAGTGCAGCTTGCAGTGGACTGCTGCCATGCTTCTTCAATCGGGATAATTTTAAAATGTTCTCTTTTTTGTCCACTTGGGAGGCTGAGTTTTCATTTGCTTTCCATACCATCACTCTTTTTTGAAAACAAGTGTTTTTCTAGATCACAAAAGAATCCTTAGCTGCAACTGAACTAGAAGCCATCTAGCCTTAAAGGTATACTGTGAAGTCATTTCTAGAAAATCCCAAATGAAATATTTTCATGTCACAAGTAAAATACTGAAACAAAAACAAAATGCTTTAAGTGAGCTCAAGTCAAGTCAAGTCAAGTCAACTTTAATGTCAAATGTGCTCAATGTGCAACATACAGTACAGATGAAATTGCTTTTCTTTCAACCACATGAGAGAGAGGAGCCGCCGCTTTACCAGTGCATCAAAGACGTCATGCTGAAAATGTGCACACGTCTGCTACAAGCTAAGTTTGAAAGCAAACAAGAAGCTGTAGCGTCCATTGACGAAAATATGTACTGTAAATCCACTTCAATTCCCAGCAGAGACTCCCAGCTCCACATACGCATCTGCGCTCTGCGCTGACTCTCCTTTCTTCTCATCCTCGGCTCCACAAGCCATCCATCCATCCAGCCGCAGGCTGTCCAACAGCACCGACATTTCCGCTGAACAAAATGGGGCTGTGAAAAATGCTGCCCAATTCAGGAGCAGAAAACACAAGCGTCCCGGAGCTCTCCAGTACCGGCAATCAATGGGCGCCGACATTCCTCCCAATCAAAATCATTGCTGGTACACGTGTGCTGCCGAGAAGGCGCAACCACCAAGCAGATATCCTGACGAGCGACAAACCCGTAAGTGTCTCATCACTTTCAGATAACAATAGCAGAGCTCACGATGGGAAGTGTACAAAGCCAGTCAGAAATCAATTCGGGTAGTGATGTTTCAAACTCATCTGACGGGATCCAGGTGTTTGAAAAGTTGGAGGAAGAGATGGTTGATGGCAAGATGTATGCTGGACCATAATGAATAAGTCAGATGTTTAGGATGCAGAAAATGTTGTGCCTGTGAACGGCCAGACATGGAGGGAAGACGAGACCCATTGGTATTGGAAGAACGGTAAAACCTTTTGGCTACCGAGCATTATTGTTTGCAACTCGATGCTGTGCCGTGCAGTAAATTGCGCATGATCGGATTACCACCTTGGTGCATGTATTCCCGCTAGCACAAGTCATAGTGGTTGCGTTGTTGGCCACTCCACACTTTATATCAGCAGTATGTATTCTTAGTTGAAGCCATTACAGAGGATTACATCCATGTACGGATATAGTACTTTGATTCGAATGTTTTCACAAGCAATAGCCAGAGTTATTCATTGATTAGCACACTTACCTTTTTTGCAAATCTGGTTGCAAAAACAGATCTTGTAAGTGCTTGTAACAAAGAATGCTGGTCGACACTGGGGTGACACTGGGCTTTTGCGAGAACGTATTTCTGGTCCATTTACGTGCACTATTTTTTTTTCTTTTGGCCACGCAAACAACTGTTTGCCTGAATGTGAACAGTGCATGCCCACATAGCACTGAGGCATTTTGCCGAATAACTTGATAGCAATGGCGGAGAGAAGTTAACGGGACAATTGACAATGCATTACAATGAGTGACTGGCAACTTGTAAATTATGTCACTTGCCGGAAATCGCTGAACAAAAGCATTTTTATTGTTGAGCGTGTTGCTGTTGGTCTAACTATGAACCTAGGTGCGCTGTGTTAAAAAAACAAAAAACAAAAAAAACCTAAGTATACCTGATATAGTTTTAACCCTTAGTATTATTCAAAAGATAGTTGGCCAAGTTTACTTCACACCTGACCTTTAAGGTAATGCACGAGTAAATGAAAGACTCCACAGGTGCAGCACAAACATGTAAGCGGGGAATTAATTGGAACAGACTGGCTACTTGTGAACTTTTAAACGATTGCGGTCTGGTGACGGGTATGGCAAGGTGCATTACTGGTTGCCAGCCAATTGCAGGACACATACCGTATAGACAAGTAACCATTCTCAGCTAAGGACAATCAATACGGTAGTCTTTAGGTAGCTTTTGTGCATGTTTTTGAACTATGAGAGGAAGCCATCATACTGTACTACCCACACAAACACAGGGAGATTTTGAAGCTAATTTTTACCAGTGTTAATCATAAACTATTGCTCACCTTGTAAATGCAAGGGCATAAATCCACCTTTATTTATCAGTAATACAATACAAATTCAAAAGACCAATATTTTAATACATCTCCATTCAAATTTTTTTATTTATTTTTTGACTGGTTCAAGCTTGCATGGAGACAACTGGATTGTTCATGTTCCAATGCATTCATAACTTTTAAATCAAAACAGACTTTCCTATTCAAATCAATTTTCATGATGAGCCGAATGTATTGTGTTGCAAAAATGCTGATAATAAACAATAAAATGTAGAAGCTGATGCACTGTTTTATTGTTATCTGACCTGTTTCGGGGTTGAACTTTAGTAAACCTTTAGTTCACCGATAGAGTAAATCCTTGAGCAAGATTTTATATTTCTGGCTGACCTTAACACTAGAACACCTTAAATACCTTTCACACCAAAATTACCAAGGACATTTTGTTGCTAGTACATTAGTGGCCCATTGACACAGAAGCTTAACATTTATGTAAGTTACACTGCATGACAAAGCAGAGATAACTGCACTCAATCTACAATGTTGCTGGCACAGAAAAAATACCTAACACATCTAAAACCAATTTAGAAATAAGGCTCATATTTTAGAGTGAATATGTTTTTGGAAACAATCAAATTGGATTGTATTACACAGTTTTTGGTTTCCGTGATAGATATAAGGGTGGTTAGGGCAACAACCTCACAGTGCAGAGGTGCAGGGTTCGATTCCAGTTCCGGCCTTCCTCTGTGGAGTTGGCATGTTCTCCTCGTGCCTGCGTGGGTTTTCTCCGAGGTTTCCGTTTTCCTCCCACATTCCAAAAACATGTGTGGCAGGTTAATGGAACATTATAAGGTGTGAGTCTGAGCACAGGTGGTTCTTCGTCTCTGTGTGCCCTGCAATTGGCTGGCAACGAGTTCAGGGGGTCCCCCGCCTACTTCCTGAAGACAGCTGGGGCAGGCTCCAGCACCCCCCGTGATTCTTGTGAAGATGAGCGAATACGAGAATGGATGAATGGATGGATGATAACGATAACGAAATGTCTAATTTCATCCATCCGTCCATTTTCAACACTGCATATCCTGAATAGGGTCGCGAGGAGATGCTGCAGCCTATCCCTGCTGAATTCAGGCAGAAGGCAGACTACCGCCTGAACTGGTCAGCAGTCAGTCGCAGGGTAGAGACAGACAACTATCCACACCCCCACGGCGTCACAGAGTGGGAACCGATCCCACGGTGCCAGCACACAAGTCAGGGGAGTACACCACTACACCATCAGTGACTTGGGTAATGTTAATGTAATAAAACGTATGACACAGTGAAATGCAGGAATAAACAACAAAAAGTTATTTTGTTGACATGTTTATTGTGCCATACAAACATATATAAATTCTGCAACTTAATGCTTTTCCCATGATGAGTCACCACAGGGAAACACTTGGATGCTTTTGTTTTGGACCGGTCGTGGCTGGATGCTCGGGTACTTGTTTGGAATCAAACCTGTGCCATCAACATAGAAAGCAACAGCATGCACTCCTACACGACCAGTGTACAAATTTATATAAATACATGTATTTCTCACGCCATGGTCATATCATGCCAAAACCTGGGGATATTTTGGTGTCAACTTTTTCATTCCCGACCATGATTTTCTTTTTACTGTGCACACCTCTAACTTAAGTAAATACAGCACATCCAAATGAGGAAACAATACATCACAGGGAAGTGACAGTGATGCAATTCGTGAGTTTCAAAACAGATGTTTAAAGAGCACAATTGACTGTGTTCAGTGACGCATGAATCAACATTTGAGAAACAAGATGATGAAAGTAAATTAACATAATATTGCTCCAGCATTTTTCTCGTCTTTATTATTATCATTATTATTATTGTTGTTGTTGTTTAAAAAAATAAAGACAAGTTATTGTGATTCAATTGATTTATGTATAATCCTTAAAACATATGTATGTTGTTTGCCCTAATTTTGGGTGGAAATTCCTGGGTTTGTATTCTGCGTCTCTTGCACGTACAGTGGAACCTCAAGTGACACTTAATTGGTTCAGTGACACCGTTTGTCACCCGAAATGTTCAGAAATAAAGATAAATTAATGGCAAAGCAGTTGAACGTTCCAGTCCCAAAATAAGTTAGACTTATCTTTTTTTAACCAGTGCGGTTACAAATTAATGTAAGATAGAAATAAGTAAAAAACACATCATTGTCAAGAAATGGAACACTTTAAAAATATGAAAACTATTTTATTTCCCATTAACTTAAAGGGGAGGGGCTACAGCTCCTCCATTGAAAACGTCTTCCTCCATAATAACATGGGTAAATTCAAATTCAAGTTTTTTTTCTGTTTGTTTTTTTTTTAATTATGTTTTTTTCTTTTCGAATGCATGGGTTGATTTTTTTCATACTGAGCCAAAGAAACGGATGTCGTATTGTCATTTCAAAGATGAATCGATCACGCTATCACCATTGAGCTCATTCTCATTTGGCAGTCTAATAGAGTAAAGAAATCAACAAAGATACAATACTGGCGCCTCGCGTGATGCACAAAGCCTGGTTACATAACGCGAGAAGAAACACAGCACAGATTCCGCTCATCTTTGACAAGCGCTTTCCAACACTCCCTTTAGCAGTTTCTCTTTTCTGAGGTGTCACTTTGCTGACTTTGTTGAGCAAAAGTACAACATGTCTGCATTTATTCATGACAGCGCAGCTGTTTCTGGTATTTGAGATTCAGTGAATGTATTGGCAGCAGAATCATTCAATTTCTAATTAATCGGTGAATCATGGTCATATTGAAGTGACAAGTAGACCACTATAATGATAACGATAGTTCATTTCAAACAGTGACTTAACGGGCCACCTAATCGGGCTGAACAAATTGAAACAATTGAAAATGCAAGCTAATATAATTTTCCTGATTAAAGAATACATACATAGTTTTTGAGTGAAAAATGGGCCATCCCAGTCAGAAAGTCCCTTGATTAAAAGAAAATAAAGTCTTTAGTCAAAATATGAAATTATCTAGCAGCCCAGTGGTTAGCACATTGACCTCACAGTGCAGAGGTCATGGGTTCGATCCTGACTCCGGCCTCCCTGTGTGGTGTTTGCATGTTTCCCCGGGCCTGCGAGTGTTTTTTCCGGGGTCTGCGGTATCCTCCCACATTCCAAAATCATGCATACCAGGCTGATTGAGCACTCCAAATTCTCCCTCGGTGTAAATGTTAGCGCGAATGGCTATTTGTCTCTGTGTTGGCTGGCAACTGGTTCAGGGTGTCCCCCGCCTACTGCCGAAGACAGCCGGGATAGGCTACACCCCCCCCCCCCCCCACACACACACACTTGTGAAAATAAAGCGGATCGGAAAACGGATGGATGGATGAAATTATCTAGTTGCAGTGTATCAGTTAATGCCTGATAAAGTGGTTGAATAGACGGTCCTGAAAACCTGGACTCACCCCCACTCACCCATTTTTAATATGCTTATATTTATTTATTTATATACGATTTGTCTTCTACTTTCTCCATTTCATAAATTTTGCTGTTGTAAATTGGGAATTTCTCCATTGTGAGACAAATAAAGTTTTTCTTATCTTATCTTAAAAGGTTATAACAACAACATTCAATTATGTGGAATTTTGTGGTAGTCATAATCTACACTGGATATTGCAGCGGTACGTACTGATTGCTATTTTAGTTGTATTTTTTTGTTCATCTCTGATATCCAGCGTTATTGAGTCTGGTTAATGTCTGTACATTGTGTCGATGGCAACAGACCAATCTGGTCCTGAATTCCACATCCTTCATTAGCTGCTGTTTTTTAGTGATGTAACTGCATTCAAAAAGGCTATGACAGATTGTTTCCTGTATAGCCAGTTAGATATTTTGGAAAACAAACACTTTATTATCGCTGAAGACAAATCATGTTTTTTTTTTTTACATTAAAGATTTAGACTCGATGTTATCAAGTAAGTCTCTGCATGAGCAAAAGTGTCATTTGCTTTGCTTCCATGACAGTCTTATCTGTTGGAAAAAGGAAGGTTTGAAAGAGATCATTATTGCTTTCAAGGCTTAAACATGCATAAAGATGGTGACCTTGGGAGTCACGGCAACACTTAGCCTGGTAAAAACAGGCCATGGCGCACATACTGCACTTTTTGTACAGGACAGCAAACGACTGTGGCTGTCAGGAGTTTCGAGAACATGTGTTCATTTTCCCAAACGGACGGTGTATTTCCGGCTCTGACATCTTGACATATGCGTTATTTTGAGTAACGATGAGATTCTCCACACGGCATTGGAATTCTAACAGTACAGCCTTGTTTGTCCATTCACTTCCAACTACAAATAAACGGACATTTAAGTGAACAGTGTTGCGTTTCCTGTGACATTCTCATGATAAGACACCATAAAATCAATTTGAAGCGGTCTTTGTCTACTAGCATCTCAGTTACAATCACGCTGGAACGACATCTTCTCAGCTGCCTGCTTGAAATGTGATTTGCGTACTTATTGGAAGTATGTTTCATAATCACATTTTTCCCCCACATCTCATCCCATTATCCCTGGGCAATCCCCCTTGAGCTGAGGAAGGACACAATTTTTCTATGTCCTGACAGAAAACAAAAATGTCAAGGGAATGTCCATGGCATCCAGAGCAGCGAGGGCATGTCTAACATGATCATCCTCCGTGAACCAAGTCTGATAAGTTACCAGCGATTGGATAAACTCAACCCAGCATTTACTTTACTCTTGACATCCAACATTGGTGGAGTTCTTTGCTCTACACAAAGTGCCTTTCTATTTTGATTTTCATGTGAGCTTATTGGTCGACAACCTATTTTATATCTCACAGCTATTTATGGCTCCGGCCTCCCTGTGTGGAGTTTGCATGTTCTCCCCGGGCCTGCCTGGGTTTTCTCCGGGTGCTCCGGTTTCCTCCCACATTCCAAAAACATGCGTGGCAGGCTGATTGAACACTCTAAATTGTCCCTAGGTGTGAGTGTGAGTGCGGATGGTTGTTCGTTTCTGTGTGCCCTGCGATTGGCTGGCAACCGATTCAGGGTGTCCCCCGCCTACTGCCCGAAGACAGCTGGGATAGGCTCCAGCACCCCCCGCGACCCTAGTGAGGATCAAGCGGTACGGAAGATGAATGGATGAGCTATTTATGGCATATTACGCGTATTTTGTCATATTTTGCTTATCCGTGGATGCATTACTGAACACACAGCTGTCAGTGACGACAAATATCACGTTGAAAACCATGCTAATACGTTGTGCCTCGCTGTACAGTCAGCGCCAGTTTGAATTATTCAATATAAATTGATTGATTGATGTGCATTGTCTGCTTGCTTTGTTGCCATGGCAACCTGCTTCGATCACAGGGAATACATACAGGGCTTTTCAACTTGTAAGTTCCAACTGGTTTCGCGATTAAAAGAAAAGCACTGTTTTATCCAGTGATATTTTCAAGAGAGACCTCAAGCATTTGTGCTGTGGCCAAAAATAATACAGGTTGGCAAAACCGTAAACAATTTTGAAGCCAGTTTTGTTTTCTGAAGTACAAGCAATTAGCACACTCAAAGATGCACTTTGCTGAATTGTCATTTCATTTATCATTTCATTTTCTAAATAGTACTATTAACTGCTGCTGTACTGTCTGTGTTTTTATGTTTAAACCTGATTCACCTTAAAGTATAGCACAAATAATACAGACAGAGCTCACAGAGCTAATAACGATGAAGGCAGGATTCTGATTACAGAAATACTAGAAATTGTTTGCCAAAAGCAAATACAACTAAAATGCAGTTTCTATCCCTTGCTGTGTCTACACATTAGTTGGAACCCTAACATCTGAAGAGATTTCTTACAGGGATCAACAATTGTGCTCATACATTGAAAATAATCATTCAGTTATGAGGTCGATTTTGATGAGTTTGATCGGTGCACAGGCAAACAGAGTCTGAGCTCAGATATTTCATAAATCCATGAACAGCAAGCATTAAAACCTTCATCATTGTTAATGATGACAAATTAATTCATTAAAATTATTATTATTATTACATCAGCCATCACAGCTATGAAGTGGGGCAAGAATATGAATGATCAAGGTGTTGGGTAGTTTTTAAGTTCCAACTTCACTGTGCAAATATTTGTGATCTCCTCCGAAGCCGAATCCACAAGACTCCGAGTACAGTACATGACTAGTGTGCCTCATTTAAAGGAAATGAGAGGAGCCGCTTTAATTGGACATGGCTGAAGTGTTCACTCCTACAGTGGCGCAGATCTCTGTATTTATATACGCAGGCTTGCGCTTGTCTTCGTACGCTGCACGCCTCATTCGATTTAAACCGGTCATGAAAAAAGAGGCCAAATAATAATATATAATAATAATTTTTATGAGTATGGTTGTAGTTTGTAGTGGTGCACTGTATACAGTATTTGTTGAATGCACCACCAGGGTGAATTGAGCATCTGTTGAAGGGCTTGTCTGCACAGGCAAAAAGGTCATTGCATCACCAAAGATTCACCCCAGCACGTCAGTCAGTGAGGCCTGCAGAGAAGGCAGGCACCTATACTCCCTAACCAAAGATATCAGTTTACCCCTTGTTCTGGGACAAGTGCTTCTAGATTGGTCTTTATTTTCCTCACTTAGTTGTATCTTTTATACCCGAAAGACATTCAATTTGCAGTCCTTGCAGGCAGTCTCATATGGCATTTTTTAACTTTTAAAATCTAAATGGATTCTATTCTCTGTGAAAGCCATCAAAGGCTCAAGTGTAATACATACAGTCGTCCTTTCAAGGGGTGTTTGGTTTCTGTATGGAAGCTCGTGTTACCGTGCTTTTTTTCATGATTAATTAATTCATCAGTGCAGTTCTCCCCAAAGCTGAGGGTGGTTGGATGGTTGGATAGCTAAAAGGGGGAAGTCAGTGTTTGTCTCTTTATGCAAGAGCATTTGCACCAGCAGAGTTCACAGAGGAGGAAGGCACGTGAACAGATGCAGAGCAGGGACGCTATGAGCCCGCAGGAGTCCATGGCCGCTGGGGCAGAGGCCATGGAGGGACACAAGGCCCAAAGCCATACTCAGGGGCGTATGGAGCCCACAGCGCCCCCGCTTCCTCCTCTTTCACCACCACCAATGGGGCCGCCGGAATACCCGCGGCCGAGGCTTATTTTCCACACGCAGCTGGCTCACGGAAGCCCCACAGGCCGAATTCATGGATTCACCAATGTCAAGGAGCTGTATGCCAAAATTGCTGACGTTTTCAACATCTCTCCCTCCGAGGTACAAAAACGGTTTCATGAACTTTACTGTGCTTTTTGATTCTATTTGATCTAGCCTTTTGGGTTTTTTTTGGGGGGGCGGGGGGGGGGGTTCTTTTAAAACACTCGTGAAGTGACTCAGTGTTGATCAATACGGATCATAACAGCACAATGGCCACATCATCTGGTTCAACTGCTCAATTCGGTGACATTCGACAGAAGCGATAAGGTGAAATAAACCAAAACAAAAAAAATCAGGCTTTGCTCAGAACCGCCTTAGTACATGAATAATAATACACACACACACATACAAACCAAGCTATACACATACACGTTTTTTTGGAACTTATTCTTCGTTTGCCCAAAAACATCCAATTACCATATTAGTCCACTCAACCAATTGTACACAAGACAAGCCCAGCTGCACTGGATGCCGGATGGTTTTTTTGTGGGAAGCAGAGCGTTGTTTTGTGTTCGATAGAAGTCCTGGATACACTCACTCACACAGTCTTTTATTCCTCTCTCTCTGACTATCTCATCCATTCACAAATCTAACAGTAGCCATGTTAGATTTGTGATTGGCAGCCAGTGAGACAAGATGGGTAAGATGGCGATGCCCGTTTCTCACAATAGTTTCGCTTATTATTTAAGGTAAAGCATTGTTTGAGGGTGTTTTTAAGCATTGGTATTGTTATTTAAGTGTCTCGGAATCATACTTTTGATTTGTACTTCATTTAATGGTTTAAATTAAGAATATATGATATAATCCCTTTTAGGGGAGCATTAATTTATTTGTGGAAATTTGCCTGTTGTGCTCCTGCTCAATTCCTATACTCCCTTGACTTTGGGATCCACTGTACTGCTTGCCTTCTCACCAACCATTCATGGAGTTATTTGTCAACAGAAGTGAGAAACAGACGATGCGGTGAGCAAAGAGACGAAAACCGAACGGCAAAGTGTGTACAGTATATCAATTCATTAAGACAAGCTTTGTTTAAAAAATGTTTAAAATGCAAATACATAACTTTACAGGAACCGCATGTCAATCGGTCTATATCGATATTCATTCAAGAGTTTGACTTTACAATTCACTGAGCATGTTGTGCAGTAAAACACCAAGAGTGCTGTCGTGATATTAGGGCTGATAGAAGGCTTTTGTTATCTGCATTTCTACTTGAAGGACATGTGGAACTGCAGATTAGAACAAGTATATTCCACAACAGCTAACCTTCACGTTCTTATCAGGAACACACTAGCCATAATTATGATGACGTGACTGTCTAGAGTTACACAAGATGCAAAACCATCATGTTTAATGCAACGGCAACAAACGCCTTTAAGAATAAAACACTGACATTTATGAAGTGAGATAAGGCTATGTTCACGAATACAGTGAACATTTATTTTATCAAGCAGTATTTTCAGGGACTCATAGATTCCACTAATGAACAAAGAAACTGCTTTTGTGCATAAATAAGAAAACCTATAAAATGCTCATGTAAAAACCTTTATGAAGAAGTCAGATGTGCAATAAGCATACTCAAGATAATAAGTCCCACAACCTTGCTCTCATGTGAATTGAAGAGCAACATGACAAAAAAGACCTTGAACTATAGCCAGGCGTCAGTATCGCATGTGAACAGTATCTAAGCGGAACCACACCAGGTCAGATAATAGCTGAATGTTATCTTCTCTTTCTCCTGTGTCTCATAAAGTAAAGTTTTTGTTTCACCGCACAATTACATATATTTTTTGCTTTTAATTGGTGTTATTTGACTTTGGGAAACTGTATTTTGTTTCTTCATGCACATGACATTTTGAACAATGAAGGTTGCAGAGTAATACATATTTAAATGAGAACTTCCGCACATTCAACTAAATATATAATACAGTATATGAATGAAGCAATTCATAAACGATTATGATTCTAGGGTTATAAATACAGTACAGAATGTAGAAAGAATGGATTCATCCCGAGTGCCTACCCTTGGCAATTGTTTGTATATGTTCCCCCCTGCTGTTCAAAATTCATAAAGCACAGCTGGAAAGTTTCTGTTAAATTACAGTATAGCACGCTGCTGCTGCAGGCCACCTATTAACAGTCGAGTACAGTTATTCACCTTATTTCACTTAATTAGAATGTGTACATTGGTTAAGACTGACATACTAGTTACTTATTTCCAAGGAGAAGTAGGGAAAACTAAATGACTTGGCCACATTTTTGTCAACCAATGACAAATTAAGAATTGTTACACACTTGAGTAAAATAATATTTTTTGCTGAAATTATATATTATATATGTAGATATGTATGTATAAATATATACAATTTATTTTTAATGATTTGAAAAGGGAAACTGTCACACTACCGATGAACTATACACAATAATATTTATTAGTTTTATGTTTTTACAATTTTGAAGGTCATGCGGCTACATTCACCTTTTCAGAAAATTTGAACATTACATAAGAAAAAACCAATACAGTATACACATTAATAGGAAGTGGCATCTAATGAGTCTGTGTTTCACTTTCGTATTGAACTTTTGAAATCAAGAAAGTGATGATCATCTATTGAGATGAGCCTGTCTTTTCTGGGTTGCAGATCCTGTTCTGCACCCTCAATTCCTATAAGGTAGACATGCAGAAGTTACTTGGAGGGCAGATTGGACTGGAGGACTTCATATTTGCTCACGTCAGAGGAGAGACGAAGGAGGTGGAAGTGACCAAGACAGAGGATGCACTGGGCCTCACCATCACAGACAATGGTGCTGGATATGCATTTATTAAGGTGAATAAGGACAGTGTGCTGCAAAGAACCTCTTTCATTTCAGCACAATGGCAACCCCTTTTTTTCTCCATATGAAACAAGCTATCTCCTTGAAATGGATGTTTTCAAAGTCGTTGGTCTTCAAAACAAAGCTAAAAGTAGAATCTTCCTCTCCTCAGAGAATAAAAGAAGGCAGCACAATAGATCGACTGAAGACGGTGTGTGTCGGTGACCACATCGAGGCCATCAATGACCAGAGCATTGTTGGATGTCGACATTACGAAGTGGCCAAAATGCTGAAAGAGCAACCGAGAGGCATTCCCTTCACGCTACGCCTGGTGGGACCCAAGAGGGCCTTTGGTGAGAAACGCTTTTCACACTGTTACTGTATGCGCATTGATATTGAACACATCGAAGGGCAGAAATTACAGTTACAATTACAGTGCAATTACAATACAAGAATAAAGTCAACAAAAAAAATTTTCAAAATTCCTTGCCAACTAGGTGTCTGTTTCCCTTTCCCTGTCCCATAAATGTTTTCATCAAATGGCCCAAGAGCCTGATTTATTGTACTTCATCACAACACATTGGAAAGGAAATTTTGGAAAGGAAATTAAGGAGTACCGGTAAGTTGTTGTGAGTGAATAAAGCTGAAGTGGCTGGAGCCTTTCTGTTGTAGACCTTTTGTGTCAGATGGGAAACGAAATGGAGAGTCCATTAACTGACTTCCTCGTAACAGTTAAAGTGATGTCAGTGCGAGAACAATGTAACCGATGAAGGGCCACTTCGGTTGCGTTGACATCATGCATACAGACTTAATAGTGTGTCTGTTTTTGTCCTTATCACCAAGTAACAGACAAACATTATTGAACTGGACATTTGAACTCATTTATGATTTGGTCAAGGGCTGGACTAAACTACTGCACAATGAAATTACTGGAAGTCTGAGGCGCACACTTTTCCCTATTTCCATAAACCTATGGTTACACAAGAAAAAATAGTTATTATTATTATTATTGTTAATAATAATAATTAACAATAATTATTATTATTGTTAATAATAATAATAATAATAATAATAATAATAATAATAATGTCATGAGAATTAGTGAACCTTCCTGGACAGGAGGAAAATTGTTGACAAATTGAAGAGATGGATAGTATGAATGTCAACAAAAGACCCCAGAAAAATCTCCAAAGCTATTAAACGTGAACTCCAAGGTATATCAGTGTCAGATCACACCATCTGTCATTGTTTGAGCCAAAGTGGACTTGGTGGGAGACGGCCATGGAGGAAACCACTGATGAAAACAAATCAATTTTTAAAAATGCATGTATACAAGCCACCGAGCTTAAAGCAGAATGTCCTATAGACAGACGAGACACAACTTGGAACTTTTTAGCAAGGCACAGCAGCTCTAATTTCACAGATGCAACAGTGAAGTTAACAAAGATAAAGAACATTGTTGCTGCTATGAAACATAGAAGGGGCTGCTTAGCTGCATCTGTCACAGGCCGGTTTGAGTATGTGCATGTATCATGAAATATCAAGAATATCAAAGTATTTTAGAGAGAAATTTGCTGCAGAGTGTAGTGTCAGAAAGCATGATCTCTGATGCGGGTCATTGGACTTGCAAAGGGATAGTGACCCAAAGCACACAGCTAAAAATGAGAATGACTAAGAGGAAAACATTAGACTTCTCTGAAGTGGCCTTCCATGTTTTCTGATTTCAATCCTATTGAATAAAGTGACAAAAATCATTTAGTTGCAGTAATTGCCTTGAAAAGGTTATGAAACAAGATATTAAGTTTAGGGTACCACCATTTGTTGTCCAGGCCTGTTTTTTGAGTTTGATTTTGAAGATGATTCTGTTCGACCACAACTCTAAACCAATATGAGATTTTCAGCGGTTAAATTTCCTAATTGTATTTCTTATTATTATTATTGTTATTACTATCCTCCATTTATATGTTTTATCCACATGTGTAGAACTGGAGCGCCCTAATCACGAACCATCCTTCAGGACATACGATAACAAATATTGTGAATCAGGCATCCGTGAACTCTGACCGCATAATGTCCTTGTTGAATAAATGGGAAATATTCCCACTGATGATACCTACATGTCTGAAAAGAGGTTGAAGTGAGTTGGAAGAGGGTTTTTCCTTTTACTGTATCTGTAAAGTGCACGCAGATGTCACAGTTGCAAGGCCGGAAAATATGTAGACATCTCGATGCGAAACCCCCTCGATCATCATATCTAAACTAATAATGACCTTCTGGCAGAGAATGGGATATACAACTTCATATTAATTGACATAGTTTATAATGGTAATGTTGACACAGGCATTATCGTTCACACTGTTTTGTGGATTACATTACTGGCAAACACAGATAAACAACAATTCTACAGAAGTCTCACATACCGCACATAGGTAACAGGATTTTTCCAAATAACGCAATGCAGAATTTCTACTCTCTGGGGAGTTTGGACTATTTATCTATGGGCAACAATAACACTGACACCCTCACAGTCAATTGAATATGCCCAATAAGTTTTTGGATGGGGAACTACAGCACTGCACTTGGTTGGAAGTGATGCATACTCTCCTAGGAGGAAACATTTTCTAGATTTTTAGCTCCATACACATGACAGTGGTCCAAAACATCTGTTAACATAATAACCATTGTTTGTGCGCGTGCGTGTGTGTGTGTGTGTGTGTGTGTGTGTGTGTGTGTGTTTAGACATGATCGGAATGAGGACCAAAGCACCGAAGTCTCATGAAGGCAAAATCGTCAATGGAAGGGAAACTCTGCGCCTCCGTTCCAGAGGTTCTGCAACTGTTCAGGAAGTGGTGAGTTTGCGGGATAATGGATAAGTGTTGAGCAACACATGCAAATGCACACTTCCTGGACATTTCAATCACTTCAAATGCAACTGTTAAATACCAGGACATTTCCTCCCAGCAGAATGAGATTGAAGAACAGGCCACCATGAAAGTGGATGACCTGCTCGAAAGCTACATGGGCATTCGAGATTTAGAGCTCGGTAAGACAACCATTCTTGTGTGTGTGTGTATATATATATATATATATATATATATATGTATATTTTTCTGTACACCATGACAATGTTTAGGGCACATATATTGTCTCATGCTATCCAAAACGCATATCTATCAAAGTACAATTAGGGTGTATTAGCGCTACCTAGTGGTGAAGTGAAGTTGATACACTTTTCTCAACAATTGTTCTTCACGTGACCTAAAGTTGTCATAACAAACAAGAATGAGACAACATTTAAAAATATTCCAAATAGATGGGACATAATTATGACCTTTCACCTTTACTACTTTTACCACTACTTTTTCTTTTTGGCCAAAGCGGAGTTCTTGAACAAACTGATCTTAAAAGTTTATCTCCCATAATATCAACCAACCTTTTGCTGACATGAATCAAACCAAATCGAAATGTGTGTATCCCTTCATTTGTGCAGCAACCACCATTGTGGAAGCAGGCAAAGACAAGAAGAACCCTGATGACTTTGCAGAGTCTCTGGACTCAGTTCTGGGAGATTTCGCTTTTCCTGATGTGTTTTTGTTTGACGTATGGGGAGCAATTGGAGACGTAAAAAATGGGAAAATCTAGATTTGTTTGGAGACCATAGAGCAGTGCTCCCCGGCACATCTAATTATGAGAAGGCATTGTAGCCTTCTCATATCTGACAGGAATTTTTAATTCATTCATACATGTTTAATGCTTGCATGCATTTAACATTCACGCGAGAATAACTTTCTTCTACAACCATGGCAGGGATGGAAATGAGTGTATGCTTTATGTCTTGGTATCAAGTAACATTATTGTTCACCTCAGAATGAGAATCTGACTACCATGTACATTTTTAGGTCCAATAAATAATGTACAGAAAATGTATGGAATTTACTCTACAATGTACTGAAACTTAATGCTAAACAATGAATATAAAAAATAGGCATTACTTAATTATCTTATTTACAACAATAACAATAGTAAAGATTGTGGTTCGTTAAAAAAAAAATCTGTTCCAGACGAACAAATATTTTTCAAACTACCGGTAATTAACATCGCCATATCTGTTAAATAAAAACAAAAATGTTTTCCTCTTGGTCTGTGAAGATAATGACTTAAAAGCATCAGTCAGGAAATGACTGCAACAGGAAAAAACAATCTATCTTTGATCAAAATCAGGAAGTCATACATGCTACAGTGAACTTCTGTTTCATGTTCAGTCCGAGGCTCCCGAAGTATTAAGAAACCAAGAAGGGTTTTTTTTGTTTCAAACATTGATTTTAACGGTGTTTCTTCTCGATTGAGAGACACCAGGGTGCAACAAACCAAATTCTGCGATAGCCACCAACGCGGAAAGACATCCTCGGTCATGCAACATTCATGTTTACTTGCTGATTTACTGTTGCACATCAATATTTATCTGCTTGTGATGCTTTGAATATGTTTTACAGTATTAGATGAATGATCTCCATTTGAGCAGCTGACAACACATGGCTCATTCCACATATTAAATGAAGATTAAAACACGTACTATTATAGTGGTCAGAGGATGCTCTTGAGATTCTCCACCAGACTGATCCATTTTGCTCAAGTGTGCCTAATTTTGTGAAATGTACTGAATGAGCAAGACGGGGCAGTCCATTGATCTTTTATTTTGCATAGAGTTTAAAAGGCAGCAGTTCCACTCACAATTTCTCAAAACATACAAAGTTCAAACATCTTGGAAGGTAGAAATAAAAGACAGAATACCACAGATCCCAGTGGCACATTTAAGACCGTAAGCAGGACTTTGGACAAAACTCGCATGCGTAGTTTCATAGTGCTTAAATGTCTTATAATCTGCTTTTGGAAAATATGTTGGAAAATATTTATATTTATAGCAGTAATATCTTCCACTGGGTCATATTGTCATATGTTAGTTGTTATCTGAGGGTTCATGCAAATATAGTAGCCTCAGTATCCCACATTTAATAAAGATGCACCACATTTTGTTTTCCACAGGCATGTGCAGCATTACTATTTATTTATTAAATACTAATTTCAAAGTGCTCTCTTCACTAGCACAATTTGGAATTTTCTTTCCAACCAATACATATACTGTTTAACTGACAGTCGTGCATTCATGCATTCTAAAAACAGAAACTTGATCATCCCCAAATTTTTAAAATGTGAATGTTTACCTTAACAAAGCATAAAGTCCCACTTGTCCAAAGTCTAAAGGGTATAGGTTGCAGCTAACCAGAGTAGAATATTGGTCCATGTTTTCGATCAAGAGGTTGCCTGACAATTCCGCATTGGGGGCAATTGACTGACAATACTTATCACACTGGGCTACATGTAGACTAATTTATTTAGTGGTGTGTGTCTGCTTTTATTCTGACTAGGTTCCCGACTCTTACTCATTTTCGCCTCTGCGAGGCCGCTGAGGCCTGTGCCCCAAGTTGCAAATGATGTGATTGGTAAAATCAGCTTTGCTTTATAAGCATTGCTTTATATTTAATTGCGATATATTATAGTATTCTGTATTTACATTGAGTTGCCAGTGATTGTTTTGTTATGTTTCTAATGATTATTTTTGTCCATGTAAAAAGAAATGTACACATACTTTACTTTTATTGAAATGTCTGTGAATACTGTAACTGTGTAATGTGGAGACACCCTCTGCAGAAGCGATATTGGGTTGGGAAGGCCTTGTGGAATGATGGGGATGGTTATACTTGTTATTCTCGTAAAAATGGAGAAGAAACGGTTCAATGTCATTCAGGTGCAACATTTTGAAAGAGAAGAAACTTGCAAAGAACAGCTTCATTCTATTTACTATATACTATGTTGGCTTTTTGGGGAGTGAGGGATCCAACTCAATGTTGTTCATATCCTCTCAAGTTACATTTACAATATTCGCCTCTTGCTAATTATATACTGCAAATCAATAATTATGGTAATGCTAACCTTGAACTGGTTTCAAGATCAGAGGCATTACTTGAAGAAAGCCATCAGAGGCGATTTTTCATACAGGAAGGCCAGAAGGCTCTTCTGATCTAATTTGACAGTCTAATAGTTAATATGAAAGACCAGCAAACACACTGCGAGACAGAGGAAACGTTATTACAATAGAGTACCCCTAAGTTTTATTTTCATTTATAAATTGCAAAATATGTTTTTCTCTGTTTTACTAAATGTAGATTCCTTGCTGTTGCAGTATTCTTCCTGATTATAATCCATGACATTTTAAGTAATATATATTGTCCACTCCAGTTTTTTACATCATAGTGTGTGTGTTTGTGTGTGTGTGTGTGTGTGTGTGTGTGCGTGCGTGTGTGTGCGTGCATGTGTGTGTGTGTGTGTGCGTGCATGTGTGTGTGTGTGTGTGTGTGTGTGCGTGTGTGTGTGCGTGCGTGCGTGCGTGCGTGCGTGTGTGTGTGTGTGTGTGTGTGTGTGTGTGTGTGTGTGTGTGTGTCGGTGGTGGTGCAGGAGTCAAATGGGGGATCTTCAAAAGGGTGTCATTCAAAATAGGACCAGCACACACTTCAAAACAGATCATTACTATGTCCAGACTTCTTCTGGTCTCTAAACTAGAAGTCAACCATCGAAGAGGAGGAAGAACTGCTACAGTGTATGGGGTGTTACATTCAATTTTTCATTCTGTCCCATTTCATCTGAGCTAAGGTGCCTTCCATGTGAAGAAGAATGTGTTAATCTGCTAATGGTGCTCCTGAATGATTGGTTTAAGGTGGACCATTGAGACCACTGGGACCAGTCCATGCGGGGGTAGACTCTCTGTAATACCGCCCTGCGAAACAGGATATACACCCATGGGTCTAGGATCTGGTTCCAGGAGGCAAAGCGCAGCCACAGCAAAAGATATATGACCTGGAGAGGATCTCCACTCAGCACAGTTTGTGCAATAAAGACCTGGCGGAGGAGGGAGGAAACAAATGAAATTAGCATAATTGAAATTCCTTCGATGAGGTGGAAATTCAACAAAGGAAGTCACACTTGCATTAATGACACAAAATGAACAAGATCCGAGTAGGATGGGAAATGAGAGCTTGCAATGCAATTAGTGGAATTAATTAGATCTGCATTCACTGAACCTGGGCTGACAATTACAGTAAGTCACGTTAACCTTTATACTGCAGCTTTTTTTTTCCACAGTCAGTTGCAGTAGCCAATCCATAACACATGATGACCATGAGGCTAATTTAACAGTGATGTACACTGCAGTATTTACTTAAGAAACTTGTAATAGAAAATGTCAATCTAATCCTATAAACACTTCATATCATATTGTGTGTCAAACATTTTTCCATGCACAAACAGTATGCACATGCACATGCACTCCACTCCAAAACTAAAAATAAAATAAAATAACATCCTCCAGAACACCCAAAAGCCCCCCCCCCCCCCCCCCCCCCCGCGTGTGTATTTGAAAACAAATACTCTGTATTGTATTGTGCCCTGATTTAGGATTGGAGCATTTTGGTTATATGATTTGTTTTGGGACGGTGTCTATGGTGGGAATTAAAATGATGTCAGTTGCATTTTGTAAACCAAATTTGCGTTAGAGGAGTCATCAAACTGTGAACAAGTCAGATTAGCGACCTGAGATCTGGGAATAAGATGGCAAATCTGACTTTTTATGTTACATTTAAAATAAAATATGTATTAAATCGTAAAATATAACAGATGACACATTCATGGACATTCTGTTAGCAACTTATAGTGGTCCGTTAGATGATCTGAAATCCCTACTACTCGGATGGTACAGTTTACATGCTCGCTGAATGTTAAAAGGCAGCCTAATGTAACATGCCAAGAACAAATGACAGGATCCAGAAAGAAAGTACAGACAGCTGCGGCATCACAAAGAAGAGACAACGGCTAACCCAGTAGTACGCAGATAGAATGGGTTGGAGGAGAACAGTTGTGGAAATGAATGACCTCATTCAAGACGAGGTTCGGCTTGTTGGAGCGCACAGACCGATGTTAAGAGTGGTGACTGACGATTACGGTGTCAGAACCGTTTACCATTCACATTTCACTCGCCTTATTCGGGAAACGTGACACATGATGTATATCCACGGGTCAAATATCTGATTGCAGGTGGCCAAGCGTATGTACAACAAAACACTTTCATCTTTTATGGCTTCCGCAGTTGAAGAGTTCACCAGAATATAAATCTGTGCAAGGTATCACACAACCAAGGTTAGACCGGGCAACAAATATTACATTTAACGGGCCTGTAATCATCACACCCATATTGTTTGCTGTGGGTAATTTCCACAAAATGTGGAAATGTAAATCTTTATCTGCAGAATGTGACTCTGACTAGTAGTATAAAAAAAATATGACATGGTTTCGTGAAACCATTTTTGCAGTCTTGAAAAAGAAAATCATAATCATGAAGGCTCCAGAACCCCCCGCGACCCTAGTGAGGATCAAGCGGCTCGGAAGATGAATGAATGAATGAATAATCATGATGAAATTGCAAAGGCATGTTTTAACATAAACATTCTTAACTGTTATCCGGATGTAAAAATGAGTTATTGGCAAACGTAGCTTGGCTCTCGAGTGATGGATGTGTTTGGGCAGGTGAAGGAGATGAAGGCTTTTTTATCCTTCTTAACTGTCACTTAAAATGGAGAACTGCTGTTACACGGCTCTTCCAATAAAATGTCAAATAAAAATAGATACCAATCTCTAACTTTGATGACAACTCACTGATGCAAAGAGCCAAGGCAGAATGCTGCTCGCGCTTTCAAGGTACTGTAAGTCTCGTCACTTAAAGGTGTAATGTGTGCATCATCCGTTATTACTATTGTCAACTCATTGTTGGACATATTGTAGAAAATCAATTCACTGTTATTCATATAGCATCTCATCACAGCGGAAGTTTAAGTTAATACTTGTGACATATGTAGCAGGTCTAGAACCAGGCTCTTCACAATTCAAGATGCTGAATGAACCCCACCAGTAAGCACAATGTGACACAGGCAAGGGAAGGTTAATCTAAGGAAGAAACCTCAAACGAACCCGACCCTCAGTGTGGCGGCCATCTGATTTGGGTTGAAAATGAGTAATAGAGGAGAGGAACTAGCAACGTGATCACATATATCAACCCTGATTAACTTTATAATGAGTCATTGTCCTTAAATAGTGAGCATGTATCTGATTTCTGGACCAATTCTGGAAGATGGTTCCATGGATTAATTATTATAAAATTAGTGTCAACTTGAATGCATAGTGCTCTGGTCGGTTGATAAGGTACGGCAAGATGTTTAAGGTATGATGGTGCCTGACTATTTAGTGCAGGGGTGGGAAATTCTGTTCCAGGAGGGCCACTATGTTGCATGTTTTAAATGTTGCCCCCCTCGAACAAACCTGATTCAAATCATCAGGGTCGTTATCAGGGTTCTGCAGAGCTTGCTAATGAGCTGATCATTTGAATCAGTTAATTAGATTTGATTTGATTTGACTTTTTATTTGGTCTCCCATAGGAGAAACTTGTCTTGGAGGACAGGCCCCAATCAAATTGTGTTGGAGGAGGGAAACATCCAAAACATGCAGGATAGTGCCCCTTGAGGATGGGAGTTGCCCAACCCTGATTTTGTGCTTTAATCAAATCTGTTTATAGGACACCAGTGCAGTCAAGATAACACTGGAATAATGATCAATCTTTTTCAATTGGAGTCAGTATTTTGGACCAGTTGTCGTCTTTATTGGATTAGAGAGTTACAATAATTCGGACAGAGGTCAAATAAGCATATCCTACTTTTTCCAGCTTAAGCTAGCAGCAAGAGAATATGTTTTATTTCCTAATGTTAACCAAATGATACCAAATGGTATCAGTGGCTTGGACAGCCGTATGTATCACTTTGCTACTATTGTAGTTTATTGTCTTAGTCTGTTTTGAGGGTCTACTGCCATTGCAAAAGGTAAAAAACAGACAGTGATGCGTCACTGAATGTATCCTTCAACAGCACCTTCTGTGGACCTCTGGTAAATGTTTGCCAAGCATTTTCTTTCAGCTTGCATAGTTTGTTGATTTCAGTTATCACCATGGAAATCGCCCTGACTTACATTTTACAGTGGTTTTCCTTTTGAGGATGCTGTTTTTGCCTGTGCTGGACAGAAATTGTCAACTGGAGCATTAAAGTCCGGCAGAATATCTGCAGGCTTTTAGTTCAGCTCATGAGGACGTTGTATTGCTGAGGAGCTATGAAGCATGTAAAAAGGAAACACAGTAAAATATCCTTGGATGGGATGATGCCTCATTATGGCAGTCCAGATAAAAAAACATAAACAAAGAAAAAAAAAATGCCAGAAGAGGGTGCTGGATGTTTTGGATGCCTTTCCAATGTGACAGTGCTGCAACATGGCAGTTACAATGCAGAGTCATTATCACTTTATCAGTGAGTCTTTGTACAGTCTTGAGATGATCCAGAGTGGAAACCCTTCTTGAAATACAGTACACCATGGAAGTTTCCTTATCTGTTTTCTTTGAAGTCTCGTGTCCTTATATAGGCAAATGTCAAAAACTTTCATGATGTTAAACTGCAGGGACAGTTCTGAGCTTGTCATGAATCCATACGATCCTGTTTTTTAGTTTTTGTGCTTTACCTTGACAAGTGTGCCTTCTGTGTCCACATTCTCATAATTAGCGGAGAAAAGGTTGCTGACGTGTAAAGCATTGCAATATTATAAGTAATATATCCGTCCGGACAAATAGACTTACCAGCATCGGGCACCAGCAGATGGAAGCGATGGCCATGATCAGGATGAGCTGCACCATCATTTCCACTTCCTGATCACGGGGACGTTGCATCTTATCCTGCCCACAGCACACCTTGATCAGCGTCACGACACTCACGGTGTTCAACACAAAGGACACAGCGATGCATGTCAAACCGAGCATGGAGAAGAGCAGAGAAAATGTCAGGTCACTGCCCTCTGAGCTAATGTTGAAAAAACACCAGGAGCCAGGCATCTGCATGTGGTAGCTCCCGATTCCTGTCAGAGGCAACAACGCTATGCAGCCGGCAATGAACCACACCAGCAACAACATGAAGACTGTTCGCCTCTTGGGCAGGGTGGTGCTGCGTGTAAATGGACGGGTGATGCCAATGAAGCGCTCCAACGCCATTGCGGCACCAAGCAGCAACGGGCACAGTCCGTAGAAGACCATGGACATGCCCATGAAGTTGCAGAAATGGCAGTGTGGGTCTAAATTGCGCCAGTTGAAGTGTGTCACGTGAAAAGAGACCACAATGCTGCCTGTGACCAGCAGACCCATGAAGTCAGTGACCACGAGGCCGCCCAGGAAAATGAGGAAGGACGAACGTGAGCTGCTGTGAGTCCGCTGGAATGACTTGATAAGAACCACAAAGGCGATGAGATTGGAGGTGATACCGAGCACGCTGAAGATGGAAGAGAAGTAGGCTGAGGCGATGGTGGGCACAAACTTGAACGGAGGACTGTTAATGGTGTAGCAGATTGGGGTGTCGTTGGAGGGTGGTTGGGCAGAAGTGTTCATGGTGTCCAGATGAGGTGGGTCGAATGTTGAAGAACAATATCACAATGAAGAATATGGCTCTTCAACCTGAAAGAAAAAAACAAAATTCATCATCCATTTCGTGTATGCATATAGAGTAATAGTTCCCTGTGACCATTGTGAGGGTAAGTGGATCAGAAAATGGATGGATGGATGGTTATAATAGTTCATCAGGATCATAGTTCACGCTTACACGTACACTCCATTTTACTCAGTGCAATTTGTTAAAATTATTATTTTTACCGCCATTTGTAGCAGAGTATTTTTTGCATCGATCTTTCATTATTCATGTTTCATACATTAATGTGTGTACAGTCGGCAGTGCAAGTAACATCAATCATTGCCACTGAATTAATGCAATAAATAATTTAGGCATTACAGAATATTAATAATGTTTGCTCCCAGTTGTCAAATGTGATGTACCGTCCTAAATGGAAGTGAACAGTGTCAAATGTGCATTTCAGGAATGTTCATAATTATAAAATGATGTGTTCAAATTGTTTTTAATCATTTTAGTGGACAACAAGCCTATTCATTTTGCAAGTAACTATGATGCATGGCATTTCGCGATACACAATTCTCTTCATTACAAATGTTTGACAACATTTTGGAGATGTTATTCTTAAATAAAATTGCTACTTCTGAGAGTATATTCATAAATATCTTTCTCTCGACATATATATATATATATATATCCACTGTATATATGCATATGTGTGTGTGTGTGTGTGTGTGTGCGTGTGTGTGTGTGTGTGATTGTAGTGCTATCATAGTGTAGTTAACACAAACACACCAAATAAAAGTTTAATTGCTTAAATAATCAGCTGGACACTAAAATGACATAAAGGAACCTGTCTTGGACTGATCGTGAGAAGGTAAGCCTGCTTGCAGGAAAAGGTCCTGATATTTACATTGTGGTGGTCAGTCAGCAACCTTGCACTTTGTACGATTAAAATAAATGTGATCATTTTGGACTTCAGGAGGCAGCTAGATGAACCAAAGATGCAAAAAAGGTAACATAATGCCTACTCCACCTGAGGGTGCTCAGGAGGCACAAGTATGGAAGAAATGCTGCTGACTTCTCAACACTCCTTTCAGAAGGTCAAAATCGACTGCCTCGGCAGAGCAAGAAACATCATGGACAGCTCGCGTCCTGGTTCCCACCTTTTTGACTTGTTGCCCTCTCACTGTTGAGCTGGGGCTGAGCAAACCAGTTAACATCCATATTCTCACTCAATGCTAACATACAGCAAACATAACAACTCATCCTGAGCTTTTCTGTGTAACGTGTAATGTGTACGAAACCAAATTCTCATTTGTAAAAAGAATATTGTTAAGACACTGAAAAAAGACATTGAAACATGTTTGCTAACTTGATCTACAAAAACATCCGCTTAAGTTGAACAAAGCAACTTTTTAAAATCAACTTCTGAGCAAATAATCATTAAATTTGAAATTTAGGGCTGCAACATGTTCCAAAAAAGACTGAGGAAGTTCATGAGGAATGCGCATCAAACACTTGTGTGGAACATCCCACGGGGGAACAGGCTAACTAGGAACAGGTGGGTCCCATGATTAATAGGAGCTTCTCTGAACTCACAAGCAAAGTTGGGGCGATGTTTACTTTTTTGTGAACAACTGTGTGTGAAAATAGTCAAACACTTGAAGGAAATTGTTGCTCTACGTACAATTGCAATCGATTTAAGGATTCCAACATCTACGGCCCGTATTATCAAAAAGGTTCAGAGGATTTGGAGAAGCCCTGTGATTGGCTGGCAACCGATTCAGGGTGTCCCCCGCCTACTGCCCGGAGACAGCTGGGATAGGCTCCAGCACCCCCTGCGACCCTAGTGAGGATCAATAATAATAATAATACATGACATTTGTAAGCGCCTTTCACAACACTCAAGGACACTGTACAGCCAAGACCAATGGTAAAACACAGATAAAATAATAAATAAAGAAAGAAAGATTTAAGGCGGGTAGGCAAGTCTGAATAGGTGGGTTTTGAGCTGGGTTTTGAATAAGGAAAGAGAGTTAATATTACGAATGTTGGGAGGAAGTGAGTTCCAGAGTTTGGGGGCAGAGCGACTGAAGGCTCTGCACCCTATTGTACTGAGACGGGCAGAGGGTAGAAAAAGGTGGAGGGAGGATGAGGACCTGTGTGAGCGAGAGGGAATGGAGATTTGAAGAAGATCTGACAGATAGGGGGGCGCAAGGTTGTGGATGGCTTTGAATGTATAGAGAAGTAATTTGAAGTTGATTCTAAGTTTGACAGGAAGCCAGTGGAGCTGTCGGAGGATGGGGGTTATATGATGGAAGGAGGGGGTTCTCGTGATGATCCGGGCTGCTGAATTCTGAACAAGTTGAAGTTTATGGAGGAATTTCGGATGGACACCGAAGAGGAGTGAGTTGCAGTAGTCAATACGGGAAGTGACGAGACTGTGAACAAGGATAGCGGTGGTGTGCGGAGTGAGTGAGGGACGGAGGCGGTTTATATTGCGAAGGTGGAAATGAGCGGACCGGGTAATGTTATTGATGTGGGAGTGAAAGGATAGTGAACTGTCAAGGATGACACCCAGACTCTTCACCTGGGGGGAAGGAGATATAGTGGCATTATCAATTGTGAGGGAGAAACTGTCGGCTATGTTTAGAGTGGATTTGGGACCGGCGAGTAGGAGTTCAGTTTTATTGCCGTTTAGCTTGAGGAAATTGTGGGTGAACCAAGATTTGATTTCTGAGAGACAGTGAGAGAGGGATGAGGGTGGGAGAGAAGCGTCGGGTTTGCTGGAGAGATAGAGGTGGGTGTCATCCGCAAAGCAGTGAAAGTGTAAGCCAAATTTGCGGAAAATGTTTCCGAGCGGAAGGCGGTAGACAATGAAGAGGAGCGGACCGAGGACAGAACCCTGGGGAACACCAGAAGAAATGGGGAGGGATTGTGAAGTAAAAGAATCATGTTGAATGAACGGAGAGCGGCCAGTGAGATATGAGTGGAACCAACTTAGAGGGGTGTTGGTGATGCCTATGGTAGAGTCTATTGAGGAGGATGGGGTGAGAGATTGTGTCGAAGGCTGCACTCAGGTCAAGGAGGATGAGGATGGAGATAAGGCCAGAGTCTACTGCCATGAGAAGATCGTTTGTGATTTTTATGAGGGCTGTTTCAGAACTGTGACGGGGACGGAAGCCGGACTGGAATTGTTCATAAAGACTATTGTCGGTGAGGTGGGAGTGTAGCTGAGAGGCTACAGTTTTCTCCAGAATTTTTGAGATGAAGGGAAGATGGGAAATGAGGCGTAGGTTATTGAAGTCATTGGTATCTGAACCAGGTTTTTTCAGGATTGGGGTGACAGCTGCAGTTTTGAAGAGCACAGGAACAATTCCAGTCGACAGAGAGGAATGGATAATGGCTGAGATGAAGGGAAGCAGAGAGGGTAGGCAGGATTTGATCAAGCGGTTCGGAAGATGAATGAATGAAAGGATTTGGAGAAATCACTGCATGTATGCAGCAAGGCTCGTTGTGTTTGGTCCCTCAGGCAGCACTGCATCAAAAACCGGCAGCAATGTGTCAAGGATATCATCACATAGGCTCAGGAATGTTTCAGAAAACCAATGTCACTAAGTACAGTTTGGTGCTAAATCCCGAAGTGCAACTTAAATCTCTACTATGCAAAGTTAAAGCCATTTATCAACAACACCCAGAAACACTGCTGGCTTCTCTGTGACCGAGCTCATTTCAGATGTACTGATGAAAAGTGAAAAAGTGTTTTGTTGTCTGAGGATTTCACACACCAAATTGATTTTAGAAATTGTGGGCATTGTGTCTTCAGAGAGGAAAATAACCATCTGGACTGTTATGGGAGCTAAGTTCAGAAGCCAATGTGTGGTTGTAGGGGGCTGTGTTAGTGCCAGTGGAATTGATCACTTACACATCTGTGAGGGCACCAATAATGCTGAAAGGTTCATACAAGTTTTGAAGAAACATATGCTGCCACCCAAGGAAGATATTTTTCAAATAGACAATAGATTTTTTTCAGCAAGACAATGCCAAACCACATCCTGCATGTGTTACAACAGCCTGGCTAAAAGAGTGTGCATACTTAACTTGCCTGCCTGCAGTCCAGACCTGTCTCCCATTGAAAACGTGTGTCTCATTATGAAGCACAAATTGCGGAAACCCAAGACTGATGAGCAAGTGTAGTTCAACACCAAGCAAGCATGGGAAAGAATTCCACTGGCAAAGCTTCAACAATTAGTTTCCTCAGTTCCCAAACATGTATTGCATGTTGCTAAAAGAAAAGGTAATGTAACACAGCGATAAACATGACCCTGTCCACGATTTTTGGAATGTGTTGTAGCCATAACATTTGAAGTTAATGATTATTTGTTAAAACAATACCATAATAATAACAATTTAAATATTGTATTCTGTTTCGATTTATGTGCAACACAATGCCCCAACTTCATTGGAATTGCGTTTTGTATTAACACGTTTAAGACACAATTATTGCAGCTACAGTGCTGCACAGATTCACTTGTGGGTTGGTCAACTCATGTCTAGAATGTAAAGTAATTAATTGAAAAATAAGCACACAAGTACAGTATGTTTCTCCATGTTCCACACTGTGAAAGCAAGGTTTGGGTGTGCTTTGAAGTGATTTACACAGTGTTTTTGTGCTTATTTGTGTGTCATTTGTTTTGTTTTTTTCCAGGAAAACCTTTTTGTTCTTCATTTAAATATCACTACCACAGGTTTTCAAAAGTAACAGTACAAAGTGTCAACCGTCCATAGATGTCAAACTCTGGTCCTGGAGGGCCGCTGTCCTGCATGTTTTCCAAGTCTCCCTGTTGCAACACACCTGATTCAAATGATCAACTCATCAGCAAGCTCTGCGGTAGCCTGACACTGAGCCTGTTCATTTGAATCAGGTGTGTTGCAACAGGGAGACTTGGAAAACATGCAAGACAGTGGCCCTCCAGGACCTGAGTTTGACACCTATGGTTTACACGAATAAATAGTTTCCAATAAATGTAACTAAAAAAGACTTCTGAGATGAGTTTGAAGGCCAACTTGAACAAAAGATTTACTTTAGCTAAAAGTACGAGTTCTTTTGTAACTCTGAGTTTATTCCAGAGACTAAAATTTGTGGTCAATACAAGCAATTAACTTCACTCCATTGGACAATTCTAACATGAGACAGATTGCTCTTGGCACCAAGTGAAAACCTTTTCAGTATGCCATTAGACAAAAGTGCCTATTAGTTTAGAATCAATATGTGTACTGGATCTGTCATTCAGTATAATTTTAAGGAGACACGCAAATTGTTTCCCATTGACAACCGCCAGAAACCTAAATGGGTACGTTGCGTGCAAAATGATGAGATAATTTCAAAAAGTGCTAACTTTAAGATTGTAATCTGCCAGTGTCCCTGTTTATTATCAAACAAATATTAGTGGGCCTCAATTAAGAGAGTTTGCCTCTGCTCACACTCAGTACAATTATATACGTACCCCAACAGTGGGTATCGAACTTTTTACACCTCAGAAAAATACTTGGGTTTCCAAGTATAACATTAAAATGAAAATACAGAAGCGCGTAGTGCTAATCAAAAGATTGAAGTTCTCTTCTTCAACAATCTGTTTACAATTATTTTGAGTTACTTTAATATTTGTGCTTAAATATAAGAAAATAAGTGTATCATTCGCGGTAAATGGGTTCCCTCGAGTGGCACATGAAATTATCTTTTTTTGGGGGGAGGGGGGGTGTTTTTAATCCAGTACAGTAAATGTACAATGTACCGCTGAGTTGTATTTAACTTTTGAATACAATACATTGACATTTTTTAGAGTTGTTTTGTATATTTTTTTACTGACAGACTGTTCCATTGGAAATCAATTCGTCCTGCATATATTTAGTCAGCTGAAAAACTACAGTATTTGAGTTGGCTTCCTGAGCACAATTCAGTCTCTGTGGGAGACTTACCAGTACTCTAACAATGGTCCAAAACAATTTAATTCACTGGAGAACAAGGCAAGCGAGGGGTATGCAGCCTGTTAAGATGTTTCCCTTTTGAAATCAGTAACATAATACAGGTTTGTTCTCATTGATTCAATCTGTCAGATTACATTCTCGTGCAATTTGCATATAATTTGTCTTGAAGTAAATACAACATGAGAAGCAGACTACTGTACTTGACCAAAATGTCTTGGCGAACAATTAAAATTATGAGGCGTATACACATAATGGGTCTGCCCAATCCCAAAATGATCACCAGTGAAAACATCTCTTCAGAGGTCTGATTTATTTGTTTTCCAAAATATATACTGTATATTTTCCCATAAAAAGACATTCCAACAGTCATTAAAGTGTAAAGTTAACTGCTATAGAGTAACATTTTGATGATTCTTGGGTATACCTTACACGCACATCTCTTTCATTAATACGATGCCTACATCCCGTTATTCTTATTTCCGTTACTTCAGCAATACATTACTGTACTGAGCAGGCTTGACAGAGACATTTTGACCACTTTGCTTTATTTATGTGTTTATTTATTTTTTTATTTTGTAGTACAGTGTGGGTGTTCTTATAAGCCATGGGCTCTCAATTTGGAAATTTCTGTTAATTAAACAACTGGTACTGATTGGAAGAAATGCAGCAGAATTCTCTATTCAAGTGGGCCGTTTCTGCTTTGACCCAACTCCAACACTCAGATGTAACCAATAACAAAAGTACTGTGTGACATTCCCAGGCAACATCAGGAATGCTGTTCTTGTAGCATAAAACTGCCGTGCGTTTTGTATGTTTTGTGAGGTGGTCGACTAATGAATTTTTCTCTTACCATTAGAGGGGCTTAGAAGTTGACTTTGAGTTCTCCATCCAGACCATCAATCTGCTTCTCATTGCTCATTGAGCTAACGCAGTAGCAACGGGAGACAGGGAACAACTTTCAATGTGTGCACCTTGTCAAAGGAAAGATAAAAATAATCATAATAAAAATACAAAATTTAATAAAAAACGTTAGTTTCACAACACGCTTAACAGTTACCCTTCAACATCTCCTTTCCGCTGCGGCTGCTCAGCTCCCAGCAGCTCAGATAATCATCTCCCCCTTGAGTCATGCTTCCTTTTGTTCCTTGCAAAAGGGGAAGGGCTTGGGAACAGACACAAACTATTCGAGGGAAGATTTAGCTACACAGAAAATGTTCAAAGCATAAATAAGACATTTATAAATGTTCCACAGGGAGAAAAGGAATTTGGCTCGTTTTTACCGGTGAGCATACACAATCCTCTTACTGGTATGTCCATAAAAGGATAACACTATGATCATACAAACAATAAAAACAGCTTGTGTATGCAATAAAACACAAATATATTTAAGAAATCATCCAATGTACCTGTATATTAATAATAGTAAACACAGCCAATGTTTCCATTGTTTAAGTCTTATTATGTAATAGTTTAAAACAGACAGTGCAGATGTGGAGCAGTACCTCCAGTGTTGTGAGCCATCATGATCAGAGTCTGAAAATTAAAAACATTAAATACACAATCTAATATTATGAAAGGTAATTTGGACAAATACTGTATGTAATTTCAGACGGGTATCAATTCGGTAATCCCTTCACTCAATCAGTACACATGAAGTAGCTCTCACTGTCCAAAAGGTTGGTGACCCTCGCTTTAGATAGACTGGAGATCAACATCAGCAACATTTATTTTCCATCGGCCCACTCCAAGTATATTTATTGTCTAGGATTAGATTACTAGATTAGATTACTAGATTAAATACACATTTAGTGAGTCTAACATCCGACACATGAACAAATTATTTGATATGTGAACAAATTAGTTGAATTACTCTGACATGAGAAAGCCTTCAAGAAGTGTGTGTGTGTGTGTGTCTGTGTGTGTGCGTGTGTGTGTCTGTGTGTGCGAATATATACATACATAATGATTATTGCTGTAATTAGCAGCAAAATAAGTAGTAGAAGGGTTAGTGAGACAGTCATGTCTGCAGCGGTGAGGAGGAGGAGGTGCTGGTCTTGGAGAAGGACTCTGAAAAGTTGTGGTGAAAGTGGGCGTTCTGGAAAATTAACACTTTTTCCTGAAATTCCAGATGGTGATCTTGGCCCCCGTTTGAAGATGTGCGACATTTAGACTTATTTTGAAGCTTGAAATCATTGTTGTAAATGAAAAACAGACTGTTTGGCATAATGTAATTTAAGCGTTCGTCAAACTAAAAAAGTTCTAATGAACACGATGCAAGAACACAATAGGTAAGTCATTAGTTGGAAACACTGACAAAGATAGCGTTGAATAAATCGGACATTACGTAAATCACAAAATTAAATTACGCCATTAAACTTAATTCTTTTCCTTGGCTATTCCCTATACTTCAGCACAAATGGGATATTTAGATGTAATTAAGAATGAATTAAACATGCTCAATTAAATGAAATTTCAAATGATTTAATCAATTTTAGCCATTAAATTTTAGCAGGAGAGCCAGGAAACCATCCTGACATTGTCGAGGCCACTTTTCTAATTTAAAAACATAATCAAACCACAGCTCAACTTAACACTTCAACGTCATTATCTTCCTTTTGTAGATATAATTGGAATGTTTCTTCTATTTTTACAACTCAAAGCTGCTCCCATTAACACTCCATTTTAATTTGCACAAGTCACACTGTTCCGATCATTGATGTTTTGAGCTTGTCTCAAATTGTCCTGGGCGTCCAATCATTGAAATTGTTTGCATCTGTCCACTCATCACATACGGGTATACATTTTATATGCCCTTCGTCCACTGAACACCCTAAAAGGATTGAGTGATTTCCAATGCATTACATGCAATTAGGCTGGCTTTTAACTGCCGCACAAAACGCACGTTATTTCCTCCTGCCCTCACTTCACTTAGGATAAAGCTTTCATGTGCATCTGTGGCAGACAATGCTTTTTTGTGTTCTTTTGTGTGTGTGTGTGTGTGTGTGTGTGTGCGCATGTGTTTGTGCGTGCGTGTGTGTGTGTGTGTGTGTGAGTGTGTATTTAGTATAGTAATGCCCCCAACATTGGTAATATACTGAACTGAAATGGAACTCAGAACTCTACATCACTTTTTTTTAAAATACTCAAGTAAAAAGTTGCCAAACGTGTGAAGGATTAATGGACCATTTCATTACTTATTTATGCAGTTAGTAATTTAAACTTTATGCTTGTTCTTATCTCTGAATTGCAGGTCATAATTTTTCTGACTGTGCACTGTCCCCTGTTGGTGTGAAAGGGTAGCTATCCATGATCCAAAACGGGGGTGCCCTTCTAACACTGTAGTATACTATTATTATCATTTTGAATAATCTTCTTCATTCTCTTTTTTTAATTTAATTTAATTCTGCCCCCTCCCCCTTGAAAGATACTTTCATTCTATTTCCAATTGTAAATCAGAAATACAGTACTGCGCGAAGACAGCTGGGATAGGCTCCAGCACCCCCCACGACCCTAGTGAGGATCAAGCGGCTCGGTAGATGAATGAATGAATGAATGAATGAATGAATGAATGAATGAATGAATGAATGAGTACTTCCTCATATACAGGAATGGGCTGTATATCACGGAGCAAAGTAGCAGCTGAAATACACATGTTAAAATAACTCCATATGTGACTATACGATCAAATTGAATGAAAAAGAAATTTGTCAGATTCATCTCACATTCCTTTTATTTAGCTCCCACGTGTCCATCAACAAACAACAGCCTCAAGCACTGCTGTTTTGTTTATACTCTAATGAGCTGTAAAAGTTCTGCAGAAATAAACAGAGAACACCCAAAGCGGAGAAAACTAAACTTTAAGTGAACTCAGCCTGTGACAAAAGTCTCCATGGATACAGTGCTGATACGTTTCTTTTTCCTTGCTTCTTTCATACAGTTTGGCCCAGGGATGGGCAACTTGCGGCCCGTGACCACTGGCGGCCCCTTGATTAGGGTAATTTCCCATGCTCCAAAATTTTATTGTAATTCGTTTATTTATTCATTCATTCATCCATTTTCCAAACCGCTTAATCCTCGCTAGGGTCGCGGGGGGTGCTGGAGCCTATCCCAGCAGTCTTCGGGCAGTAGGCGGGCGACACCCTGAACCGGTTGCCAGCCAATCGCAGTGGTTATTCATTTATTTTAACAAATGGCAACTTTCCATCCATCCATCCATCATCTACCGCTTATCCGGGGCCGGGTCGCGGGGGCAACAGCTTTAGCAGGGAAGCCCAGACTTCCCTCTCCCTAGCTACTTCTTCCAGCTCTCCCCGGGGGATCCCGAGTCGTTCCCAGGCAAGCTGGGTGACATAGTCTCTCCAGCGTGTCCTGGGTCTTCCTCGGGGTCTCCTCCCGGTGGGACATGACCGGAACACCTCACCGGGGAGGCGCTCAGGAGGCATCCGAATCAGATGCCCAAGCCACCTCATCTGGCTCCTCTCGATGTGGAGGAGAAGCGGCTCGACTTTGAGCCCCTCCCAGATGACTGAGCTTCTCACCTTATCTCTAAGGGAGAGCCCGGACACCCTGCGGAGAAAACTCATTTCAGCCGCTTGTATCCGGGATCTCGTTCTTTCGGTCACGACCCATAGCTCATGACCATAGGTGAGGGTTGGGACGTATGGTAAACATTCAATGTATGTTTGCAAATCAAAACGGGGGACTGGGCAATGGGGAAAAACATCCAGAAAAAATACATATACACCTTTTTTTTAACTTAAAAATTAGAAAATCTGTGAAATGCAAATGTGCAGGTGTCAAACTGGGAATATACAACGACTGGACTTTGACAGGGTAGTTTACTGCCCTATAGTTCAACTTGAGTATGCCTTGTATTTATTTATTTTTTGGCGGATTTGGAATGATATACAGAAGAAACGTAGGGGTGCCCAATACTTGAACAAAAACATGCGGTATGCGTTTTGAATAAAGCAATATCGATAATTTTGTGGGATATAACATGCACCTGGGGAAATAGCATTTTTATAATCTAATGAAGGATTTTTTTTCATGCGGCAAAATATTCCTGCTAATTGTATTCTTGGCTCATTCATTGTAATTCCCCTCGATACTGTTCACCTATTAGATGCCGATGCGTATTTAAGGCTGCATTGGACTGGATTACATTTATAATAAAATAATATATGCCTTTGTTTTAGGGCGACTGGTTAGCACGTCCGCTTCACAGTGGAGAGGTACAGGGTTCGATTCCGGCTCTGGCCTTTCTGTGTGGAGTTTGCATGTTCTCCCCATGTCTGCGTGGGTTTTCTCCTGATACTCTGGTTTCCTCCCACATTCCAAAAACATGCATGTCAGGTTAACTGAACACTCTAAATTATCCCTAGGTGCAATTGTGGCCACGAATGGTTGCTCATCTATGTGTGCCCTGCGATTTGACCATTATTGCAAAATAACAATGTATTTTTAATATATTGTGCAGCCCTAAAGGATAGTACCCCAACAATATTAACATTCCGAATGAGTAGATTTTTGTGAAACCATGAAATTGAATCCACACTACCTGCTCTGAGGTCAGACAAATAAACCACTACATAATCCATGACCTGAAGTTTCGAAGTGAGAAGCTGGTAAATTATATAAGTAGACAAAGGAAACTTCCTGAACAGTTTCAGTTAAATATGAATATTTTACCATTTGCACTTGAGGACTACTTTATCATATAATAAGAAACATTGTTGTTTTGTTTCATAAGTAGCTACTGGGGTCAACTCCTGGTGTCTCATTATCTGTGGCTGGCATGGCACTAAAATACTGTGCATATAACTCACCACTGCTTTCTTACACTGACCTGCGACCTAATAAAAGTAACTGCAGTATTTATTGTTGCCTTCATTATCTACTGAAAAGAAAATACATGGGGGACGTCTGCCCACATTCCACCCTGTGTTGCAAATTATAAGGCATATGCTGATTTTGATCATTTTCCAAAGTAGCCAATGCGATTTTCAAAATAATAAATATATATATATATATATATATTTTTGTAATCTGATTATGTCAGAATTAGTTCTTGAAAAGAATAATTGTTATTTTATGCCCCTTGTCATGGTCATGCAAGCGTGAGCTGGGTGCGGACACGCTGCAGAAGAGGTGGGCAGGGTGAGATGATTTGAAGAACAAACTAGCTAATTTCGAGAGGGCTGTAGAAAGAGGATACGTGTGCTGACATTTTAAGAAATGATTCCGGTATTAGGAAGCATGTCGCAGATAATGTTATAATGACCCGTGGAAACTTTCTAAAATATTTGTGTATGTGTTTTTTGGAACCTTTGTTTGCACGGGTTAACTGAGGAATGTTTAGCTCTTGCGAGCATTTTGATCAAGTGTCACATTTTTCTTCTGTGTTTGTATGAAATAGTGAGGGTTATGGAGGTTATCGCCCATGGTAAGAAGCTGTCTTTGAATCCATACTTTGATGGCTTTGTGAGGAATTAGCTGTTCCAATGCTCAATGGCCTGGTCACAAATAGACAGTCACATACACACCTTTTGCTTCATGTGAACTCAGCTCGATTACTGTTCGGATAAATTGACGAATGGATGATGAACACGTCCCATCCTAATCTATCCACCTCATTTTAATGCCTACGCAGTTATGGCCATCATCATATGATTTTGCCTTTCTTATTTTATAAAAGGCACACGCAGAGAGCACTCTTCATCAGAGGACGACTTATAATGGATGCAAAGCTTTTATTTCATATGACTTGCATTTATTCCAGTTTAGACCAAATTGCTTGGCAATGTGTGCATGATACAGCCTCAGCAAAATCGAGAGGTTGGTGCCAGAGTTTCTTTCCTCGGCTCATCATGACACTCACAAACTCATTTTGTTTTTTCCAGCCTAAACTCAATTTCTCAGCATCTAACACTTGCGCTACAAACACTAACTCTGCCGGAATGTGATTTAATTGTGTCCAAATGGACATGTTTACAGGGAAGCTGTAATGGTTCTGTTGCTCCCGGTTTCATGTGTCCTTAATTATTATTGAATTATTCACTTGAGAGTGTTATGGCGCAGACAGCTCTGTCAGGTTTTATTCTCTGCCATCATTCTTGTGGTTTCCCATTACGAAGCTATTATCCCTCAATTTGCTAAGTATTTTAGCTGACATTTGAGACCAAAGTGCTAATGAGCTGTAAGAGGAACAGTTTTCTCAAGATATAAACTGAAATGTAAAGACTAATCTGTTTGAATGCAACATTTAACAGATTTTTTTTCCAGGGGACTGCTGGGCAGGGTAGTTTCAAATAACCTTTATCTGCTCTGAGTTTTTAATTATATATATATATATGTATATATATATATATATATACATATATATATATATATATATATATATACACACATACATACACACACACACACACTGTATATAGGTTACAGTTCTTGCAGTGGGTCTTGGAAGATTGTGTTCCTATTTATATGGAAAAACTTTGAGACAAACGCTCGAGTAAGAGATCTGTGTGGCATAGCGAAGCATCTGATGTACTGCAAACAGAGTTGAAACAATGGCCAGAGGACAAGAAGCCAAAGGCCTATTTGATGGCCCACAAGGGGGAAAAGGAGCACCCCTTCCCTTTTTTTATTTTAATGACAGCAATCTGTCTGTGACAGCCCTCTTGTTGGACACAGAAAGGCTGTAAGGACTTGGGGAACACAAGACAGATGATAGGAAATAAAAGCATGGAGACATAAACACAGAAGCCATGGCGTAGTACATTTTTAGAACGACCACCGTTTACTACTGGCAGATGTTTCACACGGACTGTCCCCAGGCCATCCGGAGAATTTAACCATTAAAGACACTTTCATGCTTAAAGCTCTTATTTGACAACAATTAAAACATTGCATTGAAATATTTGTTTTACTGTGCATAGTGACTGATATGCATTGGTGAGTCCACCGCCGTGTAAGTTGAAGCGTTACAAAGCATGCCTCGGAACAGCGTGATTAACATTAACAAGCGCCTCGAGAGAAAATCATACAATTCAATACATCATTTGTGTTCAATTGAATGGAAATTGCTCATCAGTACGTAGTTATAAATGGGATGACATTTACGCCCCCCTGATTCCTGCAGATGGCAGCAAAGTCTTTCCCGAGTAGCAAAATGAGGTCTCAAGTCTTGCATGTGGGGAGTACGTTGACTCCAATAAGAAACGAGACACATTTGGACCGGGACACAAGTCGAAGTGTCTTTCTTCACATTTTAATGAGGAATATGTTTTAATGACTCCTATTTGCTGTGGCTCGTGCTTCAGTCATGCTTAGTGGCAGGTAGATGGAGTGAACCCGTAGCATGTTCTCCAATGCCAACACGTGCAATATGATCACCGACTGCTGTGTGGACGTTAGTTTGTGCTTCAGTGCACCTCGGCTTCTCAATTCCAGCTTTTGATAGCTTCTTAGTGAATCAGTAGGCATGAGGCATGATGCCCGTGTGACACTTTTACTGTTCTGTCTGGAGTTGAAATGTCGGTACATGTCTTATTATAAAATGTGCTCATAAAGGCCTAATGGTGCATCATGAATATTTCAGAGACTTGAATACCATACGGAAACGAGCTGTGCGAGGGGAGCGACTTTAACAAGCCCCTTGCGTGACAGATAACCTCTGCGGCCGACCTTTTTCGTTCTTCTTTTGACTCTTAAAAAAAAGTGACTTGATTGGATTGATTCGTCATTTGCGACAAAAAGAACTTGGCCACGGGGCTGTGGATAATCCAATTTATCGCTTTGCCATTTATTACACATTTCTGTGGCTTTTGGGTCCACTGTCACATTGATTCAATGATTGCTTGCTTAGCTGGATCCTAATGAGCTACAGTCTGAATCACTGCATAATCGTCGCCCTAATTCACTCCCTCGTCAACCCTAACGCTCGGCCTGCTGGCTCGCCACGATAAAAAAAAGAAAGAATGGAGTGAAAGGCGGCACAGTGAGTAGACAATTAGGATCATCAGCCTTGAGATAGGGCGGCACTCGATGCGTATTAGCCTTCCTGGAATGGCATCTCGCCTGTGATGTCGAGAAATGTTGCTGCAGATCGCAGAAGTCAGTACAGTTTCCACACACAAAAAAAGCAAAGGGGATTTGCCATCCATTTCTTTTCCCTTTGTGACAGTACAACTTCCAAGTAAACAGATAAGGAGAAGAGCCTCTCTCTGGAGGATGGACGAGAGAGCAAATATGAGGAGGTGAAGGTACAACCTTATCAGCCGTTGTGCATGGCATTTATCCAGCTTGAAGAAGGGCTTAAGGAGACACCGGCATGTTTGTCAAGAGGCTGGTCGGTAAATATAGGAGGCAGCTAATCAGGCAATCTAATAACATAAAAATTGCACCATCTGTTTGCTTCATCGCTTGTGCTGCCTGTTCGTTCCTGCAGCGGATTTTTTCCAATAGAAGCTGTAGTGTAATTATGACTGATGCACCAAGTCAGTGCTGCTTGCCCTTGAGGCATCACGGTAAAAATATTTCATCGGATATCTGCGTATTTAAAACACTCCACGCAAGGGAGGTCATGATCAAGAAGCCAGATATCAAAACCGACAAGGTAAGAGGATGAAAGTTGGCGAGGCTACAATACGAGTTCGACAAATTAAGTTGCCTAAGTGATCTGAAAGACCGAGACTGTCAGTTAAATGCTCACAGAAATCACGTAAGAATGCGCTAGAGACTTCTGTGAGTCAGATGTGTTCGCGTTGCCATCATATCTGTTGACGCATCGACAATAAATAAAACATTACACAAAAATAGATGTCATTAGAGGACACCACAGAGGGAGTCTCGTGTCCAAAAAAACCCAAACATTGTCACGGGCGTGAAGTTTGCAACAGAGAACCAAGATTGACTTGTTTAGAAGGATCACACAAATCTTTGCACAACTAAGAAAAAATAAATCAAAATACTAAGTATAAAAATAATAAGACAATGAATAAAGTAGTTCATTAAAATTAAGTAAAAAGTGTTTGACTATTTTTTGTGGCTGTAATCGATCAGATGACAAATTCCTATTGCAATTGTATAATGGTTTATCTAACTACAACTGATGGTCATAGACAGCCACATTGTACAGCACCAGGTGTGCGCAGACTGTTTCATCCCCGCTTTGCATATTTTCGGGGAATCTATCCACCATTGATTTGGAAAAACTTACCTATTCGCTGTTTTGGTGCTCAGGCCAAATTCGACTCTTATATAGAAGTATTAGTTTCGTGCTATCTTGTGGCCTATTGATGCCAAGGAACTATGTTGAAGCGCGGAGAGGAGCTTCAACCCATCAACACTTTATTATAGAGAGATCATGTTTCTGCCATCTTGTTGTATGGATAGGCAATTATTTAAGTGTGTATATGATGTCATTTAATTTTCGACACTGCCAATCTCTCTCTCTCTCTTGTAACAGCATTTGGTATCACTATTTTAAAACTGTTATATCAAAACTTTCTGTTAAATATGGAAAAGCGAATCGCTGACGAGTTTTTCAGGCTGTTGGGGTGGCCCTCTGCCCTGTATCCCACTTGAAAAAAGCTGCCCCTGCACTAAGCTGCAACCAAATCCTATTTCCACACGGTTTCAAGTAGTGTCAAGGATGAATAATGTGATATTTCACAAATCGGACCTTGACACGGATGACAGACTGCAAAGCAAACCCCTTTTTTTTTTGCTCCTGAAACAGAATGATCTTTAGTCACCATTCAAAACACAACAATCATGTTGTTTTACTTATGAATAGTTTCTTTGCATACCTAGCAAAGCTCACTATATATTCTTATTAATTTTAGTTATTGTAGGTTTCAGGTGAGTTACACCATTGGGAGATGTGGCTGTCGTAACACCACACATTTTCAAACGCTCACATTTCAAGCCGCCTCCACACCTCCTCCCATTATTGTAATCATTTCTTTTGTAAATAGGTTGTGAGTCAACTCCAGTGTTATCTTGAGTTGACTGTATGTTGCAGGCTGCTAAAAATGGACAGTGACTCAATATGAAGAATGATTTAGAAATGTCATAATAAAATCAATCAAACATTGTACTGCACAAAATTCTGTGATTAAGGGCAAATAACCCAAAATCTAAATTGTGGACCAGGTTTGGCATGATACAGAATGACGTTCAAACCAGTCTACCTGCAATTCATTGCACTACGATGAATGTGTTTTTGAGGTCTGCTGCAACATAGTGAAGCAAAAAGGAGAAGTTTGGAAACAATGTTGCTATGATAATATGACGGTTTTCCATAATTTCCAATGTACTGTAGTTAGGGGGTTTGGGACTAGCATATTATTTTGTCCAACATCTCATTTTCTGTCGCGCATGTCTGCATTAGTCAAGGATGAGCTGGAATGTTTCCCAGCTGACGGATTTAGACAACGCATTTTTGTTAAAAAGAATATGCCACAGAATTCTGAGAATGCACTCATGAACACAAGTGTTATTTTTAAACAGTAGCCTACTGTAGAGGCCGATATATTTTTAAACAGTCCCTAGAATGTGGACACACGAGTTGAAGTTCAAACTTTTAAAGTATTTAAATGGTGAAGCCAATAGCTCTTTTAATTTATTTTTTTTAAAAAGATGAATTAAAGACAAGCATTGGACATTTCAGCTTTTATTTCCGGGTACAACTGAATAAATAATAAATCCCAGGAAATAAATGCAAAAATATTGTTTTGTTTTTGTTCAACTTTAGCTTTTCTCATGTTCATTTCTTTTGTCAATCTCAAATGTTTTCAGTCTCGAAAAGAATGAAAAGGGATTCACCTCTCTATTCCAATACTTTTGAAGAGTTGTGCAGCGGAATCTTATTATTTTATTTAGTTGGCCCCTTTTCAAAGTTTATCATCTCTTTCCATATAATGTTGGCAAGTCTGAGTAAATCCAGTGGTCATGTTAGAATATAAAATGCTGGGCAAACTGTTTTTTTCAGACAACATTTCTTTAATACAAAGTCAACATATCTACACACACAGTGGCTTCAAACCAATCATGTTTCAGTTAGATCTAACAATTTGAAAGTGACAGCACTCGGCCCTCACACAAATGAAAACGAGTTTGAAGTTCATCATTCTGTCAGTATGCTTGATTCTTTTGTTAGTGTCTTTATTTTCAGTTCATCCCACCGCCAGATATTCTCAAATGATTGTAGCAGGTGTTGAAACAAAGTCCGAAAAGTTCTATTGCACAAGCTTCCAAAGACCTCCACAATTACGAGCTTCGGGATGGGCGCTCCGATCAGTTCCACCGCAAGGATTTTTGTTCTTGATGAAACATGTCAAAGTTTCAGCTGAGAATGTGACTTTGCAGCACGTTTTTGGTTGTCTCGGTTTTGCCGTCATTTGTTTCACTCCGCTTCTGATTTCTTTCTGCATCCCATTAAACAAAAATCAGCAATGCTGCACATAGAATGTCAAAAAAAAAACCCAAAACAAAACACTTGTCAAATTGCAACAAAACTAGACGTGGTTTATTTGTCATGGCAACTGAACAATAACAGATTCAGAGGGAAAATTGCTGGGTTGACGAGCACGTTTGCTTTCTTTTGCACAACCGAACTGAAGTGTGTGATCAGTTGCGTCCAATTTTGACTGCAAAGGGAAAATAGAATGAAGAAGAAAAAAAGAGAAACAAATGGAACCTGTTAAAGGTCAGGGAGCGGGAGTGGAGAAAGTTGTTTCTCTGGGAAGAAAATGAAACAAAGATCAAGTTGGCGACAAGCAACTCCTTGTACAGTTCCATTGTATTATTTAAGCTCTTGAGGGTCCAATGATTTACAAATACATATAATCTATATATTTGTTTATTTACATGTAGATTGTTTTGTATATGTAACAAAAAAAATAATGACCACAATAATATGTCGGAAAGTAAATGAAAAAACAATACAAAAACCAAGGGTCTCAGCTTGTACACGATCATAAAAAGTACTGAATGTCAAATTTGGCAGATTCAAATAACAAAAATGGAATGGAATTTTCGATTTGTTAGATATCATGTGGGTAGGTTTCTTCTCAGCTGCAAAATAATATGGAATAAAGTAATAACAAACATTAATGGCTACAAAATAAAATCGAATGTGCAATTCTATTTAAAATGCAATGCGTATCCTCACCGGAACAAGGATGAGGATCCAAACGGGGCAAATAAAGGTTTGTTGCCATTGCGGGACACGCAGGATTCTTCGGTTTAAAAAATATAAATGCTTAAATGGAAAATTAAAAGGGAAGTCGCCTTATTTTCAAGCACTGGGCTGATAGGGCAAGACAAAAAAAAAAAAACCATGAGTGATGGATATATTTCTATAGTCTGCATTTAAATATATATGAATGTGTGCGTGTGCCGTATATATGCGCACGTACACACGGACATGTTATACTGAAGATTTCTAAAGTGAAAAAATAGAATGTCTTTCAACAGAATATGAACAAATAAGCACTTCTCTTTAGCTATTTTTTATCATTTTTTTAGAAAATGCAATACAACATCTCTGTTAAAAAAAAGAAAAGAAGAAAGTTTGTTATGTAATGCAAAATAAATCATCGTAATACAACACTGATGTTTTTTTTTATAATGTTACAATAACAATAAGGCTTTTTTGGAAATACAAAAAGATTCCACACAGTTCAGTCCATCGCTCCGGTTGTTTGACGCGCATCTTTTGGGAACCTTTCACAGAATCCAAAGAGGCGCATACCAAAGCATTGATACCTCAAAAAAAAAAAAAAAAGAAACAAGCCCGCTGACCTGATCGTAAGGAGTGACATTTAAATTAGTGCGTCAAATCCAACCTGCAGGGTTTTTTTTGGGGGGGGGGGGGGGCGGGGACTTTGTTCAAGTTCTTTTTCTTCAGGATGTGCAAGTTACTTGTACCGAAGATGTTCCTCGTAGCTTTGAGAGCTAACAAGGTCTACTTTCGTACCCCAAAAAGTACTAAGGGTTCAAGGAAAACAGCTTTTTAATGCAACAAATGAGTATACAGTGGATCGTAAAGGAAATGTTTCGGGTTTTGTAATTGAAATAGCCCCATTTTTTTTGGGTGTGTGTGTCTTTTGAAATGAAATCTACTTCAAGAGTCACACGTACATGAGATAAGCAGCATGTTTGGTTGGATTAAAAAGAAAAGAATTAAAAAAAAAGAAGAAATTGAAACATCTATCACTGTACGCAAAGGAAGGCTTTGTGGCCCATCTTTGTCGGGCTTCTCGATTTGTTACAAAGCTTCTCATCAGATGTATGTCTTGTCAGATTGACACTCCAAAGCTGGCAAAAAAAAACCTACAAAAAAACCAAAAAACTAAAAAAAAACAAAAAAAAAAAAACATGGGTCACAAACAACCAAGCCACTGCTTCTTTTTACAGGCACAGCTTCCCACAGTTCTCGATTGACTTTCAGGAGAGGGTCCAGTTAGTGAGAAATCCCATTTTAAGATATGTGATGTTGCTTTTTTGTCCTGACAACTTCCCTTCTGATCACGTGACGAGATTTGTCCTGTCACACTTTCTCCGAACAAACGTTGCTCATCATGAGCGTGTCCGTTTCTCTGCCCGCCCGAGACGCCGTCATCTTGCTCGCGGTTGACCGGCGTTTGGGAGAGCGAACCGCCCCTTTCGCAACCACAATTTGGTCATTTCTCTAAATATAACTCGCAAAATATGTTGGAAAGGGCGGGGCGGGGGGAGCGGAAAGAGTTGGAACTTCCTTTTCATCCAGGAATATAAAAAATCACGAGAGAAAGTCACTCGGTCTTGGCAACAGCCATCTCATGGGTACTTGCTTTGTACTTCGTCTGTTGTGTGACATTTCAGTGAAAGTTTACAATGTCTATATGGAAACACTTGAGGTAAGGAAAGAAGTCAGACACTTGGATCGCCCCCACAGCTTGAGCCAATGCTTCTTTTCTTGACTGCGGGGTCTGAGCTATCCTGGCCCGATTGAAATTAATCTGGTCGGAGTGATGTCGAAAAACGTGGTATCTTGCTTTGATGCGTCTGAATGAAGAATGGTGGTGTCGTTGTTGTTGTTGTGACACCACCGTTTCACAACTCAAGTTTCTATGGCTCAGGAGACTGTTGACGGGGTGACAGCACTCATGAGGGGGGTGGGGGGGTAAGAGATGGCTTTTACGTTGCATAGTGATCAAAGCTTCCTAAGTACTCCAAAGCGGCGTGATAGCAGAATTGGTACTCATCCTGTAGATTGTAGAAGAAGAACATAACACAGAGGGAGAAAAAAAAAAGATATCAGAAATATAATCTCTACAGTACTTTGAGCAACGCTTTGATCGTCGTGTCACTAAAAACAGCCGCTTTTTAATACAGATTATTTCCGGAAAAGATATTTAATGCGAGTACACAGCTCATGTGCGGTAAAACTTTGTGGAGATCATTTAATCGCGACTTCCACTCAACTTTAATTAAATTTAGCTGCCCTCAAACAAAGTTGAGGACATTCATGCACATTCTGTTCAGAGGCAGGTGGTCAGCAGATCCCAGGTGGGCCGGCGCTCTGCTAACCTGCCGCAACACAGGCGGCGTTTGAAGCCAGGAAGCGCTGTCTAAAGATAGGTACCCACGGTCAGGGCAGCGAGGCATCAAGGACCGCTTGAAACCAACCGCACTTCCTGTTTAATGAGATGCCGTCAAACTGCCTCTGGAACACGCGCTTTTATCCCCCACTGGTCGAGAGGGCTGCCATGTCCACGTTGTTTAATTAGATTCCCCACAGAGGGCATAACCTTTCATATTGCATATTTCAATTCGAGTCGTTAATAATGTGTTTAATTCCAACCGTCTGTTGAATATCCAATCACTTTGCTGACTGTAAACTGAAATAAAGAGGAGGCCAAAATGAGACGGCAATAAATAAATAGCAAAGATAATTAAGTATGTAGAAGCAGAGCACGCAACTTGAAAGGCATGGTACACGAAGACCATAGATTGCTAAAATAGATCATTTTGAGTTGCCATGGTAATGGAAGAAAAGAACGCGAGCCAGTGAACACATCGGGTACGGTGAATCTCAAACCGTCTCTTCATAAGAGACTTGCCAGAACAAAACAAAATGATTGAATTCCAAAAATAAAGAACACACTAAACCACTGTGGTGCCATTGGTGAGATGTTAATTGTGTGTAGGGTAATAGATGTAGCTGATAAATGAATTAGGAGTGGAGGAAGTAATTACAGATAAAAGTCGGGCCTTCATATTATCTTTGTGCATGTTTGGTTTTGAAAGCTTTTCAGCAACCAATTTATTCCATTTTGTTTGAAGTCACATTCTGATCAATTTACGGTGGCCCATTTTTCTTGAAGTTCCAAGCCACAACCATATTGTAGGTTTGTCTTCCTAGCTGGTTATGACGTGATTTATTTGTGTGCGTGTGTGGGACATCTGACCTCAGTCTGGACCATTGCTGGCCTCTGTGTCCGGAGCATCTTCACCGTCTGGAAGATATCAACAACGCCTTCGTAACGCATTCGCTCCAGGACGATGCTGAGGGTGATGAAGACGCCGGTCCTGCCCACACCAGCGCTGTCGGAGAGAACATCTCAACGAATTAATCAAGCATGGAAATAACACGTAGGCCCATGCACAGGTATACACACACAGGCAAGTTGCAACATTAGGAGCGCTTGCAAATGAAATACAATCATCTTTGACCCCCGTCTGAAATGCATGTTGTGCAATGTCAACTTCTTGGCTGACAAAGGGCAACTAATTGAAAATCTTGATTACCATCAATCCAGTGGCAAGGTCAGAGTAAAGATGACAAGGGTGCAACCAATCGAATTGTGAGCTAAATAACAAAAACATCTTGACATCTTTCTGGCTGCAGCTGCTGTCCAGAAAGACAGTCACTTAAACAGGAAATACTTCAAAGCCGCCTCTCTAAGCTGCTTTGCTGCGAAATGACTTCCACTCCGCCAATGGAACAATAATTGATTTGACAACAATTTTATTTGGGCTTTCTCCAAATGCTAAAGCTATTTTGTTGACTGTGTCTGCATGTGTCTGTGTGAGGAAGAAAACTCACTTTTGGACCCAAGTGTTTTGAGACCATTAAAAAAAAAAAACCTTCAGGTGTCACACACAGCCGTTCTGAGCTGACCCATCTCTCCAGCCACCCACGAACATCCTCCCTGACTTTCATTCCTGCTGTATCGCTTAGGCCACCCAAAGCCGCTTCCAGGGAGTCGATCAGAGCTTTGTCACATGGACTCAAACTCCCCTTCCTCGTGCTCCTCTCTCACCAATAGCATCCACTCCCCAAATAAGAAAGGGTGGACGAGCCGTGGCCGACTGAGAGGATTTGGAGTCTCCCATTCACAGAACGTAATCAGGCAATTAATGACAAAACGCACAAAAGTCTATTAGACAGTGGCTGAGGAAAAGAGTGGAGGCAGGGGTGGTGTGGGGTGTGTGTGTGGAAGCGGAGGGCTCGGTGGGAACGGAATAAAGGATGGCTGGGAGAATGAATGGATCGAAATGAAATGAGGGAGTAGAGCAAAGGATTAGGAACTAGAAATTGGGATGACAGATGAGGAAGGCGCCGACTAAGGGAAAAGGACAATGCCTTCAACCAAGAGATGACAAAGCAAGGCGGGTGCAAAGAATCCAATCTTGGTATCAAACGCTGAATGACACGTACTCTAAAAAGATAAGTTGGATATAAATAGAAACAAATAATAAAAAAGCAAGCGGATGAAAAATAACTCCCTCACCAAAATACTTTTGAAAAATGAATTAATTGAGATTGCATGTTAACCTTTTGGTTGTATGGCAGTTCAAGGAAGATGTCTCTTGTACCAAAGACTTTCAAAGATCTTGAAGGGAGTTGTTCGGAAATCATTTTTCAACCCCTCTGTATATTATTTTACCATTGGAATGACCTTGTGCAGAGTGCAGACCATCTCTCGGTACTGTTAAAAAAGTGACAAATCTGTTTTTCAGCATGAATGAGTTTTCTTTCCTTGGCCCAACTCGTCCTATAAACTCAGTGTTGTGTAATTCTGCGAATGAAACCAATGAACACATAAACGTCAAAGCAAGAAGTAGTGCTGAAGGGATGACTTTAGTTCCGTAAATATAAATGCATTTAGTCTCCTGATATTTTTACAAAACAGTGGGCCTTTTAAAATGGTTGTGGATTTTCCTTGAAATTAAATTGACAAGATCTACCTACACTGGCAACGCTTACAAATCTCAGCAGTCCATTTGATAGCTGGCGACATCATTTTCCTAACATGGGGAAAGGTGACGTTATGTTTGACGCCCCACAGCATATTTCTCCAAACTATTTTTTGATCAGGAGATCAAAAATGATCAGGAGATGGGGGTTTCCATTTTTTAGTTACAAAAGCTAGAAGACGTATCCTTCTCAAGTCTCATCACTAAATATGAATAATCTGAATTCTGGATTAAGACCACAAGCAAATATCAGTCCAGCATTCAGAGTTAATGATGTAGGTTACCTTGGAATCTACACCCCGGGTATTAGAATCCATCATGGATCATAAAAACAAAAAGAATGGCTGTTTTATTTCATGTTCCTCCCTTTTGCAAATGCCAAGCTGCATCTCAGCCTTATCAATTATGAAAGAAATGGGCCTGTGGAGGTCCACAGGATTACCATGGCAAAGAGAGTGAGTATAATACTTGGTGATGCTGTGAGGACTATGCCACAGAGTGTTTAGTGTTGGTTAAAAAAAAAGAAAAAAGTGACTGTCTTTGGTTTTCAGCTTGTCATGAGATGCAGAGGTTGTTCTCTTCAACAGAAAACCTTATTAACGGTTTAAAATAGATTTTTTATTGCTTTATTAATCAGTGACAGCCATTTTATAGTCCTTCCTTTACCCTACCACGTGATTTTTTTGGGCAAAAAAAATCCACGTGTTTTTTATATACTATATATATATATATATATATATATATATATATATATATATATATATATATATATATATATATATATATATATATATATATATATATATATATATATTCATTCATTCACATATATTCATTCATTCATTCATATATATATATATATATATATATATATATATATATACATATATATATAAGTCCTTGGCAGTGGACTGAAGTCTGAAACTCAGGTTTTTTTTTCCCCGCAACCAATTTAAGAGTGCTCCCACCTGCAGTGGACAGAGATTGGTCCATCCTGTCCAAACTGCTCCTTGGTTTTATGCACCTGGCCAATAAAATCAATGAAGCCCTCGCCGGATTTTGGAACGCCTTGCTCCGGCCAGTCGGTAAACTGGAACTGCCTTACTGTCCTGGATTGGCCATCCTACCGAAACATGGAAGAAGTGAGAGTAGCAAAGAAAGACTGCCTAATACAGACAAAACACACACACACACACACGCACACGCACACGCACACGCGCACGCACACACACACACACACACACACACACACACACACACACACACACACACACACACACACACACACACACACACACACACACACACACACACACACACACACACACACACACACAGAGTGGTTAAAAAATACATCGTATCAATAAAATACATTGGAAATCAGTGATAAGTGTGTAGTCCCTGCAAAGTGTTCACTGGCAAGTGGTGCAGAAATGCACCTTTAATCTTCGGCATCGCAAATAACTGTTTCTTATTGAAACTTCATTCATTTTCTGAACTGCTTAACCTCACACAAGGGTTGTGGGCGTGCCTGAGCCCATCTCAGCCATCTTTATGATCTTGCCATAGCATCAGCCAAGATGTCGTTTTCAGAAACTCAACAATACAATTTGACACAGATTGATTGTGAACACAGAAAAAAGGTTAGATATTCAAAATCAGTGTTTGCCATCCAGCATCGGAAGAAATATGTGAAGGTTTTAAGGGAGACAAGTAATATCCTGAGTTGGCTATTGATGTGATTGATGGTGGATGGAAAAACCCACCACATTAAATGTCAAAGGATTAAATTCCCAAGTAACAGTATACCTTCACCACTAATGGGCACATTTTGTGTCAAAATGAAACACATCATCGAGCATTTGCGGAGGTTGAAAGTGTCATCGAATAAAACGTATACTTGTCTCGCAATATGATTCAGTTTACTCTCCTGCTGCTTTTGTTGGTGTGTAGTGTGCGATGGCTCCCACTTGAAGCTAATCAATAGTGCATTGGGATGCCACGCGTCTTGTCCCAGACACCGTGTAGAATAGTGTAATCCTGTGATCGATAGCACAATTTGACGGAAGAGTGTTGAGGGAGAGGGTGGAGGCTTAAGAAGCGAGACTAAATGACTAGTTTAGGCTGTGGGTTTGGATGATGAAAATAGAAAGTGATGTCCCTGCTTCAACCACATTGCTCTTACTGCCTCCAGTAGTTCAGATGCAACTACAAATAAATATGCCAACAAATGCGAGCCTTGTTTTTGTCGCAGAAATGCACAGCACGTTTTGTCAGGTTACCATGAAACAAAACTCTTTTCCTGTTTTTGAAGGAAATAGGAAGTTGATACATAATACCTTATTAAAAATATTAATTGACATACCACGGCTTCGCCATGGAATGTATCAGCCATGCGGCACATTGATCAAATGACTGCTTGAGAAGAATTTCACTGCCGGATAACAATAATATCATCAAATCCACAACATTCGCCTTTTAATGGTTTTAAATCGTAGCTGTTGGTGTTTTCAATGGCTTTTCGTGCCTCAATGTGCTCTTACATGTTTAGTACACTGATTCGATCGCACTCATCTGCATACACCACCTGGTTTTGTACACGTCATGTTTGTCTTGATGTTTTGCTACACATGTTTCCTTTCTTTTCGTCCTTTGTCTTTCATCTGCAAAACATCACGCCTCAGTCGGAGGATTAAAAATAAAATGAGAGAGGCAAAGGCAAAGGCAACACAATGGGCCACGTGCTCAGTAAGGAGGGGTCGGGGGAGGAATCTTAACACACAACCTGAGGGCCCGCTCTGCGTGTCAAATTGTGTGATTAAATACGTGACTCGCTCGCGAGATGTGAGTGTTGAGGCAGGCGCGCGATGCTATTTGCAACAGATTGTGCGCAAGCATACGCTCATTTAATCAAACAAACATGTAAGCATTGACAACACTGTATGGGGTTGATTCTAGTTGTTTCCCCACTAGGCGCAAATGTTTTTCCGAATCTAAATAGCAGAACGTACACCCATTTCTCTCCCGGGCAGCTACAATTGAAGCACTTCTCGCCAATGCCTTAACATCTTGAAAAATTAACATGCACTATCAGTTTCAAGCTGCCTCATGTTGGTTTTTCTCCAACATTGATGATCTGCGTCAGTTAACTTGCTGCTGTAGCTGATCTTCTCATATAATAAAAGAAGACCTTATGAGACGAAACGACAATGCTGAACAATCATATTTTTTACGCTGGTGTTAAAATTGATTTTTATTCCAGAGATACTGTGATTAATAATGTGCTGTTATGTGTGACGCTAGATCAAAATTGGCCCTGTCAAAGAGGTTCATGTTGATTTTGGGGGAGGGGGAAATGCAAAAACCCCAATAAATAAATAAATAAATAAAACCGCAGCGCAATTGTAATGGTGAACTGGTCCAATTTGTTGTTGTAAAATTTTGGCTCTGCATTTTGGTCAAATGTAATTCAATTTGCTTTTCTTTACCTTTTATCGTTAGATTTGAATACAGTATTATTTTCGTCAGCATCAGCATTGTTTGCGTGTGCAGCAGAGTTCACGGGTATAAATAAAAATAATTGGATGGTTGGATGCTGTTGGTAGACCAGCTTACACTGCATTCATACGCAATTACCATGATGTACTGTATCTGTGCATGATTGTGTGCATACTACAATATGACACGTGCGTGTGAGGGGTGGTTGATTTGCAACAGGAAGACATTTAACTAACTAGCTGCCACACAGCCTGGGAAATAATTGCTGATGTCAGCCTTGTTGGAGAACAGAAGCGGCTTTACGTTGTCGCTGCAGTGCTGCTGCCATTTGAAATTATGCCAGATAATTGGGCTCAGAATAAACCCGGCAATTTTTTTTTCTTCCAACACTTACGGTTCCTAAAAAAAAGTGGTTGCAAAAGCTGGGAACACTGATCTTGATTTGCGTTTCTGATCCTCTTACCCTGGCGTCTGTGACCTTGAACTCTCGTAGGATGTACTGAGGCATGTTGTACTCAGCCATGGGATCCACCACAAAATATTGATACCGAGCAGAGCGCTCTGCTGGCCAATACTGGTGACACTTTTCCTGCATCAACGGATAAAGACGTTTAATCGTGGCTAAAATGGATCATACCATTGATACGAGTTGAGTGTGTGAGTTCATGTCATACCCTTCCCATCTCTCTCAGTTTGGTCAACATGACTACAATGGTGGAGTTATTCTCCCAGAGCATTCTCCAGAAATCCTCTGTAGTTTCTGCCAGAGGGCCCTGTGTGGCGATGTAGGCTTTCTGTTGCCTTTAGAAATACAGTAACATAATGTTATGTTACGTTATTTTACATCAGAAATAATACCGTAATCCCTCCTTTATCGCGGTAAATGGGGACCAAAACCACCCGCGATAAATGGAAATCCGCGAAGTAGCGCCCCCCCCCCCCGTATATGTACATGTGTAAAAAAAAATATTTATAAGGCCAAATTTAATGGTATACTGCATAAACTGGTATATGGTATATTACTGCATGTAAATGTTGTTGTAATTAACATAACTTAATGCTGTATACTAACTAACTAACCTAACTGATACATGTATCAGTTAGGTTAGGTTAGTGTATGAACAAAATACAGGCAACATATACATGTAGTACTGTATATGTTGCTCTATGTGACTCGCTGTTGTTTTGCCGACTTCCACTGCTTCTCGTGGACAGTTTGCGGACTTGTTGTATATGTTGTAAATATGTTTGAAAAAATCTGCGATGCACTGAAGCCGTGATAAACAAACCACGAAATAGCGAGGGATGACTGTATACACCTGTGTGTGTGTGTATAGAGAGAGAGAGAGAGAGAGAGAGAGAGAGAGAGAGAGAGAGAGAGAGAGAGAGAGAGAGAGAGAGAGAGAATAAAAATAAGCTTGAGCATGAGCCACAGACATGTCAAGTAACTGTTACATTGCGACTCTGTATACATGTATACATTCTGGTTACTTCTGAGGCGCATTCTTCTATTTTCAAGTTCCCTCTGGTTGCGGGTTGTCCTTTTTTTGGGAATGTGGCAAAACGCCCAAGAAAATGTTGACCACTTGCTTGAGTCCTTTTCACAGTGTATGCTGAGGTTTCACATGACAATATGCATGACTGTGGTTCAAGATTTTTGCAACTTAAGACTCTTGAATTGTACATCTTTCAAACATGTTTCAGTTCTGAGGTTCCACTGCATAGCCAAGCCCTCCTGCCAGTAATGCAAACTCTTGTGCAGGACCTATTGCTGCTTTAAAACCTTGTCTTCCATCTGTGCCGTTTACGTATACTTTGCAAAACAAACAAACGAAAAAAGCTGTCCTAACAATACACACAACCACATCCTCCTACCTGTATCCATCAATAAAACTGGAATTAATGTAGTCAGATCCTTCCAGGCCTCTGATTGGCTGCAGGCAGACACGCGTGGTCTCGTAGGGCATGATGTTGACCAGGCGATTCTTGAACTTGTTGCAGGGTAGGTTGGCACTGATGAAGCGTGACGTGTGGGCTTTGGAGTTGGCCAAACGCTGGCAACACAAAACAAGGAGGAATATTGAGAAATGAAGAGCTGACAAGGTTAGCCAAAGAAGTGGGCAAGAAAAAAAAAGAGCAAAAAAAAAAACGGCAGAGCGAGCATTGGTGGAGGACAAATGAAGATAATGTAGATGAGATATTTTTATGCCAGACGTGAATCAGACTGATCACTAGCCTGATTGTTAAGACACATTGATGCTACAGTTTTAAAGGCCTGCATATTAAGTATGCATTCCACAGAAAGTATGGTATTTTAGAAATGTTTATCTTCTTCTTTAAATGACTGCGTCTGGGAGGTGCTTGATATCACTTGCGGGGATCTATGCCAAACACAAACACACAAACAAGTTTGTAGATAAAGAATGAAGAAACTATTTGAAAGTGGGTCACTGTCTCTGTTGATAATTGTTGCAATCTATGAAAAAAAGAACAACCAAAAAAACGTTGCAGAGGGATATTCATTCATTCATTTCATTCATCTTCCGTACCGCCTCATCCTCACGAGGGTCGCGGGGGGTGCTGGAGCCTATCCCAGCCGTCTCCGGGCAGTAGGCGGGGGACACCCTGAATCGGTTGCCAGCCAATCGCAGGGCACACAGAGACGAACAACCATCCGCGCTCACACTCACACCTAGGGACAATTTAGAGTGTTCAATCAGCCTGCCATGCATGTTTTTGGAATGTGGGAGGAAACCGGAGCACCCGGAGAAAACCCACGCAGGCCCGGGGAGAACATGCAAACTCCACACAGGGAGGCCGGAGCTGGAATCGAACCCGGTACCTCTGCACTGTGAAGCCGACGTGCTAACCACTGGACTACCGGGCCGCCCGAGGGATATTCAAACTAAGGATAAAATTGATCCAGCAATTATCCAGTAAATTACTTTAATTAAGGATTAAATCAAAAGTTTGTCTCAAAAAGTTGAGAGCGTGTGGCTTAATTAGGAAAACGAAAAACAAAATGGGCCCAAGTTTGCTGCCTCAACGGGCTGGCCTACAAATACAAATTCAGTAAGTGATGTTACCTGTACGTCTCCACTGCTTAGCTAGCAGTTGGTGCATATAAAACAAACAAACAATATAGCTTCTGACTGGACGCTCAACAACATAGAGTCATTTCAAATCTCAACCTCCCTTTGGGTGACGTGCAACAATTTTTTTTCTATTTAGTTGACATCTGCTTGATAATGAAATGCTACATCCACCAGAAATAATTCAAACAAATCTCACTTGCTTTAACTGAGAGAGCGACATTAGCTTCTTTTGAACAAACCTTACTTTCCCCGTCAAGTTGTTGACAGTACAAAGGGTGGGGGAGAGTTTGGGTTTTGTCAATATGTCCATTCACATTTCCATTTTTAAATTGTCTTTGACACTGGCTTGTTTACCACATTCTGCTTCTACTACCGTATTGGCTCGAATATAAGACAGTGTTTTTTGCATTAAAATAAGACTGAAAAAGTGGGGGTCGTCTTATATTCGGGGTCTAGACATTATATCCATTCACGACGCTAGATGACGCCAGATATCAATGAAGCAAATGCTGAACTTGACTGCCCAGGGCCCAGGCCAAAGTGAACCCCTGCCATGAAGAATAAAAATAAAAATAGTGGTAGCACGAAGAAGAAAAATAATAAATTGCGGTAAGAAGGAAAAAAGAAGAAAATAATAGAAGAGATAACAGAAAATGTAGAAACGCAGCGACAATCTGGAGAAACGTGGGTCGAAGATCGGCCAGGTTAACCGGCAACTGAGGAGAAGTTATGATGTAATTTACATTTCAAAAACCAGAAACCATTCATTTACGAAGGTGATTGCACTTTATCAGTATTGTATTGGTTTGTTTATTAAACATAAAACATACAGTAATAATTTGACAGAAAATAAGGTAGATAAAATAGTAAAAAGAAAGAAATCAGTCTTCATTCAACACAGTTCAAGGGAGTAGGAAGAAGTAAAAAACTTATCTAGTCCTACCCCGTTATGTGTTCATATCTAATAAATCATGTTTATATCAATCAGAAAAGAAAAAAAGTAAGAAGAAAGATGTCTCCATTAAGGCTCATACTATACCCATAACCATGATATTTTTACAACTTTTGGTTTGTATCGGATTATATACGTCACACCCTGGCACTCTTGTGTCAATTTTCTCTTGTATTTCAATAATTTTCTCTATTTATCAACTTAGCTCTGATTTATCATTATATTTACGGTTTAGAATTGATAATTTTAACTCTGATTGATGTAGGTTGTTTGTACTATTTTTTTGAATTTGTTTTTTAGATTTGAATGAGGCAAAATAACATGCTTTTTCTCTCAAATATATTGTTATAATCATTTGTTTCAGATGTACTGTCATTATTTTCTGTATAAAAATTAATTTGGTGTTCAAAAAGTCTTTTTTCAAACTTGAGTCTTGAAAAAGAGGGGGTCGTCTTATAATCATGGCCGTCTTATATTCGGGCCAATACGGTATTACACGTAAGCAGTCGGAAACTGCAGACACTCACCGCTGAGCGTGGCGTGGCAGAAAAGGGGAGCAGGGACGCACTAGCAAAATACACTGGCTGACAATCTAAAGAAAGCAGGATTTGCCGCTGGCCCAGGAATGTGTGGGATCGGATGAACGATTGGTTGCCCAATACGTCAATCACGATTGGCCGGTAGCTCACTCACTTGTCCCAAGTCGATCGCAAGGGGTGTCGTGGGGAAAAAAAACAAACATGCCAAATCATGTGTATGTTTTCCTAATATGATGTATTTTTGTGTTCGTGCACATTGCACCGTTAGCATCACAAAAAGTATTTGAAAAGCTCAAATGAAATAAAAAAGCAGGTCACCTTTAACCTATGGTGGCGCGTAACCTGCATCACAGGAAGTTGTTAGCGGTCAGCAGCTTGCGATCACAGCTGTTCTGCGGTGTCTTTTATTGTTATTATTATTCTCATTCAGAGTTTGTTCCATGCACAATTCACAGAGGACACGAGCAAAGAATGGCAATCTGGAGTGCAGAGAGAAGCATTTTAAAACGGTACACGTAAGCGACGATCGTTAACACGCTGCGAAAGTGCATCCCATGTCTCCGCGTCAGGTCTCAACGAAGGTAGGCAGTGATTTCATTTTCACAACCACATAAACTCTTGTGTCTTGTATGAACATTGTGAGTTACTTCTTATGCATTTCTGAGGAGATGTCCATTTTTCCCCACAATTACAACAGTTCCCAGATGTCTTAATGAAATCATTTTGAATACCGATAGCATCAAGTTGATAACAGGTTTTGAGTGGGTAAGTTCTGTATCACAGTAAGAAGTCACAGAGGTGCCACTAAAAATGATATCACTAACAGAAGAATGTAAGATGAACGAGTTTCAAAAAACTTAATGTGACCGACGTCATCCCCAATGTTCTTCACACAGTGTGTGTGTGCACGTTCTGTCCTCGCATTTTTATGTGAATAAGATCGATCTTTAGAATGTAACATTTCTCCCCTCAATCCCCTTTAACACGAACAACTATTCACTTGGATTTTATTCAGGCTTTCCTCTTGCTGCCATCCCTTCATCCCTCCCGCTTCAGCCTTGCCTTTTGATCAGCACTACACCAGGGACCTGGATGAGCTCAAGGTGGCCTGGCAGCACAACAGAGGCCCTCGGCTATATCACCAAACGCTACAGTGGGTACGTGAATCGGATCCAAGGCTGGCCAAACTCTCCATGCGACAGATCAGAGAAGCATCAAGGGTATCTCTAAACCACCACGCCAATTCCTTTCCATTTATAGCTCAGTAGACTGGGTTAAACATGGCTACCCAACAAGGATTAGTGCAGTGGTGGTATCAGAAACATGCATGAACTTTTTGGGCAATGATTGTGGAAATTGAAATGTAACGGTGACGGTCATCTTAAGTTTATGCTTGGTTTCCCCCAAAAGTCTTCAATCCTGTGCACGTACAACACCTGACTTTAAGTGCAAATCACTCTTTCTCCCTTTTTAATGCTTCACTACCAACCTAAATCTTGCATACAAGCGCTTCTTTCATCTTTTTTCCCCGAGTCTCCTTCTTAACACTAGGCTAAATGCACTTGTTTCTTTGTTCATCATCCAAAGCAGCCACACTCAGTAATATACTACCGCCCAGCCACCTTCACTTCCACTTCTCTTACTGAATATAGATTTTAGAGTGAACATGATTATTCCCTGTTCAACTCCTGACACCAGCTCAATCTGTATGGTGATTTTATCACTACCGTGCCTCGCTAAGTGAAAACACACTAGCACCGTTATTGTCTCTTGGCGGTTTGCCATGCTGATGAATGGCGAATGGGAAGACTAACTCGAGCATTACACTCAAATTATGAAACTATGACACAATTCAAACATACTGAGAAAACTTCTGACTTTTGGTATTATTCAAGCAATTGTTAAAAATATACTGTATAAAAAATACAAAATTTAAAGCAGTCTATGCTTCATAGATTGTAATGTTTTGTTAAACTTTTGTATCATCTGTAACATCATTTAAGCTTTGAATCATCAAAAAGGTGAAAACATAAGATAAGATATCCTTTATTCGTCCCACAATGGGGAAATTTACAGCCTCCAGCAGCAAGCAAGCAAAACATTTGACATACCTCAGAAAATATACACTAACAATACTCAACAAATTCCTGTGGAACACAAGAGCTCGTGTGGCAGAAATTTACAGAGACTGACTTGCAAATGCAATGTGAAAAGAGCCACCCGCTCTCCTTGTTTTATTTACTGCCTGAGCGATGGCACGGCCCCAACTCTCCCCTTTTGCTTGAAATAGATCAAAAAGTTCTACAAGCTATAAAATGTTCTAACAGCTGGCAACGAAGTGGATTTCCATGCAGCCTGGCCAGCGCGCTTGTGTGCTAGACACATAATAACAATTGCCTTTTGTATTGCTCTATCCATGGGAACGTTTGGGTCCATCTGTAGACAAGGCTGGCAAAATCCCCTTTAAACAAAAGTGCATTGCAATTAAAGTGTCTTAATTTTGACTCCTAAGGGACCATAAACTTCCACGGTATTACGTTCAACTTTTACCAGCCTCTTTTCCATAACAATAATGTTGTTTTGATGGTTGAACACTAATGTCTACAGGGAATTTACAGGATCGTAACATAAAAAGGCATAATCACAACACAAAGTGAAGGGCACTTTGAAAGTGCTCTAAAATTATGAATGATTTGAATGCTTTCGAGAAGAAACCGCAATTACGGTTTTACATATCCCATTTCAAACGCATTTAAAGTAGAGTGCTGTAAATACAATGTTTTACGAAAACGTCATTGCTAATTTCTACAGTTTATAACAATATTTAATTGTGCTTCATTTTCATTTTCGTTTTTTTTTTTAATTTGATGTAATAAACAGGATCTAAGTTATTCTCATGCGTCCCGTTTTCATACAGTCGATCTTCTGTCCTTTCTATCAAGCCGCAAGTTAAGAGTGTTGTCTGGCACTCCATTCAAGAATAAATCTCAAAGCTTTGCATCCTTGTACCTTGAACTCAAGCTCCATGCCGGTGACGTGCTCGCCGCTCTCCACCTGAGCCAGCTTCTGGATGTAGGAGTAGAGGCTGCGGGCCGCCACCTCAGTGTTACCGCAGGCCACCGCCTCCAGCAACGCGTCATGAATGAAGCTGTACTGGTCCTCTGTTTGCACCATATAGTTGCGCTGTGAGCGCATCAGTGTCACGTGGCCATAAATGTCAACAGTCTTCTCATGCTTGATTCGCTCGAGCATGGCGTCGATGACAATGAAACAACCTGTCCGACCAACACCGGCGCTGTAGAGAGGAGAAAAAAATAAATACAGTACATTAACAAGACAAAAAGTCAAAAATCTAAATTTTAATTTTTTTTTCTCTTGTTATTTACCCCATCACAACACGAGGAGACAATGTTAAACTACTCAATATATTTAGAAAGGGGAGAGAAGGAAAATTAGATCCACTCCAAAAGTAATAAAAGAAAAAAAAAACAATTTTGATTTACACAGTGAATCCTCTTCAGTGGTGTGGAATTACATACCACTATATACAAGCAGATATTTCAAATAATTACCGTATCAACCTATCAAAGGCAAAATACTGTGGACAATTTTTGGGATTATCATTCCTGTTGATAGAGTGACACCACTAAGTTCTACAAGTTCTTACGGTCCAAAGAAAAATAAGTGTGGAGTTTTTCAATTCAAATAAGAAATTAACAGCAATGAGAGACCGACACGTTTTTCAATGGAAAGGAACAAAAGACTATTTCTATTTCGATGGCCAAAGGCAGGGGTGTCATATTCTTTCTAGTCGCGGGCCAGTTTGGAGTTGCGTCATCCCTCGGAGGGCCGTGATGACAGTGAAACCACAAAATTATTACTTGTACACAGCAAATGAATATTTTACTAGTTTTGAAATCAGTCAAGTCAATTATAATAGTTTGTTCAATAATTGTTCAAATGAGTGTGAACAATGAGGTTCAAGGCAGATAGCTGCCCCATCTACAGTACATCAAGTATTAGGATCGTATGATACAGTACAAACTCCGGTGAAAATAATAAACACATTGTGAAATGATTATTTTCGCTTGCTATTTTATTTTGTTCATCGAGGCGTATTCTTTTGAAACAGCTACTGTATTGTACCGGATTGTGATCATAGAGTACCGGGGCACCTAATGTTGCGTCCTGTGATTCTATACTACTTGTGATGGAATGCACTAAAAATGCATGAGAAACAATAATGTCAACTGTACACAAGCTGTCATTTCAGATTTCTAGTGTAACGCTTTGGACTGATTGGGGTCGTCTTATCACAAAAAGGATGGCTTTGAATAAGCCTTTTTGAGTAGTACAATCTGTAAAAGGCTACAGGGCAGAAAAAAAGGAGGAAACATGAAAATGGGATCGGATTAGGGTGAGTCTTTTTGACGGCATTTGGAAACAAGAGACAGACACGGAGAGAATGGCAGAAGAATGGAGTGGTGCTTTGAAGGGGAAGATCATGTGATCACTGGAGAGAGAAAATACCTGCAACAGCTAAGAAAGAGTGACAATGGTTTTCTATGTGAATTATTTAATCCATAATACTCTATACAGGGGGAGGACATATGCCATTTTGTCCATTTTTCAATGTTTTATATGCCCCACTTATATGTTGGTTGTAGTTTTTAACTGCCCAAATGAACTCAATCCAATAAAATGTATGTTCAGGATGTCCATGTTTGTGTAAATCTGCAAAAGAAAGACAAAAAAAGTCTTGACGTCGGGTCCTACCCACCCCTCAAGTGTGAAATAAATGTGGAAGGAAATATGTTCCTCTGTGAATTAAAATGCTTTCATTGAGTGAGTCGCAAGACCACACGGCCACACGGGGATCCATCAGGTTGTCAAAACAATGGCGCGTCATTGGCCCAGCAGTGTGTGGAGTGAATGTAAAATTGTGTAATTTTAACGAGACAAAAAATATGATTATCTATCCCAAAGATATATATATATATATATATATATATATATATATATATTTTTTTTTTTTTTTTTTCTCAAAAGCATGTCACACATGTTATTCTGACACATTGGAACCTGTTTTATGAACACTCCACCTGCTTTAATTATCTTTTTAGCAAAAAGGCAAAGTAAAAAAAAAAACATCCCTGGCACACATTTTCACATTTATGATTCATTTCACTCTACAAACAAAATCATTTCACTTGGCTTTCTTGTTTGGAGCAAATATGACTCGAGTTTTATATTCAAGATACAAACATCTCTGCAGATTGCATTAGGATAAGAGTTATTTTTGCTGACCTGCAGTGGGCAATGATGGGTCCAGCATCAGGCGGGTTGCAGGTCTTGACCCTCCGGAGGAAGGCCAAGAAGGGCGTCGGGTATTCTGGCACACCGTGGTCAGGCCACGCTGTGAACTGGAACTGGCGAACCTCACGTTTCTCACTCGATCCATTCTAAATAGAATGAAGGGAGCTGTGTTTGATTGAAGAAAATAGGTTGCTTCCCCCCAGTGAGCCTACTATTTAGATTTGCGTGACTTCACACTGATTGATATGAATCCAATGGTTTAGCTTCTTTCACTGACAATTTTTTTTGTTGGTTACATTTTCAACATTCATTGCAGTTCCTATAAAAGGGGTGAATGTTTTATAGATTTTGGTAAGCTACAGCTGAGAAAAAAGGATCCAGAGAAAGAATCTTTGCACAGTATGAGAGAAGAGAAATCCCTTCATCGTTCAGTCCTCTCCTCTTCTCCTCTTTATGGAGATACTGTTTGCATTTCAATGCAGCCTTTCTGCTTTCCTGACAGGTTTTTTTCCCCCCACTTGCTGAATAAATGAATAAATGAGTGCGGTAATTAAAAGCAAACTGGCCTAGTTCTTATTTTTATGGGTTTTTCTTTGGACACTCCCTGATTTTGCTGCCGAGGCGGCCAGCAAAAAAACTGACAAGCCATCGGCTGCTACTTGTGAGGAGACATTTTTGCATCACTGCTGGAAACGCATACATATGGATCCTGACCACAGCCACTGCTTTGAAGATTCGCTGTTTTTGTGCATCTGCCGCCACCCTCTACTACCAAAACACAAATCCAGCACGGAACACCAAGGCACGGGATGAAATAATTTCAGATTCTATACAATATGTCTTAGCACAGATTCAATTAATGCAAGGTGACTCTGCGTGATAATGTGTGTGTGTGTGTCTGTGTGTGACTGTGCAAATAGCGCTTGTGATGTCTACTTTAATTTAACTTAAATTTGATCTCTCATTATGCCCTCTTGTCATTTCAAATGCATTTTGTTTCAAAAATGGGACATGGTTAACATTCACATGAGTGTTTGTGTACAATTATGTCAGACATTTCTTTTTTCAGTCCATGTCTCACTGCGAGCCTTTAAACCCCAAACAGGCATTTTCGAACTCAAACCAAAAGAAATCAGTTCAGCCTTAGCAAAATACGGTTTCATAGTTTCAACAGTTGTGTATTAATTACGGTCAACATTAAATTGGTTTTTGACTTGCACGGCAGAAAAAAAACATCTGTCAAACATACTTCTGTTCCCTACTTACGACAATACTATAAGCTGAAACTGTCAAACCAATAAAATACCATTTTGTAGATATGATAATACCCCAAAGTTATGACACCACTTGGCACTTGAAAATGATTATTATTATGATTTATGAGTACTGATTATCATCACATCATCACTGGGGTGTAGTGGTGCAATTTGCCATTACGTTAGTCCTCATTAATTTTCGGTGTGATCAAATAATATTCTGAGAATATAAGCAAATTTTAATCTAAAGATTTACAAATCTATTACCATCGATGAAAACCCACATTTTAAATGACATCAGAGTTCCAAATGCGCACACAATTCATGCTTAAAAAATAAATAATTAATCTGGCCACACACACACACACACACACACACACACACACACACACACACACACACAGAAGTGCATACACATGCATTCCCCTCTTGTGGATGCACGACTCATCCGTGATTTAACGCAGCAAACGACACGCTGTCTGAGTCCAAATGTAAATGTGAGCAATCAAGACACTGGATGCTTGAAGACAAGTTTAAGACATCTTGAGACGCTGCCGGGAATCAGGCCATGGCTTACAACTAATGTTTTCATATTTGTTGTGTTGGAACTTTTGTCTGTCTGTTTGTTTGTGTGCGTGAGTTTGAGCAATCTGCCAATTATGTATATTGAGTTTCTCTTCTGCTCACTTCACCTAAGTGCTCAATTTTGGCAGACACACTAAGAGATGCATTGAAGAGAGTGCACTGAAAAACTGCAGGCTGCCATATACAATCTTACAGTACATACACATTCTGACACACACACATAGTATCAGCCCGTTTTTATGTCACATGAATTCACTGTGGATGAATACATATATATATAATATTTACCTTGTGCAAGGAAAAGGTGCGCACACAAAAAGTGGCTAATTCGATGGTGTCCAACAGGGTCACTTGAGTCATACCGTAGGTTTCTGTGCCACGACTGGGCCAGTACTGGTCACATTTTATCTGTGAAAAAGAGAAGAGAATTTTAAAAAATGAGGTGTAAAAAAATTGCATCATGTGAAAGGAGGAATTGCAACGACATGCTGAATGTCAAAGAAATACAGTACACAGAGGCTGACGGAAGACCGTAGCTCATCTCACACATTTCAGAGAACCGTGTCGATTAAAACAGCAGTGAGAGCTGACAGAAGCTCTAAAAGAGCTTCTTTGTCCTTCACAACTGAGAAATGCGCAGTAAACACACACAACCGCACACATACACGCAAACGCACACACACACATAAACACACACTGTCTTGTTATAATTTTCACAATTCCCACCTGAACCCTTAACTACACAGTAACTAATGTAAAAAAAAGTCATGCATATCTGCATTGTCGACTAAATTTTTTTCATTCAACATCTGCTTGAACGTTTGCTTTTCAGTGCTTGTGCAGTAAGCCTGCAAAAACACATCACCTGCCTCTTATGTCAGTGCATCTCATTCACGGTCAATATGGTGTGACACCCTGGAACACACTTTCTCTCTCATTTCCTGCTCAAACTGACACTGAGCTTCCAGCGGCCACATGCGCTGATCATGTCTGACAGTGGAGGACAGAGCCTGTCAGGTTGGTGCACAGGTAAGCAACTGAGGAGAGGTGAGATGAAGTGGAGACACCCGGGGTGTATATATATATATATATATATATATATATATATATATATATATATATATATATATATATATATATATATAGTCTGTTGTTGACACTGGTTTGGCTTGACAGGTTGATGTCATATTTGTATTTTTGACACACAACAAGTCCACTGCTTGTGATAAAATTACCTTAGATGGTTTCACATTGTGCTTTTCCATTTTCATTGTATTTGTTCTGAGACGCTCATCCAAGATTTAAGCTTAAGTTCCCAACAATGCTCTCAAAGGGTATGACAACAGGGTACTGGAAAGGAAATACCGTGGATCCAGCTCATTTATTTATAGTTTTGAGTTTAAATAGACAAACATGGAGGCCAAAGCTTTTACTTTGGCCAGAGCAATTATGTTCAGTGTTTGGTTTTATTTCCATGTATTTATATAAATAGAGAGTTTAGATTAGATAGTTTTGTTCTTAACAAAACACACATTTTGGTCAGTCAAAGTTCTGTACCAGAATCCCTTTGTTGCAATAAATGCATCAAGGCCGTGTCTCAATGACATCAAAAAGCCTTTGCGATGCTTTGCATTTTATTGCACCCGCTTTTAATTGTTTTAGAGGTCTATGCATTCTCTTTAGCATGTAAAATGCATATTCTACAGGGTTTAAGATATAGGAAGGGTAGGGATGATGGAGGTGGTTCAAATTTAGTACTACTTGCTAAGCAACTAAACGGGATGTATGCTGGTTTTGGAGTAAAGTTGCATATTTTCCGCACTATAAGGCGCACAAAAAAGGCATTTGATTTTCTCAAAAGCCGACAGTGCACCTTATATATATGTAAAAATTCCTCGTCTCACCACCCCTCGGGTGGTGTCCGTCCCTCATTCAGCTTGGGTCCTCGACCAGAGGCCAGGAAGCTTGAGGGTTCTGCGCAGTATCCTTGCTGTTCCCAGCACTGCACATTTATGGACTGAGATGTCCGATGTTGTTCCCGGGATCTGTTGCAACCACTCATCTAGTTTGGGGGTCACTGCCCCGAGTGCTCCGACCACCACAGACACGACTGTCACCTTTACCTTCCAGGCTCTCTCCAGCTCCTCTCTGAGCCCTTGGTATTTCTCGAGTTTCTCATGTTCCTTCTTCCTGATGTTTCCATCACTTGGGACCGCTACATCCACTACAACGGCTTTCCTCTGCCCTTTATCTATGATCACGATATCTGGTTGGTTCGCCATTACCATCTTGTCAGTCTGGATCTGGAAGTCCCACAGGATCTTCGCTCTGTCATTCTCCACCACCTTCGGAGTTGTTTCCCATTTTGACCTTGGGGTTTCCAGTCCATACTCCGCACAGATGTTTCGGTAGACTATGCCAGCCACCTGGTTATGGCGTTCCATGTAGGCTTTCCCTGCCAGCATCTTACACCCTGCAGTTATGTGTTGGATCGTCTCAGGAACCTCTTTGCACAACCTACACCTTGGGTCTTGTCTGATGTGGTATATCTGGGCCTCGATGGCTCTAGTGCTCAAGGCCTGCGCCTGAGCAGCCAGGATGAGTGCCTCTGTGCTGTCCTTCAGGCCAGCCCTCTCTAGCCACTGATAGGACTTCTTGAGATCAGCCACTTCAGTTATGGTCCGGTGGTACATCCCGTGTAGGGGCTTGTCCTCCCATTATTGTCCCTCTTCCAGCGCCTCATCTTCTGTTCCCCATTGTCTGAGACATTCTCTGAGTACGTCATCCGTTGGAGCCTTCTCCTTGATGTATTCATGGAGCTTGGATGTTTCATCCTGGACAGTGGCTCTCACACTCACTAGTCCCCGGCCTCCGTCCTTGCGTACAGTCTCAGGGTGCTGGATTTGGGATGGAACCCTCCATGCGTGGTTAGGAGCTTTCGGGTCTTAACGTCCGTGGTCTGAATCTCTTCCTTTGGCCACCTTATTATTCCTGCAGGGTATCTGATCACTGGTAGGGCATAGCTGTTTATTGCCCGGGTCTTATTCTTGCCATTGACCTGGCTTCTTAGGACTTGCCTCACTCGCTGGAGGTATTTGGTCGTAGCCGCTTTCCTTGTTGCCAGTTCGAGGTTGCCATTGGCTTGTGGTATACCGAGGTACTTGTAGCTGTCCTCAATGTCTGCTATTGTTCCTTCAGGGAGTGAGACCCCTTCAGTGCGGACTACCTTTCCTCTCTTAGTCACCATCCGACTACATTTCTCAAGCCCGAATGACATCCCGATGTCGCTGCTGTAGATCCTGGTTGTGTGGATCAGGGAATCTATGTCCCTTTCGCTCTTAGCATACAGCTTTATGTCATCCATGTAGAGGAGGTGACTGATTGTAGCTCCATTTCTGAGGCGGTATCCATAGCCTGTCTTGGTGATTACTTGGCTTAGGGGGTTCAGTCCTATGCAGAACAGCAGTGGGGAGAGTGCATCACCTTGGTATATGCCACATTTGATGGACACTTGGGTAAGTGGCTTGCCATTGGCTTCAAGTGTGGTTTTCCACATCCTCATCGAGTTCGCAACGAAGGCTCTTAGGGTCCTGTTCACCTTATACAACTTCAAGCATTCAGTGATCCATGTATGTGGCATCGAGTCATAGGCTTTTTTGTAATCAATCCAAGCTGTGCACAGGTTGGTACGTCGGGACCTGCAGTCTTGTGCGACTGTTCTGTCAACCAGGAGCTGATGTTTGGCTCCTCTGGTATCTCTACCAATGCCCTTCTGCGCTTCGTTCATGTATTGATCTATGTGTCCACTTAACTTAGCCGCAATGATGCCTGACATGAGCTTCCATCTTGTGGAGAGACAGCTTATTGGCCGATAGTTGGATGGGGCTGCACCCTTCGAGGGATCCTTCATGATCAGGACCGTTCGCCCTTCGTTTAGCCATTCTGGGTGAGTCCCATCCCTCAGCAGCTGGTTCATTTGTACTGCTAGGCGCTCATGGAGTGTTGTGAGTTTCTTTAGCCAGTAGGTGTGGACCATGTCTGGGCCTGGTGCTGTCCAGTTCTTCATATCTGAGACTCTTTCCTGTATGTCTGCCACTGTTATGGTAACTGGGTTCTGTTCAGGGAGGTTGCTGTGCTCCTGTCTCAGGGTCACCAGCCATTGTGCACTGCTGTTATGTGCAACCTCCTTCTCCCATATGCCTTTCCAGTACCTTTCAGTTTCCAGTCTTGGTGGGTCAGCTCTGTTGTTAGGACCCTGCCACTGAGCGTACACTTTCGCAGGTTGTGTTGCGAACAGCCTGTTTATTCGTCTGGCCTCATTCTCTTTCGTGTACCGCTTTAGGCGACTGGACAAGGCTTGGAGCCTTTGTTTGGCAGTTTCGAGTGCTTCAGGTATGGTCATCTGAATGTACCTCTCGGGTATCGGCCTTTTCATCACGCCTCTCTGGGCCTCCGTCAATTGACTCACATCTTTCCGGGCCGCCTTGATCTTAGCCTCCAACCGTCTTTTCCATGGTGGGTAACATATCTCATGGCTTCCATGGTTGCTCTTATAGCGCATAGTCTCCAGGATCACTGATGCTGAAGCGTATATCAGCTCATTGGTTTCTGTGATCGTTACGGTAGGGATCGCCCTCAGTGCTGCATTCACACTTTCCATGAGACTTTCAGATGGTACTTCACATAGCCGTTGTAATCGGTTTCTAGGTTGCCCAGCTTTCATTCTCGCCATGATCTTAGCTTTGAGGTCAGTTGCTGCCTCGCTCAGCATTTCATTCCGTGGGGCTGGCCTCCCAATGTCTTGTATGACCTCCTCCTCTGATTTGGCAGCCTGGGGCCCTTCACCATGGAACCTGCGTTGTACCTCACTAATCTCAAGTTGTGACAGCAGTTGCCGTTTGTAGATGTTGAAACACTGAGCTACTAGTTGTTTCGTGGTCAACCGTGACTTTGGGTTTCGAGGTAACCATTTAGCCCACATTCTCTGCATGTAACCCCTCTGACTAGGGTTGCTTGAGTAGTAGCATTCCATCAGAGCCATGTTATCGCATCTCGCCAATCTCCGCTTTGTTCCAGTAGCCCATTTTTCATCAAGGTGCTCTGGTTCCCCGGGCGACGTCTGAGCCGGCATGTCATTCGTTTTATTGTCTCTCATCATTGTATGAGGTAGGCATTAGCGTGAAGGATCTTGCCCAAGGACCCACACTGGATGGTGTTATGTGCAGTGACCCCCAAACTAGATGAGTGGTTGCAACAGATCCCGGGAACAACATCAGACATCTCAGTCCCGAAATGTGCAGTGCTGGGAACAGCAAGGATACTGGGCAGAACCCTCAAGCTTCCTGGCCTCTGGTAGAGGACCCGAGCTGAATGAGGGACGGACACCACCCGAGGGGTGAGATGAGGATTTATATATATATATATATATATATATATATATATATATATATATATATATATATATATATATATATATATATATATATATATATATATATACGTAGCGCTTTGCTACAGCTGCTGTGGTTGTGAAAGCTCTATGTAAATAAAGCGGTATTGTATTGTATTCCTTTAGTGTAGCTCCATCCATAACACAACAGCAGCGAGAAAATTGGCTTCTGTTCTATGTGACTTATAATGCACCCAATATATGAAAACATTATTCGAAGGACCTTACAGTGCGGAAAATATGTTCGTCACAAAGTTAAGCCTCAGATTTGCGGATTTCCACCCATCGCTGTGCCTTCCCTTGTGTTCCAGAGTTTACCACACTGGGGCAGACATGACATTGAACACTGATTCACCGAGTGGTTTTCAATGTGTACCTCCACCAAAAAGTTTTGATTTTGTCACTCTGAAATTGTTCTGACATCATCTCTCCCAGTGTATGCGCTGCAGGGTGGTCAGAGCACACTGCCTTCCAAATTCGACATTTGTCAATCTAAGTGCATTAGCCAAGGAAGTATGCTCCTTCCTCATGCACCCTGGTAGTTGCGGCATGGTGATGCGCCGGTGCCACTGCACAAACACAATGAATGACTTGGCTTGGTTCACGGCACACGGCACTATGCTCCATGTAGCACAATTTAGCTGTGTTTTGCTAAATTGTGACGGGTCGCCCAAGCAGTTTGGTTGCATTATTCGATAAATTTGTACACAAAATGTTTCTGAAGGTTCTTTTGCTGCTGCCATCATGTTGTTCAATGAATATTAATAAGTACATCTCAGAAGAATTCAGGCAAGCCAAAGCGATGACAATATGTCCATTAAATTTCATGTGAGCTAGTATGCGTCTACGTTCCTGTCTTTCTTGGACATTACCCTTTCAATCACTTTGGTAAAGTACATTTTGGCTCGCATGTGCTTTTTCGCTATTTCCAGCTTGGGTTTCCTATTCATCTTGCTAATGAGTGCTATGCATCTTTTGGTGTAGTCTCGGTATTGTTGTTCATGAAGTATGCAATATGGATTCTGATTATTTCACTCCTGCCATGATAGGTTTGTGACTGGCGTCACTAGTGTTTGTTGTTGGGTCATGTTTACCACTCCCGCAATATTTCCGGATTCAACTGCTACCGTTTTCCTTTATCTACCTATTTAATGTACGGGTATGTGGTTTTTACTTTTTGAAAGTGTGCATCGGCACAGATAAATTACCGGGCTTTGGGCCTCTTAGTATGGTTTTCCAAGACGCTGTGTACAATTGGATGGTTCTACATTTTTGTGAACCTGTTTAGGGAAGGCGCTAATTAGAATGTGTTCCATGGTTAGATACATTTGATGTGAAAGTATCTTAGAAAATCTCAAAGACCCTGTGACAAAACAAGAAGTTTCATTCAGCTCTGACCTAAACAATATTCTTGAGGATGAACGGGCAAAAAAAAAAATCCACAGATCTAGAAACAAATTTTCCTGGAGAAATGGAAGATGCCATCGTTGCAAATGGGAAAACAACTCTACTTTGGGTTTGTATGCCCTGTATCACTTTTATCCAAAGTGTAAGTGAAACATAGCCGCTTACGCCTAACCTTACAGCAAACTTTTTTCAGCAACAGACTGCTGTCAGAGGTACTAGTCACTCATACTGCAAAAACTCCTCAATTTCATTTAAGCTTACTGCTCTGTGCGAAAAGCAGCATCTGTCGAGTGTTATAACTTGCTAAGCTCTTTTTCCAGTATGGGACGAATGTTTTGTTGGTCCGACAGAAACCTCTCCCACTTTTGTAGCTGCAAAAAGGTAATAAAAAAACAACACAGCCAAGTCCCCCGTGGCTGTTGCCCAAACTATCAGACGCGAGCAGGTAGTCCATTTGTAAGATAACTGTTCCTGCAACCGCATTCGCCACCCCATTTAAATTTCTCAAATGTAATTTATATTCTACTCTGAAAGTGAGCCATCTCAAGAAAATAAAGTCTGATTACCTGCCAATGAAGTTGGAGTCGGCATCTGGGAAATCACTGCAAAGCTGCGCCATTTTTCACATTTTGTACCTCGGCTTCATGATTCAGTGATTTGATTTTGATGTATATTGTGGAACAGCATTTTAAAAAGGCTACTGCAGTCACTCAACGCGAGCTGCAGTGTGTTGCGTGAGCAGACTCACCCGTGACTTCTCCTCCAGTCTGGTCATCATGACCACAGTGGCTGCTCTCTGCTCCCACACCATCCTCCAGAAGTCTCCAAAAGTTTCTGGTAAAGGGCCCTGGGTGGCAATGTATGCATTCTGCTTCCTATAGCCATCAATGTAGTTGGCATTGATGTAGTCACTACCTGTGATCCCTACACAAAAAAAACAGAGCATCACACACACACTTTTTTCCACATAATTTTGTCATGTGATCATGCCCTTGACAATGCAGAAACAATTGCCTTTTTTCCTCATCAGTGAAAATGTAAAAACCTTCCAAGGAAAACTTTTTATGTGTCACATCATGTTCTATGGAAACCAACGAAAGGTTTTGGGAAAAATATGCCTCCAAAACTTCACAAAAACATTGTATAAATTATGCCACAGAGCTGGATTCTTCATCTCGGCTGTTCAGTGCAATATAGCAAAGTCAACTTCCATCCGACCTTTGTCTATACCACATATCCTGTTCATGATTGTGAAGTATTGGAGCACATTCCAGCTCAATTCATATTTTTTTTCTTCTCTTTTTTAGCATGTTATAAGCAGAAGCTAAAGAAATATATTAGTGGTGGACACGAAGAATACTTTTTTTTCAACTTGTAATTCAAATGTGATAAGTGTGTCTAGCAGATCCACCATGAATACACCACAAGAAGAGGCGGTTCAGGGTCTCCATGGCAACAACAGACAATTTCTGCTTTTATCAACTGCAGCTTATAATACATTTCTGATGGTTTATAATTAAAAACCCAATAGTTTCTCCGTTTCTGAGACATATGTTGAACATAAAAAGGTCAAGTGATCTCCTACTCTGACTTCCTAGAGCAGCACCCCTTGCGCTGTTTTCCCGCAGATTTGTGCCATCTGTTCAGTCTAATGTTGTTCAATCTGGACTACATATCTATGGTTGTGGTATATAACAGACTCCATCTGATTTAGCACTGCCTCAACAGTATATGAGAAGCTAAAGGCAGGAGGTTGAGCCGGTAAACTGGTCCCTAAAACTCATACTAGTCCTCTAAAGGTCTCAGCAGCTGCAATGACCTTATCGCTTCACTACATAGAGGAACCTATACAAACGAGCAACATTTTAATGTCAATGATGAGAGCAAGGCTTGTCATCATGAGCTCTCGCTTTCACTGACATCGCGTAGCTATAAGCATCTGCAGCAGAAAACGAAAAACTTCAAAGGTAAACTATGTAGATCACCGCATTACGGTTGCTCCTGTTACCGAGGGCACAAAGTTTCAAGTGTGCTGTCGGTCTGTCGTTTGATCATCATGCACCGTGCTTATCTGTCACCGAGCTCTAATCTACACATGTGAAAATCAAAGTTGAACCCACTGTGGGGCACATGTTGAGAAAACAAACTTTTACAGTCCTCTCAGGTGAAATGGAACGCGTGACGGAGCATTTTGTGTTTGAAAGTCACGTCCCTGTGACTGACGTCGCGGCACTCGAGCGACAAATAATGAAACACTTGGCTGGGCTAATTCAAGAGTTTAAAAGAAAGGAGACTTAGTGAGGACAAAAGCCAGGATAAGAGTGGAAGAAAAATATACTGCAGACAAAGACAGAGATCATAATGCTCACATTAAGAGGGAAGAGTAAATTAAAAAGGAACAGTAATGAAAAAAATAAATTATGAGCATAGAATGTAAGCAACGCGAATTCCATTAAAATGGATTCTGCACTATCCGACAGTGGTGACTTGGTTTTAGTCAAGGCGAAATGAACGGAGAAGAGGCGGTGTGCATGAATTGTTATTCTGCTGAAACTAATAGCAAAATCACTCTGGTGTAAAATAGAAATTTCAGACTTGATTAATTTATGTATTTATGGATGATGCGTTTGTTTTTCTTTTTTTTCCCTCTCTCTGTGAGCTTTTTAGTTTTTCTTATGTTACACTTGCAAATTGTGAGGTGCTGAAAATCTACGTGGGACATTTAGCCCACACATAAGGAGAGCATGGAGAAGAAGCCATTTTGTCCTCATTGAGAGGAGTCTGGATTTGTTCTCGCGTTGCAACCCCAAAACAATGTCAGCAGTGAAGGGTGACTACCTCTGACAACGTCTAGAGCGATTTAGTAGTCAAAGGAAGAATCTTCTAGCTGCAGTGCTGTGTCTGAGCATAGTTTAGAGGGAAGTGGAAGATGGGCTAACAAATTGGCTTGTGCAAAATAATTAAAAAAAAAATCCTGAATCATGCTTAATTAAGTGTGAGATCAAACTGAATGCCGAATCAAAATGGCCGGAAATAAATCTTGACCAAAACAACAACAAGATCAATAAAAAACTTCCACCTAGTTTGACTGAAACAAGTCCTGGATTCGCACTGCTACAGTTCAGTTTCAAAATGTTGAAAATGACTGTGGGAGTGTGCACAAGGAGAGGACGGTTGAGCCTTACCCTCAATGGGAGCCAGGATGACACGGGAGTGGTCGTAGGCAATGACATTGGCGTAACGATTTTTGGGCTTGTTCACCTCCAGGTTGGAGTGTTCCCAGGTGAACTGCTGGCCTGGATCAATGGACTGATGGGGGGCAGAGACAAAAGAACACAATTAGAAGAACACAGATGAGATGTGCAAGGTGGTGGTACAATTTGCATGTTATCTCAGCAGAGAAAAAAAAATGTTGACACAAATTTCCCAAGTTGGGAATATATGAGGAGCTTTTGCAGAAATACAAGAACTGACAGACTGAATAAGGTCCAGTTGGAACTGTGATCCAAATGTATAATATTGCATTTGTCTTACTCATCCTGATTTTCTTTGTGACTAAATTCAGTAGAAACACACTTTGGAGCGAATCTGAACCATGACATTTATTAAATCAAGAATCTGATTTCATTACTGCTTCCTTTAATGGGTAAATGTACTCTGTCACAACATTCTAAACATTATAAACCACATGTAACCAGAAACAAATTGCTTAAACAAACAACAGAATCAACATGCCTAAACAGAATGAAATTGTTGATTGTTGATATTGTGCAATGTGTGGTGGGTGAGCAAAGCTGTCACTAGTTGCTTGTGGTCTTTTGGGAACAATCATCAAGTGTGACAGCTTGAGGAAGGAAGGAAGAGGCCTGCAGTTTATCTTCCCCACACATCGCCTGAAGCAGCATGTCAAACATAGTCTATTATATCTGTTGGTCTATTGACATCATTAAACCAAAAAATACTCATGCAAAATGAGCGGTCAAAATACAGAACAGGCACAGCTCCCACATTACACTGATCTAATGCTTCATATTCTATTCGGATAACATATTGTTAAATTTAGTCAGCTGAGGGGTTCTACGATATTTAAGGTAATGTTCAAACTTGAAATTTGGCATGTCTCAGAGCAATGGAGTAAAAATGGATTCAACAACTTTGGTGCAAGCAGCACACTGAACACCTGAGTTTTGAAACAGAAAGAAAGCATCGTTTTGTGTGAGACCCTAAAATATTTTAAACATGCAATTACCATATGGCAATTACAACGATGTACAAAAATCTACAAAACCAAGGAAGTGCTAAATAAGAGATCTTTGTACATATTATACACTTCATTATTATTAGCACATATGACCTACTGTGTGGAAATATGGGGAAATGGCTGCAAAACAAACACACTCTCTATTCTAAAACTACAAAAAAAAAGCAATTTGAATTATTAATAGATCAAAATATACGGAACCCACAAATCCACTATTTATCAAATTAAATACGATGAAATGTTATGACCTGGTTGACTTTAAAATCGCCCAATTAATGTACAAAGCACACAACAACCTGCTCTGCCAAAACATTCAGAAGTTTTTCGAAATTCAAGAAAGCAGCTATGATGTAAGAGGTACCAACTTATTCAAAAAACTCAAAACAAGAACAAACATCAAGCAAAGAAGTGTATCTATCAAAGGTGTTAATCTGTGGAATAATTTCGAAACAGACCTGAAAATGAGTAAATCGCTTGCTGAGTTCAAAAACAAATTCAAAAAAATTGTACAAACAACCGACATTAATCAGAGTTAAAATGATAAATTCTAAACATTAAATATAATGATAAATAAGAACTAAGTTGATAAATAGAGAAAGGTATTGAAATATCCATTATGAATACAAGAGAAAATTGACACAAGAGTGCCAGGGTGTGGATGTATAAAATCCCGATACAAACCACAAGTTGAAAAAATATCACGGTTAAGGGTCAAGTATGAGCTTTAATGGAGACTTCTTTCTTCTTACTTTTTTTCTTTTCTGATTGATATAAAATGATTTATGAACCCCCCCCCCCCACCTCCAAACAATGGATGCTTTATTCTAATTATTCATGGTTAATAGTTACACATCTGCAAATGAGTTACAGTGCCAACAATGATAACTAGTTGGCAGAATTTGGCAACATATGGAGAGTGACGGCAAACAAAAGATAAATCGTAAAGTCAAGCTAAATTGTGGGCACCTGGTCTCTCTTCTCATTGCTGCTCTTCTACGTTCCGATATCCTGCTGTCTGGGCTCAGCTAATCCTCCATAACCGAGCCTCCGCAGCATCTCCCTCTCTTGCCTCTTTCCTCCATTTTTCTTTCTCCCCCCACTTCCTCCCTGGCTTAAACCCAATCAGTCAACGGCCTGTAGAGCGGCGCTTGGCAAGCCTGAGCGTATGGCCGAGTGGCCATTCATCACGAAAATAACAAAATTAAAATTACACTTCTCTCTTTAATTTGGTCATTTATTTTTCCTGAGGGCTGATGGGGTTGTTTGAAAGGGCACAGGGATGGCGGGAAAGTAAAAGATAGATTGGGAGAAGAGGATTGGTTGGTTAAATTCACTCTTTAAGCCAAATAATTACACTTGCCCTCTCGTCTCTCGCCTCCGTGAACAAAACAAGCTGGTCCCTTTAGCTCACTGCTCGGCTGTAGATTTATAAATAATAGATACTGGAGAAATGCTGCAATGCTACGAGAAGTCATTATCCAACAACAAATCCAACATCTTTGGTCAGGCAAGATGATGGCAATCCATGCGCGTGTACCCTTTGTCCCCCTCCGCCTCGCATGCAGCGAGGTGACAGGCACGGTGATTCAGGGATGGCGAGCGGGAGATATTACTTGTATGCAAACGAGAGCTGATTCAGCGCTCCTGATTTCTAATCAACTCCGGTGTCATTTATAACCCAAGCGGTCGCAGAGCTCAAGACAGCTCAGTTAGCACCGCCCTCCCCACACCACGTACGGGCATTCACAACAACGCATCAGCTGAGTAAAACCCAACGCATGTGCTTACATATAACATGCTAAGTTTGCTTCTGATCTGGTGAATTCAAATTTAAGTACCGTATTTTCCGCACTATAAGGCACACCTAAAAGCACTCAGTTTTCTCAAAAGCCGACAGTGCACCTTATAATCTGATGCGCCTTATATATGGATCAATATTCTGATTTCTTGGACGCAGTATTTTAACTCTCCTGTAAAGCGCTTTGTTACAGCTGGACCGGTTGTGAAGGCTCTATATCAATAAAGCTGTATTGTATTGTATTCCGTTTCGTGTAGCTCCATCTAGTGGATGGAAAACATAACCGGGGCCACGATTGTAGCTTCAATTCTATGCACCTTATAATGCGGTGCGTCCCATATATGGAAACAGTTTTAAAATAGGCCATTCATTGAAGGCACGCCTGATACTCCAAAGCGCTTTATAGAGCGGAAAATACAGTAATCTCCATACCTATTCCTACATATATAGACACAATCATGAACAGAATGACCAGAATGGAGTCTTCTACAAAATCCAAAGGATGAGAAACTTTTTGCCCACCCACCTCATATTCTTGGGAGAGCTTCAGGTTGTCGTTGGCTTTGAGAAGCTCTGTGTGCTCAGCCAGTTCGGAGATGGGGATAGGAGGGTGATTCATCATACCTGCTTGCCATATCGACAGAGGATGAAGTAGCAGAAAAAGAAAGTTTGACACATTCGGACAACTTTTCAAAGTAGACATTTCACACGATACAGTAGTTGAAGTGGAGTATCTCTGTGCATAGATAACATTGTTGAATGTTGGGTTTTAGAGATGGGGAAGCTTGTGCATAAGATGGTGTCAATTAAAAGAACATGTAGTAACTGGGTATGTTCTTGGAATTTGAGCTTGTGGATAGACAACCACTTTATATTGAGAAAAGGCGCAGAGAAAACTATAAAAATTGCTTAAGATAGTTGTGATGAGGATGTCGTGGCTTTATTTGGATCTCATTTTGGAAGATTAAGTTTGTTATTTATAATGAAAGCGTGGACTGTGAAAATGTATTTTTAAAAGTGTTTACTGGAATCAAAACAAAAAGTCAACGGTAGAGGGCATACTCTAAGCCATTTCCAAAATCGCTAGTGCTCCAGGATAAAAACCTCATTTTCTGAATTTACAGAGCAATTTGGGTTTGAAAATCTGTTATTTTTCAAACAGTTGGACGTTCAGTTTGTTCAGCCTCCCTCCAACGTGCATATGGGTTGCTGTTGCAAGAATAGTATTGGTAATGAGACTACTCATTTGTGACAACAGTCGCCAGCAGGATCGCGCTGTGGACTATCTTTACGACACTCAGGGTTGGATACTGAAGTGCTCGAATAGAATATGTGGCATGGCAATATTTATTTATTTATTTTTCATTTGAGGCCTTTTTTTCACACAAGCTCAAATGCCAAATGAATGTTTAAATATTCACAATTAAAATAAAATAATAAATACATAAATATAAATCAATGCTATGGCCTTACTCAGCATGCATGTCAGAACGACTACATTAACAATCTTTCATTTCCTCTCACTGACAATGCAAAGTCAAAATGGGCAACAATGCTGTTTGCTTCAGTTGCACTTTTGAGGCAGAGCCCCAGCTCTCAGCGCTGTCTATCTTCATTAGTGACAACAATTCATTTTACACACACAACAAAGCAGTAGCATCCACTTCATGGAGATTTGCGAAGATTACGATGAGAGCATGAGACAAATGGAGATGACATGGAATGCCATGATACTCTCCAGAAAATGAGTGGACACATTGAATTAACAGATTACTGTACTTGACACGAGTTGGGTAAGAAACATGCTCCTTTGAAGTGGATCACACACAGAATTAATATTATTCCTCTGGAACACAAAAGCCGGTGTGCTGACTGAAAAGCTCAAATCATCTTGGAGGATTTGTTGTATTCATCTTCTCATTCATTATCATTTACTCAGTAAGTGAATGCCAAAATATGGATTCAGGGTGCAAACACACCACTCGGAAATGAGTTGTTTATCATTTCTGCCACCGGAAGACAGCAACAACTTAAATTGCAAATTAAATTTGCTTGTCAGTTAAGTTGCTTGAAATTCAGAGGGAAAGGTGTGAGATGCTTCGCTAGAAAGCAGGGAATGTGTATGCAAATGAGGGGCCCACATTTCTCCTGCAGAGAACAGGAAATGGATCTTTCCAGTCGAGATCAAAGAATGTTTGTGTTGGTGTTTTTTTTTTTTTTGTGTGCATGTGTGCAAATGTCTGTATGGTTGTCCATATACATTTGTGAATGTGTGCAGCTTTGCAGGCACACTCCATCAATTGCTTTTACGTTGGGCAGGCCACATTACCGTCTGCATGCAGAAGTGCTCGCAACATGTTCACTAGATACATCACGCACCCAAAATGAACCACGTTGCTGCTAGAAGAGACAGATGGTCGTAAATTTCTTATTCCTTCTTTACGAGTGTATCAACATCTATCTTTGCACTTTGTCAGGAGGACTTATCACACTCACCCTGATGGACTTCACAACTCAAACCATTACTTGAGCTCTTACTGCGCTCTTCAAAAGTGCATTTGTCCTATGGTGAGGCATCCATTCCTTCCATCACTGTCATTTATAAACAACACACTGTATTGAAATGTTGCCCCCCCCCCCCCCGCCCCCAAAAAACGCTTTACTTTGTTGTGACCCTCATTCAAGCCAACTTACTCAAGGACAAAAAGTTATTCCTATCTCCTCTTCCGTTCCCTCCCTCATTTGCTCTTGCCCTTCTCTTCAACAGCATTTCACCCGCCACGCCTACATACTTTTCCCAGCACAACTAAACGTGATCAATAAGCATAGACAACACACTCTAGCGTCCAATTATGTATTTCCAATCTCCCGATGTGCTGCTTGACACATCAGAGGTATGTAATGATTCTTTTTGATAAGCTCCTTCCAAAAGACTTTTTTTACGATGCAAATTTCCCTTTAAAAAGGAAGAAGCCTGCACATAGGTGGGCAAAGGAAAAGGAGGGAAAATGCTGGGGTTAGAGGCAATCCAGTAGCCTTTTTTCTTTTCTCTCTCTCTCTCTCTCTCTCTCTCTCTCTCCCTCTCTGTCTCAGAAGATCATTCAGTGAGTAGAGGCAAATCAAATGTCAAGCAACTGTTTTCCACTCGTTTAATCAATTCTGTGAGCACAGAAAATAGTCACTAAATTTCAAACCGAAATGGTGCAGTGGTGTCAAAAGGGGAAGGTGAGGGAGATGAGTGGGATAACAGAGACTTCACTTGGAAAAACGTATCTCTTCATCAGCATACGTGATCTCAGTGGTTAGGCACGTGGGATTAATGCACAGCTGGCAGCCAAGTGAATACTATGACTGACTGAGGCAACTCAGTACACGAATAGAAACCAACATAAACATAAAAATCAGTGCAGATATTATGCTGATTCATGTGGGGGTTTTGGATGCTACTTGTTTGTAAATGGAGAGAAGCGGTGCTCAAAAACAAAAGCTGGTATGCAAATACTAAAAACAAAGACTAACTTTCATATTCAATTTCAGCTGCACTCTGAGGACTGTTTAGACCAGAATCTGAAAGAACAGCAAACATGTGAAAATGTTTCACAAAGTCAGCGAAACAGAAAATGGTTACGGAAGACTGACAGATGATTGGAGACAATGAAGAACATTTAAAAAATTTTTGTTTGTTTTCAAATATGGGACGCAAGAATGGCCTGGACACGCCAGACTACAACACAGAAAAATGTAGAACTTCTCATTTAGTACCAACCTTCTATGACACCTTTTGCATGCTAAAAATTCCCTAACCATTAATCTTACCTGCAAAAAATAGTAAATAGCAAGTATCTAGGGTTTTTTCATTCAAAGTTTATAGTTTCATCCAGAATCAGAACTAATCCAAAGGAACAAAATATAAAATAAAGATAAATAATTATGACATGTCCTGATGTCACTGTTAAATGTAGTATTGCATATTATATTCAAATGCCAACACATGTACACTGAAAAAAAAAAAAAACTGTGTTGAATTTACTCATTTTTATTTTGACAAGTGGCTGCACACAATAGAATCATCTGGATTCAGATTTTTTAAGTAGTTCTTTAAATAAAAATCTATCTGGATCTGGGTGATTTTATTTCATGCACAACTTGAAGTCAAAACGTTTTGCCTCTTACAGTATTTGTAGTTTTCACACACCCATTGTGCAGGGGAATATGTAAAAACACATCACGTCTTTGAAAGCAAGGCAGGATTTTCCATGGAAATCCATCGGATAACCTTCAATGTAGATGAGAAGCAGTTAATTTGTTTACTGCATCACAGTTACACTGTAAAACCCACTTGCACTGACTAATACAGTGTGACACTTTTTGCACAGATGCACCGCAATGACGAAACTATCTACAGTATGGTGCAGCAATATACTGTATGTTGCAATATATATACAAATATATTGCAACATCAACAATAAAAGCACAGAATGAACACCGAATGAACAGTTAATGGGCAACAAAAGAGAAGCGAAAAAAACGCGTCTTGTCTAATCAGCCAAACTACTTTACTGCTCTCCCAAGTTATTCACAAGCGAACGTGCGTTTCATGAACTTTTCATGCTTGTCATACTGGATATTTTAATACACAACTGCACCAACAACTACACTGTCTCACTTTAAAACAGAATAAAGTAGGATTCTGTAGTGACTTACTCCGCTGCTGGGCAAACAAGTCTGGATTGACTGCTGAACTCATGTACGTAAAGGGGTGAATGAGGCAATAATTGCACGACACAACAAATCAATAATGAAATAATTTTTTGTAATGCATATATACACGCACGCACATTTATGGGAAGTCATTTTCTTTGTTTTAGAAAAAGGAATAATAATACGAGGAATTCTTGCAATTCAAATGTGACGTTCATGTTTTGAGCATAATGGCTTTGTAGTTTTGGTGTAGTAATTCTAACTAAATACTGTTGCTAACGGTGGAGAAAACTACAAAACGTGAAACATAGTTTTCTAGTGAAAAGACAAAGGACAGAATCCCAAAGATAGTTAACTGAAGTGAAACACAATTTCCAATACGAGTACATTGGACTGCAAATTAGGGATACGTGTCGCGAAAAAAGACCGCACACGGATGAAAGAGAGAAAATATGGCAAAAAGGTTGGGATGGAGGGTAAATAACAAGTCAGCGCTCCAAGCAAAACACAACATGATTGGACATTGAATGTAGGTATTCACTGAGTTGTGCTGCTTATTACTTTTGCCCCATTTGCCAATTAAACCCCTCGAACCAGGGAAGATAACGAAAAAAATCGAGCCACTCTCCGCCTTCAGGAATATTGCGATGTCAATGTGAGGCTATCAAATGACCAAAGGCACGCACGCACACACACACATGCACACGCGCACACGCACACTCTTTCCAATACATGAATGAAGCATTGCATATGGTGGGAAAATAAAATGAAATATCATTTTAGTACTGCAGCAGCGCCACGGGTCACTGTGTCCCAATTGCCAATACAGCGTTTGCTCAACTGAATGGAATCGGGCCAAGCATAAGAGCACCGGGAGCGAGCTCATTTCAACAATGGCAGCTTTTAGCTGATCGTGATGTTCACAAATGCTCACCGGCCCACTTAATTGGTCCAAAGCATTCATTTAAATTTAATTCCCGGGGTGCAGACATATCAACGGGGACCAATTTTGTCCAACTACAGTGAAGATGTGAGAGAAATATCTGAATGTATTCGTCAATTTTCTTTCTACATATTCATCAAGAGAATGGCCCAAGCAAGTGACCATAACGATAACCATAATGCAGCCCCTCATTGGAAACAGGCTATGAATGCTGATCAAAATAAATATGAAGGCGAGTCTATTGAACTCCATGTTTTGGGGGTTAGTACTATTTTCTTCACTCTCTTTTTATCGACAACGCCGAGTCCCTAACACTCACACAATGCACACAAGGTGGTATGCATTGCATCTATGTGACCCCAAGGACAGTGGGGAGAGCAGCTGCAGTTTGAAACGTGAATCTTTTGATGGAGAGGATTGGCCATGAAGGAAAAAAGGGAATCAGAAAAGCAGAAGCAGAGAGAGGGAGTGCATGGAGTGTCTATTTAACTCCTGTAAACATCTCTTGACTTGGCTGTCTGCAAGAGAAAAATGTATTTCAAATTCAAGTACAAGTCTCTCAAAATGTCTTCTGCCAAATGAGCTGCCGGAAGAGAGAGAACAGAAGTGTTTCGTGGAGGCTACTAGGCATCAGCAAAGTAAAAGGAAGATGAATGATACAACACAAAGTCTTAAATATATCCCACAAGACTTAGCTAAAGGTAACTCTAAAGATTGGGCTTGATTTGTTTATTTATTTAGAGTGCTCAACATAAACGAGTACACCACCTTTGAAAAGAAAGTAAGCTTTTCATCCATTTTTCAGAGCGAAAAACTTTCAGAAGTTAGATCATGATTAGACTGACGTGTAATTGACCTATTGTGAACTTTTTAAATTTAGATGAGCAGACGTTGTACTTCTGTACTCATTTTGCAAGATTGAAAGATTAAACAAACAAACAAAAAAAAACGTTTTATAAATGCACATTGACATTTGTATTATAGTTTTATAGACCATACTGACATTTATTTTCAATGTAGTAGAACTGAAATGTTGCCTGTTTTGTTCAAACATTGTCACAAAGTTCTTTTTAGTTAATGACTACATGTTTACTTAAATGTTGATCGGGGAATAATCGAAATAAATACAATGAGAGGCCTAGGCAATCAAATAACATTCAATACAAAAGCTGTATCAAACAAAACTTAATTTATTTAAAAATACTGGAAATAATGATGCTCAGTTTTGAGCTGTGAGCAGTCCCTGTACCTGGTGTTTGGAAGTTGATTCGTCTCATTTCCACAGGGTCGGTAGGATGGTGAGGTGTGATGTCGGCGTTGTTCAGCAGACATTTTGTGCGTGGCTCTGACTCCTTTCTCTTGCGACTGGATTGTAAGAAAAAACAGGGGGAGGGGAGAAGCAAGTAATGTCCAACAGGGAATCGAAAGCTCTGCATTGCCAAAAAAGATATATATACTGTATATATATTTCCAAGTCCACTAATGAGCTTTGAAAAGAGCTACAAGAGAGCTTGAAAGCTTGAGGGAAAGCAAATCAGGAGCTGAGAATCAAAATATGTGCATATACTGCATGTGTGTGTAAAATCTTCTTCAGCTACATTAATTAATGGTATCTTCTCTGCTGAGGCAGTCAATATTGCCTTTCCACTGTCAAACGTGTTAGAATTCAGTCCAGCCTTACCTGTCAGGTTTGCTGTTTCCAGAGAAAGCAATAGGAGTCAAATAAATATATAGAGATGGTGAAAACACACAAGGAAAAGAGGGAGGGGAGAGCCAACAAGAGAGATGAATCAATGGAAAGCAGTTTGAGATTCACAAGGGTCGCTGCTGGGCCCGCAAAAATTCAATGATAAAGCTCATTAGCATTTGCAAGAGGTTGTGTGTGATCGCACGTGTGCGTGTGTGTGTGTGTGTGTGTGTGTGTGATCAGAGAGCAGCGACAGACGGAGGACGGTAAAGTTAAGGCCAAGGGCAGAGACGGGAAGCACTATTCACCAGGGAGCGATTGGAAGAGCGAAGGAGACGAGAGTGAGGGAGAGAGAAAGAGACGAGAGAAAAAAGACAGAGATTCAAGGAGAGATGTTACTCTCCCTAACCACCAAGGTGGACGTAAGGCAAGGTCAGACAGGGATCATCTGACAGTCGTAGTAGTATCTAGTCAGACTGTTCATAGCAGCCCTCTTAAGTAAATGCAGGGTTCTGCCCTCACTTTTCACAATTCACTTTTAGATCTCTCACACACTAAAGGCTATGGTGTCGGAATTTCTGTTGTTGAACCCGCAGCTAAGTGAGAGCATGTAGACCCTCCGTGGACGAAAGTCTTTGGATACATCTCACACATCTCGGATACAAGACGTGATCACAATCCTGGAGACACAGTAGTTTGGGAATAATTTCAAACGCCTTTGTATTGAACTACATCAGAGTCCCTTGTGTCCCTTCATATTCTGTTTTCACTACCACTTCCTGTTATTGCAAAAGTGTATAGTTTTGGCCACATAGAAGTGATTGGGGAAAATTATGCTTCAAGACGGTTCACAAACCAGTTTAATTTTTTTTACGCCTCTCGATGCCACTGTTCATTTAAAAAAAGGGGTTTAAGAAATGTGACTGTGTGCTTATTGTACTATGTGGAACAGATATTGCCATTTAGAAGAGTTAAAAAATACAAAAACTGCTTCATGAACCATCTTGAAGCTTCATTTTCCCATCACTACCATATAGTATAACAACATTCCAATAAGGAATTAAAGTAGTTCCAGTAATCTAAATCAGGGGTGCCCATTAGGTAGATCCTGATCTACCGGTAGATCTAAGACAGGTCCCAAATAGATCCGAGGAGTGTCGAGAAGAAAAAAAACAAACAACCATTTGTGTGTCTTTGTACATGTTAGTAATATATTTTTTGTGTTAATATACACTGCACACTAATCAGTCTCATTTTCACAAAAAAAAAATAAATAAAATAAAATAAAATAAAGCAGGTAAATCTTAAATTTGTGTGTGTGTGTGTGCATGCGCGCGCGGGTAAGGGTAGATCCCGTGAGGTTAGTTGATCAAAAAGTAGATCTTCGATCCAAAAAGTTTGGGCACCCCTGATCTAAATTAATCAATGAATTTGAAGTTGTTTGAAATAATTTTTGTAACCCTACAAGTTCTTAACTCTTGTAACTCAGTTTTGGAATATTTTGTTTCAGGCATGTTTGCAATATAACCTTTGACATCTCAAAGAATCTCATACTCTCTCCTTTCTCTGACCCCTCACTTCTCAGGATTCTAACAAGACATACTTTTTATATTTGCAAGCAACCATGCTGCCAGGCTTGGGATAGCATGCATACATTCATATACAATGACATCCTTTTTCAACATTCATCATTTATATCCCATTAGTAGTTTCTCCAATAACAAAGCAAATAAGTGGTTCAACATCAAATGACGAAAAGATATTCATTGTGCTTTGCTGAAGGCGAACCCACCAACACCGAAGTTCTTAAAATGTTCACTTAGATATACTTGTGAATCACTGAAGAGGTGATAGTAACAGTGATGCTGTTGTAGAACAAATTGTATATTGTCCGTGACATGTTTTGTTAATTTGAGGTTGAACGTTGCTGTTTTTTTTTTTTTAAATGAGAACATTCACTGAAAAACCAAAAATAAAATGGCCACTCACTTTTTATACAGGAGGATTGCGATGACAATGCAGATGATGAAGACCACAGCCAGCACTGGGCCCACCACCCAAATTAGCCCATCACCGCCAGTCTCTATTGGCTGCGGGTCGTCCACTTGTTCAGGAGTTAACACTGTGTCAGTGTAAGGACTAGTTGCAAACATTTTCTGAACAGAAATAAACAAAAACATAATTGTTAATATTTTCATTATTATTGTTCATATCATTATAATTCACACCATTATTTTTAGTTGAAAAAACAGTTTAAAAAGGTTCAGTAAAAAGAACCTTAAATCCATGCCAATTGCTGAAAAGCCTGTGGAAACATGACCAAAACGCACAAAAAAAGACGAGTGCTGAAAGTGTTTCAAGGAGAAAACTCACCCCGGCAGTAGCGTTAAGCTCTGCCATGAGGAAGAAGACATACTCCTGCCCAGGTTCAAGACCCTTATTCTCACAGCTGCTCTGCCGATGGTCCGTGCCCACGGTAAAGCTGGAGGGAAGCTGCCGGAAGCAGGCAGTGATGTAGGGCTTCCACTGGTCCAACTGGCCCAGCTGACGACGGGAACGGCGCTTGGGGGTCACCTCCCGCAACAACTGATTGATGCAAAGGGTTTGCGGGGTTTTTTTTTTCTTCGTGTTTTACATGTTTGCATTCAGAGCTAATATGTATTGATACATATAAGGTAATATATTTACTACCTTCCATGTTATTTGGAATAGATACTAATGAAATCAGAAGGCAATAGATCTTGAAAATTTGTGAAAAGTATTCAGGCTTTATGGAGGAAGGACGAAAATAATGTCAGGTAAAAACAGAATGGGTATGAAATCTCACACCCAGTATGCTTGGTTGCTGTTGATCTAGAATGCCAGGTGACATTGAGCTATGGTAAGCAAACAAGATTACCGTAATTCTCTCTTCTTCATACTTCAGAGAAAACATTAGCATGGCTGAGATGTTTATCCAATGTGTCCACAAAATAAACTGCTCAAAAAAATAAAGGGAACACTTAGTGTCATATTGAGCTGTTTAAGTGTTGGCTTTATTTTTTTGTGCGGTTTATTTTTCAACAACTCATGCAAATACTGCTGCTGATGGTCACACTTTGGTTATTTCCATTGAATCTTCCAAAGTAAACATAGACTCAGATATTATTCATTATTTTTTGCTAATGATCTGGTCTTAAAATAGAAACTGCTACAGAACTACAGTTAATCATAGCAATTACTCTGATGAACGTTGTTTGGCAGTAACTCAACATGGACACTGTTCATTCTGCCTCGACCCTTTTCTAAACCCTACCTCTTCCATGTCCATCTCATCAGGAGTCTTTAGATTTTTCACAGTCCCCGTGGTTCTCTTCAGTGGCACCACAACCACATAGAAATTCCTTTAAAAAATACAGTAACACAACATTATGAAAAAAACAAACAACATGCCTTTCTTTTAAAGTATGATTTTTTGCATATAAATGGAAATCTTTCAGACCAAAAGCATTATAGTCCAGTCACTTCAAGAGATAGTCTTAGCATTTTCCATCATATGTAAACTATCTTGAAAGTCAACAAGGTCTGAGTCCAAGCTAAGTCCAAGTACAGATGAGGTCAAGAGTAAACCGTAAGTCAGAAAAATAGTATTTTCACGACTTCTTGGTATGCTTAGCACTCTTCTTAGACAGCATGGAACCCTTTGTTTAATTAACATATCCAGATTAACAATCAAAACCATTTCAAGAACAATTTTTGCTTTATTAATGTTGGCTGACCAAGGGGGAGAGACAAAGAGGATCTTGGACACTGGGGAGCAGCAAACTGTACCAAGATGTGAGAGGCGACAAAATCGCGCCAAACTCAAAGCTAATGAATAAACATGAAACTGCCGCTGCAGCAAGGTTTGCTGTGCCTGATTTCCACCTAGATTCTGTGAAAACATCATAAAATAATGCACAATAATTGTTTGGTTCATCATATGCAGGTCAGTGTTGCTTTTGTTTTTAAGGTGTTGTGATTTGATTCGTCTGCATGAAGCATTTCTGTGCTGACACGTGTTTCTTTAAAAAAAAAGAAAAAACTATTCTGAACAATGGCAATGGTGTGATGGGCATAAATTAGAGTTCACTCAGACATTCTGTAAAATTTGACAGTGCTGCATTTTGCCACAAAAACGCCGGCCCATTCGAAGATTTGCATTTTATTGTTTGTTTGAGGTTTAAACTGTAAATTTTACCTCACAAACTGTGATGCAAAAACACTTATTTTGAGACTTGTTAAACGGTATTAAACGGTATTTTTCGTTATTATCATACATTTGCTCCTTTGTTGGGAAATATAACAGTAATCTAGCGCCTTACGTTGAGCGATGTGTTCGCTATTTTGCCAGGTTTATCAAAACAACTCAATTTTCAAGGCTTGATCATTTATACTCACTTGACATTCTTGCCATCGACCGGTGCGAAGGACATGGTGAGAATGTTATCAGGCTCCGCATAGATGTCCAGCTTCGGTTTCTTGACCAGAATAAGGGGTGCTGTCCTGGCCACAACACGGTGTTTGGGCCCACCATCCATGCTTTCTTGACAGGTTACTCTGAACTCATAGGTGGTATTGTGCCTCAGTCCAGTAATTAAGACCCTTAGCTTCCTGGCATCAATGTCCATCTTCTGACGATTGTATTCAATCTATAATCCAAACACATAATTCAGAATTTGACGCTTTTTGGGGACAGTTTGTGGAAGACTATTTCTGGAAAGTCACTTGACTTCATCAAACTTACCGTGCATTTGTATGCGGACCTGCTTTCGGAAAACCTCCATGCCAGGACCACTGTTGTTTTGGTAGCCCACTTGATGGTAAAATTCTTCGGAACGTCTGTTGGGTTGGTAAACGGAAAAAAAAATGAGTATAATCAGTGGATTGAACATCTGGCCAGAGCAAGTGAAAACCTCTGGTTAGAGCAATAAGAGAAAATAGTGGTTCTCCTGCAACGTTCCCCTGGTTTGGAGAGTGAGATTCGGTGAGCTGTCACAGGCTGTGAGAAGGGCAATACCATTGGTTAAAACACAGAGCACGGAAGACTCATGGAAGACAAACCCATGGAGCACAAAGGTGCGCCCACTGGCTAGCTATCATCTGTAGTGCCAACCTTTTCATCTAACTCTAATGTTGATGGTGAACAACTGTCAAGAGAGGTCCCAATCCTAAGTATTCCTATACCTCCACTGATTTGCGGTTGGCACTACTGACATGCTGCCAAGTGAACATCGAGACAGACTAAAAACACAGCATGCCTTTGCAGTGAAATTGGGGGATATCATGCCACAAGCTGCCCCGTTAAGAGAAGGGGAAAGTGGGTAGAAGAATTACAGAGGAAAACAAAAACAAAGAGGGTTTAAAAGGGTCCAATATCTTAAAACAACCTTCAAAGCAAAACAAGGAACCAATACCAGTTTTCTGTCCTTATTAAAAGGTCCAAAAACTCATTGTGACTGGGTTTGCCTTAAAGCCATACCTTCATTCAAAACTGGTGGTGTGAGATGCAATTAGTGTGGGTGCGCCTGCAAAAACGATTTGAGGAGTGTCTGACCTTACAACACTTACCTTGGATTTTTGGCTGCTCCCCCTTCTTTCTCAAGGACTGACTATGACTTACTGACTCTGGTTTTACCTTGGTTGAGTTAGTGAAGTGAGTATCCGACAGCAAACATTTGAATATCTCGATTAGATTTCTTGAGGAAGAGTGCAGGTGATAGAAAGGGGTGTGGTAGTTTTTTGTGTTCTTGCAAAAACTCCCAACCGCCTGGTAACTGGGTTGGGAGAGAAACAGGCAAGCCCTACCTGTTGGATCATAGCCCACAGTCCGATACTGGATAGGTGGGCTGTAGGGCCCAGGACCTACAATGGTGTGTGCACGAATTTTCACATCGTATGCCGAGTTTGGTTTGAGGCTGTTGAGCACGTAGCTGGACAGGTTGGGGGGCAAGTTGAGCTCCCGCGGTGCTCCTCCGGAACCAGCTTCCTTATAGGCCAAAGTGTACTCTGTGATTACACCGTTCCTCTCTGCCAGCACTGGTGGCAACCAGGACAGGTGCACTGAGCAACATGTCACGTTGGAACCTTCATTCATTTGGGGATATCCCTCTGGTGTGTCCTCTGGTACACCGAGTTCGACACCAGCTTCCTCCCCAAAGCCCCCTCTGCTTTTGGCAGAGAGTTTAAATAAGTACGTGGCCCCCCGGTGAATGTTTCCCAAGGAATACTGCCGTTGTTGGGGAGAAAACTCTAGTGTGGCCAAAGGTGAAACATCTTTGCGACCAAACTGGAGCCTGTAACCTTGCAGGTCCATGCCATTTTTCAGGTCTGGTGGGTCCCAACGTACAAGAGCAGATGTTTCTGACTCCTGCATCACTGACAAAAGGGGTGGACCAAGCACTGTGGAGAAAAATAAACACAACAAAGCATAATTTACATTGACCATCATATGAATAAGCTGACTTGAGGCTTCACTATCTAAATATTGCCTTGCCCACAAATCACGTCCCACACCAAATACTAACAAAATAAAATTGTAGACAATCATAATACTCCATTACAACAGGATTTAGTTTAATTCTTAAAGTTTAATTTACCGCGGCAAGTATGTGCATGAAAGCTGATACAGCTGTGGCCCAGCAAAACTAGTACCTTTTATGTTCATTAAAAATGTTACAATCATTACCACCAGAGGTTTGGCTGTCCTATCAAGTATGCATATAAAAGTAAAGCTGTTTGCTTCTTTCCTACTGCGTCAGTTGCGTCCTCAAGTGACCCGTTCCGCACAGTGGCAATGATCATTAATAACTGGTGGAAGGAACAATCACATTATATGGCACATTTATTTTGCATGCCTGGGCAATTGCTCAAACACAAGCAAGCGTAGCAAGCTCACAAAAGAGCACTAACATGATACAAACAATCCAGACTTCAGGTGTCAAGCGGAATAGACACGTGCACCAAATGCATCCAGTTTTGGACCTCTCATGAATGATATACTGCAAACTGCACCCTAGCAGCGGTACTATTTTCAAGGTTTGTCAGGATACATGCCTCTAACTCCCAAGCTGCCATTAAATGTTCTTGAGAGGTTGGTGTGGTTGTGCACCGATTCTCTGTAACAAGATTCTAACTTCACACAATTAAACACTCCCTCCAATTTCAAAAACACAACAAAAATGGCTTGCAGTCACCCAAGCAGTCTCAATCTTTTGTCACTTTGGAATCCAAAGATGTACTGGTGAAAAAGATACAGCAGTTTGTAACTCAATACAGGAATCCAAGCAGGAATTAAAATTTAACTAATTCAGGACAGCACTCTCTGGTGCGTATGCAGGCAATATTGTATCTTTTCTAACATATTATCTTAGAAATATGGATAAATTCACCTTTCTTATTTTGGTTAACGGGTAATGTCACTGGTCCATCATGATAGGGTTACACAATTACTCAGGAATATAGTAATTTGGGGAAACAATCGGCACTTTCCGCCTGCATAGAAGTTGCTGCTTACGGTATCAATTCAAATGTAATCATTCATAGTACTCAGAGCACCAGCCTCTTTCCATTTAATCATTTCCGTTTGCGAATGGTCTACATTCTGCTGTACCAAGATGATGATTTCCGATGGTGATCTTTGCCACTAATGGGAGTTGAGAGGGTGGAAGGTCTTGGGTGAGAGAAATGCCTTTAATATGATCTTTCCTCATGCTAAATCCCAGCTTGATGCCATTAAAACCCAACCATGAAGATGGTCACCTCATCAACAAAATTACACCAGATATCATTCCGAATGTGTATGCGTGTATTTAAATTTTCATTCTTCACACCTCAGTCAATCAGGTCATGATAATCCACATATTTGGTTGAGGCAATTGGACCGAGGGGCGTGACGCTCCGTCAAGGGGCGTCAAGGAAAGATCGATGTGCTTACTGTCTCTAAAACTTTTGGTAGCGGACAGCATGAAGCCAAATAAATTAAGGTGTCACTTAAAGACATTACATCCCAATCACGCTGATCAGCAGCTTGAGTTTTTTTCAGCGAAAACGTGCCAAATATTGCCAACAATCATGCCGCTTTGTGACTGCTACTTCATTCATTCATTCATTCATTCATTCATTCATTCATTCATTCATTCATTCATCTTCCAAGCCGCTTAATCCTCACTAGGGTCGCGGGGGGTGCTGGAGCCTATCCCAGCCGTCTTCGGGCAGTAGGCGGGGGACACCCTGGATCAGTTGCCAGCCAATCGCAGGGCACACAGAGACGAACAACCATCCGCGCTCACACTGACACCTAGGGACAATTTGGAGTGTTCAATCAGCCTGCCACGCATGTTTTTGGAATGTGGGAGGAAACCGGAGCACCCGGAGAAAACCCACGCAGGCCCGGGGAGAACATGCAAACTCCACACAGGGAGGCCGGAGCTGGAATCGAACCCAGTACCTCTGCACTGTGAAGCCGACGTGCTAACCACTGGACTACCGGGCCGCCTACTGCTACTTCAGTAAACCAAAATACAGTACAGTTCCCGGCTACACATTGAGCAGGAGCAGAGAGTTGTTGTGTCCTGCTTCAAACCTCGCTTCGAAAAGCTGGAGGGTTTCCCATGTTTTTAATTTCAACTTCATTTTCATTTTTAAAAATTATTAAAGTAAATAGTCTTTTAATGGACCGCAATAACTATGGTGAGTTACCTCAGGGTGAACATTGATATTCTAAAATTTGCTGCATGTTTTAATGAACATATCGAGTGTCATACGGTTTTGATGTTGTGTGATTGTGTTTAGCTTTATGTGCGATGGGATGAATAAAGATGAATGATGAAGGTGACATAGGACAAAGAGCAATCTGCCCCGAAGACAAATCCTGCAGTTAGAAATAAACACCGGTATTTGCTTATGAGTGCGGTTGTGTGTATGTCAGTGTGTGTGTGTGTGTGTGTGTGTGTGTGTGTATGTGTGTGTGTGTGTATGTGTGTGAGAGAGAGAGAGATGTACATGAATAATTATTCTGGGGTTCTTAAGACCTTGATTGTCCCTTGGTGGTCATCGATCTACTTTCTCTACCGCTGTCACCAGCTCTCCGTAATGCCAAACTCGTCCCAATAATCATCTAGAATCCAACACACCTCCCTCCACTCCTCTGCATCCAATTCAGGTTCTCTTCTCTGGCTCAATCCTTTTTCGTGGGCTTCCTGGCACGTTTCCCATCAGGCCACAGTATTAACAGCCTGCTGCTGACACCCACTCAGCCTGATTGAGAAAGTAGGGATCATATTTCCCTCCCACTTTCGCCTCTTCTTGCGATCGCTAGATGAACAAACTCACATCAACTTAAATATATAGTGTAGACTCATTGCCATGCTCATCTGAATTGTACAACACAATGTTACGTTATAGTTGTTCGGCTGTACAGTATGAACAGCTCAAGCATCTCAACCATCCTTGCACCATGCAGGTATGGCTCATTTGGCCAGAGCTCCAATCCTAAAATACTAATACCAGTCAGGTTGCATTGCGCATGTGGACACATATACATCCATGGTGAAGGGTATTAGATATTTCTTACACTGAACCTCAAAAAAGGTCGAGACAAATCCATCAACCATGCTATCTTCAACTCCATTTGCTTTTAATGTTGTATTTCGCATGCAGAACAGCATATGGCCAGGGCTCGTGGATAAATTTAATTTGCAATGCAAGAAATGTCAAGGAGACGCAACTGGCACTGCATTACATATGGCATATTTCAAGCTGTTGAGCACAAGCCCTGAGATTTTCATGTACCATATTTTCTGAGACTATACGTCGCTGCGGAATATGATTTGTAATCATGGGATTCATTTCAATTGTTTGAAAACTCAGAGTGTTAAAAGGTGCATTTCGGTTATTCGGACTGCACCAAAATAACAACCAGTGCCCAGTGCATCAGGAAATACAAGGAAGAGACACAGTTCCAGCATGAGGGGCCAATTGCTTTGTAACATACAGCAGGACACAGACGGTGTTTTGCAACATTTCTCAGATAACAGTTGCATTCAAGAAAGGCAATGTATTTTTTTTCCAAGCTATATTCACAACTCTAAATCGGTTATTATTATGTAGTAATAACGGACAAAGCGGGACAGACCAATAGCATTGATTTGTGAAAAAATATGAATGTGGCCATAATTGGATATTGGGGGTTTCCACTACAATATACAAGGTGCACTTGCGTAATTCAACATCATTAGCATCTAGCGAGGCATTGAATTTTTACACACCTATATGGTATACATTGTTGCCAGGGTGCAGGGATGATGAGAGGGATGCAATCTCTCTGAATGCCTTAATTTAATTACACTGATGCTTTTAACCGGAGCAAAAATATCCAGGAAATGACCAAAGATACAACGAGTTAACCGGGGCTTGCATTTCAAGTCTGCTTCCTGCACTCCACATTGATGTGGTCACACCCTTTCCCATTCAAACTCACACTGACTGCATGCACCCCAAACCATCTGTTTACATGATGCAGCAACAGCATTGCGTCAAAAATTGGGAGATAGTCCGCCTTCAAGGTGCCACAATAGTTCTTTGTAAACTTATGACAGAGAGCCATCATGAAACCTCCCCAAAATGTTAAAATGAAGAACATTTTGTCTTGACTCACACAGACTGTTGGTGCTCAGTTAGAATGCTTTCTTGATATTTTTTTCTAATCCACGAGAGCCTGACTGCAACAAGTGGAAGACAAACCAGAAATCTGGTTCTGTAAATGTAAAGTCAATAATCAATTTAATGTACCGTATAATATTATATTATACATGTACAGAGATTTGTGTGCAGCAAGACATTGGACAGATTTTTTGGAAGCCTTACTGCAGCCCACATGCAGGAGTGTTCAGACCAGCATTCGGTATACAGGATGTCTAAACTAAATGAATTTGAATCATGAAATCCGATGTAGGAGTCAGATATAAAAACCAACAGCTTCAAAAACATGTTGATGGCCTACCAACTATACCGCACAGTGCAGAGGTGCAGGGTTCAATTTCGGCTCCAGCCTTCCTGTGTTGAGTTTGCATGCTCTTCCCGTGCCTGCGTGGGTTTTCTCTGGGTATGCCGGTTTCGTCCCAGAACCTCCATCCCCCAAAAAACATGCATGCCAGGCATATGGGACACTCTAAATGCTCCCTCGATGTGATTGTGAGAGCAGATGGCTGTTTGTCTATGTGTGCCCTGCAATCAGTTTGAGGTGCACCCCAACTACTGCAGCGGGGTGAGGCTCCAGCATGCCCCGTGACCCTTGTGAGGATAAGCAGATCAGAAAATGGATGGATAAAGGAGGGAGTTTTGAAATGTTGTATCTTGGTCTTATTATATCTATGGTACCACAAAAAAAACATGGCTTTTGTACAAGGGTGTGTAAACTCTTTACATCCGCTGCTTCCCATGATGCATTTTTAGAACTGATCCTATAGATGCCCAACTAAATGGTGTCTTGTTATTTTTTTCTCTTTTGGTATCTGTAATATTTGCATTAATTTATATATCCGCAAATGTATAATGAGAAATTACCCGAGTGCTAGCATATATTGGAACAAATAGTTTCAAAAAGGATGGATTAAATGACATGTATAGGTTAGACTTTGCTTGCCTGTTTTTAATTTTTGACTCCTCACATCAACAGAATTTCACACTTCAATTATGAAGTTAAAAAAAAGTGTTGTTTCCCTTTGATGGAGCGTTTACATGTTCAGACTGGCACGTATCAGTGAACGGTCTCTAACAGAAGGATAGAGAGTGACACTTCTCACACATGCCCCCACTCATAGTGTCATAACCTCTTGGCGCTTGCAACACATGAGAGCTGCCAGGAATTGTGGGTGGCACTTTTGTGTTTGTGCACGTATGTCACCCTAACATAGATTTAAAGGACACATGCGCTTTTTCACAATTTAACACTTAGATCTTCTCAAAACAAGCCTGTGCCATATTTTCCTCAAATACCACAAGGATCAAGTTTGATCAAACATCAAGACATACAAGACACACGTCTTATCTCTTTGCCGTGTTGATATCAACTCATTTCAGAGGCGGATCAGTCTCACACACTAGGCTACTCTTTAGGCTGACCTTTCATGTCATTGGTGGACAAATTTGGCATGGTGGCGGAATAATGTTAATTACTTGTTGTCAATTACTTGCTGTTATAAAACAGTGGAGGAGTAAGAGGGAGATAACGATTTACTTGTTTAATTTCAAACATCTTGTGCAGACAGGCGCTCCAAAGATGTGCACACAAACATTTAAGTACATTTACCGTAATATGTCACCCCAAAGGTCTAGGTTTAGTCATCAAGGACAACAATGATGCTCTCATGTGTGCTTGATGAAATAAGTTACATACTTTAAGCTTCTCTTCCGCTTCTCATCATTAGAGTCAAGGGTGACTTGAAGCATATCCCGGCCGGACCGGTTGCTAGCAGGCCCCACAAATCAACCTTTTGCTGCATGTACTGTAAGCTTTTTGAAATCGGGGAGGAAGCCAGTGTACCAGCAGAAAACCTACACATGCATATCAAACTCCACATCGGAAGGCAGGACCCCAACAGAGAAGATTACATGATGTAAACGCAGTACGCCAAGGCAACTCCAAACGCATGGTAGGAACAACCAAAAGGTAGCTGACAAAGCAGCCTCTACTTTTTGGTTGTAAGATTTTGTCGATGCGGCTCTAAAGTTGTTAAACCAAAGAAGTAAATTATAATAATAAAGTCGACTCAAACGAAACCGTTAACTGTCTTTTAAATGCCATGAACTCTATGAGGCCGAAAAAAATCTCCATCAAAATTGAGAACTTCAATAACATTTTTACCCATATGATTACAAATGAAACAAAATCAATAAACTCTGTGACAGACATTGTGGAATCAAGTTGTAGCTTCACTGACCTGCCCCTTTGGTCACCACTAGTTTGGGTTTGCTCCGTGCTCCATCGCCTTTGGTGGTGTATGCCGCCACTGTGATGGAGTAAGTGGTATCTGGCTTGAGCCCGCCAATCACCATTTCCTAAAATAGGATGCAGACATACGGGCAAAATATTATATTCAGTGGTTCACCTTTTCACTTAAGTTCGTACACCTCATATTGATTGATCGCCTACTGGTCTTTGCATTAAGTGTTACACATCCCGTGGGTATTTGAGGGACAATCCATTCAGAAAATACCTTCCAGTTTCCAATCTGGGAAAAGGATATTAGACGTGTAAATCGAAAGTACCGCATATCCCTTTAGATAGACGCTGGTCAATAATTTAACTTTGTCATAAATGCATTTCCACTACAGTAAATGGTAGCGCTTCAGTCTGAGATTTTAAAGTCAGCCATTGTGTTTCCTTTAGCTTTCTTGAAGGAAAGCCTTCTGATCAATTCTCATGAATCTTTCAAGAGAGTACCCTTGAATGAATGAGGAATGAGCTTTTTAACAGGGTGCCTGGCAGACAGATGGATGAGGTCAATAAAAGTAAATGAGCTATAAGCACTGTGTGGCAATTTAGATGGTGTATGCACAATGCAGAAAAAAAACAGGGTTTGTACGGAAATCAGGATCATTAAACGGATGCTTCCGCATTAAAAGGATCAATGCATGCATGTTGGGCAAAATTTACGGTTTCCAAATTCTGCCCAAAATAAAAGAGATAACACTCAAAGGAAGGGAACGCTATCGTTCTCAAGTATCACTAAAGAAACCAACACTCAAGCACAAGACACTATGTTTCAACAACACACAGCAAATATCACTTCAGGCACAATGGACAGTGGGTAGTACATCAGCTATTGACATTGAGTGTTTTTCCTTGGTTGAAAGACCAAGTATCCAGTTTTAAACCCTGACTTAGCATCCAAACATATGAAGGATTGAAGTAGTTTGTGAAATCATGCCAGACTGATGCAATAGCCACCGTTTATATTTTCCCAACTTCACAAAGCACTCAAGTGGAACTTTGTACTCACATATTCAGCTGTATCGTCCGTTTCCCACTAACAACCCCCCGCCAAAGAGGAGAGAATGGGAGAGATTGCAATGTTTTAGTTTTTTTTATAAAGGAGAGAGTGCAGAAAAGGAAGAAATAGGATTGTGAGAGATGGAAGCATTTTGGGTGCAGAAAGTAGGTCACTTGTTTGTTTTTTTGATACCACAAGGGAAAAAAAGCAGAGAAAAGGTCTGCCTGTAGGGCATAACAATGTTTAACAATGTTATTCTAGTGCAGGAAAATCCACAAGCACCGCAAGAAGCGTTCAAGCCTTTTGTCATCATAAAAGGTAATTGCAGCAAAAATGTCAAATTTTGTCTAGACTTTTTTTATAGGGTTGGTATTGGACTGTAACTTAAAATGTTCAAAGTAATTGTAGTTTTATTCAATGTGAAGGCTGAAGTGTAAAGTTAGAGCTATGTCTCATTTATGTACCAAAAAGGTCTTTATTTGTTCTCTAATCACATCCCGTTGTTTCCACTCATGCTTTCATTTGGCTGGCTGATTTCCCTGTACAGGTGTCACTTTGGTAGGCTTGAACTACTTAAAAAATAAAAATAAAAACATTCGCGCTGCCTTGGGCGAGTCATTTGAAGTGAATCGTCTTCATGCCAATTTTCCTTTTTCATCCAAAACTACAACAACAATCAGCAGTGTCTTTCTGTGCTTGCATTTGATTCAAGTGCACAATCATTTTACTGCAGATGTGGCCATGAACAAAGGGTCCAGAGATTCCTAATGAAAGCCATGAAGGAAATGTTGCAGAGAAAGATGAGCGAAGCTTTTGATTACAGTTTTTGTTATGGGAAGAGGGAGTTCAGAATATTGCAGTAATACGATGATATCCAAGCGGGAAGCGCACCCAGATGATTTGCCCAACTCCAGCAATATTTGCACGGTTGCTTTGCTGACCTAGATACAGTGTGTCGTGTGTGAAAAAATACGCCTTACTTGTCGCTCCTATTGAGTCAGTGAAAGTTTGTTGGTTGGACCATAATTGAAAAATAATTTCAAAGACACACCTTATGAAAGAATGCATAGTGCACAGCCACTTGGTATACTTAAGATGGTCTTACCTGGGCATCAGCCAGCATGACATCCTTGATGAGGGGCAGGCCCCTGGACTCTCCATTCTCCACACGAACATAGTGGACCTGATAGCCACGGATCTGACCGTGCTGCTTTCCTGGCATCACAGAACGCCACATCACCTTAAGTGCAGTGGAGTTTAAGACGTCCACCTCCACTCGCCTTGGAGGGCTGCCAGGAACTACAAGAAACAGTTAAAATACAACGTATAATGGAAACTGTTTTAAAAATAAAACAAAATATTGAACCATTGAAAACTGAATCGAATAAAGATGGTCAATATTTTCAGAAATATCCTTTGTCATCATTGTGTACAGTCGCTGTATAAATACCACGTCTGTCTTTTACAACATTGACAATAGGTTATTTTTATTTCTTGGCCATACTGCGGCTGTCATCCTCTGCAAACACCAATGCTTGTATGTGAAACCAATATAAGTGTGTCTAAACTTTCATCTATATCAGGGGTGTACAGAAGGCTCCAAGTGCTCTGGTAATAGAAGTGGAAAGGATTTTGGAGAAGCCAATTCCAGCCGTCTGTCTGATTCTCATGTGCTGCGATAGGCTCACATCGAGCCGTTTATCTTTGATAGTCGAGTTGTAGATTCTGTCATTTCGTCTCTGCTGACGGTACTTGTTTTACTCATTTCCTTTGCACACACTATTTTAGCTGAATCTGAACGAACTTCAAGTTTATTAAATTTGCTTATTTTATAATCGACATCATTTCACGTTTTGATGTGAACAGTCCTTCTGATGCCCAATGCAAGCCCAAAATGACCTGCATTCATTTGCCATGTCATTTGTCCTACCTTCATTTATTCTATTAAGTAGTCTTTAAATATTCAGTTTTTGATTATCATATATTATTTAACATTTGATTTTGTAGGTTATTTAGCAAAAATCACGTTCACACTCGAGAGATGAATTTGAGTGAAGCCAAACAATTTTGTAATTAATATTTGCAACATGTTCATGTCACAATAAGAGTGGATAACTCTGATAATTGAAAGCTGTTAAATGTATGTACATTTTTGAAACATGACCAAATGAATTGAAATATTACTGGACACATCAGATCTCTGTCGACGATAACTGCATAATCAAGGCGCTGTGGATTGAAGTGATAGAAGTTGAGGGCAGCAAGATTTAGCATTTTATTATAGGCCAGCTCCGGAAGCATTTGCTTCATAATCCGATTGACTGTGTGCAGCCCTCCTTTTGTTTTGTTGGATATTCTCTGGGTTCATCTGACTGCTACCATCCACTACTTTATGATCATGAATGCCGTCAATGATGACACGCACTGACCACAGATGATACCACGCCCCCCCCCCCCCCCCCCCCCAAAAAAAAACACTGCCTGCCCAACGATTCCATTACAGCGCACGACAGTCACCGGTCGCCTTCCCTCCTTCACATCTCCGCTTATGTCAGCCACCCTCCCCGGCGCCAAATATTCCCGGGCCACATTTTGTTCCCAGTTTGTCTCTGGTCATGCTCAAGGACACAAAAGTAAACATTTCTGATGAGAAAAGTAATTTCATTCCATTTACAATTTAAAGGTTACTGTTGCTACCGTAAACTTAGACAAATATGGCTTTGCTGGGGGAAATCAACCAAAAGGGCTGAACGGTCTCGGCTGAGCAATGGGATTCCGTTCAAAAAGGATGGGACGCATAGAGTTGGGAGAACCATTACACAATAAATGTGGTTAGTAATGTTTGGAACGTGGTAATTGTCAATGAATCACGCAAACAAAAGTGTGATTTTAAGTGATTTCTTTCCATGAGCTTTCTATTACACATGCACATTAGTTTCATTGACTCTAAGTCTGACTCTAGTCTGAATTATTGTTTGTCTATATGTGCCCTGCGATTGATCAGCGAACAGTCCAGGGTGATAGCCAGCTTGATAGGCTCCAGCACACCAGCAACTCTACTACCCTTAGTGAGGGTAAGCGTTATCAAAGATGGATGGATGTGCAATGTGATTGGATTACATTACGAGATGTAGGAATGGCAATTTGTTAAGCAAGCTATCATTTATTTTTCCACGATGATAATTTTTGTGAAAGCTCATTCAAACAAAGTGAATGTATGTTTACTACAAAACAGACATTTATGTACCGTCTTCATCGGTCCGGCAGATTAATGGTTCGCTTTCAGGGCCCGGCCCAACAACCGTGAAAGCAGACACAGTGATGCGATACGGAGTCCATTTATCCAACTGCTGCAGCAGCACCTGCTCTTCGGTGGCAGGCACGCTTGGCTCCTCCATTGATTCCACATCGCCGTTGATGCCCTCTGACTGTTCCACCACCTGGTAGCGCACCCTATACCCCGCCAGGAGACCATTCTGACTCTTCAGTGGCGGGGGGTGCCAACTTACCAGCAATGTGGTGGAGCTGGTGCTGCTACACTTAATGTCTTGAGGGGGGGCTGAGGGCTCTGGTGAGGCGGACAGGACAGAAAGGAAAGCAGAGGAGAAAGAAGAAGGGGGTAGAGGACCAGGAGGATGGGCAAAGAGGGAAGGAAGGTGGGGTGAAAAACAAAAAATACAAAAGATGGGAGAGATAAAGAAAATGAAAAAAAGGAAAATATGAAACTTGGGTCATAAAACAAGAAGAATAATTGAAACTAACAGAATTGAGGGAACAAACAAGGATGCAAAGTTTGGATTGAAACAAAATAAACAAAAAAATAATAATCAAGCAAATATGAACTTAAATGGACAGTGACAAAATCATATGCTGTAATAATGAATCAAGATGCTTTAACTCCCCTTCATGTAAATTTCCCCATTGTGGGACAAATAAAGGATATCTTATGTGTAAAAAGATCCCAAATTGCATTTGATCAGTTATTTAGTTTTCTGCACAAGATATTTGTTTACTGAGGATGTGCTTGATCTATGGGTGGCAATTACTTCTTTGTGCAAGCCAGGGATCTTGTTTTACCCGATATTTCCATGATAAATAACCCCCCCCCCCAGAAAAAAAGAATATTTTCCTTTTTCGAGTTTTTTTTTTATTTTAATTTGTCAACTTGCACATTACACTTGATACATTTTACTTGTAGCAAGCACTTAGAAAGCTTGTGCTTGGCCACGGAGCATTCCTTGCAGTGATAACATGTTTTTAAAATTTTGGGATTATATGCGGGAAAGGACAATTTCCCATCCCGAGTGGTTTGTATAACCATTCACTTCTATCACTATACTGAGCACTGTTCATTATTACGTTGAATGTAAAAATCACACAACTGCCAACACACAAAATAAATACCGGCAGAACTTAACTCATTCCACACATAAACACTCAAATGGAATAAATCATGAACGTAAGAGGGATACAGGGAGATGACCTTCGATTGTAACCCACGTCACTCAAAAACAAACAAACAAAAAAAAAAAAACAAGAGTTCATTCGAAATAGGAACTCAATGGAAATCATGGGACAAATAGAATACTCCACAACCAGACAAAAACAAAAAAAAGGGTGACGGGGAGAAATAATAACAACAAAAAGTGTCTGCATCATACGTACCTGGCTCCCACAAACACTACATTTTCACGACTTTCTTACCACCAGCCCTGGACTACAGCAAGTGCTTCCCTTCATTCAAGCCAGTTAGAGGGACACACATCCAAATGTTTTAGTCATGTACAGCATCTTCAATTTGGGGTGATGTGGACATCAATTTAGAACCCAATTAAGGAGCGCCAGAAGTTCCGCTTTTTGCTTTAGGCAGGGCTGCTTTAATACTCATGTGTTTTTGGGCTGGAGGGTCCACAAGACTGCGAGAGGGGAGGCTTGTCATGTTGAGGCGGGGGCAGGCACACAACACAAACACTCATTTGTCTATTGTTGAAATGAATCCCATTTCATAAAATGTGCCTATAAAACTTGGTGAAGCTGTTATGTTAGCTAACATGACCAGGGCAAAGGAGAAATAATTTGTACTGATTGTAACTTGTATGTACGCATTCAAGGTTAATGATACTGTATCTGACCATATTTTCACTTTTTGTAAGACAAGTCCATGAACGAATGCATGAAATAACAACCAGAGATTTGGGGCAATCAGAGAGCCTCGTGGTACATAACAAATAGGTCAAGACCTCGCAATCCTTTCTCTGTGTCCAATGGGCTTATTTCCTTTCGGTCTTACAGTATTTGGAGCCTTTCAGCTTATTTCCACCACTTTTGTTGCATTTGCAGAACTACCCACGTCAACAATGATTGCTCAGTCCTCAGTCTTTGTGATAAAGTAAAGAGGCTGTGAATGTGAGAGAGCGCACGCTATCGCTGTGCACAGACCAGTCGGATGATGGTTTAAGACTGGCTGTGGCAGAGCTTTAATAAAGTGCATTACCCATGAACAAGGCCAGCAGTAGGATTATGGATTCGAGAACTACACGAGAACCTCCGCTAATGCTTCACTTGAGGGTCTTTTGAAACTTCTCCAGAAGTTCCATGCCAAATAATTTGAGGTATCTGCATTCCTATTCTTCTCTTTGACTCTGACACAGGCGAACCAATCAAATCAAAGTAGCTAAATGCTGGGAATGTGTTGTACAATTTTAGAAGTGTAAAATTTAATCACCTGCTGTAATTTGTCATGTTCACACAACACAGACAGATTTGGAGGTCACGAATTGACTGCTAACAGCTTGCGTTTGTGTTATTGCGATTTCACCTTGGAACTGTAGATGCTGGTATCGTACGTTTCAAGTGGTTGTTAACTGTCCGAACGAGTCAAGAAGAAGAAAGCTCTTTTAGCAGTCAGTAAACTCAGGATGGTAAATTAATATCTTCCATTGAACTCTGACGGAGTTTGGAAAATCGATTCTGAACTTGGAATACAATCAAATTCAATTTCTCAGACTAAGTGATTCATGCAATCTTCATACAACCGGATTAACGCCTAACAAGATTTTATATCAGCCCAATTCAAATTTGAGTTGGCACACTCAGAATAGGGCTGAAACTGGCTTCATTTTCATCGTGTGTGTGGAGATGAACACTTCAGCTAAACTGGCCAACATTGGATGCGTCGCAAATAACCAAAGCATTTGTAATCAGCGAAAAAGCACATCTCACAGCCTGCATGGGAAATGTGTTCATATCAGCAATGTCAATGAGCAGGATGGTCACATTTGGGCATCATTATAAAATTAATCTTCCTTGATTCCAAATGTCCATGCTGCATTTAAAACAAATGCTCCAATAGATCTAAAAACATCTCGTAATTACAGTAAGTGGAAAGGCTAAACGGCTTGTTTGGCTAAATATGGAGGATTTAGAATCCACCGATTTAATTTGAGAGACAGAGCTCGACTGGCCACTGGCAGTTCCGAGGTATAATCTTAGCGCATGAAGCCTAACAATCCAAGAGGATGGGTCAGAGCTCATATAGCAAAGCATGAAATTAATTCTGCAGCTATGAAATGGGATTCCTATCTGTGACTTTGTGGCCCTGCAGTCCGCACCCACCTACTCCCAGGATCCAACTCATGCCCTATTACCATGTCTTAAAACTGGTGAAGAGCACGAGGGAGGCTGGGAGCCTGCCCGCATCTCAAATTGTGGACCCGATCCAGCCTCGTCTGAACAGTCTCACAACAAATATGCTCAGGATCTGGGCTGACGATGACACTGAACCCAAGAGGCCTTGCTGCTTCTGAATGAGGGCCACTTTTGTCAGTAATATTGGATCTATTTTATTCACTATCAAACAAACAGGACACCCAAAGAGGCTATTTACGTCCAAAGGTGAAAAGGCAATTAATAATGTAATTTACAACTGCATGTTATCGACAAAGTGGTCCCCAGAACAATAGCCCTGGGTGATGCTGCAGCACTAAGCATGAAAATTAACAACACACAGTTATTTTGTATTCATATAACAGATACTGGACAATTATGTTTGACTTGTCTGTCTTTCGTTTTACTTATTGGTGAAGGATTTCGGTCTGCCAGGGAATTGAGTACCATATACTGTATATATATATATAGATATATACTGTATATATATATATCTGCATTGCATGTCACTGACAATCACACATCACTAGTCTAAACATGAAAGGTGGCCTACATTGTATCTTCTCACAGGCCTGGAGGCATAGAGGTACTACCATTTCTGACATGAATGGGAAGCCAATTAGCAGTGATATCAGAAATTAGCAGCAATATGATTTGACATACTAGTAAGTTACTACTAAAATGTGAGGTCTGAAAAGTAAAATAACAACCAGTTATCTCTGGGGGGGATTTCGAGAAAGGCAGACGGAATCCCGACAACCACAAAGTCACTTACCTTCTGACATCCAAAAGATTTAATGTGTTGTCAGCTATATATTTTTTTCGGTTTTAGACCGTGATTGCTCTGACCTACACAGTAAGATCCCAACGGGAATCCCTTGAGAGCTGCGTGTTGGCTCCCACAATCGCCCCTTTAACAATATTTCCTGAGAGAGTTCACAGGCAAAAGGCAGAACCGTAGAAGTGGAATGGATAGAAAAAGTAGAGAGGAGAACTAGAGAGAAAGAAATGAGCACTGATATGCAAATATAGGAGGAAAAAATGCTCAACACTTCAAATATGGACCGACACTCCCATGAACATTCTGGTCATCCTTTCTATCCACTGTAATCATGTATCGTGGAGAAACCTTGTTTTAAAAATCCTGGCTTGGACCATGATATGGTGCATTTTCAGCATCTACTGTATGTGGCACTATGCTTGCAATTGGCGGTGATACTTAACTGAAAAATAACCCAAATAAACAAGACACAGCAGCAGGCTACAGTTTGACCCAATGTCAAACGAATATTCATTTGAATAACCCATAAAATTACGGAAAGTAACGAAAAGGACAAACTCAAAAACCTTTTTAGAAGACCCAAAATACGACGGAGGGGATGCAATGTGAGCAAGGCCATTCCAAGGAGAGCTTTGTTCCTTTTCACAGTGGAACAAGTGGCAAAAACAGAAAGGGGAGGTGGGCGGGTGGGGGAGGTTTTGAATAAGCTGATGTAGGATGGAGTGTGTATTCAGTTCAATGTGGTTGTGCTTTATCTTTCAAGAATAAAAACACAGCTAAGGAAATAGCAGACAGTGACAGGTGATGATGGACACAAAGACACCCAAGAAACACCAAGTGATTAATGGAGCTGGAAGAACACAAAGTATATTTCCATGCCTAGAACGATCAACAATGCAATGATAGATTCATAAGAGCACCCCTGGGGGTAGGAGTGAGTGTCACATGCAACTGGCGCTCTCCTCGTGAAGCTGCGCTGCCAGTGTAACTCTGCTGCTCAGAAAAAAAACAAACCAAAAAAAAACCCCAAAAACAAAACAAATAACAGTGAGGTGGTAGATTCAAAGTTCCGGTGCCCAGATTTTCGAGTGTGGGGCAGCCAACAAGTTGCACTGGTAGAAACAGAAAATGTGTTAAAGGCTGTCTTCTCCTTCACCATGGCTCTCCTATGCACCAGTAATTTTAGTATCACAAAAAATGTTCAAATTGAATCAGTGCAGCAGTTTAGGTGGGAAGTGGGCACAGTTTAGGTGGGAAGTGGACATTGGTAGCTATATTTGAAAAAGAAAAATGGCCAGTTGACATTTGAGTGAAATCAAAGTTAACTTTGGCAATTGTCACAGAGGAGCAACAGACCATTGCTTTTAATGTGACATAACAGACGTACAGTGATACCTCTCCTTATGAACATCTCTACATATGAAATTTTCGAGTTAAGAAACGTCTCAACAGGAAAATATTGCCTCATGTTACGGAAGAAATTTCAAGACACGAAAGGTAAAAATATGGTTAGGGCTACTACCCACAGCTCCGAGTTTCCTGAATGCAACATACTTATACTGTAGCTGCTCTAACATTGGTTATTACCGAACATCATCCTGGCATCCCATTGGCTAAGAGGGACTTCTACATGGACTAAAGAGGGCAAAAAACGATGACGACGCAGTTAAAAGTTAAATGACTATCATTTTAATTCTTTATTTTTTTACATTATGAACAACTCTCATTTATTGTGCAATAGTCTAATTGTAACATGTATTTGTTAAATATTTTGATACATTTTTGTGCTTTAGGAAACATTTATGTCTGAATTTTGGGGAGGGGGGGGGGGCTCGGAACGATTTAGGGCATTTACATGGAAAACGCGCGTCTCTACTTACAACATTTTTTAGTTAAGAAATTTCTTCCGGAACCAATTAATTTTGAAAATAGAGGTACCACTGTATAAGGATGTTTTGTCCTTCACTGATTAGGGATGGGCGGTGTTCATATTAACATTTTAAAGTGGGGTACTGTATTCCTGAAAATAATGTGCAGGAAAAAACAACAACCCTGAATTAAATCTGATCAAATTTGAAATAAAATGCAGTTTTGAATCAGGAAAAGGGCAATGAAAGCATTTAGGGAAATCAGCTCATCGCGTTATTGCAAATTAAATATAAATTGTGTATATTCACAAGGCCCTGAAATGGAGGCCTTTGCTCTATTTTTAGTATTTAGTATTTTCTTCTAAATTTAGACAGGAATTCAGGAATACATTTGGATGACAGTTTTTTTTCTTTAGTGAGCAAAATCCCAGAAATCATTCCCAATGGTGACCCAGTTCATAAGAGAACCTTGGTGGATTTAAAGCACAGGTGACATTTTTTGTGTCTTCGTGATATGGATTGAAGTGCACTTGCTCATATCAAAACAAAATCAAAGATAAAGAAAAGAAGAAACTTGTAACAGAACCAATGCATCCGGAACCACAGCTATATCAGCCAGTAAGGTCAGTCACACTGGAAAGGTTGTAAAACACTCAGTCTAAAGTCGAAATTCAGCTAAATGATTCAATTGGTAATTTACTGTACGTGTAAATGTACACAACGGTGAAACAAGTCAAAAAAAAAATTTAAAAAATGAATCAACACAGCTCAGCTTTGAATCCTGTTTTGTCTAAGAAGAAAACATTGCTCAAAATTGGTGCAGAATTCAACACCAGAGAAAAAAAAACATTTACAATGCTTTTTTTTTTGCATAGAGACAAATAATTGGTTAAGCAAGCAAAATGGAGCAGAAATATTGAAAAAAGCTACATACTGGCTTGTAAGGTCTTCTGTGACATGTCGTTGGTGAACGCTCCAATGCCCTTGTTGGAGATAGCTGCGAGGGAGAAATGATACTCCGTGTTTGGCCGGAGACCTTCTACTATGTATGAGGATGTCGGTCCAAAAGTTTTCTTGATCTATGGTCAATGAGAAAATTTGTTGTCTTCATCATGATCAGCAGCAGCAGGATCATCATCAATGATGAAATGCGTACATCTCAGTCCCTGCATCACTGCAATGCTTACCTGAGAACCAAAATTCCCCTCGGTGTAGCGAAGTTCATAACTTATAATTCCTTCTTTGTCAAAGGCTGGCTCCCAGGTCAGTTCAATGCTGGTATCAGATACATCTCCAACTTGAAATTTGGATGGCTGGCCAGGAACTGCAACAAACGTTGGCCAACAACAAGGCACAGTTAGTTTGATCACTATTTAAACGGCGAGTAAAGCATGTTTTTAATTAGTCTGTTGTACATATTTAAATTTGTTTGGGAAACTTAGCATAGCTTCCTCCAAAGCGCATCCACATGGCTAAACAGTTGGTATAGTGTTCAAATGTCAAGTTTGGCAAACTCAAATTTAATGTGGAGCAGCCTTTGTAATTAAAGGACATTGTCGAAGGGGGAAAAATGATGTGGGGTGTCCATTACACAATAAAATAATCCATGGAATAATCAAGTCCAAAAAGATTTTTGTGGCAGCCCTAATATATGATATTACCCGGCTCGCACAGATCAGCATAGACACCAATTGTTTTCAATATTCAAACAATATTCAAACTTTTTTTTTTTTTTTTGCCTTCCAACCTAGCCACTAATCCAATTTTTCACGGAACACATGTTCCTGTTCATCTGCATTGTTTGAATATTGTGGGGGATATAATTAAAAAAAAAAAAGAATACTCCCACTTCTTTTTCCCTATTCGCAGGTTGTACATCCAGTCCCCTGCACAACTTTTGGAATGACAATGTCAGTTCCGTTGATTTTGTTATATGGTGAAGATATTTGGGCTTGAGATCAAAAGAAGAAAACTTTGAGACAAAAGTTCAGAAGTCTATATTTTATTTCATGGTATTTAGATCTACACCCTCTTTGTATTAAATCGACCAATGTTCAATGTCGGTGCTTCCTATCATTCACCCATCCATTTTCAAATCCGTTTACCCTCACAAGGGTCATGGGTGTGCTGGAGCCTATCCCAGCTGTCTTCGGGCAGGAGGCGTGATACACCATGAACTGATTGCGAGCCAATTACAGGGCACACATAGACAAACAACCATTCACAGTCACACCAAGGGACAATTTAGAGTGTTCCATTAACCTGCCATGCAAGTTTTTGGAATGTGGGAGGAAACCGGAGTACCCGGAAAAAAGCCAACGGAGAACATGCAAACTACACACAGGAAGGCCGGAGCCGGGATCGAAACCTGCACTTCTGCACTGTGAGGCCAACGTAATAACCAGTCAACCACTGTGCTGCCTCTTCCTTGTGAAGCAGAATTTACCTAACACTAAGTGGGAATGTGTGCATGGTTTAGACTGTCTTGACAGGTTACTTTTACCCTGCTATTGATGCGGTGTCACAATAGTAATTTAATCATTTGACAGTGTAAAAAAAAAAAAAGAAAAAAAAACATCGATATACTGTATCGTATTTTAACCACAGTTTCCTAGCTAGTAAAAGTCAATCTTTGTTTTCTTACCTCCTTGCAGCACTTTGACATGGATTGGCTCTGAGAAGGGTCCATCACCTACTGAAGTAAAGGCTAGCACTTTTATGGTATAAGTCTCTTGAGGAACCAAGCTCGGAATTGTGGTGATAATGCTGTCCTGGACATTATGAATCTGCCACAGGCTCATTGGCTGAGAGTCATCCATGGTGTAATAAACTCGATAGCCCTTAATCTGCCCATTTGGTTCCTCTGGGTATTCCCAGCGTACCATCATGGTGTTTTGGGATATAATCTGGGCGTGAATGTTACGAGGCGGACTGGCAGGGGCTTGTTCACCAGTTCTGGTTTCCACCGGTTCACTGGGAGGACCCTGGCCAATGGTGTTGACAGCTGAGACTCGAATTTCATACTCAGTGTTGGGGTAGAGGCCACCAATGCTATAACGTGTCGTAGTGATGTCATCCATTGTCTCATACTTGCTCTCTGGGGATTTAGCACGATACTGAATGATATAGTAGGTGACTGGGTCAGGGTTGCCGGAGTCCCAGGTGATGGTCACACTAGTGGCAGTGGTTTCAGTAACCACTGGAGTACCTGGAGGCTTCGGGAGAGCTGTTATGGTGACAGGACAAAAGGTTGTGTGTGATTAATGGTTAATTATTAAGATACCAGTAGAGATTTCTTTCTTAATCCAACCCCCAAAAAGTGAATTTTGCTAGTGAGTCCATTGTTCATGAACCTCTAATGTTCCCTTCTCAGTGAGCGTTGTTATCTCTTACATTTGACAGTGATCTGTGCCACCGCTTCTATGATGCCAAGGCTGCTCATGGCCACACAGGTGTAGTTGGCGGACTCACGGACGTTGCTCAGTTCAAGAACATTCCTACCCACAGGCATCTCATCCTCTGGCGTCAAGTCCTCAGAATTTAACATCCACTTGACGTAAGGCATGGGGGACCCCACCGCCACACATGTTATGTTCACACTCCCACCAGGCATAATTTCTTGGCTCGTTGGTGGAATGGAGAAGCGAGGAGGCACCCGTCGGACTGGGAGAAGGCATGAGGAGGGGAGAGGATGACAAAGAGGGCAAAGAGAGTCAAAGGAGAAAGACAAGCAACAACATAGGTCGATGAAAATGGACCCTTCTCATAGAAGTTTTGAACACAAAAAAAGTTTAACGTTATAATGGGAACAAAACACAAACTAAAAAGACTCAAAAAATATACACATAAGAAGAAGGAACTAAACTAACAGAACTGCTTCAACAACAATATAGATTAACAAGAAAGCAACGATTCATAGCAACAAGGTTCCATTGACCAATAGTTGACCCATCACAGCACAATTATAGACACAAAAATCTATTACGAGTTTCTCATCTTTGGAGCTGAACTGCTGCTCATAACCAACTAGAGCATAGCCTGATCACAGCCTGCCAAAGTGGAACGAAATAGGCCTTGTGATAGTACTATTAATAAGGCCATCATGGCAACCTGGTACTTCCTGTCCACTCAGGCCACGGAGGAAGTCAGACATTAGAGGCTTCTCCCATAGCACAGGAAGTGTAGGGTTACTGGGGTCTGGGGATCTAAACACATTCTAGCACCGATTGTCACTCGTCACCTACATCTAACTTGAAACCTTAAAGATGAGAAACTTTAATAAGATTTTTGTGGTTTAGGGTAGATCCACTGGACAAAGCCTTTTTAAGATCTGACACGGTTCCATTGATAGATGCAGCTATCAGTTTCACAGACAGCATGCATAAATAGATTGAGGTAAATTAAGGATAAATGATAACAAAACCAGAGATAAAAATTGAGATAAAATGCATAGAGGAATATAACTGAAGGGTCGCTAGCATGCCCAGACAAAAGACGATTGGAGAGCAAGGAAGAGATACAAGATAGAGGACAAAGTATTAGGGAAGTGGATAGAACGGAAGGGAACAGAAGAGCAAAGAGTTAACAGAGGAAGAGAAAAGATTGGGGAGGTTCGGAGAAGGGGAAGGGGGGGAGTAACCCACTTCAAGAGAATGAAAACTTTTTTTTCTTCAGCTAATGTGACAGGATGTGATTTTGGCACGTTGTCACATCGCAGCCCCAGTTAACACAAAATCAGAGTATCAAGGTGTGTGCCTACAAGTATATATCAAACAACGAGATTTGTTGTTGCAAGAAATTCTACTATTACAGTGTTGGAGTCAAGAAACAAAACTGGATCCAAAGGAGTAGAAATCCAGTGAAGGAGGGAGAAAGTTGACAGGGAAATGTTGATGAAGAAGGGCAGGATGAGAACTAGAAGAAAGAAACGAGGAAAAAAATCGATGGAAAGGAGCTGCAATGAAGAAGCCAGTGAATGAAGCATGATGCATATGATACAAGATGAACTGTGTATATGGTGCACATATGTAGTTTGTAGTTTAGTGGTATTCGAGGTCTGTCGTATAAAAGAGTTGAACGACATAAATAATGTGGATGATAGGCATCCCAATAAACACTCCAGATAGGGACACAAAATGGGAATGCAACTGAATGTTTACAAAGGAGCAAAGAGTTCATACCAAGCATGGTTTTTCTCTGGTTTTAATTTGTGCAAGGTGAGCAACTAATGTTTAGGTGAGATAATTGCCTTTACGTGTTGCTCTTTATTAGGATCAAGTAGGTTCGTACTGTTCCTAAAATATTTGAACACGGGAGGACTGGCATTGCACATATCGGGTGGTTGAGCAAGCTCATTCCGCTTAGCCAGAGAGAGTTCATTTTTGGTACATCACGGAATTAATATTTTAAGAGGATCTGAAGAGAAAGCTAACTAATTTAGGACTTAAAATCAAAATGAAACCGACAACTACAGTTTATGATGATGTGATTCTACTACATTTGGGAACATTCTTACTATTTCATGTCCGTGTGTTTGTTGGGATGCAGATACGATCAAAGAAAGGGAAGGAACTTTCTACAAATGTCTGAGTAAAAAAATGATGAATTAAACGAAAAAGTTGAGACGGACAGAAACAAGACAGAAAAGACGGGACAGGGCGGAACAATACAAGAAACTTGAGCAGCAAGGCGGCACACAAATAAAAGTCGACAAGCACTGGTGGACATACAGAGATATTGGATACAGTACGCGAAGGGTTAGGGCGGGGGTATTGTCGAAAGGGAGGGAGGAGGAGGGCGTAAGTGTGGAGATAGAAAAGGAGACTGATTCCAAACCAAACCAAAGCAAAGGACAGACCATGGCTTTAAGTGAGTTTGAAGGTCTCACACACTGGGGCTTCAAAGCAAGAGTTAACTACACGTGGACAGCCTTAAACATACAGTAGCACCTAAGCAAATGCAACACGGGAGCTTTCAGGTTGTGGGGGTTGATTTGGAGATGGAGATGGAGATTAAATGGCCTATTGATGCTTTTTAAGATTGCTTTTCAAAAGATGGAGTTAATTCATATTTTATTCTCTTTTCTGTGACAAACAATTTATTATCTTGGACACTATTTCACAGTTATGAAATTTAGGCATTATCTGACCTTTAAGGAAATCCCCATTTGATGTGTACATAATTTTAAAAAAAACGTTGTAAGAAAAAATCAGCGTGAGCACTAGGAAATAATCATTGTAATTGTTTGTTTAGTCCAAATTCATTTCTTAAATGCGTTCATTTGGGTGAAATTAGCATAACAGAAGTGCACCACATGTTGGCAGTATACAGACGATCTCTGCATTCGAGTTTATCAATAAGAGTGCCTTTAAAACAAAGGTGAAAGGGCAGCCCATTCATCACACAGACATGCATGGGTGTGGCAAGAGTGACATACAGGTGTGCACCATCCACTTGGGCTCACACCCGATAACTAGTACAATCCAAAAATGTCACACCAAGCCCTTCCAAGCATGCCATCACTCCCCAAAAACAGGACTGTTCCAGACAAACTGACAAATGATGGGTGACAAATTAAAATGAACAAATCCACAACAAAAACTAAATCCGCACAGTTCCGTAGAGACTATACTGGAATGTAGCTGTGCATAAAAACATTCATTTATTTTCGACATGCTATTTAATGTTGTTGTTTTTTTTTTTCCAGATGGGTTTCGTGTTTCCATAATTTGGTCTCCGATTCTAACAACAGCATCGGACAAATGGTTAGTTTTCTGTGGACAGGCGGGATAAAAATGTGTATGATTGTGCGCTTCTCTCCCAGGGGCTCAGGTCAGTCAAATGGACTGGGAGCTGCTGGGTGAATGAGGCTGTCTCTCCACTATTGCGATCTGAACATTCTGTACCTCAACAGTGATGAAATAAAGACCATCCACCATGATTATAGCAACATTTTCCTTTGCAAGGTAACGCTCAGTTCAGTTCGCCAAAGCTTGTGAACTCTTGACAGCTGGACTAGTCTTTTTTTTTTTGTCTAACTAGCTTTAAAGAAATTCAAAACATTGACTCCTCTCTTTTTTTTCTAAATCCGTTGTGTGTTTTCAAAATGTTTGGTTGGTGTTCTTCCCAATCCATTCCTGTTGTCGCAGGGGTTTATCACCATACTGTATAAATATTGCCAGCATTATAATAAATGAATATTGTGTTACTGATCAGTAAGTTGTTCTTTTCAATCAAAACAGAAACAATTTGGCGCTAGGCTAAACTGAATTACGGTATTGTATTACGGCTGTGGCTGGTACTAATTCAGGCTGCATGATATATATATATATATGTATGTATATATCCCCATAATGCATGCATGCGTGTATCTAGATCGTGTTTCATCTTCCACTGAGCCAAGTCAACACTGTGCCATTTAAGAATGGGCCTGTGCTTTCCTCTCTAAACTGTAGCGCAAAACAGGGAATTAGGAGTATAAATAAATAAATAAATAAATAAATAAATAAATAAATAAATAAATAAATAAATAAATAAATAGATAGATAGATAGATAGATAGATAGATAGATAGATAAATAAATAAATAAATAAAATCCCATTGTTATGGACAGGCTTCTCATTCACAGAGCGCAGAAGCCCAGCGGCCCATTTGGAATTGAGAGGAAAAGAAAACAAACATATAGTTCTATTTGGATAGGTTATCTTGTTTCAAGCCCCAATGTGGAGAGAAAGACAAGACTTACAGTGAACGAGGTGAAAAGCAGTCGAGAGAGAACGCCAGAGTACTCCACTAAGTTTAAAAGTGGGTGGTGTTGTGGAGGGAAATGTGAGCCCCAAAAAACAAAACAAAACAAAAAAACAAACAAACAAACAACAGAGGTGGACATTATTGGCCACTTTGGTAGGGCAGGTGTTACTGCCTGAAAATGAATGGGGAAGCCAAAATAATGTGCAGCCTTTAGTGTCACCTTGAAGCTGAGATTACACCCTCTTGCTGCCTGAGGACACAGGCATTATATGGAGATCGTTTTGCTTTTCTGGTTGAAGTCTACAACATTTACATAGAAGCTGCGGGGGTCAGCCTGTAATAATACCTTGGCTGTGCTGATGCTAAAGAGGGTTTATGGGCACCTCATCAACATGGACATTGTGATGTAAAGAAATGTGACAGGAATCATTGTACGGGTATCTAATTATCGGAGGTTTGTAAATGTAACTTTTTTTTGGTTTTGTTTTTTTAGAAAGATGCCTGTTGTCATTCAGTTTGGGACTGTGTTCATATAAACATTTTTAACACATGAGTCTATGAGGGCTGGAGACACACGTCCACTAGAAACGGCAGGCTTTCAATTTAATTTGGCCAGTGAGAACAAAAGGTGTAATCTAGCTTTCTTTCCCAACATTACACACGGATACATAGCGAGACATGCAAGCAAATTGACACCAAGCAGATATGATTAGAAGAGGGCAGACATGCACATGCATACCGAACAGCACAGTCTTTCTGCAACCGTGTGATCATTTTCATTTCAAACTCATAGTGACGATATGCCACTAGTTTTTCATTATTCTTTATTTTTGGAGTGGGATTTTGCCAGACCTTGCGATGTCAGTTATAACTTAACTGTTTCTAAGCAAATTAATATTTTCAGTTAATTGGTGGCAAGAAGTCTTCAAATTGAGACTTTGGGCTTGATTAAAAAAAGGTTTGCATGTGGTAATTTGTGAAGATGCACTTTAAGGACATGCTCTTTGGGATCCTCCTAAATCAGTTTTTTTTGGTGTCCATCAGAATGAATTGCACTAGAGCTACTATCATATGAGCCAAAATATATTTTTTTCTATGATTTTAACTTTTAGGTTAAGGGCTACTTAAATAGGGCAGAGTAGCAGGCATATATATCTATATATTTTTTTTAATTCAAGATCTCAACCCAATACTTGCCCAGTTTGCTTACTGAAGTGTTTATAGTCATTTTCTGGCTCTGTCTGATAGTTTGTATGTTACACGTTTCAAAAAGTAATCGATCAACAAACTCCCATATATACTAGCCCATTAATTCATATTCATGCTATAACTCGTGTGGATGAGTGGTTATGGTGTTATCAAAAATCAAAATATAATTCATTGTTCCATTACAATTCATTATGGGCAATCTGAAATATAAAACAAGCATATTGTATTTGAAAATAAAGTAAACGTTAAACAGCTATCGATCCACATGATGGCCTAAAGTGCAATCATCATGATGCCCACTCAAGGCACAATTATTATTATTTTTTCAGTAAAAGATCCTTTTAAATGAGATGACAGAAACACCGGCTGTCTCCACACTTTCATTCGGCATTACCACATGCATTTCAAGATTCAAGAAGCACAGTAGCATCATTTGGAAAAGGAAACTCAAATCCGTCAAAACACAAAGAATTAAAAAAAAAATATATATTTTTCAAAAGAGAAAGGGACAAAAGGAAATCCAACTGAATTAAAACGAAAAATAGACGTAACGCACCATAATCACAACATAAATTAATACGAGAACCAAGGGAAAGCCAAAACAGATTGTTCGGGGAAGTGACTATTCGAAAAACAAAGGAAAGGATCAAATGGGAGAGAACACACAGAAAGCATAAAAAAGACCAACACGGCCAAAGTGGTTCTGGACAGGCATGCAAGCGCAGTTACATTCTTCCATCGTGCAACATGTCCTGTTATTTTCACGTGCTGGGTTTCCATGACAACACATGCAAGAAAGGCTTTTCTGTGCAAAAGCAATACCAGAGGATGCAAAACGAGAAAAGGCCCCACAATGCAAACATAAAGGTAAACAAAAACCCGAACTTGTCAGGTTTTATTTCATCATTTCTTCCTTGGAAATATACTTTGTAGAAAAAGCTTTGTCAAATTAATTTAGCAGTTTGGTTTGACTGGATTATCATTTATTTAATTTAGAACTGAATTGAGAAATGTAGCAGGCAAATCTAACTAGATTTTTTTTCAACATTTAGATTTTTTTTCCCCCCTCAATTGTGGGTTCACTAAAGTAAAAAAGAAAAAAAACACACCAACCTTCTCGAAGCTCTGAGGGATGTAAAGGGGTTGATGCAGAACACAATGACATGAGGAGAAGAGAAAAATAGGGGAAACACAGAGAGAGTAAAAAAAGCCACCTCAAGGTGTTTAGCTGCAGCTACATTTCCCTTTGCTTAAATCCCTGTTCCCTTTTTCCCCCCCCACACACTGTCCCTGCTACCAGTGACACCCATTTTGAAAGACCACTTTCCTGCCCACCCCTTGATTAAATGCCATGTTTAATAAATAAACCAAAACAATCAAGATCATTCATTGTTGCCGCTAAGGAAAAAAAGAACTGTGAGGCACCCCTGGAGTAAAGATCATGTGTATTATAATTTAAATATTCAAAAGCTCCTCATGACCACAAGGAGAAGTTCCACTGATGGTTAATTATCACTTTTGTTTGAGAAGGAAGTTAAATAAATAAAAATAAGGAAAAACTAATGAACGATAGAAAAGAAAAGAGACACGCTTGGGCTGAAGTTAGAAGCTGCAGTTCGAGACCGAATGTTTTACGAGGGGTCAATTGCAACATCACGAAAGGGTTTGTGTCACACACACACACATTGTTCAAAATAATTGTGGCACGGGAAGAATTTTGGGACCAACGTTTTATGCTTCCAATTGTATCTCGACTACAGCTGCTAATCTCAGGTGCAATTTGTGAACAAAAACATTGTCAACATCACGTATCAGAATCGTTTGACAAAAGTGAACTGAAAACAGACAAAAGGTTGACACCATTCAAGTGAATTACATATAGTAGAGTGAGGGCACCTGAATCCTTATGACCTTCGTGAACTCAGTTTCACTAAAGGCATGCGATGGAGCCAGCGTTCATGGAAGCGGCATGAGTTATTCATTTAAGGATACTTTTTTGTTGTCTCCCGATCAAGGAATCCTCTCACAAATCACAAGACTGCACCAAGTGTTCCCATTCTTATTATGCAATATTGATGTCTCTTGACGGCAATTTGTCTTTAATTGCATGAGCTCATATATGGTGAGTGTTGCAGCATTGTATTTTGAATGCTGGCTATCTCATTTAAGCACTTTTTTGCCTATTGCGTTGAGACAATGGCAACAGCAAGTACAAATAACAGCCCTGACCCAATTTATAATGTCAGACTAGTGAATTATTTATCGGGAACAAAGTTATTTGGTACACAGCAGAAGGAACGAACTGAGTAGACACCGATGGCATCTTTATTTAATATGTGCCATATAAATTATACATGGTGGAAGTGCATCTGCTTCATTTTATTAAACCTCACTAAACAGGGAGTCATTGTCTTTTTGCATCAGTGGTCGAGCGATTCCTTTCCATAGCTTTGCTGACCAAAACTGACTAATGGGAGTACGACCATGTAAAAAAAAAATCAAATGAAAAATTACAGAATGTAGCAGAACGAAGGAATTTTATGGAATTATGCTGCAGAGGATAACATGTTACATATGAGTGCTACTCACTCTGTGGACAATGGACAATTATTACTTTTTTTTTTAATTAAAGATTTTGATTGTGATCGTGACTAATCCCTCTTTCACGCAATCAAAATCCAGACTTACCGTTTTGTTCCAGTACCTGAAAATAACAAAATAACTAAGCAATGTCCACATGTTGGATGGAGGGCAAACATTTGTTTGGGTGCACAATTACAGTTAAGAGGTGTCTGGCAACCGATTAGGCAAAGACATACGGCTTCTTGCGCTACGCATTTCCTTCCAAGCGAGTTGGGCATGGTATTGGAAGACACAAAATGAAGTGTTACATCATAACACAGAAGAACATTAGTTGGTCAAATGACTATATACTTCGCAATTGGCTTTTATAGTGCACATTCATTTGCACAATGGGCAGGCAATATTATTAGTGCTAAAATATTTATACGAGTTGGATAAAATAGAGCTACGGCTAGAAGGGAAGTAATTACCATTCTTAAAGCTCAACACTAAAAAAAGGACTTTCACTTTTTTTGTTTAACACTCGTGTTCTCCCTACCTCGCACATAAAGGTTAGCGGGGGACGAGTAGCGGACGCCTTCCAAATTAGAGGCCACACACTCGTACTTTCCTTGGTCCGTCTCCTCGCTGTTCTCAATCTGCAAAGCACCTGGAAACAACAATATCCAGCAAAAACAAGCAGAATGAAAGGAAGAGACAGAGAGAGAAAGAGACAAAAGGAGGGAGTATTCCAATTAGTTGAGTTTTTTTTTGAAAGTGCACAAAAAAGTCAGAAAATTCTCTAAAGGGCGGCATCTCGCAAAGCTCTGGACCATTTCATCGAGACGTGCCTCTCTCTGCAATCTTAATGCAGTTCACCATGACCAACCGCGTGCCCCTCCGGCATCCATTATACTCAGATTAAACAAACAAACAATTTAATAAATCAATCAGCAGGCTGAATCGGCCACACCAAATTTGTTGGGAGCATTTGGATGTGACAAAAGTAATAGGAAAGCGTAACATTGCAAATGTCAAGAAAGCTACTGGGCAAAGATGTAGAGATGGTGGTATACACTAAACGGCATTAAACAAAATGAGTTGCATAACATTTACAAGGGGAGACGCGGCACAAGAGAAATGAGAATTCCTTTACAATATAACCGAGTGTGTTTGTGTGTGTGTATCATGTATATAAAAACATTGTTTTTACAGTACTATGTTGCTATACGAACAACAAGGTAGATCGTTTTCAATATGTAACCCATGGGTGATTTATTTTAACGTAACTGTAAATTCCTACATTTTAGATCGGGTCACATCTGTAGGGGCTTGTTTGATAAAAACCCAGTTATCACTTAGCAGATAAAATATTCTATCCTTCCACAATGTGCAAATGAACTCCATCCACCTAATATGTAGGTACAACTTGAAAGAGGGAGCGCGTGGAGAGGGAGGTGAAAAAACGAGTGTCACATCATTCTGCATTAGAGCACAGTTGACGGTACGTCTTGATGATATCATTAGTGCTTCTGGCTGGTTCAGCAAACAGATTGCAGCCGAGGCTTCCCTGACAAATGCTGCAACACAGCTCATTAGTGTTGATCCAAGAAGCCTCAACGTACCAGTCACCACCCAGAATACTTTGCTATATACTACATCCGAGGTGCTACTTTCCATCTCCTCTACAATCAAAACTAGAATGACACTCAGTGCTGACCTCCACCAAGACCGAGTCATCTTAATGGAGATCAACACAGTTACACATTTTCATGGATGCCCACCCACCTCATTCGTGTACCAAATTTCCAACACAAGTTATGAGTTAGTTAGTGATATGCGCAAAAGTAAACCCTTATTTATTTATTTTTTTGTTTGTTCATCAATACGATACAATCAATATGAGCACCAGTTAGAAGGCGAGCAGCAGCATTTTGGAACAACTGGAGACGCTTGCGTTAAACTAAACAAAACAAAAAAATGGCCTTGTTCTGTTTTTACTTTTCTACTTTTTATTTTCTGAAATGTAATTTTGAATGACTTTCTTTTCTACTTTTTTATTTCAAGTACAAAAGGCACAAAGAAAAATTGCAAATGTGTAGTCTGTCAGAATAAGACGCAGGTACCATTACTTCACACTCGGTCTCAGCAATGTGATTGACATAAGCATAACAAACTCAAACAAGGGTGAGCATTTGTTTAGATTAGATTCTCCTCAAACTACAGTAACAACTAAAAGACAAAAGCATTTATTAGTTATAAAATAAAACAAGATGTAGAAGAAGTAACATTTTAAAGGCTGGGTAGAGAAAGCTACAGAAAGTGATGAGCAGATGCAGTAAAAAGGGAGAGGGAGAGCAGCAGAGCGATAACTTTAGTCTATTTATACTTCATGCCTCTCTCAGTCAGACTCAGGAGTAGGTATACACGAGCCAGCTGGTGTTCGCTAGTGATGTAGCCAAATCCTATATTTCCCCTATGTACAAAGGTCTCGCATGAATATACCGTAACGGAAAAAAAAAAACCACTCTCTATTCTGTTCTACCAAAAGGTAAAAATTAAAATGACCCAATGATAAAAAAAAAAGAAAAGAAAATGCCTTTGCTCCACCTGTATTTTGTGGGAATGCAGGAATATTGATAAAATGTGTGAACCAATGTGGTATTTGAAGTAAACTCCTTACAGCAGAATGGTTAACGTCATCAAGTATGACTTGCTGAAAAGTGGTACACCACATCTTTTTTTTATCTTGGCCATTCTGGTTCTGTTTTCTCAATAGGCCAATTAAACAAAATGAATCCAATGTTTCATTCTACCTCCTTGGACTGTAGATATTGTGACTGCGTTTTGGGTTGCGTCCTTGATGTCAGTCGCTATGGTCCTTAATATAATTCCCTTTATTTTGTCGTATGGGATTGGGACTTTATAAATATATATTTTTTATATAAAGGATTTTGCTTATCAGCTTCCATGTCCTGTTTGCTTCTGGGTCCAAATTCTGTTCCTTGTTTGACAGTTGTGACATATGTATTTCGTTTACCATTTTACTGTACCTCTTTATTTTTTTTAGCACACGCTTTGCAAACTCAGACGATCTGAGGCTTGGCAGACTGGTGGAGAAACAGGTCTGGAATAATTGGAGAAATGTATCTTACACAGACACATTTTCACAGCACGAGCACTGACAAGAAATACCAGTAGCATCAGGAGCTTGTGGTTCCTTTCTGTGCTCCTACAGGGAATCCTCTGAGGCGTGTCAGAAAAGTTTCAATACTGGTGTCACAGTAGATCTAATACAAATCCAAACCACAAACTACAATTCTTCCCCTTTGAAGTAACCGTCTACCATGCCTAACTGCACTGCTGGAAGGATTCCCTTGGGATCTACTGCAGGTGTATTGTCACAGCCATTGTGATGTCTTCGAAACGAGTGCCCTGCAGAAACCTTTTGAGCTTGCAAACGCAATTGCATTGCGCAACGATAGGTTGGGTGAGTTTGAGAGGTTGCTGCAGCGCGGCGATGTTTTACTCAGTGAGGAACTGTTGGTTTCGCAGGGCAATGTAAGCAGGCATGTTGTCACAGTAAAGCAGCCAAGTTTTTCATGCCACAATTCTTGCTTCTTCTCACTGAACAAAGCAAACTCCACAGGATCCCATTGTAGATGTGTTGCTTGAAAGCATGGCCCATATTGAAAGAGTCATAGTTTGTAGTTTGGGTCTGAAATCTTTTGTGCCATCAGTCCCGACCCTTTTAAGACACACCCTGTGTGTTAAGCTTGTTTCCTCCCTTTTACTTGTATTAGATGTATAATTGTAACATTGGACATCGAATGTTACAATTATGTAACATATAATTACTAGTGTTACAATTAGTAATTTTCTGAATCAATGCATACTAACAGTTACTGGTTTTGAAGTTTTAAACATTGGACAGCAGTTGAAGTTGTATAAATCGCATTTAGTGTAATACATGAGATTTACATGTCTGTTTTGACCACACACACCGATGGCCAACTTTAATATTAATAATAATTCACTTTTAGCATTGCATTTCAAACAATAACTGAAACTTTTTACTTTCCGAAGTTAACGGTGAACCAACCCATAATAATGGTAATATTTTAGATTTGGGACTTCGCAACCTCCAATGTAAAGGTTCTCTCATATACTTCGCCTATGTCTGACCACTGCTTCATTAAGATTTAGGTCTTGGCCCACTGCCATTTCTCCAACCACAATCAATGTTATAGCACAGATGTGTTAACCTCATTTCTGTTGCGGGCCACTTTGGAGTTACGTCTTCTCTCGGAGGGCCATTATTACAGTGAAACAAAAAAAAAAATGTTTCATCGTCTCATCATACTATTACAACGAATTGATGGATGATAGTTTTGAAATCAGTCAAGTATAATTGTTCAATTATTGTTCAAGCGAGTGTAAACAAAGAAACAAAATTCTTGCAAAATCTCAACCTCATTTATTACGCACAACAATTTGACCTTTCGGTACAGATTTTAGCAAGGACCATGGAATTTGACACACATGATTTGCTTTGGTGGGCCACATAAAATAACATGGGGAGCCGGCTCTGGCCCCTGGGCCTTGAATTTGACACCCATGATATAGCAACAACCGGCGCCTACCGGTCATCAGGCAATAAAGTTAATCGTTTCTTTTATATTTTCATTGCTTGCACAATCTAAAAAAAATATATCATACTGGGAACATTTCGTTTTTGGCAATACAGTACTCCAACATGAACAATGTATGCTAGCAGCAGTTTTGCCTGCCTTACTGAGTTGGGGGGTTTCTTTAATTAATCAGAGACATGAGGAAGGAGTGAAGTGAAGCTACATTTGAATCTTGATCACACGGCCTCTGGTAATCCATGTGAACTCTTTTTTTCAGGATTCAAGGTGGATCACTGTACAAAGACAGTTATCACAAAAGTGGCAAAAGACCTTTTACTACTAATGGACAGTCACATGTCATCAATAATATTAGTACTTAATATTAGTACTTAATCTCAGCGCTGCAGTTCATTGCAGCACAATATACTGCCAGATCACCTTGAAACTTGGATCGGTATCAAAGCTTAAGCACACAACACTGATAAAATATTACTTGGCTTAATGTCTTCCTATTTATTTATATATTTTTATTTTGGTACCTTATGTGCCATCCTGTGCCTTCCGGTTACAATATGCTAGTGTTGAGGTTACTCTTAGAGGTCAAAAGAAGTAAGCAGGTTCTATCGCATTCTCTATTCTGGCTCCAGTGGTCTGGAGTGCCTTACCTGCAGATATTAGAATAGCTCCCATTAGAAACATTTCTAAATCTTGACTTATTTCTACACTCATTTATTTAAAAACACTTTTGTTATGCAACTTCTCTCACCGCACCTCACTCCCTGTCATGTAACTTTTGGCCTGTCTAATGGGCTTGTCAAACTACACGACTTTTTTGTCTTCCACAATGGTGACGCTATCAGACTACCAGATAAATATCGTTTTGTGTCTTGGACTGGGCGAGATGTCACACTACAAGCCTATCACCAACCAGACCGTGCCCAGTTGTTGTGTGCTTCTGTCAAAAAAAGAAAGAAAGAGAAAGATAATCTGGTCTGGACCATCTATTCTCCCAAAAAAGCTTGAGGGAACAAAAGTGTTTAATGAGACCATGTCTATTAGTCAGCTACTAGCTTTAAAGTAAGAAAACGTAGCACGAGTTCAAATGTGACGTATAGTTTCCAATATTTTCCCTTCCCAAATCACTTTTTATATATTGTACACTTCGTTGTGATTGTTTTTACTCCGCATCCAGTCTCACTATGGCTTTCTTTCTATTGGTCAATATTGGTGAACTGGTTGAAGGATGGCAGACAACATGTCAGACCACGTGGTAATGGCGAACATAAATTCTAAAATGCCAGACACCTCACAACAAATCGTTGAGTATGTCACACTACACGGCTATGATGCGTCAAGACGACTCAAAATCGCAGATGAGACTCTACGTTTGTCTGCGACTTCTCAAAATCAGTCTGAAAATCTTAACTTTCCACCCTACTCGACACCTTCAGATTTGAAAATGTATAAATGACCACAAAATGGCTACAATTCCACCTAAGGATCACACAGTGGCCCTCCACTGTCCATATTTACCAAGCATCGTGCAGCAAGCACACATCATAATTTTCATTCCAAAGGGAAAAATGGCCATAGAGGCTGAGGTATTTTTTCATGCAGTGACAGCAATGCTGCTCAACCAGGATGCATTATCAAAGGTCTGCCCGTTGAGAACCACTCAAGCGAAAAGAGGTGAGAAAAATACAGGTGATCATTTTTTAGGACCACGTGTTCAAAGGTTTGCTGCTAACACATATCAGTTATCAGTTATCATATCAGTCTTGCTATTTTTCACCAAATGGGGGGAATAGGTTAATTTTGTTTTTCAAGCTTTGATTATTTGTGATTGTAGAATTGTTGCCACGAGGGTCAACTTCAAAATAATAGTGAAACAAGTAATGACTGTACACGAATAGCAATGCTTTACTTGGCTTTCATTTTGAAGTTGTGCACAAAAGTGCAATGACAGACTTGAACCAGAGTGCAATATTCAATTTCCACTACTTATGCTCATCATTCTTTTCTTTCTAAACACCCCCCCCCCCCCGACCCCAAATCCATATGCAATCCCCGAACAAATTGCTGCAGATCGGTGGTTGGGGACCACTACTCTTATTTCTGAGTGAAGGTCAAAATCGATAACTTCATAAATAATAAAAACTATGAAAAGATTGAGGACCAAACAAGAAGAGAGAGACAAGAGAGAGGAAAATAGGGAGAGAAGGATGGGTTGAGGCATGAGTGATTAATTGAGTAAAGTGCCTCAAGTTGTGATTTGCCCAGCCTGTTATTATTTTGCAGCAGCTTTGCCAATTGTACACCCCTTTGCCAGACCCACTTGTGTAATTCAATTAGTTTGCTCCAGCAAGCCTTGATTGATTTCTGTAGGCAATCAACAAAATAACTGGCCCAGTCTCACTTCCTAATTCTTGCTCTGAGGCCAGTCAGGCTTGCCAGAGGCATTCCATTCTCTACATTTCCTCCCAACCTTCTCACGCAAATGCTACTCATTGCATCGCAACACACATTTGATTGAAAGTCAACTATTATCAAATGGACATGCACTCATACCTTTCATATACAACAGTTTTGTGGCAAAGATGGACATATGAGGGTAAGATCCTGCATTATATAGCAGTAAACAATATAGCAAAAATATTATGAAGAGAAGACTATGAGACACGCTTGTCCTGTTTCAGTGTCATGACATGAGCTTGGAGCCTATCACAGCTGCTTCATTTAGTTTACATTCCTCAAACATAAGCTATTCCGAATACTTTCACAATCGTGCAGATACTGGCAATGATGAAGCAAACAGTGACCTGAACTAAGATTTGTTTTTTCACAAACTCAGATTCTTTTCCAGAACTTTTTTAAAATGACACAGCGGAAAAGACGTTCATGGACCACCTGGCAGCAGGACCGGCAGGTCCTTCTTCCGTGGATATTTTTTTTTTGTCACCCAGTTACACTCTGCCACCACCACAAGGTCACTGCAGTGTGGTCAAACCAGTGTGAGGCCAACGTGTGATGCCATTGTTGTCTGTGCCAGCCTCGTGACACTTATGAACTCGGTGATGACACAGGTAGGGAGTGCAACTGTTCCAGTTTTCCAACTTTCATTTTGGTCTTATGCTATACCAGTGTTACTTTGTGTGAAGGGCAATGGATTTTTTTTTGTTTGTTTGTTTTTTCATTCACTTGACTTTCAATACATTTGTCATGGGTTTCTTTGTAAAAACATACTGCATACTACACTTGTAACTGTATATGTACCTAAATTAACCCAGCAGCTTGCCACAGTGCCACAGAACGCTATAGCTATTGCAGACTTGGCTGGGTTACAGTTGGTTCAAATCGGAATTTAATGGAAAATTGTCAGAATGAATCTCAGATTGACTTTCAAGACATGGTTTGTATCATGTTAAATGTTCAGGGTCACCTGTAACATATACGCCACCCAATCACAACCTTATAACCACTTGATACAAGAGTTCAATCAAATCCTGCCTTTATGAGAATAATAATGCTTGGCTTTGATTGACAGCATCAGAGAGGTATTAATTTAATGGTTTGCTGACTAAGGCAGAGATTGTTTGCAATAAAGTACCCTTCATGAACGGCACATGACATACTTACCTGATTAAAGAAACAAAATACTGCGAGAAACACATTGCATCACAGCATAAATCTGGTGGAAAATAAGTTCATGTAAAATTATACTAACAAATATAGAGAGTTACACTGTCATTCCACTTTCTGCTTTGATTTCCACCCACTCATGTAAGAAAAAAAATGAAGTAACTACGGCTTCATTTTTAAACAGCAGCCATAGCCCCCCACGGGCATCTCTAGGTTCATCTTTGTAAGAAACTCTGTCACAGACGATGGGGGAATGAATGCAAATTTCTGTAATGCAACTTGCTTATTAACATTACATGAGTGTCTCTCGGCTCTAGCGCAGACCGGAAGGATGAGAAGGATATCAAAGCGGAGAAGATCGGGCGAATAAAGGGTCACAAAGCTTGCCAGTTTACAGTATTCATTAGCTTGGCCTAACCCCCCCCCCCCACCCCTAACATCCCTCCCCTTGCCCATTTCCCCACCAAAACATCACCAGTCCAACAACCACCCAAAATTAAAGTTAGACAGCTGCATTGTTTTTTCCTACAACATGAAAATGCATGGGAGACACAGACAGACGTGAAAGAACATTGGTGAAACGTTTAACACAGACATCACAACAGAATAAAAACATAAGACGACAGTAATATTATAAGATAAGATAAGAAAACCTTTATTAGTCTCGCAATGGAGAAATTCCCAATTCACAGCAGCAAAGTTCAGAATTTAATGTTATGTTTTGTTTTGCTTTTCTTTATGGGGCATCAACAGAATTATCAGCCTATTTAATCATAAGGATGATTTTGTGAGAGTTCTAGTTATGAGATTACGGTATTTTAGGTTATATTTATATTGTTTCACTGTGATGGTTAAACGTCTTACCTCGAATCGGGGTACCCTCTGGAGGAGACACAAAAACGAAGACACAACATAGATTTAGTTAAAGGTTAGTTGTAGTTATGTTTGTGAATTAGGGAGTACATCACTAGAACTCGATTAGAACCCTTGTCAGACTTTAGGAGGCGTGGCTTTTTATCGGAATACAAAAATAAAATCTCTCCCACTGCTGGTATCACAATGGGATTCTATCGCCGAGGTATTTTATTTCTCTCGATGCTGGACGGTCCCGACTAATAGCGTAAACTCAATGCATCATCAGCAAGACTTGCCATTTATTTAGTACAGGCTGCAAACATTGGTGATAAGCCATTGCAAGAGCATGACCTTACGCCAGCATAGGCTGCTCTAGTGTCATAAAACCTTTCCCAGCTGAATGACCTTGAGTAAGATGTCAGCAAAGCAGTTACCGGTGTCTCCATATTATCCTGGGGGTCTACATTACAAACCTGCTGAGGCGATAATGCAGTCTGTGCCGATCTAGTTCAGACTGTACCTTCTAGCCACCGCATGCTAAATCAAACACCTTGAAGTTTTTTTTGGGTTTTTTTTTAATTCCACAAATTGTAAAGCGTCTCAAATTTGAGACACTTCACCTCGAGCTTCACCACTCCTGCTTGGTCATTTTGTTTCTTGGCTTTTCCTATTTTTTCATTTCTCTTACGCAGTGCGCTTGCCTATTATTTGTTTGTTGTAAGTCTATTGTGTTACAAGCTTGACTGCAGGCCAAGTATCCCATTAGGGACAAGGGAATACCCATCTTATCTATTCACTCACTGGTGGGCTTTTTAAAATGTAGCTCTGAGTTGTTGCTTGGATGTAAAACACATCCCTTGCAGGCAGAGCCCTGAATTGTTTGGGACAGAGATGAACTCAACCCGCCTCACTCTGGCATGCGTTGCATTGAACTGTTCTTCTTCCTCTAGCAAAACTGTTTTTTAACGTATTACTATTTTCCATCTTTCACCTTTCAACATATCTCTTGTGAGGAATTGTGCCTTTTTTGGGGGGGAGTTCCACTCCCTTCCATTTGCTTCAGCCGAGTTCAAGGAGCAAAGTGCTCTTAGTCATCGCTACAGTAGCGGTTGGTCAATGCCAAGAAGAAAGCACATGTAGTGGACTCTTCACTACATTGGGATTGTATGTGATACCAGCATGTAGGAGGCAAGCATTGAGTTAAAGTCTAAGTTCTGCCTGGTTTGTGATGTGTTTATATGTATACATGCAGTATATACGGTAAACAGTGATCCCCCGTCATATCGCAGTTCATCATTACCAATGATTTTTTACAGTTTGTGGCAATGTCCACATCTATAGTTGCTCAACTTCACTGTATTACCACGTGCCGCAAAATGCCGGGCACCAATGATATCTAATGGAAGAAATGTGTTATAATTCAGAAGAAGAAGAAGAAGAAGAAGAAAAAGGTGCACCTTGAAGGTAATACAACATCACATTATTCCATTGCAATGGTTGTTGTTCTCAGTGCAGGGAGAACATATACAGTACCTGTGAGTATTGCTGTATGCTCTATTTGTATGTGTTGCTGCTCGGGTAGCAGCTGTTTGAAATTTGACAATTACTGTAACATCTATGCTAATGGTCATTTGCCTTTTTATGGCATTTCAACTCATACAGTATGTTAGTATTAAAGCACTGGACTTTTGTTCGACATAATTACGTGGTTTGGGTTAAGCATTTTGTTGTTTAAATATCCAATATTGAATTGATGGGTCAGTTTTACAACAAACTTCAACAAGGAGTCAAATCAACAGCTTGATCGAAGCATTGTTATGCGGAGAACTGTGCAAGTGAGAGTAAGACATTGCACTAAGGAACACAACAATAAGTGTGTTTTCATAAGGTTGTGTTTTTTAATTGGTTTACATTTACTTAAAGCTGATGGAAGGGGTAAAACTACTGCATACATAAACAGGAGACGTTTTCAGAAGGTTTCTATAATCATTAATTTTCATCTTTACAGATGGGCCTGCAACCTACCCCTTGCGATCAACAGGGGTTCACTGCATATGCACATATATGTACTGTATGTATACACACACACACACGCACACGCACACACACACACACACACACACACACACACACACACACACACACACACACACAGAGGTCATTGAAAGAACCAGGCAAAACCATAAAAACAAAACAAAAAAAAGTGGCATTATGAAAATGATTTTGGCGACCGGTTTAGAAGCCACATAAGGTTAATCACAAGACAGAGGACATTGGGGCCAAGAGGAGGTTGTATTGTTATGGTGTTAGCATTTTATCAGAAGCTGCAGGAAGCAGTTGACTTGATTTACTTCAGTGAATATGATTTTTTTAGTTGGGAAGTTAAGGGTGTTACTAGTTAAAGGCTGGGTGAGGTGAAGGGTACTGTTAGGAAAAGGTTGGGGCAAGGTTTTGGTTAATAAAGCAGGTTTTTAGAAGGGATGACAATCGCACATAGGCCTACATAAAACGGGATGGAGAAAATAAACAGATACAATGATTAAAGGAACATCAATTTAAAAGCAACGGTAATAAACGATATGATACTGATCAATGGCATCTTGTCTTTTATCTGTAAAACTGTAAAAAATAACAAATTAACACTGTGTAATATATATATATATATATATATATATATATATATATATATATTTATATGAATGACAGCTGGGCTGAGAATAACAATCCAACTGTATTATTGCAATGTAACTTAACGATCATGAGCCTCCCCCCTTCTGAGCTTTGTTTGGTCAGTGAGAGCTTGATCAGCTTACATTGACAATGACCTAAATATACCTCAACAGACTTATCAGCTGTGGCACTATTTACTCCGCTGATCACCCCAGATGTTAGCTAAACAGCCCTCTTAAAATATTATAAATATAATTCAAGGCTGTAGTCCAGCTTCAGTCTAGTTTGGAATGTTCATCTGCATACATTAAAGAATGACTGATTTGTCAAACTTGCCTGGCTTGAATTGAGGTGTGTGGCTGACCAGCTCATCCCCTCAGATGTTTTGGGGAAGTAAGAGAGCAGCAAACATGAATGATCTTGCACATTTCAGAGACTAATCCAAACATGATTTGAACACTGGCGTTTAAGGTGTTTGGCGGTGATCTTCCATTCACAGAGCATTCAAATATTGGGGCCTCTCCTAACTTTGTTGAATTGAACCTGATATGGTCGGTGGCGGTGTTACGTTTGCTATCAAAGCACACACTGCGAGAAATGTCAAGCCCCCTCCATAACTCTCGAGGAAGTCCTTGGGGGAAACACACAAAAATATCACTGGCCTGACATGGCAGTGCAGCGTGCTGTGGAACATCGAGCAATCTTTTTGGGGAATGGCACCAATCCAATTTTAGACATTTAAATGTGTCAGAAGTTGATTTGTTCATAGGCTTGTGTTATTGTTTTCTGTTATGTTTTCAATTGAGGTATTCCACGACCAAAGTGTGCAATTCATTTTGTGCAGCAGGAGCCCGAGTATTTATTGCCTCCAACATATTCTCTCCCTCACTCGTCTTTCCCCAAATACTTTATTTTTACCACAACAAATTGACGTTTGGAGTTACACGAAAAGGTTTCAAGGTTTGCCTGGAGCAAACAGGGAAACAGATAAAGCCCAATAGATGCTGCTTTGATTGTATTTAGCATACTGTCCTGCAAAAAGTAGAGGATTCGTAAACCCTTTTCGAGACTAATGACAAAAACAACAAACTTAATATTTGGAAAGAATCAAATGCCCTGTAAAAGTACAATACTTATCATACAAACCGCTTGACGAAAGATGGCAACTCCAAATGGTGAAGACGTGGAAAGGCATTAGCCAAAGGATCTTACAAGTCCACAACACCCAACAATTCTCTACAATGTACTTTTATTTTTTTGTAAACAAGGAACAATGTGGTCAAATGTAGATACTGGAAGCATAATTTAGGCCCTTACCCTTCTACTTATTTAAGACTAGGGTCATTGTTTGTCTGATGACCTTGGCCAATGATGTGTGAATGAAAATACTCTCCTGAAAAAATATTTTGGTCAAGTAATCAGTTTAAATATTACTTGCCTGGCATTCTCAGACTCTTGTTGGACATTAATGTTGTGAATTTCTGGAACGTGTGAGCATAAAAAGTGAGTACTAAATTTCTCTCTCCAGATTCAAACTAACTAACTGTATTAATGAGAGTCGCTGCCTTCCAACAATGAGGTATTGGGTTGACTAAGTCCAATATATGGACCATTCATTCATTCATTCATCTTCCGTACCGCTTGATCCTCACGAGGGTCGCGGGGGGTGCTGGAGCCTATCCCAGCTGTCTCCGGGCAGTAGGCGGGGGACATCCTGAATCGGTTGCCAGCCAATCGCAGGGCACACAGAGACGAACAACCATCCGCGCTCACACTGACACCTAGGGACAATTTAGAGTGTTCAATCACCCTGCCACGCATGTTTTTGGAATGTGGGAGGAAACCGGAGCCCACGCAGGCCCGGGGAGAACATGCAAACTCCACACAGGGAGGCCGGAGCTGGAATCGAACCCGGTACCTCTGCACTGTGAAGCCGACGTGCTAACCACTAGACTACCGGGCCACCTATTTGGACCATGTGATCAGCAAAAGTAAAACAGCCACAGCATTTCTCTATTTTAACCTTGTTAAAGAAACTTAGACTCATAATAGTTCAATAATGTCACTTTACTAAAAATGCAGTAATACGTGTATTGAACTTGACAGGAGCAAGATGCCTTGAAAATCCTTAGCATTATGGTATTACTTAAAAGTGGCGGCGGTGGAAATAACTCAACAAAGTGTAGGAAAAAGGGCTAAGGAAGAGGGGTGGGGGTGGGGGGTAGCAATGGAATGCATGCATATTGGACAAAGGTTTAACTCTGCCATCTACTTGAAGGATAGTGGGTGGGCTTGCTTGACTCAGATGAACACTTACCAAAAGTTTCTGTAAATCACAAAGCAAGATGAAAGTAAATAGAGGAAAAAGGAAGAACAACATAGTTGATTTTAGGGTAATGTAGGTAAATCCCACTTAAGATTTGAAGTGCAGAAGTTTCATCTTGGGTAACTCTAGAATTCTTGTCACAGTTTTGTTGTTCTGGATGAGCATTTAAAAGGTTGAAAGTTATGATTAACTAATTAAGTATCAATACATTTTTCACACTATAAAATGTAAGTGCAAATGTTGGTGTTTGTTGGAAAATAGGCTTTTAATGTTCTGTTTAAATTGAGTTTTAGAAGACTTTTTGTCTTTGGTTACCAGATACATTTCTGTTCTCTTGAATACTCTGCAATGTGCATTCATCGAGATGTGTCTTAGTTTCACACAGAATCATAAACAAAGTACACAGAGGGACAACAAAAAAGAACATCCTTCAATTAGGCAAGACATAAAAAGGCTCCAGAAGGACACTCACAAGAATGGTGACATAGAAGTTACATTAGATAGCAGACAAAATCACTGGCAGTGGTTTAAAGATGGAGAGACATTTGACGATGAAGGCAGGTAAACCAGCATTGATATTCAGCATTTTAAAGTATTCCTTAACAAACACAACTACATTTAAAATAGATGCATATCCATGAGTTGGATTTCAGTTATTCCATTCAAACCAATATATTCACCCGAATTATAAGAAACCCTGTCAATGAAATGATGTAGCAAAAATAGATGCATGGTATTATATCATTTTTTTGTAAAACATATTGAATCTATTCAATGGTCGGCTTTGCAGTAACTCCTCAAATGATTTGATGAGAGCTAATGAGCACACAACCCTACTACACGCTGCGCGATTTGAAATCATAAAAACGTCTTTATTGATTAGTGTACGAGATGCTTCATGGTGTCAACACAACTGAGTTAGCTAACGCTAAATAGACAGTAGTAAGAAACAGTGAATCCAGAACTACAGTTTCTTGAGGGGGGGGGGGGGTTGACATCTCAATAAAAGGAGATGGTGTGGACCAAAAAAATGTACACACACATTTTGGAATTCCTTTTTTCACATCTACAGAAGAACTACATAGGGATTTGCGTTTAATAATTGCTAGTACATTTGGAAATTATTCTAAATGAAAACCTTGTCTGGGAGATGTCAATTTATTTTACATGGATAAGCATAAATAATGAGATGCCCAATCAGTTATTTTGAGTATACCACACGAGAGGCACAAATGGGACATGAACTCGATCGCGAGACTATTTAGTGGCGTCTGCACTGATTTAAATTTGCAGTCACGGATCAAATAAAAGTCATTGGATTTTTCCAATGGTGACAAATTATCGACCTAAAATATCTATCCCTTGTTGCCCAGGGCCATTTTAGAGTCTGCACTTAATTAGCTATATAATTAGACTTTGCTTTAGTGGGCCTCTCAGTGGGGTTTAATCAATGGGAACAAGACACAAACATATCCATAACTGAGTTGTGCCTGAGTTGGGCTTTCACTGATTACAACATACTGTACTTCTACGGTAGTATTAATTATTTGATCTTTCATTTTTAACATACTGTGCTTTCAGTACACTTTGTACATGGTATAATCAATCTGTTTTACTCTGTTTAATACATTAAAGGCATCCCCAAACTTTTGGGGATGCCTTTTTGGACGCTTCCAAAAAAACATTTTGGAAGCATCCAAAACTAATTCAGGCTACCGTTAAAACAGTTGTTTTGTTTGCGATAAGGAAAATGACATCAGTATGCTGAAATGTTCCTTACCTGAGCGTAGCTGTTTGATTCGCCCATTACTTGCACTGGGATCAATGGGCAGAAAGTCTTTATACCAGGTGATTTCTGGGTCAGGGTTACCACTGGCGGCACAGAGCATCGTTGCTGTCCGAGTGCGCTCCACCACCTTTAATTGAGGGCCCATGTCAATGTTAGGAAAGCCAGGAGGGAGTAGATCCTCTGTTGGAATGAAAACACAACGAATCAATGCACCGTAAGTCATTTCAATCATTGCTGTACAGAAATACATACTCACATATAGGAGACTTTTTTTCGTTCAGAAAATTAGCTAACATAAGTTCAGATACAGCATCCAATTTGATACATTTCCACATAAGCTTATATGTGTACTCCTGCAAGAAACATTGTTGCCTTTGCAATCCATGATGACACCCTGTGACAAACCTTTATAAAGATCGATATGAGATGACACAATGACACAATGTAACACATGACGAAAATCCTTGCAAAACAGCAAACCCAAATTACAATTCAAGGTATGTGAAAGGTCAAAGAAACCTTTTGAATGGCTGGCCTTTCATATTTCTGCTCATATTTTAAAGGGTAACGGATTTACGTTTATGAGTGAGTTCTCGCACTTCCTTTATCCATCACATTCAAGAGCCATAACACAAGGCAGGATTATTCTTTACAATCTCTGTGGTACCCCTGCAGCTGATAATCATGCATGATCGAGCAATTACTTCACTATTAATGGATGAGAAAGTGCAGTGTTCTCCATGGTCATTGTCCTCCTTTCGCTGTCACGCTGGCACAATTAGTCCCGTGGGTCAAAACGCCTGACCTCTACCCTGACTGGAGCCAAAATAGTGACTCATTCTTATATTATGAGAGCTGTGAGGCGAAGTGCCTTGAGCTGCAATATGCATCAGAAGCTCAAGGCCACATCCCAACTCTGAGAATGACTGACTAAGAAATTGGTCAGTGGCACATAGGTCACTGCCCATTTCAAGAGCCAATGACCTCATGTCGGCACAGCAGACATGATGGTAGTATCGGCACCCAAGGACCACTAAAGGGGTGCTAACGAGGGACAGTAAATTAGGTCACAGATGAAAAATTAGGTAACCCTCGGCTCAAATCCGGCTCAGACCACGGACCATCCAACAACCCCCAGACCAACAGCTGTAGTGTCCTTGAGCAATACACCTACGTATGCCCTGAACTGTTACCTGAGGACTAAAGTAGCCCCTTTGCTCCAGTGTGTGCCTTTATGTGCTCACTGCTGTGATGGGTTAAACAAAGAGAACACATTTTGTGAATATGCATGTACGCATACAGGGTGCACAATCCTGACAATAAAGATGATAATTCTCATTCTGCTATTTGATTCTTCAAATTTTACACTGTTTTATACAACACAGTTCCGGCTAGTCTCTGTTCAAGTTGTTTTACTTTTGGGAAGTCAATTTTCTACATCAATAGTGTCACCTTAACTGTTGCAATGCAAGTGTGGAAAACACACCTCATTGAAGGCATCAGGCAGAATGAGACATGATAACAAACGACAGCAATGGATGCGAATGACTGCTGTCCTCGCAAAACTATTGCTGCAAAGTAAAGATGAGTAGATTACAATTCCCGTAGTGAAGTTACATCAATATGCTAAGCTACTGTTAGCATGTGCATTTGCACATCCATTGTCAAACTTCAAATATTACAAACATGATGAGGCAACGACAAATCTGTTCAACCAATAGCAGTGTTTTTTATTGTTCAAATGATATCTTCAACCTGAGCCTGAAGCTGGGCAGAGCTCCACAGCTGTGGAAAACTTTGTGCCTGGTCCCAGTGCCCAAGACCCCCCACCCTAAGGAGCTGAACAGCTACAGACCGGTGGCGCTGACGTCTCACCTGATGAAGACGCTGGAGAGACTCATCCTCGCCCACTTTCGACCGCTGGTGGGCCCGTCACTGGACCCGCTGCAGTTTGCCTATCAGCCTGGCATCGGTGTGGAAGACGCCATTATCTACCTCCTCCACTCAGTGCTGTCACACTTGGAGAAGGCTGGGAGCACTGTGAGAATCATGTTCTTTGATTTCTCCAGTGCCTTCAACACCATCCAGCCCAATTTGCTGGGAGGCAAACTGCAGAATGCCGGAGTGGACCACCATCTCACAGCATGGATCATAGACTACCTCACAAATCGGCCGCAGTACGTGAGATTGCAGAGCTGTGAGTCGGACCGGCTTCTCTGCAGCACTGGAGCGCCGCAGGGGACTGTTCTGGCTCCATTCCTGTTCATCCTCTACACCTCGGACTTCAGACACGACACTCCAAACTGCCACCTTCAGAAGTTCTCCGATGACTCTGCGATTGTTGGCCTCATTACAGAAGGGGACGATCGGGAGTACAGGGGACTGACAAAGGACTTTGTGGACTGGTGCCAGCAGAATCTCCTCCAGATCAACCCTAGGAAAACTAAGGAGTTGGTTGTGGATTTCTGCAGGAAAAAGTCCTCACCAGCACCGATGAACATCCAGGGTATGGACATAGAGAGGGTGACCTCCTACAAGTACCTTGGTGTTCTTCTGAACGACAAACTGGACTGGTCTACAAACACGGACACCCTGATTAGGAAAGGACAGAGCCGACTCTTCCTACTCAGGAAACTGAGGTCTTTTGGGGTTCAGGGGTCACTCCTTAAGACGTTCTATAACTCGGTGGTGGCCTCGGCCATCCATTATGGCATTGTCTGCTGGTCAGGCAGCATCTCAGCCCGGGACAGAAAGAGACTCGAGCGACTGGTCAGGAAGGCCAGTTCTGTCCTGGGTTGCTCCCTTGACACTCTGGAGGAGGTGGGCAACAGAAGGATGCTAACTAAGCTAAAAGCTATGATGGCCAGTCCCTCCCACCCCCTCCAGCCCGCCCTGACAGCACTTGGTAGCTCCTTCAGCCAGAGACTGTTACACCCGCGCTGCAAGAAGGAGAGATACCGACGCTCGTTCCTACCGACTGCTGTCAGGCTGATGAATAAAAAATAACAATCATAATAATAATTAAATTATGTGAAGTAAAATTGTAAATAGTACTGCGATTTATCCATTGTGTTCATATTGTATTTAATTGAAAGATGTTTGTTGTTTTTTTTTCTCTTTCTCCTTTCTTCTTTCTACATACATTCTTGCTGCTGGAGGCTGTAAATTTCCCCAGTGTGGGACGAATAAAGGATATCTTATCTTATCTTATATAACTTCTAAAGGCTTGAACTAAAAGGATGAAAGACACACTCGCATCAAAATAAATACAACTTGCTGAGCCAAGGGGGTATCGCTCAGTGTAAACGGACATGTCGATTTATAGAAAATATGGGCGGCCCGGTAGTCCAGTGGTTAGCACGTCGGCTTCACAGTGCAGAGGTACCGGGTTCGATTCCAGCTCCGGCCTCCCTGTGTGGAGTTTGCATGTTCTCCCCGGGCCTGCATGGGTTTTCTCCGGGTGCGCCGGTTTCCTCCCACATTCCAAAAACATGCGTGGCAGGCTGATTGAACACTCTAAATTGTCCCTAGGTGTGAGTGTGAGTGCAAATGGTTGTTCGTTTCTGTGTGCCCTGCGATTGGCTGGCAACCGATTCAGGGTGTCCCCCGCCTACTGCCCGAAGACAGCTGGGATAGGCTCCAGCGCCCCCCGCGACCCTAGTGAGGATCAAGCGGCTCGGAAGATGAATGAATGAATGAATATAACTTTTCCAAGTGATGCTTTTTGTTAATGTTGTTTAATTTTGAGTACTGGGTAGTAGCAGAAATTGGTGGTGATTGAGTCTAATATTTGTTACTCATCAAGAAATGCAAACATGACATTTGCACAAGGACACACACAAAAAAAAATGCACCATGACTGACTGTAGCAGAAAACAATTCACTTGCTGGGATTTTTAACATTTAAAAGAGTCGGATCTTCACAAATAAAAAGTTTGGGAGAAAAGAAGGCTGAGTCTCACAATGGCGGCCGATCTGGTAACCTTCAACTAAAGTTGCCATCAACGGAATGAATCTTTCACTGCTGCGTTCAAAGACATATACAGGCATTTACACCGGTTCAGGCTCGAGTGGTGTGCTCTCTCCATCGATTATTAATGATCACCACTGTATAATCTTTTTTATATCAAGTCGCCCTGAAGCTTAGAAAGGCAATTGCAAACTACATTTCCCTTATGAAACTTCAGTACATGAGAGTGCAATATGCTCTCACAATATCCCTCTTCTGGATGTCATCAGTGATCTATGTTAAACATGCCATAATGGTACGGCACTTTCATTCCCTTCGAGCGAGGTCTGTCTGTTGGAGAAGGATTACCGCACCGGTCTGGGATTTTCCCTGTGTCTACCACATGATATAGTACATGCTTATGAGGCCTTTCCGTGCATTAAGTCACCAACCTACAGGATATGAAAGCTGTAAATCGGAGTCAGGGACAACCAGAGTTAAAATGTTGCAAACATTCACTGAAGTAGCAGACACGAATAAAATCAAGCAAGTGACAGAAGTAATTAGTTTTATCAGTGGACAAGAAAAGGTGAAAAGACAAATCTCCCAAAGCAGCAGTAAACCAGAAGAATATTATTCCATCTTTACAGCTGCTCTGACCTGATGCTCTTTTGGCCACTTTTCCCGAATGGTTGTCGTTACAGAGTCAGATAGCATCTTTCCACTCAAACGTACACTCAAGCTTAAAGTCGGCCAGGCAAAAATAAACAGATCACTCATCAAGGGAGTGCTACTTCAGGGTTATCCAGCCTGACTGTGAAGGGAAGAAGCTAATAACATACGTTGATGCTATTCTACCTATTCCCAAAGGACCGCTCCACCATAACAGTTTACAAATTCTATTTATTCTCTGATGTGCAATTCTTGTGATGACGGATCTTTACAGGCCAAATAGAATTAATGGAAGTGCACAATCCATCAATGACAAAGCATTGTTTATTTTGTCAAGAGCAGCTTTTACCACTTAGGCCAATAATCATTAGACTTGAGGTTACGGGGGCGTCCACATGCTGAGCTAATACCCTGCAAGCGTGCATTACAAGCAACAGGTAATGAACCACAAATTCAATTTTTTTTTCACCTGCAAAAGGCCTCAGCGAAGGCATGCATTTAGAATCCCATACGAATAGGAATACAGGTACATACCGACACATAGTACATGGTAAGGTCAAGAAACAACTCTCCAATGCTCTCAACTTCAATTGCCTTCAGTTTTCCTTTTATAACTGTCTATAATTTTGATTTAACATTTAATATCATTACACAAGTGACAGGTGCTAAGCCTTTAATCAGCCTCTGGATAGTTGAGCCAGTTCTGATAATCTGCAGATTCATGCCTGCTGTTGCATTCAGCATGCTATCATGTGGCCTGCTTAAAGGGTCTGTCCTTTACACTCACTTAACTTTCCTGACTAATCCTCTTCCCTGTGGTTCACTGGTAGAGAGAGAAAAAATGGTGACCCCAAAGTCATATATTCTCACAAAATATAAGGCTTATTTTTTTTCTGAGTTACAGTCTGCATCTTAGAGCCTAGAGTGACTTCTTGTGTGCCAAATAATTAAGATTTGCCGTTGTTTGTAAAGAATGAACAGTCAACCAACATAGCAACACTAATGCAACACCACAAACTAAGATGTCATTAAACAGAAGTTGCTTATGATAGTAAAACCCAAAAGAGAAATGACGGGACTGCAGCATTTCAAATTGAAAGTGAACTTTCTAAAGTTTGCATGCAACTAAGCTATGAGCAGCAGTAGGCTATCACTGGAGTGTAACAGTGCACATGAAGCATTTGGCTTCTTCTCAAATTCTTTTTTTTGTTGTTGTTGAAAAGTAGTTTACATAGTCATAGTTAATGTTGAAGATCATCAGGGAAATGTTAATATTATGATGTAAAAATTATTTTTTCCCATTGTTAAATGTTAATTTGGCACAACTGTCTGTTTTATGTGTTGTGTTGTATTATTTTGTCATAAGTGTTCTTTTGATGGCCGCATGGGCACCCGCAGTGGCTCCTTTTGTTATCTGTTGTCTGTTTAAGAGGGAGGATATTTCATCTGTTTCTTTATTTGACCACAAAGTTGTACTTGACTTGACTTAAAGCCGCAGTTAAACCTGCCTAATGACATTTTTTGGAAAGCTGAGTTAATTTTCACTGACCACACCCAAGCCTGATTACATTCAAACCTGCTCAATCACGAATATTTTATGCACTGCCGAGACGAAAGTTGAGACTTTCGGAAGTGTTCTTACATTTGGTGCAAATGTAACAGCATTTCAGGAGAAAAAAAAAACATCACAACAACAGTCAAAGACGAGTTTCAAGGTCCCGGGCTGCTCTGCTTTTTCAGGAGTCGGATGACTTTCTGTTATTGATGGAAGAGTGTATTCTGTGTATCCAGAAAATCCTGATTTTGCAAATAAGTAAGAAATTGAGAAGAGGGCAACTATATTTTCACGACACTGTGTATAATCAAAACTCTAAATGCATGTGAAATGCATTCATCAGGTGTCAACATTGGCGGCTTTAATGTTGATGCCTCTGAGCCATCCATGATATCATCGGACGGAGAAGGAGCAAAACTTGATTTGTGGCCACTGCAGGAAATGCTATAGGGAGGACAACCATCCTCCACACCTATTACTTATATTATTATTTTCACTTACTGAAATGATTTAATTCCATCAGAGGCTTAATCAGATTAACTGATTATCCAGTGCTGCAGAATGGAGACAGGCTATGAGCAGATATGAGCATCAATAATGCAAACGGATGGTTGGGAGATTGACACAGTGAGTACAAGCAAAAGTGAAATTTTTGGAGCTTTTAGCAATGTGCCTTGATAGTTATTTTGTGATAGGGCGATAGCCACAAATGTTTATTTTACAATGTTTGTGCTCACAGATCAAAGCATTTTGAATTGCAATCCCCCGATTCTCTCTTGGTATCCCTGTTGAATTGCTTTTGAGAGATACAAAATATGACATGGGAAAAGAGGCACAAAGAGAGCTCAGGGACATACAGAGAGTAGCAACACAGGGGAAATCTAATCATAGCGACGCTGTCCCCATCACGGCTCACCCTCTCCAGATACCCATCTCAGTTGAATTATGGTTGTTATACAGCCAGCCCTCCACCTTTCTATACTTTGCAACATTGTGAGAGGGATATGTTGCATTGACATTCTTGACATCAGACAGGTATCACTGTACATTCACATAGCCGAAAACAAAATACCATACCCTCACCACAGAGTTATACGGTAAACTATTGTTCTGGAAAACATTTTATAATGACATCCGTCAGCTTTGTTGATCTGTGTGCAGCTTTGTTCATATTTGCGCACAACAGAATTACGATTGTGAGCAAAACCATTACAATGTAAACGTGGTTGGAAATTGATAAATGGGTGAGAATGAAATGAAAAAAAAATAAATGAGATCAATCTACTTATCGGCAGCTTTCAAACAGATTTTTGTATCACCTCCAGTTCTGAATACAGGATATACAAGGTCAGGCTCAAATTGGAAAAAAAGAGATAGATGTTGTAGACAAGGGCTTGGGAGGGTGTGGCATAACACAATGGCAGCTTCACAACAAATGGACAGAATTTGTCACATATCACAGATGAGAGATTAATTAAAAGTAAATGATGAAAATATTTGGGGGGGGGGGGGGGGTTGGGTGGGTGCCTCGGGTGAGCAGGAATGAGTGCATTGAGCATCATTTTCTGTCTGTAACAGGCACTTATGGGAACTTTTTGTACAATTTACCGCAGGCACTGCCAAAGAATGGCAATCTAGAGGGCCGAGAGAAGCATTTCAAACGGTACGCGTGAACTACGATAGTTAACACGCTGCAAAAGTGCGTTGCATGCCTCCGCATCAGGCTATTGCTCTTCAAGGCATGTGTGTGTATGTGCATGCATGTAGGGTACGAGTCGATCGCGGGAGGTTGGTTGATCGAAAAGTCGATCTTCGGTCCAAAAAAGTTTGGGCACCGCTGATCTAAAAGAAGGAGGATTTAAATGAATGAGCCATTAATCTTCTTCTAAGACAATTGATCACTCTAATTAGCGGTTAGCTAGCGAATTAGTACATGAGCTTGAAGTAGACTACGAGAAAGCCACTCTAAAGAAAATGTCATGATCTAGTAAAGCTCAGCAAAATATTGCTTATTCCAAAGATCTGTTGCTGCTTGATTATGAGTTTAATGTGCATTGTTCTGGATATATTTGAATTTTATTTCATGAAAACTTGAATGTGGACGGAACGGTAAAGAATAACAGACACACGCATGGCCAAATCTGGCCACTCGTCACTGAGGTGTTGGGTCACCCTGGCAACCCTACTTAAAAATTTCTGGCTATGTCCCTGCATGCCATTAAGGTGGCAAGAGTTCTTTTGACAGGCTTAGGCTACATGTCTGCCATTGGAAACAGCCAGTGGGGGAAAAAAGAAGGCAGACTAGTTTAGGCTTAAATGAGTGGAATTTTATGAAATATGTGCTGCATGTGTGTGATGCAACAATGACACATCTCACACATGCTATTTGGAGAAGGCAATGACTATGTGAAGAAAAGAAAAAACGTAAAATTATTTATGTATGTTTATTTTATTTATTTATTTTTTTAGGTCTCTCTGGCTCTATTTATCTGTCTCGTCATGCTCCTGAGGCGACTGGGCCAAGACAGGCACACTCCGGGGGCGACAGGAGACAAGGCCGGAGCCATTACAGGAAGTGCTTCACCGTAGAGAAACGTCAACTAGTCAGGTCTGGTTTAGTGCTGGGTGGTTTGAGTGTGCGCTTCAGGAAGGAGGGAGTGAGTGAATCATGTGTCAGTGCCCCACACAGTCGGTGTGATTATGCTGCACCACACGCCTTTTTCAAATGTTCGACGTCTTTCGTTATTTTAAATTGTAAAAGTCGAAATTGAGGGAGTCAACTAAGAACCATCAACATCATTTCCCTAAAATGGCTGATTAAAACATTGAGCTTGCAATTTTTGTTGTAACTTATTTCACATAAATCACTCAGAAAATTTACCTACCAAGCAACTTTTTATGAGTTTGGGTTCAAATCATTTAAATGTATGGACATGTGGAATGTTACTAAATTCTGAAAGACATACAAATGACAAATTGATTTGTTAAAAAAACATGTATTCAAGAATTTATCTCACAAACATTTTAAATCCTACAAATTTGTGCGTTTATTTTCTTTATTTTTTATTTTCAAACGGTCGGAGATTAAGATGGTTCATATCAACAAGTACAGAAAAACTTGTTGAAGGAGACTGTCAAAAGGAGACTCATTTCCATAATTGCTATAGGATTTGGAGAGAGATCGATGAGTGAGACTAGGCTGGGAGGTCATTGTCTTAGGGAGCGCTAAGCCTCACGCAATTATGCCACTAATGACACATTTGACGGTTGGCTTGATGAAGACAACACGTTTGAATATGTAGCGGTTGGAAAGGAGCAGAGGACCACTTTACCATGTAATTGCCCACTTTTAACATGCAATTTGAAGGTCACAGGTATATGTGGCAAAAAAAGGTGAAAGAAGATTACAGCTTTCAACAATTGATAGTGTCGTGTAAACACATCACTTAGAAAGATTAAAACTGCAAGAGTATATGAATTGAATATTAATAAGATAGTCACCAGAAAAGAGGACAGAAGACCATTTCCATCTGCATTTGGCAGATTTATTGGTAAGTGATAGAAATGAAAAGAAGCTGGATCATCCAATATTGCATGAAGTGTCTACTCACAACTTCCAAAAATCATTGGTCTACAGCTAGAGGTTTTTGCCATCGGATTAATTAGGTCTGACCATACTGCCACTGTCGAGTCTGCCTAGATCATCATATATATATACAGTATATATATATAAAGTCCAGTTTCATATGATCTATTGTAATTGATAGAGTGTTTTAAATTTCCTATATTAGTTCATAAAATTTATTTTTGTGTATAAGGGGATTCATAAAATGTGCCATCTGAATATTAGCAGTGACATTACACCAGGTCTTCAGTTCAATCAGTTGTGCCCAGAGGGTCGACTTCACAACCTCTGTGGAGAACAACTTCAGTCATCTGGGCTCTTAGATCATTTATATGTAGAAGAAAAAGAAGAGAGTTACCCAATCTCTTCTTTATGCATGAGATGGGCGACTCAAAGGTCATCACTCGCAGAGATTCTAATCATCAGAAACCACCTTTCTTTCCCAACTCCCACTCTCCACTCAGGTGAGATAAAAATGTTGATTAAATTTCAACATATTATGATGAACAAGGGCCTAAAACTGAAAGTACTTTTTTTTTCCATTTTATCACATTGCGAGTACATCCAGAACCAGTACTATCCTAAAGACAGTAAGCACAGCTAGAAAAGCACTTCATATATCCAATTGTACAAATCGACATGGCAGTCATAGAATCGCATGGCAATATCATTATTAGTATTTTATTTAACTTGTCATTTATCACTTTGGGGAAAAGATCATTTCCTGTGTAATCCACGATGAGTAAACAACAAGAATAGCCCTTTATGAGTGAGAAGCCAGAATAATCTAACAGTTAAATGAGTCCAGTCCAAATGATCCATGTATCTTTCCAGCCAATGACAAACCAAACAGACAACCTACAACTCATTCTCTCCTTCCTCTTCTCTTTCCTCATTCCCTTCCTCCCTCTCCTTTTATCCCCCTTCCAGAAGGGGCCTTATATTGGCTCCGGCGAGCTGTACAGGGTCACCGGGGTTACTTTTGCCTGGGCAGGAATTACCGGTATATAAAATTGATGACAAAAGCACAGACGTCCGACACCTTGAGTTAGAGGCTCCTTTCACTTATCTTACTCCGTCTGAACTGCCTTTTCATTTACTTCATCCACCGCCTGTCTTGCTTCCACTCGGTTTATGCCTCCAAAGTTAGCTTCCAGTCACACATGATGACAGATTGCAGGATCCAAGGATCACTGAATTTGAATGCCATGAACTCACATCAGTAGTAGGAGCCTTAGCTTTTTCTAAGCTTTCAATCAAAGACAAGAAATACATGAGAGGATGTTATTCTGGCTTAGTTTATGAGGAACAAAGTATAGGGAAGGCAGACCGTATCTCTTTATTTGACTATATATTTTCGTGAAAGACCTGTGGAAGATACACTTATGTTTTCACCATTCCATTACCATGATGACAGTAAGCACATACCCTTTGCAGTGTAATATTAAGTATTGTAATTAATATAAATAATGAACACAAACTCACAAATATGCACACAATATCCACCTGAACAGACCTGCACTGATTGGTGACCAGATCCAATTAGCATGACTACAACCTTTTAGCATATCTGTATAGATCTTCCAGCATTTCTTGAGAAACGTACAGTACATTAAGCGCCCTGATCTTCTGCACGAACCTCAGCGAGTTCCTTATACTTCCGCCGTGTAGATTGTGTGCCTCTCTTGCATTGAATTTAAAGGAAATGCGGGAAAATGCTTAAATTGGCCGGTAATCAAGTTGCCTGTGTTCACTCCCACAACAGCGCAAACGCCCATTTCTAACTGTGGCCAACAGAAAACGTCCCCCATGCGCACAGTTAGACAGCATTTTGTGCTAGACTTGCACCAGGCATAGAAATAGGGCCGCGCGACAGTGACTGATTGGTTAAAATACACAGAGGAGGCACTGCAGGAATGACATAATTTTACTGACTGGTTTTATGTTTTTACAGATGGTATTTTTATTAACAAGAAATATTTCATTTGTGTTATTTGTTTAACTGCTTTATCGCCGGTATTATTTTTTAAACTACATTAACACCTGAATTCCCATTCTGGACACCAATGAAGGTGAGCTTATCTTCTTCCAATGATACTCAAAAGAGCTCCCAGACAGCCCCACTCGTCTACCCTCTGGAGGTCCTCGCCCCACACTCTGCTTGGCTCAAATCCCTGTTGTTAAATTTCGATCCCACTGGGCTTTGACTGAGCTGCTGATCCCTGTGACCAACGCAGCATCAATCTGCACAGAGCACATCCAGAGTCAGGAAGTCAAACACATGGATAGCATTGATATTTTGGGAGAATACATTTTAGAGATGAACTATTCCCACAGACTTGTGACTGCAAACCACATCATGTTATATACAGTGAGTGAAATTACTGCAGATAAGAGGACTGAAATCAGTTGGCCCATTTTTAATTTTAATTATATTTGGGGGAAAGCTAATCATTTCCATTTATATTGTGCACACATTATTCCAAACTGCACATTGCTCTTCTGAAATATTCCATATTAAATTGTTGAAATTGACTTGAATACAAACGGAGTATCTCTGTCATTTAAATGACATAATAAAAAAGAGGGGACAATGAAAAAAGTACAACATTTACTTATATTTAATGTTTCTCCTAATAAATTTGATCCTAAACCAACCATCTTCCGTCTGTTTTAAGACTGACAACCGGTTCAGGGTGTCTTCCCACCTTCTGCCCGAAGACAGCTAGGACAGGCTCCAGCACCCCTTCGATAATAAAGCGGATCGGAAAATGGAAACATGGAAAGATGCATTTTATGGCTGGTGCGACTTATACTCAGAAGTGACTTATAGTCCAGAAAAATATGGTAACTTATCATCAATGGCCAGCCATAAATCCAATCATCAGTCAAAGCAACCGTTTCACGACCTGTCCTTATTTGAAATCGTCATGCTCATTCAGTTGGATCATGCAAAGCTGTCTTCAGAGGAGATACCTTGATGTAACACTCATCTGTTTATTTATTGTACACAGTGTCCATTTCATCACCAAACCTCTGATACAGCCAATTAAAAGGACAGGCTCAAGAAAATTGGTGAACAATGACTCTAGTTCCGACACATGCCTTCCTCATCTCCCCACCCTTTCTTTGGAGGTATCAGTCTCGAGCCCTGTCACCTCCGGTCAAATGTGGGGCACATTGATCACAATCTGGTGAAACAAATGTGAAATGACACTCATCCATAGGCCATATTGACAATTATTGTCCCATGTAGACTAGTAGACGGTGCCCATTTCCCTCCTCAACCTCTGCTAGCCATCATGTCAGGTAATCAAATTTTTTCTTAAATTTTTGACTGCCCTCAAACTCCTAAAGCACTGATCCTGTCTTAAAATACACAAACCCGCTATTGACTGGACCCACTCTACGCTTATTTAATGAATGGAGTGTTCACCCTTTCAAGTGAACAACTAAAACATCTCACAAATGAGAAGCTGTGGAGAACTCGAACAGTCTTTTGGTGCAGATATTATCTGACCCTCGTCCGCCCCAGTGGGTGTAGTTTTTTTCTTTGTTGGAAATGAAGATGAAACAATAAGAGCCTGCATTGACTAAAAGGGGGCTTAGTAACATCAGCGTAGAGAACACATAACCCTTTCTTTGTTCGATCCAGCCATGGAGCTTGTATTTTTTCCAAACTTCATCTATTAACCACCATGTCTGAATTGGGAAGGCAGATGAGTGGAAGAGAGTTTTCAGTACACTATCAGGCCATAAGAAATGTCTTGTCATGACGTTTGGTTGAAAGAACGCCTCCACGTCATTCCTGGCCCTGGTAAATGATGTCGTCTGAAATTTTATAAACACATTTTTGTCGAGCTGGATGGCAGTCAGATTTTTTTTCCCCACAACTGAACAGAATAGGCAATAGAAACCAAAAACTCTAGACTAAAGACTAAAGAGAACTTGATTTTTGTGATGTCTGAAGAGTTTGAGTTCCATATCTCTATGACCATGTTTCGCTGCTATACCATTGCGAAAGCGCAGCTAAGGAAAATCCATCCATCCATCCATCAAATTTCTTATCCGCTTATCCTCACGAGAATCGCAGGCGTGCTGGATTCTGGTTGAATTACACTTGAAAAAATGACATACTGACGATGACAGACGGTTGCCCAGGCCAGTGACGGATGACGAATGACGAATGATGGACCGGAAAAATGTTGTCAAATGCCCACCTCAACTGATGTCTTATCTCCTTGCCCCTTTTGTCTTTTGTCTGGATGGGATTCTCGTTTTGTATTAGGATATTTCTTGATATATTTCTTACCATTTCTGAGTGGAAAAAAAGTACTTTTTTTTAAAGCAAATATCACTTAGAATGTAATTCTATCATGATATAGTAACATAACAGTTACAAGGAAGGCTGGTACTCTGCCTTCCAATCAAAAGGGGAATTTATCAGAACTATTACTGGGCATAGTCTGTATGTGCACCATTACTTTTTAAATATCAGCTTCTTCTCTCTCTATGGTTTTTTAATATAAGCAGGAAAGGTCACCACATATGGAGCAGGACAGGACGGGCTTCAATGTTTTGCTGATATAGGCAATCTCCTTTTTCACTGTCTCTGAAAAACCATATGCAAGTCTGCAGAAGTAAACATCTATTTACAGCGCTGTTGGAATGCTTATTTGCACACAATCTACAAATAATGAACCAGGTCTCTCTCGTTCGTGAATACAAACGTGGACACACACCCACCCACACCTTTCAGGATGTGCCTAATTATTTTTTTCAGCACTCCAGCCCAATACCGTGCAATCACATTGTTCTCTAAAAGAAACATGAAAAAGGTCAACACTGGAACATGTCACTATACAGACCAAAACAATGCAAATAAAACAAGAAACTATCTAAGTAAGATAGAGCACCGGAGAATCGCTTGCAAGATTACAAGCCAAGGGCAAACGTTTATAGCATCTTTCTCCATTGTATCACTTGCTTGGCGAGAAAATTGTTCAGAAGACACACAATATGTCCGACAAGTTGGAATGCACGGCGCATGTCTGTTAAGTGACTGAAACTGGACTGCCGGCCCAAGGGTGCACTGCTTTGTTGGTGGTGAGGTTCAACCAGTGCACGCCGACGGTGTTCCAGAGGCAGCTCCTTTGGATAATGTTGTAACCGTAGAACAGGAAAGAGAGGACCACACTCAACAAGCATTCCCTCCAAAATTAACTATGTTGTACATTTAGTAAACTGTAGTAATGTTTTTCATTCTGGAATATTGAAATAGTAACCTAAAAAAATTAATTAACATGAGGAGTCTCTATGAATTCTGCGAAAGAATAATATTGCCACAGCTTTCTCGCAATTATGACTGAGTATTGTAATTTCTCTGGAATTTTGCCAATCAATCCGAGTAGTGCTTAAAATGGCAAATGGCAAACCAATCACACAAAACTTTGCATCACATGCACATCCTCACTTGCTTATTCGCAAATATCGACAACTCTCATTTAGAAATAAAAATCACCACAAGAAAAAAAACAAACAGAAAAAATGCTTAACAGGTTGCGAATGTTCAACGTTGCAATGTAAATTAAACAACGATGCTTGACAAGCACTTTTGAAAAGCAATGTATGCAGGAAATAGCTGCAATAAGGGAGTCTGTTTCACACTGAGCCGATGTAAGTGGAGAGAGAGTCCAATTAAGTAAAACATCATTTCATCAGTGTCACGCTGCGAGGTGGTGTTGGACCCCAAAAAGCAGGCAGGAGGGAGGAGCGGGGTGTATTTGAAGAATTGTATTTAAAACAAAGAAAACTAAATCCATAACACACAATGTCCAAAATATCAAACAAAAACGATGACTAACGCTAAAACATAACAATGAACTAAACATGACAGAAACCAAGAGCAAACAGCAACACACATGACAGTAGCAAGAAACAACAATGACCCGACACCGAGTGTTCGGGCAGGAGTCCTTTTATACAACTAATTACCAAATGACCAAAAGGTGTGCAGCTGCCGGGGGAGCCCTACAGTGCCACCTGTTGGTCCCTAAACCGAATCATGACAGTCAGCCTTTGTGTCATACTGGAAATATATTTCAGACATTGACATATTTTACAAAGCACATGTGCATTCCTGCAAAAAAACAAAACAAAACAAAACAAAACAAAACAAAACAAAACAAAACATGATGGCTGTAAAAAAAAAATAATAATAATAAAGTGCCTCATTCAAAATATGTATTAAAACATTAGACACGAAATATTTTCCTGCTCATCAGAAGATTTGTAGTAAAGTGCTGGTTAAGATACTCTGTATCGGTAATTTCACCAAGTATAATGATATAATTCTTGATAAATGTGTCTTATTTTTTCATCATACTTCATTTATTACACAGTTTTAGCAAACCTAATGACAAGTTTGCTGAGCAACTTTGCAACTTGTTTGTGCAAATCATTAAGTTCTAACGAGTTCACACAAACTAATAAGGGTGTGAAACAATAAATGTTAAAATACAAAATAAATATAGTGTTGAAACATACTACAAAAAAATGAACACAACAGACAATTGCAAAATGGACACCTTTACATGATGGATTATTGTTTTAACAAAACAGACGTTTACTTACTAGCACGATACCAAAATCCACTTGCCAAATTGGCAGCCTGAAAAACATCACCCTAACAACACAAAACATGAGTATACACTATGCTGACAAAAATATATTTACCTGTTCCCTCTCCACCCAATGGTAAATTACCCCACACATGAGGAGGAGGGAGGCTAAAAATATATTTAAGGAATCAGTGCGGTGGATAAAAACTCGGCTTAGAACTTGGCATGGAGAGTGGAACAGCTTTGGAAAGACTTAAGAGAGATTGTGATGAGAGACCGAGAGGGTTTGATTGGTTCCACCTGCTTGGGAGTGGTAAACCGAAGTACCCCTCACTGGAGTGCCTGCATGCTATACTCCACTACTTTTGCAATACTGACAAAGTGAATACAACTAAAGCGTCTATCAATCACAGCTTTCGCTCCTTGAGAAAATTGTCGATGCAAATCCATTCATACAGTAGTAATCACAAGGGCACAGGCTCCAGCATGGTCGAAGTCAAGTCAACAAAACAGAAAACTTCGATTTGTCTAAACAGCAGGAAATGACAGGATAGTAAGTGGAAAAGTTATCATACCCCTGACAGTCTTGCGTGAAAAAAAGCAACAAACAAACACTAAAGAAAACACAGCTCAACCATCATGCTCGGTCGGCTCTCAAGAGTACGCCTTGTTCGCTCATCGGCCCTCCTTCCAATAACTCCCAGAAGACTATGTGCAGCCAGATGGCCAGTATCTTGGCTATTCAGCTCAGGTTTGGGAGAAGCCAAGACAGCATCGCTGTGAAAGAGAATTAAACTCGCCCTTGCCACACACAGACAAATACAAGAGGCACTGAAACTAAACTGTCATATCTGTGTGTATATCGATGGATAGATATATACATACTGTATATATATATATATATATATATATGGCTCTACTTTTTTTTCCCCATGCTTCCAACCCTGTGGCTTTTAATGTGTCCCGGTTTATCTATGGAATTGTACTGAGGAGGCTTCACGCAGCCAATATATGTACAGATAGTCTCCTCACATCTGACCAATGAATTTTACCGAACACCCCACAGAGGAAAAATGAAACTGCCCGAGCCCGTCCTGGTAAGCAATTAATTTGTGTAGTTCAGTGGGAGCCTTTCGTGAACTGAAACTGCCGACATGCGAAGCGTGAGTGAAGCGTAACGAGTAATGCTTACAAGTGCAACTATTGCTGAGGTTTGCCGGTGGATCTTGATAGCGTAGAGCAGTGTCACGAAAGCCTCTATCAGCAATGGGTTTCGAAAGGCTGCACTTCTGCCTGTCGAAGAGGACAGCTCAAGTTCATCCCAGAATTTGTTGGTTTTGTTGACTGACATCAGCGACAATGAAAGCGAGGCTGAGTGAGAAAGTGTGTCAGAGGAGTTTTGGGGCTGGTGAAGAGGGCTTTGGGGGGGTTAAGCGTGCAGGAAGAGGAAGATAATGATAGCGATCAGGGGCATTTCTGGGAGGCTACTAAGTAACGAGCTAGGTTTGGGGAAAGATAAAAAAAACCTTTACCATGTTTAAGATCATGAAAAGTTTTTTTTTTAAATAATCATCTGTGTGACTTTTATGTTTGTATATACCCCATGTTATTACATGGAGACCTTCGGCTAATAATACTAAGCGTCCCTTGTATAAGATAAGATAAGATATCCTTTATTTGTCCGTCACTGGGGAAATTTACAGCCTCCAGCAGCAAGAATGTGGGTAGAAAGAAGAAAGAAGAAAAAACAAACAAACACCTTTCAATTAAGTGCAATATAAATACAAAATGGATAAATCGCAGTGCTATTTACAATTGTTTTTCACATCATGTAATTATTATTATTATTATTGTTATTATTTTTATTCAGCAGCATGACAGCAGTCGGTAGGAATGAGCGTCGGTATCTCTCCTTCTTGCAGTGTAACAGTCTCGGGCTGAAGGAGCTACCTAGTGCTGTCACGGCGGGCTGGAGGGGGTGGGAGGGACTGTCCATCATAGCTTTTAGCTTAGTTAGCATCCTTCTGTTGCCCACCTCCTCCAGAGTGTCAAGGGAGCAGCCCATTGCTTTTAATATGCTTTTAATGTTATAATCGGGTGCGCTTTTTAGTCTTGAAATGATGGTACCTTTGCACAAAATTATTTTATTCATTTATTTATTTGTTTATGATAATTGGCACTGAAGTGCCTGATACACAAAATGTTGCACACAGATTTTGCACTCACTCAGTGTCTCATACTATACCAACTGATGGAGCCCAGCAGGGCTGTGTACCATGCTTTTACTCTGTGAAGACCATACAAACGTTATATTTATGCCCACAGTCCACTGCCGACAAATACCCGGCCAAACCAGCCATCTTGACAGCCCAGAACACGGCCGCTCTCTTTAATGTCGATGTGTCCCATGCAGCTTGTCCTATGTCCCATAATCAGCTTTGCCGCTGTTCCAAGAGCCAATATGATTTTTTTTCCCTCCTCACCTATTCCACATTGCCCCTTTCGTCCCCCTTCATCTCCATCCAAGTCCTCATTTTATTTTCCTGTCTGTTGCTCATCTGGTTTGTGCCACTTCCATCTCTCCTTGCCTTCGTTTCCATGCAGCAAAATGTGAGCTTTACTTCCTTCCTCACCTCAGAAGATGCCTCTTTTAATCCTCTTTCTTAACATTGTGCCTTTTCTTTTTATTATTCAATCCTCTCTTAAAAGAAGCACCAAAAATATGATACTTAATTAGAATACAGTTTTGTTTTTTTGCTAAGACAAAACCAAAAGGAGAAAGAGACACCTGAGACTGAGTGAACTTACTGTAAAACAACAGGCAGTAAAATGGGCTGTTTCCATGTCCTGCACTGAGATGCGGACAAGAGATGCCTTTCAGTTGGAAAATAAAGGCAACTACCACACCCCAAGTAAGTTTCTTTCCTTTTTTGTTTTTGCAGTAAAGATGTTGTCTTCTGAAATCTGGAAGACACTGTCAAATTCATTTGACTCCACTTTTATCTTATGTTCCTGTAGATCGCTCAACATTTGCCCCATGTTTACTCCCACAGACACTCCCGCAGACTCAAACTTACACAGAGATGTGTTTCGGTTTTTCTGTTATCAGTCCATCCGTGTCCGGTATTTTGCTGAACGGGGTTTGAATAATAAAGCAACATATTGTAATAGTTCTCCGGCAAATAAAATCCTATCCCTGAGTGGGACCTTTACATGACTTAATCTAGCATTATATGACAATTCCACAAACTGTCAAAAAAAAAAACAAGTCAAGATCGATGCCCTTTTCAAGGCTGAAGCATTTGCAGCACTATACTGACAACAGTATTCAATTTTAAAAATATGTTTGTGTGTGTGTGTGTGTGTGTGTGTGTGTGTGGGGGGGGGGTGTTTTTTTTGTTTTTTTTAGCATGCTGGGCAAGCCTGGCCTAACCCCCAACACACATCCCACCTCATCCCTCTGACAGCCAGCAGGGCCTACCATGTGCATTGTCAGCCAACTATAGCTCTGCTTCATCCAGTCCATGGCAGATGGCAGCGGGAGAGAACAGATAGGACGTGGGATGTGTGTGTGTGTGTGTGTGTGTGTGTGTGTGTGTGTGTGTGTGTGTGCACGTGAATACAAAAATCTGTGTGAATGTGTGTTATTTTCCTCTCAGAACATATGGTAGAACGTAAAAAGAAACTAACACCTATAGGAGGCTAACGCAAACCTGAGATGTCCGTTACCTGATAATCACATTTTTGTGTCTATCAACATCTTTCTGCTCACAGACACTTGCATTTATAGTCAAACAGAAGGTCTTCCATGAGTGGATGGTGGATTATTACCTCAGAATTGTAATAAAAACAAACAGCCTTCTTTCAACCAATCTGTTTGTTATAATGCCTTAAGGTAGGCTACACAGTAGAAATATTGTTTTTGTTTTCTCACAGTACCCAGTAGCTTGCAATCACGATATTATTGCAAATTAATGTATAAAAATCTTGACCTTTCAGAATGAAGTGAATTTTGCTATTCTTCTGTTAACACTGACAAAAGTGTTATGTGTGCAATTTTAATGTATGCTGTTTGATAAACACCTAAATACCTAAACAACCCGTAAAACATTTTGGACAAGAAACAAAATTCTCAAACACTGTCATCATGTGCAACCATTTGAAGTCTGCATGGTCACAACCGGAATTTTGTTCAATATGTGATCAGCAAAAGATCGCCGTCATCCCGGACAAATGCACGACAATAACTTCCTGTCAAGGTAAGATATCATCATAAATACACAGTGAGAGCTCACTGATGTCCACTTTGTGATTTATTATGTAGTTTCCCCTCTGTATACTCTTTCATACTGCAGGACTCACCTCGGATGATCGACAGCTTGGCATTGACTGTGATCTCGCCCTCGCTGTTCTCAGCCACACATTCGTAGATGTTCTCGTCACGCGGTGCGCGGAGAGGCTGAATTCGGAGCACGGCGCCGGCGCCCTCGTCGAATTCAATGTTCTGTTGGTTGAAATGTAATCATTGTTCAACATGTGGAATTTAAATTAAAACAAAAAAAAGTAGAATCTGAAAGTCTGAAAGTGTTAGGGCAATTCTGTATTACTTAACAGTAACCAATGACGTCATACCTTTGTGTGACATCTGTGACCATCCATCATCAATCAGTTAGCAGAAGTATGCCAATACTTATAGATCCATTTGATAATTGACTAGTTGTTGCTTAACTGATTTCATTTTGACACCTCTAGTTGACACAACATACATTACACAACACAATGCGAGAGGTACTACACTAGTGCACTGAATCCCTATGCAACCAGCTGGTTTTCAAACATATATTTTTCTCAAGCTGTAAAAGCTGACAGCATGAGATGGCCAGTCAAAAGAAAGTCCGGCTTTTTTTTCCAAAGACAGGTTATCATTGAAGCAAAGAGGGCCTTTCCTGCAGAGATCTTAAGGTTGAAGCTAAACTTGAAGATTTAAATATGTGTTTTGACCAGCCTGCTGCTCCATTGCTGCGAGTCTCAGGGCTGAGCAGCTAATTAGGCAAAAACACTGCAGAGCAGAGCATCACGGTCGATATCAAAGCATCTGTCTTGAGGCTGGAAAAAGTCGGGGGAAAAAATAATAATACTTCAAAAACCCTTCCAATATTTTTTTTTAATGATAAAAGCGGCAAAAGAAATGTGCATCTGTGCAAGTTCCATCACGCTCTTGGCTTTGTTTTGCGCTTAACAGGCGACAAAGGAGGAGAGCACAACTTTTTGTCTCCCCTGATGATGTTGGCATTTATTGCATTTTTAGCCCCACGCCCCATGCGGTTCCCAGGACACTGCAGCATATGTACTGTACACCGATCTCTTCGCAATGCAGATGTTAACGACACCACTGAGCATCAGTCAGGAGTTTTTGTGTTTCCGCCCGGGAGGCCTCCTAAAATCTAAACAACAGACATGGGAATAAATATGCCGAAAGCACGCAGGCAAAGACACGGCTGAATTACGTTGCGCAGCACGACTTTTAGCGAGTATGACATCAGTCCTTCTAGTGTAGAGTAGACAGAGTTAAAATAGTGACAGACCAGGCCTTGCATGGACTTACTGCCCGATAATCTTGTGGTGAACGTGCAAAATTCTTCGAAGGTAAAAGAACAACCTGTCCCTTACAAACTGAACACCTTTTGTATTTCTGAAACTGTGCGGAAAGAAATGAACACGAAATTGCCTTTTTAAGCGGCGCAAAGAGATCAAAACGATGCTGTCAAAGGTGTGTAAAAAGAATACAGTATTTGCAGGCAGTCCATGTCTTGTTTGGAATTGCTGTCCTCACCTAACGCTGATATGGATTGAGCCTTGAAGAAGTGGTCAGAAGAAACGTGAAATATTGATACTTCCTTTTAGAAGTCGATGGTGTAGTGTTGTGAGGTATCAGAGGCAGTCCCTAAGCAAAAAAATGTCTCTGCCAATTGACTCACCTCTATACGCTGGGAGTTGACCTTTTTGCCTTTCTTATTCCAGCTAACCCTTGGCTTGGGGTCACCTGTCGCCTGGCAGACAAAGGACACGACACCCCCGGAGACACCTATCTGGTCAACAGGGACTTTTGTGAACCGTGGTGGTGCTGTAAGGAAGGAAAGGAAGAAGAAATATGAGCAATTGATGGCAACAAATGTGTCAACGCAATGAGGCAAATTAATCCATCTAATAAGAGAAACAAGAAGTCATTTATAATGAACTTTACATTTCAAAGAAATCGCAAAGCGCAACACATCTGTGGCCACACAGCGACTAAAAGACATAATGCCAGTGATGGTTGTTATACTTTAATGTGAACAAAACCCACACTAGCATCTCTCCTCTTGTGGCAGATCCACAGTTGCTTGTTCTGTATCGCACGCCTATCTTATTTGAGCTGAATAAAATGTGTCAGGGGAAAAAAAAAAACAATCCCCATAGATGAAGAAGGAAACCTAACATTAGTCACGCTGTAACTTGAAGTTGTTCAACATGTACTTTTGAGTAGGCTGCAGTTGTATGAAACTCACATATGGAGTGATCGTTACTCTTACATTAGAAAAAGAGGCTTAAGAGGTAAGAATGGAAAACAGATCTCATTCTGACATTTTAGCACAACTGTTCTATAGAAGGCAAGAGTTTTTGATGTTGTTTTAACGGCAAAAGCTATAGAGTGTGAGCTCCCTGATTGGATTTTTTCCCCCTTGATTCTCTAACCAGACAATCAACTGGTTGACATATCTCTAACCCCCCTACACTTTTTTGCAGTTTGGTATCGAAGCACGGGGATGAAGGAGGAAGAAGACTATCAAGCTGTAACTACTGGTAATTTTAATGTTTGTATTTTTTTTTTTAAAGAAAAAAGAACTGCACTTTTTTGTATTGTTTTCCCGGAACACACATTATATTTGAAATATACTTTAAATGATTTAAATATAGATAAATAAGATAAAAAGATTTTATGTAGATAGAATTATATATAATCTTGAACAATGTCTTTATTTTAGTTTTTGAAAAATCGAGTGAAGCGCAAGGACAGGAGAATTTTAAATCAATTTTTGTAGAGTACGAAGTTTTTTCAGTGCCTAGTAAAAAAAACTGTGTCCCACTGATCGCTTTGTGTACTTTCTTTATTTCAGAAAATAATTTCAGACATGACAATAAATGGGGAAAAAAGTACAAAACCATTCAACAGTGATGAAAATTATTTGAGCCGTCGCAATTCGTTGATTCATTTACCTTCATTATCAAAGTATCTTTGAACTTTATGAAGGATCTCTTCAGATATGAAATGCTATGATCAAACTTTATTTTTCATTTTTTAAGTTAAAAATATGTTACCATTTATGTCCAGTGGAGGTATTTAAAAAAAACTAAATCGATGACCTATAACAAAAATAACAATTTCAAACTATTCATTCTCAAGGAGAAAGTTTTTTTTTTCTTACCGCTGCATTTGAAATTCCACAGCACTGCCCTCTCTTGAGAAAAAGAAAGGCAAAACAACACAAGTGACCTGTGACTGTGAAGGCAAATGCTCTTTGATTCCTTTTGCTGACACTTTGACATTTCTGTCTTGACTATTTCCCCTGCACATAGGATGGGAGGCAAGACCAATAAATACACCGACAGCACATGTATGCCGCTCTGAGTTTAATTGCTGATGTATTCCGGGCAGGTCGAACCTTATTTCTTATTTTGATTTCTTAACAAAGACTTCACCTGCACTTGTCTTCTTCTTCTCATTAGTCACTTCTCTGATTCCATGAGCTTATTACATTAAATTGCTACCAACCAATGTTTTCCTTTTCCCCATGCAACAGTTGGCAGCCCAAGAATGGGTGTGTCCCTGTTATTACAGATGCGCTTCAGTACATTGCGCTTTTCTCCTCCCACAGTTTTTCCTCAACAGTTTGTCTCTTCGAGCTTTTGCTGCCAACATTGACCATTTTCGCGTCCCCTCAAATTAGAACGTAGCCGCATTATTTGCAGTTGAAAGGTGAAAGTGGTTGGATTGTGACAACGCAGCGTTTCCACAGTTAAAATAGTTTTAATGCAGTGGCCTTTTGTTTCCATATTTGTCTATTCGTTTTTTTTCAACTTTTTTTTATTGAAGTAGTAGGTTGTCAGCCAGTAAAATGTGATACGCTCTATTTGCTAGTTATAATTACAGCTGGATATAATTATCAAATTCATTTATGCATTATTGAGCTCTCCCAGGAACCTTTCCTGTTGTAAATTTCATATCCTAGAAAATTGCTGAACAAAATCTCCACCAGACTCAACTTCGAATGCAATATTGTTTGCTTGGAGTATCTTAAGTAAATGTCTCATTCCACTATAATACCGAACGGATGACATTCAAAGGGGAATGTGACAAGTTGTATCGTTGTCCTGACCAAAGTCTTCCTCTACAAAACTGCTTCGATAGGTACACAACTTGGCTTTATCTGCTAGGCAGGGGGAGACAGCCTGAGCCAAAATAGCCAGTCACGGGGGCTCCTATACCCTTTCAAGTCTCCGATAATAGAAGACATCAACGCAAACGCTGCTGGCTAGCAGGAGAAGCAAAACTCACACTGAGCGCACAGACGTTCGCTTCACTAATGCAGCTACCACCTGCTACTGGCCGCTACCTCTGTTGGACCCGATAAGACAAAATAGACTTGTGATGTGATTGTAAAATAGTGGAGAGCGAAGGTCCACAGATAAATATGAGAAAGCTCCATTTTCCACTACTTTACTGTGATTTGATAGGACGGTGTGGTGAGAGAACCAAGGGTGTCTTTATTGACTAATGCAGTAATAGATGGAGAAAACCTTCTTTGGTCATAAATGGTCGCCATTAAGATTAAGATATCCTTTATTTGTCCCGCAATGGGAAAATTACAATCAGAATTCAGAAAGGAAAACGCTGGGTAGGGAGAGGGGAAAAAAAAACACGCTCAAACTATCCTCTTCCGAGGATAATTTAAGTCCAGGATAAAAAAAGACCCTAGCACATAAATAAGCATATGACAGTTACAGGAAAAAAGGTAGACAAAGACAGCACAAGGACTACGTAGCGAGCACGGAAAGGGTGGGGAGAGGGTAGGAGGGGCAGTGCATTGGCAGTGCATTAGCCACTGAATTAGCAAAATGGATGGCAAAATGACACAAAGCCCTTCTGTGATTTGCAGAAAGAGGCTGGAAAATTGGCATATTTCACGGTGTAAAAATATATATTTTTTCTAACACTCAGTGTTTGAAAAGAGCAGGAGCCTATTAGATGCAACATTTCAAGCACTTTATCCTTTGGGTGATAGTTTGGGCAAAAATGATGGGAATGACATTTGTTGTGACGATGCCTTTGGGCATTCACAACATAAGAGCTCAACTTGTACATCTGTGTGCGTTCATTTGACTTATCGACACACATTTCAGACTATTCAATGACTACGTCTAACTACGTATAGTTACTGTATACTGTGTTAAATCCTCAGTGAAGGCCCAGGTCTGAATTGCAGCCCCCCGCCACTACAAATTGTTCCACATTAAGACACACACACACACACGCACACGCACACGCACACGCACACGCACACGCACACACACACACACACACACACACACACACACACACACACACACACACACACACACACACAAAAACCATCAATCAAAGCCAATTCACAAAGGCTGCCCGGGTAAGCACCATCACTATAGCAACCAGGCTTTTACTTCAAACCACTGCTTGTCTTGTCAGTAGGTTTTCACACACCATCACTCACATTCACCCAACAAAGGCCAAACAACTTGAACCATCTGGATTTTTTTTTTTTAAGTATAGAAATCTTGGTACAAAGTTTGCAGCTTATTTTAGATCGTTTCTAGATTTGAGAGAAAGACGAACATGGATGTTAATCCAGAAAGCAGAGCATACCTGTAGCTTTAACATGATTTAGAACAGAAATTAGATCAGATATTACGTTATTTAAAAAAATATATACCAATGTAAAGTTGGAAGGTCAACCTTTTCTACACTTATACGACAAGCCATGAAATATGTGTGACTCTTTTTGGTTGTGTCAGTCAAATTCCTGGGAATATTCGCACTCATAACTTGAAAACTTTATGTTGAGAGGGAAGAAATTTCATCTGTGCTGTATGTTACACAGACAGTACCGTTGACAAAAAGGTTTATCCAATCCAATCTAATAATGGATGCTAGATCATGCTACCATGATGCTAAAGGAGGCATAGACACTGTATATTATACTGTACATTGGTGTGGTGTGTTGATAAAAAAAAACATTTTGGACTATTTTGCACAAATCACTTCTAGTGGCACTGATGCAAATCAGAACAATTATTACATAATTACCTTTCAGAACATTAAATTAGGTATATTATAATTTTCAAAAAAGGCTTGATGGAAATTAGGTCTCAACTTTATCCAATAATTTTTTTTTCGCCATGAAGTTTTCAAGCTATAAGCGTGAATAGTCCCAGGAAATTGACTAACATAACCAAAAAGAGTCACACATATATCATGGCTTGTCGTATAAAAGAAGTACCATATAGGCTTGTACAAATCCTTTGGCCATTGCATCATGCAGTGTCTCATAAATGTCAACTGCACTGCAAACAAACTTGTGGGAATATTCAAACCACGAAGGACATATGACGGGATGTAGAAATCTTGTCTGAAGTATTAGTACCAAAATGTGAAGAGTTATGGTAGGAGGCAGCATTTCTACACAGAGCTGCATGCTTGTAATGCACATAAATTGGTCCCACTGAAACTATTGTGGGTAAAAAAGTCCCTGTGTGTGGCCATGTTTATGTACCTGTGTGTGTGGGGGGGTGGGGGGGGGGGCACTAAAACTGGATTGCACCAACAGAGATTTAAACTCGAAAACTAGATTAAATCCAGTTTTAAATTTAATGCTGTTGCAACAGAGCTTTAGCAATTTAAACTGTGATCGAGAATTTATTTTCGACTGACAGTTGGGAAGGTTACGTTTTTCATAATGGTTGCGTTTTTGAGGTATGAAGCATAATAATGAAGTTCCTCAAAGAAAATTGATAAACTGGCTCAATCCTCTTCATTTTTATGATGAAAATAAATTTTTGGTGATATACCAGTATGTCAAGGAAACAGTTTTGGAGCAGAACAGGAAGACTGGACCAACTGTCAAACATAATGGCAGTGACAGAAATGCAGCTGCACAACAAAAGACCAAACGTTTGAGCTTCTCTGTCGAGCCATTATGGAGCCAATCAAGTTTACAAATAATTTTAGGCTACTGTTTCTACTAGCTAGCAACAATGTAGGCCTTATGATGAAGTAACGAAGGTTGGGAGTGTGTGCACAGTGTGTGCACAGTTAGTGAAGCGATCATTACAACTGTGAATGTCTGGCAAATGACAATCACTACATGCGCACACGCTCGCAAACCTTCAAGAGAATTTGGCTGCGGTTACTATTCTTAGCTGCTCCTCCCCACAGACACCGCCAGAACTCTCTCCAGAACCCATCCTAATCATTCTATAGGATACTGGTAATACCATTAATTTGGTAGTGAGAGAAAAATATATATTTCTAATTTGCGCTTTGGCTGGAGGAAGAGAGGGGCTGCAAAAACAACACAAATTGTTTACAAGACACACTCGAGGTGGAAGAAACATTTGTGGAAAAGAAAAAGACATTTTCAAAAGGGGAGGGGGAAGCGGTGGGACATTCACAAACACATCACTGAACAAATCTTGAGCTTGAACATTGAAATGCATCAAGCAAAATAAAACTAAACGACATTGATGATTTGTGATGGTATTTGATAGGGATAAGTGCAAATAATAAATTAGTTGATTGACTGATTATTAAGAATTATATTGACTCTCTGGAGTTCATTGTTCAATAATTATGTCTTGAAACAACTGGGTCGAAATGGAGTGCACTACTTGGAAGTTGAGGTACATCCACATAGATGCCCAGTGTCCTTTATTCAAATGCCCAACCCAAGGATTCTTCTTTCTACATCTGTCACTTGGTGAAAAAAGGACCACTGTCTTTATTTACTGTACATGTGAGTGGTCACCGGACCAGTTTAATGCATTTCATTAAAAAAAAAAAATCATATTTGCATCGCTCGACAAGTCCTAAACAATGTTGATTATAGTGTAAGGTTTTAATGTCTCACTGTGATTGCACAGTCTTCCAATTTGGTATTTGTTTGCCTGTGATGGCTGCTTGGCTGTGGGAGCACTGTCATGATGGGTTGGCTCATCTGAATACCGTTGCTTCTTTTGTGTGGTGGGAGGAGATGGCAGTCCTCTGTCAGGTGTTGGCATGAGGAGAGTGATTTGCATTTTGATGGAAGAATTTTATTTTATTTTTTTTAGTTCCACGGATGTTAGTATTGCATCAGTATGAATTAATTACCATACATATAACTGACCAATTTCCACCACAGAAATTCTGGAAAAAATGAATTATGGACCAGGAAAAGAGTCATTTATGTGCTTTAAAGGGCAGATTGTTCATTTGTTTCCGCTGGTAAACATGTAAGACAGGACTGCAAGAGCATTTTGTGACATTGTCAGTCATTTCTCAACTTAAAAATCAAATCTAAAAGTCTCCCTTTTATCAGTCTGTTGATTGTCTGTGTCGCGGTGGCAATTATACAATAGCAGCAAAAACAAAAAAAGAGAGAGAGAGAGAAAGAGAAAGAGTGAGAGCGAGAGAGAGATAGCATACAATAGCAGCAAAAAAAACAAAAGAGAGAGAGAGAGTTTAGAGAAGATCTTGAAAGCTTCAGCAATTAAGTGGAGTGACAAAAACAACAGGCTATGCTCTATGACTTTAGAATGTGATTGGAAATTGCAGATTATTTTTATAATTATTCTGATTTCCCATAGGTAAATTTGCTTTCAAATCTGGCATCCCTCAAGAGAATGTGTTCAAATGTAGACATTCCAAATATTGCAAATGGGATATTCTTTTCCATATTACAGAAAAAATGTGTTCTCTTCGTGAGCCTATTTGATGTGCTGTCTAGGTTTTATGGTCTTGCGCTTCTCTACTGATCGTTTGTTTATTCTTTGAACATTCTAAATTATTTAACTGGGGCCAAAGAAAAGGTTTCCAAACTGTTGCCATCTTCCAAGAATGCAAAAAGTGCCAAGAGACTTCTTGGCGAATGGCTTCCTGCCTGGGACTAAATAAAAGATGAACCTGTTTTCTTCCCATTTTACAGAGGAAAAAAAAAACCTGGAGATGATAGCAAATTTTCAGAGCCGATCACACAACGGCTGGGCACATCTCAATTGAATTTAACAGTCACTAACACATAAATGAAGTGGAAAAGATAATGTGTGAAAAAAATGAATGATTGGCAGTGAACAAAGGCAAGAAAGAAAGAAGAAAAGCTTTCAAGACAGGGACAAGAAAACGTACAATGCTTTTTTGGCTTTGTTTCAAAATCAGTCAGTGTGGCTGCCCACTCAGCGCAGTATTTTCATGCCAGAACCGCCACTGGTTTTTTATCTGCCCTAGTTTTCATACTTTTTGGTTGACAAATGTTCTTGCGGGAATGTTGTCAAACTTTTCGTACATCCACTCAGTTTATGTATAAAACCATGTGACTGTACTGCTCCCAGAATTGAGCCCCGTAAAAAGCATTTGATGCGCATGCGTAACCTATTGAGTGCTTTCGTATTGAGTGAACATCAGCGTGAAGCTGCGGCGCATTTGTCATAGCTTTAAAACTTTTTGTGTACTTATTTATTTCGTGTGACTGCTCGATAAGCCACCATGGGGTCAAAAAATGCTCCAAATGTCGGCCCTTTGAGAAAGAAGGAAAGACCGTAGAATCCAAAAAAGAACTTGCAGCAAAGTAGAAAAATGGAAGATCACCCTTGATGACAATAACCTCCTCCTTGCTGTCTTTCTCATATCATCAAAATATTTCAATAAAGGTAAAAGTGATCTATTTTGTAAATCAATACATTTATTTGACATTGTTTTCTTAATGTTTTTCATTCGGCGGCATGGTGACCAACTGATTAGCATGTCTGCCTCACAGTGTAGAGTTTGTGAGTTTGCATCCAGGCTTCGGCTTCCCTGTGGTGAGTTTGCATGTTCTTCCTGTGTCTGCGTGGGTTTTCCCCAGGTGCCCAAAATTTCCAAAAACAGGCGTGGCATGTCAATGGAGCACCCTAAATTGTCCCTGGGTGTGATTGTGAGCGGGAATAGTTGTTCGTCTATGTGGACCCTGCGAATGGCTGGCAACCAGTTCAGGGTGTACCCCGCCTTCTGCCCGGAGTCAGCCGGGATAGGCTACAACACGCCCGCAACCCTCTTGAGCAGTTCAGATGATGGATGGATGGATTCTTTTTGTTATTATCTTTGGGTATCTGGAACAGGGGCGGCCCGGCTTTCGACTGTTAAGCGCGCCGGACTCACGGTGCCAAGGTGTTAAAAAAAAAAAAAACAACAACAATAATGGAACACTCGAAATTGTCCCTAGGTGTGAGTGTGAGCGTGGATGGTTGTTTGTCTCTGTGTGCCCTGCGATTGGCTAGTAACCGGTTCATGGTGTCTCCCGCCTGTTCCCGAAGACAGCAGCTCCAGCACACCCCGCAACCCTTGTAAGCAGAAGTGGATCAGAAAATGGATGGATCGTATCTGTGTGTGTGTTTGTGTGTGGGTGTGTGTGTATGATTGTATGTATGGACAAAGTAGGTATGTGGATACACATACATTCTTCTATCATCCTCCTTATTTCCTTTTGTTGAATAAATGCATAGCAATGTTGAATAATACCACAAGTCTGTGACAATAAATATCTTCGAAGTCCCCCCAGTATTCTCGAAGCACCTGCAGAAATGAAATATATGAATGAACCTGCATATGATGGAAGGTTTTGTGATTGGGATTTACTGCCCCATCGTTCTTTTTCTTTTGATTAAAAGGGCTCAGTTTCTTTGTGATTTATGGACATGAATAAGGGAGGGCAGAGGGGGACAGCGGCAGGAAAGATTGACATGTTTTGGGGGGGTCATTTCCAAATAGAAATGCCACTGTGCGTAGCCGAGTGTGGATTGGAGTGGGGGAGAGGGGTGTTCAAGCAAACAAAATTACGGGATGAAGGTATGTTTCTAGAAGAAAGGTAAAAGATTAGGACAAGGAAGACATGTGAACAGTTAATGATGGTGTGTGAGAAAGAAAAACTTGAGGAGCGTTTGTTTGAAACTGACTGAAAATAAATGGTTCGTTCATCCTTTGAAAATGCAAAATGGGAAGAAAAAAAAACAATGCCTTGCCACCTTTCTGCATGCAGTTTGAAATGTTTTCCACCAGCTGAGTGAAAACACTGCACGATCACGTGACCAGACTTTCAAAACCTCCACGCAATCAAAGAAAGACAGCTCTGTTGCACATGACCACAATCAATTATTCCCCAGTTGAGTTTAGCTACCCGTGAAGGAGGCACTTATTTTGGATGTATTTATTTCCTTTTTTTTGGTTATACCTAACAACTGTCTCTTAATTTTAATCAGATTGAAATAGTTTTGGGTACACAATGCACGGGTCATAATGTTTTTCCCCCCTGGCAATGTTTTTTTTTGTTCCTTTGTATCCACCCATCTTTTTTTAAGATAAGATAAGATATCCTTTTGGGACCAATACAGAAATTAGACGGCACCTAACAATAAAATGCCATTTAATTAAAAACAATCCATTAAATGTTGAATGACTTCAAATATAGAACGGAAGCAGTTATTTTGAGTCACTGTATTTTATCAACGCGTAACTGTATTTTGCTGAAATGTAATTCATGCTGCTTGACCTTTGAAGAATATGGGACTTGGAAAGTTGAGCATGTCAACCTGAGCTCTGCACATAGTTTGACCTAAAGGTGTTTTCGCCTGGCTTTCACTGCATATTTGTGAGAGCCACATGCAGATCAGGTTGCCACACATGTCTCTCTCATGCTGTTTCCAAACCAATGTGACAGAACTATTTTACTGTGCAAGTGTTACAATATGTAACGAAATCACTTATTTTCCATTTGCTTGACCTTTCATACGGAGTGAAAAATTTGTTTAGCTGGACAGCAAATGCTTTTCTCTCCAGCTGAACAAACCTTACGGATACCCCTCCCCCCATGACACTGATCATATGTCAATCATTCTGGAACAAAAATCCATCTTTGAGAATGACATCAATATTCTCAATATTGATGACATCAACCTGACCTTGATGAGCACCGTTTTAGTGTCATACTTTTCTCCATCATTTTGTTTACGTCAAACAAAAAGTAAAAACACTCTGTTGTGACCATCTTTCACAAAATGTAAAAGCTTCTACAATACAATACAATACAATACACGCTGATTTATATAGCGCTTTCACAACAGCGGCAGCTGTAACAAAGCGCTTTACAAAACAGTTAACATAAAGTAAAATAATAAACACAACACACAACATAAAACACAAACAGTCGTGCAGTCCTAACCACTTTTCCGTCACACGCTTTGTTGTTTGAAGCGGTTTGAGATGAAAGAGGAGAGAATCAAAGTGTCCTTTAACCAGTGGATCAGAGACGTCATGCTCAAAATGAGCACACGTCGGCTACAAGCTAAGTTTCAAAGTCAACAAGAAGCTGTAGCATCCATTGACGAAAAAAGAGATTGGTTCACTTCTCCTGTCCCATGGAAATCCACTTCAATTCCAAGCGGCGACTCACGGTTCCAAATACGCATCGGTGCTCTTCGCCTCTCTCCTCATCCTCAACTTCAGCGGCCATCCATCCAGCCGCACCGACGCCAACTGTCCAACAGCGCTGACATAGCCACTGAACAAATCGGGGTTGTGAAAAATGCTGCCCATTACTGGCGCAAAAAACACAAGCGCCCCAGGTCTGTCCAGCACCGACAGTCAATGGCGCCGACATTCGTCCCAATCAAAATCTGTGCTGGTACAGGCGTGCTGCCGAGAAGGCGCAACCACCAAGCACAGATACTGCTCCTTTGACGAATGTCGTGGCCAAAAAGCGCTGAAAACAGTCCATATCAGGTCCACACGATCAAACAACAAACAACATGTGACAAAACAAAAGACAAAAACAGCAAAAAAGAACAAAAAAGCAAGGCTCTTGAAGAGCACTTGCCGAAGGCTGCCTACTCGGGCGCCATCTTGGAAAAAAAAAAAAAAAAAAAAAAAAATGCAGATTCTATGCAGATTTTCTTCATCAATCTCTTAATTATTTGATTAAGACAATTGGAATTCTGTTGGCTCGCGTGAACATATTCTCACCAAGAGAAAAGAACGGCATTATCAATGGCATGACTATGTTGGGCACTATACAAACCAACCAAATGATTTGTCAGAGTTAAACCAGTGTTAGCAAATGTCACTGCGAGGGGCCGCGGCACTCGACTGGTACTTACATAAGGCGTGTGAGCCGGTGAGCAGCAGTGAGAGCAGCAGAGTGGTCAGAGGCAGCAGGAGTGGAAAAGGGAGATGAGTAGCACACCTTGTGGCCATCTTGGTCCAGTGGGTGTGTGTGGAGGATGGGGCAGGGATGGGGAGGGGGGGTTATCTGTGACCTGGCTGGAGAGCCGAAGCCCCAGCAGCACGGGGAAGATTGAGTTCTGCTGGCAGGATGCTTTGGCACTCTACAAGAAGAAACAGACACAAAAGAGCCGACGTTAATGTGTTTGTTTGCAGACAGTGTGAAGCCCCATGGAAGTGATGCAATATTAGCAGCCATTAGACATCATGATTGAACTTTTTGAATTATTGTAGCCAATCTCTTTCGCGACCACATATTATATATATATATATATATATATATATATATATATATATATATATATATATATATATATATATATATATATATATATATTTTTTTTTAATGACCTTTCCTAATATTCCTTCTTATCCAATAATAAAATGTTCAAAATTAAATTCATCTTGGTAATATTGGATGTAAGTTGAGAAAACCCTCTTTAACTCCAGCCGTCATGCAATCATCATCTCTGCGTTATTTCATTAAACATGCAGTTAGTGGCCCCTATGTGTATTGTCAACGTGTTCTTTTTGTTACATTTTCTAACTTACGCTCCTTTTGTATTATACTAGAACAGTCAGTTGTATTATTATGCTGAAGAGTGGCAACAGTTCTGTTTTGCTCTGCAGGTAGTTGTATCGTAGGGACAAATTAAAACATATGTGGAACAGAACATGACCGTCAAAAGATAGAACAGATGGACTCCAAATTGTTTTTCCCCAACCTGGCGTTCTTATTCTTTTTGCCAACGAGTCGTTTGGATCTTCTCATCGCTGTACTTTAGTTCATTACAAAGTAGAATGTGACACCAATCCTGTCCTTGAAAGGTGTCACCAATATCACAAACAGTTGTTGTACAGCTGTGATTGTTTTCTTTCGAGCCCAGGTGCGCAAGCAGCAAAATGACAGTTTACATAAGGCACACAACCTTAAATCAAAATAGTTTTTGTGTAATTTCTATGTAAACCAAGGCAGCTTTCAGACAGTTCGGCGGTCTAGTGTAATGCACAGTTTTGTGTGTGAGCTGTAGCCTATTAAAGCAACTTTGAGGCACAGGGCAGGGTGCACCTTGGACTGGTTTACAGCCTGTCTCCAAGAAATACTACTACTCTTCCACCAATAAAGCACAAACGGCGAATGCCACGTACAGGGGTGGAGGCGAGGGGCTTGGAGGTGGGCGTAACTAATACATTCATACCAAATAATAGCTTCTGCCATTTAACTTTTTTTTTTTTAATACATGAACCCTGCAGTGGAAGTACAGCATGTTTCCTGAAAAGAGTGGCCGTCTTTAAGAAAACCATAATAGCCTTCAACACAATCGTCCAACACGCGACCAACATGCCGTTTAGCCGTCGTTCTCTTCCTTTGCCTGGCAGGTAAAGGAAGGCATTGGTAATGACGAAAGGAAATAGAGACAGATGACGAGAGCAATTGTATCGGTGACTGAGAGAGTGATGTGCCTTTTGTTCTCACAGTAAACAGTGTTGAAGGTAGAGGAAACCTTGCCATGCCTGAGGGAGATTACTCCATCCGTGCACAGAGGATGGCCAGGGTTATGATTTATGGTCCTCTCCTTAGGGCATGCCTTTTTTATCTGCACTTCAGCGAGATTTACAAACTTCACAACACAATTACGACACCTATTGTTGTTGAACGTGCAAACCGAACATAACTTAAGGCTATGTGTGGGATTCAGTTTAACGGTGGCTACGCATTACTCTCTTTACTGCAGTTCAACACTCGACTAAAAACAAAGGCTTAAGAGATAAGGCAGAACATATGTTTAAATGGAGAAGCATTGATTTCAAAATATATAAAAAAAAATTTAAAAAAAAGGTTCCCCCAGTATACCATGTCTTTGACATACTTCTGACATACAAAATGCCCATAGAAGATTTAGCGTTAAAGCATGTTTGGCCTCCTTTGAAGCCTAAAATTAGCCAGTTGTGAGGGGGGATGTTTTGTCTCTTGTCCCTCTACTGCAAAAGTGTGCACAATGCAGGGAAACAAATCCAAATACCGGTATATTTAAACGTAACAAGAAACGGGGGAAATATATGAATGAATATGTGAATCCGCGGGTGCCGAACTGCGAGCATGCCGGGGTCCACTGTATAAGGTTTCTAAATATATCTCCCTGATCAAAATAGTCATCTTTCCAATCCCTAAGTCCCTGTGCTTCCTCGTCCTTCAAACTCATGCATACTAAACTATGATTGCATTGCAGATGCGCAGCTGAGAATCACATGAATTTGCATGGAACTGCAGGACTATTATGTAAATAGTCCAGTATACCTCCCAGCATATTTTTTTTTGTTTCCATCCAACATATCCTGTCAAATCTCTACCCAAAGTAACTTGATATGGGGCACACCTGTCATTAGCTGCTATGGATAGGGAAGCCCCACAGGAGGCAGAATAGCTTACGCAACGAAAGCACCCATTGCTGAAGGATGCCTGAAGCATTTACATTTTAAGTGTGACATACATCAAGGGCAAGCTGCTCCACATTCATATGTAGTGGGTGAAGCAGTAAATTAGAAAGATTCTAATCTTGAGATGAACATTACAAGCAAAGATGAGCAAAATCCAAAAAGCAAAGCAAAAAAAAAAAAAAAAGAAGATTTTGGTTAGAAGAAGCTTTGACAAATGTTAAATGGACACCTAAATCCTTGCCTTGCTAATACCGTACAAGTGGGCCAGTTAGTGGTTTCTAAACGGCCGTTTGCTGATGTTGAAACAATTAGCTGAGTACAACAGAAAATAGATGGCAGTGTAGTTCCAGAACACGAGCAAGATAAATTGCATGTATTGCTAGCTATGGCATCAAATGACGAATCCTTTTGACTTTAAGGCTTGCTTGGGCAAGGAGAACTGCAACATAGGGATGTTATTACAGGAATGCAAAATTCCCAGCCTTGGAAACCTCTCAAGGGAATTGCTTTCCCACAAGCCTTTGCCTTTCACTGTTCTCTAATTCGCGGCCCCAGCAAGTATTGTATATGTTGTGTTGACCATTTGTTCGTCTCATTGGAGTCTTTGGGATCATTAATGTTGCTTTGAAAGGAAACTTTGGTAAATGACTCATTTTATTTCAGGTGGTGACATTCTAAACCACGTAGTTGCAACAACAGCGGGGTACATAGAAGTTTGTTTTTGAAATGTTTCCTTGTAAAGCACAGAAATACCAGATTTTTTAAACTGTCTGGTTACCAGCAGCATTTACAACCTTTTGAAAATCTATGAATATTCAATCTTGTGTTTTCAGTGGAGTGCGATCAGGGCCTTGTAATATCCAGACTTGGGAGCCTTTAAGTCAAAATCTGCCTTGAAAAAGGATGAGACCAAGCACCGCCTGGCTCATGCTGCAGGCAGGTGTTCAGGTAGACACCTGGGAGGCACATCTATTGTGATGACCTCCTAAATGCGGACTTTATTGCCTGGTCATTTTGTTTACCACTAAGGGGTGACACCTTGCTCCAAGAGAAGATGAACACACACATGCAGACGGATGCTGTTTGCTTTCTGCCTCTCCTCATTTACAGCTGTGGCCAACCATGATTCCGGTCAAAGGACAAAGGTAGCATTGTGCATGATGACAATCAAAAAGGGGCCAATGCGAGTTAGTGGAAGGCAGGTCGGGAAGGATGGCATAATACATAGAGGGTAGGTAATGAATTAAAGCAGTCGGGAGCTGAAAAAGGGAAGGTGAGAGCGATGCAAGACAGTCCTTGACAATGAAGATGTAGCTGATTGGATTGGATGTGTGTGTGTGTGTGTATGTGTGTGTACAGGAGCGACAGTGTGACATCATCTTCTGGCCTTCTGCCAAAACACTCAGACTAGCATCACACCAACCGGCCCAAGGCTTGTTGAGCGCCCTTTAAAAATTGCCACAGGAGAGGGAAAGAAGTGTTTGAAGGGCAGCTGAGACAGTTGTGGAAGCATGGCTCGTATTCACTCTGGAAATGGATGTGGGTAACGGAGAATGAGATTATTTGGAGTGACTGAGAGAGAAGAGGAATGAAAAACTTGGCTGACTGCAGTGTGAAGAAAATGGTTCTCTGGCAAGGATCTTTTTTTTTTTGGAAAGGTGTTGAGAAATTAGTTTTAAAAAATAGTAATAAAGGATGGTAGCTTTACAAGTTACAAGTATTTTAACTCTAAAAAATATGAAGCTCTGTGTTTTAATTTGTGATACCTGTTTATTTTTATATCATGACACATGAAAAAAATCTAATTAGAAGTGAAGAGAAGTGATTTTCTCTCTTCGCCTAGAAAATCCTTTTGAATTTTTTTTTCTATTTTGCCTTTTTTCATCCATCGCAGACTGCAAAAACAGATAAACCCTTGGGTTGTTTTTACCTACTGAATGCTCAAATTATTGTCTTCTGTGCCAGCTACCACTCTGTTCAACTTAATTAATAAACCGGATTCTCTGCAATAGTCCTTTTCAGAATTCAATTGAATGGCGCCTCTTGTCCTCGGAGAACTTTGATTAGTTCAGTCTCAAGAGGGGAGAACAAAAGCTAGCTCTGTTTAAACAAACATGCACATTTACACTCCAAGATATAAATCTATGAAGACGGATACGCATGAACAAACTATTTGCTCAGTTCATTTTAAAATAATAATAATAATACAGACAATAATAATAATAATAATAATAATAATAAAATAGTCAATGGACATTGTGTAGTTCATTCTGTAAAATAGTTTTGTTTTTTTATTTAAATGCAGGGAAGCTTGATGACTTCCAAAAGACCTGACGATGGTGGTAGACATATTACTTAACATGATGGGAAAATGAAGCTTCAAAATGTTTGATGAACCAGTTGTATTTTTTACTCCTCTAGATGGCACTCTCTGTTCAACATAGGGCTGAAAGCACACTGACTCGCCATATCTTAACCCCGTTTCTTTAAACCAACAGTGGCAGAGTACCAGAATACACGTGGTTCATAAGACCTCTTGAAGCATCATTTCACTACTACATTACACTATGATGCCGTTTTAGACCAAAATGAGCAATCAATATAAAAGTCAAAGTACTCTCATATATACATAACTGATGACACTGCCTTTTTTATAAATACCATATTTTCACGACTATAAGGCACCATTAAAAGTCTTAAATTTTGTCCAAAATGGACAGGACGCCTTGTGATGCAGAGCGTCTTGTGTATGCGCTGAGTTCCAAAACCTGACTGACAGCCGACACCTGTTTATATAGAGAAAAGGCGGAAGTGACTGTGGACAGGCATGCGGCAAAGAAGTCGGCCAATCAGTGAAGGGTGGGCGTGTATATCTACATATATGGCGAGAGAGAGACAAAAGGCAGACATGAGTGAGGACAGGCATGCGGCGAAGAAGTCCGCCAATGAGTGAAGGGTGGGCGTGTAAGTGGACGCTAAAGGGTCCCCTAGCAGGTACCAACACCTGTATAGAGTGTGGCCATGTGCATTGTTGCAAAACAACTCCGGTTTTGGTTTCTAAGAACCCCTGAAAATAAATTCGACAAAAAGACACGCCTACGAAGCTCAGTTCAAACTTAAAGCCACCGGTTATGCTTTTGGCATGCGTGCCCATCTCACAGCAGCGGTGAAAAAACAAGTCATGCAAATGAACTCTGAGCTTGCCGTTATTCCCGGAGGCTTGACTAAAGAACTCCAACCGCTGGACATTGGCATCAACCGGGCGTTAAAAGTAAAGTTGCGACCGGGCGTTCAAAGTAAAGTTGCGAGCGGCATGGGAACAATGGATGATCGATAGCAAACACAACTTTACAAAGAGTGAGAGGCAGCGCTGGATTGTGGCTGTTTGGATGAACGTGTCTGCTTGCACTGTTGTTCGAGTCTTTGGCAAAGCGGGCATCACTTCTGCGGAGCCACATGGCAATGAGAGTGACTCTGACAACGAGAGGGAACACGGCGTTTTTGATGGATTACCGGTACTTGCACAATTGTTGAATTGTGATACAGAGAATGAAGATTTCTGGGTGATGATTGGTCGAAAAACGTGAGTACATTGTACGATGGCTAAATAAAATACAACGGAACTCAGTTTTTCTTCCGTTGCCTTTTTAAAAACGTGTTTTTAGCTTGTCTTGGCATTCTACCGTATGCTTCAAGCTAACGTGTTTTTAGCGTGCACGCATGCATGCCGTATGTTTAAGCTGTCGTATGTTTTACCACTGTAAAACTGCGCCCAATAATACAGTGCGTTTTGTCTATGTGTCAAATACAAAAATAGCACCCAGTAATGAGACTGCGCCCAACAATACGGTGCGCCGAATGGTTGTGAAAATACGGTACTCAGTATTACACTATTGTTTATATAAAGTTTGATGTTTTACTGATAAACAAAACTATTCAGTGGTGACTCAGCTGCAGAGGAGGCAATATCTGACCAAATTCTGTCTTTTAGAAAAAATGGGAGAACCAAACACCAAAATGGCACTGCTGTTGATTCATGCAAAACTATCCATATAATCCACGAGAAAGAACGTTTGACAAACTGTAGTGGTTTCTCATTGCACAGTACTGTATACTAAACATATTGTAGGCTGCTAAGTTCAGAACAATTTGCCAAAAAGGGAATATCGTGACCCCCCCTCCACCCCACCCCAAAATTCTAAATTTTGGCTTCATACTTTTAGTAAATAAAATACACCGATTACCCATGATTATAAAGAGTAGAGGCAGATGGTAAAATCAACCCATCCCTGGGCCTTTCTCCCCATCAATTTACCCAACACCGTATTAACAGCACCGCTACTGCTAAAAGCTTGGGATATTGTTTTGTTCTTTTTTGTTATAGCAAATTAAAAGTGCCACAAACATATAAATCCGGATTTCCCACATATACTGGCACTGAACACCACCCTGCCATATTTAGGTGCATACACGTTTCATACAAGGACATAAAATATACAAACCTAAGTTATGACCTGAAATTGTGGAGAAAAAAAATACATCAAGTCACATTCGTCAGTCACATCTGCACACAGTAGTTTCATTGTAAAATAGCTTTGACGTCAACTTGAATGTAATACAAAAATAGAAGTGTGACTATGAGAGCAACACGATACATGATGCTACTTTGCTACAGTACTCTTTGGAAGCTTTAAAATGAACATTATAGCTATAAAACCACATCTGACTGTTTCACAACAGATCACCGCGCGACAGCACAAAAAGTGCTATCCTTTGTCCGAACATTTAAGTACAAGGCGTCATTGTGTGACCAGTTCAGAATGTAGTCAGTGCTTGGTGTGGGAGATAATAATGCAGCCGGGTTGGCATTAATGTGGGTTATGAAAAAAAAAACACACTGTAAGCTATTGTGAGCTTGTCTTATTTTCCTCCCACCCACAGCAACAAAGAGTTGATTTGTGTCCATCAGAACAGAATCATCTGGATTTACAAATAATTGACTAAAAGACAACTTAAAAATGTATCTGGATCAAGATTATTTTATTTCGTACAACCAGTTGACGAATTAAAAATTGGTAAATTCAACACACCGTTTTTTTTGTGTATAATTGGATCGTTGTAAACCCAGGAATGGAAATCCGATTTTTTTTTGTCCATTTGCAGGTCTAACATGTCTGAATTCTGAATTATATAGGTTTCATTTTGTTTCTTTCTTTTTTTTAATACTAATGGCCTCCTTTGGGGCACCACACTGAGATAGTGGTTGGCTGTGCTTGACTTGGCTTCCTTCCACGTTCCAAAGGCATGCATGTTAGCTTAATTGCAAACGTGCCCTGCCTATTGACTGGAGACCAGTCCACAGTGTACACTGCCCCTCGTCCAAAGTAAGCTGAGATAGGCTACAGTTGCCCATGACTGAAATGAGGACTGAATACATTTTCAAGTCTCTAGGTATGTTCCTCACAGCTTCTAATAATGTGTTGGAAGGCACATAACAATGCCATTAAAGGACTGCATTTGATATTTTACTTTGAAATCAGCCGTTCAATTTGTATTATCTCTTGGGGCAGCAAGAGCTCATCTGTAAGAGTACGGTTGGAATCCTTGGGCAGACAAATGTTACAAAGATGGCAACTAATGCCTATTTGGGAGGATACGAGGTGGCTTCTTTGTTACTGTTGAAGTGCTCTTGAGTAAAGCAACATCCCTAATACCACAAGTCAACAGGTTCAGCACCGTTTGCAAGCTCCTTTTACTCTGATATCTCTCCTTTTATGCCTATTATGTGTCATCTGCTTCTCTGTGTGGTGTGCAACACAAAATGGAGAGCAGATGGTGAGTTGAATTTCCCTTGAAGCATTATGACAAGTTCAGAAATAAAATATATGTCCATCAGTCAGACCGGAAAATTATACCATTGTTGGCGATCATTGCACCAAATATTGTGTTGAGTGACAACAGTTGTCTTTGCTTTTTTATTATTTGTTTAAAAATGTGTAAATATTTTCACTAATCGTTTTTCTTCAGACAGCGGCAATAGCTAGTGATAACTACCAGCAATTGTACCTTCAAATAACTATTTTTTTCAGGCAACAAATAATGTGAATTTATGAGGCAAGTGTATAAAACACAAGTAGTGCACGGAGAAAGCCCATTATTTTGAGTAACAGTGACTTGAGGACAAATATGAGTGAGATGGGAGCTGAGGGGAGGTTTGAGTGGGGTGTTGTGGACAAAGGTGAGAGGTCAGACATCTGGTAGATGTCTTTAAATCCTCTTTTTTTTCCCTTTCAACAGCACACATTCCTTCACAGCAGGACACAGCTCGCGCACCATCCATCCTAACTGATTTAAAACTGCATGTCATTAAAAATGTTTAATGGAAAAAAAAATATCTAAATACATTATTGGTGCGGCCCGGTAGTCCAGTGGTTAGCACGTCGGCTTCACAGTGCAGAGGTACCGGGTTCGATTCCAGCTCCGGGCTCCCTGTGTGGAGTTTGCATGTTCTCCCCGGGCCTGCGTGGGTTTTCTCCGGGTGCTCCGGTTTCCTCCCACATTCCAAAAACATGCGTGGCAGGCTGATTGAACACTCTAAATTGTCCCTAGGTGTGAGTGTGAGTGCGAATGGTTGTTTGTTTCTGTGTGCCCTGCGATTGGCTGGCAACTGATCCAGGGTGTCCCCCGCCTACTGCCCGAAGACGGCTGGGATAGGCTCCGGCACCCCCGCGACCCTCGTGAGGATCTAGCGGTTCAGAAAATGGATGGATGGATGGATACATTATTGGTATGACATACACTGTGATCTATTTCATTCTGTGCAAAATCAAAAACAAATAAAATATGTTTTTCCAGCTGCAACCGAGCAAAAACAAAAAAGGCCTCACGGGTTGTTATTCAATCTGCATGTACCCATGCTGTTTTAAAGTGATGGATGTGTGGGGTGGAGGTTTAAGCGCTTCTACTTTCTCTATGACTCAGGATGAGTTTGCCAGTTCTCTTTTGGCACAGTGGTGCTATTGTTGTGCTGTATCACTCTGCACGCAGTGAGGGGAGAAAAAACGTCTGCTATCACTTTTCGTGAGTGGAAAAATGATCACCCCCATGGAGCAACAGTGTCAATGAACCCCCCTCGATCAACACAATATTTCATACCACCAAAAATAAATCAGACCTTGTATTCAGTTTCCTTCAAAGCAAACGGAGTAGAAGAGTCTAATTAACCAATAAGTGCAACAGGCTGCTTTCAAGGCTTTGAGACGAGTTTCTCAGGAACGTCTGAGATGGGGGTCATGGACTTATTATTGCCAGATGGATGTATTATATTAGCCCTAGACAGGACTGTGGAGCCAGAAACAGCCACATCTGTCTGTATACTCAAGAGGTCAGGAAGCAAATGCAGGGAAATACTGCGGCCAGTCAACTGCAGTGGGTTTGGTCAGTGTGTAACAGGCAGTGGCCTTTGGAACTATTGTACAATTTTTGTTCAAAGTGACCATTCTGTTGAATGAATAAGGCAGACAGATTTGCAGAACCTCTGCATTCAAAACAGTCCATATCAATATTGATATTGCTCATGGCTTCTGTGGGTGTCTGGGACTTCTAGAAATCCATGTTCCTCTTCAACTGGCATAATTTATACACCAACCTCTATTGATTCCAAAATAGCCACCTGTCAACCTGTAAATTAGTCCGACTGAATAGCTCAAAGCAAATTAGTGGGAATAAGCTGGCACAAAGGAACACAAGGGAGCACACCACTTTCGACAGGCTTTTGTCTCCAGCAAGCAGTCATTTGTTTGTGATTTTAAGATGGGTTACGGCCTTGCTACATTCTTTGGCAGATCTTTTAAAGCAGCGAGTGATCGAATGCTGTGAGAATGAATGAGCGGGTGTGTGCGGCGGCTTCAAAAGCGTAATGCCATTTAGCTCTGGAGAGGACGAAGGCTTAAGTGACAATTAGCCTCAAAAGAACAATCCATTTCACAAATCATGAAAGGCCAGGATGTGTATTTCAATGATTCAATGCCAGGACAATTAACAGAGGCAGAACCGTTCTTGAGTTAACATGGGCAGTATGAAAAGAACCACTCATCTTCTTGAGACCAATGCAACCCATTTGTTTTCTTTCCTCTTCTTCAACATATGAAACCTGTGTGTGTTATTTGCTTGATCATAATGCATATTTACAATTTTTGGATCACCTTCATTATTTAGTGGACTGTAAAAAAAGACACCCGTCTTTGTTTTCACCAAAAGCCCATAGCCCTTTGAAATGCATGCGGGATTGTATCCAAAGACTTTAATCACAGTTAAGGGTGTAGGCTGACTGGGGAGTCATGATTTGTAGCTAGGGAAGGAGAAGTGAGGACATGTGATTGAAAATGGAGCGCGGGAGCGTAACGGCAGGTGGCTATCGGGAAATGGTTTTGAATAATGGCTTGAATGACAGCGAGCCAATAAGCCATCAGTAGCAGTGACAGCTCAGTGCCTGATTACGCATAAACAAAGCTTGAATGAAAGCCTGATGGAATGTGCTGTGAGCGACGGTGCATTATTGATATTGATAGAGCATGACAAGTGACGGACTCGACAACCGATGACGCGCACCTTATTGTCTTATCATAGTACGGATTTGTACTCACACACTTCAGGTGGGCCCCTGGGACAAGAAAACTGGATCTGGGATGGGCGTAGGACAGCTGTCCACAAAGAAATGTGTGCAAACCAATCTGTTGATGCGTGTTTATTACATATATGATTGCGTGAGTGTGTCGTGTGTGTTTATGGCCTGCCGCTCCAGCACACCTCAAGCTGTTCAGCTGTCATCAAGCCTGCTCAGCAAGAAGCGGGGTGCTCCATCTGCCTGGCCCACCTCCTCTCTCTCTTCAACGGAGATTCAGAATGTGACTTTCCTGTGTTGATGCGTAATGTATGTGCGTAAGCATGCCTTTCACTATCACAAGTTCTGCTCATAACCACATACTGTATGCGCAGATAGTGGGGTTAGGTCACTCCAGAACAAATACTTCTTGACAAAAAAGCTCAGTAGTGAATCACAGATACACAAGGAGAGACATTCATAATGGGACATTCCACAAGCCACTGATGCTGCTTACGGTAGTTAAAACGTCTGAGTCCAAAAAGTCCCAAAAAGTGTAAATCCATCTACAGAAACTAGTCCACAACAAACACTTGTATTTGATTATTTTAACGTTTGTATTTATTTTATAATGGTATTTTTATTCGAAAAGCTATCGTTTTTTTTTTTTTTAAGTGTTCATGTGGTTATGATAAGTCATTACTATAAGTCATTTCATCCTCACAATGTTTCCAACCGGGTGGGGGGGGGGGGGGGGCGTATGATGTGAATCCATCATATGTTTAACCTCACCTATAAATAATAGGTGATAAAATCATACAAATGAATGATTCTGTGCACCTGAGCGCTTCATTTGCGGAACATGTCACGCCCCAGATATCAGATGCAGGCTTGAATTAAGGCTCTATAGCAAGTGTGAGTTTAACACTAACAAGGTCCCGTGGGACTGCTTAAGCCACCTGGGCATTTGCACAGCAGCTCGGAGTTTGGCACACCAATGAACCTGAAACAAAAACGCAATATTGAATATAATATTGTGTGTGTGTGTATATGTACTGATGACTGTTTGACCCTCTCATATAGCTGAGTAACCAAAAGACGAGAAAGACCTCTGAATGTGACGCTGCGCATCTCAACACCACTACCTGTTACCTCACTCGGAGAGAAGAGGCCCTTTTGTAAAATGGATGACAATTAATCCAAGCATCGCCCTGGTTTCCCCCGGCATTATATAATAAAGTTAAAAAAACAATGTTTCATTATCACAGCCCATTTCTACACCACTGCAAAGTACAGCCACAATAGGAAACGTATTCATAAAGTAATGCCATTCAGTCGGTGTCGATCAAAACTGAGCATTCGTGATTTTTTTTTTGCGGGTAGATTTTTTTTTTGTGTTGAATCACATTACCGTATCCTGTGAAGGAAAGATCAACATGAGAAAGTAAGAGACTGCGATTCTACAAAGCAGAGCAAGCGTACTGTTTAGCTAATCTCCATGCTGAGTCCTTATGAGAGGACATCACAGGACTAAAATAGCTCGTTCAAATGTTTCTTGACTATGTAATTATGATCGCTTCTCCGCATTTGATCCTCAAATCGATCCAACTTGTGCTATAAACACTTCAGCTTTGGATGTCAACAGTGTGGACCCCTAAGCCACAAAGTCACGCAATATCGTAAATTAATGACATTTTATCCAAAGATTCATCAGGCACTCAAAAAAAAGTTCTTGATTTCATTTTTTTTTTCTTTTTGGGGGACAAACATATTTTGTTTGATCTGCTGAGGCAGTAAACACACTACAGGCTGTTTTCCTATTTTTCCTTTTCATGTTGTCACTCTCTCCTGCTACTTTGTATGCCCTTACTTAATTCCTCTGACGATCACTTGTTTTTGTATAGTTTTTCCCCAATTCCCCCGCTGTTGTCTTTTTTTGTCCATATGCATACCTTTCTTTTTTCTTACACTGACTCATCTGCTGCATTTTTTTTCTTGTTTTGTAGTTGTTCTTTATTCTAATGTCTTTCATTCTTCACCCCCCATCGGGCCCCTTTCACTCCTCTGCCAGCAGAGGAACGAGAAGCAACAAAACAACATGGCGGTTGTTTTCCACCATCAGACCAACTGTGTCAGCCGCAAAATAAACACACACAGCTGCATCTTTAAGACATGGCAAAAAGCACACCTACACAACAGAAAATTACTGAGGGGCAAATATGTGCTCAGCATACAAAGAGAAGTGGTGCCAAAAGCAAATAATGGTCCCTTCAATACACATGTTGCTGTGATGGGGAAGTATTCTCATGATCATCAGCATCATTGCTACTAAAAAGAGGAAAGACCAAGCCAATAATGAGGAGGGAAGAGGGGCCAGGATCAAATGACAACCTGACATTTGAGTGCGAAACAAACAAATCGATCAGGATTAAAGGATCCATCTGTCTGTTTACCATGGAAACAGAGAGGCGGGTATTATTTAGATAAAGGAGGGGAAAGTGATATGTCGTAAAGCCCTCTGCTGTGAAGTTGTATCGATCCATAATGGGAAACCGACTAGTTTGAATTTTATTGAATAGGATCGGAGTAGTTCCTCTTTATCTTTTTGGATGGCACTTCATAGTGTTCCAATTGTGATACAAAAAAATGTCTGCCACAAATGTGAAAGGTCACAAACAGCAGTTTTATTGATCATGTGTATGTACAAGCATTTTCTACAAATGAGAAATGAGAAAACATGCAGGATAGGTTGACAGTACTGCAGATAGTTAACCTGGGCGGCGTCAGATTATATTAACCTTTTAGGGAATTAGCATATGTGGGGAAGGAGAAAAGGAGGAGAGGAAGAGCAAGCAAGGCAGTACTGCCCATGGGTTGAATTAATGAGATTGTACCTATCTGCATGGCTGCACATTTTGACTGGGCTTTGGATGAGGACATACAGAGGGAGAATAGAAGATGAAATGAGGAGCGGGGAGGTCAGGGCAAGCAACCAAGGGACACACTCACTGACGCACACGCACAGGGAAGCACGCGCGCGTGCACACACACACACACACACACACACACACACACACACACACACACACACACACAGAAAGCTAAACACACGCCTCTGAAAGCCTCTCATATGCAGCTACCCATTCATAACCTTCAATTAACCTTCCTTCTCAAGACAGGCGAGTGCTCAAGTAGCCTGACTGGGGGCAAGTTACTGAGCAGACTGGCTGACGCGCGCTCACTGAGATTCTGCACATGCATGTATGTGCGTGTGTTGGAGTGTGTGTGTGTGTGTGTGTGCCGGTACCTCATTTGCTCTCAAGCATCTGCTTTCGCTCAGCTGAAAATCAATCTTTACTAAGTGCCACCCCTCCCCTTTTGGTAATCGTCTGAGGCCTCATTGAAATTCACAAGACTGAAAACATACATTTCTTTATTAGTTTAGCATTGTAGAGCTAAATAAGTGGGAGCATGTGCAAATACTGCCAGACAAGAGGAGCATAGCCCCAGCCCAGTTTAATTTCAATCCTGAAGAAGGGTTTGCAGTGAGTTAAAATGATAGGCCCATTCGGAAATATCACCCCTTATGTTGGAGAAATTAATTGAACACTTTTACCAAAATATAGTTTTCAGATGTAGCCTATTTTTTTAAAGCTGAAATTAACGCAACTTAAATTAGAAATGCATGGTCATAAATGACTAAAGTGTACCACGGAGGGCATCATCAATCATTTATCAAACCATATGAGACAAAAACAATTATGAATGTGATGAGACCTTATGGTTACAAGAAGAAGATGCCAAATTAATCTCGTCGTCTAAAGGAATAATTCAAAAAAAGAAAATGAAGGAGACAAGATACATCCTGGGCTGTTTGCTTGCTTCTTCATAATGTTACTGTCACTTACCCTGACAGTGCAGCACGTGGTGGCAGAGGTAATGGAAGTGGAGCTATCTTGTGTTTCTCTTCCCAATTAGGGACTGGAGGTGTGAACACAAATTTTAATGGTTGTCTGCTTCTGTTGATTAAAATCAATTAAGGTGAGGACTGCCTTTAAGCCAAAGTAAGCTAGGATAGGCTCCACCTACCCAGCGTCCTGGACCAGTTTAAAACTACGTACACTAAAAGCTTTTTGTTTGCTTTCAAAACTTAGCTTGTAGCAGACGTGTGCACATTTTCAGCATGACGTCTCTGATCCACTGGAGAAAGGACACTTTGATCCTCTCCTCTTTCATCTAGAACTGCTTCAGACAACAAAGTGTATGCAGAAAATTGGTGAAGATTGAACGATTGTCTGTGTCCTATGTGTTGTCTTGTGTTATTTTTGTTATTTTTTAATTCACAGCAGCATAACTTTGCTGCTGTGAATTGGGAATTTCTCAATTGTGAGACTAATAAAGGTTTTTCTTATTCTCTTAAAAGTCCCAAAATACTAATTCACATTAAATGGTCAGAATACTGTTTTCATGTTATAATGCTTCTCTAACATTTAAACTGTCTCTGACCTTGATGCTGACCTGAAATTGCAAACATTGTCGTAACAAAAATTTTTTGGGTTTTTTTTTTTAAGTACAGAAAATGAACACCACACACGAATAGAGCAATTACAGCAAGAAAAGAACTAAGACTGACATTTGGTTTTGGAGGAAAGAAAAAAAATGCTGATTTAACATTTTTATGTAGAGCAGGTGAGGAAGGGTTCATGCTTCATTTTGAGACTTCTCCGCTTTTGAGCTTTGGAGATGAACATGATATTCTCTTAAGCGAGATGAGGGAAGGCTTGTGCGGATGGTTAAAAAGGTGATGCAATACAAAGGTGGATAGGTTTCTTAAAATGTAAAAGATTTTAATCTGCTTGTTGAGAACTTGTTGTGTGTGTGTGTGTGTGTGTGTGTGCACGCTCACATGCAGCAACTCGAAGGGAGGTCTGAATTGGAGCTGATGAGGCCCCTATAAACATGAGCATCTGTGAGAGGCTATTCATACTGTAAAAATACGGTCGGGTGTAGAGTACGGTGTCTGTGTTCTCCAATTTGTGTGAACCCCACCCCACTCTGAATAGCCCCTTTCATATAAGCACTGTGAACCTGAACTGGAAATTACCCAGAAAAGCTGCATGCGAGACCACAAATGTTTGAATCAGTCAGTCCAAACACTGGATGGATTTAACTCCTCCATGTCCCGTTGTGCAAAGTCAGCACGATGTCATGTGCTCACAGTCACATGCGTTTTTCTTTTGTTGATGTTTGAAAGCACCTCAACCCTAATGTGGACCCCAAAAATGATTCCCAGAGACATACTCTGGAATCTTTGTTGAAAGTTCCCCGCACAATTGAATGCATTTTATCAAGAGCAATTAAGTTCATGATGACTCCTTCAAAACAGTGCAACCTCTTCTTTTACCAACTCAGTGTCAAAAGTGGGAATCAGTATGAGTCGATGTCAAAGGAAGTGGCGGTCCTTCATGTTCAATATCATCCTCTTTTTAATCGTACTTTTGTGATGAGCGGGAACCAATCACACACAAGTCAAGCGAGTGCCCCACTACATCATCAGTGACATATATAATATCCTTGCAATGCCCTTTATGTTTTCATATTTAATGGTATCCTTTCAGCTATGTTTGCATCAAGCCTATTGTTCCGAATTGTTGTGCCTGCAAAGCATGCTTTTCTCATTTCTCCCCAAAGCTAGCCAAGTGTTGGCTTCAGTAGATTGAACATTGAGTCAAAAGACAGACATCTGTGCCTTTCAGGTAATCCAATTGTCTTCATGTTGTCATTTTTCCAGTTGAGTACCATGAAAGAGAGAGTGACGAGGGAGAGCTGGGCAAATGATGAGAAAGGACAGAAAAAAAAGCCATGCAGTAAATAAACTGAGTGGAATGGGAAGGAAGGAACGAAAGTCAATACCTTCTCCAAAGGTACAATTATGCTAAATAGCTTTGTTTATGCTTAAATGGCCCACAAGAATTTTGCAACTTGAGGTTTGGAGCCAAATTAAAACATTGTGACTCAAGGGGATAAAAACTAAAAATAAATTTATCCAGAATTTCCAAACACCGACTGACATTTTTGGCATTTTTGTGGGAACCGGAGATGGCATGAAGGAACACAGAGGCCTGTTCGTTAAATTTGTTTTTCTCTGGCCAAACCATAAAGCTGCTGCTATACATTATAGTATAATGTTATTTATCTCTGGCAGTCTCTGCTTTCATTCACATGCTTTTACATCGAACAACACAAGTGCTTTGCTTGTACTGAGAGAGGTTGTTTTTGAACAACGGTTAATTAGATTTATCATTGGATATTACTTGTGAGCAAGTTGTTCACATGTTGGTGTAATTTTGCAATTATGAAGAGTACAAAGCGCATGCTACAAGCAAAACTATCCAGTCATTTTACATTAAAATAAGAAGCTCAAATAACAATTAAAATATTCAATATGTACTCTTCACAATTCTGTGATCAATGAAGTGCTCGTTCAAATTTGATGTGCAAATTGCTCAGATCTTCCATTACTTCAGGGCATGATATAAAAAGTGCTTACAGTGAACTCAAGCCAAAAATGTTGAAAATAATACTTTGTATGTGCCAACATACAAAGTCACACCTCAGTACTCTCGATTGTGTTTGTGGAATAAGAGTTAAACAAGACATTGAATCAACGTAAGGGCTGCGGCAAAATAATTATTAACGGCAGACCGGGAGTGACGACGAAGTTTCAGTCGAGAATTTTCTGCTACCGTGGCATTTCCATTCAATTGTGTCAATTGACAAATTGCAGTTCCTACACTATTGGTCAATCTCTAAGTCCCATGTCATTTTTGCGCATAATTTACCAATTTCGAGTGGAAGAAAATAGATTGAGAGGCAATCTATTTGGAAATTGGAACACTCCACAGACTAAAAAGTATTGTAAAACTCCCCCTATTCCTTCACTCCCATGGTTGAGAGGCGGTATTTTTTATTTATTTTTTTAAGACAATAGCGAGTGAAAGTTCAAATTTGAATAAATGTTTTTTTTAAATGATCACTCTCATGTAGAAATTGGATCTCTGTCAGCGCAACAGTCTATGACAGCAATGTACAGTAAGTTGTGACACCTTCTGTGAGCACCTGTGACAGTTTATTTTTAACTTGTTGAATTTTGAGATATTTTAAATATATATCTTATTGTTGCTTCATATTTTTTAACTACCATTTTCTAAATACATACTGCAGAATACTGCAGAATAACACACACACACACACACACATGCTGACCAGTGAATTAAACAGAAGCTGGTTAAGAAGATATATGTTCTTAAATTATGATAATATTTAGATTTTTTTGGGCTTATTTTTTCGAACATTTTACGGTATTTGCTACTTACGTGTCACTATGTATTTTTATCGGCAACAAATGGACTGAAGTAGAGTCACATTGCTGCTACCACCACTCCATGCCTCCACTTCCATTGCGTGTGAACAGTGTTGGGTATTTTCAAGTCAAGGCTTTGAACCTTCATTAGAGAGGTAAGTTAGGTTAGGGTTAGGGTTAGGGTTAGGGTAACCCTAAGACACAAGGTAAACCAAATTGTGAGGCACAGTTTGTGGTTTTGCAAATATTAGCAGGTCACTTCCCGGTTTTACTTGTGAAAACTCAGAAATGCATGTGGCGAACATGCATGCGCCACACAGAGAAGCCAATTTAAACTCGGACTTTTAACCTGCAGCAATACTTGTCTCTTTCTCCATTGGCCTGAAAACCCAAAAACTATAGATTTGGATTTCTTCACAGGTGTGCTGTTTGTGCTATGGAAGGGTATAAATTAAATCAAGGGGTCCTCTCGAAGGAACTGTTCCACATCGTACTCTATTTGTCAAAATCGTATCATGTTGTGTAATCTAGGATGAAGGATGGGATGACAGTATCAGGTGACAGTCATTGCCTGTAAATCAGAATGCATTCTCAATGCTTGGAGTTATCGGCAATGTGCATCTTCGAACAACATTGCACCTTGGCTATGCCAAAAAAAAAAGGTTAGCAATGTGTGAGATGAGCGACAAAAAAGGGAGTTAAAGCGCTGATCCACAAAGGGTGCTGACAGGAATGCAGAATACAAAGCTACATCAAAAAGTGTCATGCACATTCTTGTAGCATGCCAGGTGATGAGTCCTGTCGCTAAAAGATGAAACTCAACGATAATATGATTAACTTAGGTGTCAACGGAGGAAAATACAGCGTTACACTATCGAAAAAATCAATAATAAATGATCCCAACAAGTAAATTCGAGAGATTCTCTGCTACATTGCTATGTTTGAAATTTAATCCAAATGAAAGAGGCTCTCACAACATCTAAACAGGTGCAAACGGGAAGACATCAAGTCTGGCTTCATATGCACAAAGCACCTCAGATCACCTGTCAGCGCAGGCCTTTCCCATCTGTTGCCTTTGGCTTATTTCAAGCTGAAACAGAGGTCATTGAAAGGCAACAACTGCAAAACCAAGACAGTATGGCGGCTGACGTTAATCCAAGAAAAGAAAGCCATAAAATTATATATATACTGTATATATATTAAGGGTGGCAGTCTAAGAAAGTGAAGGAAGGTCAGGCCCTTTTCCTGTAATGTATTCTCAGAACAGAACAGCTCTAAGCTAAATCTCATCAAATTCCAACGCATGAGACAACTGTAACAAGTGACTCCATTATACTGATGTCAAGATAAGAAATGTGAGCAACAGCCCCAAGACCGGAAGAACAGAAAGTGGCTTCAGACTATTAAAGTTGAGATTGTGCATAAATGTTAAGAGGTTAGATTTGCTGCCTTGATGGAAACTCACCAAATGGATTCAAATCCTACTTCAGGCTGATTGGTTTTCCATAGCCACCTGTTTAAAACAGAATTGATTGCTAATGAGTCAGACCAGGGATGAGGGTGGCCACTGGGAATCTCAGGAAATTCCCGAACAGTTGGTCGATTTCAGGATGTTAAATATGCAGTTAAATTTTACTCAAGAACTGTCATTATAAAATGTTACTTCTGAGTGTATGTGTGGAAGGAGTGGAGGTTCAAGTTCAAGTAAATAGCGCTCTAATTGTTTTTTCAGTGTGGCAACCTTGAACAGTCTGTCCATCTTCTTTTCTTTCTCGCCACCTTTCTCATTTAATAGTCAGAAATGTTTTTTTTTAAACAATGCCTGTAGCATATGCACACATGCACACATTATTCTGCAATCATCCAACCCTCCAAAATCATTGTCGACTGTTTTGAGCTCATACCAGCAGGTCAAGCGTATGCAGTCGCCATATCTAATAACCTCCACCAACTTAGATCAAATGAGATCACAAAACGAGTAAAAATATCTCACATGCTCAAAGTCAAAGTGCAAATTGGCTGCGTGAAGGGGCTTTACTCTGCAGCACATTAAGATGCAGGTAGGCCACAATTTGAACTCTTGAACGCATCTGAAGTGGTTTAGATACAATCCGCAGAGTCAAAAATGTAAATGTACATTGTGTCTTGTGGGCTTGCTGAAGGTCAACGTCTCCTTCCGGCTGTTATTTGAGAGTCAATTACAGTGTTGTTTAGCCAGCAGATAAAAAGAAGTCATGAGGACTTAGAGGCCAAAGTCACCTTCACATCAGGACTTGTTGGGGGCAGTACATTGACGAAACCCTTGTCTCTTGAGCCCCATCAAGGGAATGTAACACAAGTTTCAATTGTTCATCATTTTGTACAAAGTAATGAATGCATCCCACTGCTCACTTGGTCATAAGTAATTGCCACTGAAAATGATGGAATAGTCACAAACTATTACATATGTGCACTTACAGTGTGTGAGCACCCTCCTATAACACTGTGCCAATGGTTATGAGCTTCCTTAAGTGTTCCATCCAAGTTTTTATTTAAACTTCTAATATCTTATATAATGCCTAACTGTTTATTCAAAGTTGCCTGCTTTGTCCAATATCAAACAGAAAGCTGGTCTTTAATGAGTAATCATACAAGTCAAACAATGACTCCTAACATCGCTGAGGATGTCTGGAATTTATCTCAGTGACAAAACAAAACAAAGCCCCCCAACCACCACCAGCCTCATCTATAGGTGTCCTTGAGTGGATATATGCACAGCCGCACAGGTCCTACAGAATGTAACACAAATGTAAACGTAATCACCTTAGATTACATATAAGGTCCTATGCATGTTTTCCTGAACTTGTGGTCTGCAAATTCTACTGAAATAAGAGCGAGAAGTTTGTGTTGGATTTTAAGAAAATATAAAGATTCAAGGACAAAGAGAAAGACAAAGACAGACTCTTTGGCCTATTTACACACTAGACGTCACATAACTTTGCTTGACTGTAAAAGCTGCTGACATTACTGCTATCTTTAAAAATCTAAATATATGATGTGTTAAAGTCACCACTACGGCATGCGACAAAATCGTACCTTTATTTTCAGCACAATTTTTCTTGCGTATGGTATGGTTCAGTAAATGGATGGCAAAATATTTGTCCTATTCTTGCATCCACAGCACCGCCACTTCCATCGCTCTGAACATATTTTTCATAAGATTTCACACTTTTTTCCCCCATAAAATCACCAGTCTACATTGTAGCGAAATCTATTTTTCTCTCCTCCTATGTTCATCTCCACACGATAATGCCCAAGACAGATAAAACATAAATAACTGTGTTCCACTGATCATTAATGTCACCGCAGCCATTTTAATATTCAGAACCCATATAACACGGGACTCAAATCCTACAATCCATCAAGTAGGAAGATGTTTCTATTTTCTGACTTCATTCCATCTAGAGTACATTGTCCCATACAGCACATGCTATTGCATGCAAGCCTCCCAAAGGCGTCAACCAAACAAGACCCAACTGTGATTTACAATAGACAAGGACACTTCATTACAATCCGGATAGGCTCACAGCCTGGAGGCCAGACCATTACCATCACACGCGGGTACATGCCACAGGCAGCTGTTGGTTTCTCTCTGTGGTAACACGACACATTGTAAAAGAGATAGATAGGGTGTGTACTTGTAAGCTTTGGGCAAACTCAGGGTCCTGAGTATTTCCAAATATACTGGCTTTGGATATGACCAGAGCCTCTCTTTTTAGTCTGAGAAATGCACACCCTCCGCATATTGTAAATCCTTTGTGAATAAGTGAACATATATCAAGGCGTTTCTTGCCGCGCACACTTTTGGCACCACAGTCTAACACACCAACGACAGAAGGAAGCTCATTTCTAAATGGGAAATGTGGGTAGAACTGTTCAGACCGTGTGAGCACTTTATTACCACAAATGCTATTCCAGTCTAATCAACACACAAAGACACCCGGTAATAACTTAAATGTGTGGGATGGATTGGCAAAATAACTGATCTTGTTTGAACTGAAGAACGGTTTCAGCCTGGCCAGTTGGGCGCATCTCATCTGGCATCAAATCCCCTCTGAGCCCTGGCACAGGCTTCACCAGTGGCAGCTGGAAAGTGAGGCCATGGCCCTTTTGGTGATTGCAAAATTAGGAGCACTCCTGCGCATATAAATGACAGTTTGGCTGGAGTTTAAAAAATAAAAATAAAATTAAACTCCAATCCCAATCTGCCTCCTCCTAGTTTGACCTTATGGCGTATCCCTCGAGGGCACAAGTTCAAATGCATTGTGCTCCTTTCGCCCCATGAGAACGGGGACCCCTCTGGTTACCGTTTTCCTCCTGGTCCTCAGCTAAAACCTCAGACTCCCTCCTGCCTCATTTCACTGTTCTGCAATCATCCAAGGCCAAAGAAAATTGTAGGCCACCTACATTGATAAGACAGGCCTACGTTGGTCTTCCCTACTGGCCCATTGTTTCAATGTAGTATTTGTCAGAGAATGTGTGTGTGTGCAGCTGTGGTATGTGTGCGTGCGATCGTGGTAGCTTTTAAACCGACTCCATTGTGTGGAAGATTGACACCAGACAGTATCTTCTCTTGCTTCAAATTCTGTTTAAGTCAATATTCTTTTTTCTTAACACTATCTCCCCATATATTTTAAAGTTCTTTGGTATGTATGACACAATCAAAGCATTCATCTTAGTTCTTTTCATCAAATTCAAATTCAATTCAAGGAATGCAAGCAGGCTTGTGGTGGCTTTACTCTCTGGTGCTACTTATTTCCCCCTTTGATTCTCACAGGCACCATCACCTTGGATCACAAATTAGCTTTTTATTAAGCTTCTACCAGTGACACAAAATTCTGCTGCTGTTTAGACTATATAGTCAGGAAAAAAAACAGATTCCACACAGAAATATAGAATACAGTGTAATCATTAACAGTAACGTAACATAAAATAACAATTTGAAATGCAATCATTGTATTTTCATCATCTCCACATATGATTACCAGGAATGGAAACAGAACACAGAACACAGACGCAATACGGTTACCACTTATCTACCATTTTATCATTAGCCAGCGGGGTAGCAAGAAGCAGTTATATCAATTTTGCTAGTTAATTTGAAAGCACAGTTTGTTTTATTCAAGACAACACGCTGTGTAGAGCATAGACAATCTTAAACAAGTTTATGTGACTTTTGAATTTTAAAAAAAGATAATAATAACACTACACTACCACCACAGGGTGGTAGTCGTTCATTGTACAAAGTGGATGCCAACTCCAACACACGGTGAGCCTATATGAGAGCAAGCTGCTCGGTGTCGTGAGTCTCAACACCATTTGGCCTCATTGCGAAATGTAAATCTAAATAAAATAATCAACAATCAGTTTTAAACTGGTACTTGACCATATTTCACCAGGTGCATCAAAAAAACTGTCGGAAAGGCAGGCACGTATGTTTGACTTTATTCTGACATTATTCGTATTTTACTCATTTTCTCAGCGGGACAACAATATGCGAGAAACAACCAAATGTTCACCTTGCAATGAAAGTAAATACTGTTGGTCCAGTCGACAGAAAAAAGAGTGAATACTTCCTGTCTGTCACCATTTACATACAAATGTCACCTTCTCTCTTCACAAGCACAGATTTTTTTTTTTTCAACTGTGATACGCTTCACAAACATTTTCTTTCCGGAGATGCACAGTGGAAAAAAAAAGTGAAAGGATCTTCAATGCGTTTTGCCTCTGGTGATTCTCTCCCATCTTCTCTTTTATGCACCGCTGGTCCACTGTAAATTGTGCATCCAGACTAGAGTATGTCGGCTTTGTTTCCATTTCTCTCAAAGATGAAGCAGTAAGCTGTTTGAAAAAGGGGCTCAGGCTACGGAAGTTGTAATTACTGACAGGGCTTCATGATTGGGCTTTTCAGTGCATGGCGCGATGTTGTTGTGGAAATGTATTAATGTTAAATAAATGCACGCAGTGTGCCAAACTCCATACAGGGAGAGTGAAATATGGATTACACCGAAAACAGCGTGGGAACAAGCATCTTGACAGAAAGGAGATGGTGGGATCTGCATACAATTCAATCCTGGCCCTGTTCCACAGGAAGGCATTTCTGTTACCATAAGTGGCCCACATACTGAACGCCCGCCATCTTTCATAAACTGGGACACGTATCCCCTGATGCATAGGTATGAACAATCAGCCTGACAGGCAGGTAGTTGCTCCTCCTTAACCCTGGCAAGTGCTGACTGGCGCATCCCTCACCTCCTTCCAACTCTTCCTATCTCCTTTCTCCCTTGCTCTACTTCTCTCCCCAGCCTCCTTCTCTGGCTAGACTCCTGTCCATGGCTGCCCTCTGTTTTACTCTCACTCTCCCAGAGGCCAACGTTTAGTTGCTTGCAATGCACGCACACATGTGCTCTCACACACACACATACACGCATACTTACTTCTACCCATCAATTATCTGCCTCCTCTTTTTTGAATTCTCCACTTCCCTCTCTCAGCCCTTCAGCCTCCAGACACATCTTCTTTGTTGTCCCATCACTCACCTCCCACCCTTCAGGGCAGCTAAGCGCCCCCCACCCAAACACACACATAGTGCCAGATGTCCCAAAATTTGAGGCTGTGCTAAATTAACTACAGGAACAATAGAAACGAGACTTTGAGGATTATTGAATGATTCTGGAGGCTCTCAACTCCAAGCTTTTAAAGACCATGTAAAAAAATCAGCAAGCACAACATAGGATTATGTATAACGCCAAAATAAACACAATAATTATGGAGCATTTATGCTGTTGGGACATGGCACCTTTGAAAAACACTTCCCCACATCCACACAATAGAAACATTTGTTTTTGTTTGGTAAACAATTTCACCTTTCATTAAGAATTTTTGTAAAGGGTATCAAAATAACTGATCCTGACATGATACTGTGGCACGCCTTAAGTGGCTTGGAAGATGTTTCTTTTGTACGAGTGCAATATTACTCTTCTTTTTTTTTTTTTTTTTGCCAACCCACCTACACATTCTTCTGAAGAAAGAAGCAAAGGCAAAGATCAAAATTTACAGTTTTCAACTGTTCTGTGGTGAACTCGATAGAACCACTTGGAAAAATGGCTGCACTTTCTTATCAGCTGGCCTTCCAATCAAAAAGGACTTTCCTATTAATGGTCAGTCGAATGACGACTGGATATGTGGTCAACCGACAGTGACCATGAGAGTATGAGAGGCTGGGTTCGGGGCAAATTAAACACACACACACACGCACACACACTCCTGCTGACAGACAGACTGCCTGTTACAGGGCACAGACCTTAGAACTGACCTTCTTTACTACTCAGCTGTCATACATTTAGTCTTGGCAAGGCTTAAAGTGTATTGCCTCATGTGGGTTAAGAGGCTAAAATTAGAGAAATGGTTTGGGGCAATTGCTTCCCAGATACACACTTTATGCAGATGGCTCAACAGGCTGGCATGCATCATCTAACGGCCCACACGAGCAGTGTTTAAATGAGCTAACTGCAACCTGCTCTAGCCAATCACGCAAAAGAACTGGAGGTCCTTTTTATCCCCTCCCCGGGTGCCACATGTCTGGGACCTCACAGAGGTCACACTAGTAGGGCACAGGGCAACCTTTCCGACCAGACATGGTTTGCTTGGGAGGAGGAGGCAGACCGCTCAAGGGTAATGCTACGCATCAATCAGACTCAAGCCAGCTGGTAATAACACTTGACATCGAAGCGGCTCAACAGCCGGAGACAAGAAAAAGGAGACAGCCAGAAGAGTTTCAGACAAAGAAACAAAACGGACACGCCTTTCTGACGCCCGTCCATAATGGGGTCTCAATTATCTCTCACAATTCATATTAACTACATACTGTAACTATTAGGATGAGAGCATTAGATGTAAGGGAGAAAAAATGTATTCGTCATTCCTTGTGGACTTTAAAAAGAGAACTTTGCACAATATTTCTTGGCGAAACAATGTGAAATGCGCAACATCAGCACTCCTTAGACGCGCTGCACTTGCTTCACATCAAAAGTAAATTTGGAGACCTTGGGGGTGACTCAATTCTTGCAGAGCTGAAGGTATCAAGAGAAGGGGCAGGAACACAGAAGGTGGCAGTGTATTGATGTTTTCACCAAGGATGTAAGACAAGGTCTGACAGGATCTCGTGTATTTATGTGTACCAGTTCACTAATGCACCAAATAACTTGACAGAACCTTCTCTAACCAAGTCTCCAGTTCCACCTCAAAACATCTGATAGCAGGACCACATCCATGCATACACGGATGTATACATAGATACCATGTTTTTGTGATTTAAAGATAATTAATTTAAAACCTGAACAACTACTAAACCAAAATAAATCTTTTAAAGATGGGAAGTAAAAATAAAGAACTGACATAATGTGGTTGCACACGTGTCCACACCCTCATAAGTGGGAATGGCTGTGGCTGTGTTCAAAAGGGACTAGTCACGTAGTCACATTTAACAAACTTGTGTTAAATGTGGTTTGCACACACCTGCCAATTAAAGTGACTCGGATTAATCCCACGTAACGTTTTGCTGTTCTGGTAGGCTTTTTTGACATCTTTGGAGTCACAGCCAAAGCCATGGTCTGCAGAGAGCATCTGAGATCCAGGATGTCATTGTTTGGCGCTAACAGTCAGGAAAAGAATACAAAAGAATGCTTTCCAGGGCATTAAATATAGGCTGGGACACAATAAGGACAATCCTTATCAGCTAGAGAAAATATCGCACTCCAGCACACCAACAACTACCTGAAGAGGTTCCTCTAAAATTTAGGAATAAATATACAGTATATTTACAAAAATAGGACGCTGCCAACAGGCTGGCAGAAACATTGAAGGCTTTGTAGTAATTTCTGGTAAGTATTGTTTGATTTAGGTGACAACAATCTCCCATCTTCATATGCCCGGTAAGGTGGCAAGCCTGATCTTACACAGAAAAGAATCCAAGCTCTCCTATAGTTTGCAGGGGAAAAAAATCACCGAAAATTATGTACATACTGTATATTTTCTTGGATATGGGGGAAAAATACTGATGGAACCTCTGATGTAGTGACTAGAGAGCACAACAGCTTTACAGTCAGCTTCGTTGAAATTCGTCCAATGAACTAAGTTGACAGCCCACCATGCCATTTTTTTACCTGAGCTTGGCCTCAAAATACTGTCTCTAGATGCAGAAAAATCATTGCATGGATATGATTTTTGAGTGCTTCATGAGGAGGGCACAGCAATTCCACACCTCCAAAGAGGTCTACTAAGGATGGTGCTACCAATTTTAGACCACAGCAGCCAGTAAGAGTCTGAGTGAGTGGTTGGTAATTCTTGTCTCATGTTTCCACCAGAGTGACCAAGGTGAAAGTGTCGGTCTACAGAGTACAATATGACACAGCAGCATATTGTACTGTATATTTAACCTTGGTGGTAATTTAAATTGCTATAACTGCGATGTTCTATTTTTCCTGTTTGACCACTTGGCTATTTTTGTCTTGAAAAAGAGCACATACCCCGTGTTAAAGTTCTGGCATTTGTATACACTAGTTTCCAAACTATGACCCGCGGGCCGGATACGGCCCGTCAGCACATTTGGCCCGGCCCTCTAACCCTCCTGTTGTCCTTGGGTCAAAATGACCCGTCAATGTGTTAAAAACGCCCTAACTGCAAACAGCGATGTCTACAAGCCTACTGGGACCTAAAAAAGGATTATAAGGAAGGAACACAATAACTTTAAGAGACTGCTCATATGTGTCAGAGAGATTCTGCTCTGCCAACTAAGCTGAACTTTTATCTGTTAAGATTGTGCATGGCACAACAGAAAGTTAATGTTCCATGGCTTTTTTTTTCTATGAAGAACCCAGAGAGAGTTATTTAGTTATTATTTTTTTCCTGTTTTTTCTGTGAAGAACTCAGAGAGTCAAGTCAAGTCAAGTCAACAGTATTTATAGAGCACTTTCAAACAGCCATCGCTGCATACAAAGTGCTGTACATGGAGCGATTTGACATACACAATAATCAGTAAGACGAATTGGTAATAAAGGCAGTAGAAAGCACCAAGCAGTAAAATCAAGAACAAATCCAAGTCATGCTGAGTCGAACGCCAAAGAATACAAGTGAGTTTTGAGGAGGGCTTTAAAGAGGGTTATTTAGTTATTATTTATTTCATTAATAGTGTTATTATTTGTTTCCTGACTTTTTTCTGTAATTAACTTGGAAAGGGTTATTTGGTTACGTGTGGCTTTCTGGAAAACAATATATTTTTTAAGCTCCGCTACGATCGGCACACTTTTTCTGTTACAAACTGACCATCAGAGAAAGGAAAAGTTATGTGGCCCTCACAGGAAAAAGTTTGAGGACCCCTGGTATATACAGTTCAGTTAGCGTACGGACAATGTGGACGGTGATTCTTGGGCAAAGTTAGTCCACCAATAGGTGACCAATTTAAAAGCACCTACCATGTCTCAGCTACTTTCTTATTTGGATGTACTGTATAAGAAAACAGATCATCTTCTGTATTTGAAGCAGATTGCCAAATTGAAATTGTTCACACAAGTCATTTTCTTTCCAGAGGGAAGCAAAGAATCTCCAAGAAGAACAGTTTTCGTAGCTGGGTCATAAATGTATCTCCAATCAAATTTTCCATACAAATGTGAATGAAATACAACAGAACAACATTTCCAATGACAGTTAAAAAATGGGGGCAGGTGGTGGGCAATTCAGTATATTGCAGGTTTATGCGATGTATTAAAATGATGGGTAGTCCAAGTTGCAACGTTTTTATTTATCGTTGCCTACTTGTTACTGGTATTAAAGGTTGTTGTATGACAACATCTACAACTTTAAAAGTATACATGGAAAAAATGTGGACTAGCATCTTTTGGCCATTGAACGACTGCAGTAAAATATGTGTTATAGATAAAATTACTCGACGGTAAGAAAACGGTGTCCATTATTTCACTCATGTGTTTTACTTCCCTTGAAGTGAATAGCATTTATATTAAGCGTTGAAGAACAATACTTTTTTTTCCTTCATAGAACAGTGGTGGCCGTTTAAGGGAGTATTATACAACTCATATCTCATGTTGACATACCTTAGAGGTACATTCACAGTGAGTCATCAGTCATTTCTGTTTCACTAGTGATATTTCTCACGTTCCTATTGTGTGCAAATGGCCTTTAAAAAGTGTGAATTTTAAAGTATGTATGTTTGATGATCGACCCAATGTATGAACGAACGAAGGGGGAGGAGTAATCGACAAGGGGAGAGGAATGATCCCACGCTGTACAAGCCACGGCACCTCCTGTTTTCAAACTGCACTAATTGCACCTCATGTTACTGAAAGAGCACTGATTTAGCTCTCTGGGCTAATTAAAATGAATAAACACAATTAGTTGTGAGGGCAACAGCACCGCTGTTCATGCACATAATTTCCCTTTTCCTCTTTGCAATGACACTCACTTTAGAAGCAGCTGTTATTAGCTATGTTGCTGCATCAGAAGCATTGTGACTAATTGCAAAGCACTTGATGCCACCCAAATGGCCCCCAATTTGGATTTGATTGAACTGAACAAAAACCCCAACAACAACATGAAATTGTAAGCCTAAAACCAAAAGGAAATCAATTCTCTGTATGTATTGTACAGGGGAACCTTTTAGGTTGTGAAATTTGGGATTGTACCAAAAAAAAAAAAACATTAGAAAATGCGTGTCACAATTGCATCTTCACATGTTACATTTTATTGCAAATAGCAGTTAACTACATTACCCTTGTACAGTAAGGATGCACCAAATCTAACCATAGCATTATGCCTTTGACTGTAAGCTTGAGGATGAAGAGAAAAATGTTCTTGTCAATAATATGGCCCCGCTAATCTAAACACGGAATTTGATTAACATTGCCTTTGTGGAATATGATTTAAGTAGCAAAATCCACTACTTTTTATCCATCTGGGCGGCCATTTAACCCATTGCTGTCAACAGAAAATGACATCACAGTTGCTCAAGGCTTAGGTAACGGCCAATCAGGGTTTAGCTGGCAAGCGTCAAAAGTCCAAACTCAGGAAATAGGCGAGCTGTGATTGTTTGTTATCTGAGCCTTGAGCAACTGATGGGATGTCTTTTTCCAGTCAACTGCAAGAGACAAAATTGCCGACCTGGGAGATGAAATGGGTGGATTTTTCTGCTTAATTCATATTCCACAAACCCAATCTTAATCAGAATACTTTGTTTAGACAAGTAGAGCCGCATAGAACATTTAATTGTCAAGAACATTTTTGAGTTGATTTCCCCTTTAAGACTGAGTGCTTCCTTTTTTGCACCTTGATGTTTATAGCGTTTTATTTTTTGTTCACTCCAGATTTCTGAAACTAGAAAGTAAAAAATGAAAAGAAAAAAAGGCACTAAATATTTGCCCATTATTTGAATTATTCATTCATTCATTCATCTTCCGAACCGCTTGATCCTCACTTGGGGGGTGCTGGAGCCTATCCCAACTGTCTTCGGGCAGTAGGCGGGGTACACCCTGAATCGGTTGCCAGCACACAGAGACGAACAACCATCCACGCTCACACTTATACCTAGGGACAATTTAGAGTGTTCAATCAGCCTGCCACGCAGGTTTTTGGAATGTGGGAGGAAACCGGAGCACCCGGAGAAAACCCACGCAGGCCCAGGGAGAACATGCAAACTCCACAAAGGGAGGCCGGAGCTGGAATCGAACCCGGTATCTCTGCACTGTGAAGCCGACGTGCTAATGACTGGACTACCGGGCCGCCCGTTATTTGAATTAAATTGCCCAAATTACACTTTTGTAAAAATTATGAATGTTAACACTCAAAATGCTTTCCAAATTAATCAAAGGTCTTGTGCTGTGCACAGTATTACCTAAGAACAGATTATTTTTATTTTCAATGTTTCCAAAAACTGAAGAAACCAGAAGCTGACGAGCTTCCCGGAATGGATGGGAGATGACTTTTTTTTGTATATGTTTTTGTGAAGATATGAAGTTGCTTTACTCGCTGTTCATTTCAATTTTAGTTGACTCATTGTCCATTTGATCCCATTTAAAATGAGGTGTACACAAGCTTCTATTGAGGTAGTGCAAACTTAACAAACACTTGGTAAAACAATGATTGCAGGGAAAATTAATCGTAAAACCCAAAGAATAGTCTTACTTGAAGACTTCTTTCAATTTGACCAGAGGGAGGGGGTTTTTGTATCATAGGAAAGCTACAATTCAATTCGCTTTTTATCCAATTCCAAGAGAAGGAGCTCTGGGGAGGAATCAAAAGTTTTGGCTCTAACGAAAAAAAAAGTTTTCAAGGATGCAATGTTCTCATGCTTCCACTCTTCATTACCTCTGCTGCAAGGCATGAGTTTATAAATGCATTGATCTGTTATTTATTTTCATCAAGAGTAGAGATTAAAAAAACAATTGCCATTTTGATGGCGCTGTGATAGACAGGACTTCCGATTAGCCTGGCAGCTTATTCCCTTTTGTCTCTCTTGCCCACTTATGTGACAGTGATCAAGGCTGATAAATTGTTCAATTAAAAGGCACATTAAAAATCCAGAACGCTTGACCCACACGCCTCTTTGTGTATGTGATGGTCATTTACTGTGAAGGACAAGAGCACTTCTTGCTACTGACAACCAACATGCGACTCATCGGGAGACAAATGATTTTATTTGTACAAGCGAGTAGTTTGACTGAACACTGGACTATAAAACAGATGAGCTGGAATTAAACAAAAGCTAAAAATTTCCATGACAGTTTGAAATACAGGACAACATTCCTTTCCTATACAGTAAAGACCTGGAAACATCGTTCCTGGTAGCATTCTGTGCCTAACCCTCACGTTTGACCTTTCGCCACTCTTAGAGACTTCCCTGTTGTTTTAATTACAGTCAAGGACAAAAGTTACTGGGTTTGAGCAAATCTGCATGGCGAAGTTGGACCATATGAGTTTAATTATTCTGTTTATAGGGCCCTGGGTAGCCTACGTAGGAATTAACATTACATTTATGATGATGCAATTCAAATTGGAAAAAATGACAAAAGGCAGGGCCAAACTTGGGGCAGGGCCAAACTTGGGGCTATATCTGAACTTTTATCACAATTTGACAAAAATTACCTCCCGAGGCAGACATCTTTATCAGAATGCACAACCATCAGAAAGACTGAAACACACTTTTTATTACCGCAGTTACTTTTTCTGTTAACATATCATTGTAACCACAGTTTATTAATGCTAGAATTCTATAAAATTACTACTGTCCCCTTGATACTTGACTTTTACAGCTTGAAAACATATTTTTGACCCTAAAAAATGTACAGTTTACTTGGGGTCCATGTTGTGTTAAGGGTTTGAAAAACTGGAAATTTATGGTTATAGGCTATTACCACGCACTGGTCCATAATAATTGCCTAAAATAATTTCTCATGAACTCAAATTAAATTATTAAAAATAGCAGTAATCTAATAAGTAATCTATGGTTGAAAATACGTTCACCCTGGGTTGTGATCTAATGTACTGTTTTTTTAACTTGATTTTAAATATAAATAAAACATTGATCCTACTTATGCAGAAACAAACAACCATATATCCAAAGCATTCCAGTTAGAACAAAAACAATGGATGTGGGTCTAATGCAACAAACATAAATGAAAAGGTTGAAAAATGTGTCAATACAAGACAGCAGCAAAATTTTACTGACAACCAGCAACCCAATTAAACCTAACCTGGTATCGAAGTTTCAGGAATGATGTTGAGTCTACACTCTGTGGTATTTATATTGTTCGGGTGAAAGTTAAACTTCCTTTTTGAAGTCCTCATAGATGCTCGGTTTAAATTCGAATTTTCCATTTGCAACATCATTGGCCCTTATTTGTTTTGCTTCAAGAATGGCATCGTGCCTACTTCAAAACAAAACAAAAACAACCCAAAATGGGTGATGAAAACAGTAGGAAACACAGGTGGCCGTGGCGAACTTGTCTTTTTTCGAGTAGCCTTTATTTTCATCTTGAGCACCGTGGACAACTGCGTACGGCCCTCATCTCACATTCGGTGAATAAAACTGTCTTCGCCAAAGGTTGTATACAGTCATGATACCATCAATAATAAGTTCGGCCACAAAATCAAAACGTGACATTTAGAAAATGTATGAGATTTAAATAAATAAATAAATAGATAAATAAATAAATAAATAACGTCAAATAACAGAAATAAACTTACTTGTACGCTTAGTGAAAAGTAAGCGACAACCCCCCAACTGGGAAGCCTTTTTGTGAGAGCGGTCGTGTTTCTTCAGGAAAAGCGATCGTTTGTATCCTTCTTGGGGAGAAGAAAACGGTGTATTCCACTTTTAGTCAATAACGGAAGGAGAGTGTAACGTAGATGCACTTTTAATTTCCTTCTCCGATCGCAGGCTGCGAGGCGGAATCTCCTCAGTGAAAGAAACCTAAAAGTTACACAAAAATAACCCAAGGTAATCCATGCGCGACAACGCCGCGCGTGGATCTCCAAACGTCTCCTTTCTGCTTCTTTCGTTATCTCCACGTCGCAGGTTTGGAGTCTTTTCTTCCCAAATCCACCTCGCACGGACTGACTGGGGGTTGGGAGACAGGAGTCAAACACCCCCCCACCCCTCTGACCCTCCTCCTCCTTCTCCTCCTCACCCTCCTTCTCTCTCCCTCACTGGGACTGAATGAAAATACGGAGTCCTGTGCTGCGTTCACTGGCACCATGAACTTCTTCAACACTGTCCTCCACTGCCGTAGAGGCAACCCGTTGGTGCGTTCAGGAGCCCTAAAAGTTTCACTTTCAGTTTTAGTTCTATAAGCAGCAAAATGAACATCTATTAATCCATCCATCCATCATCCATCTTCTTAAACGCTCATCCTCACAACAGGTAAACTGAAACCTGAGTGCTCAATTAATCCACCCCGCATGTTAAATCAATACGCACAGAGTTCAATCAAAACAGCAAAATTCATTTTGTGACTTTCAATATTGTCACCCTCTTAAAATAATGGCCCAAGTCAATTTGTCATTTTTTTCAGACGAAAAACGGAACCACCTTCTTTTTATCTTGAATGTTTTAATAATTTCTTTTTAGGCGTTGAATTAAAAGATATGTTTAATAAAGGATGCATCCGATTTTAGCAGGGTGGCCAGCATCCAGAGGAGATGTTAAGGAAAAACAAGAAATTATTACAAACATGTTTCCATCATTGCTAAATGTTAAGTAAAATGGCAAAAAGAATCCAGTGTACAATATCAACATCATATGGTGATTACCCACACAGCCATATAAATGCTCACATTCACTTATTTGCAGACTTTATCGATTGAACTCTTAGATACAATGGGAGGCTGTCAGCATTGTTTTCAGTGCGCTGGTGGCTGCCTGTCAATGTTTTAACTCCTAAATTACCAAAAGGTTTGACTCTGAACTTTAAAATGGTTACTTTAGGATCCCGCTCTGCATAGTGGCCAAGGGTAGAATCCAATTCAAATATGTCAATCCCCCGGCGGGCATTAGTGGCATCCTTGAGCTGAGGGGACATTCTCAGTGGGACAGGCGGCTTTAATTTTGTGCCATGCGAGACAGCGTGTGAAAGATGCTAAAGAGAGAGGTTTCATATCCTGCCGCGATGGGCTTCACTGACTGTACTGCTGACCAGTTTATTTAAAGTACATTCATTGCCTAACTTACTTTTCACATTCACGCACACGGGCACCCACATCCATGCTAAAAGCTTGATGAATCCGCTTCCCACCACATGACACATGCACAATTCTCCACGTAGCTTCATCATACCTGTTGCACTCTCCATAAAGGGGCATTGCACACACAGAACAACACAACACTCATACTGTCACAAAACGTCCATATGTAGTCACTGCAGTCTGCTTGAAGCTGATGCGGTTAGTGATGATTAAATTTACGGACCCAAAACCAACTTCCGTCAGTGACGGATTGATGGACCTTCTGTCAGTACTGACAGAATGTCCACCTCTGTGTGTGTGTATGGATAGATGGATGGATGGATGGATGGATATATGTACATTGCGTGTTTATAAGATAGATACATTTGCATTCTCATTCTTAAAATTAACATTAACAATAACATTACAGCTGAATTTCATAAAGCAGATTCATTTTGCTCCAAGTGAGAAGCAAAACAAGCTCCCTCAGGCGACCAGAATAACTCTGATTGGCTGCTTGAATTTGAATTTGACCAGTGACAGCTGTTGTTTGTAATGTCGAGCAAATGGGAGGGGGGTCGTAAACATTATCGGGAGACAGGCATTACAGCATGATGTTAAAGCCATTTCCCCTCAACCAAATAAAATAAGAGCCATTGCAGCTCAGGTGATAAACTGTATAAGGGCAAACTACTTTATGTTAACAACCATTTATAATGTAGAATGGAAAAAGGACTGTATGAATGCTCACCTGAACAACACAACCTGGCTGTGAGAAAGTTAATGGAACAAGAGCTACAGTACAATTGGAAAAAAAAATAAAGAAATGCAACGGTCCGTAAAGGGAGCTACAATTTGTGAGTGCATTAAATGAAAGGCCCAATCGAAGGAGTGCACGGCAGTATATTTTGCGTGAACTTTTCGAGGAATGCACAGAGTCACGAATGGGAAGAGGCCATCTTTACAGCAGCAGTCTTTGCAGTTGGCAGAAGGCCACCCTGAGCCACAAGCAATCCTCCACTGTCCTCCACCCGCTCTTTTTTCAAAAGCCAGCGTGACATGTAACACACCATTTATAGGTGTAAAAACGAGGTGAGGGGCCCTAATCAATGTAACGACTAACACCCCCCCTCCACCCCAGCCCCCACCCAAAAATCTGTGTTACGTAGGGTCATTCGTTGTCTTCTTATTTACAGCACATCCACTTATTTAATCTTGCCGATATATCTTAGCAGCAAACCAGAGGTCTCACTGTCATTCCCCTGGTGATATAAGCCTTAGCATGGTAATTTTCACTCTGGTGGGGAAATGCACTCAGTGACCGAGGTTAGTGCTTTCGAAGGATAAAAAGAGCACTTCCCGTCTGACATGTGCAATCCATAACAGAATAATGAGACTGCTCTCCGGCAGGAGCTCGCGCTTGCTCTATGTTTTGTTTTCCTTGTGAGTGTTCATAAATGCCATGTAAATGCAGAGAGTGGAAGATAGGGAGAGTGCTCAGGGGAGAGTGTTCGATCGTTTGCTTCGTGTTGCAGATTCATGTAGCAGCATGTTAGTGTGTGAAGATGCACCCAGTTAAGCAAGTGAAACCGCCAGTCTCCCTCCTGCAGCCGCTATGTCCGAAAGAACATTTCTTGCACTGTAGCCCAGTCACACACGGACGTAATTGCATGGATTCACTCTGCGTGTGTGTGTGTTTGTGTGTGTGTGTGTGTGTGTTTGATATACTGTATGTGCCCTGCCATTGGCTGGCGGCAAGTTTACACAACCACTTGCCCAAAGTCAACTGGAATAGGTTCCAATATACCCATGATCCTACAGAGAACAACCGGTGTAGAAAATGGAAAAAATATTTCATTTATTGTCATTTTGTGATAACTTGTATACTCTATAACACATGTTTCCCTTAGGGGGCTTCAGACTTCAAAAAGGTGTCTCATGTCACAAAATTAATAGTTCAAAGGCTAAGTTGTTGACCACAAGGTGAGTAACCTAAGCGAAGGCAGGTCTGGACAATATAAAGACCATTGCTTCATTTCTTATTGTCCTCTTATTACCTGCCTGTTTATCAATGTCACCCATAGGCGATGACGCACAATCACCCCTGATAGCAGCAGGCCATCACTCTTGCTGTCTCTGGAGGCGACAACCAGTTTCCAGACCCCATTCAGCTGAAAGACATTACATCACCTCATCCAAAGCACGATTAAAAACACAAGCATGTGTCAGTGTGTGGAATTTAGGATAGATTAGGATAGATGGTCCAGATATATATACAGGGATGACAATGGCTAGTGATGAAAAATGCGGAAAAGGGCGTGACCTAAATGGGGCGACCAATCACAACAAGTAAGACATCATACACGTCCAATCGCAGGGCTGTTTAAAATCGGAAGATGGAAAGACTGATCGGGAGAGCTCGTGAAAACTCGACGACAAGGTACCTGACCCCCCTAAAATTTTCTCAACGGATTTAGACGATTCACAAAAATGATCAATTTAAGAAATAAAACGGTGGATTTCCGCGTATCCGTGCAGGGCTATATGCCCATTTACTATATATAAATAACATATATAAAATAACAATTATGCACTCTGCCAGTACACAGCAAATAATGAGAGGTATTTTGTTGAGGCACAGGAGCTCTTTTATTTTGTTAAGTTGTGCCTGCTAAGAAGATACATCAAAATATCAATTTCCTTTAACAAAAGAAATCAATCCCAATTTGCATTTTGTATTGCATCACAAAGCTGGCCAGACAAATCAGCAGCAAGGACTTCAGTTCGTCTGGTCGATGTGGAATCTGACAGTGGAATTTGCTTTATTTTGGCTGTCATTTGCTCCTTTTCTTTGCCTTCAAACATTGTGCCCATAACTTCAGTCATGCATTCTTTTATAATTTCTGCATCAAAGAATGGTTTCTTGTGCTTAGCCAAAACCCAGGCCACTTTTAGTGAGCACTCTGTTGCTTTTTGTTGGTGTGTCATACATGTCACAATCTTCCTGCTTGAGTCTTGATATGACCTTTTCAGTTTCTTTATTTCGTTTGTTCTTAGCTCTGAATTAGGAGGGAAATCCCGTTCAAAAGAGCTGTGCTCTGTCACATAGTGGCGTTTAATATTTTGACTCTTGACCAGAGCTACCGTCTTTAGGCATATTAGACACAGTAGCTTGGTGCTCGACGGAGGTAGAATGAAAGCATAGTTGTCAGTCCATTCTTCATTGAAACGCCGATTTTCACTGTCCACCTTTCTCTTTGAAGCAATTTTAGAGGACGCCATTGTGACGTTTATTGACCTGTTCTGCTGTTAAACAGCTCTCAAAGACCCCCTGGTAGATGGGAGCAAAACTGCACACAATCGAAACCTTCGTCTTAATTGTGTGTGCGGCTCTCCTGGACTGAAGCTGTGAGCACACGGTGGCGTTGCGCATGCGTCTGTTTCCGGCCACAATGAACTATTTTGAATGCGTGTTTATTGGGATAGACGCGTGCTGACGCTTATGTATGGGCACACCTTAAATTCAGAGGAGCCAATCAGCGCCTTGTATATGCTGACGCTTATGTATGGACACACCTTCAGTTCAGAGGAGCCAATCAGCGCATCGTTATCGCCGACATGCCCTGCTCAACCAGGGTCTCCATTCAGTCAAACATACACACAAAGTCGTGCTGCCGCGGTCCTCTGCCTTACATCTGTTAGTGCACGCAAAGAATACAACGGATAATTTTAACAAGCGATCGCGGTAATGCGCAGATTATAGTCCACAAATATAAAATGTATAACTTAAAAATCACTTGATAAATTATTGTTTTATACAATTTGCCGAGGGTCCGGACAGAGGAGGTCGGCGGTCCGGTCGTGGATCGCGGTCCGCCAGTTGAGGAAGAGGGGTCTACATAATATGATCATGCTGGCTTCGGTACAGGAACATTGACAATGGCCTTGACGATTACTGTATCTGTTAATGGATTGAGTGTAGTATGATCAGTTGTGGCTTCTCTCTCTATCTCTCTCTCTCTCTCTCTCTCTCTCTCTCTCTCTCTCTCTCTCTCTCTCTCTCTCTCTCTCTCTCTCTCTCTCTCTCTCTCTCTCTCTCTCTCTCTCTCTCTCTCTCTCTCTCTCTCTCTCTCTCTCTCTCTCTCTCTCTCTCTCTCTCTCTCACACACACACACACACACACACACATGCACGACATACGCTGCACAAACGCTGTACACAAGCAGCGACAGACTGACGGCTATTAGAGTGCAACGATGCTCCCTCTTATCTCCCACCGTGATAGAGATCTACAAAGCGCTTGGGAGAGATTATAAATTCATTACCTTGATACACAAGTGAACACTGGGATAGACAGGAGTGTGACAACAGAGATGTGGGAGCACAGCAAGGGCACGGGGAGGAGCAAGAATACAAAACTGCAGGAAAAGAATAAAAGATGAGACAGCTCCCTTGAAACACACAAAGTGCTTTTTTTTGTTTGTGCCAAATGATAAGCCAATCTTCAAAGAATTCAGTCCTTAAACATAATCGATAATGGAATCGGAAAAATCTTACAAATTTCCATCCCTACTTTACTGATTCCAAAATGTAAAAAAAGCAGCATTAATCAGGACAAGCTAGTTCTCTTACTATTCTAGCATAAATAAAGCATAATAGCAGTTACTTTGCTCAATATATTAGGATATATTCATGTCACAGTCCCACAGTCAATAGTCTTGAAAGGCGGCCCTTGCGACAACCGCTGGTTTTATCAAAGACAAAATTTACAGTACTAAGCCTCCACATAGACGCCATCTTGCAGTGATGCTTCAGCCGTATTGGATATGGCAAAGTGAAGCTATTTGTGATGATGCCTCATTCACTTCCTCCTTGAAAATATATAATCAAGCAAGAACTCCCTGGACCATTGATTTTCAGTGTATTTTGTCTTTCTAACTCAATTTTACAAATATTATTTGCCATTTTTATGGCCAATGCAATGGCCACATTCAATATGGCCGATGAGCTGGCATCACTTTGAATGGGCCATGCAGTTCAACAGGTGTCTGCAGCACAAATTAAATGAAAAAATGAAAAATACCTTCATTTTAGTTGTCCAAAGGGTTTGTGGCTCCTGTGTTTTTGTTTTTTTTTTAAAGAAAAGATGGCTTTTTAGTTGCTGACACAAATGTGATGTATCCCTCCTCACTTGCCAACAGTGATTGTGCAAGAGACTGTCTAAATGTGCAATAAAACTAAAGTTCAATTGACACCAACATTTATGTTGAGATATCTACTTAGTCTCGGACCAACTTCTGAAAATCAGAGGTGTGCATTCTATCAGTCATGACGGTCCATCACTGACGGACATCCATTTTGCGGACAGTTGACCAATGACTGTGAACTTGATGGACAATTACAGTTTGATTTGGCTTGAAAAAGGCCGTCTATGGCGTGCCCGTGGCAACTGGTGCCTTGTCGTCAGAGTAACAATCTCATAGGGCTGCTATGTTCCGAAACTTCCTCCCTTACTTTCTCCTTCAACACCCTTTCTCATGCTAATTCTCACAATGTTTTTTTTTTTCCTCTAATCGTTTTTCCTCCATTGCTGTTGCGCTTGACTGACTTTTCAAGGCAGTTGAAAAGAGTGCAGATAAATCATCTACAATAATTTTAGGAAAAGCTAAGACATGAACAGAGAAAGACTTTCAAATTACAGCATTAAACTGTCAGTCCTGTTTAAAAGGTACCTACTGGTGGTGGTGTAAATTTCACAATCACAGTTTAGGAGTCCACAACAACAATACCCACCACTAACCCCCAAAAGGGTCCCCTCGGAAAACATGGTGAATAGTCCAACGTTTTTTTTTTCAAATAGGTCTTCTGTTGGTAAAGACAGTGAGCTGATGATTAAAACAATGAGCAAAAATATACCAAGTACAAAGTAAACCTAAATAACAGTGCTTAGGGGCTTAATGGAACTAGATCCAAATTGTAATGTCGTTCATCCCACATCTTGACGTTTTTTAAGTACTGATTAACCTTAGCATTGTGGCCAATATTTTCTATAAAATATCATATAGAAAATTTCCATTACATAGAGCAAAGAGAAGAAGCAAAGAATGTGATTGAATCATTCTTAAACTACCATTCAGGTTTATATCATTGGTAATAATCCATCCATTTTCCAATCAGCTTTATCCTCACGAGGGTTGCGGGATGCTGGAGCCAATCACAGCCGTCTTCGAGCAGTAGGCGGGATACACCCTGAACTGGTTGCCAGCCAATCGTAGGGCACACAGAGACAAAAAAACAACCATCCGCGCTCACACTTAAACCTAAGGGCAATTTAGAGTGTTCAATCAGCCTGCCATGCATGTTTTTGGAATGTGGGAGGAAACCGGAGTACCTGGAGAAAACCCAAGCAGGCCTGGGGAGAACATGCAAACTCCACACAGGAAGGCCGGAGCTGAGATTGAACCCACGACCTCTGCACTGTGAGGTTGACCACTGGACCACCAGGCCGCCTGGTAATAATCGAAATCTCTAATTACAAATTCAACTTTGTGTTGTCATGATACTATCCTTCAGAAATCCAGGTCCTCACTGCATTCACTCCATTCACTGCAAATCATTTTGAGTGATTATTGCATGAATGTAGATGTTTAGCATATACCCTTTCAAACACTGTTTGTTTAAAACTTGTTTTGAAATAACCACTATTGTCAAGTGCATTTATGTGAAAGACAGTATAAGGGACTGTAAAGGTTTGTTCTTTGCTATTCTTAATGCATTATTACATTGGGTGCAAGCTGCATCTGTGTATCATCCTTTGAATGCACATCACTTGTGTTTTCCGAGTCTTGTGTGCATGCTCATGCCTGTGTGCTTTTCAAGCTTTCGGGGTCACCAAGTGTGCCCATGCTGCGCGCAGAAATAACCATGCAGCGAATGGTTGGGATGCACGTGCACTTCCATACCATAAAGAGGCATCTGAGGCTGATACTGCTGAGTGATGCCAGAGGTGGTTTTCTACCAACCCCTGGCTCACTAATGGTTTCCTCCCTGGCTTGGCTGACCGACTTGCTGCTTCTCAGACAGCCTTATTTGGTAGTTGTTAAGTGTTGCGGGGGTGTAGCTGCAGGGTAGTGCAAGGAGGAAGAGTGGTGCTCTGTTTACATGGAGGGTCAGGAGGTCAGAGTACCAGTCTGCCATAGAGTCAACCCAGAACAGTTAAAGACAGCAAGAGTGCAGGCATGCCATTGCTTCGCTCCATTGGCTGGATTGAGGATTAATTGTGTGACTGAATTTGTGTTATCGTAAGAAAAAGAGTCCATGGGCAGATAACAGTTCGTACTTGATTGAAGCCCCGTTTAAAAATAAAAAAGCTACAGCAGGTAATTTCCACATAACGTTTGTTCATTCCTAGTTGGATTATTTATTTATTATTTTTTTTAGCTCTGGGGCCTTGCATAGTTGAGCGGCGGTAGAAAGGAAATTAAAGGCAACCATCCTGATAGTTTTGCTCTTGTCCGCTTGACTGCCTGCATGCCTGCCTGCTTGTCTGCCTGTGTTCCCTGGGCAATGTTTATGCTGTGCCCTGCCCAGGACAGAATAGATTCGCCCACACAGCACTGTGCTCTCAACCAGAACTTAAGTAGGTATGGCAAGCTCGAGCCACAGTCTCATTCACGCTCATTCCTCTGGATTAAGTCCGATGGCCTGAGGAAACACGGCACTGGCTATATTAATAGACCCAAAGATAGTATCTCCGCACCCCACCCTCAATATATACACATCCCTGCCATTTGTGCTAGGACCCATAAAAGTTTGTTTATTTTCCCCTGAGTTTCACAGGCTGCCTAGCACTGGCTACTCAGGGAACTTGAAAATGCTTAGTTGCTGAATTTCTAAAGGTCTCCATGGTGATATGAAATGTCATGCAAAAATGACTTCTCATTCAGTATGACACGTTTCAATTGATGAAGCAGTTGAGTTCTGCTGATCAAATGAAAAATAAAACTGGATGATTACCGAGCGGCCAGCGCAATGGGGCAGTGGTTTGCTTTGACACCTCACAGCAAGAGGGTTGAAGTTCTAGATCCTGGGCCAAAACCTTTGTGTGGTGAGGGTTACATTCTGGCTTGCTCACACAATATAAAAACATGCATGTTCAGTTAACTGAAGACTCATACGTGTAAATATGAATGGCTCTGCTACATGAGTATTACTGCAGTTCAGTTTGATTTGTCATTATATGGTTTGATTGGAAACCCTGATCAGGTTTAGGTTTCTCCACTGCATAGGTTGGTGGGATGGCAATCCGGGCATCACCAACACAATTCCTGCAACATTAGTCGTGTACTGCAGAGTATAAAACTCCACAATGAGTTGAAGAAGAGCAATGTTATGCTCTGCCAATATTTGTTAACCGATACCGATCTTGTTTGACTCTAAAAATTTCCATAACGACCACCAGATTACATCACATTAAAGGAAGCATTATCTATCAACCAATAAGTGGCCTGCGGTGCGTGTTTCTCGCGGCTCCGCTGGTGACATGTTCAGAGTGTAGCTCAGTTCTAATGTAAGGATATGTTAAAATAAACACAAAATACTTTTCCCCCTCAACCTTTTCGATGTGTTGTGTAAGGGACAACATTTTTAAAATAATCCTCACACACACACACAGACACATGCACAAATGGCAGCCATAAAACCGTAAAATACATAAAAATATTCAAGCCACAGCTGTAGATCGTACACTTAGTAGAGAAATAATACATGCACGCCCACCAACTTCTTGTCATTCTGGATGCAAAAGTTTTAACTGCAACTGAATATTTTGGTAACTGTTGCCACTCAACTCAGTGGGCCATCAAAATCTAACATATTGTATATACCTCCTCAATTTTTGCTGCACACTTCTTCAAGGGTCCCTCCAGCAAGGATACATTGCTCTACATAATGAGGGTGTCACGGGTGGAGTGTGCAGTGACGCTACTGTTACGATGCTGCTGATAGGAGCTCACAAGGCACATTAACCAGCTGATAGCAGTGTGCTGCGAGAACACTGTCTCTGGATGCCAGCTGTTAAGATTAGCAGAGCTTTGTTTAATTGTGCTGAAAACATCTTGGAAGCCACTCGAGAGTTAACTGCTCTCTTTTCCTTATAAACTGTCTTTAAAGCTCAGCCAGTGGTTGCCGTCGCTTGTTCTTTAAAAAGCAAAGTCCTGAGCAATTTGCTAAGAGCTTAAGGAGATCCGGTATGCACTGAAGGCGAATGCATCCCCAAGAGTCAAGGTGTAGCCACCCAAGGGAAAACCGTAACATGCAAACATAATAGAGCAACAAAAACATTCGGCAATTGCCCTCACTTTTATTACACGATCAAATTGATTTGATGTTGTAATCCTAAAATAAAAAAGGTCTCCATAAAACCCCCAGAAGTGCCCCTTTGAGGCAGAGTGATACATCAGCCAAGTGACCCAAATTGCCTTAGTTAGAGCCAACTCACCAGTTGGAATAAACAACATCAAACATTATAGTCACTGAATTTTGATCCAATAACATGTTTTCCTCTCTCTTAAAGCTCAGCAAGAAAAAAAAAATACACAATAAATCAGCCAGCAAAATGCAATCTAAACATCCTTCATCTCTGCAACACTAAAGTTTTTCCCACCGGAGTGATGAACAGTAAAAGCAGCTCTCGTGTTGTCCTGATGTCAAGAAGAGGTGTCAGATTCGACAAATTTGTCTGACATGCATTGCAAACGATTTATTATTAGTGACAACAGCATTTCCAAGGATAAGTTGCACGTTACAAGGCTCACGAATCAATCTTTATCCCTCTGGAGGCTTAAAATACAAGGAGTAGTGGAACAATTTCATGTTCATTTATACCTTTTAAATGTTCCAAGGTTTTATGTGCACTGGGATGGTCAAACACAAATCTTATATTTGTTTGTTTGTTTTTTTCAAGAAAATAATGACACAAATCTTTATGAACTACTCCAGGCGATTATTATTATTATTATGCATTTAATACAGTACTTTCATGTAAACATAGGCTAACTAACGGTACTTAACAGTAAAAACAGACACACAATTACGACTCTCAACTTTTATGGCGAAGGCTTAATGCGAAGGAGGGTGACACTGTATGCACCCCACACATCTCACAATGCTTTTATGCCAAATCGAGGTCTTTCTTTCAAGGTGCTTTATATCACAGTGGATCAAACAGAGTCGGAGCAACTTCAGTAAATTCACACAACCTCAAAGGCTTTTGACTGTAGTGGTATATGCACATTTCCAGCAGTATGTTGGAGGTGGTTCGAATCGAGTGGGTCCACTCAATATAAGACTGGTAGGCGCTGGCTAGGCGGGGATGAGAGGCACCTAGAAAAGTGATGGTTGGCCATGCATCTGCTGTGACACACATTTCCTGCACCTCGTCTAACAGTTCGTGATTGTGAAAAAATCTGCCAACAGCACTTAGAATCAAGCCGAGATAGGGCGAAGAGGAAAGGGTGAGCAGGATATTCAACAGCAGTGGATTGGATTCATTCTTAGACAATATAATTCAAATGAACCCAACCAGAATGTAAGCATCGGTATTAGAAATCAAAAGTTGGCAAATATACATTCAGTGCAAAACAACACTGTTCTTCTATCAGAGCTGTTTCAGATATTTAGATTTTAGTCTGTGCTTTTAGATATTCTCTATTTAAATTGTTCATTGTGATGTCAATTAATGCGGTCAAGTGAGTGATGGCCAAGGAATAGCAATTTTATTCACATTACTGTCATTTTGGTTTGGTTAAATATATTCAAGCATGAAGCTTGGTGTTTAAATGTCGATGGAATCTCACACTTGCGTGGAACAAAGCTTTCAAGTTGAAGTCAAGTCGAACATTTTCTGATGTAATTTTCAGTCGACAGTAAGTGTCAGTAAAAGGTAAAACCGGCTGCCCTCTGAGATGAATAAAAACGGGTGGATTCTGCTGCTTAATTCATATTCTACATATGCAACATTAATCATAATGCCGCGTTTGGGCTAGTGGGAGCGCATAGAACATATTATGGTAAAGACATTTTTTGGGGGGCTGTCGTCCCCTTGTAGTGAAATTGAGAAAGCAAAAGAGTTGCACTACTCTACGATGTGGAAGCCTCACACTCTAAAGACCACCAATGTGGAATATTGGATGACAGAATAGCTTCAGTGAAGGCAAAGCCACTCAATGCCATTCGGCAGTGACAGGTGGATGATCATCCACGCTTCCACTTGCTTCACCTGTCAATATTGAAGGACAGGCTAAGCACAAACATTTGGGCAAAGATGACAGTTTGTCATACATCAATCTGTGGAGATCATGAGAAGAAAAAAAAGATACATTTTCAATAAAATGCCGTGACATGGGATATGGAAATTGCAATTACGGTGAAGTGGAATGGGTTCTCACATAGGTTCTGCTCTCAAAAGGTGATGATCTGTGTTTTTGCCATTTATATTTCATTTTCCTTCACATTTGTCTTGTTTTCTTGTGTTCCATGTTCGTGTCCCCTTTTCGTTTCCATCTGTTCTTCTCCTCAGACCAGACCATACCCATCAGCTCCTTCACCCACACGTGTCTTGTCCGGGTGTAGCTCATTGTCTTGCCAGTTTACTTGTATTTATTTCCATGTTTTCGGTCAATTTGTCGGGGGGGTTTTGGTGGGGTTTTTTCGTATTGGTTTGACACTTCACATAGCATGTCTTTATGTTTTCATGGAGTGTTTTGTTTCTTGATGTTTCGTTGTTACCGTGATTCTTGATTTATTTAGACTTGGTTAATTTCGTACTTTGTCGCCTCTTTTATTACAATAAATGATTTTTTTTGCCTCACTGCTTTGCTGCAGTTGTGTTCTCCACCATGGAAAACTCATACCCTAACAGAGAATTAAATACTGACTCCAATTAGAGGCAGAGGATGGCACCATTGTCGTCTTTCGATACTATCTTTTAGATTTAATACACAGCAGTGATTTAACTGAGGGATTAATGGGTGTAAAGGACTTCTTGGTGCTGTATGCGCCATCAGTCCTGAGTTTGCCAGTCAAACAGTCACATGGCTGTCACACTATCTGGCATAATAATCCCAATGGGATCATAAAACGATTTATTTTTTTCCCCCTCAAATAAAATTATTTTACACTGTGGCTGTTGCAGATTTATAAATGGGAGCAGCGATAGAGGAGTGTAATGGTTTAAAAAAAGAAATACAGACAAAATCAATGACAACATTAAAAAAAATCCCCAAATAAACAGACGTGCAGAAAGTTCTGCTCTCAGCATTTTAGTTTTTTCGTAAGGTATTATATTCCCTATGGAGAAGGAAATCCCTCCCCTAAAATGGAGGAATATTGTGCCTAAATGAAGGACCCCACTTACCACTGGCTTTCAAAATGTCTTTAACGTCATATCTTCAGCTACTCCAGCAGCTTCTTCTTCGTGTTACTTGCTCACGTGCACCTTTAAAGTTGAAAAAGCGAGAGAGGGAGGGGAAGGGAGCGGGCGGGGGTGGGGTGTCAAACAAGAAAAATTAAAGAGAAACATTAATGAAAGGGACTAGTAAATGAAGTGCTTCTTCAAGTTGTAGATGGTGGGTGAACAGAAGTCGACAAATGCTGAGATGAGTTTATCCCTCATTCTCTCTCCTTGCCCTTTGTAACCACAGGATGGCAGTTCTCAAGCAAAGAGGAGGCTTGCTGCTGATTGCCTGAGAGTTGCGGAGCAAATCTACATGAAATCCCCCCGGGTTTTTTTTCTCTTTTCTTTTTTGATCATTTTCTTCTACACATCTCTAACGAGCCAGGTCTGAAAATGTTAATATACAGTCTGCATATGCGCAATCGTTGTGCATGTAGTCACCATATTGTTTGTTTTGTTGATCGGGACTTAGATATGCAAAATAAAACAGGAGCAGAAATAAACAAGAGCAAATCAGCCTCATTTGATTTTGAAGTGAAACTCTCGTGTCTTGGTCCTTGTCACCACCCATGGAGCCTTTACAGAGACTTGTTATCTCTAGTGAAAGGTCAGAGGATCTTATCAGTGATAAGTTTCCTCCAGGGTAATGATATGAATATAATTTATGGAATGTTCAACATGGGCATGTTTGATTAATATGAATGCTGAGTCGTCTGCGTTCATACAAGATTAATATCAGTGGCCATGATATATTTTTTTCCCAACGGCATTTCATGGACTTGCATGAAAAAAAAAACGTGTATGATGCTGAATTTCAGGCACTTGGTTCTTTTAAAATACGTATTTGTTTGCTTCCATTTCCGGTTGACACAGCTTTCAGTTTCATACCTCCTGTTGGCTTGACTCTGAATTGGGACATACAGCAGCTGTTACGTTGCATTCACCAAATACATTCTTGATGCTTAAGAAAGTGTCTCGCTGTAAATTTTGTAAATTGAGAGGGAGCACAAATGGTACTCTGGAGAGCACAGCCTATGGATCAGTACCTGGGCACATTTACAGTTTATTTCTCTGACCTTTGCCCAACTCAGTGAAGTCATTTCTTGGAAACACTGCTAACAAAAACAAAAAACAACAACAAATTGCAGGTTGACAGTGAGAAAGGTTGAATTATTCGAGTGTATGCGAGTGCATTGGCTCATTCACTGGGTATGACGCAATTGACGGGTGAAATCTAGATTCATCACTGGTGGGTATCTGTAAATTCCGATTCAAGCGCTATTTTATTCATGTTAAATGTCACCTATCTGCCCTTTCCTAGGCGCAATGAATGCGCCATCATTATTTTACATTTTCTGTTGAATACGGACGGAAGCCGTGAGTCACATACAGTGCAGTACACTACTAGCGAAACACTATGGAAGTTAGCGCAAGCAGCAGCGAGGAAACTACTGTATTTAATGCACCCGCAAAATTCAGATCTTAATTTTGGAAATACTACGGCTTCGAAAAGAAAAACGGAAAGCTTGATAAAACCTCCGTAATTTGCAAAGAATGGCGCACTACGAAGCCATACAACGGCAGCACCACAAATATGCAGACCACTTAAAACGATGGCACCACATCACCGAAGTTTCCCGCCCCCTCACCCGCCTCCGTCCAGTTCCTCGTTGGACACCGGAGAAACTCTTGGCAAACCAGGTCAGGATCAGAAAAAAATTGCCTCTTATTTTGGGGGTCCCCTTGCAGCTCACTGTGACCGCGCAAGCAAAAACTATATATGGATGACTCTTTTGGACATTTCATTTTGACACTCAGTGACAGTGGTCTGTGTACGCTACAATACACACAGCACCTTTGAGACTGTGACTGCCACATTGTTTCAATTGTTTTTTCTGTCCTATGGATATTTCATATAAGACACTCAGTGAGACTAGTCTGTTTGTGTTTACACTACAGCAACAGCTGTGAGTCTCAGGTGCCAAATTGTTCACATTTTCTTTGCACAAAATCCAATAGTGAAAGGGCTTAAATAAGTTGTATTACACATTCTACTGTTTATAAGGAATAAAGTGGTCTAGTTTTTGCAATACCATACTGAATTCCATCTTTTTCTTTAACTTTTTTTCTTTGCGTATTTGCATCATGTTTAATTGCACAATATCACAACAAATTGCATTTTATCGTATCGGATCGCATTGCTTTGAACTAAATGTGTATCGCGTCGTATCACATCGTGAAGGCGGTGAAACGTATCGCATCGTGTCGCCAGAAAATTCCATGTATCGTTTAAGTATTGCACCGCTGGTAGTGCATCAAGATGTGTATCGAATCGTCCTCAGTGCTGAGATTCACATCTATCTATCTATCTATCTATCTATCTATCTATCTATCTATCTATCTATCTATCTATCTATCTATCTATCTATCTATCTATCTATCTATCTATCTATCTATCTATCTATCTATCTATCTATCTATCTATCTATCTATCTATCTATCTATCTATCTATCTATATCTATATCTATATATATATCTATATATATATATATATATATATATATATATATATATAGCGGCTGGATAGCTCAGTTGGTAAGGCATCGGTTGGGCATACGGGAGACGGTGGTTCGAATCCCGCTTGGGGCAAAAATGAGCTCATAACACCATCCAGTGTGGGTCCTTGGGCAAGATCCTTCACGCTAATGCCTACCTCATACAATGATGAGAGACAATAAAACGAATGACATGCCGGCTCAGACGTCGCCCGGCCAAACAAGCGTCAGGTGCTGGGGAACCAGAGCACCTTGATGAAAAATGGGCTACTGGAACAAAGCGGAGATGGGCGAGATGCGATAACATGGCTCTGTTGGAATGCTACTACTCAAGCAACCCTAGTCAGGGGGGTTACATGCAGAGAATGTGGACTAAATGGTTACTTCGAAACCCACAGTCACGGTTGACCGCGAAACAACTAGTAGCTCAGTGTTCCAACATCCACAAAGGGCAACTGCTGTCACAACTTGAGATTGATAAGGTACAACGCAGGTTCCATGGTGAAGGGCCCCAGGCTGCCAGATCAGAGGAGGAGGTCATACAAGAGATTGGGAGTCAAGCCCCATTGAATGCAGATGATGAGATTGGGTGGCCAGCCCCAATGACTGAAATGCTGAGCGAGGCAGCAACTGACCTGAAAGCTAAGATCATGGCGAGAATGAAAGCTGGGAAACCTAGAAACCGATTACAACGGCTATGTACCATCTGAAAGTCTCATAGAAAGTGTGAATGCAGCACTGAGGGCGATCCCTACCGTAACGATCACAGAAACCAATGAGCTGATATACACTTCAGCATCAGTGATCCTGGAGACTCTGGGCTATAAGAGCAACCATGGAAGCCATGAGATACGTTACCCACCATGGAAAAGATGGTTGGAGGCTAAGATCAAGGCGGCCCGGAAAGATGTGAGTCAATTGACGGAGGCCCAGAGAGGTGTGATGAAAAGGCCGATACCTGAGAGGTACATCCAGATGACCATACCTGAAGCACTCGAAACTTCCAAACAAAGGCTCCAAGCCTTGTCCAGTCGCCTAAAGCGGTACACGAAAGAGAATGAGGCCAGACGAATAAACAGGCTGTTCGCAACACAACCTGCGAAGGTGTACGCTCAGTGGTCCTGAGAGTGGAAGGTGGTCCTAACAACAGAGCTGACCCACCAAGACTGGAAACTGAAAGGTACTGGAAAGGCATATGGGAGAAGGAGCGCAGAAGGGCATTGGTAGAGATACCATAGGAGCCAAACATCAGCTCCTGGTTGACAGAACAGTCGCACAAGACTGCAGGTCCCGACGTACCAACCTGTGCACAGCTTGGATTGATTACAAGAAAGCCTATGACTCAATGCTACATACATGGATCACTGAATGCTTGGAGTTGTATAAGGTGAACAGGACCCTAAGATCCTTCGTTGCGAACTTGATGAGGATGTGGAAAACCACACTTGAAGCCAATGGCAAGCCACTTACCCAAGTGTCCATCAAATGTGGCATATACCAAGGTGATGCACTCTCCCCACTGCTGTTCTGCATAGGACTGAACCCCCTAAGCCAAGTAATCACCAAGACAGGCTATGGATACCGCCTCAGAAATGGAGCTACAATCAGTCACCTCCTCTACATGGATGACATAAAGCTGTATGCTAAGAGCGAAAGGGACATAGATTCCCTGATCCACACAACCAGGATCTACAGCAGCGACATCGGGATGTCATTCGGGATTGAGAAATGTAGTCGGATGGTGACTAAGAGAGGAAAGGTACTGAAGGACTGCACCTGAAGGAGTCTCACTCCCTGAAGGAACAATAGCAGACATTGAGGACAGCTCCAAGTACCTTGGTATACCACAAGCCAATGGCAACCTCGAACTGGCCACAAGGAAAGCGGCTATGGCCAAATACCTCCAGCGAGTGAGGCAAGTCCTAAGAAGCCAGCTCAATGGCAAGAATAAGACCCGGGCATTAAACAGCTATGCCCTGCCAGTGATCAGATACCCTGCAGGAATAATAAGGTGGCCAAAGGAAGAGATGCAGACCACGGACGTTAAGACCCGAAAGCTCCTAACCATGCATGGAGGGTTCCATCCCAAATCCAGCACCCTGAGACTGTACGCAAGCCGAAAGGAAGGAGGCCGGGGACTAGTGAGTGTGAGAGCCACTGTCCAGGATGAAACATCCAAGCTCCATGAATACATCAAGGAGAAGGCTCCAACGGATGACGTACTCAGAGAATGTCTCAGACAATGGGGAACAGAAGATGAGGCGCTGGAAGAGGGACCATCATGGGAGGACAAACCACTACACGGGATGTACCACCGGACCATAACTGAAGTGGCCGATCTCAAGAAGTCCTATCAGTGGCTAGAGAGGGCTGGCCTGAAGGACAGCACAGAGGCACTCATCCTGGCTGCTCAGGAGCAGGCCTTGAGCACCAGAGCCATCAAGGCCCAGATATACCACACCAGACAAGACCCAAGGTGTAGGTTGTGCAAAGAGGCACCTGAGACGATCCAACACATAACTGCAGGGTGTAAGATACTGGCAGGGAAAGCCTACATGGAACGCCATAATCAGGTGGCTGGCATAGTCTACCGAAACATCTGTGCGGAGTATGGACTGGAAACCCCAAGGTCAAAATGGGAAACACCTCCGAAGGTGGTGGAGAATGACAGAGCGAAGATCCTGTGGGACTTCCAGATCCAGACTGACAAGATGGCGAACCAACCTGATATCGTGATCATAGATAAAGGACAGAGGAAAGCCGTTGTAGTGGATGTAGCGGTCCCAAGTGATGGAAACATCAGGAAGAAGGAACATGAGAAACTTGAGAAATACCAAGGGCTCAGAGAGGAGCTGGAGAGAGCCTGGAAGGTAAAGGTGACAGTCGTGCCTGTGGTGGTCGGAGCACTCGGGGCAGTGACCCCCAAACTAGATGAGTGGTTGCAACAGATCCCGGGAACAACATCGGACATCTCAGTCCAGAAATGTGCAGTGCTGGGAACAGCAAGGATACTGCGCAGAACCCTCAAGCTTCCTGGCCTCTGGTAGAGGACCCGAGCTGAATAAGCGACGGACACCACCCGAGGGGTGAGATGAGGATTTTTTTTTATATAGATGTGAATATATATATACACACTCCTACGACAAAATGATTGGCACGACCAGTGGATGTTCATTTCCCAACAGCTATATTAATAAGAACAATCACTGCTGTTTTCTTGAAGTTAAAATATGCTCTTATTGGCTTTTCCATCTATTTTTGGTTGGAGGCAGTCTCCCATCATCCTCAATGGGCATCATTACCTCAGTTGTCAACATTCTAATAGGCCACAAGGGTCAGGTTGGTGCTTGCGAGTCAATCGGGGCCAACAAACAGGTTGGCTGCAGAGTGATCCAATGGTGCATTGACTCCTGGCCAATGGAGTGGATGTACAGGTGAATGTGAGTGTGTGTGTGTGTGTGTGTTTGTGTGTGTGTGTGTGCGTATACATGTGGGGATTGTTTGGAACAATTATAATTGCACAAAGGACGGGGCGGGGGGAATATAGTTAAGCATTTGGTGTAACTAAATGTGTGGCTATCTGGACACTAAAGCTGAAGTGTGTGAAAGGGAGGAAAAAAATGATCTGAAATCCTCCCACACGCTTGGTTGCTAAGACAAGCGCAGGGGAGTGTGTTTAATGTACAGCATTTATTCACTGCACACATGCTGTCCAACTACCGCTTCCTCCGGCGCATGAGACACTCCCTTGGCCAGGCAAGTCGGCATTAATCAACCACAATGACGGGTTAGCTGAATAGCACGGACGCTACAAGTCATTCTAAATCAACATCGAAGAAAATAGAAATGTGTCCCGGCATCGCAACAACAGCATCCAGGTGGGATCCCACAGCTTAACATCTCTCTCAGTTCTTGCTGTGGATTTGGGGGTTGGGAGGACAGTAACTTGGTCCATCCGTGTGGATAGCAGTTTGTTTTCTCATGACCCTGCAACATATTGGCATTGCGTTGAGTCACCTTGTTGCGACAGATGGCCGAGCATCATGGTGCATGGCAAAGTGGGAAATGAAATGCGTGCCCAGAGATGAGTTTGTGCATTTTTCTTTTCAGCAACATGACCACATACAGGACAGCATAGGGCAGAGGTGACCATATTTTTTCAGCATGAGAGCTACTTATAAACAAGTCCAAATGATTTTCCAATATTATTTGTTTATGTTTTTATTTTTAAATGTACTCAGGCGTGAATGGAATTTTGCAACCTGGTACTTAACTCCTCAACTCGTCGTACAAGCACACATGGATTAAGAATATCTCCAAATGAATGGAAGATGATTGCTCAGAAACTTTTTGGAATGGGTAGAGCAGCGCGAGTATGTACTGGAAAGCCACTGAATGAAATGTATTGTTGGAAGCACCGGCACATTTCTGGGGTATATTTGCTGGTTTCAAAACGTTCTCAGGAGTGGTGACCTCAGTGTATGTTGTCAATAACATAACGGAAAGAGGGATAAAGTTAAGAATGGATTTCAATGACATGACTCAGAAAGAAGATAGTGGACAAGCATTTATCCTTTGTTTTAACCATCCCAACGCTGGTATGAGCATCAGCTCAAGGCTGAAAAAAGCAATCGTGAGAATAAAAAGTAGAAAACGGATATTGCTTTCTGAATTGGGAAAAATCAGCGAGGTGATGTATCAGTCAAGGTCTTTTTGGATTGAGTAGAAAATAGACATTCACTCGCTAATAACTTCCTTTAATCATGCAAATGTGTTTTAAAATATTCCAGGGTACATTTTGACCCACATCATTCTTTATAACCTTGCTTGTCCTCATTTTTTCTTCAGCACACTTCAACACTGTCACGTCGCGTGCTCGCCAGCAGGTGGCGGGTTTTCCCCGCCGCCTGTTCGGCACACCTGCCCGTTATTTCGGGCTGATTACGTGCCTTTATTAGGCGACTCCGGCAGTCATCTCACTGCCGGAGAATTCCTTACCGTGCCATTGCTCTCGATTTGCTATTCTCGTCGTTCGACTATTTCTCGCTGCCCTATTGCCTTACGGCCTCAATCATTCGCGTACTTCTTATAGTGATCAGATTGTTATCTCGGTTGTTCCTCGCCCTTTATCGTTTCGCGAGCGTTTTCAGTTGTCTTCCTTATTTTTTCCTGGTCCTTATTTGACCAGCGTTTTCTGTTACCGTTTTCCCTGTTCGGGCTCCTTTTGTTCTTTATTAAAAACCCCTTTGTTCTCACAAGATCTTTTCGTTGTCTGCTTCTCCGGGGATCCACCTCTTTTTTCTGTTGTGCACGAGGCGATTCCTCATCGCCTCGGGCTCAACGTGACAGAATTCTCCGGCCACCATGGATCCCGCAGACGCCGAAAAGATCTTGTCCGCTCTTGCTCGACAAGAGCGGCAAATGAGTCAGCACAGCCAAGCCCTTACGGAACTCAACGGCGCGGTCTCCATGCTGGCTCATCGGTTCGATGATCTCGAACCTCGCCTTATTCGGGTGGAGGAACGAAGACCACCTTCCGGGCTTCGTCCTACCATCCCGGAGGCTCCCTCCTCGTACCCTACTATGTCGAGGGAGCCCTCGCTTCCACATCCCCCTCGTTACGGGGGTGAGCACGGGCAGTGTGGACACTTTTTACACAACTGCTCGCTCGTATTTGACCAACAGCCGTCCTCCTATGCCACTGACGCCGCCAAGGTGGCCTATATCATGAGTCTCTTGACAGGTCCGGCGGCATCGTGGGCAATCGCGACCAGCGACGCAAAGCCGAATCTCCGCACCTCCTATCCTGACTTCGTGGCAGCCTTCCGTCGGGTGTTCCACCATCCCGTGCGGGGCAGAGAGGCGGAGGGGCGGCTGCTCGCCCTGCAGCAGGGCAGGCGTTCGGTCGCTGACTACTCCATCGAGTTCCGGATCCTGGCCGCGCAGAGCGGGTACGACGATCGGGCCCTGTGTGGACTGTTTCGCCGTGGCCTGAACTCATTACTCAAGGACGAGCTGGCGACCCGCGACCACAGCACCGATTTGGAGGAGCTGATCGACCTCGCCCTCCTTATGGACAATCGCCTGAGGGAGCGAGGCCGGGAGCGTGGAGGTGATCGGTATCCGTCCCGCCGCACCACGTACCGTGAGGAACATCGTGGGTTCGGTGATCACTCCCGGGACGAGCCGATGCAGCTGGGCGGCAAGGACGGTGGTGCGGAGGAAGGAAGGCGCCGTCATCGCGACCATGCTACAACAAGCGGCGCCCAACCATCCCCCCGCACCGCAACCAGCCATCCGGGATCGTCCTTCCACGCTCCTCCCGAGTACTGTGAGTCACGGCCCCGCGCGTCGCCCCCCGAGTCTAGGCGAGTAGACAAGCGACCGGGACACCCCAATAGACTCGAGCTCGAGGCGGAGGTATTCGGCGGTTCCCGGTCAAGACGGGTTCGGGCCCTGGTGGATTCGGGAGCAGATGACTGTTTAATGGACACTAATCTCGCGTCCGAACTGGGGTGCTTTTTAGAGGAGTTGGTTGTGGCGAAGCGGGTGCGTGATCTAGATGGGCGCCTCCTGGCGGTGGTAACGCATCGAACGGAGCCGTTAAAGCTTTCGTTATCCGGTAATCATATTGAGCATCGCCGTTTTTATGTTATGCGGTCCCGGAATGCCCCGATCATCCTCGGTTTACCCTGGCTTCAAACGCATAACCCGGTGATCTCATGGGCGCGCCCCGCTATCGATAGCTGGAGCCCTTATTGTTACCAGCACTGCCTGCAGTCAGCCGTCGGGAGGCACGAACGCGTCACGCCCCCGAGGAGATCTGCCTTGACGGAGTGCCGGAGTGCTATCGGGACCTTAGGGAGGTCTTTAGCGAGGATCGCGCGCGCTCCTTGCCCCCACACCGCCCCTACGATTGCGCGATAGACCTGCAGGCGGGCGCTCCGTTGCCAACCTCGCGTCTGTATCAGGTATCCCATCCCGAGCGTGAGGCGTTAACGGAGTATATTAACAGCTCGCTCGCTGCAGGCCTCATCAGACCATCACGCTCACCGTTAGGGGCGGGTTTCTTCTTCGTGGGGAAGAAGGATAAGTCCCTACGACCCTGCGTAGACTATCGTGGATTAAATGAAATTACCATTAAAAATAGATACCCGCTACCCTTGTTGGACTCCGCCTTCGCTCCATTACAATCAGCCACAATATTCTCAAAATTAGACTTACGCAGCGCTTACCACCTGGTTCGCATCCGAGAGGGCGACGAGTGGAAAACCGCGTTTAAGACCCCCCTGGGTCATTTCGAATACCTCGTCATGCCTTTTGGCCTCACAAACGCACCTGCCGTCTTCCAGAACCTCATTAACGACGTGCTCCGGGACATGATCAACATCTTCTGTTTCGTTTATCTTGACGACATTTTAATTTTTTCTCGTTCTCTGCATGAGCACCGGCAACATGTTCGGCTGGTGCTACAACGTTTGCTCGAGAACCGGCTCTTCGTCAAGGCAGAAAAGTGTGAGTTCCATGTTCCCGTCATCTCCTTCCTGGGGTTCATTATAGAACAGGGCAAGCTACGGGCGGACCCCATTAAGACGCGTGCGGTCACTGAATGGCCGGTCCCGTCCAACCGTAAGGAACTGCAGCGCTTCTTGGGGTTCGCCAACTTCTATAGGCGTTTCATCCGTGGTTACAGCCAGATGGCGCTTCCCCTAACCCGCCTTACTTCGACCAAGATCCCTTTTAAGTGGGACCCTGCCGCGGATACGGCGTTTGCTCATCTTAAGGCGGCGTTTACTAGTCCCCCGGTACTGCAACATCCTGACCCTGACCGCCCTTTCGTCGTAGAGGTGGACGCCTCGGATTCAGGGGTGGGTGCGGTGCTGTCCCAACGCTCCCCAGTCGACCAGAAGCTGCACCCCTGCGCCTTCTTCTCCCGTCGACTCAGTGCCGCCGAGTCGAACTACGACGTGGGCAACCGGGAACTGTTGGCTGTGGTCACCGCCTTACAGGAGTGGCGGCACTGGCTCGAGGGGGCTAAGGAACCTTTTACCGTGTACACGGACCATAAGAACCTCGCCTATCTCCGCTCCGCGAAGAGACTTAATGCCCGTCAGGCCCGGTGGGCCCTCTTCCTCACCAGGTTCGACTTCGTTCTCACCTACTCCCCCGGATCTAAGAATACTAAGCCTGACGCCCTTTCCCGGCTCCACGAACCTGCGGGGAGGGACCGTTCCCCGGAGACCATCCTCCCGACCCAGTGCATAGTGGGGGCTGTCCAGTGGGAGATTGAGCAGCAGATCCTGTCCGCCCTGGTGGGGGTGCAGGTGCCGGCGGGGTGCCCAGCAGGGAGGCTGTTCGTGCCTCCTGCCCTCCGTTCGGAGGTCCTGCAGTGGGGACACGCATCCAAGGTGGCGTGTCATCCCGGGGTGAACCGGACTGTGCAGCTCGTCGCCCAGCGTTTCTGGTGGCCGGAGCTCCGCCGCGACGCGACGGAGTTCGTCAAGGCCTGCACCTCCTGCGCCTGCGGCAAGTCGTCGCATCAACCTCCGGCGGGACTGCTCCAGCCGCTGCCCATTCCTCCTCGCCCGTGGTCTCACATCGCCGTGGACTTCGTCACGGGCCTGCCGCCTTCCCGGGGCCGGACGGTCGTGCTCACGATCGTGGACCGCTTCTCCAAGGCCGCCCACTTTGTGCCCTTGTCCAGGTTGCCGTCGGCGCTGGAGACCGCCAACCTCCTCATCCAGCACGTCTTCCGTCTCCACGGCATTCCGGCGGACATCGTGTCAGATCGGGGGCCCCAGTTTGTGTCCCGCGTCTGGAAGCGGTTCTGCCGGTCCCTCGGAGCTACGGCCAGCCTGACCTCGGGGTACCACCCTCAGTCCAATGGACAGGCTGAGCGCGCCAACCAGGATCTGGGGGCGGCCCTCCGCTGTGTTTGTCTCCACCGTCCGGCCTCCTGGGCCGACCACCTGCCCTGGGTGGAATATGCCCACAACACTCTCGTCTCCTCCGCTACAGGCAGATCGCCGTTCATGACAGCCTACGGTTACCAGCCACCGCTGTTCCCGTCCCAGGAGGGGCAGGTGGAGGTCCCCTCCGTGCAGCACCACCTTAAGCGGGCCCATCACGTGTGGAGGGAGGCCCGGGCTGCGTTGTCCCGCACTGCGTCCCGGAACCGGCGGATCGCTGATCGTCGTCGGCGCCCGGCACCCTCATATGCGGTGGGAGAGAAGGTGTGGCTGGCTGCGAGGGATCTTCGCCTGGCCGGCTCGTCTGCCAAACTGGGGCCCCGGTTCGCTGGTCCGTTCGAGGTCGAGGCCGTCATCAGCCCCGTCGCGGTCAGGCTCCGGCTGCCGCCCTCCATGAAGGTCCACCCCGTGTTCCACGTCTCCCTGCTCAAGCCTGTGTCTTCCAGCACCTTGGCGCCCCCTCCCGCTCCGCCGCCGCCCCCGCGGGTGGTCGACGGGGACCCGGTGTACACGGTTCGTGCCATCCTGGACTCTCGGCGCAGGGGCAAGGGCTTCCAGTACCTGGTCGATTGGGAGGGCTACGGGCCGGAGGAGCGGCAATGGGTGCCTCGCTCCTGGATCCTTGACCCGTCCCTTCTGCGCGACTTCCACACTGCTCATCCGTCCAAACCGGGTTGTCCGCCGGGAGGCGTCCATTGAGGGGGGGGTACTGTCACGTCGCGTGCTCGCCAGCAGGTGGCGGGTTTTCCCCGCCGCCTGTTCGGCACACCTGCCCGTTATTTCGGGCTGATTACGTGCCTTTATTAGGCGACTCCGGCAGTCATCTCACTGCCGGAGAATTCCTTACCGTGCCATTGCTCTCGATTTGCTATTCTCGTCGTTCGACTATTTCTCGCTGCCCTATTGCCTTACGGCCTCAATCATTCGCGTACTTCTTATAGTGATCAGATTGTTATCTCGGTTGTTCCTCGCCCTTTATCGTTTCGCGAGCGTTTTCAGTTGTCTTCCTTATTTTTTCCTGGTCCTTATTTGACCAGCGTTTTCTGTTACCGTTTTCCCTGTTCGGGCTCCTTTTGTTCTTTATTAAAAACCCCTTTGTTCTCACAAGATCTTTTCGTTGTCTGCTTCTCCGGGGATCCACCTCTTTTTTCTGTTGTGCACGAGGCGATTCCTCATCGCCTCGGGCTCAACGTGACAAACACATAACATAAACAACAATGCACATTTCACTTTATTCAGTGTTTTTTTTTATCCCATAAAAGTTTCATGGCATTCGTTGGTGAATATTTCTTTTTTCATTTCGGTTGTGCTCTGCCAATGTTCTTTTGTTGTGAAAGCGCTTTATAAATAATGTATTGTGTTGTATTGTTTTTTTTCTTTTTACCAGCAAATCCAATATTGGTTTTACGGTATTCAGAAAAAGTGATAGTACTGATCTGGTCTTTAACACCTATTCATGAGAATGCAACACTTAATCATTTGTAACTATATTTATAGACAGTATGAAGTACCTCTGAGTTGTATTTGCTTGTATTTGCTTGCGACAGCATTGACTTGGTTACAGAGCAAACACGGCGGTCTGCCTGTGGGAATTTCAATGCACGCATATTTGTCGGTCCACTCTGTATTCAACTATCAATTTTCTTAATCAACCTTTCTTTGTTTCACTTTCGATAGCGACATGTTTACAGACTGAGCGTCGAAGCGAGGCACCGCCGCGGCTCACTCAGGCTTCTTCTTCTCCTCCTGCTATGGAGGGAAACATCCAGCGTAAAAACGCTCCACCTTTCCCGCTCTGCAATCTCTTCAATTTCACGTGCAGGAAGAAGCACTCTGAAGCTGCTTCCTTATTCTTTTTGGACTGTCCGTAGCAAGGTATAGCACTGCACAAAGTCACAGCACCTCGTGCCATACCAGGCAGTGTGTAACATAAGGATGTGTACCTGTGGCGAACGCATGTGGGGTTTTTTCTCTTTTTGGCAATCTTCTGCGGGCCGGACCTACATGCTTGGCGGGCTTGATCTCGCCCTCTGGCCGCAAGTTGAATAGTGCTGATGCAATCACCGCTTTAATTACACCTATAAACGTTTCCACAGTTGCGTTTCTGGTTGGAAGGTACAACTGCACGACCATGTGTGTGCCCTTACGATCATTCTAATCACTTCAAATATTCCCTGAGGAATGATTGAATTCAATGTACAATTTTAATAAGTCTGAGTACTTCCTTTTATTTCAGCTTTTTCCATTGAATGTGTGGCCAAACAGTAAAAATTGTGTGAAACTCCTCATCTAAGTATATTTTTAAGAAATTCCATGTTGATTCCTGCTGTTTACAATTTCTAAAATGGGGGGGGGGGGGGGCTGAGTTTACCGGTATATTTTTCTTATTCAAAATAAAACTACCGGTAGTTGTCGTGCTTTGGGTGTGTGTGTATAGTTATTATTATTCTAGCAATGTCACGAGAATACTGATCACTATGACAATTCTGCTCATCATAATTATCTAATCCCCATGCAGTCCAATCTCTAGAATTGCGTCAAAAAGACGGAAGAGAGTTTTGTGATGCCATTCATGAAACTGACGTGAAGTGATTTTGAAAATCGGTGAGGTAACCTGCTGTTTCTGATGCCTGCTTCACACATGATGGCTCTTGGACTTAAACCTACCTGAGGTGATGGTGAGCTAATATGTCGTTCTTAATTTCAATGGACGGATGGAGACCGATAGCTGATTAGTCCACATACCACCTGTACATGGCTCCCTTTCCCAATTCAAAAGAAATCACTTCATCTGACAGCACGCAGGTCGGAAATGTTCATTCATTCATTCATTCATCTTCCGAGCCGCTCCCATAAATAATTTTATTGTAGGTCTCTTGAGGTAATGGGTATGAGGAAGGTATATGAAGAAAGGTAAACCTGAGCAGGTGTTCTGTGGTGAAGGTGCAGAGGTTTAAAGGCGAGGGATAGATGGGCTAAATCCCCTTCAATGCCCTTTGATAAGGCACAGTGGTAACATTGGGCTGGAAAGGTGCCAAGGTGGTCACATCTGTGTTCCCAAGCCTGGCTGGCGAATGGGTATGGAAGCTGTCAATGTGTGTGTATGTGTGTGTATGGAATTGTGGGTTGTAAGGTCTGGATACAGTGGATTAATTATGAACAATTTCTCAGGCAACATGTTGCCACTCTATCAGTTGTTTGGCTATGTGATTTCTCAACTGACCTTTTGCTGTAAATCCTGTTTGTGGGGGTAGTCCAGAAAAAGAAATTAAATCAATTAGTAATTTTAAACAAGTGTATTGGCATTTATACAAACAGCAGTGTTTAAGTCGACGTCAGACTAAACGAATGAAGCCTGATTTTGAGCCGAAAGACCCGTCGCAGACAAACGAAGTGTCTCGCAGCCGACATTGAGTAGTCTTGACGCGTACGAGCCCATGCAGTGTGACACACTCGACAATATCACCACAACGAAAGTTGTTTTGTCACAGAGTGCGACATGTCCTACGTCGTCCTCGGCATTGACCGACAGGAATAAACCATTTATATTATCGATAGCATTTCAGGTCATGCTACATGTACTAGCTGATTAGCAAAACATGGTGTAATTAAACAAATTCATTACCAAGAGTTGTTTTTGGAGAATAGACAAACAGACAGTCCATACTGACCCCTCCCCACCATCCAGGAATGAGTCCACCGTCTTTTTTGTTTGTTTGTTTATTTGCCTTATTGAGCAGAAAACAGACGCACAGCCACATTATGCATGCACGACAATTAGACTGAATATTGAAGAAAGCACGCAAGGACTGGGCAGAGTCAGGTCAGTGACAAACTTGTAGTGTGATATCTCGTCAATCCAAGACAGAGCAATATTTACAGTATCTGGTAGTCTGACAGCACAACTGTTGTGGACAAAAAAGTCATCACAAGGCCATTAAAGCCCCCAACAATGACATACAGTACAATATAATGTCTCTACCGTTATTTGCTGAAAAGCTTGCCTCTTTTCTACTTATGTGCTCAGGCAAAAGTCATGTCACGCATAAAAATAAAAGCTCTGGTCCCCATTCACTTGTGCTAGCACTGAGCAGAGAAGCTTTTTTAGTTAGATAATAACTTTATCTAACAGTAAAAAAAATACTTGACCGGCTTTTGTGTCATCCATAGGTAATTATAAACGCTTTGTGTAGGTGTCAGTTTCACATGGATTTTCACAGCATTCACGCCAGGGCTCGGTCCATATCCCTCGCAAATAGCAGCGGCTCACTTCACAGTGTAATCTGAAAAATCTTGACATCTGAATTTCTCTGCCAATGTGGTGATTTTTGTTTTAAAAAGGCCAAGAAACATGTTTTTTCTTATGGATGGCAACAGCTCACAAATGATTAAATTGATGAATAAATCACTGATGAGAAAAATTAATCAACTTTTATGCTCATCTGTGGGGGAGGAGAAGGCGTATTGTGCTGTGTGTGTCTGACAGGAAGCACACACAGCCACGCATATCTCGCTTCACACATTTTAGATTAACCACAGCAACTCTTAACATTAAAACAAAAAACTGACACTCTCCAGAATGGTGGCCAATTCTGAAAAAGATTTCCAAATTGACTTTTTCCATGCATCATGATGTACAAACACACACACGTACACACACACACGCACACATGGGCCAGGACCAGGGGTTTTGCAAAGCCCGGATCATCCGTGCTAATCCACACTCATTAAGGATGAACTGCATGATAGCGTGCCACCATCAGCAGCCTTCAAGCCCCCACCCATCCCCTCTTTACCCTACTTTCAGCCACACAAACACCCTCCCCCCTGCCCCCACACCGCCATTCTTGTTAAGTGGCAGTTTTGATCGTGATTACAATAAATTACTGCATGCAAGTTTGTTGCCCCTGTTTGAGTACACGGAACACCTGCCATACCTGGTGATGTAAATTGGGCTGCATGTAATTAAGAGTGACAACACTTTAGTTTCAAACTTGTTTGCGCTGCTGTGTGCTCAGGAGTTTGTGAGCATGCTACTCCTTGCCACCATCTTCACGGCAGTGTCTCTTCAAGCATTGGAATGATCCAGGATGAAATGAGTTGAGGGGCGGCAGGGCCAGTGAATCAATTTACTGTTCATTCATTCATTCATTCATCTTCCGTACCGCTTGATCCTCACTAGGGTCGCGGGGGGTGCTGGAGCCTATCCCAGCTGTCTCCGGGCAGTAGGCGGGGGACACCCTGAATCGGTTGCCAGCCAATCACAGGGCACACATAGACAAACAATCATCCACGCTCACACTCACACGTAGGGACAATTCAGAGTGTTCAATCAGCCTGCCATGCATATTTTTGGAATGTGGGAGGAAACCGGAGCACCCGGAGAAAACCCACGCAGGCCCGGGGAAAACATGCAAGCTCCACACAGGGAGGCTGGAGCTGGAATCGAACCCGGTACCTCTGGACTGTGAAGCCGATGTGCTAACCACTGGACTACCGGGCCGCCCAATTTACTGTTGTAAAATGTAAAAGAATTCAAATTGAACAAACTTTATATTCATTATTCAGACCCGACATTGTTGCACGGCACAGACAAGAAATTGTTTCTGCACTCTGCACATTTTGTTTTACCTGCGTGAACATGAAACGAACGTTCATTGCGTGGTGCCCTGCAAGAGGAATCTACCCACAAGCCCCTTGGGCTGAACACAAAAATGCCTCACTGATACTTCTCCATGCAGTTTCTGCCTCTAAAATAACTCTTCCTCTGTGGACTTCTTAAATAAATTAAAGCCATGTCATCCTCCTAAGATGTAAGTGTTCTCCTGCACCTATTAAATATTTAAGCCCATTTAGGTGGGGGCCTGGTGTACCTTGAAGCAGTGTGGTTTTAAGGGGTGATATCCAATCTTAAAAGTGGTGGCTGTGGCTCTGGGTCTTCCCTATGGAGTTCCGAAAGGACCTCGGTGCTGAGCCACTTACAGTATATGCTAATTGGCGTGAAAATGGTAAAAGGTCCAAATGCACTTAATTTTAAGACAGTTACATCTTTCTTTGGGATGACTGAAGTCCATCTTTGGACAAGAGCAGATGTGATCTTTACTCTTTTCAAACCAATTTAAATGATCACAATATGTATTTTTTCACGACTACACTGACCTGGCTTATGATGCTTTGACTTTCTGCTGCTTAATTTTTGGTGAGGGGCGTCATCAGCTGCTGCTATGAGTCTGACATTGGGGTTGTTTTTGGGGGCCTCAAAGTGTGCTAAGAACTAGTTCAGGGCATTTGGTAGGGAAGATTGAGCATGGGTCTTCCTTGGCGTTGTAGTTTGTGATACACTTAATGACTGGCTACATGTTCCGAAGGTCATTGGAGTTGAAGTGGCCAAGGATTTTTTTTGAGCATAGACGTATTTAGCATCCCTGATACCCGGAGCCTGCTCTCTTCTTGCTGCCCCGAGTGAGATGCTCTGACTGCATAATTCCGAGCCTTCAGAAGTACTCACACCTCGGCTTTCAGCCAGGGCTTCTGTTGTAGGTAAATAGCGATGGTTTTGGTGGTGGAGACTGTGTCATCACATTGTGAGACGAAACTTAGCGCAAATGAAGCGTATTCTTCCAGGTCCACTTCTCCTTCCTGGTAGGAAATAGTCTTAAAGCACAAAGGCAGCAAGGTTGGGCCATACCTTGACACTCTGTTTGCTTGGACTGTTTTCCCATTGGTTTATAGGTTGGAGCCAGCTACATGGAGATTTGGTCGGAGAAGCCGAGATGGGGACGGGTGAAGGCTCGACATTCCCTACATATGCTTGTGTCAAAATAATGCAGCGTGTTAATGGGGTACACCACCATCTTGAACGTGACGATTTTTTACTTCTCAATATTCAAAGTTGCCAAATTGTTCTATCCCATTTTTAGTAGCTTCTCTGACATAGCAACCGTAAAAAAATAAAAAAACCTCACCTCAGTATAAATTAACTATAAAATTCATGTCCTCAACAGGATTATGAATAATAATAATAATCTTTTTGTTTTCTAATAAATAGACGTTTAAACAGAAAATTGGCTTCATGGGGATTGCACATAAACAATGTATTTTACATGCTTTAAAGATATGCAGAGGCTAGAAGGCTAATTGGATGTAAACCTTTTGAAAAACATTACTCTATAGAACAGGAGCCACTAAGTGAATGTTCTCTAATCATTAAGCAGTTGAGGGTGCATGTGTGTGTGTGTGTGTGTGTGTGAGAGAGATAGAGAGAGAGAACTAATGTGTGCGTGTGTGGAACAGCAGGTAGTATTTAATAGACCCCACCTCACCATGAACCCAAGGAAAGTGTTTTGTCATTTGACCTTCATTAAAATCTTCTATTCATTGCTGCAATACCGGTGATAAATCAGGAAATGACTCCGATTGTCGTTTCTGCTGGTCTTTGTAAGCCTTTTCTTCCGACATGACTTTCATTACCTTCTGTGCCGTTGAACAATGACTGAGTCTCAATCGAACACAGGTTTTACAAGTTACTTGGTTGACTGAGACCACATATAAAAAGTCACTTTTAACAGGTGACGTAATGTGTTTCTTGCAAAATCGCAAGGCTAGTACTGTAAAACCCAGTGAATTTGCAGGTCAAAGACTGAGATGAGTGCAGCAATAAAGTTGATAAATAGATACAAATTAAATATGATTTTAAAAGGTAGACATTAACATCAAATCAGTATCATTTTGGCCCTAACTTGCTTATTTTTTTTCAAATTTTCCACTCCTGTTTGTTGTGATATTCAAAATTGGTACTGCTTCTGAATATAATATATATAAATAGACATATGTAGATGTTTGTTTAATTAAAATGTGTTAAATGACTGTGAAATATGAAAACAGGATTCAGGTAGGGATAACTGATAAGCATCTCAGACCTCAGACTCAAGATAATCACTCGACAAGTCCCACCACCCTCAAACTGAGAATGAGGAAACACAATAGCACTCTTTTGCAAGAGGGCACTTTTCAGAGGGGGGATGGTTTCCCTTCCATTGAATTGCTGGATTAACCTAATCACAAGATTAATCAGACTTGAAACACTGGCGGCTGTGCCGGTAGGGTCTTTATCCGACCAGAATTAGGATAGACGGTTGGGAGATGGCACTCTCACAATGTTCCCCGTAGAGCTCCTGCTCACCAAAAGACCCCGGAGCCACAGGGGCGAATTAGGCTTAAAGTTTGTTCAAACTGGAATTTTGAACCTGGATTTGTTTCACCATCTTCCAGACAATTAATGTATTGTTTTGAGCTCTTCCAGCAGTGTAGGAGTGTGAACAAAGTCTATGAACAACATTAATCTTGCTATTATGTTTTATTATTTATTACAGTATATTCATTCTACAAATATATTGCTAGTGCATTATTTTATATTGCACTTATATTGAACTGTGTACAGTTCTTTTCTGAAACATTTATTTTGTGCAATGAAACACTTTACACCCCCCCCCCCCCCCCCCATTTTGCTGTTGTAGACTGCAAATTTCCCCAGTGTGGGACAAATAAAGGTTATCTTATATTATCTGATCACAACCATGCATCTTAGAAGAACCTTAGATCCCGCTTGAAGAGTTAGAATTTTTTTACACAGTGTCTGCCTCTGAATTTTGTTATACCTGAAACGAAAAACAGGAGAGAGAACAGTAACACGATGCATTCAAGATCTACGCTATAGTAAGGCCATGGGTTGCCGGATAAAGCCATGGCACAGCGAGCAGACACCAAGCACAACCGCCCACCTTCTTTCACTTCACCATCAAATGCAGGTGGGGACAACAAACTGACCTCACATAATTGTGTGTGAACATCATTTTTCAACCGCAACTTTGGCTCTCTACATCCCAGGGGGCAATTTTCATCATAAGAAATCCTTAACCATGGCTGATGAAATGAAATTACATTTTTACTTGACCTGACAGACGTGGCTGTCAATATCTATTCAATCATATTGACTCAGACAAATTCTGACACCACATATACTGTGATAGATCAGGAACAAAATTGTCCAACGTGTCTTTGTTCCTGTTTAAAATATGGTCATGAACAAAAACTCTTCTGTTTGGAGTTTAAACATTCAGGAAGTTGATTTGTTCGTAGACATATCTCTCGTCTTATTTTACACGATAGATATGACTGTCAGTTCCCATTCAGTCGTATTGACAGACACATTTTGGGATGCGACTGATAATAGTTGACAGACGAGCCCTACTCATTCCTCTACAACAAACATCTCTCCAGCTCCCCTGTCTTCTACCTCAATTAGATTGTATTTTGTGATATGATTTATGAGGTTCTGACCGAATACTCCCAAAGAGTGGTCAAATAAACACTTTGCGGGTAAGAAAATTCATCAATGCGCTAACAATTTTATCTATCTATCTATCTATCTATCTATCTATCTATCTATCTATCTATCTATCTATCTATCTATCTATCTATCTATCTATCTATCTATCTATCTATCTATCTATATATATGGTATATGGTATGTTTTCAGACTTTCTCAAGAAACCACCCTGTTTTATCATGCTGTAAACTGTCATCTCATTGCAGCAGGCTGATTAAAGAATCATAAACTTTAAGTGCCACTGGAATGTTTGACTTGGCTCACAAGACCTCTGGCTAACACAGCATGATAGCTTGAGGAGCTGCCACAAGATTTTACAAGTAGCCAAATTTCAGCCACTGGTTTAAAAATTCTATTAAATTAATTTTAGTTAATAGTTTAATCAAGTGAGACACAGCCACCACCAAGTCATAAAGGTACAGCATATACAGTACATGTATATTTTCTTTTACAAGAATACTTAACCACACTTCAGATGTTCTTGTACCTGAAATACTGAAGGTTGTTGGAAAAAATTTCGATGAACAGCGAGCATGTTGTAGGGCCCATTTTGAATGGAGCGAATGACAGCAAGTTCAGTCTTTCAATATATCCTATTTTTTATCTTTACTAGACTACATCCTCTTTCAGTAACAACCTGTGTGTGATCCTTGACTGACAAGGATGTGTTCCATATTGTGGAAAGAGGATATATTGAAAAACTGCGCTTGCTCTCATTCACAGCATTCAAAATGGCCCCTACAACATCTGCACTGTTCGGGGATTTTTTTTAACAACCTTTGGTATTTCATTCGTGAATGGGGTTGAAGAAAATTTACTTCACTTACTTCATCCAAAGGTACATAATACAATTGTAAATTTGGTTAAGTGTTATTGTGAAACACAATATATCTTTACTGTACTTTATTTTTATGACTTGGCAGCTACTGGCGGGCAGCTCTGTCTCGACTGCGTAAAACCAAGATGTAGGCATGTGTAGCTGAGTTCTTTGCTGCAACCCTGAAAGAAACACCTACATCTTTCTGCAAGTCAGATGACAGTGATGCCATTGCCTACCTTGATGTGTGCAATGAAAAAACAACTCTATGGGGCCGAACCAGTGTGTTTCAGGGTAGAACCGGTGCAATGGAAAAGCGGCTTGGGTTAACACCTGTCAGAGGCCACTGGAGTCTACACGTGGGTCGATAAAATCAAGTTCTGTTCAATGTGCTCTGCGTGCAGGGGTTTTGCACATAAGATAGGCCCTTAGTGCAAGTGTACATTAGCGAAGGTTACCAATAAATAAATAAATATTTAATTAATTTTGAAAAAGCTAAACACCTCTTGTTACTCAGATAATCAAGTCAGACAATCAGTGTGTTGGTATCACCGTTGGGATGGTGGTGGTGACAGATGAAAGTGTGATACGAATAAAGCAAATTCGTGTTCAGTGTATACACAACTCCCACGATCACACATGCACAAGCGTGAACGCAGCATTCGAAGTGGAAAACTTTTCCTGATACAATAGATAGTTCAAGGCATATTGAAAGATACTAAGTCTGCAAACCCCAGTATAAAGCCGCCATAGATAGAAACACCTTCAAATAAAGTGCGGCCAAGTTGCTGAATGTGATTATCAAAGAGTTGAAAGAGTGACAACTTCGAAAATGTGAAAAAGATTTACCTTCAAATAGAAGTCGAAAGACTGTTAATTATCATATGATGAGCACATTTGCCACCCACAGTTGCATTTGATGTGTCGATTAATCAGTTGTGGTGCTTGTAGATCAATGGAGTCAAGCACGATTAAATTAACATCAAATTAAGATATAAATAACAATTTGTGCTGGTGAATGTTTTCTCTACTACAAAAAAGTGATCAAATATACAGTAGGTAATATGAACTGAACTATGGACTTTGAGAACCATTCCATCCCTTCTAGTTTCAGTTATAATGCACACAGTGCATGCACATACACACACACCCCCACACACACACAGTTGAGGTAATATGATGCCTGAGTTGCCATTCTGTGATAAACAGTCATCACATCAGGGTGATTTTCTTTACAACCCATCAGCACAGTGGGATACTACAAACAGCCATTAGCAGAACGGGGGGAGCATATGTACAGACAATATATCTCCCAGCGAGTAGCTATAGTTATAACAGAAGGTGAAATTAATAACTCCTTCAGGTTAAACAAACGTTTTCCGGGTAGAAATAGATCCGTGTTTTCAATAAGTTATCGAAATGATTCTCAAAAATACCAGCTGATTTCCTCGATGAATGAAAATAATTTAAAATACAACATTTCAATAATCTCCCAATCTGGGGCTAAAGAATGAATATATTATATATATATATATATATATATATATATATATATATATATATATATATATATATATATTGTTGCTGGTAATTTAGTTTACAAAATACTAGGTCAAAAACAGACATTTCATCTTGGAAGGCAAGTCCAAGACGATCCAACCACAAACTCTTTATATATTCATTGACTTGGCAACTACCGGTACCGAAGCGTAGAGCTGTAAATGTCCTGTTAACAAGCCTCTCCCCTCAGCACTCGCTGGCGAAGTCGTTCCTCTAGGTATGATCATCTAGCTTTTAGCCTTCCATAATCATTTTTTGTTTGTTTTTTTTTCATTGCAAGAAGGGTAGCTTCCACTTTTTACTTTTCGCCACGGCCTAACAAGTTTCTCATTGACTCTAAACTTTCTTTCTACTGCTTGAATACTGTTTACTGTCATGTGGTACTTGCAACTTGTCATCTGCAGAATAGGATTTTCTTTTCGGGGGCATGTGCATTTGTTTTCAGTTGTCATTGTAATCTAATGTTTACTTTATAAATTTTACATCGTTAAGGAGTAGGAGATATCTACGTGTATGTCTACAGTGCCCTCTTGTGGCAGTCTGTCAATTTTTATGTGTGTACACACATATATATATATATATCTTTTCATGTGTACGGCGCTCCAGAATATGAATACGAATCAACGGACTCGTGGTGATCTTGCGATGTCCAACCACACTTGGATTTTCGAAGATGTGTCGCCATTCTCACCTGGGCTGCTAACTCAGCGTTAAGCACCCTCTTTTGAGAATTCCGACGAGTGAGGTTTGACTAATAAGATTGCACAGTGCATTTCATACACAAGCAAAAGCAAATTTGATTCTGACTCAAGAGCCCAAGTCTATTATTTCAACAATGGAAATGCATACATGCCATAGAAGTTTGGTTTCAAATCGGATAATGCACGGCGGTATTAATGCAATTTTTAAAAATCAATCTATCTATCTATCTATACAGTATGTATGTATATATATATATATATATATATATATATATATATATATATATATATATATATGCATATATAGTGTTGTGTGTTACTGAGAGAGAGAGAAGGAGAGTTATGAAAAAAGATGTAAAAGGCAGAATTCAGTCGAAACATTCAAATGCATTGCTAGTTGCTATTTTTTCATTTGTCTCAGTCCAAAAGATTGAGAACTTTCGAGACAGGCCTGCTACTTTAGAGCTAAGCATGCTCATGCTAAGGTTGCCGTAAATGTCTGTTGCGTCCAGTGATGCTGAAAGACTAAGCGTGAAGAGAGTTCTTCATCACAACGTGCTTGTCTCTCAGGCTTAAAGTAACAAAGTGTTTGTCACCGTCACGCAGCATGTCCAGCCATGGCAAAAGATGTGGCAGTTTAAATCATGATCTAGCGTGACTTTTCCTGTTGCATTAAACAATGTCTGATCGTACTGCAACTAGGTCAGTTTTAATGGAGTTTTCACACAATGAAAAGTCAAAGTAACAAAGAAAGAAATGACTTGGATGATTGAGACTATTCATAAGCATCATAGTCGTCATAATCACTTAATCAGTTCAGAGGGGTTCCACTCCTCATACCAGTGTAGTTCGACATCAATCGTCACTGTTTTGACTTTGACAATAGTGGTTTAAGTTCCTTTTACATCGCAGCCTGTCAGTATAATCCACATCAAAAATGAGTAGACAACTCCATTGGGAAACTATTCAGCCTTATGTCATCTCAGTATGGAATGATAGACTGAAGCAGAAGAAAAATGATCTGTGAGAGAAGCAAGCAATAGATAAGAGGATTACTCCATTATTACCTACCCATAGGGCTGTTACCCTACAGCAGCGCAAGACGGTTAAAAAGGGCAAGACCTTGATTTTTCCCCCCAACGCCTCCCTCTACTGCACCCAATATTGTTGTACAGATGAAGTGAGCAATGGGTACATCATGACAGTGGATGTCACATTTTTTTCATCTCTAGCCTGAATCCCGAGATGACCTTGATATCTTGTCCAGCTTTCTTTCCCCCCCGGATCTGATAATTGGTTTGGACTTTGAGGTTCCGTGTGTTTTCACCAATCAAGGGATTTGACTCTTTTGTGGTGAAATGTTCCATTCACAATGATCAAATAAAGATATGACTGTGAATACTTTTGCATTCATTAGAACTTTAAATTGCTCTTCGGGGCTTGATGGTCATTCTCACCTTGTCGAACTTAATACATTGTTCCCTCGCTACATTGCGGTTTGATTATTGCAGCTTCTCATTTGTGACCATAACCAAATGTATTTCAGTTTTACTTTCCATTTTGCTGTAGTTTTCTTCCTTCTAAGTCAGACCAGTTTTACAAAAAATCAAGCTCATCGCCCCCCGAAACCCCATTCCCTCATCGTGGGTGAATTCACAAAGACGCTCGGGGCACACTGCTTCACTGAGATCGCTCAGGAACCCAGAAAAGTGTTCAAATATGCCGTTGAGTTATTCAGAGTGCCTCAAAAAATGGAGCCCAGCGCAGTCAGTACAAGAAGAGTAAACAGTTGCGTTCATAAATTAATGTGAGCGGAACGCACGCTTCATCCAAGCGGCACATGAGGACGATGATTCCAAAAAGTTGGCTGAATAACTACAGTGATTGTTTTTTGTTTGTTTGTTTTAGTGTTAAAATGTCTTACATTAACCAGAATCCCACATTGCAATGTAGCCAAAGGTACAATCCTGGTGAATTAATGTGCCTCGTAAATTCTTGTAGAAAATGAAACCAATAATGCAACCAATAATCAGAGGTTTGGTTTTTATTTTCTATTTTGCATTTTAAAGGTTACATGTACTACGTGTAACAAGTGTGCGTTTGTGTGTGTGTGTGTGTGGGGTGGGGGTGGAGGGGGTCTTAATAGCGGCATAAATCTCCCTCTCCACACAACCTCTATTTCACAGAGATCACAGATTGTGGGTACATTTTGGAACATAACCACTGCGATAAACAAGGGACCACTGTATTCCCATGCAAGTGCTGTTATTTGTGCAGGGTGGTGTTGGTTTTGCAAACAACAGAAATGTTCTTTTTCTTACTCGAAGTTATTTGGATCACGTTGCAAATTTATATGAAAGCAATTTTAAAATGTGGAGGAAGGATTTCTTTATCTACTTCGAATTAGTACTCATAAAAATGCAAATATACATAGTGTATCTGCATAAATGTCTCAATCAAATGTCTGAAAGAGCGATATGAACTCATTTTTGGTTGCTCACTACAGCATGAGTCAAGTTCAAGCTCGAAACCCCTCCTCATCCATGTTTGGACAGTGGTGTTCATGTCATGATTCTTTTCTTTTCTGACAACAAAGTGGTGGAACAAGCAGAGTCACTGCCAGTCATCAGAGACCAAAAAGCAGTAAGACTTCTTCGATGGTGCTTGAAAAAAAAAAAAGAAAATCTAGTGTATACTTCTATGAAGGTCTAAACTGAGTTTCCACTGATGGATAAAAAATATTTGAAAATTACTTCTGAATAGAAATGCCCAATAAATTCAGAAATGAACATTTAAGGATTTCAACAAGGTTAACTTTGTGAATCGTCCTGTATTAATATACCAGTGACACTAAATGTACTCAACGCTGATGATGCCTCGCAAATGCGTGGGTATCTGAGTTAGGGCTCCCGCTTTGAATCAAACAAAGACATCAAGTGCTGCCACATGAAGAGTGAAGTGATAATGACTGTCATTCAGGCAGAAAGCTCATATCACGGGTGGGAATTAATGTTTGCGAGCTAATGATGCTGTCTCTATGTTAAATAAACACGCACCAGATGTTCTGCGTATCAACTTAACAACTGAAACTGAAACTCCCGTTTGGCCTTTAGTCCTTGATCTGGGATATATGCCAAGACCAGAGTTCCTCCCCAATTGTTGTTGTCAATAATGACTGTTGTCCATAATGTTTTAGGGTTATAAATTCATCTATAAGTTCCATTTCTGGTAATAAATGAATATGTAGGACACAAGGTACTCTGCTGCCTTGTTTCACAACTTGACAACCTGGTATTATTTGCCCTCAACCTGATCCATTTTTTCCAAACTGTCACAGAAACCCTAAACAGAGCAAACTGTCATCCCTTGAACCTGATCACTTTGCTGTCATTTGACATTCAGTGAACAAAAGAAAATGTGTAAAATGTTTTGAAATTATTTCTTTTGGCTATATATATATATATATATATATATGTATTCACACACACACACACATGCGCACACACACAGCATTCTGGTGTTTTTCTCTTTGTTTTTTTTCCGAGTTTGGAGAATGTTCTTGTTTTTTTAAACTTTGCAAAGCAAAATACTTCTTCTTGCTTGCAGTTGAAAGAGAAAACATGCACATTTATGACCGTGCTGAGTGGCATATAATTGTCTTAACTGTTCAGTAGCAAGAGAAAATAACTAAAAATATCGGGTATGGATATACAGTCCTTTGCTATCATCACTTATGTGTATCCTCCATAAATTACAGACAACCTGTCTAACCAAGGGGCAGTGGGGAAAATCATTGCTGCAGAATGGATTTTCCTTTCTCACGTTTACAAGATGACTGACCTTTGCCCTCTGAGTACTTCTGTCTGATTTTTCCCCATATGGACACAGACAGACAAAGCACACACGGGCACACACAACAGCCTCCACAATTCCTCTGTAAAACAGACTCCCCACAAGTACACACGCGGCCACTCACAGTCCAGTAGTCAATATTTTCTAAAGGATGGCCTCTCTGGGGAACTAGCAAGGCAATCTGAGGGGGGCCCCAGCAATGAAAGGGCCCGTGATTGCATTCAACCATCGCCCTTACTTACAAAGATGTCGTAGATCAAATGCCAACAGATGAAAAGCCATCCGCAAAGAGTTAATCAGTGGAGTAGCTCTCATGGTCCCGATGCAATTTGTCTCAATATCTTGACAAGAAGAGAGGCTCTTGTATAAATAAATAAATAAAAACAAATCGAAAAAACACAAAGTATTTGTGCTTCTTGTCTGCTGAGTGTGACGTTAGACTAAGACTTGTCATTGGATGTACAGTAAGTACAGTTGAACCTCATTCCAAATACCGCGAGGGACATAACGAATCTGTACGTTATAACGGCAGTTAGTTGTAATCATTTCCAATAAAATGCCCACCAACTATGACGTACGTATAATACAGTCTGAACATTTCGAGATGTAAAAACATGAACTTGTAATACAGTATGAACATGTCAATTACAAATAAATTTATATGAAGAAAATTATTAAATATACTGTAAAATCATTTTATGTCAATATTTATTGTTTTAACAAACAACTGTAGTGTTCATTCTTTATCTCTGAGAACATTCAGTCAACAAATGTTACCCGCCGTAGGAAAATGCCAGTGCCGCTGACGTCTGGGAAGCTCCCTTTCGAAAATGGGAGACAAATTCAGCCTTCACAGACAGCGAGATTCGCTTTCGTTATCAGACCATGTTGTTTTGTTTTCAGACCATGTACTCAGGAACACGCAAGACAACGGAGGGGAATCTCGCTCTGTACATTTTGTTCATACGCAAGGTTGCAGCGGCAGTTAGCCGCTATTTTGTGGGAAAAATCTGGTCGTTGCAATGAAGTTTATGTTATAAAGTTGTCTATTACAAGCAAAATCAGCAATGGAAAATGTGAAATCGGGACATTGAAATGTGAACGTTGGAGTGGTGAAAACGTAAACTGGGTACTTTGAAATGAGGTTTGACTGTAACAACCTCCCTTTTCCAAATCATTTTCCTATTTTGCCTCACCTTGAAGAGCGTGTGTGATATTACAAAACTGTGCTAAGATGCCCTGCCCTCGAACCAGACTGGTTCGATGATTTGAAAGCCCATACGGTTCACGTTCTAAACAGGCATGTGAATATGTGCCTGAGAGGCAATTTTAGCTCCCTGCATTCGTACTTTGCCCAGCACACCTGATATAACATTCAAGTGTGATTCTTCCAGAGTGGATGATTGGGTGTCAATGAGGCTTAATGGTGGCTGCTCTTAACCTGTATTTTCTGACCTCTTGTACTACTTACTTCATTCAAATTAATATGTGGGCCCCACTGATGCTAGTAGACCACACGAGATGATCAATGGCACATGGTATTTAAATGCTCCAAAAAGCACACTGAGACACTTGAAAGACTTCCACTTGAATGATTCAGTGATCATACAGATGGGAAGTATGCTTTTGCACAATGTTTCTTTCAATTATGCATTGCAGTATGTGTAACTCTGATGTATGTTTAAAATTTCAAAGCGATGAAGAAGTGACTTGGGGTGAAAGGCAGTGCACACTGCTGATCAGTAGTCAAAATCTAGCTTGGACACTTTGAGACCAACCACCATTAACATTCACATCAAATGGACATTTAGGGTTGTGATGGGTTCAATTAAAGAAAGTGATGATATGTTGTGTGTAATCTCATTGAAACCCTGTTACGTTCCAAACAAATAATCGGAATTAATACCTTCAAACAGTCTCAGTCTGCTTCAAAAAACACATCAATTACAGAAGTGAATTAGTGTTAGAATGAACAACGAACAAGCTAGTGTATTTTCATTGTTTGCTATCCCATACTTCCGCACTTAAAAATCAAAATCGGACTCAATTAATGCAGCTGTTCGGTGTTGGGTGTCAGGTAGGATGTTAAATTACAGTCAGCATTAAATACAGTATGGAAAACGAAGATATTTTGGGGGAATTGAATGAATTTAAAAATATTTAAAGATAATAATAATGATTTGAGTTCTGCAATGATTCACGAGTACACATGCTGTTGTTATATTTACGAATGAAATAGGATGACATCCACCACACAAGTCCACAGAGCTCAGAATCTGTCTGCGTGCACATCGATCTAACCCACCAAAATCCAATTACAAGACCTGCGCCACAACTTAGACCTGCTTTTATCTCGTCTAAATATTAGTTTACTTTCAGTCACCAAGTTGTCAGGTGCGCTGGAGGGGTAGAAAATTAAAACGGCATCGGTCTGCCGAAAGGCCCAGCATGGTATCGTGCAGTCTGCCAAGTTCCCCAACACACGAAATGAGGCTTGCACCTGCACAAAAATCAAGATGTGCCAGTTTTTACGATGAGCGCACATGCGCTGTGTGTGAAAATACAGCCCAGAGTCTTCAATTAACTTGACAAATGTGTTTTTGGAATGTGGATGTAACAAGAAAACGGCACAAAGAAAAAGTCCGAGTCCGTCTTGGATTTGAAACCCAAACGCCATTTAATTCTGCCTTTGAGGCAAAAGCGAAGTCATTACCATCCCAAGGTTATGCCTGGGTCCATTGTGCTCTCCTGGCATTACAGTTGAGTGTTTGCTATGCTCTCCACATTCTAGCCTCACGTCTGATCTCTTTGGAGCAGTCAGTCCGCCTAGCCTGTAGACAAGCTCGATTATGTTCAAGGCTGAAACATCCCAGTGGAAAAATTCTTCATCTGTACTTGGGAATCTACTCAGTCATTCCTTTGCTTTCAGGACATGTCGACCCAGGTCATCAGCATCAATTGTGCCTGTCTGCATTGAGAGAAACATCTGTCATCCTCTATGTTGCTGATAGTTGAAGGCTGTACCAGCTGGCAGTGGGCATAAGGTAATATACTGGACCGTCTCATCCAATCCAGACATCCACTGATACTTGTAACCCCGATACTTTATTCTATTTTAAAGGATTGGTGCTGAGGCAAAGGGATAAAAATATTTTTTTTAAAACATAATTGCCATGTGTCTTTAGGTTAAATATGGCATTTACAGTTATATACAAAATATTAATGTATTTAACATATTTGAAAAACTAAGTATAATTTCTTCTCATATCCTAACCTGGACTGAGGAATGTCAAAGTGGCCCTTGCATATCTTTTTTTGTGTATGCGGCTCATGAAAGAAAAGTTTGGATGCCCCTGGTCTAAATGAAGGTATATTTTGCAGGAGGGTATGTCATTTTAATGCTTCAGGTACCATCATGCTGATCTTCAAAAACTTAAGACAGCCTTGACACTGATCTCTACTCTGGGTGCCATTGCAATTCAACCAGTTTTTATTCAAAATATTTCTGATATACTGTTTTGAATAGATTAAAAAGATTTAAAAACAAATAAAAATCACATTTTTCGATATACACTTACAAATATTCTGTTGCTCAATATAATGTCACGATAGGAGAGCGATTTTATTATTCTTTTTCTGAGCTGTTTATCAGACATCTACTAAGCACCTCATCATGAAAGGTTTATTCCCTCGCGTTGTCGTGCCAAGATCTGGCAGGCGCCATGAAACCTTCCACTCAGTCACCAAGGTTAGGTGAATGACAACACTGCGTAACTGAGACACAAGAGGACGGATGAGAGCCATTGAGGGAATTCACTCTGCTCAGTCACGTCCATTTGTCTATGCCTTTCTTTTGTCAGACCCTTTTTTTTTTTTAGTTCCAACTAAGCATTCATGCACCACATTCAATTCTCATGTTTTTTGTTGTTGTTGTTTTTAATCTAACATGTAAAATTGTATAGTACTGCATTACACACCGCAGCCAGATTACACTCACAGGTCTCGTGGCTGTAAAACGTTATGCATAGCAATTATCCAGACAATAAAGCAGGACTGTTTTGTGTCTATTTTGATGGTTTTCATTCGAAAAGGTGAGTGGAAACCATTTATTTTACAAAGGAAGATTTTATGCTGGCTAAAAACAATATCCTATTCCTAATGCTTAAAATTAGATTCCTTGTACTTACTTGCATTACCCGATTTGAGCTACTCAATGTGATGTAATGAATAAAATTCAATATAATGACTATACGGATACTAATATACATGACCTCAGTATGATGCTAATACAGTCCTGTAAATTCCTGTTTTAACCCCTCCCCCCACACACACAAGTTCATCCAGAAATTATGGTGATTATTGTTGAGTTATACTTTATACTTTAGATGTCTCCAAATAACCATACTAAAAATATATACAGCTACAAATGTTGATTTTAGGTTTGTTTCAATTCATGTCAGTTTTTCAGAAATTACACATTCAGTGTTATTCAAACGAAAGTAGACATGAGGATGCCCAAGAGGAGAAAAATTGGATGATCTTTTCTTCGGATCCATAATAATATTGTAAGAATGCTTGTCTCACAGATGCAACTTTTTTTAAATCTGTTTATTTTTCACTACAAAAAGACAAAAAAAAAGAACATTGAGGAAGTGATCAATAAAGGGAATACATATATCAAAGTGTATGTCATATCCAAACTATTAAAGCTCTGAAAAAAGAAACACATAACCAAGTACAGCATATTCTCTTGTTCAAATAGTCAGTGAAACAAATGAAATCACCTACATTCTGAAAAGCAAAGTGCACACAAGAGGATAACATTACAGTGAGCCCCACCCACACACATTTCATGTTATTGAGGTATACGTTCACCACGCATGATGTAAAGCAAATGTGAGAAGCCACAATGAATGCACTGAGCTGCATGGTGTGTAGGGCAAGCCGGGGGAAACCCCAAATGGTCACTGGCCTGTCGATTTCCTCTTTGGAAGTAAGACTGGCAGATGAGCCATCAATCAGTTTTCAACTCGAACTACATCAAGAGTGAGAGCGAAGAAAAAAAGAAATGATGATGAATGTGCTCTTTCTCTCTTCCTCTAGCCAAGGAACTGTTTCAGTGTCGGCCCAGTCAAGAAAATGTGCACTTACACCAATATCAACCAGCACAGGTGCTTAATCGTATCGCGATGATGCACCTCTCATTTGATGGGATCATTGCAATTTAAAAAAAGCTGAGGGGTTAAACACATCTATAGTTTCCATTATTGAGTTGCATAGATAAAATATGTCAATAGAATTACGTTTCACATATAGACATAACTAATTATATTTATGGCGGCCCGGTAGCCCAGTGGTTAGCACGTCGGCTTCACAGTGCAGAGGTACCGGGTTCGATTCCAGCTCCGGCCTCCCTGTGTGGAGTTTGCATGTTCTCCCCGGGCCTGCGTGGGTTTTCTCCGGGTACTCCGGTTTCCTCCCACATTCCAAAAATATGCGTGGCAGGCTGATTGAACACTCTGAATTGTCCCTGGGTGTGAGTGTGAGCGTGGATGGTTGTTCGTCTCTGTGTGCCCTGCGATTGGTTGGCAACCGATTCAGGGTGTCTCCCGCCTACTGCCCGGAGACAGCTGGGATAGGCTCCAGCACCCCCCGCGACCCTAGTGAGGATCAAGCGGCTCGGAAGATGAATGAATGAATGAATGAATAATTATATTTATGTCCCCATGCTTTGGGGAGTTTCGTTTCCGGGATGCGTTATTTTGAAAGTGAGAGAATAGTTTTTATTCTCATTTTCCTGGAAATATGTACATCAAAATATATTCAGAGCTCCACTTTTCGAACAGTTTTCTATTCTTTTCAAATTGAACGAAATCAAAGTACAAATAACAAGGAATTTAGACTATTTAAGAGGGAGTCAATCAAAACACCAAAGCGGAGCTCTTACGTTTATTAATAAATATCCTTGCTGTCTTCATATACTTTGTTTATTACAGTATATTGCACATGGTCTTTTAATGCAAACCCTTAATTACTTGTCACAAATCAGACTGTCAAGAATGAAGAGCTGTCTGATTCTTCCCTAATGGTCCTTTGCAACCTCTTTCAACTATGCAGTCGAATTAATACAATATAGATATGATCCATTGTGGCTTGAGCGGTATAGTAGGGTGCCATTAAAGCATCATACTCAAGTGGGTTCTTTTTTTTTTTTTTGTCAGGCCACAAAGGATGTGGTGAGCTCCTAGGCCGCATGTTAATATGACCACAGTTCAATGCATTGTTGATGTACTGTCTGATTTTATGAAGCAACGATAATAGCGAGATAAAGCTTCACTGCTGACACACGTTGGACCATGCTTTTCACCAGAGCAGCGGGAATAGTAAATGTAATCGTGTTGATGGAAAAAAAATAAAAATAAACCTCAAACAAAAGTAATGTCCTTCCTGAATTGTCTCAGGCAGTCATTTCTAATTAAAATCTATTGGGTCAGTTGTTCTTTTTTTATTACGCAATGAAAAACAGGCTCCATGATTTTTGGAAAATGTGAAAATCAATTCCAAGATGAGAATATAAAATTATTAAAATGCATACCAAATTTCATTGTAACTCAAAGAAACATCTATAGCAATGATGACAACCATATTTTTTTCATGGGCCACATTTTATGGTTTCCCTCAGAAGGCCCTTACGACTGTGAAATCATATAAAGATATGGTCAACACGTTATTGCATATAATCAACAAATTGATGGATTACTAGTTTCATAATCAGCCGCTAATGAAAAGTGTTCAATTCATTTTAAAAGGCGACCTGCTAACAAATAAAAAAGAATGCTTTTTAAAAGTGAGGACACATGATTTGCTTTTGTAAAAGATGTGATTGGCTGGATTTGGCTCCCGAGCCACGAGTTTGACACCTATGACCTATGTTGTTTGTAAATTTGGATTTGGTAAGTACAGCGCACATTTAGTAATGATGGCGACATTGGAAAGAATGGTGTGCAGTATGTGACATCAATTATGGAGCAAATAGAGTCCAATTACTGTATTGTGAGCATGGGCATGGATAAATGCTATTTTTTATTACCTTCCATTTTCTTCCATGATTGCTGCTGACCACTCATTTTTCATAAAGTGAAGAACTTTGAAGCAGCACTTTGTCCAACAAGTTTTGGGGTTTTTTTCTACATAAGTCACATCTCAGTAGCTGTTTACACCAACTACTGAATGGGACATGTCAGAAAGAGCAGGAGAAAAATATGTAATGGTATGCCTCAGCTGAAGTGTTTTTTTTAGGGACAATCTGTCTGTTACTCGGTCCAAGTCTGGGCGGGGCACCGCTGGCCCTGGGCCCCAGACTATCACTCAGGCTGATGTATAGGTCTACAGGGTACAAATGAAACCTGTCACAACAAGGGTAATGATGTCAGAGTCACTATAGCTCACCTCTGAAGGAGCAGAGGGAGGGAAACGAGTGGTTTGGATGGTGAGAGGAGGGCTTAAGCGAGACGATGGAAGAAAAGGGAGGGAGGAAGAGATGAGCATATGGGAGGGATCAGGGGGGATGAGGTGACAGAGAAAGAGGGGGGGCGAAAGAGAGAGAGAGAGAGAGAGAGAGAGAGCAACGAGGACAGGGAAGGAGAGAAATTCTGCCAAGGGATGGGGGCAAAAAAGAAGAAGCAATGGAGGATGCAAGGGAAGTGTTAAGAAGACATGAGTAAGTAAATAATTTGATGATTGGCATGGGCACATGTACTAATGTACATATAAATATGGATTATATTATGAAAGACAAAAGACTAAAGACAAGATGGAAAAGAAGACTGTCAGTTTTGGTCCTAGCAAAAGTTAGTTGAATAGAAGAAATGTGTTCTAACATCCTCTCCGTACGTTTGTGTTGCCTCAACATCCCTCTTTGAGTGTCTCTCCATCCTTTCTCTTTTTTTTCATTGACGTCATCCTCTCTGTCACCCCACCCACACCGAAAGCTGTAAGTTCCGGCATCCTTCCGGCTTGCTTCTCCTTGGCAATCTCTCTCCATCTCAAGATGAAGCCGCTAATGGATTGAAAGTCTTGTGGAAGAGGCAACGGTCATTTAAAGATTAATGTCAGGCACGGTAATCTGAAGGGCAAGTCACCACATCCTCTTTGGTTGTCCAGTGGAGGACAAGCATATGTCATCTCTGAATAGATGCCCTCGTCATTATCAGCCATTAGGCAAAGTCTCACAGATAACGACAGGTGGACCAAATAGAAGATATCCCTCAATTCGGATGGCATGTACAAGCACACATTCCTAGGTCAACATTTGATCCAAGGTCATCAGTTCAGTAACATACGTAACATGGTTTCATAGATGAATATTTTCTTCCATGCTTTTGATACACCTTTCCACAGCATCAGGTGCCTACCTCTGTGTCAACATCTTGAGACCATCACAAATGTAGGATTGCGACATCCCCCACCGTAACCACATTCCAATAAGCAAGAAAATGAAAGCACAATTAGAGGGTGGATGCTTTACCTCGTGACGAGGTAAAAAAATAAAGATGCATATTAACATTCCGGGCAGCATGTTGGAAAACTGGTTAGCTCTCGCCCCCAACGTCAGCTGGAATGTGCTCTAGCACACCCGCGACCCTGGCGAGGATAAACGGTACAGAAAGTGGATGGATTAACGGACTGTATGTAGCAGAGGTGTGGAATTCATTTTTACTGTGGGCCATATCATAGTTATGGTTCCCTTATGGCTGTTATGACTGTGAACCCAAATAAATGTATGATTGCTTGTTACATATCAGGAAAAAAACAACAACAACAAAAAATCATGAATAGCTACAAATCAGAGGCTACTAAAATATCTTCAAATATTGTGTAATTTATTTTAAGAAGGTGATCGGTAACAAAAAACGCTCGCAATATCCCAATGGTCTCATTTGATCATTTCAATGTTGATATTCGAGCAAGAAACACAGAGTCGATTCACATAATTTGCTTTCACGTATCAGATAAAATGAATGGCGAATCTGGCCCCTGAGACTGACGTAACTTCATCTCAACACACAAACAACGCTCGTCTCTCCGTCGAGACGCACCTCTTCAATATACCTAAAGAACAATTCCTATCTAGCCATGGCTTTGGCAGTATCTTATGACATTTAAAAAAAATGCAAAGAAAGGTGAATAGATATCTGTTGGTGAGTTTTTAGCTGGTAATAAAAAAAAACACAAAAAAAATACAAATAGGTGATTAGTGAACTCCGATCCGAAGGGGATTACTGCACTCTTTAAGCCAAGTGAAAGAGTAATTTGATTTTTAAAAATGGGCTATTTTCATTGAAGTACAAAAAAACCCAGCCAAGAACTGAAGGAGGCTGAGCGGAACTAATAGTTAGTACAGCTCCTCGGACCATAAAACTGGACGCACGCAACTGTGCGGAGTGAGCATTGAGAATGTGAAGGAACACTAATTGCTGGAAAATATGATACGCAAGAGAAAGCCAATTCAAAAAATAAAATCCAATACTTACAAAACCATTGGTACCGAGAGTTCTAAAGCGAAACACGACGAGATCTATAGCAAGAATAGTCTATGGGCAAGGAGGCATCAAGGCATAAACAATACTCCGACAACCAGCAGACAGATTGTTGGTCCTTAAATTCACAGTTCCTTAATTGAAAGATTGGCAGCAGGTGTGCAGCCAGAAAGTCTGCTCAGTCTGCCACCTGCTGGCCAGGCCAAGGACAGGAACATGACAGTACAGTTGGTGCAGAAAATCATTGAACCATTTCAGAGTGAACAGTAGCAGTATTTGTTGTACAAGAAGAGTGACTATGTCAGTGACTGTTTAGGGAGTTAATGGCGAGAGGGAAGAAGCTGTTTAAGTGTCTGCTGGATTTGGTGCGCATGGATCTGTAGCGCCTGCCTGAGGGGAGTAGCTGGAAAAGGTGGTGGGCAGGGTGCGGGGGATCCAGGAGCATTTTCCGTGCCCTTGTTTTGATTCTTGCAGTATGCAAGTCCTCAAGAGTGGGTAGGGCGGTGTCAATGATTTTTTCCGCTGTCCTAACTGTCCGTTGAAGTCGGATTTTGCCCTTTTTTGTGGTGGCCCCAAACCAAACCGTGATGGAAGAACACAGGATTGATTCGATTACCGCTGTGTAGAACTGACGTAGCACCTCCTGTTGCAGGCCATGCTTCCTCAGCTGCCTCAGTTTCATGTCAAGTTTTATGACTTAAAACCAGAGTATGTCTGTGTGGAATTTCTGTTTTCTTTAATTGTAGCGCACCGTGTTGCCCAGAACACAGACATTTTTGGAATAAATGATTCAGACCATCAACTTGTCCAGTTTCGGAAGCCTGTTGTCAAACATAAAGCAGTACTTTGTGCCAGTGACAAATGTAAAATCAGGAAATGCAATGCAGCACACAATGTTAAGGTGTAAACTCTCAAGGCCATCAAAACATCATTCATGAAGTCTCTCTCTCTGTCATTCTCTGTGTTACCGAGGATATATTTTCCTTTCAAGTCATCAATCACTAAAAAAACAAAACAATATTATTGAAAAGACAACTTTTTTTTCCCCGAACTTCCATAACTTTCTTGACATTTTGTGACTTTATGTACTTTTATTGGTAGTTGTCAGTGTGGCTCCAACATTCCTTTGGCATCTGACACAACACTAAAACAAAAGAAAGAATATCTAATATAAGTCACCATATGTGGAATACGCCACATCCCTCATCGTGATTCAACAGACGGTTGTTTTGCAGTGAGGACTTAAAAGAAAAATATAGTTGTAAACCAAGCACACCAGTGCAAAAATTGCACCGGTGAAGCAAACATGAAGCTAAAGGAGAGACCACGGTCGAAGGATAAAGAGAGTGCAAAGGATGAAACAGCCAAGAAAATACATGCAAATGATGGATAAATTGTAAGGAGGAAAAATTAACTTCATTGACACAAAACAGGGATGGGCAGACATCTTGAGTTATTTCCCGTCCTCTTCACGTCACTTAAAGCAGAATTTAAAGGTTTACAGGGGGAGAAGGAAACTCAAGGTACTCGAGTCGGTGGCAGAAGGGATGGCATTTCCTCTCACCTTGTCCATCTGCTGTCTGTCTTCTTGAGTGTTTAAACCGATTGAAGCCTCACATGACTTTTTTTATTTTATTTACAAACATTGTATACAGAATGCAGTGTGACCTATCTCCTCATACTTGTATGAAGGTTAGAATGGCATGTATGTGTGCGTGACAGAGATGAATCAAAGTGACGGCGTCTATGAAAAATCGACATCCGTATTTAGGGTTTGTCGGAGGTCTTACTGATTTATTGAGCAGCAAGTGATGGAGGAGAGTGTTCTCCTTTTTCCATTCAGACAAAACATAATCTATGCCTTTTCTTTACTTTGTGACGTTGAAGTTTCAAAGTAGTAAAAGTGAGAAATAATGTGGAATAGATGTCAAAATGATGTGACGGAAAGGAAGAAAGGAATGGTCATTGGAGTTAATGGAGTCAGTGTTTTAAGAGTAAAGTGAAGGTCACCACAATGACAAGCAGTCTGTGGAAGGACCATTTTCACTTTCGAGTTTGAATAATGTATCTGATGTCATTGTGGCATAGCTAGGGCCAGACTGTCTTGAGTAGTCTTCATCCAAAAGACATTTCTGGCCCATATCAAAGCAAAAAAATAAATTAAAATAACATTGCTGAGGTAGCTGGTATTGAATGTCCAATAAGTGCAGGGGAGGCGACAACTTTTCTTATCAAATAAGGTTATTGTGCCACCGTGTTTCTGTTTAGCTTTGAGGCATAGAACCACAGTCAGTTAATAAAGGAAGGTAAGGAAAAAAAAAACTAACGGGGTATTGACTTATTAGAGTTTAAAAAAGAAAAATATATATATTTCCAGCATTTACATTCAAAAGTTAACTCAGTAAACATTATTTGAGATTTTATGTTTTCATCATGTCTGCAGTCGATGATTTACCATCCGTCCATCCATTTTCCGAACCGCTTTATCTTCCCCTAGGGCCGCGGGAGGTGCTGGAACCTATTCCAGCTGTCTTCGGGCAGTAGGCGGGGGACACTCTGATCCGGTTGCCAGCCAATCACAGTGGATGATATACATTTTCCCATAATGCCATGGGGTATTGACTTCTGCATGTGCATAAATCATATGGCTTTTTTTTTTTTAAGTTGAGCATGTGTCAGTCATTACCCATTGGCATTATGGGTAAAATGCTACATTTTTTAGCACTTAGCCTCCAATTATGTTCGACCGTATCTGCGGGTACATTTGAACATATTTAAATAAGTTTTAAAATACTCGCAAGTACATTGGAATGTATTTGCATGTCAAAATATTTAGACTCCACATTGGCAGCTCCACGCGTCTGCAAATTATACAGGCTTATCATTTTACATTTCCAAATCTTTAGTACAATACTTGTTTAGGGGTGTCCATTACAACATGCCATGCAAGAGATTGTAGTGACTAAGAAGAAAAAGAGGCTCGGACAGATGAGGGGAAAACACAGCAAGAGCAACAAGCGTGTGAAAGGAGTAAGAAGGCTGATGGAGAATAAGAAGGATAAGTTCACCTCTCATTAGCTCGCCTGCCACACATCAGACCGCATGCAATGCAAAGTCCACCAACGTGAATTAAACAAAGAGCCAACTACCTCAGAGGAAAGCAGACCTGCCAGGACTTAGCAAGGCATCATAAACAACCAGCTCACATTTGTCACTGACTCTTCACCCAGGCAAAGTGACAGTGCAAATAAATTAAATAGCCTTCTTTCTCTCAGCATTCTCCTCCTACCACCACAGCTGGTCTGAGCACAAAAAAATGTGGCCCTGAATCTGTAATAAATAAATAAATAAAAAGGTACAGGACACAGACAGACAACACCTTATTAGTCTTGTCATCTGCCTTAGGAATGACAAGTACTACACTGGTATTCGTATAGGTTCCACGAATAAAGCAACTCTGAAACAAAAATACCTGACTTGTGTGACAATTCACCTGATGTGTATAAGTCTGGGGGCACATTAATAGATTAATTTATGACATATGTTATTTCATATTTTTGTTTCTTTATTAACAATGACTAAAAAGAATGACCATGACAGCAGAGTCAAAAAGTGAAGGAAGGCTGGACTAAAATTGAAACAAATAATTTTAAAATCCCGACTGGTCAATTAAAACAAAAAATATGTTTTAGGTTTAAATCGAAGAACAAACTAAGAAAGCAATACACAAAACAGGGAGGCTGGTATGTCAGGTGACTGTCGAATACAGTCGAATCACAGCCACATACAGTATATTGGCCCTGCACTGCACCACCTCCTCCTCATCTATTGCATAATTATCATACCCTATGAAATTTAGATGACAATAATATTGAGCAAAAGTGATCATCAAATGAATTTTAATGTTTGTTGTGAACAATACAATAATATAGTTTTGTCTAGTCAATTAAAACCAAAAATGCTATTCCCCCCCCCCCCCACCTCACTTCACCACCTTCCTACCACCTTTCTGAATCACCATTAGAATAATTGTAAACACCCCCATTAGTAGCACAGTGTTTTCCTCCCCCGTGCCATTCCAACCTGCTTTTGAGCTAGCCTCTGGAGAAAACACAGGTTTGTTCATCAAGCCAAGACAAAACAATTACTAGAAACCAATAATCAATGACTGTGGACAAACAATAAATTCTTGGTGCAGCTGTTTCAGAAAATAACAAGTGGGAAGAAATAAAGTCACACTAATTAAACAGAAATCTTCTGGTACGCCATCAATAGCTGATAGCTATGCTGCTCCACCATTTAGCCCATCTGATTACAACGTTATAGCCTTAATAGATGCTCTCTCTAGACCAGGGGTGTCAAACTCATTTTTGTCGCAGGCCACTTTGGAGTTACGTCTTCCCTTGGAGGGCCAAAACGACAGTGAAACTGAATAAATGTTTAATCATCATATCGTATTATTACTTGTACACAACAAATAAGATGGATGGATTACTAGTTTTTGAAATCAGTCATCCGTCTCTCTGATCTTTGTGCAATTATTGTCCAAGTGAGTGTAAACAGGGTAAAAAAATTATTACAAATTATTACAAAGACTCACCGTTATTTATTATACACAGCAATTTGACAATTCGGTCCGGATTTGAGCAATGATCATGGATGTTTGATACACATGATTAGCTTTTGCGGACAACATAAAATGAGGTGGCGCGCCGGATCTGGCCCCCGGGCCTTGAGTTTGACACCTGTGCTCTAGACCATGGGCGTCAAACTCATTTTTGTCGCGGGCCACATTGTATTTATTGTTGCCCTTAGAGGGCCGTTATGACTGTGAAACCATATGAAGAAGTCAAAAATAATGGTTGATTTAACTATAGTTTAAGTTACTATAATGACTTGTTTGTTAACAAAAAAATGCATGCAACATCTCTCTTATTTATGAAATATGAACATTTGAAATTTTGGTCCAGATTTTAGCAAGCATCATAGCAGTCGACACGTTTGATTTGCTCTCGCGGGCCACTGAAAATGATATGGCGGGACAGATCTGGCCTCCGGGCCTTGAGTTTGACACCAGTGCTCGAGACTTTAACTAAATGAACAGCTCACTTTTCTATGAAGACCTATGACTTTCCTGCATTAATTTTCTTTTTTACCGTAAATGCCAGTATAACTGTATTTGAAAATGCACCAATACATGGTGGTATTTATCAAAATAAGCATATAATATAACCCTTCATAGACTCAATTCAGTTTTACAAAAATAAGTTCAAAGGCTGCACGATAAACGTGGGGGGGACAAAAGGTGCATGCAAAAGGCGAGGATGAGAAATTGCAAGCAAAACAGAACCAAAGGTCAGTGAAAAAGCTTAAAACGTGGTACACTAAAAACAAGAGGAGGATGAAGATGCCAACGCAAGTAAGTAATCACAGTAAATGAAAATTCAAGCACAGAACAAAACAGTCACTGAAAGTGAAAGATGTACTCGGAAGACAAAACCGTAAGCACATTGACCAATACTCAAATTATCAACAGGCAAACAGAAGACTCGTAGAGAAGAAGTCGGATTGAAGCAAGAAACGAAATCATTTGGCCACAGCCTGCTGCTGCAGCCACCTTAAAATAGCCGCTAATTGTCCTAAGTGGCATGTGTGTAGCCCACTTCAGCTCAACGGTACCCTGCAATGGACAAAGAACAAAATCTGACAACAGACATGATCGTATTTTGTTTCATAGAGGTACATGATCGGTCTATAACATTTGGACATCAAACATGAAACAATTGCTCATTCAATAATATGAGAAACCACATCCAAATTTTGGACTGGTAGTGCTTCAGTTGGAGTTTTACAAATGGACAAGTGGTTGTGACAACCCAGTCATGCAAGGAAGATTAACGGAACACAGTCCTCATATATACTGCTCCAAAAAAAAAAAAAAACAGCACCACATAACTCTGAGTGTTCCCTTTGTTTTCTTTTTGAGCAGTTTATGTTGTCCACAGCCATTTATCTGTACAATAAATATCGGAATCATCTCCTCTTGATCTGGCAACTGGGTCCTTGAGTGGGTGATGTGTAGAAAGTTAGGAAGGTGTTGGGAATTAACGAACAACAAAAACTGATCTAAGTTAATGAACACCAGGGGAAATCAGGTCAAGTATATCTGATTTTATGAGAGCTGCGTGCAAGCTTCTAACAGCAGAATAAAACAGCCCAAGCACACTGAGGAGTTTATCATATGTAGAGCAATTCTGATTGAACAGGTTCGGGATGCTTCCCAAAGTCGTACGACACAGTGCTTTAGGCAAGAATTGGAATCCAGAGTCCTCAGATGAAATTATTTCCTGCCCCCGCAACCCACCCCCCCCCTTCTTTATATTGGAACAGGTACATTAACTTCCTTGTGAGACAACATCATTACAAAACCATAGCACAGCAAAAGAGCCAAGATGGAGCTGCAAGCAGCCAAAGTGAGACATCTTCTCTTTGCACAACAGCAACCGTAACTCTGATGTGATCAATACTTGTTCATGACTTGCTTTCAAAAGGTGCCATCCACTATCCTCTCCCTAGATGTATATCACTGCCTCATTTCCAGTCACCGCTTCCACTCTGTCTCATCTATAATTCTACCCTCCTTTACATGCCATTTAACTTTCATCTAGTGTTTTCCCCACGTAGTGCTTTTTGCTACTTTCATGAGCTACACATTCCTAAACATGCTGTATACTGTAATTTCTTCAGGGAATACAGAAACAAGCATCATTTCATTATCGTCCTTTCTTATTTTGCAAGCATCTTTACTCCCAATATTCTCATAATTTAATCTACTTTTCTTCCCGTCTTTCACTTTATTGCTTCCTTTTTTTGTGTGTGTGTCCTCCATACAGTAATTTACCGGAGTAGTGACGTGTTGGAAATACATTTGTATTCATGAAGAAAGTGTGAATTTATTTGCCTAATCCTAACACAATCCGCCAGCACTCTCCTTGTGCCATGAGTAAACCCCGGTCACTTTTCAAGAAAACCACTCCCAGCATCTTGTCCTGTATCTTCGACAATGTTTTTTTTTCTGTCCCCTCTGCTTTCTTGCAAACAACTGCTCATAGGTTTATTGGAGCACATTGTTGCATCTCAACGGAAGCTTGCACAGCATTCTGCCATTAATAATTGAAGAGGCCCCACATGGCCAGGCACACTCAGTCTAAATGGATTGTTCTGGGAGAGATCAATGCTGCTGTGAGGGTTTTATTAGGCCCTGCAGAAGGAACGGACAAGGACATCGTCAACGCTTGCGTCTCTGTCTTAATTGTGCCTTGATGTTGCAGAACACTTCTTCCTTCTCTTCTCCCGAAACAACACACCCACAACCGGGAATCTACTCGCTGACTGACGCCTCACAGTACAAATTTAATTAAACATAAATGATTCTCCTACTGTATGAATCATTCATGGTTTGTGATGTCTTTGACTATGATGCAGGCTAAACAGGACAAGAGAGTATTTTGTCTTTCCTGCTCGTTGTTTGGGTGTGTCATGCTTGCCACCCTGGCACGACACAACCACCAAGACCAGAGGATACTCGAAATGGGGGAGCGTGAAATGCTACCATGACCTTCAAGACTTACGGCCTTCGGGGGTGGTTGATGACTGCAGAGGCCAATAACGCTCAGCAGGACTCTCCACCGAGGACATTTGCATTTTTCTTCCCCATGGTTTCTTAATTGTCTACTCTTTTACAAAGCATAAAAAGATTGGTCTCTTCTTTGCACCCATTTATATCTGGTGGGTTCAAATTCTAACTGATGCAGCACAACTTTTTATTTTGACATCGAGAAACAGTGAAGCTTTTTTTTGCATTATTGTTGTGACAATTGGCTGGTCTACAGTTCATTTAGATTGTAGAGCAAGTATTTAGCAAGACAACAAATGCTGTCAGCCTTAGTTTATATATATATATATACATGTATACACACACACACACACACATATACATCATGGCTTGAAATAAGTGGTTTGGCATCACATTTTTGGAAGTCAAACTTAGCATCTTTACACTGGAAGTCAAAACTGCAAACAGTTGTATCAGTGGCACAACACACAGGAACCTGTGTAGTCTACAGAGCAGGAAAAATGGCCAAAGTGGGAGCATTTCAGATCATAACGCAAGCCAAGCTACGACATGACATGTCATCAGCATGTATGTATTGTGTTGTATTGTTGTCATTGCTCCTGACTGAACACGCCTAGTTTGAAAGGCATGAAAGGAGGTACAATCTCATCTACCAAAAGAGAGAAGGGCTTTAGTGAAGTCAAACGAAGGAAATATGTGTTTCCCCACGAGGTGTCTTCATTGTACTAAGAACACTTTCAAAACTCCTTGGAGTAGCCTCAAAAGTATAGCGGTTTTATTGCTCATCAGCTGGTCTAAACTCATACACGCACAGCCATGAAAAAAAACATAGCTAGAGATATACATATACAGTAGCTATACAAGCAGTTTATGCCTTTTTTTAATTGTCTTTATTTTTTTAACAAATACTAAGTTGAAACCGAAATGCATATTTGTGTATTGTCTTCATAAAACAAAACTGAATCTTACAGTAGCCGTTACTTTCGAGGGAATGGATCTTGCGTCATCTGCTAACTCTTCTTGACATCTTAGCATGTTCCGCGCAAGTGTGTACACATCAAATCCATTAAAATGTCAAGCTTCACAGTGATCTCAAACCAAGTTGGTGTTCATACAAAAGGAGGTGAATACTGTAGTGCATTTTGTGGCCTCATTGTGCTTGTCGAGACTTTATCAAAAGTACTTATGTCAGAGCAATTTCAAATGACAACTCAGTGTTCAAGAAGCACAAGGACAATTTCTTCTTTCGCTCATCTTTAAATATTCCAGAAACCATTTACATATAGATTTTAGGATCATATGCTTCCTGACAAACTTTGCTTCTGAGAATACTGGACAGAGGGCTGAATGCAATAAAAATGCTCTGTAACATTATACAGTATATTTATGAGTATTTATGTAATGATTAGGGCGGCCCGGTAGTCCAGTGGTTAGCACGTTGGATTCACAGTGCAGAGGTACCGGGTTCGATTCCAGCTCCGGCCTCCCTGTGTGGAATTTGCATGTTCTCCCCGGGCCTGCATGGGTTTTCTCCGGGTGCTCCGGTTTTCTCCCACATTCCAAAAACATGCGTTGCAGGCTGATTGGACGCTCTAAATTGTCCCTAGGTGTGAGTGTGAGTGTGAATGGTTGTTCATTTCTGTGTGCCCTGCGATTGGCTGGCAACTGGTTTAGGGTGTCCCCCGCCTACTGCCCGAAGACAGCTTGGATAGGCTCCAGCACCCCCCGCGAACCTCGTGAGGATCAAGCGGCTCGGAAGATGAATGAATGAATGTAATGATTAACCAAAAGTAATTTGCCCTTAAGAGTTCCTTCCTGTACTTTTTTTTTAAGACCAGCAACAACCTTTAACGGTGTTTATTTAGCCTAACCATCACATGGTGTAAAAACAAACAGCCTTTGTATGTTGGCAGATGGCTGAAGTGATGCAAGCAAGGCTGGGATAAAAAGGGAAATTCAGAGATTGCCATTGTGGCCCTTCTATTTTCCAACTGTGCCAAAGGCAGCGAGAAAAAAATAATGGGAAATAATAACCTGCTGTTCACCTGGAGGTGACAACTAACAAGCTTGTAGATCTCTCCTAGTACACCGTAAACATTGACAAACCTGTGTGGCCATAAACAAGCCTTTCCTTCTTTCTTTTTCGGTCATCTAGAGTTTGACATTAGGGTCATCGTGACTCTTTTCATCAAGCACTACCATTCAGTGCAATGAACAATGTGTATTGTGTGTAACTTCGATACGACCTGTACTACAGTACTGTGGTTTGGTTCACTTAGATGCTAAATATGAATGGCCAACCATTGGTTGGTTAAGAGAATTCCCACAACTGTGATGTAATGGAACGTTCACGTAAAATAGGAAAAAGGAAGTAATATTTCAGTCGTGTAACACAGAGACAAGAATATAATAAGCTTGCACGATTTGTTTACGGTTATTAGCATGTAGCACTTTGTCTCGTGATTATGTGTCTTCAATTCATGGATATGTTCAATACCGGCTTGCTGCTATGATGTCACACCATCTATACAGCAGTGTGTTCCATCGTATATTGAGGCAAGGCACATATTTAAATATAAAAATCTCAGGGCACACTATTGAACACAAATGCCACCAAATATTGCGTGTATACTGAAATAATGATGATCACATCTCGATTTGCTCACAAACATATTCACTCAGTGTGCAATCTGGGCTGTTTTGTTGAAGACAGAATTATTGTTGTATGGATGGCAACTTCATGGAAGCGCATTTCCTTCTAACGGTCACTATACGTCGCTGGCAGAGAGAAATGTATCTTTTTTTTTTACCAATCATGTGAAATTTCCCACGGCAAACCAGACGATTTCTCACAATACACTTCTGTGTTTTGGCACAGTGGTAGAGAATCACTGAAATTAAGAATGTAGTTGATTCTATTGCTTTCCGCTCAAACAAACAGCGCTGGAAATGTGAGATTGATTGTGAAACAATTGTATTGTGTTGAAACGAACTGAACTGGGCTGCGTGGGGGAAAAGTGTCTTGAAACTTTTTTTTTACTTTCAAGGAGTACTATGGTTCAATACATACGCTGAATAAAGTTTTGCTGAATGTACTCAGTTTTGTTGCATGACATAAAATCATCTGGAACCAGACACATTTTTTAATAGTCTACTGGAAAAAAAAAATTCAGAAGAAAAGAAAATTCACTCATCGTTGGATGTCCCATTATTAATGTAGTTAGCACAACTTCCTCTTCCGTATCTCCCAATGAAAAATCATATCAAATCTGAAATCCCTCTCCCATTTGTACCCGTTTCCATTTTTACTGCACAAAAACAGGACGGCCGCACAGCATGACGTAGGATTCATCTTTTGGATGCAATAAAGCTACAGTACATTTGCGTGTGTGCTATCGTGAGCCTGACACTATGTGCGAGGCATTTTTAAATGTAGTGGCCCCGAAACAATCTTGGCTGTGCATCTTGTGACAGGTGAACATGATTGAGGTGCATAACAGCAAGAGAAAACAACAGATGCTTGAACATGCTCTCCAATCACCCATCTCATACATAGAGAGAAGCTGCTTGATTGATGGCAAGTCAAGAATTGCCCACAGTGGAAACAGGCTTTGTTTCAACCAGCTTGGAAAAAGGCATAACAAACTATCGAGGTACCAAAAAGCAACCACGTTAAAAGGCACAAGAAAAAGAAGAGTTCTGAATGTAAGCTACCTTGAGACCTCAGAGAAAAAGCTAATTTAAAAATATATATCCAACACAACGCCACAAGAAGAGAGGCTTCATAAAATGTACCCAGACCATTAAGTCTGCAAGGACACTAATGGCTGGCCGTCCACAGGGTTCTCTTCTAAGGCAGCCGTGATGGACTCCCTCCTCTCACGGTGATCATTGTGCGGCACCACATCTTAATAGCAACAGGAAGACTTAAGTAGACACATCATTGGTTGAGCGATCATGAGAATTATAATTCAAATTGAAGCCCCGACATCAAACAAATCACAGTTTAAAAAGCCCAGGGGTGCTCTTGTACTTTGAAGATTACAGAATGCATCACAATGAAAAACCAGAGTGAGAGTGTCTCATGGTGCGTAAACGCCATCTCATGCATTACATCATCTGTTGCCTATATTCTAATGACTTCGCTGCAGGAGGCCCAACTTTTCTATGTAATTGAAAGTGAAATATGGAAAAGCAAAAGAAAAAAAAGTCAAGCAGCATATGATTGGTTGCCAGAATAAATCTGAGGTGACATAAGTCAGAATATAGAATATATTAGAAAGGGCTGGACTATTTCCAGGGAGGTTGGGTGCAGGCGGGCAGTGAGTGAGCATACTAATCCGCTGGATGTTATATGCCTTGCTTGGATGCCTCCTCCTGGGCACCAGATGAGCTGTTTCTGGTGGGATTGCTGGTGTGGGGAGAATTAAGAAATTTTCATGAGACAGAGCATAACTGAAAATTGTAACACACAACAACATCATAAATTTGATTACATGACATTGCGCTGCAAGCCTGTGAGCCATTCCCAGGCACCGTAAAAAGCTTTAACCGAGTTACTGCAGCTCCAGAGGGGGGGAAAAAATAAATAAAGCCATTTTCTTTTTAACAACTGGGGTGGTGGCCAGATATTGTTCCTTGATTTTTATGAGTTTTGCAGGCACTCATTACAACACCAGACCACGAAGAAGAGGGAAATTCATTTTTTGAATCAATGTTTTTTTTAAAGAAAATTATTAATATGCAATGCATTCAGCGTGCGTAAATTTAAAATCAAAGTATAACCCAAATATGCACTTTACAAAAAATGCCGTTGCAATTAATTACAATGCATTTTTTTCATGTGCTTCCAATATCAAACACATCAGTCAAACGTGTCAAGCAATGCAACAAGGGGATCGGCACAGCATCATCACCCGTATGAAAAACATCCCAGAAAGCAACCAAGTTGTGTCACACATCTTGGAATGCTGCGTGTGCAAAATTAAAAAATAAAATTAAAAAAATAAATAAAAATGCAGGTCCTGGATGTACATATTACAGTCTCGAAAGACTAACCTATGTCTACCCGAGGCTCCACTTATACACACACATGGTGCGAGGAAGGAAGATCGGAGAACTCGTGATATTCAAGGAAAGATTGTTGAGGAAGCGAATCAAGTGGAAGAAACTGATTAAAAATGCCCTTTGGAAAGAATCATGATCCAAGCTTGTCCATCCCTCTGTTAAAAAAAAAACTTAATTAAAATGTAATTATCCCTTCACATACGCCTCTTCCCAAGTAAGAGTCATAAATATGGCCCCCCTACACACACACACAAAATGCATATTTGTTACTTATATTTTGTTGAGTGTGGCATCGTAAAACTGAGCCGCGAAAACTGTCTTTTCAGAACCTTCGTCTGCGCTAATCTGCTTCCTTCCCGTATTTAGACACTTGCAGAAACATCGCAGTGTTGGGGACACATGGGCATCCATTTGCCAGAAAACCACACACAAATGACCGTCAAAAACATTCGAAGCATGGTCCACTCAAGCGCTTGGGTGCCTGATTTCGACGTGAACGCTCGACTCGCGCGCTGAAAAACCGAATCCGCATATATGCCCTGTGCTCAATTTACGGGGAGAAAACCATTCGTTGAAAATTCATAAACAAAAGTGTGCTCGGGGAGCCTCCTTACCTTTATTCGGTTCCTTTCTGGTTCTGACGTGTGAGCCGTCACATTTTCATGTTTAAAACAACCAGTAATCCCCGAGTTGTTGTTTTTTGTTTTTCTTATACTTTTTTTGCGTCTGTAAGTGTGCGTCCCAAAGCCACCTCCGCTCACTTCACCAGTTCTTCTAGCGAGATAAATCAAATGCTACGTATATGAAGCTCTACATATACTTCAAATCCAGCCCGGCGCGTGTTGCTGAGGAGCGCGCGCGTCCGTGCTCGGCAGGAGGAGTCGCTCTTTCGGCACCAGCCGCCGTGCGCACTTTGGAGGAACCACAAGCGAGTCCGAGCACTGACTGAGGGAATGATGTCATGTGTACAGCCCTCCCTCCCTCCCCAGCCTCCCATCCTCGCTTGAAAGCCCCACTGTCTCTCTCTTTCAAACACACCTCTTCCCTTGGCGTGATCTTTTTCAATTATTCCAAGAGGCGGTCGGCGGAGGGAGGGGTGCGGTAGGGGGGTTAAAAACAGGTAGAAAATATGACACGCTTTATTGTGCGACAGTTTAATGAGCAATGAGAATTATAGGAGATATTTATTTGCCGTTAGTTTTCAAAACAGCGTTGATTTGCAATCGCGCCTTGCAGTCAAAGTGAGCTTGTGTGCGTGCGTCTCCCTCTTTCTCTTTCTCTCTCTCTCTCTATATATATCTCTCTCTCTATATATCCCCTACTTGACGCGATGAAGTCACGTCGTCCCCCACGCCTCGCTGGAGGTGTGGTCCAGTAGAGCATCACAGTCATTGGGCGGGGGGGAATCAGGGTTTGGTGTGCCAGCACTGCAAACTACTTTAACCCTCCTCCTTCTCCGATGCAGCGTGGCCATCTTACACATATAGATATATAGCCATGCAGAGAACAGGAAGGTTGATGATCGATATCACGCTCCATTACAAGGCAAAAAGACATCGCGGTTAAACCAACACATGTGTTTAAAGGAAAGTGGGCTATGGCATACATGTTTTTAAAGTACCTTAAGCAGGGACGACGGCTCCAGGATTCATTTTCTCCCGGGGATAAAGGAGGGGCTAGAGTCTAGTCAGGGGTGGGCAATTATTTTCCCGGGGGTGGGGGGGGGGGGGGGGGGCAAATGAGAAGCAGAAAATATTGTGGAGGGCCAGGCCAAAAGTTAGAAATAGGACTATTTGCTACTAAATGAGACGAGTAATAGACCTTGTGGTTTTTCTTTCCTCTCAGTCACTGGCTCTAACTTTACCTTGTCTCGATCACCACACATGACAGCATTGCTCAGCTGATGTCGCGCAACGAACTTTTGAAGCCAGCCTCGGGACGCTTCGAAGTCTTCGATGCTCGCAGTTAGCGCTATGGAACTCCCATCCTCTCTTATTAGCGGTCCAGTTTGCGGAAAGTTTTTAACATGATAACAATTAAACCATTCTAGGAAATGTTCATTTACTTGAGCCACAAGCAATTCACTCTGAGCATGGAAATTGCCAGAATCGGACTGAATCGCTTCGTTGTTTTTCAAAGTCTCGTAGATTTGAGTCTTTCCGACTCCAGGCGTCTCCTGAATGTTTCGTACTTTGTTACCCGCTTCGTTTAATCAGATACATATCACTTTCCCTTCCATGGTCATTACTCTCTCCCTCTTTCTTCGTCTTCCCCTCCCTCCCTGTGCTCTGCAACTTGAAGTAACTGTGCCACCTGGTGTAGAAATACCTGTCATTACAAGTCCAAACGAAATGAATGCATCCATCCATCCATCCATTTTCTGAACCGCTTAATCCTCACTAGGGTCGCGGGGGGTGCTGGAGCCTATCAAACCTTAATTGTGCACCGATCTTCGGCGGGCCGGATTAAAAAGACAAATGGGCCGGAACCGGCCCGCGGGCCGTAGTTTGCCCACCCCTGGCTAGACGGATACATGTCTGGGGCTGAGAAAACACTATTTAAGATAATTATAACTATCTATATTAAACATATTTTATAAAATCGAATAAAATGCTCAAAGCGCTTAACAGGGGCTACATCGATTTTTTTGATGGTGCTACAGCCTCCCGCAGCGCCGGTGTTGCCGCTATCCCAGTGCTTAAGTGTTTTTGTTTGACTAAAAATGTTTTTGGGTCATTGTTGAAAGAGGTTAAGTTTGCACAATAACAGACAAAAAATAATTCTTGCTTGAGGATGAAGAATTTAGTCAATTTTATTTCGGCAAGTGGTTGCACAAAATAAAATTACTAGGATCCAAATACAATTTTATTGCAGTAGGCGTATAGTCTACTTTAAAATGTAACACACATAAATAAAACACACATCATTTTATTCAGTGCAACCATTTAATAAAATATAATTTAATAAAATGAGCCAATAAATTAATAAAAAATAACGTACATTTCCCCAGTGTGGGACAAATAAAGGATATCTTATCAAGTGTGTTGGCTACTTAAAATATAATCTGGATCCTGATAATTATATTTAATACAACCACACAATAAAATTGAGTAACTTGAACAAAGCCTTTTTAAATTGTAGTTATTTGTAAATAGATGCAAAAGTCAGTCACTATTATGACTATTATTGAAAAACTGATGTTACTCTATGCCCCCCAAAATACATGCTATGTGTGTTTAAAAGTTAGTTTAAGCTATAAAATAAAAACAATGGTAAACTTAAGATCCACCTGTGAAGGAAATAAATGAAATGGCAACGATGTCATTACATCAACATAAATGACTTAGAACTATATTTTATTTATTTCGTTCAGAAAAGGCTTTTTTTGGGGATCAAAATGTGACTTGGGCCATTATTATTTACAAGGTGACATTATCTAAGTATGCTTTATATTTTTCTCAGTGGATTTAAATGCCATTCACAAGTCTCTGGAAACATCCATGCTCCGTGATTTACAGCCGGCTTCAGAATTCAATGACTCGGACCTCATTGGTGATTGCACTTATTCCCAGGGTACACACAGAATAGAAGAATATAGCCATACCAGAAAACTGCCAATATTTGAAAGGGGATTGTTATGACATGATTTGATGTATGACCCAGTGCACTATTCCTTGTATTTATTTTTTGGGTTGGCATTTCAATCCAGTGACACAATCTTTCAGCGCAAACACATACACACTCCACATCCATAGCTTTTGAAAGAATTGAGAGTAATTTAGGTAAACTACCGGTACATTGGATTTCAATATGCCATTTGCCTGCTGAACAGTGGTGGTCCTGCCTCACTCCCAAAGTCGGCTGAGACCTCACCTGCAGCCCAAATGAGGACACACAATATGGAAAATGGATGAATGGATGAATGTCATTAAGATGTAAAACATATGGTTAGATGTGAATTGCCTTTTTTCCACTGTTCACATTCAACTCGCAAGAAAAAAAAAGAAACAATCCTTCCGTATATGTGCTTAAATTCCGCACAAGATCTGAGGTATTTTCTGCACTTTGACTTTGCTGCAAGAACCAAAAGGACTGCAAGGCTGTTTAATCAATCAACTTGAAGCTACTTTCTTCATCAATTTATTTTAAAGTGCTTTTATTTTAAAGCTTTGGTGCAGCTTTTTGGCCACAGGGACAAGTTGTGATGTAGCCTGTTGCAAGGCTTTGTCAGTCCATGCCTGCACTAATGCGCGGACATGTTTTGAGGCACTTAACCCTCAGGGCGATGAAAACTTTCTATTACAGTAAGCACACGTTTTTCCTTCTGTATATTGCTGCCATTCATCCGACCACCCTTTCAATCAATATTGTATGTTCTTGCTGATCTGTATTCATGGCATGTGGGGTATTCACATGTTCACATAGGTGAGCAACATAGGTGAGCACCCTGGAGTGCTTGACCTGTGCCTCTTTGAACTGCAGTATTCAGAGGAAGAAGCCCGCCAATCCTCTAACAATGATTATTAATTAATATTGTGACCATTAAGAACACTGAAAAATGAAAGTATTATTTTAAAATCATGCCTCATTATTCATGCAGTATGATTGCGTGGTAGATTTTGCACTCTTTTTGATGGTTCCGAATCGTGTGGGTCTTTTGACGTTTGTCCGAGGAAATGCTAACGTAAAAAAAGTTAGGTTGTTGATATACTATCTTGAAGCAAGGGAGGCATTTGGGATTTAGATCCAGCAGTGGCAAACAGGGTGCACAAATAAAAGAAGCCTACTGTCCCTGATTTGCTGCCGAAACAGGCTACTGCACAATTGAATGAAACAAAAGTTAAACAAACATGACAGCAAGGTCGAGAGCTAAAAAAAAAAAAAAAGTTCTTTGTCAAATGGGGTACATCGCTAAGGGTATCAGTTTGTTTAGGCAGCAAATATTGTGTTGTTTCACAGTGCAGAGATGCAGGGTTCACTTCCGGCTCCGGCCTTCTTGTGTGGACTTTGCATGTTCTCGACGTGCCTGCGTGGTTTTTCTCCTGGTACTTCGGTTTCCTCCCACATTCTTTCAAATTGCCTTTTTGTGCTGATCTACAATGTGAAAACTTCCAATTTTAGTCTCGCTGAAGCTTTGTTTTGAAAATGCAAACTACAGAAAAAAAGCTTAAAATCATGTATTTAATTTATCTAAAATTGACACACGCGATCAGAGTTTGAGGAGGACATGAGGTTATGAGGCAAGGATTCAATAACGTACAGAGTGCCAACTAATTCTTGGCACAGTTATTTCTCTCTGCTGTCCCATAAAAGTGAGCGTGGGTCACCTCAGGTGTAACCATTTGTCGGTCTCACTCATTGCTTTATTTTCTCAATAAATGGATCAGTAATTGTCCACCACCTTTCCCCCAAAGGTCTTTGAATTTCGCACAACACCACCTTAGAACATCTTTCATCATCCATCATGCGGGTCATTTGTTTTCCTTCTACAAAGTAATTAGCAGACCCGCTCTTTTATTTTTTTTCCTTTCCAAATTAGATTCAGATTAGTGATATTAGGGGTATAATTAGAGTATTTATATGTAGTGTAAAAAATATTGCTCTTTCAACTTCTCTTTGTGCTGTAATTACTGTGGGTGCAATGGTACATTTGATATATGGCGCCATCTAGCGTCGTGAATGGGTATATGTCTAGACCCCAAATATAAGACGACCCCCACTTTTTCAGTCGTATTTCAATGCAAAAAACACCGTCTTCTGTTCGGGCCATTACAGTAACCAAAATACCTACAAACCAGAATCTTTGAAAAATGCAAGAGCGACTATGACTCGATCGAGGGGGGTTAGAAAATAACACTTGAAGCACAACAGCGAGCAAGGTCAATAATCCGACAAGGCATGTGGAAGGTAGAGTCCTTAAATACCCAGGCAAGCCTGATGGGGTAATGAGGCACAGGTGCACCTGTTGGCGGGGAAATGCCCTTCACTGCAGCTGGAGCTGGAACACAATCAAGACAGACATGACATGAAAAATAGTAAAGGAAATTCTTTGGAAAAGAGAGAAAACAGCAACATGCATGTGTGTGTATGAGTGTCTGTGTGTGCCCATGAGAAACATGGCAGTTCCTTCCGCCTATCGAGAAAGTCACATGTAACGTGAGAGTCTCACAGGCAAAAATTGTGAAAGCAATAAATGCCAACAGGTGCTGTGAATGCAGTAAAATGAGTCTGTTTCACAGTTTTTAATGGCGGTGTGAAGGCGGTAGCATCCAGAGGAGGTACTGGGAGGCCCTCATTAGGTGGAGGCACTGAAAGGGTTTAGAGCAGGTATGAGGAGATGAGGATTCAATGCGCAAAGGCTTTGATGCGCTGACAAGTGGCAGGGCTCATTTTCCAGCGCTTCCTTTTCCATCAATCTTTTTTTCTGTTCATACATGTTCTCTCACTTTTTGAAAACTCACTGGTGGCGGGATTATTATTGTTCACCGTTTCCCTGTGTCTCAGGCTCACTCTGTTCCAACAGATCGTTCTCATTGCCGTCTTCTTCGAGCAGCACTCGCTGTGGATATCTATAGCAACATTCTGACAGGACACTGAGGTGGGCGAATGTGTGATCATCTCACAGAAGATATCTGTGCGAATGCACAATTTTCATGAGGTTGGCATGTTACCATAAGAGAGGATATTTACAGTGTATATAGTTCTGGGCAGGCCCGTATGGATGCAATGCAATGGCTGCACATTGTGTTGCGTGTTTGAGCCTTTACACAAAAGGGCTTTTTTTCTGCTTTTTTTGTGCTTCTCTCCGATTAATGTATGAATGTCACATACTGTCATTGGTCAAGAGAACATTTTAATGTTTTGACTGTGTCCTAAAAACATGTCTTAAATGTATTGAAAAACATCTTTTTTTCAATGTTTCGCTGGCAGATAAGGTTTTTTGACTTATGTTTGCATTGTCCTGATTTTTCCCATGCATTGTAATTTAAAGCTGTGACGTTTCCGAAAATTATTCCACCTGTTGCTGTTAACTTTATTCATAGGTATGAATAGAATGATATAAAATATATTATTGTTATTACATCCTTATTATTTGTATATAACCTGATGTGAGAGAGAAAAAAAACAACAAAGGCACAAAACAAAGTAATCTCGAAGTTTACATAAATCTCTGTTGACCGATATATGTCTCATTTAACCCCTGACTTTCATCAGGGTATATAACTATACTGACAGTACGTGTTTCACCATTTAAATAAATAAAAAAAACATCCCGCGATTCCTGTCCTTCACAACATTTGAATCGACTTAAAAATTGAAATATTTCCCCCATCATTATGATTGATTTGATTATTTTTTTTATTTAATTTAGGAAGTGAGAGCCTTTTAGAGTAGCCAAGAGGTTAGGTTATTATACGAAAAAATCTTTTACTGAACACCTTGTGGAGTTTGCGTGCTCTCACAGTGACGGTAGCCTGGTCTCATCACAATTTCCAAACGCATGTGCCATAGATCAACTGAATACTGTACTCCTAATCGTCTAGTGGTGTAAACGCTATACCTGTCAATTTGTACGTTTTCCCCATATTTTATACATTTTTTTAATCATTTCAAATCATGTATGGCGTATTACAACTTTTATACGGGGGAAACAAAACCAAACAATTGTGAACCAATTTCACAAAGACCATTTTGGCTCAAATCCAGATCGTCTCACCTGCTGGTAGCCAACGACAATGTCGTCGTCGATCGCAACTATTGTCACGGCAAACCAGCAAAAGTAATCCTCAATCGTATATTTTTTTTTCATCGCTGCGTACGGTCGCATTGATAAAGCAGGATGTGTGCATGCGCGGTACGCCGTCGTACGGGTTTTTGTTGCTTTGTAAGGGGAATCGTAATCATTTATTAGGGCAGGTATTAGTCGAGGTTGACAGGTATGAAACACAAAGGTGAAGTATTTATTTATTTATTTAGGGTCTATATGTTCCCTGTGACTGGCTGGCAACCAGTTCAGGCTGTATACCACTTCTTGCCCAAAGTCAAGTGGGATAGACCAGAATAGAAAAATGGAAAGATTCTTCAAACATTCATGTTTGACTGCCTTTAAGTAAGAACCTTCTTGAATTGAAATACTACATCTGAGACAATCAGCTACCAATTCCCTTCAAACTTTTAGGTGGTATCTGGTAAAAATGTAAGTACTGCTTTTAATTTGCATCAGATCCTCAGTTTGAGGGCAGAGTGACGTATGCACATTTCTTATTTTACTTTGGATACTTTACATTGATCATTTCTCTTCTTCAGCATGACAGGGCAAAAAGTCCACGGTCCGGTTGGCTTTTTGCCTGAAGTCAGCTGCAACAGCCCGTAGTTCCTGTGGAACTTCAATCCCACCTCACTGCAATGCAACTATAAAGCAGTCTTCAAAGTACCTCTATGACTTTTTTGCCATACATCCTAATCATAACTTTAGCCTATCCCAGCTGACATTTGGCAAAAGGCATACGAAGTCCCTGACTGGTCGGTACTCATTCACCGGCCATGAATACACTCACATCCACACCTTCCGAGAATTGGAATCAAACGCACGCTGCCTATACAGAAAGCAGATGAGTATACCGTGACGCAGCATTTTTTTATTAGCATGTTTTCCTGAGTTAGATAAAAAAAAAAATCTGACACATTGAGGATAAGCAGTATGAGTGACGCTGAATGAATGTATAAGATTATGCTAATTTATCGTGGAGACTTTCAAATAATAAAATGACTACATTGAATCCTTAAGACATTCACAGTTTCAGTTTCATGTCCCATGATGGAACACGACAGACTACCTGTCTGACTACATACACAAATTCTTCCACACACTTGTGCAAACTAGTCCAACGCAAACCATCGGTATATTATTGCCCAACCTTTGCCTTCCCTTTTCGCCTCAATCCGACAACTAGCTAAGCAACACCGGCACAATGATAAGATCTGACTTAACCTTGTTGAGATACATCACCTCTAACAATAGCAATGGCAATGCCTTGTCATAACTACAGAGCATCAGCTCATGGGCATGGAAGCTCTATTATGTTAGAGAATAAGCTCAACGGACAAGACTATATATTTTTAGAGCATACGTGCACGTATTACAGGTGCAGTACATTATGATTTATTCCTCACACACGCACACTTGCATAAATGTTTGAAAATATTTCAATGTAAAAACATGCAAGAAGGCCTAATTACACAAAATTATGAGGTGGACAAAGACCGAACAAACAACATTAAGGACATTGTGCATATAATGATTTCTAATACATTAGCTCTTGGCAAATATTTTCTTTTTACCATGTAAGGCTGCTCAATTTTATTGACACTGTCTGAGAGGTAAGTTTTCATTTTATAATTTGTTCAAAATTAGGTATGCAGTTTGCAGTGGTCTAGTTTCGAATCAAAGTCCTGTGTTTGCAAAATGTTTTTCAACACAGCAACAACAAAATAAATAAATAAATAAATAACGCTGAAGTAATCAGGACCCCTAAAAATCACTCAGGAATATCAACGCTTCTGCTCACGTTTGATATGGATACAAGCAACCATCTTCAACCATCACTGCTATTAAAGCACTGAATCATATGTCGTGTACTTCACAGTAACTTATGGTGGGTTTTCTCCCCCAAGTCACCACCATGATTACAGATGTCGTATACACCCACATAAAGAGACAAAAAACATGCAGGGCTCTATTTTTGTGACTGGGTCCAGTGAGGGGCGCAAATGTGCGCGAAAGCATGTTAGACCAGGTGTTCATATGAAGAGGCATGCAAGCTAGCGCGTTTAAAAAGGCCAGTTTCCTTCTTTGGAAGCTTCAACAAAGCCGAGTCCATTTAATGCCAATCAAAGTGGCTCCTCTCATTTGCTTTCAATGTGGAATGCTCATCGAGCAACTCTGAGCTGAAAAGGACTCAGCAATTTGCGCATGACCAGAGCACTGTCACTGCGCCTAGGCAGTGGGACAACAGACAACATAAGTGGGTACCCTCGTAAAATGAGCTGATTATAGCCGCTGGCAACTTGCATACAAACTGTTTGTCTGACCTCAGGTATCCATCCCCTGTTCATATGTAAACTGCATACCTCTGATGATAGCTCACACATGTTAAATCCAAAGAATAATCAGAATAAGAATCATAATCATAATAATAATAATACATTTTATTTATAAGCGTCTTTCAAGACACCCAAGGACACTTTACTGGCCAAGTATGTAGAACACACAAGGAATTTGTCTCCGGTATAACACGCTGCATTAGTATCATCGTAAACAATAAAATCATTGAACCATTTTAGAGTAACCATTAGTTTTGTTGTACCATTTTGTAGTACAAGAAGAGTGACTACGTCAGTGACTGCTTAAGGAGTTAATGGCTAGAGGGAAGAAGCTGTTTAAGTGTCTGCTGGATTTGGTGCGCATGGATCTGTAGCGTCTGCCTGAGGGGAGTAGCTGGAAAAGGTGGTGGGCAGGGTGCGGGGGATCCAGGAGGATTTTCCGTGCCCTTGTCTTGATTCTTGCAGTGTGCAAGTCCTCAAGAGTGGGTAGGGCGGTGCCAACGATTTTTTCCGCCATCCTAACTGTCCGTTGAAGTTGGATTATGTCCTTTTTTGTGGCAGCCCCAAACCAAACCGTGATGGAAGAACAGAGGATTGATTCGATGACTGCTATGTAGAACTGTCGTAGCACCTCCTGTGGCAGACCATGCTTCCTCAGCAGCCTCAGGAAGTACATCCGCTGCCGGGCCCTTTTCAGGATGGATATGGTGTTGACTTCCCATTTCATGTCCTGGGAGACTGTGATTCCCAGGAACTTAAAGGTCTTGACGGTTGACACGGGGCAGTTGGATAGTGTGAGGGGCAACTGTGGAGAAGACTGTTTCCTGAAGTCCACGATCATCTCTACAGACTTGAGCATGTTCAGCCCGAGGTTGTGTCGGCTGCACCAGAGCTCCAGCTGCTCCACTTGTTGGTGGTTCGCAGACTCGTCGCCGTCTTTGATGAGACCGATGACTGTGGTGTCGTCTGTGAACTTTATGAGTTTGACAGCTGGATCTGTTGAGGTGCAATCGTTTGTGTAGAGAGAGAAGAGCAGTGGAGAGAGGACACATCCCTGTGGGGCTCCAGTGCTAAAATAGACAATTATTGTCGGTTGTTGCAAAACAGTGCAACATGCAGATGTGCAAGTAAGCGATGGGTATTGAGAACATGAGCAACCTGAGGGCGAGTTGACCTATCGGTTATAATGAGACATGAGCCCTGATTGCTGCATTCCTGATATTTTTCCAGCAGTTTTGTAATGATTCAATTTTTGTGATTACGTTTGGTTTTGTTTCATAGTTTTGTTTCCTCCATGTGCCTTTTTTTGTCACCACCCGTTCTGGTGCCTTGTGTGAAGCAATCGTCTACCTCACCCCGTTCTTGTAATGTTGTTTCGTTTGTGTTACTGTCATGGTGATTTTCTTTCTGTTGCAGTCAAGTTGTTTTGCTTTACTGTCATGGTTTTTTGTTTGATTGTTACTTTGGTTTATTGGGATTTTTCAGGACTTTGTGTTTTGGATATTGTTTTTCGAGTGTTCCCCTTCCAGTATTGTTTTTTCAATACATATATTTCAGTACTACCTGGTTCTCATGCCTCTCTGCTTTTTCCCCCCCCACATCACACACACATGACAGGTTTTGACAAGACTAAAGAGATGATCCTTCCCGTCAAGTTCAGGTTTCCAAATCATGCAACGAATCAGAAGGATAAAACAGATTCATAAAATGTCTGTAAAAAAAGAGCCATCATCCAGCCATCCATTTTCTCTTCCGCTTATCTGCACAAGGGTCGTGGGAGTGCTGGAGCCGATCCGAGCTGTCTTAGGGTAGTAGGCGGAGTTCAACGTGAACTAGTTGCCAGCCAATCCCAGCCATCATCTCAGAAGAAACAATACACAGGATATCCATCCATCCATTATCCGAGGTACTTATTCTCACGAGGGCTGCAGGCGTGTGGAGCCTATCCTAGCAGTCTTTGGGCAGTGGCTGGGGGAGGGGGCACCCTGAACTGATTGTCAGCCACTCGGAGGGCACACATAGATGAACAATTATCCGCACTGACAGTCACACCTGGGGACAACACAGAGTGCTTAATTAATTTATCATAAATGTTTTTAGAATTTGGGAGGAAACCGGAGTACCCAGAGAAAACCCACGCAGGGACATACACGCAAACTCTACATAGGAAGGCCAGGATCGAATTCGAACCCACGTCCTCTGCACTGTGACCAATCAACCACTGTGCCGCTTGTACACGTATACACACACACACACACACACACACACACACACACACACACACACACACACACACACACAGTATATATGTTTTACTTTATTCAATGCTTTCACCCGACTCACAGTGCTACAAAACACTTTTCCAAGTGGCTAGAAATGATTAATGATTGTTGACACAAACACAAACAGTGGGAAGCACAGAGTGAGCGAGACAGATGAAGACAGATAGAGGGAGAGGGAGAAGCTCAAGTTAAATACCCCCATATCAACATTGAAGTCACTGTGGATAATGGGTCTCTGAAGGAACTTCTTTCTCACCGCACAACCTCCTTCAAATGTTTCCAAGTGTTCAATTTATTTGAAAGAGGATGGCAGGGCGAGCCACTTAAAGCCATGCTGCAACTTACTAAGTATTGTGCAGAACTTGTCAATCTAATTTAGCCATGCATGTAAATGGGGTAAATGTGAGTTCAGCTTTTGTGACAAAGACTTGCTGATGTCCATATCAAATCCAGTTAACATTGGTCTCTAACGTTGCCGCAAGAGGACGTGCTAGATTTTGAATTGATCTTGTGACATTAACCCAGAAGAATATTTGTAAGGTCAGCAGCGATCAGTGGCTATGGCTCATCATGTCTATTCTATTCCATGCCACAGTTTTTGGTGGGATAGAGGCCAGGACTTTCAACTTTTTCTACCCCAAAGTTCCCAGTATGGCTTGATGGGGTCATATGTGTGGATTGGTCACTTTGTTGTAGTCAGTATTGAAATGGCATTTGGGAGAAAGGAAATTCGAATTCATTGTTAATGCTCTTCGATGAAACAGCTTCCTTAATCCTGTCATGGACCTCTTGAGAGATATGTACGCTTGGTCGACACAAATCCCTTGTTTCAATCAACTTATAGCATAGAGTTTAGTCTTTAAAGCTGCAATATGTCTTCAAAAAGCAAGTACAGTACACAAAAAGTCACCATTTAGTTTCAGCAGTCCCTCCGAAAGAAAAGTTCAATAGTGGGTATATACTGTACCGTATAAAGGCAGACGCTATTGCTATTGTTTTCGCATATTAAACCGAGACTGTCGCAGAAATGATGCAAATGACCTTAAGAAATCACACAAAAGCAAATTGTCACGGTTGCTAGGCAACAGTGGCTGGTTAAGCAAAGGAAAAGATGAAGATGAGAACCGACTCAGGGTTTAAGAAAAGCGTTTTGTGACTAAAGCCTTCATTACAACCATTGTCAAAGATGTGAACCCTGCAGGTAGCAGCAAGTAGCTGACCACCTTTGCATAATGACAATATCAGTAAAAGTTACACGGGAGATGTCAATCACTGATTCATTTCATGAGCTACTGTCACATTTATGTACCAAGTACACGTGACACACTGAAGGCACATGACGGTCATCGCATCACAAGCTTGACAATGAAATGCACGCCTGGCAGTAAGCATTTTGATGTTCCAAATTAATCAGAAGAAGTAAATCAGTAAATCAACATTTACAGTAATGAACGATCACTGTAAACAATAACGATGATCTAAATTTGGACTCAGTTTCTGCCTCGTATTTTTGATTGATTGGTTTTAACACGTAGAACAAAAAAAATAATGCAAATATTTACTGTAATATACATTTGATCCCACATTGAAACAAATATTCCAGTTAGTAGGAAGAAGTACAGTACAAGCATTACTGGTGTGCCATTTGAAATGTGACTATTCTGGAAAAACACATTTGAAAGCATCACATGTACGGTACCCAGAAATGAATCTAGTCAACATTTTTGGTGAAAATATTACAATACTCGAAGGCTGGACTGCTGAATAGAGCACTGGACTCGTTTCTCTTCTGGCCAGTGATTCGAATTTAGTGCTTATATTGCTGGATTTAATAACATAGAGTAACAAATAGACCAGCCTAAACCGATTGTGGCATATTGGCAGCCAACCCTGCACATTGTTTGATTTGCCCCCGAATGAAGGAGGATTTTAAATGTGTAAGTTATTATGACTACAACAATGTGTTTATAATATTAACATGTTGTCAATTGTGATTGTGATTGTGTCCTTACAGCCTCAGCACCACAGTACAATAGTTGTTCTGGCTGGACTGCCTGATAAACAAGTGTCCACTCTTCTTGATTGCTTTATTTTGTCAAACAAGTCTGTATACCATAAATGTGCGTCTCAGGGTCTTATTAGTGTCCACGCGGTCTGCCTCTCATTTCCCTTTATGGTTCGTGTTAGTTTGTGACAAGAGCATGTATTAGAAGTCCATTAAACTCCTTTATCTTTTCTTTTTTCATTATTTTATCATGCTTTGGTTACATTTCAGACTACATTTTTTTTATGCTTTGGTCTATGTCACTACTGACTCTGAGATTTAGCACCTACGTTGAACAAATGGTAAGGTTTCTAAATTCATTTCTTGATCTATTACACAAACCCATCCATCCATTTTCTAATTCGCTTATCCTCGCAAAGGTCGCAGGCATGCTGGAGCCCATCCCAGCTGTCTTCGTGCAGTAGGCGGGGGACACCTTGAACTAGTCGCCAGCCAATCGCAGGGCACACATAGATAAACAATCGTGCTCACACTGACACATAGGGAAAATTTTTAGTGTTCCATTAACCTGCCATGCATGTTTTTGGAATGTGGAAGGAAACCGGAGTACCTGGACAAAACCCATGCAGGCACGGGGAGAACATGCAAACTCCACACAAGAAGACCATAGCCAGAATCAAACCCCACACCTCTTCACTCTGAGGCCAACATGTTAAGTCATGTAAGTCAAGCCAGCACAGATAAAATTTCTTCCCTCTCACGACAACATAAAACAAGAGTCGACCAGCAATAAAGGTAGACCATGTCCACACGTCACAGGCATTTAGAAAAAAAGTTTGATATGGGCTTTGCGTTTTGGCTGGTTGAAAACTAAAGCTTTTGGAGAGCCCTGGCCAGTGTGGGGATGCTCCAAAATTTAATATTCATCATTAACATATCATCAAGGAAAACTGTGTTGCTTTCTGATGAAAAAAAACGTCACATGTTTGCCTGCTGCCCCATATACAATAGCAGGGCATGTTTATTTTTTTTTTCATTCGTTTTTAACTTAGATTTTTTTTCTTGCCTGATACAGAAGGCATTCGTGTACTGTTCAATTCAAATGTGATTTCTGTATGGAGATATGCACGGTTGGAGTTATCTTTTATTTGGTATTTTTGGAGACACTTACACTTAGAAACATGTGTTTGTGCCATTGTGAGAGTGAACACAAAGTAACCAATGTTCATAAGGAACTGCAAGAAGATCTCCACCTTGCAGGTAATGTAGGATTGGTCGAGAAGTGGGCTCTTGGCAGCCATCTTTCAAACTGTGCCGCCAGAGATTTTCTTTTTGAAATTATATTTAGATGATAATAAGACTACTGCTCCTGTACATCTTGATCAAATCAACCGTAATCACATTATACTAAACCTGCGCCACGGCTTAGTCCTGCTTTTCGCCTCTCTAAAAATGTGTCTGTTTTATGCCACCAAATTGTCAGGTGTGCCGGGGTCACCAGAACAGCCAGCATCCGCCATAAATATGCTATTGGAGTCTTCCACCTGCGAGTCAAGATGCACCATTTTTGTTACTTTATGCACGACTGCACGTGCTGTGTCTATGAGAATGGAGTCCTCAGTGACTCAGTGACAGTAATTGCCATCCTATGTCAAGTTTATTCTGTTATCATTTATTCCTCTGTTTCGTAGCCTTTTATTTTATTTTAAATCATTTCGCTTGCAGCCCCCGTTTCTTTCTTTCTTTCTTTTCTTTTTTTTTACATTAACTATCATTATTTTATATCCTTAACCAATTTTTTATGGCCTTACCAATATTGCATTTTCTTTTAAATCTCTCCTGATGACATTCTTGTGTATAATAACGTTTTGCTGCTTTGGTCTTCATAGCTTTTACGTCTTACTTTTTTTCCTGTTTTTCCTGCTTAATTTCTCCCTATATAGGACTTAATGACTTGTCTCAAGAAACATAACCTTAACATTAAAGCTATAAATCGTGCAGATACCCTGATTTATATTGGAAGTACTTCTCTGTATGCAGCATCTATCTGAACATTTTACGAGGGAGTGGGATTTCACGCAATGTTAATGGGAGCCTACATTGCATGTATCCTAAGCTTCATTGTTTATGAATGTTTATACTATTTTGTGTTTGTCCACCTTGTTATTGTTTTTGCCTTTAACATAGGCTCATGCTGAGAGCCAATGGCATGGCATGAAAATATTTGTTGTCATTTAAGGCCGTTAGTCAGAACCACAATCATCCTCCATATGTTGACACATTCTGCGTGTGTATTATACAATATGCATTGTTCTCAGAGGGAAGGCATGGTTATTAAAATGGTGCATTACTGGAACTTAATATAGTCATATCATGACTTTGTATAATATTAGGTTGGGCAAATAAAATGGGAGGCCTTTTAAAGAGCGATGCTGCACTCCTGGCATCCCATCAAATAGTTTACGTGACCTTGTGTCCCAGTGCTGACCTGCCAGACCAGCCTTATTACACAACTGCCATGTTATTGCCAAATCCATGTGACAGCAGAGCCTGTTGACGAATTCCAATCATGACCTACAATGGACATCAGTTTCTGACTGCACGGGCGACCTCAGCATATGCAGGATATAATGTGCATCAGGTATTGAACTGCAAGGATTTGGAAAAGAAAAATGCAATTGGTATTTTATTGTAGCAATTACAAGATTAAGAGATTTGGGACTTTTGACAAATCAAAAAGAATTGTGTTAAAGGAGAGTTTTGTGGTTAATAAAATCACTTTTTGATGGACTTAGTCTGGAAGGGTTTAAGGAAAGCTAATTTGAATCGGAAAATATGTCATCATTGAACAAAATGGAATTAAATCGTTAAGATTTTAAAATGTCACTGAATTATATCGCACACCATGTTTTGATACATATCGAATCATCTCTTCGGAGAGATATGCACCAGGTATGAATTCTTGTTGCTGAGATTTGTTGTTTCATTGAATTTAATTGACTTGAATAGTTTGTGCTTTGGGGAGCTTTTACATGTTGTTACATATCAATGAACATGACAAAAGCAATAGCCGTACCATATCGAAATGTACCGTACCCCCAGTGAATCGAACTGAATCTAATCAGTCCACTTTAAAATGTACTGCTCTTGAATTGTATTGTACCCCAAGTATTGAGATACAAATATAATCCGTGTATGATCCGTTCTTTCGTTTTTCAACTGCTAATCGAAAATAAAAAAATAGAAAGGAGACTGATAATTTTGTTTTTCATTTTCTTAATCCAACATGATAAATTGTCTTTTATTACAGCGATGCATACCCCTTTAACCGTGATGTTAAATCTGTATTATCTAACAGAATATTATTTAAATAATGTTTCGAAAAATCATAATTCTGGGCCCACCATGTATGTATATAATGTATATAATTTCAGCATGAGAAAATAATCAGAGAATGTCTTTACCGAAAATGTGACCGAATAGTATGTCAGATGATTTTTAAAAACATAAGAGATGACAATAATAATGCGGTCAATTAATTTATCTCTTCAGTGATTCAGGGGGTTCGATTCACGCTCTTGTAATATTTATGAATCGAATACGGTGACATCCACCACACCACAGTGAAGCGCAGAATCTGTTCGCCTGCACCTCAGTTACCGTAAATTCACCAAAATCATGTTACACCACTGGAGCTGAGAAGCTGTCTGTGACCATGCTTGTGACCACTGTGTTGAGACACTCGCAACATGATTTAATTGCTCAATTGTCTATTTACCTCCACAAACACTTTGAGGCAGTGCATTTTCATCTCCAGCACTGCCATCTTCTTTTCTTTTCTTTATTTGAGAATGTTGGCATCTTGCTTCTCGCAGTGATGCTAATAGCTGCCTTGTGCTAATTAGCAGGCCATGCTCACGTGAACAGGATAAGGTTACGCAAAATGTTGAACAAATGGCCACTGGCCATAGCCGGCTGTATCTAAATAATGAAATTGTACCGTCTCACAGATAAATATGTGTCCAGGAGAAACCAAGAAGAAAATAATTAAGTATCTTATCAGTAAAAGTATGCAAGCAATCTCTACCAATCTCTACTAATGCCCTTCTGTGCTTCGCTCATGTATTGATCCATGTGTCCACTTATCTTAGCCGCAATGATGCCCGACATGAGCTTCCATGTTGTGGAGAGACAGGTTATTGGCCGATAGTTGGATGGGACTGCACCCTTTGAGGGATCCTTCATGATCAGGATCGTTCGCCCTTCGGTTAGCCATCCTGGGTCAGTCCCATCCCTCAGCAGCTGGTTCATTTGTGCTGCTAGGCACTCATGAAGTGCTGTGAGTTTCTTTAGCCAGTAGGTGTGGACCATGTCCGGGCCTGGTGCTGTCCAGTTCTTCATATCTGAGACTCTTTCCTGTATGTCTGCCACTGTTATGGTAACTGGGTTCTGTTCAGGGAGGTTGCTGTGCTCCTCTCTCAGGGTCACCAGCCATTGTGCACTGCTGTTATGTGCAACCGCCTTCTCCCATATGCCTTTCCAGTACCTTTCAGTTTCCAGTCTTGGTGGGTCAGCTCTGTTGTTAGGACCCTGCCACTGAGCGTACACTTTCGCAGGTTGTGTTGCGAACAGCCTGTTTATTCGTCTGGCCTCATTCTCTTTCGTGTACCACTTTAGGCGGCCGGACAAGGCTTGGAGCCTTTGTTTGGCAGTTTCGAGTGCTTCAGGTAGGGTCATCTGGACCTTTCGGGTATCGGCCTTTTCATCACACCTCTCTGGGCCTCCGTCAATTGGCTCACATCTTTCCCAGCCGCCTTGATCTTAGCCTCCAACCATCTTTTCCATGGTGGGTAACGTATCTCATGGCTTCCATGGTTGCTCTTATAGCCCAGAGTCTCCAGGATCACTGATGCTGAAGCGTATATCAGCTCATTGGTTTCCGTGATCGTTATGGTAGGGATCACCCTCAGTGCTGCATTCACACTTTCCATGAAACTTTCATGTGGTACTTCACATAGCCATTGTAATCGGTTTCTAGGATGCCTAGCTTTCATTCTCGCCATGATCTTAGCTTTCAGGTCAGTTGCTGCCTCGCTCAGCATTTCATTAATTGGGGCTGGCCTCCCAATCTCATCATCTGCATTCATTGGGGCTTGCCTCCCAATCTCTGGTATGACCTCCTCCTCTGATCTGGCAGCCTGGGGCCCTTCACCATGGAACCTGCGTTGTACCTCATCAATCTCAAGTTGTGACAGCAGTTGCCGTTTGTGGATGTTGGAACACTGAGCTACTAGTTGCTTTGTGGTCAACCGTAACTGTGGGTTTCAAAGTAACCATTTAGCCCACATTCTCTGCATGTAACTAGGGTTGCTTGAGCATTCCAACAGAGCCATGTTATCGCATCTTGCCCATCCCCGCTTTGTTCCAGTAGCCCATTTTTCATCAAGGTGCTCTGGTTCCCCAGCACCTGACGCAGACCTTGTTTGGCCGGGCGACATCTGAGCCGGCATGTCATTCGATTTATTGTCTCTCATCATTGTATGAGGTAGGCATTAGCGTGAAGGATCTTGCCCAAGGACCCACACTGAATGGTATTATGTGCTCATTTTTTTGCCCCAAGTGGGATTCGAACCTCCCGTCTCCAATATGTGAATTCACGGACGCAGTACCGTGGACATGCGGCGGTCCATTGTAGAAACTATTGTTTATGTTTTTCTTTAAAAAGTTGAATTTACGTATTCATGTCAGGATACAGCTTGTGTCAGTGTCAATACAACGTTTCCCTGTGTGCTAAAAAGCATTCATCAAACACGTTTACTTCCATCATTCACTGCTTCCCAGTGTTCTCATCGGAGGCGCCACGCAACAAGACACATAAACAAACAGCCTTTATGGCCAACCTCGTCAATTTCATGAAGAACTTGATGATGCAGAAGCACAGTGGGACAATTGCCTCTTCGAAGGAAAAATTGGATCAACATCCTCGACAGATATTGGGAGTAGGATTAAATAGGTTTTCTTCCTACCACTCCCTTTCAGGCACATTGACTTATGTTACCAATTTGCTCATTTGTTGGGATACAACACTGACTCTGTTGCTTTTTCCATCGTTTGAAATTACAATAAAAATGAATGAATGAATATAAAGTGAATTCGTAAGAGAGCAACGGTTAGGAGAGTATAAAATACCCATTGATCCCTCTAAAGCAGAGGTGCAGGTCAACATATCGGAACTCTAATTGAAGGGAGTCAAAGCTAGCTCTGCACCAAGTCCAAGTGGGGTCCCAAAGTCTTTCTGCACCTGTGGAAAATCTTGCAAAATCTACTGGAGAAAGGTAAAGATCCCGGAACAATGGCAAGTGTTTGAAAGGGTGGTTACATCAGGTAGAAAACTCCACCTAGGTTGAAGAGTTTCCACATCATCTCCCTGCTGTGCATTGGGGCAAAGAGCTTCTTTGGCGATTGTGGAGATACCTGACAACGAAATTTTGAATCAACAATTCAGTCGACACATTTCTGGAATGTTGGGCTGTGTGTGTTCTGATGCAGCTGATTCAGGAGACCAGAAAGACACAAACCGGTCCGTGTGATGACCTGACTTGGCAAATGTTTTGGGCTCCATTCTATACAAGCGAGTCCAGCTAAACCTCGTGACTTCAAGAGGTTTTATTGACCTTGTTGCTAATTACGACAGCAATTTCAGCATGATAGTCAAGAGAGTCAAGAATAATTACATCAACTGAGTACAAAGTGGAGAACAAAATCATCACATGTCACAGCTCTGTGACAGTGGCAATTTTCTCCCGAGCCATGAACATGCTCTGCAATTCTGCCGAGCGAGAGAGCGGAGGGCCCCCAGCAAATTCTAGACAATGATAACCACGCATCAAGGCATTCATGGATGACTTGGTAGTCACAACAGAATCAGACCCAGGCTGTCGGTGATTTCAAAGGCACTTGGAAAGCTGGTGGAGTTGGCCAGGATGCCTTTCAAACCTGTCAAAATCAAGATCCACTGAGGAAAAAGAAGTTGAAGGCAGAGGTACGGTGGACGTTTTGGGAGACTCCTGAACGGCCAGTCAAAATTTCACACAAAACTTCTCATTCAGTCTTTCACAGAGCTTCCAATGTAAAGAACCTCCATAAAATTATTTCAAAATTTCTACAATTTTTACATTTTGTCAACAGTACAGTTCTTGCAGTGCATTGTGTAACATGACAAAAAATATCATGCAGGCGGTTGCACAACACAATCGTTACTTTATAACCCATACCTGTCAACTCATACGGTTTAGCCATAGTTCATACGGATTTTGTAGTGAATCTTACTTATATGGCCGTATCATCCGCACAAATCATCTGGATTCTGAAAATTTCCCCCCCTCACCCCCAACAGGTAGTTCCATTTGATTTTGCCCAGAATGGTGATAGTCTATTCGAATGCTTTCATTTAGAAAGTATATATGAATGGATGCTGTAGTTTCGATCCGATGGGTCAGCATTTGCAGTTGGTGAAAAAAGTAACGCAGGAATACAACTCTGAACACAGTAATGCCACTAATTGAATGATGATTAGACATTAACCAGACATTGTATTATGGAGATCTACAATAAATATCATTGAAAATTCTGTGTTTTTTTTCTGCCGTTATTTTGACATATAAAATGCTTTGGTATGTTATCAGGACTTTTTTGCTCTTTATAAGGATTTTTTTGGTAGTTTATACAGGTTGGCGCTCCGAAAGGTTGACAGGTATGTTATAACCATAGCATTTTTTAAAAGTAGATGTATCGTCTAAATGTATCTACATCCAGATGATTCCATTGTGTGCCACCACGTGACAAAATATTATTGAGTATATTTTTCTTTTTGGGTGTAGTGCAAAGGCAACAAAGAAATTGCATTTCCAGTGCCTCAAACGACTATGCACGCATTAAAAGCCGATGCAGGCAGTTGGCGTGTGCCCTCCTAAAAGAGACATTGATATTTGTCTTAATCCATGTTTTACTACATGTACTGGTCATGCTGATGTTCATATTTAATAAATGTTTGCCAAGAAGGTACAGTGCCGCTGCCTACAGGTGGCAGTGCTGATCTCCAATGAGTCGAAGAAAAGCAGCCTCGGCTGTTTGAGGACTTGCAGAACTTGCCGCCATCTTGAACTGGGAGTGCCAGTGATATCCCTACCTTAACTCTATGACCAAATGTTTGTAAAAAGTGAGATCAGAATAACAGACTGTCACGTTGCAAGGTGGTGTAGGACCCCAAAAAGCAGGCAGGAGGGAGGAGTAGGGTGTATTTGAAGAAGTATACTGATGAAACACAGAAAACCAAATTAAAAACAAACAAATCCAAAGTAGCAAACAAAAATCACGACTGAAGATAAAACATAACAGAAACCGAAACACCACTGAAACAAACCTGATAGCAGCAAACAAACATGACAATAGCAAACAGCACAAACAAAAAACAACAAACAAACATGAAAATAGCCAACAACAACAATGACCCTAGCATGAGTGCTCGGGCTGGGAGTCCTTTTAAAGCCACTAATTACCTAACTTGATGTTATATTCAATATTTTTGTTTTTTTGTATAACAATGTTGAACAGCATGGAAGACACCTGACTCAAATAATCAGTTCATCAACAAGCTGTGGAAAAAGCCTGTAAAACGATACTGAATATTTGGATCCGGTGTGTTGCAGGAGAGACACATCTTAAAAATGCAGGACAGTGACCCTTGAGGACCAAACCAGGGCCAACAGGTTCTGAATCTTGGTTTAGGGCTTCTTGTGTAGAATTTGCGTGTTCTCTCTCTGTTTCTATGGGTTTCCTATATCTGCCGTGCGATTAACAGGGGACCACTCCAAGGTATACAGTGCCTCTAGCACACATGTATAGACAAATCATTTTGCAGAACTCTCAGCAGTAGTGGAATGACAGTAAACTATGGATTCACTTTCCTGTTGAGATACAAAATCTTGCATTTACAGTATACATCTGTCAGTTTAAATTAAAAGATAAGCACTTTGGTAAATGGGTGGATAACATTGCTGCTGGCGAAGCACTATGGCACAGCACTGATGTTGAAACTCATAAAAGTTCCATCAGACACAAAAGTAAGAATTTTGTGCTGCACTGTACTGTAGCAGAAGGCGTGTCTGTTACCATGCCAGTTCTCGATTTTTGTCTAAAAATGCACTTTGAAATGGATGGTAAAATGTGCATGAAAAAAGTCGAAAGTACAATGGAAAGCGGTCCTTGCTAATGATGATATTTATTTGACAGATGTGTACAAAAAGGCTAGCATAGGGTGAGATACACAAGAAGTGGGATCATTATAAATAGTTGATTTATGCATGAAATGCTAATAAGCTGATTTAGTTTCCTGCCACCTGAGACGTCCTTGGGTAGGGAAACACACACACACACACACACACACACACACACACACACACACACACACACACACACACACACGCGCGATGGGGACAATTACACTTTTGTAGCCATCAAAATGTTGTTACTTCCATCCGTCCATCCATATATAATCAGAACCGCTTTTCCTCATGAGCATAACGAGCATGCTCGGGTCTATCCCAGCTGTCTTCGGGCAGTAGACGGGGTAAACCCTGAAATGGTTGCCAGCTAATCACAGTTCCTTCTACTTTTATAGATTAAATAAATGGTTGACCTGTAACGTACATCTTATTTGAGGATAACAAATGGAGAAATGAAGACCGATGTTGGGTAGTTTGAATTTGCAGACAATTCAGGTAAAGGTAAGACAATGTTTTTGATTATGTGATTTGCTTTGTGACATATGTGAGAGGGTGATATACAGGGTCAGTGCATTTACAATGATGCTGCGTGTACTTGGCTTACGGCGCACTTAAGATATAGCACAACCCACAGAAATGATTACAATTTTCTTACTTCAACAGCTTAAGAATAATAACGTCATTTGTCACTCTTCCTGTGTTGATTCACTATTGACTTCCTTTTTTTGTGTTGGAAAAAAATGAAAACAATTGCCTGAAACTGCTTGAAATAAATATAATACAGACCTTCCTCCAATTATGTCATTATTATTACAATCTCTTTTTGCTCCATGACTAATAAGATGATTAACAATCACTTACCTTGAAATTTTGACCTCCGGACTCTAAGCCTGAATAAAGACATTGAATTGAGCAAAACAAATCCATAGACTACAGTTCCGGTGTATACAGCAAAATAAGCGCTGAATAGAAGCAAAAGGCTGTTGTTTGTGCATCTAGTCACAGTTGTCTCTTAGCTGGTGTCCTCTGGCAGTCTTGTAGGAATTCGGGACTCTGGCAAATGCCTATCGGGCACTGTATAGAGAGAGAGAGGTCTTGCCTCGCCCTTTTGTATTTAAATCATTATTTTATTACACATGCTTTGCTTACATTGTATGTTGCCTGAGGCTCCAAATAAGCAGCACCCCCCACCACCACCACCACCAACACATGCAAGCACAAACGTGCGCATGCATGCCCTCTCCCATCTTAAGCGAATGAGCATTGCTTTAACATTGAATGAGTGTTAAAGGACCGTCACCGCCATCCATGGACGTTGTTGTGGAAACTAAACACGGGTGGAAATATTACATACCCTCTGTATTCATATGTTCAGATTTGTATGGTCCTATGTGTGGTTGAAATAATAAAGATGCAAGTTACAAAAAAAAATAAAATTGAATGAGGTATTAGCATTTTGTTCCTGAAAGTGACAATGGACACTATGCAAAGATGAGCACTGCGAGTCGTAGGACATTGCATGTATATATGCTGGAGAAATTCAGCGAGAAGGACTTCAAAACAACAAAAGAAAAAAAAATAGCAACCAATATAAAAAAATGCAAATTCTTGAGAAGAGTGGAAGAAAGTGCTATTTTGGACCATCTGACAGGCAAATTATTCGTCGTTTTTGTTGCCATTTTTTTTTACACATACTCCATTGTAAAAGTTAAATTCAGGAAACAAAATTCAGCAATTAACCAAATTTTGACACATATAGATGTTTGTTCCTGTGACACCAAGAACGAAAACCTACTGTACATTGTTCGATCAGGGCGTCCCAGAAGGAAGAAGTCAAATGCTTCTCACTGGGTATGGTACAGTAGTCATATGCATTCCATAGAGTGTTTGTAAGTTGGGCAAAAATTTATGTATTCTGTTGAAAATGCAGGGAAAAAAAAGACACCACCATGCCATAAATGAAAACGGTGGCAATTACATTTTACAAAAGAGGTAAACTACTGATCAAACGCTGTGGTAGGGCACATGGCAATTGGAAATTCATTTTGGTAGAATGCAGGTAAAAGGCAGGTGGAACTAAACACAGGAAAAGAGGCAAGGAGGCAAGCAGGAATATTTGGGGGATCACAAAAAAAAAAAACTCGGTTTTTGAACGTCTCTGTTCTCTAGCAAATCAGGTTTCAACCAGAAAATTCGAGATTTTTACGCCTCGGATTAGGACCGAAAACCGGTTTTCGACCAAACTGAGCAAACCCGAATACGCCACTTGACTACTCTCGGCTTTCTTACACGAGGAGGTGACCTCGTGTAGCGTTTATTGTGAGCAGACACGTTTGGTGCAATTTACGCAAATCTGACTATTTTTATGTTATTTCTGCCCAGTGTATTAGCCCCTAATCATGGGTTAATAAAATAGTTTTGGATTTCGAGCAAATCACTTTTCGAACAGCCTTATGGAATGGATTATGGTCGAAAACCGAGGTATGACTGTATTTACAAAAATGGCAAACAAAGGTCCTGGGTACTGGAATATATACTGTATATATTTTTTTTTAACTGCGAAATTAAGTCAACAAATAAAATACAGGGGACCCTCTCAGCACTAGAGACAATGGATAACATGACAAAAGACGATCACAAAGAGCATGCCGAAAACGCATACTGAATACAAACAGACTTATGAAACAAAGAGGCACACTTGGACACAACACAAGTAGATGGAGAGAGTTGATTGCCTGACGCAAGAGGAATAGGACTGACAAAAGCAAGAGGAGACACAACAATGACTGCTGAACAACTTCAACAGATGCAAATGCAGAGCATCCTGGTCAACCCCTTTTCAGTCTGACAAGGGAAATATAGGATGTCATTAAAACTGCTGAACACAAGTGTGGAGTAGTCTGGCCACTACATCTGTCACCCAAACTGCAATATATATATATTTTTTGTAATTCTGCTCATTTGAATGTTTACACTGTACAATACTTTCGCCAAATAAGTGAAGACTGGACAGCGCCAGGTAAAATGTCTTAGATTCCTGTTGTTTCTCATAAGGGAGTCAGGTAAAATTATGAAATGGTTATTAAACATAAAGACTTCCCTCATCTACTTGTATTGCTTTTCAATTAAAATTGGGTAAAATGTGGTGTCATTTAACAAATTCGTTACATCAAATACTTTTATTTTATTGTAATGTACTGCCTTCTCCCCACCATCCAGGAAAGGGTTCATATTGTTCTTTGTTTATTTTTTTAAGTTTTCTGAGCAGCTAGCAAATGGACATTGCATATAATGCCTCCATCTACATGACTTTCACAGCTGCTTGTCTTGTCTCCCGGACGGACCTCCAACAATGGACTGAATCTTGACTGAAGCACGCAAAGATTGCAAGGGGTTCGGTCTTGTACTGTGACGTCTTGCCCAAGCCAAGACACAGAACGATATTTATCTGGCAGTCTGACAGGGCGACTGTCGTGAATGACAAAAAAGTGCAGAGTTTGAGAAAGCCATTTTTTACACTGGCACACAGCGGAGTAAAGTTGGGCAAGGTGAGCATTGGCTAATTTACAAGAGACATGAACCCTCAAAGCTGTCTGCTTGCACGGGACTGTAAAAAGAGGATAAAAATTGTGCTGTAATTGTTGATTCTTGGAGTTTGTTTACTGAATTGTGTTCCATACATGTCATGCATTTGTGTAGCACTACTATCATGACATAGCGCATCAACATGCTTCACGATTCTCTGTTTGTCACAATTAGACACAAATGAAATAAAAAAGCTCTGTGTTATTTATTAGACACAGCTAATTTGTTCCACTTCCTTTAGGTTTTGGCACAGTGTCAAGGAAATCATTAAAAAAAAACGCCAGACTGTTGATGCTGTTTAATAACATTGAGTGCTTATTATTGTTGCAGAACTAATTTACAAATTTAGCTTTGAGAAATGGCACAGTGACACATGAGTGCAGGAGGCGGGCGAATAAGATAATAAACCCAATTAATCTCTCCTTTCTCACAATCTTACCGTGCCAGTTTCATTTTCCAAGACTCACCCGGTCAGCCGAGGGTTCAAAGTGTACTTTTCTCAAGCAGAGATGGCGATGCAAAGTGCATTGTTACCGTGGTGCTTTCGGGCGATGCTGTTGACAACATGGTGTGTATGTTTGCTTCAAAGATCTGGGGCAAGCTATGCATTCACAGCCTCTCTGGAGGAACACGTCCGCCTTTTCAGCTTGGAACAAAGACACAGAAAAGCTTACGCTGAAGGCAGCAAATGTAAGCCTGTTACCATATCCCAGTCTCAGACACACCCCCACACGCTAATGTCATGTATAGCCACACACACTGGCAAGCAGGGCAAGACATGAGTGTAGACATTTGTAATTAAAGTCATGTAAGTAGAAAAAGGAATACCTGTAGTTTTAATCACATTTTGAATGAATAAATAAAATACATCCAAATCCATGTTCCCTTTGCGGCAGCTACCGTATGTCAACTAATCATATACTGCACATAAAGTAATTCAACAGTTTTCAATTTGTCCATTAAGAATATTCAATGTAAGTACGCACTGGTCGAAAAAAGACCAAGTAGAAAATTACTGCATGCTCACATTTAGATGAGACATAAATACATTTCACTTTCATTCACTCCGCCTTTTACTTTATTTTGCTTCTCCTTTCACCTCTGAGGCATAATCAGCATCGCTAATCCATTCCCTTACATTAAGTGCTGCTTCCTCGTCTCTTTGGCCTCGAGCGCTCACTGCACTAGCTACTAACAGTACTGATGTTTTCCTCCGAAAACCTGGTCACGGCAGGGAGATGGAAAGAAAAGCGAGACAAATCCCTCTAGCATCTCATGGGACAAAAATAAATAAATAAATAATTAAATAAAAAAATAAAATCCCCATTTTTGTTCCCCCTCTTAAGCGCGGTATGGTTATTTTACAGCATTTGTTTGGGAAATGCCACGGAACAAAACAAGGAAGTTATGACTTCTTTCCCTGCCTTTGCAGCTGAGCTTTTTTAAGCAATGAAACTGATGAGGCAGATTTGCCTTGGTTCTTAGATTGTATATTATATTGTAGATACAGGGGTTTATTAACAGCAGTGGAAAGGGGACATTTCCACTGCAGGAACAAACCTGGATTTTAAGTAGAGTAAGTCAGTCTTCTCTGGGCCTAACTGATTCATTGAGTAGCTTCTAATTATTCCTGCCGGTCGTTGGAATGATTGTTTGTTTCAGCAGGGTCAGTTCATTTGTTTATATCAAGCATAGGTGAGGGAACAAAGTATTGTCAAATTCGATAAATTCCAGAGAATGGTGAACATCATACTTAGGACTAACAGATACATCAAGGCTGTATCTGTCACGTCCCGTGGTTGCCAGCAGAGGGCGGGCTTTCTGCCCGCCGTTTACACACCTGTCACCCATTAGGGAGTATTGCGCAGTCTTTATTTGGACGCTCTGGCAGTCTACTCACTGCCGGAGAATTCCACGCCGTGCCAAAATTTATCTCGCCCAATTCCTACTTGCATTTATTCATTGCCTCTTAGCCTCGTGCTGTATTTACGCATCGTTGTTTCCTCTTGCGAGTAATACTTATATTCATTTTTCTAATCTGACCCTCCTTGCCATCTTTTTCCGCAAGCGTTTTCTGTTGTCCTTTTATTTTATCCTTGGTCCCTATTTTGACCAGCGCTTTTTGTTATTCTCCCTGTCGGGTTATTTTGTGTTCGTTATTAAAGACTCCTTTTGTTATCTGACAAGATCTCTTTTTGTGTCTGCTATTTCGGGGATCCACTTCCTTATTTGGTTGTGCACGGAGCGATCATTCTATCGCTCCGGGCACAACGTGACAGTATCAAGTAAACCAAGTGAAAGGTTCTCTGGAATGGTCGAATCATTGGCACTTACATACTTTGTAGTTTTGGAAGTAAAAAATTATGTCTGCAAAAAAAGTTCCCTCATCCAAACAGAATCAATAGTAATTTTAGGTTTTTTTTTTTTTTTTTTCCCCCAGACTGAATTGGGAACGTGCACAATTTAAAACGTTACTGACTGACGTCAGAGATGGAACACATTCCCATTTCGCCATAATAGTATGACTTTACCCACTTCATCTTTTATTTTTTAAAGCAATATTAACCAAATTGAGGTGGTGAAAATAGCTTGAAAACTAGTCGATAAATACTCTTGAACGATCAAAATGTGAAAAACTCTTAACCTATTTCTTCGTACTGTGGAAGCAAGCTGTGTGGTTTAATTTTCACCAATATTGGAACATGTGGCTGTTTTTTTTTAACACTAAAGAGTGAGGTTAGATATGTGTGAGTCGGCTTGTTTTGAGAGCAAAATTTCTAGTTTTTTTTAAAAAACGTCTGAGTATTTATTTATTTATTTTTGTAAATAAATTCGGGCGGGAGGGGATCACATTGTCATTATGTGGTGTGGCGTTAAGAATTGTGAGAAACATTTTTGGTTTTTACTCCATTTTGGGATGAGGCTGTAACGTGAAATGTGGTAACCACGAAAAGCTGTGACTACTTAAATGAAGAGTTAAATTGTGTTGGCATGTTTTTAGAATCTTGGAATACCTGTAGAAAACGGACACAAGCACAGGGAGAATATGCAACCACACAAGGAAGAGCGAATCGAAACAAGTGTCTAAGTTCGCTTTGAGAATCTTCAAGGAAATATGAATAATATTGTCATTAAAATGACCTGATCCGCAAATAATGCATTTCATGCTGTGTTAGTATGCAATGTTCCAACATCATGGTTGAGTAAAAAACAAACAACTGATGAAGGCTGATGTGATGATACACCTTGTTGAATTTTAATGTTTTCAATGTTTACAGTTGCAGTATTCAACTGAAGACGTACCAGGAATTCACCGTGAGCAAAGAGAAATAGAGATCACCATCACCATGGTTGGCCTGTACAATTGCCTACACAGTGGCAATGCAATTGTAACAGGACTATGTGATCCTTATTGCCTTGTCATCCTTCATCTCATACATAATGGGGACAAATAATACATTAGTTTTATTACAATGCTGTGATGTTCAAGCAAAACAGGCCTCAGGGAATATGTATCTTGAGAATCCAATTGTTGTCAGTATTTGAATGTGACCCGCGTGGGAAAAGTGTTTTAAAAGCAAATGTTTATTTATGTATTTATTTTTTTAAAGTGACACGAGTATGATCTTGTTCTGTTAGTTTTCACAACGTATCCAGATAGTTACTGAATAGTGATTTGATACAGTACAAATATAACAATTTAAAGCCTGAAGAAATTTTATAAAATGCCAAGTACATAGCTATCAACGGGTAATCAAATATCAACATGATATTTGGAACATCATTAAACCATGATATCATCCACCGAACCTTTATGAGCTATTTTCAGTAGCGCTTCCCTCACTGGGGTCATGGGTGAGCTGGATCTATCTCACCTGACTTTGGAGTGCACACTAATCAAATTTAAGGATTATATAATATTAAAGAAATATTATATATATATATATATATATATATATATATATATATGTTACCATGACTCATTGGTTTGAATGACAACTGGAAATTCTTTTATATTCAAACAGTGGACTCTCATAAAATAACTTGTACAGCTCCAGTCTTCCACTCACCCTTTGGAAATCACCATCATGTCAATCCTAGTGTAACCTTTGGAGAGGGAAAATAGTTTTCTCGGACAATTAGACACAGGTACTAAATCTTTATTCAGCTCCCAGTAATCTCACCCTGAAAGTAGTTGTTCTCAAAGCTAAATCAAAGAAAGGCTTCCATTAAGCCATGTGGAGAAATAGACAATTTGTTTGAGACCTTTAAGCATTGTTGGATTTACGCTGAGCAGTTGACCTAATGTGGATTAACAGAGCAGCAATTAGCTAAAGCAAATGAGTGGAAATTGTCATGTAGGTTAAGCTTTAGCATACAGTTTAGCAAAAAAATATACTCAGTATATGTCAGACTTTATGTCATCATTCTTTTTGTTAGGAATATTGTGGGGCCATCAGGAATCAAAGTGTAAATGGAACCTTGGCTTCAGAGTTTAACTCATAACTCAAAACACTCTAATGTCACCCCCCCCCCCCCCCCCCACTGAAAGATATTGTAATGCCATTAGTCCATTCCTGTCAAATATCCGGATGAAGTCCGGACAGACTTAGGATTCCAAAAGCGTAGACACACAAGAGGTTTTGTTAACAACAATATTTAAAAAATAAAATACATGACGGACAAAGTACAACAAAGGACGCTGGTAACAAAGAACCAGGAAAAGTCAAAAAGCACTTGCAAAAGACAATGAACGATAGAAACAAAATTGCTTATCAATTTAAAGGCCAAGAAAATCAATACAACGATGAACAAAAACCGAGAATACATAAGAACATACTCGAACAACACTTCTATGAACTAAAGAGACAATCCTATGAGGCAGAAATGTCAAGAACGTCTCGAAAATTAGACACTTGGAGACAGTTGTGACCAAGAATAACAATCCAACAGTCAAATGTTGATGTGGCCTGGCTTATAAAGCAGGCAGGTAATGGGGGCAGATTCGAGACAGGTGTGACTCGTGAAGTAACGCCCACACACCAGCTGAAGACTGAAACAAAAAGCAAACAAGACAGGCTCATGACAATTCTAGTATCCCCAAAAATTACTAAGGCACAGGTGTCAAACTCAGGCCCGGAGGCCAGATCCAACCTGCCACAATATTTCATGTGGCCTTCAAAAGCAAATCTTGTGCATAATATTTGGAAAAATTCTTGCTATAATCTCAAATGTCTAATTTTCATCAGCAATACATACAAATCCACAGATATTGCAGCATTTTCTTGTGACCAAGCCACTTTTAACAGTAAATTGCATAAATATTAGCCTTGAGTCCTGATTTTAAAATAAGGCATTCATAAATATGTTGTGTATGTGTAATAATATGATGAGAGAAACCAAAACTGTAACTTAGTTTTAAACCCCTGTTGAGGGCTCCATTATCATAGACAGCACACATGTACTCGCGTGCCAAAAATGTTCGAGGGTCACATTTTTCACGTTCCGTATTTGACAGCAGGGGGCAGGCGTTCTTGCTTGCTGCCTTGCACACCTGCCACCCATTTGTTGGCAATTGCACCTGCTATATTTAGGCGCTCCGGCAGTCAACTCACTGCCGCAGTATTCCAAGCCGTGCCATTTGGTATCGCCTATTCCTTCTCGGTTAAACACTGATTTAAATGACTATTGACTATTATTGTGTGCCTTGATATTCCTCTCGTGTTTAATTAGAATTTTGCCTAAGAACTTTCTCCTTGCCGTTTTAGTTTCGCAAGCGTTTTCTGTTGCCTCGTTATTATTTCCTGGTCCTCTTTTTGACCAGTGTTTTATGTTGTACGTTTAGGCGGGAATTTTGTGTTATAATCTAATTTTTTGTGACAAAATTCTTTTTCTGTGTCTGCCATTTCGGGGATCCACTAATCTCCAGTAGTTGCGCACGAAGTGATTATTCTGTCGCTTCGGGCTCAACGTGACAACATTATGGCGAGACAGGCGCTCAGAATAGCCTACGTCAAGGGTCACTAACATGGTGCCCACAGGAACCAGGTAGCCCCCAAGGACCATATGAGTAGTCCATGGGACTGTTAAAAAAAAAAACAAAAAAAACACCAGTGATAAGACATTGCGATTTTCGAGGAATGTGAAGAAAGTGATCTTTTAAAAATACATATACTGGCAGAGCGTTACAGAAATAAAGTGATAATATACAGTATATCTGTTTTCTAACTATTGTGAGAAATCATTAACACAATCAGTATTTTCACAATTAATGAATTGAATGAATGATTGATGGTAATATACAGATCTAATTTGAGGAAATTTTGGTATTCCAGAAATGTGCACCAAACTTTGAGCCCTTCACATAAATCAGTACCAAAGAAGTAGCTCTCAGGTTCTTTTTATTTTTAGACCTATCAAGATCAATCATTCATGGATTCTTGAATTTGAAAAAGCTTGTAAAAAAACAACAACAACATTATTTTGTAATAATTTCTCAGCTTCCCACCAAATATGCAGCATACCAACTTTTTAACACAGGGTTTTGTGACTGAAGTTTGAGTCAATTGCCCTTGAAAGGACACAAATGTTCTTCTATCAACCACAGGGTGTGTTGTTTGCTGAACCATGTAAAGATCCTGCCATCACCCTCCAAGTGCCTCACTAATAATTACATTCGGCTTCCATCAACATCGCTCACGTACGGGGACTGTTTGCAACACAGCGCAGACTCAATAAAGGCGAGCTGGGCCCTGCAGAAGGAGAAATTGCAGCGCTTAGACAGATTGCAGCTGGAGAAAGTTCATGCACCACTAGACTCAATTATAAACTACCTCACAAAATCCTGCTTTCTGGAAAAAAAAGATGTAAATTGTCTTTACGTTAGCCTTGTGGAGTAAACACTTGTGAGTGATGCCATGTAATTCATCATTCTGTCAGCAAACTATCACACATCAAATGATAATTTCATAATTACTGAATCATGTACACGAGATCTTGTTTTTTTCATTTTCCTAATTTCCTGACTGAGAATGAATAGAGTCGGTCAGACGATGTATAAAAAAAAGAAAAGAAAAAGAAAAGCCATCATGTTTTCCGGCGGCCCGGTAGCCCAGTGGTTAGCACGTCGGCTTCACAGTGCAGAGGTACCGGGTTCGATTCCAACTCCGGCCTCCCTGTGTGGAGTTTGCATGTTCTCCCCGGGTCTGCGTGGGTTTTCTCCGGGTGCTCCGGTTTCCTCCCACATTCCAAAAACATGCGTGGTAGGCTGATTGGACGCTCTAAATTGTCCCTAGGTGTGAATGTGTGCGTGGATGGTTGTTCGTCTCTGTGTGCCCTGCGATTGGCTGGCAACTGATCCAGGGTGTCCCCCGCCTACTGCCCGAAGACGGCTGGGATAGGCTCCAGCACCCCCCCGCGACCCTAGTGAGGACTAAGCGGTTCAGAAAATGGATGGATGGATGGATCATGTTTTCCTTTTCAACAATGATGGGAAGCAGGAGCGCAAATTGAGACTGATCCTTCCCAAGTCAATTTACAGGAAATGATCGAATCTTAAGACAGATGACCTAAACCACAATTACAAACTCTTCCTCACAGAGGAATGACCTAAAACACAATTACAAACTCTTCCTCACAGAGGAATTACCATGAGGTTATTGTTAGCAAACAGCCATTATGACACATTAGTTTGAAGGTCTTTCGGGTATTTGAGCATTGGTTCAATTGTAGACTGTAAGCATGTTTTATGCAACTGGTCAGGTTTCTTGATTGACAATGGGAAAAATGATCAATCAACTGTATTATTTTTTGTTTTCATTTTTTTGATGAAATGATCTTTTTCAAATGATCTGAACTCCAGTTAAAATGAAGAGAATCATGCTACCTTGAGGAGAACGCATGTCAACTTCACATAGCGAATGTGATATTGTTCGTTCGAAAGCAAATGTCTCATTTCTTGTGTTTTTGTTTTTTTGTCCATTTATCAGAACATGAAAAAACCTTTAAGCGTGAACTCTCTTGCAGTAAAGCAACTTCCTCCCAGAGATGAAGGCAATGCTTGCCTGAAAAACAGATGAAACGATGGTTAGTGGCGACACAACAGAAGGAAAATGTCATGAGAGAAACGCAGAAGAATAAAATAGTGTGGTAAATATGAGCAGATAGGGGGACAAATGCATGAAACGAGGGAGCAGCTGGTATTAAATTCAAAGAAAAAAAATCTTTTGGGCAAGGACGGATTTAGATTCAAAAAGCATGGTGGTATTTGAAGCTTGGTTTCAGAATCGTAATATATTTGATTTTCATTAGGAATCTGCCAGTATTGCGTTTATGACTATTTTCTCACCGTAATCATTTCTTTCGAGACATTTCACACTGATATTTTTCAGTCTGCTTCAACTTCTCTATTTCTGTGCGGTAAAAGTACTGCTAATCTCTAAAATAGAACACGGCCCTGATGATCACTGTTGCGAACGGTCTTCTGCTGTTGCTATGGTTACCCTAACTCTCAGGTTTAAGACTTAATTAGCACAGTTCAGATCCGTTTCACAGTTATACAATAATACCCTCCATCAAACTACGTTGCTGAATGCAGATGTCCTCGAAACAGAATAATTAAATGACAGGTTATGAATAATTGCATTTTTATGCAGTATCTATTTTGGAGGTACAATCATTAATTGATTGATCAACAAGTAATTGATCATTCAAATTCATTCATTCATTCATTCATTCATCTTCCGAGCCGCTTGATCTGGGCTCCGGCCTCCCTGTGTGGAGTTTGCATGTTCTCCCCGGGCCTGTGTGGGTTTTCTCCGGGTGCTCCGGTTTCCTCCCACATTAAAAAAACATGCGTGGCAGGCTGATTGAACACTCTAAATTGTCCCTAGGTGTGAGTGTGAGTGTGAGTGTGAATGGTTGTTCGTTTCTGTGTGCCCTGCGATTGGCTGGCAACCGATTCAGGGTGTCCCCCGCCTACTGCCCGAAGACAGCTGGGATAGGCTCCAGCAAATTCATTCATATTTATTTTTAATAATCAATTGATCACTCCTGAACCTTATTTCACTTAAAATGGTACAAATCTAAGCATTTTCAGCCTTTCAATAGTAAATACGCTCTAATTTCTGTACTCCTTGTGAAAGCAGACTGTTATGATTCCGTGTCTGTCTCCTGCAGGTGGCGGGGGTGTTCCGGTCTTTCCAGCTGCGCACTTGTTACCCATCGTGATCAACAGCACTATTTAAGGACTTCCAAGCCGGCAACTGACTGTCGGATAATTTGCCTTGTTCACGCCATTGTTCATGTGCAAATTTTTTAGACGTTGATGGGTTATTCTCGGTTGGTATTTGTCATGATTTGACTTTCTTGTCCTTATAAGACAAGCAATTTTCATTTGTTATTTTTCTTGTCTTTTGCCACCGCTTTTTGTTTCTCTCGTTTTATCTTGGTGTGTTGATCAGTGTCATTATCCTTGACTACGTCTGTAGAATCCTGCCCTATCCAAATAATTGTGCAACATTACACAGACTTACTCTCTTTGTGTTGAATCCAAATAAAACATTTGCAAACATCCGTTTTAACTTTGGAAACAACGATCAATATTTTTGCCTATATCCTGACAGTTTACGGGCCAAACTAATTATCACAATTTGTTTGTGCATTTTCTGCACTGTCAATTTGAAATAATTTCCGGCCTTTGAAATAAAATGATGGAAATCAAAACATATTTTTATTTTATTAATACTTATAAGAATGTTTTGCGACTGGGGGGAAAAATATAGGAATGCCCAATGTCATGATTTCATATTCTCCAAGCAGCCTACAATATGTGTTGGCTACCTATTTTAATGAGGCCCTCAAAATTGCCTCACTAGAATGGAGACCAAGCTCATGGCTTCCACTAATCCGGCTTTATGATAAGATGTATTCTCTTTGAACTCTACTGAAGTACTGGGGGGAACAATGGGACTTTCTGGAACAAGCGGTAGTCAGTCACTGAAGTCGAGTGTTCCGGCCACTTGAAAGGCTTGCCTCCCAGCATTTTCACTTGTATTGGAATGACTCATTTGTACAAAGACGCATGGACACAGTGACTTTAATATCAGTGAGGGACAGTCGGGCATATTGAGATCATGACATAATAGTACAGATATGTGTTGCAGCCAGGAAAGTGCTCCAAGACATCATCTCAGATAAAAGAGAGGTATGGTATTGATGAAGCATTATTTTCCAACAGCTGTTCAAATGGAGCAATAGGAAGCAATGGTGAATGCTCGGTACCTATTTGAACATGACATGTTGAACCAAATTGTCCCTAGGTATGGTGTGAGCGCGAATGGTTGTTCATTTCTGTATGCCCTGCAATTGGCTGGCAACTGGTTCAGGGTGTCCCCCGCCTACTGCCCAAAGACGGCTGGGATAGGCTCCAGCACCCCCCGCGACCCTAGTGAGGATAAAAGCGGTTCGGCAAATGAATGAATGAATGTTGAACTGATTAGTTGACAAGCCGACTTTACCACTCAACATTGATAGAGGTTAGCCTCACTCGTTTCGGCTATTCCAGTTGCTGCTTATCTTAAAACATTCAGAATCAATCAATCTTTAGTGCCAAAATTGTATGTCCATTAATGCCCTAGCAATAACTGTGTGATTATACATCCATCCATCCATTTTCTGATCCGCTTTATCCTCACAAGGCTGGCAGGGGGTGCTGGACCCTATCCCAGCCGTCATCGGGCAGTGGGCGCGGGACACCCTGAACTGGTTGACAGCCAATCACAGGGCACAAAGAGATAAACAAGCATCCACATTCACACTCACACCAAGGGACAATTTAGAGTGTTCCATTAACCTATGTTGCATGTTTTTGGAATATGTAGGAAACCGGAGTACCCGGAGAAAACCCACGCAGAAAATGCAAACTCCACACAGGGAGGTCGGGGCTGAAATTGAACCCAGTACCTCTGCGCTGAGAGGTCGATGCGCTAGCCGCCCTGTGTGATCATGAGACATGTATTCATATCACAGCACACACCAACCAACATTTATTAGTCTCACAATGGAGAAATTCCAGATTTACAACACCGTATTGCAAACACCTGTCGCACACCTGTACTATGCTATAAGCGTTTGAATAGTTCCCCCCCCCCCAACAAATTCGACTGATAGCACAGTCACTTAAAAATATGCAACTGCATCCTCAAACACAACAAAAGCACTTTTGCAATAACATCTATGAAACAGAAATGCTTCATTTTTTGCAGCCTGACAACAATGACTTTGTACTATGGAATACAAGACTGGTCGGCTAAAAAGAGAAAATCATGTGCAGGGCTCCCAGAAATTACAACAACTACATTACTTTCAGTGTAAGGGTTTTAATGCTGGTCGATCGAAATATGTCTCACTGAAACCAGACTGGGGCAAAATAAGGTTGGGGACCGTTGTAATGTGCTACAAATATGTGTGAGGTATATTAATGATATCATTGATTCAAATCACCGTTGTCTATCTACCTCTGCATTCACATTTTCTTGCATGAATAATTTAGTCAAGTGAAATAACGTACCAATGACTTTTGGGGGAGGTTTGTGTTTAACAATGCTGACATTCGATTACATTGCCTTTAGACAAAATGCTCCTCAACCACATTCCTTTTTTAAGACTCAATAGTTTGTACGAATAGTGAGATGTAAACAGTCATGAAAATTTGCCATTGTGACGTGTCTTTATTTTAAAAGCAATTGGACATTTGCAGTTTGACAACACTTTGCAGACTGTGGAGCGTTCAAGAACAGTAATAGATTTGTTGTTACGCTATTTTCAGCACTTTAAAATGGTGAGTAAGAAGTATAAATAACAGGTGATGTGAGGACAGACCGATATAGCATCTGCAAAATTCATTGCCTTCCCTATTTGTGAGATGAAACAATTTAAAAGTGCACCCCGGTAGCAGGTAACTGTCAAGTGGTGCTTCAACATCAGTTACTTGCTCGCGGTGTCAACTGTGCGGCTGACACTGATCTACCCAACATGGCGACACCCTTATGCTGGTTAATGATATTGTTCTGTCCTCTGACAGTGCTCCTCCACCCTAGTGCCGCTCTGCCTGTGCACACTTCTGCTTTGGTCTCTTCTTCGGTTGACTTGGCGGTCGAGGCACCGTAAAAACGAAAAGAAAATTAAAAATGAGAATGATTCCGGTATTATCGGAATAGACTCTCAATGACCAAGCATATCTGATCGACACGATTGCCTCATTCATATATCACCAGCCAATCTGTCAGGTAAATGTTTTTATCAACACCATTCAAAATGAATTTTAACCTGCATTTGGAGGGTGTTACTTTCATTTTAGTTGTAAATACATGCTGTTCTGTGTACATTTTGTTGTCCACCATCCGTCTGCTTTGAGGCTTTTGTAGCAGAGCTATTGATAGACCAAATCCAAGGTTTCCGCAAGTATAAACTCTGACAAATTGCTGAACGCGACAGCAAAAACTTTCACTCAAGGCCTTGTTATATGGACCTCGGTGCAACCAGATATCACATGTTGACTTTTCTGTGCTTGAAGGTGCCCAGCATGGACAGACAGATGGTAGACATTCTTCCTTGTGAAAACCCTGTGAGGTAAGTGTGGCAGATGGGCAACAGAAGATGCCAATCCCACTTCCCCGTGTTGATCCCCGCTCTTCGCCTAACACTGTGTCAAAGGAAGCTGCTCGTCTCCAGATGCAGGTTTGTGAGAAATAGTAGGCGAGACATTTTCAGATAAACAGACTTGTTAGTGTAGGAAAGTTGGAGCCTGCCTGAGTCAAGAGCTCACACAGTTGGCATCATCTATGCACACTTCCAACTCCTCGCCATCAACGTTAATTTTCAGTGTTACCAAGCATCTTCATCCATCCATTTTCTGAACCGCTTAATCCTCACAAGGGTCGCGGGGGGTGCTGGAGCCTATCCCAGCTGTCTTCGGGTAGTAGGCGGGGGACACCCTGAATCGGTTGCCAGCCAATCGCAGGGCACACAGAAACGAACAACCATTCGCACTCACACTCACACCTAGGGACAATTTAGAGTGTTCAATCAGCCTGCTACGCATGTTTTTGGAATGTGGGAAGAAACTGGAGTCCCCGGAGAAAACCCACACAGGCACGGGGAGAGCATGCAAACTCCACACAGGAAGGCCAGAGCTGGGATCAAACCCACGACCTCTGCACTGTGAAGTTGACGCGCTAACCACTGGACCATCGGGACACCTGCTTGTCTTCAGTGAAGCCTAAATTGACTCATACATACATATTAGCCAAATGATGTCACATCTCTTTTATTATATTGGCCAAAAATATAAATGCAACATGTTTGTTTTTGCTCCCATTTTTCATGAGATGAGCTGAAATATAACATTTATTTCACTCTTTTTTTTTTTAAATAGTATTGACAAAATGTCTATTCCAGTCAAATATTGTTGACAAATCTGTCTAAATCTGTTCATGAACGCATCTCATTTGCTGAAATAATGCTTTCACCTCGCATATGTTGATTAGAAAGCATGATTTCTGCACAGGTGTGCCCGAAATAAACAGCCACTCTAAACTGTAGTTTTATCACACAAGACAATTCCACAGAAGGGAAAAGTTTTGAGGGTGGGTGCAATAGGCAGTCAGGCAACTGTCAGTACAATTTCTCCTTCACAAGTCACCTAGACGATTGTAAGGGTGCCCTCAAGCATCAGCCCAAACACTATGATGAAAACACCAAAAGGTAAGCAGGGATGCATCATTAGTGCAGATTGGCATTAGCAAACAGTATTACCTAAATTTATTTCTGAAAACAGTACATGATAATATGGTATTGTGTGTTTATAGATGTAATCGATCAAACCGCGACAGTAATTGACAGATTATTTTGGTGGCTTGGTGATGAAATGCTGCATCCACCAGCTACAATGTACGCTCTATGTTGGTTGGGTGTCAATGTCTGAGATGGACTGATGACCAGTTCAGGGTGCACCCCACCTCTCGTTAGTGGGACGAGGATACAGTATTGTTAAAGAAACCATGGAGCGATAAAAGGTCTTTTGAAAGTAAATTTAATTCTTAGGCGATAGATACCAAGAAAACCCAAGGTGGTTTTTCTATACCTGGAGTCATGCCAGACAAAATGGATAGTGGCAGAAAGTATGGACATCGAGGAATCTTCTGCTGGTGCTACATGAAAAGTGCTTCAAATAAGCACTCTCATAGAACAAGGGGAATCCACTACAATGTCACTATCCAAATTAACAGAGTAAAGAACTGTCAAGTCATGAAATCAAAAGAATTAAAAGAAGAGGATCTCTGGATTTTAGAATACACCAGCAACACAAGATAATTGTGTGAAGGTGTGACAACAAAGCTGTGAACCTGCTCTCTTCTTTTGTTGGCATAGCAACACCGAGCAATGGGAACCACTGGGATCAGAAAGCTAAAAATATAATGGTTTCCAGACCAGCCATAGTTGGCAGATACAACAAGTTCATGGAAGGCTTTGACCTTCTTCATAGGCTATTTGCACTTTTTAAGTACAGCTTCAGATCTTAAAGGTGTTACTTTTAAGATTTGTGGTGCACACAGTGACAGTAATCAATGCAGGGATCCAATACAGAAAAGCCCAAACAAAAACTCCTGTCACTGTGAATATTTCGACTGATATTATCAATCCGGGGGGGTCACTGGAAAATGTTTGCGATTCCTGATTGCATTATGGGTTTACTGTGTACAGCTGTCACCTGCTACCAAATGATGGAAAACTCTTGTTACTCCACTTCACCATTGTCAATTGGCAGAAGTGAAATCATGAGACATCAAATTTTGGCACAGCTGTTGAAAAAAGCAAATGAAAAATGCATCTGAAACTCTCCTGTTTCATAAAATTAAACAATGCCCGCATATAAGATTATGAGTCTTGAAGAGATAAGAAAGTGAAAGCTACCTTTGCCACTTGTTCTTCTACAGGTAATAAATTAAATTAACCTAAGCCCGATATTTACTTCCCAAATCAGCCTCATTCAGTTTTACAAAAGGTTTTGAGGCTTAAGCATCACTCCACACAATTTATCATGTGCATCATAAAAATAAAGGCCAATTGTCATTTTTCTTACATCTGTGTGTTTAACATGATGTGCAGTCACGAATTGTTTAAGTTTATGTTCTTGCTTGTGTGCAAGTCCCCGATAATGTTTAAGAGACTGATCTGGCAACTTGTTCAACATGATGCACTACAGCCCTCCGTAAATAAATCTGACTCAAATCCCGTTCTGTACTGTTTGGAATATATTGTGTGAAATTAAGTTCCAAATCCTTTCCGCTGAATGCAAATTCAGCTTTCTTGGTAACGATCTGTAACCAAGTGAGAAGACTCTAATTGCCTGCATTATTTCCTGCTACATTTTCATGGTCACTGTAGATGTAGTACAATGACAAATAAGGTATACAGAAATACAGGTGGGAGTCCTTGCAGCAAAATCATACAATTGCCATTCTGTTCAAAAGAATAGCCCACCATATGAAGGGCAAATCATCAGGTACCTTTAAGCAGCTATGTTTACGCCAACAATTAAACATCAAACAGCTTGAAGTCAATGAGACCCATTGAAGAGACTGCATCATCAATGTTGACATTTATCAGCAGTTTTCGAGCTTGACTTAATTTATTTTCTAAAAGCAAGCAAATTTTTTAATTGTTTTTTTTCCCAATTAAGTGTTTGTTTGGTTTTTTTTAAAGAGATGTTTCTGCTGTACTGCCAGTGCTTGTTAAGCTTTTTTGCAGATTTCTCCGTATTTATCTAATTGGCCACAAAAACAATATCCATTTTGACAACGAAAAAAAAAAGTAATGCGGCATGGTATACGGTGATTAGCATTGTGTGCCTCACAGTGCAGAGGTTATGGGTTTGATTCCAGGCCCCAGCATTTCTGTGTTGAGTGTGCATGTTCTCCACGTGCCATCTCATAAACCTGCACAATAGGTTAATTGATCACTCCATATCAGGGGTAGGGAACTCCGGTTCCTCGAGAGCCATATCCTGCCTGTCTTAGGTCCCTCCCAACGCCAACACACCTGATTCAAACGATCAGCTCATCAGCCAGAGACCCTTGTAAGGATAAGCGGACCAAAGGATGGATGGATGGATGGAGGGAAAACAAAACTAAAATATATCTATAATCTACCTATGTGCAAAGATAACATGTCCCAAGCAAGAGAGGAAGGGTATGAAACACAAAAGAGAGCTGTGCCCTGAACATTTTAAAATAATATGTACCACATTAAAGTAGGATGTGTTGGAGAGAGAAACCTGCATGATTGCAAGGTTCTACCCCTAAATGTGAAGAAACTGTTGTTTTATGAGAACAGTACTAGAAATTATGCCATGCTAATAGTGGCTGAGGAATGAATTCTTGGCATGACATAATTTATCTCGATTTAAACAAACAAACAACAACAAAAAACTATGCAGTGAACACAGACTGTGTACACCTGCAGATACAAAATTTAACACCAGCATTTGATTTTCGAAATCCATTGTCTCCAAATCTCAACTTGAATTGAAACCCGTGTAACATCCTTCATCCATGTTTTCCCAAGGTTGTAATGGTGTGAAATTGATTCATATTTTGCTCCATTAAACTAATTGCTGACTTAAGCGGCAAGATCTTGCGTCTGCCAAAGGCCCCGTGGACCCCCGGGGGCTCTTTTGAGCGGCACAGCTGACATCTACTGCTGCCCTAGTGACTCTGTGGCTCCAACTGTGCCAGCATTTCCCATCAGGGGTCTTGTACACAACTTATCACAACAACCCCCCTCACCTCCCACCTCCACACACATAGAAGCCTTACTCCCTTTATATACACCGCCTTTGCTGCCTTTAGATCAAGGAGACATGATGGTGTTCATTTAACACTATTATAGGTGCACATGTACTGTATACCGGCAGACATATAATCTGTGAAAGGATATATTTACTGCTGCTCTGCCCTTTGCTGCGGCTCTCATGTCAACGCTATAAGAGGTAGTGCCACATGGCAAAAATGAAACGGTTCAAGGCTTGTCAACAAAGGTAACAGGCTCTACAGTGAGGCAAGTCAATGGATACATTTTATATGGACTGATTATTTCTACACCGTCATGTGAAGGTATTGTTCGGATTGTGATTTTTTTTTCATATTTTATCAAATGAACAGTTTTTTTCTGGAAACAAAATGTGAGAAAAGCATAAAGTTAGAAGTTATGATTATTAATAAAGTGATGCATTGATATTTTTTGACAATGAATGGGTCAGTACTGTGATAGGTGATTTAGAAAAGAGGATTTTGGGAATGCTCTTTGGTTAAAGGCTGAATCTTTATATGGATTGCAGTGGAGTGGGAAAATGTGTAAGGCATTGGCGGGGACTTGTAAACAGAGACATGGACATGACTTGCTGCGTTCATAGATTTTTCATGCACATTTGGTCTTGGGCAGGCACAGATGTTTGAATAAAGATTTACCCCCAATGTGTCTAAATGTGCCTACTCCTTGGGAGCTAATTGGTTTTTCCCAGTGCTATTATTACTGCTTCCAATCTGTTGCCCCGATGAAGATACTTTGCAACAGACACCTACGTGGGGTTTATAAATACACACTTTACATTTGAAGCTCGGTGACAGCTCAAGTTTTTTTTTTAATGAGCAGACAGAGATGTAACACTGGTGTTTGCCAATGCAGCCAGATGTTGGAGTTGAAACAAAGACTAAAAGTACATAAGAAACGCCCCCTGGCAACATCTCTAAAATTGAGGCAACACTTCGTAATCGAGATGGTTGTTTGTATGTGAAATTCTACAGGAAAGAAAGTCTTGTTTTAAACTTGCAAGGGAAGTAATAGAACAGGGTGGCCAATTTTTCTTCAGGACATAAACCTTGAGATTTGGCATAAAAAAAGGTGAATATCAGAACCAGATTTTATTGGCCAAGTATGTAAAAACACATAACAAATTTGTGTTCACAATCCGAAAAATAATAACGACTGAGAGAGAGAGAGAGAGAGAGAGAGAGAGAGAGAGAGAGACAGAGACAGAGACAGAGACAGAGACAGAGACAGAGACAGAGAGAGAGAGAGAGAGAGAGAGAGAGAGAGAGAGAGAGAGAGAGAGAGAGAGAGAGAGAGAGAGAGGGAGAGACAGCCTAGGGGCTTGCCTGAGCACCCCAGGTTTCTTACTGTGAATGAAAAACTGGAAAAACATCGGGAATGAGGGAGGGAAAAAAACAAGGCCCGATCTATGCTCCTTCAAGGCAGGGCTTAGGATGGACCTGGGAAAATATACCTCCATCCACAATCACGTGATGAAAGACATTACAACAGAACTCTAAGACATGCACATATAGAGGGGGTGGGGAGTCAGAGGGAAGTGGGGGGGAGCATTGAGGTGGTCGGTTGAGATCATGACACACAGGCAACCTCAGCGTACCTGGGCCATCACGAGGAAGAGGAGGGTGTGGGAAAGCCAAGGAGGCAGTGACGTGTCAGGGATGTCATATGCATTGTGTGGAGTCGTAAATTGTGGAAGAGTAGAGACTGTGTGGATATCCCAGCCAGCATGTCAAAACATGCCATGGAGACAACCTTGGCTGCGTGAACAGAAACACAGAGCCCCGGAAAATGGCAGAGGTTAAGTAGATGCATCCGGACAGAAGAGATAGGCACGCCATCATTCACGTGTTCCAGGAATCCAAGATGCATCCAGATACAACCGTCCACTCAGCGCATGACGACTCTCTTTCACCAGCTCTTCTCATTGAGAAAATGTCAATTGTGTCAAGAGACCTGCTGTTCAAATGCCCGGTTAGAGTTTCAAAAGAAATGCAGACGGAGACTGCGGTAATATTTAAAACACAAGAAGACATGAGACAAGAAAAGCAGGAAATATAACGGAGGAGAAAAGAGGGAGCAGAAGCAACCACCTCCATTTACATCAATGCAGAAAAAAACTTTGGAACACGCAGATGTTTCAATATGGATTCCCAATCTTACAGAGATGGACTCAAAGCAGATTGAATTGAATAAAATGCATTATTTAGAAAACTCTAACATGTCCCATTGCATAGTGAAATGGTTGCTAAAGCAGTGCTTTGCTATCGCACTATTGATCGTCTTTTTCAATTACTGTAACTAATGGCAAATCAGTTGCCTTGATTGCTCTGTGTTAGTTGGTGTCATCGCCGCCCTCAGCTTACAGTAACCTTAATGTTACATCTTCGAAATGGCAATACCATTTCTGATGGACAGTTGGAATTCATGTGATTTGGCTTTGTGGGAAACAAATAATACAATACAATACAATACAATACATGCTGATTTCTATAGCGCTTTCACAACAGCGGCAGCTGTAACAAAGCGCTTTACAAAACAGTTAACATAAAGTAAATAATAAACACAACACATAACATAAAACACGGACAGTCGTGCAGTCCTAACCACTTTTCCGTCACACGCTTTGTTGTTTGAAGCGGTTTGAGATGAAAGAGGAGAGAATCAAAGTGTCCTTTAACCAGTGGATCAGAGACGTCATGCTCAAAATGTGCACACGTCGGCTACAAGCCAAGTTTCAAAGTCAACAAGAAGCTGTAGCATCCATTGACGAAAAAAGACATTGGTTCACTTCTCCTGTCCCATGGAAATCCATTTCAATTCCAAGCGGCGACTCACGGTTCCAAATACGCATCGGCGCTCTTCGCCAACGCTCCTCTCTCCTCATCCGAAAACTTCAGCGGCCATCCATCCAGCCGCACCGACGCCGACTGTCCAACAGCGCTGACATAGCCACTGAACAAATCGGGGTTGTGAAAAATGCTGCCCATTACTGGCGCAAAAAACACAAGCGCCCCAGGTCTGTCCAGCACCGACAGTCAATGGCGCCGACATTCCTCCCAATCAAAATCTGTGCTGGTACAGGCGTGCTGCCGAGAAGGCGCAACCACCAAGCACAGATACTGCTCCTTTGACGAATGTCGTGGCCAAAAAGCGCTGAAAACAGTCCATATCAGGTCCACACAATGAAACAACAAACAACATGTGACAAAACAAAAGACAAAAACAGCAAAAAAGAACAAAAAAGCAAAGCTCTTGAAGAGCACTTGCCGAAGGCTGCCTACTCGGGCGCCATCTTGGAAAAAAAAAAAAAAAAAAAAAAAAATATTTTTAATAATAATAAATAAGTAACAAGCTCCCTGGAGTAGACGTCATGCATCACAATTATACTTGCCTTTCCTCTAGTGGCACAAAGAAACAAAGGCAATTTGAGGTAGACCGAGTAGACCCAGCTCTTGACCCTAACAGCAGCAAAGCCATTCCCATGGCCTTCTCTTTGGCACGGTGTTAGGTGCACAGAGCAGCTGGGAATACCCTCATTCTCCAATAGAACCCAGATGTTCCGATTCCCCCGCTCTCTTTCAACCCTCCCACCCCCATCCGTCCCCCAGACACACACACCACACACACACTTTTTTTAAACCCGCATTTGGTTCATCCCAGTGAGGAAAAATTGGCAAATTTGGATTCCAGATGCAAGACCCTTGTGTTCGTCTGCTCATTAAAAAAAAAAACTTGAATGTTTAGGCCTGGGAATAAGGGATTTATTTCGCCAAATCCGTGTAACAACAGAAATGTGTGTCAAAATGTGTTTGAGAATCTCGCACTGCATCTATGGGTTGGAGACTTAAATTTGCAAATTACATCATCATTTTACTATGTACTCATTCCCTCCTAATGATATATTGTAACAATTAATTTTAACAATGAATCGATTTACATCACTATTTGTGTTTGTTGACTTGATTCAAGGACGATATTGCATTCTAGGAAGGATATAATGCAAAACGATTCAGTGGGTTAAAATAGAAGCTAAGATCGCTTGAAAGGCTTCAATGTGCACCAAGGCGAGACACAAACTTGCATTGATATATTCTGCCATGCGTCAATCCACTGTATTTCCTAGTATCGATACAATAGATCAAATGTTTAAAATCGAGATACAACACATGTATTTTCTCCTGCAGACCAATTTGCCAAGCAAAGATTCATGTCGTTTGATCGTCTGAATATAAAATCCATAATGATGCTGAGGATAAGTTGTTCCAATGCTAATTTTCAAGGTGTATACACAGGGACGCACATTAGCGGTAGTTCAAGTCTGTCATTGCACTTTCGCAGGCCAGCTTCAATTCAATGTCAAGCCAACCGCCATAATTACTGACAAGGGCCAACTTCAAAATAAAAGCAATAAGAGATTGCTATCCATGTACAATATAAATTGTTTGTTTTTATTTTGAAGTTGACCATCGTAGTGCATAGCATAGTAGCCAATGAACAAATTTTAACGCTAATTCGCCCTGAAGGCATGCAGGAAAGCTGCTGGTGAGTCCTTATTCTCAGTGTCGCATCTCCATGGCTCTGACAATCCGTCATAATACGTCATTACGGCAGTGCTATTAAATTATTTTCTGTTACCCCCTTGGCCCTCTGAGGAAGAACATTCCACGATCTCCCAAATTTCCACCGTAAATATAAATATAATAATTTTCAAGACAAATTATACTAAGTACAGCTGTGCATTATAGTGTACCAAACAAAGAAAATGAAAAAACAAGGTAATCTAATAATTTACACCAAAGAATAACTTTAACATTGTTTTTAGTCTGTCATAAAAAAATTTAAAGTGGATCAATTTGCCTGAAATTCAAACATGAAATTCTTTTTTTTTTTTTTTTTTTGGGGACTAACAGCTGGCATGTGGAAGCCAATGTCTGCTATGAAAGCAGTGGGCAAAGGGTCAGGGAAGAACACATCCGACTTGATCCAGACAGTGATGCACATCCAAGATCTTCTCCAGATGTATTTTATATACGGTATATATACATTTTGTGAATTGACCATAACTACTCACCAAGTTCAAGCTTTTGCAATTTTCTGTCCAAGTTATGTACTGTATAATGCATCATTCACTTAAGTACAAATATAATTAGCAGGATAATATTGTAGAGTGTACGTCAATGTTAAAATACATGGCATTTGGTGGCAAAGAGCAGTTGCATGTACTCACGTAATGATTCCGATACAACACAGAGAATAGGAGTTCACATCTCCTCAATTACACTCTCATTTGTTCTCATATCATGACTGCCCTCACTTTCAACAATACTCTTACTATACTTTTATTGTACCTACTTTAGCAAGCATATTCATTCATCATTCTTTCCCCGCACTGTGCCCCAAATGATTGAATCTCCACAGTGGGAAGCGTCAAGGCCAAACAGCTGCTGGCGGGAAAGGCAGACTAAACAACCTTGCAGGCCTGTATGAGCCTTGTCCAACCACAACAGGAGGTGAGTAGCCAATAAAGGAGTGAGAGTCTGGTGCACAATCGATTGGCAAAAGCTGATTGGGTTGAATAACATGAGGTCAAAGGATTGCATTCACTGCCAATTCTTATCTGGTACTTTTTTAGTAAAAACATCTCGCTAAGAACACATTCATTAAACCACCTGTGCTGTTTAGTTTGCAATATCAACAAAACATAGCTGGTGGGTTGTGTTTGTCTTTTCATCGACAACAGCACACACTTTGCCACGAGTCAACATCGTTTCGTCACATCAGACAAGAAACAAAGGCAAAATACATATTTGTTATTTGTATATGTAAAATTAGCTTCTTTTTCTGGTGCAAATTGCACGCATTTGAATGAAGTCGTCTTCGAGAGCCTGATCACAGACAAGGAAATGTTATCTCATCTTCTCCGCTTTTGCTATCAGGCTCCAATATGATGATAGCAGAGGTGGTTGGGTGGTTAGAGGATCTTTAAAATGTGTTGTGCTTTTCTGACAAGTGATATTGGTTAGTGATGGTGGCTCTGATGGACCGCTCACTGGAGCAGATCAGCTTAAGCTGTTCCCCATCCAAGCGATGATGTTACCTAACAGTGAATTCTCCACCCAATCTGGAGGTGTAAATGTGTGTGTGTGTGTATTTTTTAGTAGCACTTTTAAAGGCACCTTGGAGTTGAAGCTGTTTCGACCACACTGATAAATGTGGTGGGTTCAGAACAGGTCGTGAGTCACATATACACTACCCAGCTGCTGTTGATGTTTTATGGGTAAAAGTTCCTTTGCTGCATTCTAGACTTGCATGGCTTCACAAGGTTCAGCACACCATTGTGTTCTGCTGGACCCAGTTCTGTGTGAGTGACTCACTCATAGTTTTGGGAGTTTCACTTTCATGTTCTGGATTGTTACTCTTTGAACAGAAGTGGAGTTTTTATTAACATAATGTCATGAACATCACAAAACCTATGACTACACTCGGATGACATTGGTGTGTCAAGTTGAAGCTGAAGTCTGAAACTGCTTTCCATCTGATCAAAGCTGCCTTACAAGAATAAATCGTAGCAAGCCTTCAATGGTCCAGAAACTGGAAACACATGCGGGTAATTTCTTTTGTGATGAAAATACAATTGTGGCTGGCGTGTGGGTGCTACGTGGCTTATAGCCTTTACTAATTAAGTGTATATGTCATCATAAAGGGAATATTCGATTTCTCTCGCATCCCACTTTTAAGTTTAGCTATTTATGGGAATTTTGAGATGTCTGCCTTATGGGAGGTCTATGATGGTACCAGCAGTTTCCAATGGCAACCAAACCTACAGGCATCTCTTAGCTTATTCCACTGGTTATTTTTATCAGTGGATATTTATTCAAGCCACCTAAATGTTAACAATTTCTGACATCCTTTTGCAACCCTGTCAGAGTTTGAAATGCTTCAGTCACTGACAGTGTAATGGTGCACTCGCCTGACTTCTGTGCAGCCATTTCATAAGCAAAAGCGAAACGGAGCTATATACTTACACACACAAGAACAGAAATATGTGCAAAACATTGCAACTAACAATATGCAAGGAAACATGAAACATAAAGAACAAAATGAAGATAAGACAGGAGAATAAAGGTTACAATGCAGAATGAGCATAAACCTTGACAATTTGTCATGAAAACAATGAACATCCTTTGTTGTCGTTTTATGATCTCTCCAAAGCCACTGTGACGGCATTCATGGTTAAACGCTGCAGTTGCTAAAAGATAAGTCATCTGGAAAACTAGTCCTCAAGTGCAGGCGGCTTCAATTCACTTCTAAGGGAGTGTTTAGAAATGACGTATTCAAAGCTAGAACACAAAATATTTGATTCCACCCACGCATAATGTGCAAAGTGCAAACAAGTGTTGGACAGTAGAACAACAGTGGTGAAGTGACCGAAGTGTGAGTCTGGGAATTGTGGGTGTGAAAGAACAGATAATAACTGGTAGACATGGACGAGTGGCGGTGTGCATCTGGATTGTGAGCCACGAAAATGTGTCAGAGAGGTGTAGGTTGCCACAGATGGAAGACAAATGCAACGGAAGAGAAAATGCTGAGTGGTGTGGATCGGGGGTGTATGAGAAAAGGAATGTTTCATTTTAAAAATACAAATGCTGTGTAGAGTATCTGTTCAATCAATTAATTAAAAAAAAAGTCTACCAACTAGACAAGCCAAGCTTGAACAAGTGAATTTCCTTTCTGGAAATGTCTCCACCAGGAAGAAAAGGAAAGGAAAAAAAGAACAATTACACAGGAGATTTTCCACTCATTCCATATACACAGTCCATTAGTAACGCATGAGCCGTAAAAGACCTTTTAAAAAAACCAACAGCAAAACACCTAAACTAAAACTAATTAAGAAAAAAAAGGATTTCAAATGAGGTAATTTCATTTGAGAACTGGAGGGGAAATGAAATCGTTTGGAACTACAGCATTTTGCTTTTTCCATGCACATATGTATAAAAAAAAGGAAATATGCAGCACAGAACAAGAATAATTAAATAAAGGATGGTACTGTATTTGTGTGAATAGATCTGTTATATTCTAGCTGTATTTCCCTTTGGGCTAGTGTGAAATTTGACATTTGAATTTGCTTGGCATTTTTAGGAGACGCAGGACTGGGAAAGTCGACTAGCTGCTGCTTTTAGAAGCAAATAAAGAAATAAAGAAAGAAAGAATGTCGTACTATTTAGGTTGTCTCGTTCACTTTGTGTCCGCACACAATATCGGAGCCTGAGCAAAAGTGATGTTTCCACTGACACCACTTTTAGAAAAAGTGACTTTGAGGGTGGAGAGCTGCTCCCCCCTTCCATTATTCAATGTTGCATTCATTCAGCAGTATGCTATTGCAACTCTGCACATTCTATGGATTTTTTTCCCCCCACTCACTCTTAGAACACTACCGTTTGTGATACATGGGACAGGTCAGAACATCAACATCAATTCACGTATTTGCACTTCAACACTTGAGTGAGATCCAGCCTGATTTTCAGCCTGTGTTTAAGGTCTTACATGGTTGAGGCCTCTAAAAATAGGCATGTTCTCCATTGCAAAGAAAGAACATCAGGGCAACGCGTCATTTGGCAAGAATCATTTTGAAATTTGATTTCAACCACGAATGTAAACACAATTGCCTGAGACAATCAGCCACTGATTACAAGGAAAAGTATTTAGAGGAGATGCATGACAACATCAGCATCTGATTCATGAAATACGCTCTTGTTAATCCCAAAGAGGCTTTTTCTACAAACATTCCATACAGTGTAATCATTTACAAATTTCAGTGTACGATGGATACATTTACGGAACACTTTATACTGCTTGTAATTTGACCCATTTACGCTCAGTTTCTTTCTCATAAACTTCATAAATAACGTCTATGTAATTCATTCCAGATATGTCAAAAAACACAAACAAAACATGATGTACATTAAAGACATGCATGCCCATTTCAGCATACCAGAAAAGGGAGAGGAAGAAGTACAATTTATTTCACCCTTGTGTTGTCATTCTCAGAATATATTTTCTCTGTTTCGGCCCCAATACGTCTTTGAAATGCTATACATTGTATATTTTATTGTTTTGTTACATCTCCGTTGCTCCTGAGTTGCTGACCGAGGTGTGTGTAGGATTACGTCAATTTGGAAGAGGCAAAGTGTTCCTTGGCATGCGGTAACAACAGGAGAATGAGGAGGTGTATCAGTTGCTGACAGAAATTGAGGTGGTTATGGTTGGAGATTAGAAAGTAGATGTTGTTTGGTTATCAAAGCAGTGAAAATAGTGTGTGGCAGTTCCGAATGCCGACTGCTACATATAATGCTTTCAGTCTCGTAGAGGAGAAAAAGTCAGATATAGTAAGAAAAAAAATAGAAACAAATCAAGGGCTTGGACAAGAAGGTGGAATGAAAACTTAATAAACATTTGCATCCCACTGCCAAAGGATATGTCATTTTGAAAAATGCAAGGACACAAAACACAAATTCAATTTTTATACTTTTTTTTTTTTTTTTCTGAAAGCTCTAAGATGGTATGAAATGTACAGCTGATGTTTGTGGTACAAGCTTGTAACTGGTATCCTAACCTCCAAGGAGGCGTTATCACACCCAAGCCAGACGGCAGGATACATTTTCATAATATTTAGAGAATGACCGAATTTAGACATTTTACAAAGATCCCATTAATTCCATCACATATAATTATGTAAATCAGCAATTATTATCTATATTTGCCAGCTTACAATAATTAAAGAGGATGAAATACGGCATAAAATCAAACATTTAATTGACTACACGGGTCTACAGCAACATATCTGGTTTCATAATACCGGTGATAAGTGATTTGTGAAGCTGAATTAAATCTATATGTTATCTGCAGGGCCACCCCTGACCAAATTGGGGCCCGAGCAAAATTTTATATGGAGGTCCCGCCACCCCATCACTCCCACCCCAAAGGACCATACCACAACATGCAGTTGGACAATCTTTATTCACAGTAAACAGTTAACAGCTATGTTTAAAAAAACAACAACACTGTTTTTTATATATCTCCGGGGTGGACATTTAGCCTCTAATTGTTGACTCAACAACAGTCATGGTTCACCTGGTTTCTGGGTTCGGTCATGTACCGTTCATAAGATCAGCCCTTGACAGTGATTTCAAAAATGTCTTAATTTTTGTTTTGTTTTTAAATTTGGCCTATAAAAGCTTGTGCAATCGGATGTCACCATGCGTTGTCATTTATAGCTGTGACATTTCAGAAATAAAAAATGATGTGAATCTAAACCTTAATTTGTAAATATTAAATGTATTACTCTGTTACCAATTATTATTATTTTCATTTTAATTAAAACCTGATTTGCAAGGGCAGATTCGGAATCCGCACCAAAAAAAAGCATGTAGAAAAGTTCATTTGTATTTCTGAGTAAAACGTTTAGCAACTTTTTGAGGGACACGGGCCGGGTGCCCCTCTGCTCCACACACCCGAGAAAGTGTGTGAGCCTGTCTGCTCAATTTGTCTGCTTCAATTTCCAACACAAAGTGAAATGAATTATTTTTATGAGGCAGAAGGAAAACTAAATCCCTCGGTAGCGGGACCGTGCATAATGTCGTGTTTGCAACTGGCCGGTTGTAAAACTCATCGCAACTATTTTTGTGCATTATTAACCTGTTATTAACTTGCAATTTCAACCCTTGATTTAAATGTATGGAACAGTTATTGTTATGGATGAAATGAGTTAGTGGGCTGGAGGTGTAGAAAAATGCTGGGTCAGTTGCAGCCCTACGGTGTAAATTTTTTTTTTTTAAATCATATCGCTCAATCCATTGCGCACGTGAGATTTAACAACGTTGTCTGAGTTGATCAATATCTATCGATGTATCTATCTATCGATAGATAAATCGATACACACATGTGAGTGTGTGTGTGTATGGGCAGCCCGGTGGTCGACTGGTTAACACGTCCACCTCCAAGTGCAAAAGTATAGGTTTCGATTCAGACTCCAGCTTCCCTGTGTGGAGTGTTCTCCCCGTGACTGCATGGGTCTTATCCAGGCATTCCAGTTTCTTCTCACATTCCAAAAAACATGCTTGCCAGTTTTGGAACACTTTGAATTGTCCCTAGGTGTGATTGTGAGCACAAATGGTTGTTCATCTATGTGTGCCATGCGATTGGCTGTCAACCAGTTCAGTGTTCCTTTTTCCTTAATTCATTTCAATTCTTTGTTTTCATCTTTCCATTCCACATTTGGATAACGAGCAGACTCAGTGGCCGTTTCAAAATGTAGGAATATTTCACCTTCATTATAAATTCAAATGATTTAAATTTGGGTGAGTTAAAATTTGCACTGCTGCTCTCGATGAGATATTTATCATTGGTAACAACACTCAAAAACCTGGTAAAACCTGGTATAGATATCCTATGCTTTATTATTTGAACAACAGTTTCTGCCTTCAGTGGGTGGGGGAGTTATAAGACTAAGGGTGTGAAAGGCTTCTCCACAGGCGGTCTTCCATTGAAAAAAAATGTGTCAACATGCTGAAGGGCAATAGGAAGTCCACTGGAAGGCCCCAGGTGGACAGTGGCAATGTTTTTCATTTCCGACAAAGGCAACTTTTCTTCTTTGCCACTTGTCCTCACGCATAGGCACTCATTACATATAATCACCTCATCAAAATGTGTTTTGTTGAAACATGAAATTATGTAAATTTGCACAGTGAAATAGTGTTTTTCTTAAAGGATGTCTCAACAAATGCAGGAGGTGTTTTAGATTGAAAATGTCATCAAATCATTGTGGGGGTTTTTTTTTTTCTTAGAGAGAGCTGTCTTCTATACAAATGTACCAGATGAGGTCACAGTGCCCTTGACAAGCTCCAACTGAATTTATTGCACGTTTTAAAGAACTACATGATAACTCACCAAACTGGTACCTTTCAGGTTATTTCAACCATTCATGCTCTTTGGAGTAGACAATATTGAGAAACGGCATCATAGCAGAAGTTCATCAGTTCATTGAATCCAACTAAAAAGGGAAAAAAAGGTTCTGACACTGTTTCTATGACAACATTCAGGTGGAGGAAAGAGTTTTGGAGAGGTCATGGCGACCTCTGATTACTAATCATCCATCCGACCATCCATCCATTCTCCGATCCGCTTATCCTCACAAGGATCCCACGGGGTGCTGGAGCCCATCCCAGCCATCCTCAAGCAGTAGGCGGGGGAAACCCTGAGCCGGTTGCCAGCCAATCACAGCGCACACGGTGACGAACAACCATCTGCGCTCACACTAACACCTAGGGTCAATTTAGAGTGTTCAATCAGCCTGCCATGCATGGTTTTGGAATTGCAGGAAACTGGAGTACCCGCAGAAAACCCTCGCAGGGCCGGGGAGAACATACAAACTCCACACAGGGAGGCCGAATGATTACTAATCAGTTTCTTCAAAATGTAGTGTTTTAAAATTGGTAGAAAGGTGTGCACAGTTTTAAAACTGCGAGCTATATTATGAATCTAGCCTTATTTCACTAACACTTCCCTCCCTCGTGAATCACTGGCCAAAGCTGTGCCCCTCGCTGATGTGCACGAGAGTGATTTTCAAACAAGACAATTCACAATGGCATGCAATAATGAAAGTGCAAAGTTGTGATAAATAGTCACAGAGAATGATGTTTAGCTTCAACAAAACAGAAGCGCTAGCATTAGCACTCGAAACAAAATGACGCTTGCCACTTCTGCTATGTTGATAGTATGATATATTATATTACTGACACCATCAGGCAGTGGTCCCCAAACTACGGCCCGCGGGCACATTTGACCCAGCCCTCTAACCCTCCTGTCGTCCTCGGGTCAAAATGACCCGTCACTGTGTTAAAAACGCCCCAAAAAACCCTAAATGATAATTTTGTAAATTGAAATTTGATGACTTTTCCTAGATTGTCCCCAACTGCAGAAAAATTGAAATGTTTTTATTCATATTTCCATGGAAGCTGTACAAAAAAAAGCACAAATGTGGTCTTCGGGGCAAAATGACCCATGACGCAAATAGGGTTGAAATCAAGGTCACAAAGTTATTTACACACCATAGAATTCTTCAGTGTTTTAGTTGTGTCTCAGATCAATTAGTAGAACACGTGAACAAGACGGTAAGCAGACATAAACAAGACAAGATATGTGGCGTTCTCGGAGATGGCAGAACTCTTTTTTTGTGGATTTCAAGGGGCTAGAAAGAGAGAGAGTTGTTTAGTTATTATTTATTTCCTGTTTTTTCTGTGAAGAACTCAGAGAGGGTTATTTAGTTATTATTTATTTCATTAATAGTGTTATTATTTGTTTCCTGACTTTTTTCTGTAAAGAACCTGGAAAGGGTTATTTGGTTATGTGTGGCTTTCGGGGAAAAAAATCATTTTTTTAAGCTCCCCTACGATCGTTGATGTGACAAACTGACACCGGGTCCCCATCAGAAAAGGGAAAAGTTATGTGGCCCTGACAGGAAAAAGTTTGGGGACGCCTGTTATAAGGGAAGAAGGGAGGGTGTGGCGTCCTGTTTGTAGATTAAACTGGGGTTGAAATGAAGGAATACGTTTAGAAATGTAATGTGTGTGCGTGGTGCGCACTAGTGTCACCATGTGTGCTGAGAGGATGAGTGCGCAATAGCTCTCATGTGTAGCTTTGGAGGAACATTGGTCTGCAGCTACAAATGTCTGTGCAGAAACACAAAAGTGTCCAAACATTGAATGACAATGAAGTTAATCCAATCCAATTCCGGGTGCTGCAATATATATACATTTTAAAGACAGTTTCGAGGCACACAATTTTGTTTAACCGATTTTTGTCGTCGATATCACCAAGTTGGTTGACTTTTGTTCCCCCCAGCCTTCGTTTCAGCAGTTCATGATAGAAATCTTAAAGCAGAGGTGTCAAAGTCCAGTCCGGTCATTATCCTTTATGTTTTCGATGTTTCCCTTCTCCAATAAACCTCATTCAAATGATTAGCTGATCAGCTAGCTCTGTAGCAGCCAGATAATGTGGAGCATTTGAATCAGGTGTGTTTGTGAAAGGAAATGTCTGAAACACGCAGGATAGCGGCCCACGAGGACCGGAGTTTGACACATGTGGCTTAAAGATATTGAGACAAAGGCTAAGAACACATAAATAGTGATTGATTGTTTTGTTTGTACATCTCATGGGTTTAGCATGAGTATTATTAATTATTATTCTCATTATTATTATTACTGGTAATGTAATTTTGTTTTTCTTTTACATCCCATTTCCTTACCTGGAGCATGGGTCACATGATTGAGATAAGAAAAGATGTGGTTCCTTTCCAATTATTCCTGCAGTGTATGTGGAATTATGCAGATAAAATAGTTCATGGACTGATATAATGTAAGATAAGATAAGATATCCTTTATTCGTCCCACACTGGGGAAATTTACAGCATCCAGCAGCAAGAATGTATGTAGAAAGAAGAAAGGAGAAAGAGAAAAAAAAACAACAAACATCTTTCAATTAAATACAATATGAACACAATGGATAAATCGCAGTACTATTTACAATTTTACTTCACATAATTTAATTATTATTATTATTATTATGATTGTTATTTTTTATTCATCAGCCTGACAGCAGTCGGTAGGAACGAGCGTCGGTATCTCTCCTTCTTGCAGCGCGGGTGTAACAGTCTCTGGCTGAAGGAGCTACCAAGTGCTGTCAGGGCGGGCTGGAGGGGGTGGGAGGGACTGGCCATCATAGCTTTTAGCTTAGTTAGCATCCTTCTGTTGCCCACCTCCTCCAGAGTGTCAAGGGAGCAACCCAGGACAGAACTGGCCTTCCTGACCAGTCGCTCCAGTCTCTTTCTGTCCCGGGCTGAGATGCTGCCTGACCAGCAGACAATGCCATAATGGATGGCCGAGGCCACCACCGAGTTATAGAACGTCTTAAGGAGTGACCCCTGAACCCCAAAAGACCTCAGTTTCCTGAGTAGGAAGAGTCGGCTCTGTCCTTTCCTAATCAGGGTGTCCGTGTTTTCGCCGCCCTCCGGGCGGCTCATCAGCTAGTTCCTGCGGAAGGCTGGTAAGGTGGGCCTTTGGCCCACAAAAGTGTTGTTGCTTGGTTCGACTTTTTGTTCATCTTCATTGCTTATCGCGAAAATAAAGAGATGTTTAGCTCTACTAAATAACTAACAATTTCATTGCAATGCTTGTGGGTAGACAACATTTTTTCGCTAAGATGCCGCGCGATCGTAGTGAGCCACTGCCTGAACGGCGCAGTGGCGGCGCGCAGCGGCGCAGTGAAGTAGGTACGTTTTGAAAAGGGACAGACGGAAGGACAGACCGCGTGCGGGACGACGCGCAATATATATAGATGAACAGTGTGACTCAGATTAAATTCCAGGTGCTGTCACAGATAAGACCCGAGGCATATAACCTTTTCTTTTTTCCCATGGACACATCGAATCGCACGTCATTTACTTATGGTGCAGCACGAGAGAGAAGAGGAAACTTATCCAAGGAGAATTACAAGGACATCTTTCTGAAAGGCAGAGGCCTCAAAATATGGCATGGGTTTGCATGATTTTCTACCTTTCAACATCTGTCTCAACATGTCTCTAGCACTCGGAGAGCTGGTTTGAATGAGTGCAATCAATTATTACATGCTGCGTATGAGGTAGTATGTGGTTCTTAGAACAAGGCAAAGTTGAACCTTGACCTTTGGTTGTTTCACAGACAGAATGTGTGTGCTATTCACAGAACAAAATAGACCCAGGCATTAAGCGAACCATTTTTCTCCTGATATTTTCACACCTTCACCGGACGGTGAAGTCAGCATGTGGATTAAAATTGTCAGGATGGGCCTCATCCATCCATCCATTCATCATCTTTCGCGTGTCCTTTTTAGGGTCACAAGGGACAGCATCTTAAGCAGGGAAGCCCAGATTCCCTCTGCATAGCCACTTCATCCAAGGGGAACTGTGAGTAATATTCTGTCCAAAACACTTATGAACAATATCAGTGACAAAGGGTGGCCTTGGTGGAGTCAACCCCTCACTGAAAAAAATCGGACTTACTGCCAGCAATGCAGACCAAAATCTAACAAAAATTGTACAGAGCCTGAACAGTCCTGACTAGGGCATCTGGTAATCTCTACTCCCAGAGTGCCATCCACAACATTCAAGGTTTAGGAATTCTGGGCAGGTCCCATCCATGCCTGAGGCCTTGCCACCAAAAAACGGTTTAACCACCTCTGTGATTTCAAACCCAAAAGTCGAAGCGCCTGCCTCAGAGGTCCAAAATTGTGTGGCCTCGTCGAATGGGGTGCACAGTAGGTGGAATTGAGGAGGTCGTATCAGTATTCTCCCCACCAATTTGCAACTGTCATGTGGCAAGGTGGTGGTGGTGGACCCCAAAAAGCAGGCAGGAGGGAGGAGCGGGGTGTATTTTAAGAATTGTATTTAAAACAACAACAAAAACAAAACTAAATTCAAAACACACAAAGTCCAAAGTATCAAACAAAAACCATGACTAAATCTAAAACATAACAATGAACTAAACATGACAGAAAACAAGAGCAAACACCCAAACAGCAACACACATAACGGTAGCGAGAAGCAACAATGACCCAACACCGAGTGTTTGGGCAGGAGTCCTTTTATACAACTAATTACCAAATGACCAACAGGTGTGCAGCTGCCGGGGGAGCCCTACAGTGCCACCTGTTGGTCCCCAAACCGAATCATGACAGCAACATCCCCAGTCAAAGTTCAGCTCTCCATCCCCACTATACACAGTGTTGAGACACGGGATGGTGGACCAGAATTTATTCAAAGTTGTCAAAAAATGTTCCTCACCAATGTTTTAGACTCAGAACTGACAAAGCTGCATTCCGCTTGGAGAGTACATACCCATGATCTGCCTTCAGTGTCTCACAGGCCAATCAGACTCCTTTTTGAGCTGGTGTCTATCGATTACTTGCTGCCATGACAGACATCGATCATCATACAGCCACAGCTCCAGTCAGTCACAATGAACCATGGTCCACGCGGAGTCAGTGTCCTGGGATTTGGGCAGTTCAACTGGATGTGGGCAAAGCTCGACTGGTGGTGAGAGTTGGAGCTACTTCTCACATCTGATTCTGCCAGACGTTCGAAGGAGACACTCAAAAGCTGTTTTGGTCTCCCTGTCCACGTGGGCATCTTCCCACACCACTGGAGATAACACACCACCTGATGGTGATCGTTTGATAGGTCCACCAACCTCTTCACCCAGGTGTCCAAACATATGGCCTTAAGTCCAATGAAAAGACCACAAAGTCAATCATTGAAATGTGGATTAGGTTGTCATTGAAATGTGGATTAGGTTGTTTTGGTGCCGATGTGGACGTGTTTATGTCAGAATTATAAATTGTACTTGTAATGTTTTTTTTTTTTATATACTGTATTTCTGGGAAGCCAACCCGTTTGTTGTAGAGGAAAATGCTTTTTGCCAGTTTATCCCTGTTTAATGAAAGAATTTTGGGGGTTAAAAAAATAACGTTTTTTTTTCCTTTTTTCCCAATCTATTTATAATCGGATTCAATTTTATGCAGACTTTCACTATGCGCCGGCCAGTCCAGTCACGATCCTCCATGAATAGCGGGTTTCCACTGCTCATTAGATTTGACATTAACATAATGCCGCAACTCCTATGACAAACACCTTTGCCCTGAGAGTTATCATTTTTATAATGGTTCTGAGGTGCAAGAACAGGTTAAAAGCCCCAACCATCACTCCTTTGTCCAAAAAGCCACTTTAAATCAATGATACCCAATCCTTGCATATGTGGTCATCGTGCCATTAAAATTCACAATTGAAGTAAAAACACGCACACACGCACACGTACATGCAGACACATGAACAGACATACAAATGTCACAGATTCTTCCCTAGCCTATGCTCTTGGTTGATAAGTTATTGTCCAATTTTTGTTTAAAAATATATATGAGACAAATTAATCCCCAACTACAACAGCAAATAGCTATAGCCACTTGCTTCCTTTTTCTAGAATCCAACAAGATGACGGAACAGGATGTAACTCAAACAGAAAATCTGTTTTTAGCAGGAAGGTGACATTTTTTAACACTGATAGAATCATTTTGTCCCTGCTGAATTTTGATATTTAGCTGACTGTACAGTCCTACTGGTACATATAGTTATTCACCCAGAGAGCATTACACGCTGAGAATGATTTATGCTTACAAACCTGATGGGTGACAGTTTGTCAGTGAGACGGGAAATTTTATTTTCAGCTCCTCAACATCAGCATTCATTGTGGTGTCCTTGTGGTTTATCTATTTTGTGTCACATTGTGAATTTTCTTTTCTTTTGCAAAAACGCATTGTTTCTTTTTTTAAGTTTTCACAATTAGACAAAGGCAGGTATACAGAGCATAAATATTATACCCATTATTTTTACACAAAAAATAATAATTATTACTAATTCCAAGAAAACTCCTCAAATTTAATACATGGACTGGAGGTCACACCGAAGATCGGTCAGGGATGAGGCACTGAATGCATGTGGACTATTCACAAAAACAGCCACACACCCAAAACCTCCTGCATTTCGAAAGTTATATGTTGGCAGGTATAGAGTTTGTGTAAATATTTTATAGAATGTAATTGAACAGAGCTGCACCATCACATTAAAATTAATGTTGTGTTTGTGTATGCTGAATATTTTCACCCAAATGATTGTAATGGAAATGATCATGTGCCAGAGCCTGCATACCTAAAGAGAGGCTGCTGGTTTTCAGCTAAGTGTCTCGGATGCGAAGAGGGATACATTTTATGGGCCGAGACACACGGGAGAGATTTTTTCCCAGTTTTGTTACTCAAACTTATTTAAATGCAGAGTTTGGGTACACTGCACCAACCACATCTTACCAACATCCCAAGTGTTTACAGTTGCCATTTGTTTTTGTTGTAATCCTGTGTAATAGTTTAGGGCTGTACTTTTTCATTTACCGGTACTGCACGGTTAAAAGTTATACATGTACGCATAAATGGTGATGTTTGACCGAAGAGCTTTAGCATCTAACACATTTTTTTCTTTTTTGTCTCTTCAAGTTTGTATGTTAAAACTGGACGGATCATCACTGCAGTCAACTTAATCCATAATTAGACTGATAGTTCTTTGAATCCTTCTTAAGTATACGCTGATTTTCAAAACATCCTGTCGAGTGAGGTGATTTAAGATACGGGTGTACTGTGCCTGTTGTTACAATAACACCAGGCAGAGTCTGCTTAGTGTGTTAGATTTTCAATGTTATTAATAGATAACACAAAGTTCTTTAAATTTGCACATTAGGTGTGTTCAATGCAGCACTCAGAAACACATTTCCATTACTTTTCAATGGGCCTTGTGATATCAGTAATCAATTATTAGACATGAAGAAACGGAGGAAAGAACACCCGGGCTCATCCCAAATGCACTACACAACATCATGTTAATTAACTCTCTGTCGAGATGGTCCTGAACTTTCCTGTAAGTGGCGAGGCATGTTCGACAATGACAGCCATATGCCAGTTATTATTGAATGAATATACAGTTGCGCCTCATTAAATGCAGAGCCAACAGAGTCTTCTGTCACTCTGGGTAACTGGGGATGCCTGTCTTGTGCATTAGTGTTCCAACCCCTTGGTGGGTGTATGTGGCAAAAGGCGGGCCCTGGCATGATACTCCTTTAGAAAGGTGCACGGCAGAGTGGGCCAAGGAGTGATGAGGTCTGCGTTCAACATATACTGGCTTGAAAATATTGAGAATCTTACCATCCAAAACATTTATGATCAAATATATGCCCATAAACAATATTAAACAGTGAATTGAAGTGAAACTAAATTTGTCACTTTTGTCATTTGTTAATGGCAATAAGATTCATAATCCATAATAAGATTCATAATCCATCCATCCAGCCATTTTCCGATCCGGTTATCCTCATTAGGATCGTAGGTGTGCTAGAGCCTGCTTCAGGCAGCAGGCCGGTCACCCTGAACCGGTTGCCAGTCAATTGCAGGGAACACATAGCTAGACGAACAACCATCCGCGCTCACAATCACACTTTGGGACAATTTAGAGCGTGTATGATTTATAATATGACACATCCATTATTTGCGATTTTATTAGTCTCGCTATTCTGATTACACACATGCCTTCAGATCCCGCTCAGAGTTCCGTTATACCCACTCCAAAACACGAGATGAAGAACTGCATTGCACAATGACAATATCAATGTCAGTGTGTGATCGGTAAAGCTTGTAGGTTTGAGAAAAGTTTGCTTTCTGCATGCTTATTATTTCAACAAAAACGTATGTATTATTGTTTAATACAAAAGTATTATAATATTAATTGAAGAGGCATTTTGTAAGACTATAACTAACTAAACAATAATTCATTTTGCTAGAAATAGTTGTTACGTGCAAATTCTAACATTGGGTTGTGGAATGGAATGGCACAACTTACTAATGAACCGGGACGCAACGTGAAACAGTTGGTATTATCTTTTCCAATTGTACATCTGCAATAAAGCAGCATATTTAGAGTAGTAGTTATCTTGGCTGTGGAGCCGGCTCCACTTTGTATGCTGTGAGCAATGTGTCCACAGTAGCAGAACAAGCTTAGTGATAGTATCTGCAGCTAAAAGGATGAAAAAAGGCTTGATTGATATTATCCTACAATGCACAAAAATCATCAGACAATTTACGAGAGACATAGCCATGGTTGAGCATTTTTGTAGGTAGCATCCTCCTCCATGCTCATGATGTGCTGCATTCAGTCTTCATTCCACTACATGAAAAAATCACTTGGTGGGGTCTTGCATGCAGCAAATATCTTGACAATACTGGTAACTTTGGTCATTATATCAATCCATCCATCCATTTTCTAATCCGCTTATCCTCACGAGGGTCGTGGGCGTGCTGGAGTCTATCCCAGCTGTCTTCGGCCAGTAGCCCGGGTGCACCCTGGACTGCCAATCAAAGGGCACATACAGTAGAGACAAACATTCGCTCTCACAATCACACCAAGGGACAATTCCATTTACCTGCCGCGCATGCTTTTGGAATATGGGAGGATTCTGCAGGGGGAAAAGAAATCAGACTGCCACAGTAAAAACATATTTCACACAGAGATGCTGTCATGAAGATTCAAACCTGGATCTCTCTTCTATGAGGTAGACATGAGAATGACAGGGCGGCAACCACAATCGTACACAGCGGCAGTAAATTGGATATGAAAACCGACATATTTGAATATTTTTTTGCATCACTTTCCCATATATACATCAGTAATGTGAGAGCGTGTATGTGGTGCTGTTGGCTCCTTCAAACGGGGCTCTACAACTCTCACTGGAGCGTTTCGCAGCCGAGTGTGAAGTGGTTGGGATGAAAATCAGCACCTCCAAATCTGAAACCATGGTCCTCAGTCGGAAAAGGGTGGAGTGCCCCCTCCGGGTCGGGGGGGAGATCTTGCCCCAAGTGGAGGAGTTTAAGTATCTTGGGGTCTTGTTCACGAGTGAGGGTAGGAGGGAGCGAGAGATCGACAGGCGGATCGGTGCAGCGTCTGCTGTGATGCGGACGTTGTATCGGTCTGTCGTGGTGAAGAAGGAGCTGAGCCAAAGGGCGAAGCTCTCAATTTACCGGTCAATCTACGTCCCAACCCTCATCTATGGCCACGAGCTATGGGTCGTGACCGAAAGAACGAGATCCCGGATACAAGCGGCCAAAATGAGTTTTCTCCGCAGGGTGTCCGGGCTCTCCCTTAGAGATAAGGTGAGGAGCTCGGTCATCCGGGAGGGGCTCAGAGTCGAGCCGCTTCTCCTCCACATCGAGAGGAGCCAGATGAGGTGGCTTGGGCATCTGATTCGGATGCCTCCTGAGCGCCTCCCTGGTGAGGTGTTCCGGGCATGTACCACTGGGAGGAGACCCCGAGGAAGACCCATGACACGCTGGAGAGACTACGTCACCCAGCTGGCCTGGGAACGCCTCGGGATCCCCCGGGGAGAGCTGGAAGAAGTAGCTAGGGAGAGGGAAGTCTGGGCTTCCCTGCTAAAGCTGTTGCCCCCGCGACCCGGCCCCGGATAAGCGGTAGATGATGGATGGATGGATGGATGGATGGATAATGTGAGAGCAGAACTATATTGAAAATAAGCTTAAGAACAGAACCAAGAAAAAAACAGTCAGCCACCACCTTGCAGCAGCATAATTTGCACCTGCATTTACATTTCCTAACTTAAATATGAGTCACCTGGTGCCTGGCCAAATCAAATGTGAATGCTTTGTTGAAATGTCAACAACTACTTATTTCATGCACTTCATATTTTTCTCCCATAGTCATTATTTTCTCTTTCCTTGATTCTAATTTGTATTCATTGTTGTTTTTCACATGCATAGTTTTGGGGTCTCAGAACAATTATCAAAGTGTCATTGTGGTTTTATGCTCCCTCTTCTCTGGGTTGATTAGAACAAATATATAGGATATAATTAGTAATAATTAATGTCATGCTAATGAAAAAAAAGAGTTTGAAGAGGGTGCACCACATTTGGGGTGCAATGTGTAAAATCACATCACTGTAAAAATATCAAAAAATTTTCCACATTTAGCCTCACACAGTGTTTGAAATTTGATCACAATCTTTCAGTTACTTTTTTAAATTAATCCACAATCATGTTTTCAATTTAGAAATATGTAGAACAGTTACTTTTCTACAAAATACTGCAGAGAGACCCCTGACAGGAATGGTAAATGGTCTGTCACTTATGGAGCGCTTTACTACCTCGAGTAATCAAAGCGCTTTACACTGTTGCCACCATCACCTACTGATCTCGTCGCATGAGGAGCAACTGGAGTTTCAGTTTTTTGCTCAAGGACACTTCGACATGATTGCAATGGCAGGGGATTGAGCCATCAACTCTACCACTGAGTCATGCCGACCCAAAGATGAGAAATTTCAATGATACTCGCCAACCCTGACCCCATTTGACGATTGTAAAGGGCATCAAGGGGCATTCATCTTGGACAGACGCCCATCAGACGGTAGATTGTATCTAAAACAAATGGCAAAGTCTCCCATTCGGCAAACACACACGAGCACCTCTTCCTCCAAATCAAAAGCACTCGTCAAATATAGTTCCTCCAAAAGTGTTGGCTGTATTTGAGGCATAGTTATTGTCCCTAAAATATATGTGCAAGAGTCCATTTCCCCATAAAATACGTTATTTGACACTCTACACACCACCAGAACTCTTCTCTATCTTTATTTATGTCATTCCCTTTCATCTTCGATTTGATTTTGTATAGTTGCTAAATATTCACATTCACCTGAGACATTTTTATTTAACATTTAGATATAGGGCTGGGATAAGCTCCAGCATGTCCTCGTGACAAGAAGCGGCTCGGATCATGGATGGGTTTAATATTTGGATTTAACGATTCAACACATTTGTAAGTTGACAAACAGTGTTTTCAATTAAAAAAATAAGTGACCCAAACCAAATTTCAAGACTGTATTTGAAGCGAAATGTAACAAAATGTGTTTTATTTTTACCGCTGTGCTCTTTACAACTTGCACCCCATAATTGCATAACAAGTACATTACCGTCTAAAAACAGTTGGATCAAAAATAAACTCATTTGGATTTTAAAAAAAAAGGGACTTGGGAAAATTTGACTGATATTTCTGGGTTCTTTTGAAAGAGGTCACACAGATGGACTTTTTTAAATGGTTGTTTATTTCAGTGATGGGCATCATCAGTCTGGTGAGACAATCAGTGAGCTACCGTCAGAATTTTAGGCAGACCCGGTCCATCTAAGTCAGTGACAACAGCCAAACGGTGTTGGGAAGGGACTTACCAGTATGTCACACGCAGGGGCCGCACATCTGACACGTGTCCAAATACAGAAAAATAAAATAGTGTTGTATACCTTTCAGAACTCCATGACATACAGTATGTCCCATATTGTTTTAATTTTGACAATGTGTGTGTGTGTGTGTGTGTGTGTGTGTGTGTGTGTGTGTGTGTGTGTGTGTGTGTGTGTGTGTGTGTGTGTGTGTGTGTGTGTGAGTGTGTATGTGTGTTTTGTTTTCATGATTTTCTTTATTTGGCTACGTGTTGGCTTATGCCTTGCCTGTGTGTGACAAGGAAATTACGTTCTCATCACCGACTGGCTGTCGCTGATGAGAGACGGACTGTGTGTCTTTCATATTGCTACCTCCCTGAGAAGCTTGTAATGGATTGGCTGTAGTTGTTGATCTATGTCAAGCATAGAATGATTTTTGTGATGGGCAGAGCTATACATGCAGTTGCAATCTATGAAAATCCGTATCCTTGAGATCATCAATTTGGATATATTAACATCTTGAATGTTTATTTCTAGCAATACGGTCATGATATATTATTCAACTTTTTAAACACCACTGCAATAAATAAGGACAGTGAAAACATGTGGTAAAAGACTAATATTCCGTACTCAGTGCTCCCATTTTTGCCAACTTTGGGGGAAGCTAAACATCAGCTTTGCAAACATGCTGCATCTCCTCCAGTGTCTTTTGTCCATTTTCCAAGGTTAATTCATCAACACACTCCTAATCCCTCTAATAAAGAGTTTCCCATAATTTAATGGTTGCCCCAGAATAATAAATTATATTTTAATCATAGGCTTAAAAAGTGAACTTTAACTGTCCCTTATAAAACTTGCAAACCTCCAAACAGAGCCTGCCTGAGGCAGAGAGGTAACTCACTTTATGTGCACAAAGCTGAAATAGTCTAAGTTGACCATGTTACGGCAAGTAACAGAAATGCAGGGGTTTGGAACACATGAGCTCAGCTACACGTCGTGGCCCCTCAGTACAATATGTCAATAGAGACAAAAATAAAATAAAATGAAGAAGCAGAAAGTATATAATACACATGTTTTATAATGGCAACAGAATGACCTTGAAATGGAACAACATTGTTGTGAAATAATATTTGTTCCCTTCCTGACTTGTGTGTTCTTTACATCTGTATCACATGCAAAGGTTTCAGTTATTCAAACCAATTTTAATATCACACAGAGACTATCTAAGGAAACACAAAAGGCAGTTTCAAAATGCTAATTTAATGTTGTGACTGTTTGTTCCTCCACATTGTTTTGGTTGCTATGCAGTTGCTATGGCTTTTTGTGCTTTTTATCTTTGTTTATTTTGATTTTGACATTTTGATTTTCTCCTAAACAACAGAAGAACATGTCGAGCAGGTTGGATTAGTTCTGCAGTGCCTTCGAGAATACTCTTTGTCAAAGGAGAAAAATGGGAAAAATGCAAGTTTGGTGTTCCCACAATTAGTTTTCCTGGCGACATCTTCGCTCAGGGTCAGCTTTGGCCAGATCCCATTAAAATTGAGGCCGTGGATGTTGCAATCCTGAATGTTGGCTGTGGTGCCGTTCAGGAGTGGAGACATTGGCTGGAAGGAGCTAAGATCCCCTTTCTGGTGCTAACATATCACAAAAACCTTACGTTTGTGCAATCTGCCAAGCGCCGAAATTAATATTAAGCCTGATGCTCTCTCTTGTTTGCATGATCCATTTTCAGAGAGGTAAGATCCTGGGACCATCCTCCCCTCTTCATGCTTCATCGGGTCAGCAATGTGGGACATTGACCGGGCAGTTCTGGAGGCACAACAACAACAACCAGATCTTGGCTCGGGCCTTAAGGATTGGCTCTTTGTCACAGATTCCGCCTGCTCTCAAGTCCTGCAGTTGAGACAGTCCTCCAACTTGGCATGTCATCCTAGGATCAATTGAACCCTTCATTGTTTGCATCAAATCTTCTGGTGGCCCCTGATGGTCCAAGATGTCAGAGAGTTTGTCAGCGCCTGCTTCATCTGCTCGCGAGGGAAATGCTCTCACCATCCCCCCCATGGACCTCCTGCAACCCTCGGCCATCCCTGCTGTCCCTGGTCCCACCTGTCGATTGATTTCATTTCTGGTCTACCTCCCTCCGATAGAATTGACATCGTTTCTGACCGGGTCCACAGTTCACAGCCCAGATATGGCAAGCTTTCTGTAAAGCTCTGGGGGCATCCTCTAGTCTCTTCAGGTTATCACGCCCAGACCAATGGACAGTCAGAGAGAGCCAATCAGGATCTGGAGGCTGTTCTTTTGTGTTCCTCGGCCAGCCCGTTCATGGTCGCATGTGCATATCAGTACCCACTCTTCCCCTCCCAGGAGCAAAAGTTCCCTCTGTGCGTGCCCGTCTACGTCGTGCCGCCTGGAGACAGGCCGGGGCTGCCCTGTCCCACACAGCCCAGCGCAACCATCAAGGGATGGATAGACATCGGTCTCCTGCCTCAGACTATCTCCCGGGGAAAATGGTTTGGGTGTCTGCCCGCAGGTTCATTGGGCCTTTTCAAATTGAGAGGGTCATTAACCCTTCCGCGTTTATCTCCAGATTGCAGCCTCCCTCCAAGTCCACCCCACTTTTCATGTCTTTCTCCTGAAGTCTCCTCTAACCCCCTCAAATCACCTTCCAAGCTCCCTCCTCCGCCACTGGTCATTGATGGTCACCCCACCTCCACTGTCCGTAAGATTTAGGATGTACGTCGCCTTAGTTGAGTTGAATGGGAGACGTATGGCCCAGAGGAATTAATTTTTCACATCGGGACAAGTAGGCTCTGTTTTTTTTGTATATCTAAATAGATTAAATTGGCCTTTAGAAACTACATTTTGAATTTCCTTGGGTTGTCTGTGTGTGACATTAAAATTGGTCTGGTGAAATGAAATATTGGTGTGGGATAAATATGCAAAGTACATAGAAATCAGGAAGGGGACAAATACTTTTTCATGGCAAAGTATTCCATTTTCAAAATATGTTTAGGGGTGAACCAGACTGGTTTGTAAAGTTCTACTACTCCATTGTGACCTTCAACTAGTAAGACTGTATTTGAAATGACAATGATCAAGAAATGTATTGTTGAACCTCTGAAAATCATCTTAATCCAGACAATTACGTGATGAGATTTTTTGTAAATAACCCCTTTAATTTACTATTCAATGCACATTCATCATTCTATTGGAAATAATGAGACAAGGAGAGGGTGGATGTGGGACAGTTTGAAGGGAGTGAGGGAGCAGCTAAAGTGGTGAAAAGGAACGAATCAGAGGGAACAAAATGTAATTTGTCAGCCTATTCAGAGATCCCAATGCTTGGAATAAGAAGAGTAGATGTAGAAGACTGCTCTTTAATTGGACAAGGCCACTCTTGACATTTCCAAGCAAAACTTCAGCGAAGATAATGGGAGAGGAGAATGACTCACAAATACAAATGATTCGTTTAGCCCACCGGTGCAAATGGGCAGCTTTGCAAATCAGTTATGTTATGCATATACACGCATTGCACATGCAAATGCACATGCATTTAAAACATGATGACAATGATGAGAATTAAATAAAAACATAGGTTTCAATTCATACTACTGTATATTTATAATACTGTAGTACACATATCAATTGAGTTTTATAGGTGAAAAAGGTTGAAGATGCATAATCCAGAATTATTTTTCTGAAAAGATTGTGATTTCAAACAAATATGACCTTATTTTTTGATTAAAATATATTTTCATCCATCCGTGTATGGTGCTGTGCGAGTAATGTTCTGAGCACCTCTACAGTTCAAATCAGAGGATTTTGCTTCAACTGAGATCCAAATCTAGTGGGCTGCTTTGGAAAATCTGTTGTGCAAAGTGCTTCTGGCCAAGACTGGCCCTGCTGGCAGTCCTGTTCAAAGGTCTCCCATGGGCTATGACATCTTTGTTAGGTTTGAAAGGTGTCAGAATGTTATTTTACTAATAAATTGAGAATGCAACAAAGCAAATGTGAATGTGCGCATGTCCCCAAAATATTCATACATTAATATGGAGTGCAGTGCTTCAAAGATACCACACATGCATATATACACACACTTAGATACAATTGCTGTCACTTCAGCACCAATGGGCCCATTTGTCTGGAGGCTATAGTGCAGCACATCCAAACCCTGCGTTGTGGAATACTTTTGCGTTGCTTTCATTTGCATGCTGGGTAAGAGCACCTGTCCATTTGTGTATCATCACAATTGTATAGCAGGGGAAAGGCATACACGACATTCATGACTGATTATTCTAATATCCATGTGACGTTACTCTGTAATTACATCCCATTCTTGGAAAATGTGCATCTGCACAGATAAGACAGGGGAGCCGAGGATCCGCCATTGTTAAGGGGCAAGGTGCTTAGCTCCCCAACGGTTGCATTTTTAATAAACTGCACATCATACAGTACTCCGGTCAAGAAGTTTTATCGCAGGGGCTCACAAGTTGTTTGAGAAATTAAGGGGAAATTGTCCAAATTTAAGTAGATTCGAACGAGATCATTGTCTGTGCAACTGGCTGTCTTGTGATGTACAATCCATCGTAGCAGCGCATTAAAACTGGCATGCCCTGGTCTGGTCCTCACAAGCCCCTATTGAGCCTGCTCTTTAAACAATAAATAAATAAACACATAAAAATAAAAAAACTGCAAACCCCCGTCGTTTTGAAGTTGTGGTTTAAATATAGATGGCTGAGATTATTTATATCTCTCTAACCCAACAACTATGAAAAATGTGAATTAGTGTGAAGGACAACCGAAGCTGTTTGCGGACATACATATAATCATGCTCACCATGAATGCTGAGCAGAATGCACTCAATACAATGTATTCCCATTCCATTCCATTCAGCCTGTTGATTCAGTGGCGGATTTCATTATTGCCCTACATAACACAAATTCCCGGACACATTCAATATCATTTAAAGATTCACTGAAGTAATTGTGGGCAAAATAGCGCAATCCTTTTCATTTTTGTTTTTGTCGAGCCAAAATGGAGCTTTGCTTTCGAGACGGCAATGGGAGTCTGATATTTTTGTGGAAACATAACAAGAGGCCAGGTCCTACACATCACTTCATAAGCTCAAAATTCCATTCCTCGCTTAACAAATAGCAATGTCTTCAGGTGTAATGGGCTGATTGTGTGTCCTCTCGCTTTGCTGATGCTTTGTTTCAGCCAACATATGAGTCACAGCGTGAGCATACGTAGCTGGAGAACATCCAATTATGCTGAGATAATGGGAAACACTTTAAATAATGAACTGCACACGAGACCTCGGTAAACATTGAATTGAAAATGAATTAATAGGTTCAGATAAAATTAATGAATAGCCTATCTGTTGTATCTTGTTTTATCTGCAGAGATCTTCGGATCTGCAAAGAATGGCCTAGCGCGCAGATCTTAATTTTAGGGTCGAATCTACGTGATAAGCATACAAGATAATTATAATGGCAACTATTTGATCATATTTTATATACAGGTTTATTTTTATGTTTTTAATAGTTATGTGGTAGTTGCTCCACTGGGAATTTACGAAACCTTGTGCTGAAATTTCTATTCATAAAAAAGTGAAAGTTTTAGAATGCAAACCTTAATATTTTTTAGATGACTGTTTCGGTTATTTCTGCTCCCCTAACAGAGCCACTAGGGCTGCATTGTGGCCTAGAACAATGTGATGACAAGGCTGTCCTTTGGGAGGATCCAATTAGTTCCACTAGGGGAGCAAAGCAGCACTGCACCATGCCCTGATATTTGGCTTGTGCACTCAGTGGAAAGATAGCCACGGGGCCCACTTTAATTGCAAAAATGCTACAAGAATATGTGTCTGCAACTTACCTACCTGTCGCTTATCTTGAGGCCACAGGAGGTTTCCCATCTTTCTCCTCGCGTGCTGACATGCAGTGTCCTATTGTGCACCCATCTGTGGAAGCCTGTCTGCATAAAAATACACCTAGGTGTGTCAGTGTGCCTGTGTGTCAGCAAAACTCAGCAGTATTTGATCATTTATCCCTACAGGCAGTCGTTCGTTGGACTTGAGCTTCACGTATCTTGTTCGAGCGGCACTTCGGTTATTACATGATTGAAAACACGCTCCAAACCGTCGGTACTAGATGGGTGGCCCAATCGCCACATCCAACCCGCTGGCCACTTGTTTGTTGCCCCCTAACTGTCATGGGGCTTCCGAATATCAGATTCATTGGGTGTTCTCATTTGGCGACGATCCACGTTTCGCTGCGCACAGTTCAGTGTGCAGTCAAACATCCAAAATATGGTGGGTATGAGAAGCTTGAACGCAGGAGGCATGCAGCTGTTGCATGTTAGGTGCTTCGCTGTTGAAAAATGTTTGAGGATTGTCGACATGTTGATACTCAGGCTCGGGGAGCAACATAATACATGTACGCTGTTATCTAAGTAGTTAAAAAAAAAAAAAGGAATGTGTTTTACAGTGCAGTTCCAGAAAAAAAAAAACACGGCATCAGAAAACAGGTGCTTTTCGGAAAAAATTGGGTCACTTGCGGGATTACCATGTTAATGCAGAACAAAAGTATCTGTCTTCGGCCACTTTCCAGAAAGTCACCAGGGCAACAAGTGAACAAATTGTCACAATATATCTCAGTTGGCCACGATAACTAGCATAGATACCTGTCAAGTCATATTGGAATAGAAAGGCTTTTCTTATGTTGCTGCATGACCCGCAAAAAAATTGGAACTGTGTCTGATTTAATGGGAACTGAATGTATAATTATCCATTTTTAAAAAATGGTGTGTTAGCTGTGATCAATTGGAAGGTATAAAACAGCATTGCAACATGCACATCACTAATCACACAGGGGCTTCAAATGAATTACTTTTGTCATTTGTCATTTTCATTTAAGAGAACAAATGTTGCAGCAAATGTTTGAGTGATATGATGAAAGCTCAAACTTCCTATATATATATATATATATATATATATATATATATATTATATACCGATTTTATATATAATATATATATATAATATATATATATATATATATATATATATATATATATATATATATATTTGGTGGGGGGGTCATATATGAAACATATGAATTAAACTTATATATATATCAGGAAAATTTTTGAACACGTTTTATATAGCTTTAGCTCACATTAGTAGTAAACTGTTTCACTAGCCATTTTCAGCAAGCCTCCTTACTTTTCGTGCAATCAGCCTGCAAGCCACATCCAACATCATGAGCATGCAGCAGCCAAGGACGTTTTTAGGAGATGCAAAGCGAATGTGACCAATCCACTGACTGTAAGACAGATAATGTTTGAAATCAGACATGATGAATGTTAAAGGTCTCATACTGCAGCAGTACATATGGGTGAAATGCCCAGTATTGTGTGTTAAAAAAAGTCATCAAAATTAATCTTAATCATCTTTTCTCAGCCCACATTTCCATCCCACGAACGATGACACATTTGGAGAAAAATCCATGAGTTGGTCACCGCCATTGTGTTGATTAATTCTAATTTTAAGACAACGATCAGCCTACCACCAAATCAATGTGTCAGTGTTAATTGGAGTTTCTTGTCTGTTGTGTTAATTTGCCCCCGCTGGCTCTAATTGGGTGTTGACAGGCAATGTGTTTCACTGTGGCTCACAAGGCAGTCTTGGCTCCTTTTTGGCTCCCTACATGCGAATATAAGTAAAGTGTTAAAAATAGTTACAGTATTTCTCATCAGCAAATGCCCTGATTGAACTTCATCAAGGATGTCTATGTTTGGTTTTGTTTGTAGGGTTTTTATAGTCAAACTTGCATTTGGGTGATGAGCAGATATTCTTCTGTTCCCTTATTATTATTGCATGTATTAAAACTATCCATTCAGCCATCCATCCATCCAGGGGCATTTCTGGGGAAAAAGTTCTACTGGTGCAAAGATTCCCTACTCCAGTGGTTCAACCACCCGTCTGCAGCCCGGTACGAGTTTGCGGATCGCACAGACATACTTCAAAACAATAGATAAAATATTCTGGATAATAAGATATCCTTTATTTGTCCCACACTGGGGATATTTACAGCCTCCAGCAGCAAGAATGTAGGTAGAAAGAAGACAGAAGAAAAAAAAAACCAACAACAAACACTGTTCAATTAAGTGCAATATAAACACAAAATGGATAAATCGCAGTTCAGTTCTGTCCTGGGTTGCTCCCTTGACACCTTGAGCAACCCAGGACAGAACTGGCCTTCCTGACCAGTCGCTCCAGTCTCTTTCTGTCCCGGGCTGAGATGCTGCCTGACCAGCAGACAATGCCAAAATGGATGGACGAGGCCACCACCGAGTTATAGAAAGTCTTAAGGAGCGAACCCTGAACCCCAAAAGACCTCAGTTTCCTGAGTAGGAAGAGTCGGCTCTGTCTTTTCCTAATCAGGGTGTCCGTGTTTGTAGTCCAGTCCAGTTTGTTGTTCAGAAGAACACCTAGGTACTTGTAGGAGGTCACCCTCTCTATGTCCATACCCTAGATGTTCATCGGTGCAGGTGAGGACTGTTTCCTGCAGAAATCCACAACCAACTCCTTAGTTTTCCTAGGGTTGATCTGGAGGAGATTCTGCTGGCACCAGTCCACAAAGTCCTTTGTCAGTCCCCTGTACTCCCGATCGTCCCCCTCTGTAATGAGGCCAACAATCGCAGAGTCATCTGAGAACTTCTGAAGGTGGCAGTTTGGAGTGGCGTGTCTGAAGTCCGAGGTGTAGAGGATGAACAGGAATGGAGCAAGAACAGTCCCCTGCGGCGCTCCAGTGCTGCAGAGATGCCTGTCCGACTCACAGCTCTGCAACCTCACGTACTGCGGCCGATTTGTGAGGATCATATAAGCCCCAAATGTACAGTACATTATCACCATGGCAGGAATGAAACAAATGGTTACCTTTCAACTAAATATCCTATTGGGGAGAATTATGTAAAAGAAAACACCCTTTTAGTGTACTGTATCCAATAAGGTATAGGTGTCAAACTCAGGTCCTGGAGGGCCACTGCCCTGCATATTTTCCAAGTCTCCCTGTTGCAACACACCTGATTAAAATGAACAGGTTCAATGTCAGGTTTGTGCAGAGCTTGCTGATGATCTGATCATTTACATCAGGTGTGTTGCAACACTTGTAAAACATGCAGGACAGCGGCCCTCCAGGACCTGAGTTTGACACCTATGCTATAAGGGAACGAAAGAACACCTTTTTCACAGCAATCTAGATTCTAGAATATGTGATACATTTTTGGTTTTTGTCACTAACCCTATGTATGATAACAAAAAAATGTTGATTGTTTTTGTTTCCAAAAAAATATACAGTATGTTTTATAATTGAGGAATTACGCTAGCTATGACATATGCTGCTGTAATTATTGGGAAATAAAAATTGTGAATAAGTTGATACACTGAACACACGTTGCTGTCCTTGCTTGTTTACACATCAAAATAAAAGCAAGACGTAGTTTATATTTTAAGTTAGAGGCTTCGAGGGCGGCAAAGATAAACTGGGTTGGCCGCATGTGGCCCACGGGCTCTACTTTGCCCAGATGCCGTGAATCTTTTAAGTTCATCCACATGGTTGATGGGTCCAAACAATAACCCCAAGTGCTCATTTGACAACAAGAGCAAAATTGTGATGTACACCTCCGTTTATAACTACTGTGATGCTATTTTTGATGCTATTTTTGTGAGCCTGTTTATGGCGTTTTGTGTTCTGTGTTACCATTTAGCTAGCAGACTTTCATAACACAAAGTTATATGATTTTGTTACACGATACTCAACACTGTTTTGTCATGAGTTTTACAGTCAACTAATTTCGGGTGGTAATAAACAGCTTGAATCAAGCATATTGGGCTCCTTTTTGAAGAACTGTTTGCTCTCAGTAAATCTGCACATGGCATGCTCAGAGATCAGAGTTTAAAAAATCACTCATAAATCAAAATAAGCACACATAAAAAAAAATTACAGAGCAACCGCGCTAACACCCCGAGTTTATGAATTGTGACACTCATAGGTCAAGGTAACAACATCTGGGTTCAAACAACAAAGTGTGTCACGGAAAAGTGGTTAGGAGTGCACGACTGTCCGTGTTTTACGTTATGTGTTGTGTTTATTATTTTACTTTATGTTAACTGTTTTGTTAAGCGCTTTGTTACAGCTGCCGCTGTTGTGAAAGCGCAATATAAATCAGCATGCATTGTATTGTATGTGTTTCTCATGATGAACTGCATTAATCCAGGAAGAAACAGATTCTTTTTTTTTCTTGGGAATCCCCAATGGATGTCAAATGTCTGCAACATATTGCAATAACTGTCTCCCTTATGAAGACAAACAGATGCTCCCAGGAAGGAACTGCAATGCAACCTTTAGGAGTGGAAAGTAATAAAATGGGACTAATCAAGGGGATCATACTTAACTTCCATCTGCTCTGTTTGCTGCAAATGAAATCCAACCAGCCTGACCTTTTTGAGGCTAAAAGTAGCTTTGGGAGGCTTTGAAATTTTCATTTTGCAAGTCTTGAATCGAGGATAGCATTCGCAATGAAGCAGCTTATTTGTCAGATATGGACAGAGACATTCAAATTTGATATTTGAATCTGAATGTTTTCCATTTATAAATGAGTGCTGAGTGCCTTTGGTGAAGTGCTAATGAAATGAATTATAAATGACCTTAACCTTCTTTGTGTGTTTGTGTGTGTGTGTGTGTGTGTGTGTGTGTGTGTGTGTGTGTGTGTGTGTGTGTGTGTGTGTGTGTGTGTGTGTGTGTGTGTGTGTGTGTGTGACTGACTGGCAACCAGTTCAGGGTGTAGACTGCTTTCCACCCAAAGTTAGCTGGGATAGGCTCTAGCAAACCCTCTGCGACCCTGTTCAGGATAAGCAGTGTTGAAAATGGATGGATGACTGGGTTACATATTTTAATTAAAAAAAACATGATAATACTGTAATACTGTTATTATAATACTGTGATTTTTTATTATTATTATTTTTGACTCAAAATTAAATTTATCTGATCGGACACAACATTTATGAAACACACTATACAGAGAAGCAGACCGGACAAGAACAGGCATGCAATGACAGATGGCAGAATAATGGGCACATCGACTGTGCTGCACCCCTGAGCTAAGGGTGGGGTGCTTTGATATCTTGCAAGGTCACCTCGACAAGAGTTAGAATGAAAACTAGCATCTCTCCAAGAACCAGCTGCAATTTTCTTTTTTGAATTGCACTCAGCTGTTGTTTGTTAATAAATCAAAAGGGGCTGTTGCAGAGAAGATCATCATAACCACATCACTAACTGAGATGAAGTACAGAATCTACACTTTTGCCAGTTCTATAACATAACAAACAATTCATTCCTTTGGTAATTATGTCTCCATCCAATTCTGTAACATTCCATGCAGGTACTATCCGTGGCAAATTATGTACCTGCCAAGATGATAACGTAATTATCGGTAGCAGCGAGCACGGTGCCTCACCGCTGCTGAGTGATTTGTTTATCTCTGTTGTCTCAATTTATGATTTAACTTGCAGCGGGTTAAAGGTGAACTGCATTTTTATTTAATTTTATTTATTTTTTAAACTGATAGGATGCTTATGGTGCTGCGTACATTAATACATACACATAAATACATACAATTTTAACAACATGCACAAAGACAGACCTTTTTTTTTTTTCATTTTCCCTGACACGATCCCCGACAATTTTCCTCACAATCTACTTGGGACCAGCCCGTTGGCTACCGGTCGATCTGCACCACAAAAATAAGATATTTAATGTTCAAACTGATCAACTTTATTGTTTTTAGAAACTGACCATTAACTTGGAATGGCTCCAATGTGTTCGAAAAAGCTGGGACAGGGTCATGTTAACGACTGTCTGACATCACATTTTCTTTTAACAACATTCTATAAACGTTTGAGAATTGATCACACTTATTCTCAAAGAACTGTAGGTGGAATTGTTACCCATTCTTGCTTGATGTATAGCTTCTGCTGCTCAACAGTCAAGGATCTCCTTCATCATGCGCCACACATTTTCAATGGGAGACAGGTCTGGCCAGTCCAGAAATAAAGTTACTGACTTTGAACATTTAATATCTTGTCGTTGGAGTGTATTCAATTCAAGCATGATTTGCAAATCATTGTGTTTATTTTTTAATTATTTATATTGAACAGAATGACCCAACTCCAGTGTATCTGGGTTTGTGGATGTAAGTTTGTGTGTGTGTGTGTGTCTGCGTGTAAATGTGTGTGTGTTTGTGTGTGTGTGTGTGTGTGTGTGTGTGTGTGTGTGTGTGTCTGTTCAGGTCTCAATGCTTATTTCGGATTTATGGGTGAAATCAGAGTTTTATAATCACGCGCACACACACACACACACACACAAACGCACACAAATTATGAGAATAGATTTTAGGATTTTGTTAAAATAACTGGCAGAGAAAAAAAAGTTAATAACTGAGTATGTCTCCATTGTACAGCAGTGGAGGGCCTCAGACTGACACCCAAGTAATCAGGCGAGTGACTAATTTTAATCAAAGTTGGCTCATGAATAATGATAAACATGTAATTACTTTGACACATAATTTCCAACGCCATGTTAAAAAAATGTTGAGAAAATTCAGTGCCTGATTTAAATGAGCTTGTAGCAATACCGACAGTTTCCAATGACCAGTATGACTGCTGATTGAATCCATTTCTTGTCACTGTTGTCTTGCATGCACTCTGAAATCTAATCAATCTGAAATCTATTCAATGATTACAGATTTAATGATTTACTTCCACTTCAGTCAGACCTCCATCTTCTCCATGTTGCTTTAATAATCTATTTTTATCTACATATATACAGTGTGTGTATATATATATATATATATATATATATATATATATATAGGGGGCGGCCTGGTAGTACAGTGGCTAGCACGTCGGCTTCACAGTGCAGAGGTACCGGGTTCGATTCCAGCTCCGCCCTCCCTGTGTGGAGTTTGCATGTTCTCCCCGGGCCTGCGTGGGTTTTCTCCGGGTGCTCCGGTTTCCTCCCACATTCCAAAAACATGCATAGCAGGCTGATTGGACGCTCTAAATTGTCCCTAGGTGTGAGTGTGAGCGTGGTTGGTTGTTCGTCTCTGTGTGCCCTGCGATTGGCTGGCAACCGATTCAGGGTGTGCCCCGCCTACTGCCCGATGACAGCTGGGATAGGCTCCAGCACCCCCCGCGACCCTCGTGAGGATCAAGCGGTGAGGAAGATGAATGAATGAATATATATATATATATCGGAACCCGAAAGAGAGTGGCCAACTCTCACAACCTGATTCTGGCTCAAAACAAAACACTGGTTCCTCCATGCTAATGGTATAGCCTTGTCGGGACATGGTGGCCACCAACCATACATTATTCCATCCATTTTGGCGATTCAGGGTTGCACGGCACTCTGCAAGGAATAGCTCTGCATAATGGGCTGCAATGGGCATAAAAGGAGAGAACCGTGTGTGATTCCCTTCTTCCCCTAACCCTGTTTAGAACATTTGGAGCAACCTAAAGCAAAGATGGGAGACAGTCCCCATCTATACTGCAGCTATAAGAGGCTATGTTGATATCCTGTAAATAAAGTAGAGAATTTGAAAAAAAATGCACAAGTTCAATGGATAGAAGACTTACAAACCTAATCAAGTAACATCGCCAATGTTAAAATCTAAGTTGACCTGTTAGTATGCTTTTGGGTGAAATATATACTTCTGATGTCAGCAAATACAATCTCGTAGTGATGCAAATGTAAACAAATGACTATAATGAGTTCTTCATAACCTTTCAACTGTTTTAAAACACCGCTTTGCATAATAATTTGGAACTGTGCATTTCAACATAATAATTTTTGAAATAAATACTGTTACCATTGAGAGGTTTGTTGAAAAGCATTCAAATTACTCCCGAACGGTGGTTGACATGGAAATTATACCAAGTTCCATTTGAATAGAGTATTGCTAAAAATCTGAGAAAAACAACATTTACATCATAATTTGGAGTCTCGTATATTTGGCGTATAGCACTGCAAATAGTCCGATTTGCAAGTCATGGGGTCTCTCTCTCTCTCTCCCATGTATAACATTAGTACTGCTACTGTGGCCATGACAGGTTGAAGTAAATGTTTATAGATTGCTATGAGCTTAGAGAGCGCCTCTATATGTAGTGATGTTATGAAGTGCATTGGAGCAAGGAGGCCTTATCGAGCACTAAAGTGCAACTTCAGACCTGGCAGCTCAAAGCAGGGAATGATGTGAAGCACGTGCACAAATCAAACTTCAATATTTCAAAAATCAAAGTACATTTAGGCGAATGCTACAGAATGTGTGTCCATTGATGCATGCTTTCATTGGTGGATATTGTCTTTGGAAGTGTTTCCCAACACTTATTGAGTCAAGGCACCCGTTTTACATTTGAAAACTGACGGACACTGACGGGCGCCCATTCTGCTGATGATAGGTAATAGATGGGAAATTACCAAAAAAACAAACAAACAAAAAAAAAAATGACGGACTAAGCACTTGTCTCTAACCGGGTCAAGTAAACCTCTCAGTCCGTCACTGACCGACAGCAAAACAGGCGACATTGGCATGACATAATCACGGACCTTCATTCAGTACTGACAGAATGACCACAATCATCTATCCGTTCATTATCTGAACCCGTTATGCTCAGGAGGGTTGTGGGCATGCCGGAGCCTACCCCAGCTGTCTTGGGGCAGCAGGTGAGGCACACCCTGAACTGGTTGCCAGCCGATTTGGGGGCACACATAGACTTAGGGACAATTTAGAGTGTTCAATTAACCTACCATTCATGATTTTGGTATGTGGGAGGAAACCAGAGTACCCAGAGAAAACCCACGCAGTCATGGGGGGAACATGCAAAATCCTCACAGGAAGGACAGATCCACGGACCTCTGCAGTGTGAAGTGCTCAGCACGCCGCCAAAGTTTGGAAAATTTTCATTTTCATTGACAACACTCACAACCAAACATGCAGGAACCATTGTCCCTGTGGTACCAGCAAGCACCACCAAACTCGCCCCATGGCCCGCTAAGACTCATTCTACACTGCCTGAGTGCCCTGCTCTGTCTTTAGCCAGTAGAGGACCTAGTCCCATCTGCTCCCGTGAACATAATTTGAAATGACAGTTTAAGTGGCTTACCTACCCTCCGGACCTGAGACAAGACAGCACCTACGGACCTTCAAGATGGTACTGTGCCTTGCATGTGTGGGTGGAGGTAAGATGATGTAAGGCCGGTAAAGTGGGAATTGGCGGAGGAATGAAAATGTTTACATGGTGCCACCCTTGATTTACAATAAGTTTTCAAAGTACACAACAGTGATTTATGTCATTCCACCTAAAGGTTGTTCATGTCCTGTGAGACAGAATAAAATGACATAAACCCAGCAATGTAGTTTCAATACAGGTTGCATTGGCACTGTTTAACAACTTCAAATCGGGAAAAAAATATATTTGTATTCAGTAAACACCTGAAACAGCAAAGCTTTTACTGTACATACCACTATTGTTACTGTAGATAACTCACATGTATATTGTAAGCACAGAGAGATGTAAGTGAGATAATGAAAGTTCAAGTTACGATCACACCGAACTGCACATTACTGCCGTGCAGACAAGTTAAAAATCAGAGCAAGTGTGTGCACTTAAGAGAGCCGCAATGCAGTGAGAGGCTTGCCAGGCAAATAAATCTGAAATCAGGCCGAGACTAAAATGTAGCCCAATTTCCCACCAAAACTAAGCTGTTTCACAAGTTCTGCCCAAAAAGACCCTCTTCCATATATAAATCTATCGAAAGTTTAACTTTAAAAAAGACTCTCACAAATTAGCAACAACAAAAATCCAGAATATAAACTTTGATCTGGATATGCATTAATAATTAATTGGCTCTTTCCTAGACTTAGGCACAAGCTGTGGTTTGAGCATAATCTAATTTACAAACAAAAACAAAAACATACAATCACCTCCTTTGGTTGAGGTACATGTAGAGAGAAGAGACGAGGACAAGGTTGCTGCCTGACATATGGAAAAGTGACCTTTCATATGTACAGTATGCAAATATTTGGGTATTTGGATTCCCTGCCCACCTATCAAGTGTAACATTATAAACCCAAAACCTTGTTTCAGGGTTGGAAGTCTACCTCTGTATACGGGTTTGTAAGCAGGTTGCTCAGGTGTTATTCCTGGCGCTAAAAAAAAAAAAAAACCTACTAGCGCTAAAAAGACTTGCAGATCAAGCTGCATGGCAACACTAATTCACAAGTGCAATGTGGCAGCCTTTTAATGATAAATTGTCACCTCCTTGAGTGCAAAAGTAATCAATGCTTTAACTCTTCATGAGCATTTGGCCCTCAAAACCAAAATATTCAAGGCTGAGAAAAACTATGCGTGATGAAAATGCTGCAAAAAAGCACCATGTACGTGTCATTCAATACTTAAGCGTTAATGCTGCAAAGGTTTAGGACTATTGTATCTTTTAACATCAGACAGAATGACCACAGGAGTTCTTCAAAGGTTCGTGTGTTTCGACATGCTCGGAATTCTACTGTAGAGTGAGATGTGAAACTGCAAACTGAAGCAGGAGTCACGAAAGAGATGTTGACACAGGTTGTCAGAATGCTTGACTTCACTTCTGGATGGATATGTTCCCATTTTCTTGCTGAAAGCTGGCTAGAGTAACCCACTGTGGTGATAACATAGACGGTGTATGCTTTACTGAACTAACACATAAGCCTCCTCTACCTATCTGTAATACAGTCATGTGCTGGAGATAGAGTTGATACACAAAATGGTCTGCTGTCAATTAACATTATTGCGTTGTGATACAACTAATTCTAATAATGATACTACTGCTACAACTACTACTACTATTGTGATCTTCAATTTGTACAAAGTTGCATCTTTATTTCAAGGGACCTAAAATGCTATTGTTGTAAAATATGTGTCTTAGGAAGGATTGTGTAATCCTCAAATAATTGTAAAAAGTAGGTGTGCATGATTAAATTATTGGACTGTATTTTTTTTTAAATGTGGTTTTGTTCTTGCTGTGTGAAATAAATTAGCAAATATCCATCTTCAATTCAGAGAGAAAGTGCCCCCTCATTCTGGGAAGCGACTCAACCTTAGTATTTTATTTTGAAGGTTATTTGCAAGATCTCAAAGAAAATCAGAGCTTTCCCACATCTCTCTGCCCTCTACGGCCCTCCGTGGTTGCATTTCATCTCAATGCTTCCTCTAAACCTCAAACCCCACAGAGCTGGAAGTTTGTTGATGGATGTTGAAGGCTACATTGGTCCCACAACAATTAACTCTTCCCCTGCAAGAAGCTGCCTGTCAGAGTGATGGGATCTCTCCACTACTGCAGCCTGTCACACAATCCAGGAGGGGTTGCAGACAAATGCCTCATCTATGCGTTTGGTTTACTCTTTAGCCTGCAGTGAAGTGGTAGCTCAAGCAAAGAGTTAGCAATATAAACAGCACCCCATCAATCGCTCCACTGCTCAGTTGGCCAAACAGATCTACAGACATTCTTGAGGTAAGATTTAAAGGCCCGTGGTTAGTTTTTCAAGGGTTTTTGATTGGTCAAAGAAATTTAGATTTTTCTGATATTTCTGTGGAGAACGTCATGAAGTTCAACCTTGGAGGAAGTAAAATTGCTACTTTCAGCGTGTCTTCTTTACCACCGGTGAGCACAGCATACATTTGTAGTTAAGAGATGCAGATCCTTCTATTTTTTACTTAACTTTGTAATGCGCTGTTACAGGGTGACACGTCATTGGTTGATGTACAGTGAACCCTCGTTTATCACGGGGATTACGTTCCAAAAAAGAACCTGTGATAGGCGAAATCCGTGAAGCAGTCAGCTTTATTTTTTACAGTTATTATACAATACTGAACTATGTATACAATGCCGAGGCGATTGCTCTCAGACTGCAAGGGAAGCTCAGCTTCCCCTAAAATGTCAAAAAAATAAGTGATCAAATATATGTGTGTACGTACAATTGTGTGGACATGTCATTGACTAAATATGCGCTCGAACGCGCTCAACTTTTATTCCGAATCAGCTTTTTATTACTGGTTACGACATGACTCTCTTCTCATTCATTCCCACAGCTTCACTGTGCTTTAAACTGTGTGCTTCTGAGCGTCGACCGCGCGGATGCTGGGCGTCAAGAGAGTTCATGTAGGTTGTCCCAATGCATTGAAACGAGATGACTCATTGGATAAATTCTGGTTTTGTCCCGCCCATCGGACGCTCGGCATATCGACTGGCCCAGACGCTCAGCTTTTCTGCATGATGATTGGATGATCTGTCCAAGGCTGAATTTCTTTTTCATTGACAGCGAAATGAGCCGATCACCGATTTATGGTGAATGCCTCCTTTTCATGTTTTTGAAAAGGAACGGAGAGTAGAATTCATGTGTAAATAAATGGACAACATTTTATGATGTTGGCCGAAATTGAGCTTCCCTTCCTTGACAGACCAGCATCCGTCACTGATACAATGAAACCAAAGACCAAAAATTTGCAAAGGTACATTTCGCAAGCTGTACAGAGACGAGGTGCGGAGACTGTTCACGTTGGTCAGTCCCTTAGCCAATCAGGATGCATAAGACAATTCACTGTTTAAAAAAAAAAGCATAAAAAAATTGCACCCCAAAAATCTGTGAAACAGCGAAGCCGTGGAAGGAAAACCGCGTTATAGCGAGGGTTCACTGTACTGTATAACAGCTTCTGTGTTGAAATATTTCAAATCAAATTTAAATTTCATTTTGAAAGATATGAAATATGCTTTAAATTAATAAATTGTGACATTGGGATAGTAAGTTTGTATGGTTTGCAGGCACAGACATAAGCATAAGCTCTAAGAGACTTCAGTTTCTTGCTATCAAGTCGCTCAACTGGCGGGGTGGAAAAATAAAACAGTCTTTTTTTTGTTTTTTTGTTACTTTGTGATGAGACAGTTATGCAGCAGTAATTGAATTAGAAACTAATCAGTAGTTGATGAGAGAAAGCCAGCGGGCTGCACTAAATGTGTCTGCTTGGATTTGACCCACCTTTGATGAGTAAGAAAAAGTATTGTAATGCCCATCAGTAGGTGAAAGAATAATACTCACAGTCGCTGATACTATTCACCATTTTTAATAAACTAAATAAGTAATAAACACACGCATTCAAAGGAGTTGCTGTTAGCCACAACTCATGCCCATGCGCTCCTCACTCAGACTAACTACCGGAGCTAACCGGGCTCCTCCCCTCCCTATGACGTCACACAAAATACAAGAAACAGATATATTACTCTGCCCTCCACTTTCAACAAAAAAAGTCCTCCAGCCGTCATGGTCTTCGTCTCCGTCTCCGTCTCTGTGGTCGGCCTGCTCGGAACTGGCGGATGAAGCGGACCCCGCCTCAAATACAGGAACACCGCTGCCCCGGTAGGGGGCCACCCTGTCCCGATGTAGGGCAACCTTTCTGCCCCTGCGGGAACTGCCACCGATAAACTACATCCCCCACCCGCTCAAGTACCCTACATGGACCGTCCCAATGGCTGTCTAGCTTGGGGCAGCACCCTTTTTTTCTTTTAGGTGTATACACCCAAACCAGTTCCCCAGTCTGGAAGTTCCGCCCCTTGCTCCGCACGTCATAGTTTCACTTTTGACGTGCGCCGGCTTTCTCCAGCTGGTCCCGTGCGAATGCGTGCGCTGCCTCCAGCCGATCCTGCAGTTTCCGGGCATACTCCAGCCCCGGCTGGTCCTCTGAGCTGCCGGGAAGTCTTCCAAACGCCATCTCTGCCGGTGTCATAGCACGTAACGGTTCCCTCTGTCCGTCACGGGGAAAGGGCCCATAATGTCCACAGCAACCCTCTCCATGGGCGCCCCAACCCTATGTTGCTGAAGCGGTGCGCGCGATTGATCTTGAGGTCCCTTGTAGGCCGCACACTTGTCACAGTGCCGGCAGAAGTCCTCTACGTCCCGTCGATGCTGACCCCAATAGAACCCTTGGCGCAGCCGTCGGAGGGTCTTGGTGCTGCCAAAGTGTCCTGAGCCGGTGCTCCCATGGCATGCTCTTTGCAGCATCTCTTTAAGAGCTCCGGGCACAACCACCTGCCATCTCTCTTCCCCGGTGGCTGGTTCCTTCCAGGCACGCTGCAACACGCCGTCCTTCATGCGTAACACAGCAAACTTGCTCCAAAAGCCGTTGGTGGTAGCGGAGAGTCCCATCACTCCTTCCCAGGGTAGCCTCCTGCCACTCTGGACCCACTGTCGCACAGGGTTGAGATCACGGTCCTTTTCCTGCTTGGCAGCCCACTCTGTAGTGTCCACAGCCTCCAATGTGCTACTTGACGGTCCAACTCCCCCCAAGCAGCTCCAACTCCCTGGCATCCCGCCGGTCGCAGTAGCTGCAGCCACTGACAGAACATGGCCGCCGGGAAAGGGCGTCCGCATTGGCGTGTTGAGCCCCAGCCCGATGTACCACAGTGAAGTGGAACGCCTGCAGCTCCTCTAGCCACCGTGCTACTTGGCCTTCTGGTTCCTTGAATGACATCAGCTACTGTAGTGAGGCGTGATCTGTCCTGATGGTGAAAGGCATGCCACACAGGTAATACTTGAAATGGCGCATAGCCCCCCTCCGTGAGTCGTCACCTTACCGTGGTGGAGGGGTTTGTGTGTCCCAATGATCCTAGAAGCTAAGTTGTCTGGGGCTTTATGCCCCTGACAGGGTCACCCATGGCAAACAGGTTCTAGGTGAGGGGCCAGACAAAGCACGGCTCAAAGACCCTTTATGATGAACAAAATATATGGACCAAGGTTTCCCTTGCCCGGACGCGGGTCACCGGGGCCCCCCTCTGGAGCCAGGCCTGGAGGTGGGGCTCGTTGGCAAGCGCCTGGTGGCCGGGCCTACACCCATGGGGCCCGGCCGGGCACAGCCCGAAGAGGCAACGTGGGTCCCCCTTCCCATGGGCTCACCACCCATGAGAGGGGCCAAAGGGGTCGGGTGCAATGTGAGCTGGGCGGCAGCCGAAGGCGGGGACCCTGGCGGTCCGATCCTCGGCTGCAGAAGCTAGCTCTTGGGACATGGAATGTCACCTCTCTGGCAGGGAAGGAGCCCGAGCTGGTGTGTGAGGCAGAGAATTTCCGACTGGATATAGTCGGACTTGCCTCCACACACAGCCTGGGTTCTGGTACCAGTTCTCTCGAGAGGGGTTGGACTCTCTTCCACTCTGGAGTTGCTCACGGTGAGAGGCGCAGAGCAGGTGTGGGTATACTCATTGCCCCCCGGCTCGGTGCCTGTACATTGGGGTTCACACCGGTAGACGAGAGGGTTGCCTCCCTCCGCCTGCGGGTGGGGGGACGGGTCCTGACTGTTGTTTGTGCATATGCACCAAACAGCAGCTCAGCATACCCACCCTTTTTGGAGTCCTTGGAGGGTGTGCTGGAGAGTACTCCTGCTGGGGACTCCCTTGTTCTGCTGGGGGACTTCAATGCTCACATGGGCAATGACAGTGAGACCTGGAGGGGCGTGATTGGGAGGAACGGCCCCCCCGATCTGAACCCGAGTGGTGTTTTGTTATTGGACTTCTGTGCTCGTCACGGATTGTCCATAACGAACACCTTGTTCAAACATAAGGGTGTCCATATGTGCACTTGGCACCAGGACACCCTAGGTCGCAGTTCGATGATCGACTTTGTTGTTGTATCATCGGATTTGCGGCCGCATGTTCTGGACACTCGGGTGAAGAGAGGGGCTATCGAGCCTTTATGGCCTGTGGGACCCCAGAGGCAGCTGACGGGTATCGATTGGCCAAGCGGGCCGCGGCTTCGGTGGTCGCCGAGGCAAAAACCCGAGCGTGGGAAGAGTTCGGTGAGGCCATGGAAGCCGACTTCCGGACGGCTTCGAGGAAATTCTGGTCCACCATCCGACGTCTCAGGAGGGGGAAGCAGTGCACCACTAACACTGTGTACAGTGGGAATGGGGCGCTGCTGACTTCGACTCGGGACGTTGTGAACCGGTGGGCAGAGTACTTCGAAGACCTCCTCAACTCCACCAACACGCCTTCCTTGGAGGAAGCAGAGCCCGGGGACTCTGAGGTGGGCTCTCCTATCTCTGTGGTTGAAGTCACCGATGTGGTTAAAAAGCTCCTCGGTGGCAAGGCCCCAGGGGTGGATGAGATCCGCCCGGAGTTCCTCAAGGCTCTGGATGTTGTGGGGCTGTCCTGGTTGACACGCCTCTGCAACATCGCGTGGACAACAGGGAGAGTGCCTCTGGATTGGCAGACCGGGGTGGTAGTCCCTCTTTTTAAAAAGGGGGACCGGAGGGTGTGTTCCAACTACAGAGGGATCACACTCCTCAGCCTCCCTGGTAAGGTCTATTCAGGGGTGCTGGAGAGCAGGGTCCGTCAGGAAGTCGAGCCTCAGATTGAGGAGGAGCAGTGTGGTTTTCGTCCCGGCCGTGGAACAGTGGACCAGCTCTACACCCTTAGCAGGGTCCTTGAGGGTATGTGGGAATTCGCCCAACCAGTCTACATGTGTTTTGTGGACTTGGAGAAGGCGTTTGACCGTGTCCCTCGGGGAGTTCTGTGGGGGGTGCTTCGTGGGTATGGGGTACCGAACCCCCTGATACGGGCTGTTCGGTCACTATACCACCGATGTCAGAGTTTGGTTCGCATTGCCGGCAGTAAGTCGGAATCGTTTCCAGTGGAGGCAGGAATCCGCCAAGGCTGCCCTTTGTCGCCGATTCTGTTCATAACCTTTATGGACAGAATTTCTAGGCGCAGCCGAAGCGTTGAGGGGTCCGTTTTGGGGGCCTCAGTATTTCATCCCTGCTTTTTGCAGATGATGTGGTGCTGTTGGCTCCTTCAAACGGGGCTCTCCAACTCTCACTGGAGCGTTTCGCAGCCGAGTGTGAAGCGGTTGGGATGAAAATCAGCACCTCCAAATCTGAAACCATGGTCCTCAGTCGGAAAAGGGTGGAGTGCCCCCTCCGGATCGGGGAGGAGATCTTACCCCAAGTGGAGGAGTTCAAGTATCTTGGGGTCTTGTTCACGAGTGGGGGTAGGAGGGAGCGGGAGATCGACAGGCGGATCGGTGCAGCGTCTGCTGTGATGCGGACGTTGTATCGGTCTGTCGTGGTGAAGAAGGAGCTGAGCCAAAAGGCGAAGCTCTCAATTTACCGGTCGATCTACGTCCCAACCCTCACCTATGGTCACGAGCTATGGGTCGTGACCGAAAGAACGAGATCCCGGATACAAGCGGCTGAAATGAGTTTTCTTCGCAGGGTGTCCGGGCTCTCCCTTAGAGATAAGGTGAGAAGCTCAGTCATCCGGGAGGGGCTCAGAGTCGAGCCGCTTCTCCTCCACATCGAGAGGAGCCAGATGAGGTGGCTTGGGCATCTGATTCGGATGCCTCCTGAGCGCCTCCCCGGTGAGGTGTTCCGGTCATGTCCCACCGGGAGGAGACCCAGAGGAAGACCCAGGACACGCTGGAGAGACTATGTCACCCAGCTGGCCTGGGAACGCCTCGGGATCCCCCGGGGAGAGCTGGAAGAAGTAGCTAGGGAGAGGGAAGTCTGGGCTTCCCTGCTAAAGCTGTTGCCCCCGCGACCCGGCCCCGGATAAGCGGTAGATGATGGATGGATGGATGATGGATGGATGGATGGCGCATAGCCAAAACAACTGCTAGCAGTTCACGTCTGGTAACACAGTAGCGTCGTTCACTCTTGTTGAAAGTGCGGCTGAAATAGGCCACCACGCGCTCACCTTCCGGCCCCACCTGTGACAACACCGCCCCCATGCCGACATTACTTGTGTCCGTGTCCAGCACAAAAGACAAGGCTGGATCTGGCGGGGTGAGAACAGGAGCGTTCATGAGGGCTCTTTTTAGGCTGCAGAACGCCTCCTGACAATCCGGCATCCAGAGGAAAGGTTGGTTGTCTTTAAGGAGGTGGAACAAGGGCGCCCCGATGCAAGAGAATCCTTTCACGAACAGTCTGTAGTACGAGGCCAGCTCCAAGAAGCTTTTCAACTGCTTCTGGTCCCTTGGTGCTGGCCAATCTTTAATGGTGCGGACCTTCTCCTCCAGCGTGCTGATGCCCTCACCGTTCACTCGTGGCCCAGGAACTTCACCTCCCGCTGCATAAAGTGGCACTTTTCTGGGTGCAGTTTCAGCCCAGCCGCCGCAATTCTTCCCAGCACCAGTCTCAGAGACTCCATTGCAGCCTGAAAAGACCCACCATGGACGAGGACATCATCCAAATACACCAGGCACCATTGCCTCAGAATGTTAGAGCACTGTGTCAATCAGACGCTCAAATGTTCCTGGTGCGTTGCATAGTCCGAAACTCATGAGCCAATATTCTCCCAACCTGGCTCCTCCCCTCCCTATGACGTCACACAAAATACAAGAAACAGATATTACAGTATTCAGTCTTGTCATCTGAGTTTGAAAACAATTAACCTGTCGCTTATCTCATATGAAATTATCTCAGTCATGGAATACATTTCACTTGATTCATAATGATTGGTGGGAAACCGATGAGGATGAAGGAGAAATTTCTCCCACTGGAGCGGAGAATTTGAAGTCTTCAATGAATCTACCAAACATGTTTTAGGAACGAGGGAGGAAACCCACTCAGGAGAACGGTCAAACTTCATACCAGAAAATCTCAGATTTCAACTCAGGACTATCAGGTGGATGTGCTAACCAGTCGTTCACGGTGCCGCATATTTCTGTATCGACATACAGTGTGTGTGTGGCCAGATAGAATGAATCCTAACCCCACCAGCCCACCCCAGACTCCACTGTCTGCTGTGTAAGCAGGTAGCAAGTGCAGGAACACTTCAAAAGGTGGTGGCATGCGCTAGAAATGAGAGGAATGAAAATTGCCAGCAGCAAAACAGAAAATATGTGCATGAAAGGAGGTATATAGGAGGAAGAGTGAGGCTTAAATACTTGGAACTCTATACTGTATTCGTAGACTAGACAGTGTTGGTGCGCTCGATGATAAAAACTGGTGTGGGGGTTTGGGGTGGGGGAAACACACACGAACACGTACGATCAAGGTGGAAGGTGATTTCCAAGTGCCCACTTCTCAGCTGTGATCTGTGATCGCCCGAGCCAACTTTACATCATCTGCCCGTGGAGGTCTGTATGCAGTTTCTCCCCTCCTGCACTCCAGCAAATCAGTTTTGGCTTCAAGTTATGACCGCCTCTCGCACAGCAATTTTAAAGGGTATGAGAGGAGCCCCTTCGATTAGCTCTGAATCAAATCAGCCGTGTTCACGGCCACAGCTGCTCAAACCACCCATTTCTAACTGCACAAAGCTGCTAGAAATGAGCTCATCAGATGGGCAGGATTAAATGTTTTGGGTACAAAGTTAGAGAAGGCATACTTTGATGGTTTGATTACACCCAGAGGAGAGAGAGTGAGGATATTGGTCCAAGCATGTTAAGAATGGACCTGTCAGGAAAGAGATCTGTAGACACCAGTAAAAGGGAGAGGAAGACCTAAAGAGAAGGCTGGTACTGTAAATGTAATGATTGAAGACACAAGGGCAGTGCGTGTCAGTGTGGAGGATGCAGAAGCCTTAGATCCAAAAGAATGACACGCTGTGGTGACCTCTAACTGGAAAAAGACCGAGGGCAGTCTCATGAGAACGACGAGGCACAATATTCAGGGGAAGAGAGAATTCACAACAGAAGATGTGTGTGTGTGTGTGTGTTTTTTCCTGGATTAACGAGTGGTGGCTAGTTTATGTCACAAGATTTCATTTCATCCACATCTACCTTCCAGTGAAACAAGAGCTCTCGTTTTGCCCTTTTTCCATCTTACTTGGTCCCGACTCAAAGTGTCTTTTGAATGACATGTCAACTCACTCTTTGCTCTGCAAGTGCCGGCCAGCGTGTCCCTCCGATATCAGAGATGTCGAGTGCTTGTCATTGTAGCAATCATTGCCTCTCTCCTTCCTTAAGTGAATGTGGCACTCCACGCACCGTGTGGCACTGCAGCGCATTTGCACATTCACTGTGTATTTGAGCAAAAATGTGACCCCACTAAATATAATGAGGCCCGACGCACAGCGTGCGTTCTGCTTTTAGGGAGGGTCGTTGCTGACTGAAATTTAGCATTTTCTATCACTGGCAATAAATCTTTTACATCTACAATACATGGAGACATTTTGTGGCCCACTCTTCTTTGCAGATGGTTTAATTCATTAACAGTGGTTGATTTTCGAGCATGGACAGCCTTTTTATGTTCAGTCCACAGTGTTAAAATTGGATCCAAGTCCTACTGGTGTGTTTTGGATTATTGTCCTACTGCAAAAGGCAAGTGCCCTTCAAGTAACAAAATGACGGCATTTTCTCCTCGGGATTTTCTGGTGAACAGCAGAATTCATGGTTCCTCAATCACAGCAAGACGTCCAGGTCCTGAAATTGCGATGCAGCCCCAGATTATCACATTCCTGACACCATATTTAACTGTTGGCCTGACGGTCTTTTTCTGAAACACTGTTCCACTGAGATCCAAACCTTACAAAAAGTTAAGTCATCTCATCATTCCATATAATATTCTTCCGTAAATCATGAAGGTGTTTTCTGCAAAAGGCATTTTTATTTTTGATCTGCAGTGGTTTTCGCCTTGGAATACTGCCATGGATTTTCAACTTGCACAGTCCCTTCTTTATTGTTGAGTCATGAACACTGATCTTAACTTTGGCAAGGAAGGCCTTTAGTTCTTTAGCTGTTGTCCTGGGTTCCTTTGTGACCTCGTGGATGTGCTCTTGTAGTCATTTTTGTCGAGCAGTATTCACCAATATTCCATGTTTTCTCAATTTGTGGATACTTCTTGAGTGTCATTGGATCATGGCATTTTGTTTGAGCTTTTTGAGATCTTTCGGATGAATTAATTTTGTTAGACAGGTTATATACATACTGTATATATTGTAATTTCTAGAATGAACTGGTCTGGAGGTCATCAGGCTTGGGTAAGGTCAGTTAAAATGAGCTCAGCTTTCCGAAAAATTTGCAGTTATGTCATGATTTATCAAAGGTGCAAGTACTTTTTTCATAATGGGCCAAGTAGCTTCAAATATGTTTTCCCCCTTAATAAATAAAATGAATGTTTATTTTTACTCCTCTACATTATCTGATATTTACATGTGATTGATGATCTTAAACATTCAATTTGGGATGAAGTAGTGCAAAAAAAGCAAGAAATTGAGAAACAGGTAAAAACTTTTTTACTGCACTGTAGGTATGATATAGGAAATGAACCAGTGTTTTAATATTGAATGTAGTAAAACCGTTACAATCGGGTGAAATTGTTTCTGTGAATGTATCGACAATCCATTTCCTCTGTGAGCATGTTGAAATAAAAAGCTAAGTTGATCGCTGAAAATAATGGCCCAGCTTGCCATAGAATTGGCTGGAGGGGCTATCCCTTCTCTTTTAAAAAGTCACAACTTTTGATGACATTTCCACCTTGAAAAGCACCAGCATTAGACTATTGAATATAATGTACCTATTACACAAGCACAGTCATTCAAAGAATGAAGTTATGATTTTCTCCAGATTGCCCAGTAAACATAAGAAAGCTCACTTTTCCACCAGAAATACTTTGCAGTGCATATAATACATTCCCTTTTTCAAAATGCTGCACTTTATATGCCAGGAAACAATTAGTTAAGGGATGTTGTGTCTGACTGCAAGCCTACTCGGAGAGCTGCAATGTCTTCCTGGCTTTGACGCACAATTTCCAGCAGAATCAAATTACATTAATTCTCGGTTTAGAGCGACAAAAGCAAAAATCCAACCAACAACCGTTTTATCATCCAAATTAATTGACAGTGTGCAAGATCCCCTCTGCAGAAGGATAAGTGAATATGCCATAAGCGGGTCTGCCCAGTGGCGCACCAAGCATCCAATCTTTCCCTATCTAATTATAAGGGGAGTTATCATTCCCCTAATGAGTTTGTGTGTTGCCTACCCCATAAGGCGACGACAATATGATGTAAAGCTTTATCTTTGGCAATAGACTGCTTGCGACATTCCTTTAAATAGAGACTGAGACCTTTAAACAAAGAGTTTGTCGTCAGGCTCTTTTGGAAGCTACAAGAGCAGTGTTAATGAGTGGCCGTACTCTTCATTAGGAAAAGCTCCAATGTAATTTCTGCACAAGACAAAGAAAAAGTAATCACATTTCATATCAAGGGTCTCAAACTCCTCTCCTCGAGGGCCGCTTTCCTGCTTGTTTTCCATCTCTCCCTGCTGCGACACAAACTCTGCAGAGACCTGATAATGGTAATAAGTAGAATCCTATTTAAAAAAATTGAAATTTATGTTTACTTAGGTGATCTTTCTTTAATATTTATATTTGTGTAGTGATCGTAAGTATTGAGTAGGCAAACTATACAAACAAGTCAGAAAACTGCAATGACTTTTTTCACAGGTTTCTGGTTTGAAACTTTCCTCCCCTCATAGCAACAATGTTTAGGAATTGCAGTATTACACAGGTGCACATATGTTCAATATTCATCTAATATGACTCTTGTGCGCGTGATGACTCATGATGTTGTGATGTGATGACTCATCTGGTACTTGTAAATTATAACTTTCTGTAAGATACAGAAAATCCAAGTAGGAATGACCTCTGGAAGGTAGCGGTTTTCTTGTCACTTCTAAAATAGGCTGACAGGTGTATAGTTGCACGACCACTAATATGTACAGCAGGAAATGTTTATTTCTTCATCAAAGCCAGACGAAGAACACTATATTCAACTAACTTGACATTGAATAATTTTCATTAATTCCTGTCATCTCTTCATGCACAGAATGACCATGTCCATAGACAGGAAATTACATGTCCAATTGTACATACCAACCAGGACTTAAACTAATTTCTTTATGCATGAATACTTTAAGTATGTACTTAAGTATACTGTAAGTACAGACATTTTGCCTTTACCAAAGGCAACAACCGGAGAGTTGAGCGGCACCCACAGAGAGCTTTTAATATCTTCCCTTTTGCAGATCTGAAGAGTTTATTATGCACATTTGCTAACCTTGACTACTCCTTGACTGTTTCTATCCGGTGGGAGAGAAATAATATTATATGTTCCATCTCCCCAATGCAAGTGTTAAAGATTCGGAATTGAGAAATGTGTATATTTGTTTATGAACTATACATCCATACATCCATTTTCTGAACCACTTTATCCTCACAAGGGTCCCGGGGCGTGCTAGAGCCCAGCCGTCTTCGGGCAGTAAGCGGGAGACACCCTAAATCGGTTGCCAGGCAGTCGCAGGGCACACAGAGACGAACAACCATCCGCGCTCACACTCACACCTCGAGACAATTTGGAGTGTTCAGTCAGCCTGTCATGCATATTTTTGGAATGTGGGTGGAAACCGGAGTACCCGGAGAAAACAGGGGGAGAACATGCAAACTCCACACATGGAGGCTGGCGCTGGAATTGAACCCGGTACCTCTGCACCGTGAGGTCAACGTGCTAACCACTGGACCACCGGGCCTGTTTATGAATAACGTAATTGGTTGACACCGCAATGCAGAAAGTGGAACGCCTGGCATTTTTTTCACCCCAGGAACTTGAATGAATTTTGTGTGTTCCTACAATAGGAACTTTTCCGAAAACACTGAATGAAAGAAGACCGTGTGTTTACATTTATGTTTTCTGATTGTACTACTGTACTCCTCTCGGTGTTTCTTCATAATGTTTGAAAATGATACAGCTGTTTATTTTACATTTTTGCATTATGTGGAAAAATAGACAACCCCCACACAAACAAAAGTTCATACATTGCCGATTTAACAAATTGTATCTTCTCATTAAAACAATTGACAATATGTTTTGTTGACAAGTATGCAACAAATTGATTTTGTTCTGGACGTTTTGCAGGGTTTGCTCCGCATTGCCAGCAGTTTGTCAGATTCGTTTCCAGAGAGGGTTGGACTCTGCCAAGACTGCCTTGTAGATATATTGGAGCAAGAACATAGAGGGGGTCTGGTTTGGAGGCCTCAGTATTCCATCTCTGATTTTTACGGATCATCCGGTTCTTGTAGCTTTCAAGACACCCAGGGACACTTTACAATAACAAAAAACACAAAACAATACAGGCGGCCCGGTAGTCAAGTGGTTAGCACGTCGGCTTCACAGTGCAGAGGTACCGGGTTCGATTCCAGCTCCGGCCTCCCTGTGTGGAGTTTGCATGTTCTCCCCGGGCCTGCGTGGGTTTTCTCCGGGTGCTCCGGTTTCCTCCCACGTTCCAAAAACATGTGTGGCAGGCGGATTGAACACTCTAAATTGTCCCTGGTTTTGAGTGTGAGTGTGAATGGTTGTTCGTTTCCGTGTGCCCTGCAATTGGCTGGCAACCGATTTGGGGTGTCCCCAGCCTACTGCCCGAAGACAGCTGGGATAGGCTCCAGCACCCCCCGCGACCCTAGTGAGGATCAAGCGGCTCGGAAGATGAATGAATGAATGAATGAACAAAACAATACAATACGGGTTGAGCAGCAGCAGCAGCCAAACGCGCCAGCGTTCACTCAACCCGGAAGTCAGAAAGAAAGCACAAGGGAGGGAGAGGGGGAGAAAAAAAACGCGCTCTAACTATCCTCATTTTGAGGATAATTTGAGAAAGGCAAAAAACTCCTGCACAAGCATATGACAGTTACAACAGGTCACAAGACATAAACAATGAAGACGGTGATACAAGGGAGTGTATGAAGGAGGGGGTGATGGTGGGGGACTAGCTTCCATGCATACTTTCATTAGGGGAAGGTCGAGATAGCAGATGTTGTTTTGGTAGCAGGCTGCCCAAGAATTTAAGACAGCCTTCAGTCCGTGGCTTATGTCTCTTTAGTGGCGTCGATCAGCCAAATCCGTGATTTCTGTCAATATTTGAGCACGGATTCCAGTTTCTCCAAGTTCTTGACCATCTTGCAGAGACGCTCAAGAACCGCACCAGTTTGTGATTGAGCACAGTCTGAGTCTGAGTGTTGGACATCCGCACTATGCCATCCTTAGACCGGCAGCCTCTTCACTTCCAATAGAGCCGCTCCCGTTGGTTGAATTTTGCGATAGATCAGGAAACTGCTAACACCAAACAGCAGCATACCTGTTATCGGAAGGCCGATAATGTAGATGCCATCCACAGACTCAATGGACAGCACACTATTCTCCGCTTCCTCCAAGGATATAGGGTGTACCCAGCAGCAAAAGTCCCCGAGGGGCAAGTAGGCTCCCCACTGCCTGCTCTTCTCATCGAGAAAATTTTGTCGATGGCATCGAGAGACCAGCCAACCAATTCCATGTTTGTTTTTAGGATGAAAATACGACAGCAGGCTAGGAAAGTTAGACAAAAGACAGCACATGAGTGGCGAGCAGGGAAGGGTGGGGGTGGGTTGGGGGACAGGAGCAGAAAGCAAAAGCCCCCTTTGTCGAGAGCCAAGCAAGAATCAATCACCAGCTCTCACAGTGCAGTTGACACCCGAGTGTGAAGAAGTTGAAAATGCATCAAAACAAGACTGTATGAGCCAAACCTATTAATCATAGCATACAAAAAGAAGAATTAAAAAAAAATCAGGATGACATTGTGGAAAGAATAGGAATGCTGCTAGTTTGTCCCAGTATCACCAACATCAATGGACAATTACAATATGAAAACATCATCATTGATACTTCAGAAAATCAACAATTAGTATCTGTATATTGTAAAATGCTATGGTAAATCGAATATTTTTTCAGGTAAAGTCCGCAAGCTTGAGATCCACGACAGCAATACTCGCTGTCACATGATTTCAATTCGGAAAAGTAGAGTCCAATTCATTTGACACAGTGCCATTCTTTCCTATGTTGGAAAGGAAGTATCTTTTCATCTCTCCATGACCTGATTAAATAATCCAACACAGGTAAAGGAAAGGTGGCATAAAGATTTGGAGATTTGATTTTCCGAAGAGGCCCTATGTCTTTTTGCCTGGGAATGCCTCAAGAGCATGGAGGTGCTGGGCCATGTTCCTGGGGAGAGGGCAGTCCGAGTTTCCCTGCTCAAGCGCTGCCGCCACTACCTGACCTCAAATAAGAAGAAGATAAAGGATGGATGGATGGGTTTTGCAGCTGTCAAACTAGCATTGCGCTGTAGAATCTGACTTATATTATTTCCCTGTTTTTTAGTATAATTTTCTTTTCTCCCATGAGCATCAAGAGACAGCATACCTGTGTTTTTTGTACTGTATAAAGACAATAGTATTAATCAATATATCATAACTTGTGAGGACATGGAGACTGCGCACAGTCTTGCCAGGTAGTTGGATGGACTTGCCTTTTGTTTGCCAGCTGTCCATAATGCTCAGTTGAAGCAATTATTCGCTTCACTTGGCAAATTTGTCCTGTATAACCAACTGAGACGACAGACGACTTAAAAGGCACCTAACAGTTCCTCTGAAAGCCAACAAATTCCTAATCGGCACTCTAATTTGTCCAATTAGGGAGCTAACGAGCAAATTTAAGGCTCAAGTGAACCTCTGTAATGATGACTGTAGCTGGCCAGGCAGTTTACATACTGGTGGGAGGGAAAAGGTTACATAATTAATTGTCAAATGTTTGCATTAGTGGTATTTTTCCACATACACGCATGTGCGTAAATTTTTAGAGAATACAGTGTGGCGAGATACTATAGCTGCTTTGTTATTTTGAGCACATTTCAAATTAAGGTTGTGTTGTACCGAACTTGAGATGTTTTATCTTTATATAGTGTTTTGACGCACAGCTTTCAAGTAATAAGTCTGTTGGAGGTGGGCCCTGCCAGGACTACGAAGCTTTTGTCCAGGAGTATGACAAGGTTAAACTAAAGAACCTTCCACGACATGTCTGCGTGCTTTTGTCCAGTAGTATGACAAGGTTAAACTAAAGAACCTTCCACGACATGTCTGCTCTGCAGAGTTAGCCTTGACTGGAGTGTGCGTGCGAGCAAAGAATTAATGTGAACACCCTGGTGTAAAAAAATGTATGATACACCATCCCAGACAAAAAAAAAACAGTTTATTTTCCAAACATCCATCCATCCATCCATCCATCCATCATCTACCGCTTATCCGGGGCCGGGTCGCGGGGGCAACAGCTTTAGCAGGGAAGCCCAGACTTCCCTCTCCCTAGCTACTTCTTCCAGCTCTTCCTGAGTCGTTCCCAGGCAAGCTGGGTGACATAGTCTCTCCAGCGTGTCGTGGGTCTTCCTCGGGGTCTCCTCCCGGTGGGACATGACCGGAACACCTCACCGGGGAGGCACTCAGGAGGCATCCGAATCAGATGCCCATGCCACCTCATCTGGCTCCTCTCGATGTGGAGGAGAAGCGGCTCGACTCTGAGCCCCTCCCGGGTGACTGAGCTTCTCACCTTATCTCTAGGGGAGAGCCCGGACACCCTGCGGAGAAAACTCATTTCAGCCGCTTGTATCCGGGATCTCGTTCTTTCGGTCACGACCCATAGCTCGTGACCATAGGTGAGGGTTGGGACGTAGATCGACCGGTAAATTGAGAGCTTCGCCCTTTGGCTCAGCTCCTTCTTCACCACGACAGACCGATACAACGTCCGCATCACAGCAGACGCTGCACCGATCCGCCTGTCGATCTCGCGCTCCCTCCTACCCCCACTCGTGAACAAGACCCCAAGATACTTGAACTCCTCCACTTGGGGTAAGATCTCCTCCCCGACCTGGAGGGGGCACTCCACCCTTTTCCGACTGAGGACCATGGTTTCAGATTTGGAGGTGCTGATTTTCATCCCAACCGCTTCACACTCGGCTGCGAAACGCTCCAGTGAGAGTTGGAGAGCCCCGTTTGAAGGAGCCAACAGCACCACATCATCTGCAAAAAGCAGGGATGCAATACTGAGGCCCCCAAAACGGACCCCCTCAACGCTTCGGCTCCGCCTAGAAATTCTGTCCATAAAGGTTATGAACAGAATCGGCGACAAAGGGCAGCCTTGGTGGAGTCCTACCCCCACTGGAAACGATTCCGACTTGCTGCCGGCAATGCGAACCAAACTCTGACATCGGTGGTATAGTGACCGAACAGCCCGTATCAGGGGGTTCGGTACCCCATACCCACGAAGCACCCCCCACAGAACTCCCCGAGGGACACGGTCAAACGCCTTCTCCAAGTCCACAAAACACATGTAGACTGGTTGGGCGAATTCCCACATACCCTCAAGGACCCTGCTAAGGGTGTAGAGCTGGTCCACTGTTCCACGGCCGGGACGAAAACCACACTGCTCCTCCTCAATCTGAGGCTCGACTTCCTGACGGACCCTGCTCTCCAGCACCCCTGAATAGACCTTACCAGGGAGGCTGAGGAGTGTGATCCCTCTGTAGTTGGAACACACCCTCCGGTCCCCCTTTTTAAAAAGAGGGACTACCACCCCGGTCTGCCAATCCAGAGGCACTCTCCCTGTTGTCCACGCGATGTTGCAGAGGCGTGTCAACCAGGACAGCCCCACAACATCCAGAGCCTTGAGGAACTCCGGGGGGATCTCATCCACCCCTGGGGCCTTGCCACCGAGGAGCTTTTTAACCACATCGGTGACTTCAACCACAGAGATAGGAGAGCCCACCTCAGAGTCCCCAGGCTCTGCTTCCTCCAAGGAAGGCGTGTTGGTGGAGTTGAGGAGGTCTTCGAAGTACTCTGCCCACCGGTTCACAACGTCCCGAGTCGAAGTCAGCAGCGCCCCATCCCCAATGTACACAGTGTTAGTGGTGCACTGCTTCCCCCTCCTGAGACGTCGGATGATGGACCAGAATTTCCTCGAAACCGTCCGGAAGTCGGCTTCCATGGCCTCACCGAACTCTTCCCACGCTCGGGTTTTTGCCTCGGCAACCACCGAAGCCGCGGTCCACTTGGCCAGTCGATACCCGTCAGCTGCCTCTGGGGTCACACAGGCCATAAAGGCTCGATAGGACTCCTTCTTCAGCTTGACGGCATCCCTTACTGCTGGTGTCCACCAGTGAGTACGGGGATTGCCGCCACGACAGGCACCAACCACCTTACGGCCACAACTCAGATTGGCCGCCTCAACAATAGAGGCACGGAACATGGTCCACTCGGGCTCAATGTCCCCCGCCTCCCCCGGAACATGGGAAAAGCTCTGTCGGAGGTGGGAGTTGAAACTCCTTCTGACAGGGGATTCCGCCAGACGCTCCCAACAAACCCTCACTATACGTTTGGGTCTGCCAGGACGGACCGGCATCTTCCCCCACCATCGGAGCCTACTCACAACCAGGTGGTGATCAGTTGACAGCTCCGCCCCTCTCTTCACCCGAGTGTCCAGAACATGCGGCCGCAAATCCAATGATACAACTACAAAGTCGATCATCGAACTGCGGCCTAGGGTCTAGGGGGCAGTTTATTTTCTCAGATACATTTGTGAACATATCCAGTCTCAATTCAAGACACTGACAACATTTTAGTCCAAGGTGTCATGGTTTTCCGTACAAAGTTTTTTGGTGAACATAATCGTGAAGTTCACTTGGTTACAAAACATTCATCCCAACCACTAAAGACACGCCCCCTATGGGTGTATGTACGTAGTATTTAGTACATGCATTGTGCAAAACAACATCCCGCAAAGGGTACCTACCAAGATAATTCAAGATCAACTAATCCATGGTGCTTTTGTTTTATGGAATGGCACCATCTATCCATCTGGGCAAGGATGGCCGTGAGGCAGCAACATACAGTAAAACAGATTACTCGGAAAAACTGGCCATCTTCCGCTCCTGCTGCAGTAAACAGTGTAATGGTCTGCATTACATTAAATAAAGTTGCTTTCTTGGAGATTTTATTATTTTATTCTGCTGCTCAACTGGCCTCACTTGGCTTACCTTACGAAATATTGTGTCAACCAATCGCCACATTCCTACATACCCACTTGGGCTACGGCAAATGATGAGGGACAAGAATGCTTTACACTGTGAAATACAACAAAAAGATTGTCGAGATACACATCCAGCCCAACCACATCACCAACATGAACGAGTTGCCACTCACTTTCGACAGGCCGGTCAATATGTGTTAGGTTGCCATGGCAATGGACAGAACTGGCCTAAGTGACGTTACGAGCTGTGTGGGATGCTAGCATGATGCATGCTACCCTATTTTTTAAGTTAGCATGAATTTTTACCATGCCTGCATCCTATAATACAATGGATCTTGTGTAAGTGTTAAATACAGAAATATCACCCGCAAACCCCCCCCCCAAAAAATTACGCCTTTTAATACGGTGCAACTTATGGTCATGAAAATACGGTAAAGTGTCTGCATGACAAACGCGATTAACTAATATTGAGACACCAGCAAGTTTTACAGAAAGTCTGACCATCACCATATTTAAGATGAGAAACATGAGAAGAGAAGGACCTGAATTACAATTTCTCATGTGACACGTACCCAGTGGACATGCGCTCAATAAAATAATAATAATAATAACAAGTTGAGTTCAAAACAATGAGGTCTCCAGCTCAGGCACACATTCATACACACACACACCTTCAAAGTTTTGCACTCCCCTCTGCTGTCAGAAAAATGTTGACACTCTCTGACCCTTTTCCAAGACATGTTTTGACAAACAGTGGAGGGGGAAGGGGGCAAGGTGCCTCGAGCCATCACACCTTTGCAATGGCTCATCCTAATAGGAAGGCGCGGTGGATTGGTTTGCACCTTTTTTCAGCACTCATGAAAGCATAGGGCTTGACACTACACCAACTGTGGGTGGGGATTGTGGGTTAGTTATTGGGTGGATGACCTTCATTAGGGGTAAGTCACTGCTGTTACCACATGGCCAGTTAGCACACAAGTTTGTAAATCATTAGGCAATACTGTATGCTACATTCTAGTTTTAGGTTGGCAAGTTATACACAGTCATTTGTTTCCCATCAAATTCCACACAATTTTAAATTAAGATAAATTTTTCAGCCTTTGCTTTAGCGCAAGTAATGACAGTAGACATGCTGCTTTCTTGTTAAAATTACCCCGATTTATTTTTGGAGCTAAAGTGCGACAATAACTTATGTTGAAACGGACTCCAATTCATTTGCAAAATGTCTTGCTAATACGTACTGTAAAGTTGACCAATTCTAATAGGGCAATATTTTGGTTAAAGGTTGTAATCTTTTCAATTGACTTTTCAAGCTTGTTGTTTAACCTGCCAGTGGGGGAAAAATACCCATTCATCAGCTGTCATGATTCTGTTTGTCAACAACCGGAGCCACTGTAGGGCTCACCCTGCAGTTGCACACCTGTTGGTCGTTATGCAATTATTGCTTTAAACGGACTCCCAGCACGACCACTAGGTGACAGGTTATTGTTGCTGTTTGTGTTTGCTACTGTCATGTTTTTGGTCATGTTTCTGTTATTGATAGTTTTTTTTGTTTCAGTCATGGTTTTGTTTGATACTTTGGATTCTTTTTGTTCTTAGGACTTTGTTTTGGATATTGTTTTCTCTGTGTGTCAATACAACTAACTCATCAAGTTCACCCTGCTCCTTCCCTACTGCCTGCTTTTTGGGGTCCACCACCACTTCGCATGGTGACATCAGCAAATGGTGAAAATGCGTTGTTCGACCGGCCCAGACGTAGATTGGCCGTTCAGCACATTTTCCCAAATGAGACACAATCCAGAAAGTGTGTAAAAGTGCATCTGAGCTATGACACCAACCAGGAAGTATTACCTTCCTCTTCACCATCGCCCCCAACTCAGTCTCCAATCTACAGTACATTGGAGCATTGTTTGTACTTCGACTCAGAATACTGTACCGGGGAGTCATTGAAGTAATTGGACAGCGTATATCTCACTGACATCATTTGACAAGCATTTTTTTAGAGCTATGGGCAAGTTAAATAATGCACAGATAAATGAATTTTTTTATCACAGTTTCTTTGAGTGGAAAATGATCCATCTCAAGCCTCTGGAAGAAGATGGCTGATGGTTGCCAAAGCACTTGCAGGCAATAAGGGATGGTTATAAGGTTGGTTATGTTTAGAACACCAGAACACACGCTATCATGATGATCTCAAGATGTCTTTTTTTGCCTATCTCAAGAGCTCCCTAATTTTTCTCTTGTTAAAAACATTGCATTGCATTGCACGTAGCTACTGAACCATTCAGAGAAGTGTTTGATGTGGAGATTGTATATAAACCTATGATGGCCGCTCACACATAGTGATTCAATTATAATGGAGTCTTTGTAACCGCGGGGACACACAAGTAATGATTTTTGGTTCTTCCATGTCTTGGAAGAACCAAAAAAAGTTAAAAAGGAAGTTACCCCAAAAAACAAACAAAGCTCTAAAAACGTAATCAGTTTTGTTTGGGTGAGAAAACATACATTTTCTTTTCCCAATAATGTGTTTAATAATTGTCAGCAGGCCTAATTAGCAAATATCCTGCCGATTAGTGTCAAACAAGAACATCTCTGTGCTGTAATGCTTGGAACAGACGATAGGTTCCAAATGGATCAGTGTGGGAAAATGTTAAAGGCCTTCCAAGAAATGCACTTGAGCAAAAATGCTGAATGACTCAACACATCGAATCTCAGGATGTCAGCCATGACCTTACTTTTTTTTCTCTTTTTTTTTTCTGAAGGTGTTCCAGTCACGTGTATATTGGAATTATTGCATTAAATATAGTATGCCAAAAAATACTGATGTGCAATTTACAAGAAGTGTGTGTGTGATATATACGAGGTGTGTGTGCGTTGGGGGTGGTGGGTGGTGTATTCATTTAACAAAATGAATAGCTCTCGGACTAAATTAAATTTCATCTTGAATTAAATGATGGGAAGTGGTCTCGATGTGTGCAACCAGATCTCTGTGGGAGAGCAATATTGCTAAAAGGCTTTTAGAGGATTAATTTAATGTTTTCTTCTCCCTGCCTTAGTTTTTCTGCTCCTTCAGATCCAGGCACCCATAAAGCTAAGCATTCCTTTCGTATTGGCATTTAGAAGCTTGAAAATGGCAGTATGCCAGCAGAGTCTGCTGAATAATGTTCCTTTAGTGTAGCAAGAAAATAGCATTTGCTTGGATTTGTCACTGATAGGAGCGGCCTAAATGTATTAATATAACGCATATGTAAATCCTACTACAAATTCATACAACATAAAGGAATTTTTTGTTGAAGAGGCATTAGCTGTAATCATTCAAGTCATCATTCATAAATGACGGTACAGCATTGCAGAAAGAACAATAGATAGTCAATAATCTAGTATTGTAATGTTATTTTAGAATGTGTCAGAGAGAGTTCAGTCAAAGTGTGAAACCATCACAGGAAAATTGTGTAATTGTCGAAACAAATGCAAATTCAAGCCAAAAAACATTTCGGGCAGCAAACTGTTAAAAAACATATTTGATGTTCTTCTTTGTAACACGAATTACACAATGTTTCTTGGAAACCAACGGGAGCCTACAATCAGTCCGTACACAAACCATCCAGTATTACAAGAATCAATTTGTTATGCAAACAATTTGATTTCCTCATCCAGAGCCTGAAAATGCACACACAGACAATGAAACCGTTTCAGTTGAATTTAGAAGGTGAACCACTTGTCAGTGAAAAGATTTATGGAATGTAATAAACGGGCTTGTTCTGATGAGCAGCATTTAGTTAAATGATTGCCGTAAAGCATGCCATTGAGAGTAATCAATCACTCCTATTTCCTAATTCCTTAAAATAATACCTGATTACCTTGATGATAATAAGGAATGTTTACCATGATAGGGCAATGATGTAACATTTGGTTTGCTTCCGCAAGGTTTTGTAAGAACACCAAATATTTGTATTACAAATATATGTAACTAATGTAGCTAATTAAGACATTCTTTGGATGATTACTGAAAATATGAGACACTAAACAAGTCCAAGATTTGTATACAACAATTTTGGGCCATTCCCCCCCCCCCCCCCCCCCCCTCCCGACCCCATATATTTAAACATGTGCAAGTCAGAACTTTCTTAGGCCGACGATAAACAACGTGTTTTTCATTTACAGTATAGTGTGATCATCCCAATCCCGATCAACACCCTCAAGCTCATCCCACTCTCTCCCAGGTCTGGCAGCAGCAGCAAGGTGGCACATTGCCTCAGTTTGACCTATTGTTTGCTTGGGTTATAATAAAAACTGTTTTATGTCGACTTGCTGATTCTCTGTTACTCAGTGGAAACTGGAACATAGCATTTGGATGATCATTTGGAATAATTTAAACATGGAGCCTTAGTGTTGTATGCAGATTGTGTGGTGTTGAGGAGCTGCCAAGTTTGTGACCTTGTGGTCAAGTGATCTTTCCAGTGAGTACAGGAGTGAACGAGCTGGATTATTTTGACCGTTCTTCAAGTTTGGTCAAAGGGAAAGGTGAGGGGACGATCAAATGTTGCTAGCAGTTTGAAAACACCAAACTCTGTAAACATTGACCACATGAATGGTATGATTGATAGAGTAGCAATTAATTTGTAACGTTGCACAAAGATTCTAAAAATGGAAAAAGACTCATCTATACTGTTTTATTGCTCTTTTACCAAAACATTATCCATCAAATGGGTGCATCCACATTGTTGGCTAATGTGAAATATAAACTTTCCATGACCAACATTTAAGTATGCCGTAAACACATTGTCTTTTGTTTGGGCTTCGACTGTTGTTGCTTTGCTCATCTTTGGGAGTGGAGAAAGAGGGATCACCTTTCATGCAATGTATCGGTTTCCAAGACCAGTTATAACCTAAATTGGAGGCTACTCCATTCTTTCTCATCAACAAACAACTTTATACAATATTGAATAAGCTGTGAGACCAAATAAAACAATGGACCTCCTGTATGCCAAATGCCAATGTGAACGGAGCTCTTCTTGCACATTTTAATTAGAAAATATTGGTTGGTGACTATTCCGGGTGTAACCAGCCTCTTCCCCAAAGACAGCTGGGATAAGATCCAGCATGTTTGCTACCCTAATGAGGAAAAGCTATTCAGAGAATGGCTGGAGGGATATTCTTATTGATCTTATTATTATTATTATTCATGATATTAATTATTAATAGTAGTTGGTTACTGTATTGTATCGTTGGTGTTCGATCACAGCATTGCCATATTGTGTGAGTCATCTGGTCTTTTAAGTGTTATAAATCAAGTTGAGTTGATTCCTCTGTTTCGTCACACCAGAGAGTTTCATTTGTTTTTGGTAAAAACAGAGTTGATATTAATCGAGTTTGTTGCCAAAGTGACTGTCGAAAAAAATTGATAAGTTCAAAAAAGGAAAAAAGGTTCGATCTTGGTGTGTTTGCATGTGAGGAAGTGGGACATTGTGGTTGTGTTGTAGTATTTTGTTGGGAACAAAATACGGGTTGATGCTGCCCTCCTTGGTCTGCCTTTTTGTATTTCTCAGTTGTTGGCGGTGAATGGTGAAAGAATATAAACTGAGTGTTGCTGGAGATGTTCTCCCTATTCCTCTGGCCCAACTCCCAACTGCGCCATGAATCATGGTTCTATGTCGACTAAGCCAAATTATCCGTGACTGAACGTAAGTGGAGTGATGCTCATCAACTAGGGTGTCCTGAGAGCTCTTCAGGTGTGCTGCGAGGAAAGCATCAAATTCTTTCGTTCTTTGTTCATCCTTCTATGGCAGCGACCAAATACATGTTTGATTAGATGGCAAAAAGTATACAATTGCAAATTGCATCCACTTTCTGTGACATTTTTGTTTGGTTGGTTATGCCGTGAGATTTAAAAGCTTCAGAATTCCTGTTGTACTGCATGTCTGTTTTTAGTTAGCAAAGCAGTTCAGATAGTTGTCGGGATGGGAAGTCAAAAATGTTCTCCTGTTTCCTTGGAATTTGTTTGGATTTTATTATTACCATACTCTTTTTTTTTTTTTTTTTGTCCATTGTGGCATGGTGGATGGTTGGACACCCGCCTCACCATAGAGAGGTTGTCGGTTAAAATCTTGTCTCCAACCGTGCTGAAGGGAGTTTGCATGTTCTTCCTCCGGATTTACTCCCCCCACTGAAGTTTCGATAAGTGAGAGAAAATCGGACAGCTGTGACATAGCAATATACATAAACACATACATAACCAAGTATCCTTCTGCAATGCAGAAATGTTGCTTCAAGGTCCAGCACCTACAGAGGAGCCGGCTCGCCAGACGCTATATAAACGCAGGAATGGAAGCTGCAAGTCGCTATCCTACCCAGCTACATGGAGCTATGGTATAAATGGAGAGTAGAAAGCAAATAAATGAATGAGCCTTGATGAAAACAAATTATTCAAAATGTAACCATTCCATTAGGATCTTGACTTGGTCTTATTTGAACATGGTCAAAAAAATACTACATTATGATATACAGTTATTTGGCTTTTCAATGTTTTCGACTGGACTGTATTAAGATGGATTTTTAAGGCTCATTGCATTGTTCTCTGACAAATGGTGCAATAACGCTGCACTTATATAATACTTGGGCTCATACAGTGATTAGGCAAAGACAACAAATTACAATATTCATGATGATGCAGGCTCGAAAAGTTGCTATTACAGTAACTTTGGGGCAACAAATGTGTATGTCAATGATTAAAAGACAAAGAAGGCCTGTAACAGTTCCAATCAATATGCCGTTGATTGATGGGCTATATTTTTTATGATTGGAAAAAAGATGCACTCAATATCTGAACCAAACTCAAATTCACCGTAGTTTTTAATTATTGCTTCCAGCAAATGTCTATTATTGAATCTGTTAAATTGTAACCTGTAATTACCGGGCTAGTTCTTAAAAATTATTCTCGCAGCATATCCCTGAAAATTAGTATCCCACTGAGTTTCAATTAGAATTTATAATGAAGGACTCCCATGTGCCACATAATGGAGTTATTATCTAGCAGACATGCATTGCATCAACAGATGAAACACATTTTATGCTATGTGATGATGTCATCCCTATGAGGGGAATTTCATGTCTGCCAAAGTTGGCCAGAATTAAAACACATCATTTTTGAAGAAATTAAAAGGTTACAAATTCATAATTAAAAAAGAAAAAAAATTGCAAGTGCTCACCAAAAACCTTCATTTTTGTCTCTCGGATAACAAACACACCAAGTCATTTTGCCACCGTATTATGTAAAACGTAAATGCATGAAAGCATGAAACCAATTACAGTAACACTTCTTTAAACACATTTAACATTGATTTTAAATCAGCTATCACCGTCTTTGTTTTGCCTTCGATTATTTTTTTTTTGCAATGTAATGTTCACTTGAAGTTGTTGTCGGCCAATTGGAAAGTGCCGTTGTGTAGGGTGACTGTAAATTGTCCAAAGCTGTAAATGTGAGTCCGGATAGTTGTTTGTCTATTTGTGCCCCGCGATTGACTGGCGACCAATTGAGCCAGCCTCTCATAGTCATCTGAGATATCTTCCAGCACACCCGCGACCCTAGTGAAGGGCAAGTGGTTCAGATAATGGATGTATGGATGAATGAATAGACTACGTTCCTAATGCGGTTGGGGGGGGGGGGGGGGGGTGGAGCCCAACCCACGCAGGCCCGGGGAAAACATGCAAACTACACACAGGGAGGCCGGAGCTGGAATCGAACCCGGTACCTCTGCACTGTGAAGCCGACGTGCTAACCACTGGACTACCGGGCCGCCCCCGTTCCTAATGCATAATATGCTATTTTATAGTTTTATTTAATATTGCACAACTAGAAATCATATTTGTAGTTTTCATGTTGAGCTTTTTTCCACTACAAGCTTCTGTTATCACAAGGAAGCATGAGATTAATTTGGGTGTGGGAGCATGCCCCTTTAATTTTCTACATGTGAATTTGAATGTGCAAGGAGGCGGAGAAGAGAATATGAGATGCGCACAACATTCATAAGATAAGATAAGAAAACCTTTATTAGTCTCACAATGGAGAAATTCCCAATTCACAGCAGCAAAGTTATGAAAGTAAGAAGTAGAACAACAAAATATAGGAGCTGCTGGAAAGGCAGCCACTCTTGCGGCGCCATTTTGAAGTCAAAATAAAAAAAACATAAGACAACACATAGGACACAGACAGTCGTTCAATCTTCACCAATTTTCTGCATACACTTTGTTGTCTGAAGCAGTTCTAGATGAAAGAGGAGAGGATCAAAGTGTCCTTTCTCCAGTGGATCAGAGACGTCATGCTGAAAATGTGCACACGTCTGCTACAAGCTAAGTTTTGAAAGCAAACACAAAGCTGTAGCATCCATTGACGAAAAGAGATTAGTTCACTTCTCCTGTCCCACGTAATCCGCTTCAAACTCCAAGCCGCGACGCCCAGCTCCAAATCCGCATCGGCACTCCGCGCCAACGCTCCTTTCTTCTCATCGTCGGCTCCTCAAGACCTCCATCCATCCAGCCGCAGACCGTTCAACAGCACCGATCTCTCCGCTGAACAAAGCGGGGCTGTGAAAAATGCTGCCCATTACTGGCGCAAGACACAAGCGCCCCGGGACTGTCCAGCAACGACAGTCAAATGGCGCCGACATTCCTCCAGTCAAAAACAGTGCTGGTATACCCATGCTGCCGAGAAGGCGCAACCACCAAGCACAGAGTCTCCTCCTTGATGAATGTCGTGGCCAAAAAATGCTGAAAAAGGTCCACATCAAGTCCACACGACGTAACAACAAACACAAAGTGACAAAAGAAACACAAAAACAACAAAAAAAGCAAGGCTCATGAGAGCACTTGCTGACGGCTGCCTACTCGGGCGCCATCTTGACTTCCCATTCGACTATTTTTGTGGCTTTGACCAGAAAAGGTAAGGTGGGGGAGGGGGGGGGCAAATTGTTTGTGACAAACACAAAGCGGGAAAACACAATTACAAATTCAAAAGTAAGGATGACGGAGCAAAACAGGAAAATACCATCATCCATCTGTCATCTGAACCCGATTACTTTGAAAAATATCATGAATGAGAGGCCAAACAGAAAGTAAATGTTTAAATGAAATTTATGCGGTATCAAAATATTTCATGTATGAAATGTACCTTAGAGACAGAAACAGAAACTCACCAGTACTATTGCTGCAATGCCCCGGGTCAAAAGCACAAGTGTATTTAAGAGTGGGAAAGTAATGCTACAGTGGAGAGGGAGGAGAATGCAGCATGGCACTTAGAGAGTACAAAATTCCTTTGTTGCCGACTGAAGTGCACCACACACAAATGGCATAGCTGTGTTGCCTGGAGAAGATAGAGGTTTCTCAATAGATGCTCACTCAGATTGCAGCAACTCTGGTCGTCGTCGTTTGGTTATTCATCACTGGCAAGGGTCATCATGTATGATGAAAGGTGCTGACTGACAACAATTACTGTAAAATGAAACCACATCTTTTCCTTCTTAATCTCCTAGCCCTTTACTTGCACATTCAAGGTCAAAGATATTCTAATATGCGGTATTTGTGATATGTTTCATATAAATACCGTATCACAGAAAGGATACAGCACAACAATTACATAAGTTATATTTAGTTTCTTTATCAAAGAGAGAGAAAAAAGTGAAGGTAAACCACATTGTGAACAGGTTATTTCTACATGTGACAAGCAAAGAAGTTCGATTTGGTGCAGTTTTTATGCATTTTTTAAAATCTGAAATCAAAGTCAAGGGAATTGAACCTGAGCTCTTCACGGTCTCTTCTCAATCACCTCATCTCTCATCTTCGGTGACTTAACGTAATGCATCATATATTTATATTGGAACCAAAAATGAATAGAAACTTCCTTTCAAGATCACCAACCTAATTTGAAAATGTTTGACATGAAAAATGGAGGCAAAATACTGTATCTCACTGCCATTGCACCTTCAATGCCAAAAGAAGCAAGCCAATTATTCCGTGAAAAAAGTTGTTCACATGAAAAGAAAACACATTCTTATTGCACTGTAAATTCCATGCTTTCAAAGTTGAGTGTGAATATTTCACTGGCAATAAATAGGCCTTAAGTGTCACATGAGGAGTAAGCCTAGCAGATGTGGGGCTGGTTTGGGCTGTTTAACAACAAACCATGAAGTAGCCTTTGAGTGACCTGGGAAGCAGAGGTGTAAACATGACAGCCATTTGGGAAGAGCCCTCAACATTGAGGTCTCACATAATCCCTCTGGTCACTCCTGAAGCATTGATGTTTTGCTTGTAAATTACGCTGACCTTACAACACAATGTGGACAGCCCACAGTTCGCCTCCGGGCTGGAGGAAGACATGTTTTGAGTGCCGCTGTCACAAATGACAAAAAAAAAAGCCTGTAAAATGTTAGCATTAAAGTTCAAAATATATTCTTGGAGGGAATGATGTAATAAACAGTCAAGGTTAAAAGGTCATCTGTCTAACAGGCTGCCAACAGTGGCAGACTGTATCACTTGGAGAGAAACGTACCCATTAGCAGTCTTGTATCACGGATTATTACATGGTAATTTGTCAATTTTTTAACAAAAGGCTGCACTGGAAAGCATGGAAAGATTTTTCAATAATGGAGCCACTTTCTAGGTGCTCCGGATTATGAACTGTAGACGGAACACTTGAACATAATTTGGAGCACAGTTTAACTACGCAGTCTCATTGAAAGAGACAGCATGACTGAAAGGCAGTGGCGTGTTCACAACATAAACAGCAGGATGAATAATTGTTGATTACCTTGCTAAAATAACTGAACATCATGAGGGGAGTGACAGGGATTCAGAGTAAGTAATCCAGCGACGTGACATGGAAACGTGTTCATGTTTTGTGATGGAGAAAAGTGCTTCTCAACTGGTGGGTTAGGACATAAAACGGGCTCACTGATCCACTATTGGTGTGAGAGGTGGTCGGCACAGACAATTTATGAAAAATTACAGAGGCTCATTTTCAATGCCAACATACAACATTTTCAGGATATTAACAGTGTACAATTAAGTAGTTTGCTAGTAGTGGTAAGAATACACCATCACATAGCATGAGGAGGTGGGCTCATTTACGGGTAGGGATGGACTGGGGAGAAAAAAATGGCCCAGGAGTCAATGACAGAAAAAATATAAAGTATGAGTTATATCCACTCCATTTTCCGATCCGCTTATCCTCACAAGGGTCGCAGGGAGGGGCCGGGGGTGGGGAGTACTGGAGCCTATCCCAGCCATCTTCGGGCAGTAGGTGGGGAACACCCTGAACCGCTCGCCAGCAATCACAGGGCACACAGAGACAAACAACCATCTGCGCTCACACTCCCACTTCGGGACAATTTAGAGTGTTCATTCATTCAATCAGCCTGCCATGCATGTTTTTGGAATGTGGGAGGAAACCGGATTACCCGGAGAAAACCCACGCATGCACGGGAGAAAAAGCAAACTCCACACAGGAAGGCCGGAGCCCAGATTCAAACCCTGCTCCTCTGCACTGTGAGACATACGTGCTAACTAGTCGACCACTGTGCCGCCGTATTAGAAATATTTTTCATCTAAATATTTCATTTAACTATGCATTTACTGCTGCATTCGCGTAGGTTAGTGTTCTGACTGCTGTAGCAGCCTAATTCTGTTGGATCCACTTGACAGTGAAAAATGTTATCTGCATCCGAGGTCAGACTTGCCATTATTTGGTAAATCTCTTTAACTGTACCCTCAATAAATCGTGGACACGCCGTTGTCAATTTCAGCCTCTGGTTCTTGATTAGGTGCTCTGAAATGCACTTTATACACGGGTAGTAGTCATATGTATGTATGTATTAAAAATCGTGATTTTAAAGGCTATTTTGGAATAGTATACTGTCATTTTTCTTGTTCTGACCTTCTCTAAAAGTTGGGTTGTGACTTCTCAGGAAACTACAGAACCCAGGGTGATAACAGGTGGGAACCACTGATTTAGCGTATCACTCGTAAATCCATAACAATCACTGCCTGTCTGTCTCTGGCCACTTGTTGACCAACACCATCAACATGAAACTACTCTTTAAAACAATATGGCATCCGTAATCAGAGCCTGGTTTTGGCCACAGCAAGACATACTTAAATAATTGGACAAGGATGTGATCACGTCAGCTGCAATGGCTAACATGGAAATGAATGTCGACATTGGTTTAGAAACTAGCCCGTCACAAAGCGTGCAGCTGGTACAACTTGGATGTTCAACCTGTTCACAGTAAGCACTGTTGACAACACCCAGTGCCATGTTCTTTTTTTTTTCATAAATATTACATGAGCCACGCTTGGATGGCTGATATTTGTAAGATATATGGTCCCTCGTTGCTCAGGGGCATTCTCCAGATGCAAAATATATTTCATCTGAACAGATGAAAATTACAAAGAAGAAATGGAACGAGAGTGAGAGGGGGATGAGATGGTTTGGTGTGCATATTTGTGGATGCGTAAGTGTAAAATTTCAAATTGGTAATGAGTAGACAGCACAGTTGTGTTTGTGCCCGCTTCCTGATTCGTTGTCATTCTACATGATTTAAGAAGACGAAAAAAAATGTGAGCAAGTTTTCATTTGGCTGACTTCCACGGGGTGACTTGAAATGAGAGAGCGCAAACCAGGAGCTAAGTCACTCTCGGTGCGCAGTGCTGCTGGAATGACTTAAAAGGCAGGCCTTTGAGTCATTAAGCGAGATCATCTACTTTGACTTTACAGCACTCACAGCAATGGCATGTTCTTCGAACAGCGTGATTTATAAAGAATAGGTCTAGGTCTAGCCTAGCTTGCGCCGTAGGAAATCAAAGTCCAATCAAGACAACAAAAATGTTCAAGTAAATCGTTAATCAACACATTTTTTGGTTTGGAGTAATGCAAATTCTAATTTCAGTAGTAGTACTCTACAAGGAAGAAAGTCTATTCCTGAAGCAAACGTAGGGAAATTGCTGCAAATACACATATACGTGTATACACAGTAAATGCACTTCCTGACCAATCCTCATTGTCTTTAAATTCAGTCTTTGACATTGCATGAAGCAAAGATAGAAGATCGACATGGGAAAAGGACCTGTATAAGGACAGATCTTCGCTGTGAAATGGGCACTTGAAGACCACCGTCCTCCTCGATCGTTCAGGTCTGTCTGTCACAACATCCTACTCACCATACATATCAGCGGAGCACAGAATTCATAACTCTGGTGTGGCACAACTTAGACTTGGTTTCATTGAAAGTGTAGTCTACTTTCTGTCATCAAATTGTCAAGTGGGGGCATGTAAAAGAAAACACCCTCGGTCCACCAGAATGCCACACCATGGCACAGCGAGGTCTGCTAAATTCCGAAACATGATAAGCTAAACTTGCCATGGCAGGAAGATGTAGGTGCACCCATTTTTGCACAAGAGTGCACGTCTATGAAAATAGAACGCAATGTGTCCTCAAATGCACCGGGGGCATGTAAAAGAAAACACCCTCGAACACCCAAAATGGAGTCTGCCAAATTCCCATATATAGTTAACTCGACTTGCCCTGGCAGGACAATGAAGATGTGACACTTTTTACGCCCCGTGCATCTGCTGTGTCTACAAAAACAGAGCCAGTAGTGTAAGGAAGGCTGGGATACTTGACCTGAGAGTATGAACAAAATCACAGAGCACCGAGCTCTGTGAAATGCAGCCGATCTCATAAGTGATCAACAAGTCAGTTTTTGTTTAACTTTTTGCTTCTGTCACAACTGCAGCAAAATTGATGGACCGAAAAACTATCGCGGTTCACTTTCCCAGGAAAAGTAGTAAATAATTAATTCAGTCATTCATTCATCTTCCTAACCGCTTGATCCTCACTAGGGTCGCGGGGGGTGCTGGAGCCTATCCCAGCTGTCTCCGGGCAGTAGGTGGGGGACACCCTGAATCGGTTGCCAGCCAATCGCAGGGCACACAGAGACGAACAACCATTCGCACTCACACTCACACCTAGGAGTCAATCAGCCTGCCATGCATATTTTTGGAATGAGGGAGGAAACCGGAGCACCCGGAGAAAACCCACGCAGGCCCGGGGAGAGTAGTAAATAATATTTGAGTTATACTTTTAAGTTCCAGAAAACAGCGGGTCACTCAAATGAATATTGCTGTGTGCCACTTTGTACCAAATTGAGTTTTATAAAAGCAAAATACTGGAACTTCCACCACTTTAATTTAAAAACTCCGTCCTTCAAGCACAGAGAATATCCAAAAGTTGTTTGTTGTCTGCGTGTTTCTGGAAAAAGTGGTGCACATACAGGTGAAAGTTTTCTTGGATGAACATAACATCTTGGAGGTCTTCCAGTCAGGTTTCAAGATGATGCATAGCACGGAGTCAGCCCTGTTACGTGTTTCTAATGACATCCTCCTGGCAAATGACTCGGGAGACCACTGTGTCTAGTTTTATTGGACTTAACTGCAGTATTTGATACAGTGGATCACAGTATTCTGCTGACTCGTTTGCAGCACTTGGTGGGCATTGGCGGCAGTGCTCTTGAGTGGTTTAGGTCCCATCTAGCTGACAGAACCTTTTGTGTCAGCCTTGGTTGCTCTGAGTCACGCACTGCCCCTTGTCATGTGGTGTTCCACATGGCTCAATTCTGGGGCCCCTGCTGTTCTCGCTGTATCTGCTCCCCTTAAGGAAACATGGTATTCCCTTCCACTGCTATGCAGATGACAGATCTATGTCCCACTGAGCAAGAAAGACGTCTTCTCATTAAGGCCACTCCTATTGTGTCTGGAAGAAATCAAAACCTGGATGGCACAAAATTTCTTGAAATTCAATGAAAAGAAGACAGAGGTGATATTGTTTGGTCCCAGTGGCCCTTGTACATTCCATCATGTAGACTTGGGCCCCCTGTCTCCTTATCTTAAGTCAACAGTCTCAAACTTGGGCCTTAAACTGTACAGTGATTTTAAACTCGAGCAAATTGGTGCCGTTGTTAAATCCAACTTCTTTCACCTTGGACAGCTGTCCAAAATAAACCCTCTCTTCTCACATGAACACTTTGAGACAGTAATTCATGCCTTTGTCACATCCCGGCTCAATTACTGCATAGCCCTTTAGTTTGGAGTCAGCCAGTCCTCCATTAAGCGCCTTCAGCTGGTCCAGAATGCCGCTGCTCGCCTCTTGACTGGTACTCGTAAGATTGGAGCACATAACTCCTACCCTGGCATCCCTTCACTGGCTCCCCATTCATTTTAGAGTCATTTTCAAGATCCTCCTCTTTGTTTTCAAATCTCTGAATAATCTCGCGCCACCTTGCCTCTGCGAGCTCATCCGCCCCTACACACCTGCCCGGCGCCTCAGGTCTGTGGAACAGACATTAGTAGAAGCACCAAGGACTAAACTGAGGCTCAGAAGGGATCGAGCCTTTTCTGTTGCTGGTCCCTCTCTCTGGAATGACCTCCCACTGAACATTCGGCAAGCCTCCTCACTGCCCATCTTTAAAGCCCTCCTCAAAACTCACTTATATTCTTTGGCGTTCGACTCAGCATGACTTAGTTTTGTTCTTGGTTTTACTGTTTGGTGCTTTCTACCGCCTTTATTACCGATTTGTCTTATTGTTTATTGTGCATGTTAAATTGCTCCATGTAGAGCACTTCGTATGCAACGATGGCTGTTTGAAAGTGCTCTATCAACACTGTTGACTTGACTTGACTTGACTTGACTTGACTTGACTTGACTTGACTTGATTGCTTGATTGAAAAGTGGGCAGCTTCATGAGATGTTGAAGGTAAAAAAAAAAAAGTTTTGTCAAAATATGACTTTGGCCATTATTTGACAATATCTTTGCCAGATAAATGAGCATATATGCCCGTAGATTCTACAGGCATATATACTAGCGATTTGGAGTGAAAGGCAGACGAATTAAATGCAATTTCATTAGATGAAATAAGGTACAATAAACCTATGTATCCAACTCTTAACATTCATAAAACAAAATAAGTTATAGTGTCCTGTATGGATAAAAGCTGTATGAGATCGTCATCATTCATACTTTTTGTTTGGTGGTGTGCCATGAGATATTTCTTCTGTAAAATGGGTGCCTTGGATGAATAAAGGCTGTGGAACACGGCTGTCATCAATAGGCGTGCAGTGCAACTCATTTCTTTTTCAGTCTGGTGTTGCAGAAGATTGTCCGTGGTGTCATCTGCCGTTCTGTTCATCCCCAAATCTATTATCTTATTTCCAATCTTAAGTAGACAAGTGCATCTATCTTTCTGACTGAATTCTCAAACGTAAATACTCCATCACATGCAACTATCATCCTTCAGTGCTGGCTCACTCAGAGTAAGATGTGGTTTTAATTTCATCCAACGGAATTTGGCTCGGTGGCCTTTCTGTGACACCAGTATAGCTTTAATACTTCTTTCCTATTACAGCGTGCAGCTTTACTGAACCGAAGTGTACACAACACAATATCTACGACTACATACACATACGCACACTTTTTGCTTCTTAATAATCACACACACAAGGAGAGATATTCATAGCATTTGGGGAGCTGCTGACACTCAGGTGTTTAAGGCTGATAAGCGACCCCCCCCCTTACTTTACTCCATCTCTCATCTCAAGAGATGGAAGCAGACCTCTGCTACAAGACCCTGTGGAATCACGTACAGGAGCAATGAATACCGGTAGCTAAATATCTGGAGAGAAGAGCGCACAAAAGCAGACAAGCAGAATCTTGGACGGCCACTGAAGAGGATGAAGGTTTTCTATCACTCCTGGCACATGTAAAAGGATAGTGTGGAAGGGAAAGCAAGACCACGGACATGTTGGTGTGTAAGCCTGGGTGGTGGGATAAGCATTACAACATCAGACAGTGTTTTCATTAGTCAGTCATGCTGCATTTAGATGGTCAGAGCCATGTTGCTGCTGACGTAACCAGTGACCGTGCCAAGGTAGGAACACAACGTAGCAAGAGGTACTGAGTTAGGCGTCTGCAATGAGCACAATCTCATATAGCCGAACAGGCACATGGTGTTCAAAAGCAGCTTTGTGATAAGCCTCGGTAATTACAGTCGACACTGACACCATGTCTGTAACAAAATGATGTCGGGTTGAAAAGCAAGTGCCAGCGGAGTTATTTGAGGAGCCTCAAATTTTCAAAAAACTAAGAGTTCCTTTCAGGGAAATATTTTGTTACAGGGGCCCTCAAAGTACTTCATACATACCTACTTTTGACACTCATCTTGGGCAATGTCCACATACAATCACGGTTTTTAGGGTCCATATGACGTTTGGAAAAAACTGAGAAACTGATCACCAATTCAATCAACATAGCTATTTAAGCAGCTTACTTTACTCTATAATTGACCTGTGCCATAGTGAAAATGCATTGGGAAAAAAAATTAATCCCCCCAAATTAAATTCAAAAATAGTCGATCAATATTAAATACAACATATAATTTTTAGAACAACGCGATAGTGTAAGACTGATTAGCACATCCATTTCAATTACCGACTGTGTGAAGTTTGAATGCTCTCCCCATAGGATTTAAGCATGAAATCATATGCTATGTGTGTTTCTGTAAAATATATATATTAAAAAAAATCCTCGTCTCACCGCCCCTCGGTTGGTGTCCGTCCCTCATTCAGCTCGGGTCCTCTACCAGAGGCCAGGAAGCTTGAGGGTTTTGCGCAGTATCCTTGCTGTTCCTAGCACTGCACATTTCTGGACTGAGATGTCCAATGTTGTTCCCGGGATCTGTTGTAACCACTCATCTAGTTTGGGGGTCACTGCCCCGAGTGCTCCGACCACCACAGGCACGACTGTCACCTTTACCTTCCAGGCTCTCTCCAGGTCCTCTCTGAGCTCTTGGGATTTCTCGAGTTTCTCATGTTCCTTCTTTCTGATGTTTCCATCACTGGGAACTGCTACATCCACTACAACGGCTTTCCTCTGCCCTTTATCTATGATCTCTATGATCACAATATCATATATATATATATACATATATATATATAATATACAGTATATCCACCCCAGGAATAGATAGAATAGCTTTCTCGCTCCCACCTATCCGTTGTCATGACAGCAAACATAGGAAGAGAGACATTCTGAAGAACCTTGGACAGAAATAAATTACGAATGGTTCCATCCCAACTGGCCACAAGGCCTACTTGTGTGCCATCGGGATGCCCTACATTGCAACTTTGACCAAAAATCCCTTTTGATAGAGGGATTATTTCATCATTATACCTATTCACTGCAATATTGTTGATTTTTGATCTTTTCACTCTGCAATGTCATAAACTGTTACTTAGAGATAAAAAAGTGTGTGGGTTTTTTTCTGACCCAAGCAGAGACCAGCAGCTTCAGTGTAATGTTATTAGTTTGTGGAACATAAAAACGAAAATGCATTGCAAAACACAGCCAAACGAGACAGTGGGCTACTGGCATTCTGGTGCAGATTTACAATTCTAAAACAAACAAAGGAATATTTACAGCATTTGAAAGCCTCCTGCTGGTGGCAGATATAAAGACATTACATGGTGCAAGGCCCTGCGTTTATGTCTGTGGAGACCAAAAAAAACCCATGCAGGACCATGGCTAATATTTCAGACAGCAAATACAAGGCACAGCTAGAGAACACGGGTGGGGGCAACACTCATAAGTACAATTCGTATGTTAGCACTAAGGACTAACACACCTCCAAAAGGTAAAGCCTCTTTGTTGTTGCCCGATTTCTGCTGGGAATTGCCTTTTTATTTTGATTCAGCTGGCAGTGCAGCCAATGGTGGGAATGCATGGGGATGAGCTGGAAGACTCATTGACAGCCTGTTTGGGCTTTGATACAAAAACACTGCTTAGTCCACCTCATATTTGTATTCGGCAGCTAGCAATAAGCAGTGTGCTTTACTTAAAATAAGACAGACACCTTCAGTACTTCAATGCTCGAATGTATGTTCGTTAAGGGTGATCGTGTGCACTCATGAATGACACCGTGCCGGAAAGCTTTCAGAGGCTACTTATGTATAGACACATCGTGGCAGCACCGGGTTAAATTGTATGGAAAATATTGATGAAGTGTGCTCCAAGGGGCGGTAGTGCTGCCATGTCACAATCAATAATTTAAACATCTTTTATTATTCTCTTTTGCTGTCTGCCAAGCTCTGAATGTAGGTCCTTTCAGATAATCAACTTCAGCTCCACTTCCAACAATACAATGCATTACCACAGCTGTACAAGCTTGATATTTGTTGTGAGGATGGAAAATATTTTAACCCAATAACCTCCAAAAACCTTTGCTGTAAGGAAATGATATTAACTGTATAATACATTTACATATCTATCAGTTTGTACATCGATCCATCCATTTTCTGAACCGTGTTATCCTCACAAGTGTCATGGGGCGCTGCTGGAGCCTATCTCAGCCATGTTCGGGCAGTGGGCGCGGGTACACACAGTTCAGTGTTGACAGGTAGCCTGAACCGGTTGTCAGCCAATTGCGGGGCAAACACAGACGAACAACCATTCACAGTCACACCTAGGGACAATTTTGAGTGTTCCATTAACCGGGGAATGCCTATTTTTGGAATATGGGAGGAAACCAGAGTATCCGGAGAAAACCCACGCAGGCACGGGGAGAATGTGCAAACTCCACAGAGGAAGGCCGGAGGTGGATTCAAACCCAGTACCTCTGCACTGTGAGGTCGACTGGACCACCAGTTTGCACATCCAATTATTGTAATTATATAATTATTTTTATTATTGTTGTTGTTGTTGTCTTTGTTGTGTTAGTAGGAGGAGAAGGAGTAGAAGGATCTTGTAATTCAATGTATCTATTTAATCGGTGGAACAAGTGTAGTCAAAAAGATCATGACAGACATGCTGTACTGTGCAGTGCAAAAGTCACACGTTGTTGATTTAGCAATTCGGCAATGACCATATAGAACCAGAATTTCAGTCAGTAATGTGGTCGTATTTGACATGTTTAATGAGAAAATGATGGAATGGTCTCTTGAACAATGCTGTGTCAAAGTGAAAAAAAAACTTCCCTTAAACATTCGGGAGAGGAAGAAGACGAATGCACCGTAGTTTGAAGAACTCGATAACATATGAGGTACAAGACCTACAGTTTGTCCTGTGGACAAAATAAAACAAACAACTCAGCTGCAGACCCAGAGAACATAATGTCCTACGGGTTACTGCATGTATTTTGTCAATGTTGTTCCAAAATTAGAATCCTATGTTGAAGGAGATGCTCTTAAGACTCAGAATTATTTTGCAGCTCTAATAAGAGCACAAATATGCTGAGCAGGAATGTAGCACGTATGAATTCCATGTCTTCCTCCAATTCTGGGTCTGTGGTCTGTCATTTCTGTCAAAAGAGAGCACTCTCACATGCCTGGTTGGGTTGACCGAATATAGTTCACTTGCAAAAAGTACAGTGTGAATGCAAACTGTAACTGTAGTGATTGAGTGCAAGAATGCTCTTCTTTTTTTCTTATATTGACAGTCAAGTCATTTTTAACTTGGTCATGAAGTCCTTTGAACGCCTTGTGCTGAACCACCTAAAGAACGTCACCGGACCCCTGCTGGACCCTCTCCAGTTTGCCTACCTGGCAAACAGGTCTGTGGAAGATGCAGTCAACATACTGTAGGTCTACACTACATCCTCGAGCACCTCGACAGCACAGCGACCTACGCAAGAATTCTGTTTGTGGATTTCAGCTCCGCATTCAAAACCATCATCCCAGAACTCCTCACCCCCAAACTTCCCCTGTCCCCTACGATCCGCCAGTGGATCCTCAGCTTCCTGACGGGACGGACACAACGAGTGAGACTGGGAGCAACAACATCATCAACACGCACCAACAGCACTGGAGCCCCACAGGGATGTGTCCTCTCTCCACTGCTCTTCTCCCTCTACACAAACGATTGCACCTCAAGAAATCCAGCTGTCAAACTCATAAAGTTCGCAGACGACACCACGGTCATCGGTCTCATCAAAGACGACGACGAGTCTGCGTACCGCCAATAAGTGGAGCAGCTGGAGCTCTGGTGCAGCCGACACAACCTCGGGCTGAACACGCTCAAGACTGTAGAGATGATCGTGGACTTTAGGAAACATTCTTCTCCACTGTTGCCCCTCACACTATCCAACTGCCCTGTGTCGACCGTCGAGACCTTCAAGTTCCTGGGAATCACAGTCTCCCAGCACATGAAGTGGGAAGTCGACACCATCTCCATTCTGAAAAGGGCCCAGCAGATGATGTACTTCCTGAGGCTGCTGAGGAAGCATGGCCTGCCACAGGAGGTGCTACGACAGTTCTACACGGCAGTCATCGAATCAATCCTGTGTTCTTCCATCACGGTTTGGTTTGGGGCCGCCACAAAAAAGGACAAAATCCGACTTCAACGGACAGTTAGGGCGGCGGAAAAAATCATTGGCACCGCCCTACCCACTCTTGAGGACTTGCACACTGCAAGAATCAAGACAAGGGCATGGAAAATCCTCCTGGATCCCCCGCACCTTGCCCACCACCTTTTCCAGCTACTCCCCTCAGGTAGGCGCTACAGATGCATGCGCACCAAATCCAGTAGACACTTAAACAGCTTCTTCCCTAAACAGTCAATGACTGTTGTACTACAAATACTGCTACTGGCCACTCTAAAATGGTTCAATGATTTTCTGTACCAACTGTACAAAGTGTCATAGTATTGCATTCTACCACTGTTCACTTTAGCTCTGCTTGATACTTTGCACATTGTCTCACAGTTGTCACTGTGTGGTACCACCGAACTACGGTTCACTTACATTACGAAATGTCCTTGCATACCTATTTGTCATGTCCTTGTTTACGATGATACTAATGGAGCGTGTTATACCGGAGACAAATTCCTTGTGTGTTGTACATACTTGGCCAATAAAGATGATTCTGATTCTGATTCTGATTTTAAGCAACAAAGCGGTGGGAAAGATGAAGGAATAGTTGGATTGGAAACCGGTTATTAGCCTTGCAGAAGAAATACCTGTTGGATTTGGACTGGCTATCTCGCAGTTTAAGCTCAGGGCTCACAAAGTGTCAAGGGTTGACCTCTAACAATGTAAGTCTAAGTGGCTGCTGAATGCCTGGAAGGTGAACTCATGAGGGTGATTTGCCAGATGGGGAGTCATCTGTTTGCAGGAAGACAGCACAGCCAGCCATCGTTCAATTGCCTTGTTAGTTTATATCATGGCAAGAGTGGATCTGCTGTCACTTTTAGGTGGTGGGTGAATGAGGCCACATATTGTCCACTCACCTGGTCTCACGGCAGACTCCAAGATCCTGGATGGAGCCACCTCCAAATCTATGCAGAGATAACATGATTTCCATTGAGTCAGCTCAGCGCATAAATTATATCCCAAATTACATTATGTAATTGTGATTAAAAAACAAACAATCATGATTAAATCATGCATCTCAGAGGACTACACTTCAATCCAGTTAACTCAAATCACAACAGAATTTGTCTCATTACGTGAAGCAGGTCTAGAACCAAATAGTGAAAAAGATATTCTACCAACACGATGACTAAATACGGTCAATGAGCTATTATACTGTGGTACCGTGTTTCTTCCGGTAGCTTTTCTGGAATTACAAGACTACCACAGATAAATGCATCTAATGTGTATGTATGTATGTGTGTGTGTGTGGGTGTGTGTGGGTGTGTATGCAATAGATAGATAGATAGATAGATAGATAGATAGATAGATAGATAGATAGATAGATAGATAGATAGATAGATAGATAGATAGATAGATAGATAGATAGATAGATTAATTCTCATTAATATATATATATATATATCTATATATATATTGCGCATCGTCCCGCACGCGGTCTGTCCTTCCATCTGTCCCTTTTCAAAACGTACCTACTTCACCGCGCCACCACTGCGCCGCTCAGGCAGTGACTCACTACGATCGCGCGGGCATCTTAGCAAAAAAATGTTGTCTAGACACAAGCATTGCAATGAAATTGTTAGTTATGTAGTAGAGCTAAACATCTCTTTATTTTCGCGATAAGCAATGAAGATGAACAAAAAGTTGAACCAAGCAACAACACTTTTGTGGGCCGAAGGCCCACCTTACCAGCCTTCCCCAGGAACTAGCTGATGAGCCGCCCGGAGGGCGGCGAACCACCACTTTACCAGCCTTCCGCAGGAACTAGCTGATGAGCCGCCCGGAGGGCGGCGAACCAGCTAGTATATATTTATTTACAGTTTGACAGTCTAGTCCCGAAATTAATCCAAAATAAAATAATTTAGAAAAGCTGAAACGTTTGTTGGTATAAATAAATAAATTTTCAAAAATCATGCAAGAACTTTAGCAAGTAATCAATGAGGAAAATGCAATGACTTCTGCAAGAAGCTTATATATTGCAGTAGGAAATGTTTGGAGGCAGCCATCCTTGCTTAAGTGGAGTAATGATATAAGAAAACATCACTTTATTCCTGTCCATTGCTATATGTCATTTCTTCTTTAAACAATGACATTTGATGAGAAAAAAAAATGTACAATGTCATTGAATGGTCAGTAAGACCTCAACAAGATATAAAATATGAATTAAAGTGCTGTGTTTGTTTGTTTTTTGTTTTCCTGGTGATTGAATGAATATGATAACCATGTCACAAAAAGAACTGAAGGGCGAAAGGAAGGTTGGGCAAAAATCGATACTGACAAAACCAGATGATATTTTAATAAATAATTGCACACCCTTGGGCCTTTTTCAGACTTTTTCCAACTTGCTTGTTGGCTCTCAACTGGAGTGCAATTTTACCACTGTTTTTTTTCTCCAGTTTCGTCATCTGTTAGTGTTGGTTAAAAGAAGGGTGAGAAAAACCCTCACAAACTCAGAGCGAACCCAAATTCAAAAGAAACCATCTCTCTCAGTAGAACAGCAGAAGCCAAAAGTACAGCATATGGGCTGTTATGTTAAGTTATTAATGCCGCCTTCTTCAGTTATTGAAGTCACTGCATGCGGCATTAAAAGATTCTTGATCATGAGAACAATATGGTTGAGAATCTGAATGTCTAACGCTTTATTTCAGATTATCGAACCTTGGATGAGAGTCAGTCACTGTAAATAATACATCAAAGCCCCTTTGACTTATGATGATGAAACCCCTGACATGAAGTAAGTGAAGTTTAAATGGTAATTAGAAGATGATAGGAAGAGTTAAGAGGGGGATTTGAAATGTACGAGGTGTTTACTGCATGCATCCACTTCATTAACCCTGTGCGTATCTTAAATGATCAGGGAACAGCTGAGACACAGTCAACCATGCTTAAAAAATGCGTTCCACCCCTGAATCTCCTCCAAATGGGATGTCCAATAATACGGTTGTGTTGAACAACGACATCAAGAAATTGATATTCATTACCTGTATACACAAAAGCAAATCATTATCTTATTTAAATAGCAATTTCCCTCATACTAAGAGAAGCTATCAAGGGATTTCTGTGCTGAAAGGGTAAGATTTAAATAGCTACAGGCAAATGAGGACCCCTGGTCCAACATGGGAATCTATCATGACTCTTTTGGGAGCTCTTTCCCAGCCACCCCTCCAGCTTTTCAGCTCAACATGCCAAGCTTGATTTCTGTGGTGCCACAGAGAGAACCCCAGGGGGTGAATATGGAGGACCTTTTGCACAGTTTTACAGGTGCCCCCTTCACAGCAGTGCCTTGCAGAGCGATGCCAGTGCTCACTAATGCTACTTAACCAGAGACTGCATAATGGTCTCCAGCCAATGCAAAAACACCAATTAATTAGCTCCTTTAAGGTTTCCGAGCATGCTCACTCTGTGACAGCGTGGTGCCATTCTCATTATTGAATGAAACGTTTATCACATAAAAAGAGCCGGTCGGCACTGACAGAAAGATCTGACTCCTGATTGACTTGTTGACAGATGTCCTTTTTGTGCCAGGACAGTCCACATTTTTACACCCCGGAGGAAATTTTATAAATTCATGAAAATGTTAGTTGTGAAGATGTTTACTTTGATACCAGGGTACAATCAATGGCTCATGGTGCGTCATGAGAATCATGAAATAAATCATTGTGTCTGAGACAATAAGTGATTTATGATGAAACAATGGGTGGCCCGGTGGGCCAGTGGTTAGCGCGTCAACCTCACAGTACAGAGGTACCAGGTTCAATTCCAGCTGCGGCCTTCCTGTGTGGAGTTTGCCCTTTCGCCCGGGATCTGCGTGGGCTTTCTCCGGGTACTCCGGTTTCCTCCCACATTCCAAAAACATGCATGGCAGGCTGATTGAGAAACTACAAATTGTCCCTAGATGTGAGTGTGAGCGCAAATGGTTGTTCGTTTCTGTGTGCCCTGCGATTGGCTGGCAACCGGTTCAGGGTGTTCCCCGCCTACTGCCCAAAGACAGCTGGGATAGGCTTCAGCACCCCCTTGTGAGGATAAAGCAGTTCGGGAAATGAATGAATGATGAAACAGTACGTGTACGACCTTTAAATGAGGAACTAGAATAATAAGTGGTCTCACTCACGAGTCAAAATAGAGAAAATGTATGGTCTTGACGTATGGACTTAAAAGAAAAATAAAATAAATGGTGCTCCTGGCTCTGTTATATTTTTATTTTCCTTGTTTAGGATGGTGTTTGTGTTGACTGTGACAGTAATCCCAGGTGAAGGGCAGGGTGATGACCACCGCTCCAGGGCAAGACAGTTCAGTGACTTTCCACCACGGGTAGGTGAGCTGTGATCCGTGCTGGGAGCCACAAAGGGTAAATGGGGCATGGCATGGAAACACTGATGTGGTCTGAAGCAGTAAGGTGAGAGGACAAGGTTGTACATGCTTGCATTTGTAGAGTGCAAAGGCCACAGAAGAAAGCAAGCAGGGCTCAGATAGGCAAACACGGACATAAAAAGAACAGTGGAAGTATCCAAAGGCTCCAAGATGATGTTAAAAAAAGGGAATTGAGTAATGCTCACTGCCATGGATTTTCAAATACGCATGCATGATTTATTGATGGAATTTATGGTTTAATGGTAATTTATATAAAATGTGATAAACAAAGCAAACAGCTGACTGAGATATTGGGTCTTATTTTGCTGAACCAACATCAGTGTACCTCACCTAAAAACAAGTGCAACTTAATTTTCGTGCCTGGGCAAGTCTAGTCTAAAGTTTGGGACCGCATTGGGCCTCACTGGGTGTTCTGGCTCATGTAGCTGCCTCACTCCTGACACATCTGACAATTTGGTCAGAAAAGATAAGGTACGTAAAAAAGGGCCCATCTCCATTTTACTGCCAGCAAAGTCTAACTTAGCACAATTGTGAATTTGGGAGACCACGCTGCGTGTCGCTTGGCATTTCGGTGAACCACGGTCATTTTCTGTTACACCATCTGCCAATTTTGTATAAAAAAGCAGACAAAATGTATCTCATGGCTGTGTGCATTTAGACCACTCAGATTTTAATGTAAATGAGTGGACCCACTTCAATTTTACAGAATCAGAATCATCTTTATTGGCCAAGTATGTGGAACACACAAGGAAAATGTCTCCAGTCGTATCCCCTACACTAGTATTGCAATAGCAAGCCACTCAGATAAACAAAGACATGCCATATAAGTATCGAAACACTTTCCATAACGTAATGGACACCCTACGCCCAATACTACTTGTGCTAAGTCTAGGAAAACACAGAAACAAATCAAACTTCACCCATGCGCAGAATTAGACCACACTTTGCACGAGTGTCCTGTTCATAAAAATAGGACCCATTATGTCTGATGCAACAACAAGCCATTTCATAGAAATTAGGTCAAAGCCCATCAAGTTTTTGCTGAAGATCAAGGTTGAACCTTTTATTTTGTCACGCTTCAGAATATATCACCGCGTGGTCCACTCATTGGCCTCTTTTATTTCATGTAACAAAAGAACGTGTTTTCCCCACACATTTATTTTCAATATCTTCAGCAATTCACACTCTTCTTAACCAAACCAAAAATCTGTTAAAAATAATATGTTTGCTGGCTGTTTTTCTTCATCTTTCTCATAACGGGTAACATAACAGCATCATAGCAATACTCCATCTTGGTAATTGACTTTATTGTCTAATGGTCCTGATAAAATTAGACTCGTGAACAGGACATTCTCCCACATCCAAATGTCGCTATGCTCCAACATCCAAAAAAGGCATCAATTACCTACCTTTACTCCAATTACTCTTTGTTATTAGATTAAAAGTACATTCAGATTTCTCAAACCTTTCATTGTGTTGGCAGTTTGGCGGGGAACTATTTCTGCAGAGAAATAAGATCCAGAGTTGATGTGAATCTTCTGGATTCAACCAGCATGTTGTCACGTTGCATGAGAACAAAACAGCTCGTTCCGAAGCTCGTCGCCTTCGAATCATCTAGTTCACTAAACACTGACATTCTCTTCATGTTTCATAAACATTTCCCCTCTGATGACTTATTACTTGTTTTGAGTTTGCTTGATCCTGTCACCTTCATGTCTCTTTTTGCATTTCATCTCATCATCTCAGCCCAAACCTCATTTACTCTCACCTTTGTTTCACTCTGTCTTTTCTTTGCCTTAATTTTCTTGGTCAACCTTTTTCCTTACTCACAATTCTTACGTCCCATGACTAATTTCTACTTTGTCTATTCATTCACAACCCCTCCTTCCCCCACCCGCCCTCTCCCATTTCCCTTCCTTTGTCCTCTGTAATAGGGCTCCATCTCTACTGGCTCCATCTGTCACGGCCATGAAGGGCACTGTGCCCGGCGCTCAGCCCAAACCGTGGAGCTGACACTCTGGCCACTGGACTGTACACAGGGGCATATGTGGCCTTCAAAATAATGACAGTCATGCACACACATACATGCACACAAAGCCAGGTAGTGGTATCATGCATATGCATACACAGAAAAATGTGCACAAACTTTAGTCAGGCAGGCTAGTGCACACAGACTTGTTATCACAGCAATGGCATAATGTCTTATCACTGCAATGGCATAGCATAGCCAGAACTTAGCAATGTAAAGAAAAAAAAGAAAAACATCCAGCTGGACATACAAGTATGTTGTAAAAAATCTGTGAACGCACTAACTATTGTCCCTTTTTTTTCTTTTGTCACACCATTTTCCATGAAACGGAAGGGTTGGCTATATTTATCTTAATTCTTCAGATATTTGAGTTGTAAATCTTCATGTCACTCCAGTAAAAGATCTTGCGTTGGTTTCCTTTCTTGACAACACAGTGAGGGATTGCATCATTTTTATTTCCTATACTGCTGTAACCTTTAATGCGAGGCGTTGAACGTTTATTGAGGTCAAGAAATGTCCCTCACATGGACATGCATGAAAAGAGAACGCTCCATCTTTGTTGCTTTAATTACTCAGAAGATGACCTAGCAGGAAATATATGCACATAAAAAAGTATCACCTAGCAAAAAAAATGTGTTATATTCAATTAATGCAAGGGAACTCAAAGTTTAACTTCTTTTTTTTCCTTCCATTCCTCCGGAACTTCCACTTAAAAACATCTGAGATAGCCTCCAATACTTTACTAATTGATGGAGGATAAGCCATTTAGAAAATCATATTATTTTGATCTTACTGATTTTTAATTTACTTCCTTGTTACTTCATTCGTTCATCAGAGACCTTCTTTGATTGGCTACATTCCTTCACGTCAGGTTGTGGAGCCAACGAGGTCAGGAGACAAAAATGAGAGAGGGATCCCGCACCATCCCCCAATTTGATAAACACTGATCTAAACTGATATTTTATCAATAATTGTTCTCTACTTGACCCTCAAAGTACACCAAATTGATACATTTACAAAAGGTATATAAAAAATAATTGGTGGGGGTGTCCGACAAAATATATTTGTCTGTCCCACCTTTCACACCATTGTTACGCCACTCTATATTGTATTTTGTCTATCAAAACAAGTGTCTAACTGTCTTATCTTTGACGTGAAAAACTCATGTGTGTTTGTTTGGGGGTTTTTTTCAACTCATTATATTTGCCCACTTCAAAGCGCTCTGCTTCTGGAGCTCTCACATTTAAGTTGCTATTGGATACCATAACACACACTTTTCTTCCTAATGATCAACGAGAAACACATTTTAAATCAAAACTTGGATGGATGGATAGAGTTTACTGGGACAAAATAATGGATGTAATGTTCACCAACAAGCATACAGTGAAAAAAATTTGCAACTGCAGGCTTCATAGCTTCTCTGTGATGCTTTGCACATTGTCAGTGTTGAGCGCTCACACTTTCATCGAAGTGCAGGGACCACAACTCGCTCGGATGGGCTTTCATAACTGACAGCTGGTGCTTGACATCACATACTGTACCATGTCTGACACATCCATGCACAGGCCGTTTTTAGTGGATGGAGTTGTTACTAGTTAGTAGTATCTTATATATGTGACTAAGTCAGATGAAGTGGAAATGTTTAAAGGCAACCTGTGTGGAGTTAATACAACAATGGTGTTAATATAAAAAGTTGATTCACTTCATCATTTGACCGTTTCTCGTGTGTTGACAGAAAAATGTCATCCACCCGCAATACGTCCGCCTTTTGAAATGATTATTTTGGCAGATGATTTTTTAAAAATCGTGATTGGAAGTTTTGTATTTGTTTATATCATGGATCTTCAATTTTAGGCAATACTTTAGGCAGTAAAATAATGCAGCTTTGTAAAAAATAAAAATAAAAAAAAAGATTCTTCATGGTCTGCCTAAATGGGGCCATCCCATCAGGATTTTTCTTTTAAATAAAACTGCATTATTTTAACATGGTGCGAAAACATACACTTTACAAAAGCAATAACCCACCTGCTTAATGATTTCCCTTTTTAAAGTGGCTGGTGCTGCCTGTTGGAATGTTCCTTCTTTAGGCAGAGGTTTTGGCCTATTCTGCTTCAGTGCAACCCTACCGGCTGTGACCTGAAGCTCCAGGATGAGCTGTTCAAATACCTCATGGGAGGACAAACAGTTCTCTTCTATTACCATAGTATGTTTACTTACTGTTGAGGCTACAAAAAAAACAAAAACAAAAACAAAAAACAGACTGTATGAATGTGAACACAATAAGGTGTTAATGTTTATGTTGCAGTGTAGTGAGTAGTGAGGTACTTACTGTGTGAGATTTCTCACCTGCCCTCCTGTCAGTATTGGTCAAGTGCTTCAATGCACTTGGCTTGAAGTTGACAAAAAACTGAAGACTCTATCTTCATCAATGTGTCATTTCCTCTTACTTTCTCTCACTCCCTCTTTCCTCCGCCCAATCTCCACGAAATACCTATTTTCTTTTTCTTCCTGGATTCTTCCTGTCTGATGACAATCTTCAAAATGTACTATTGAAAAATATATTTTCTTCTGTATCCACTTAAACTAAATATAGTAGCCAGGCCTCTTAATACATAAGGAGCTATGGTGTGTTGCATATTAGTGCAACTAAGATTTGTGCCTGGGTTAGTTTGCAGGTGCAGCTCCATTTATTTTATGCAAGACAACTTGCACTTTTATGATCCTATTAATATGGCTTGGTGGCCTTTGCAAACTCCCAACATAACTCCAGTCACATTGCGAAGTTTAATCAGCCAAATAGCACGCCCAAAGTATGAGTTTGAAGCCTTGAGGTGACTGGCTGGTGGTCGGACTGTGCATCGATCAAGCCAACATTATTCTAGTTTCAGTTAGCGGACAGCGAATACACTGTACGGCTCAGCAATTTTTAAAGCAATGTTTTTCCATATATTTTCTTATGTTTCCCCTCTGTGTGAGAAGCTTTATAAGCCGTTATTGATCCCCCATGCGGTAATGAATCACCCCAAAAGAATGGTAGTAACATTCTTTCCTCTGCTCTGCTTGTTTGTCAGGGTTACGCAAAAACAACTTTGCCAACTTGTCATTGAAAACTGGTGCATGAACAAAGTTGGGCACAGATGCAAAAGGTTTTAATCTCACTTTTGTGAACATTATGAGAGAGTACAGGGGACACTGTCTTTACGCTACAGTATGTTTAGGTGGCTGGTGGTCATGACAATCACGTTTCAGGCCACCGGAGTGACTGGATGAACAGATGTGACAGGACATGATGACTGTAGATTTTTAAATGGTTAAACCTTTGCCAGAGCATTCACGGCCCCGGTAGTGTCTTTTAACCCTTGAGGACAGTGCAGTAACTACAGTGGACAACTTTCCATGCTATGAAATTACAGGGTGCGTGAAAAGGTTAAAATCAAGTAGTGAATGAAGTCACTCAGTTACTTTTTCAAGGTACCGGTAACTCTGTTTTGTGTTCAGAGATTCATTTTATATTAGAAAAAAAGTTCTAACACATCAACCAAAGAAAAATATCCAAAAAAGTATACTGACTGACATCCTGCTGACTTTATCTCAATTTACTCACAAATACATTACATTGTGATCCAGTTTAATGTAACATGAATCTGATATTTTAACTCGATTTCCTTTGAGACTTTGTTGCGGGAATGTGAATGGTAACGGGTGGATACGGGTTTATTGTGCCTTCTGCCATCTAAAAGGCTCTTTATTGTTATGCCATTCACTACAGGTCGCTGGCAATGATAGATGAACCAATATATCATGGTAACTATTGCATAATAATGTGCAGACAAATTATGTGATGTTGGATAATTTCCTGTGGCAGCCCCTCACAGCACACTCGGGTTCTATTGCACCATCGTAGTGAACCATTGGATATTGCAATTGTACTGCATTACACCTCACTTAGATGTATGACCTAATTAGATTGTGCAAGTGGTCAGTGTACCGTATAGACTACATAGAATCACGGGATGTATTTTTGTTGTGATTGATTTAATTGGAGACGTTATGTAAAGTCATATTGATCTGCAGGAAACCCCCTTACCCCATTTCACTCGTACGTGCTTGGCTTTCAAACTTGTCTTGTGGGAGAAACGAGTGTTCTTAAGTGGCAACTCATTTCCATTTGGATTTCATTTTGCCTTTGTAGTGGTTCATCATCTCCTGTTTCACAGGCTCTCCACGCCACTGACCCGTCTCTCTTGACTCCAACGCTCACTTTCATCTCTAGCCTCCTTCCTTCATCCTGTTTTCACAAGTTGTTTATTCAGGGTGTTTGAACAGAAGGGTTCTCACCCAATGACGTCACCTAACAAAACGGTCTGAAAAGAAAAGCAATCTAGGATTTATAAAACGGTGCCTTTCACAATGAGCATTTTGTCAGCGACAACTTTGAAATTCAGCATGAAGACAAGCAATGGCACGTGCTGAAAGTAATGACTGACAAAGATATATGAGCCAATGACTGCAGGAATCGTGTGTGAGATGTTCACCAATTATTGCCTTAGTTAGAAAATACAGGGAGAAATCTTTGTCAATTTTAAAATCCAAAAAGAGCACTTAGTTGGCAGAAAGACAAATCATCTTATGCTATAGCGAATACAAACAATGGGACACACACTAGGGCAAAGCCTGTTCCATGTGCAAACTACATTCTTCAATTTTTGGAAGAAAACGTGTACTCAGCCAGTTGTTGTGGTGTAATCGTGTACAGCATGACGATAGAGTCGCGGGGCGACTACGTCATGGTGTGCGTCGAGAGCGGGAGACAAGAGAGTGACAAGAGAGAGGATACACGCTTCGGGAAAGCTAAATAAATGTTAGCCACGTTAACACGACAGCTGGACTCACGTGTGCCTCACTTGATAACACGACAGTTGTCACACACATCAGTTGTTGGATGGTGCTGTGCACTGGCAGAGGGCTCAGCATCTTGTCCAGGCTGTGTTCCCAAAGCCTTTAAAAGATCTCCAATTTGGGAATGAAGACATTAAAGAGGAGTGAATAAAAATCAATACAAAACCCATGAAATGGATGTTGTACTGGTGCATGATGTGGCAGACTGCGTAAATGCACTTCCAGTAATTCATTCTTTATCTTGATGTGACGGCGGCACGGTCATCGACTGGTTAGCACATCCGCCTGACCGTGCAGAGGTGCACGGTTCGAGTCTGGCTCCGGTCTTGCTGTGTCGAGTTTGCATGTTCTTCCTGTGCCTGCGTAGGTTTCTCCAGGTACTCCGGTTTCCTCCCACATTCCAAAAACATGCACAGCAGGTTAATGAAACACTCTTTCCATTTTTTTTTATTGAGCAAGTTAGTGGTTTTTCTTCGTTTTTTGGTTTTCTTCGCTCGCCATTTTTATGATTCATTGTATTGGCAATTTACTGGGCTCCTGCTACGGATCTTATGAAAGAAGGCAAATACGATGGAGAAGAGTTACTGGATTAAGATGGATTATGTATTTTTGCTGAAAAATGGGAACAGGGGCATATAACAGGAGAGGAGGCAAAGTCCAAGCGTTTGTAGTGGATGACTTGAGAACTAGAGATAAGGTATGGGGAGGAGGAGGGAAGTATTTGGATTGAGATATGGGAGCAATGACTGGGGACAGCTATGGGGTGTTGTTGCAAGTATCGTCTGAGGAGCAGATTACCTCTCTTCTTTCTCTCTCTCTCTCTCTCTCTCTCTCGTGGTCTCTTCTGTCCTCTGCTCTCAGCCTTGCTTATCTGGAATGTTTGTCTACACGATGGCAGCTACTTAAACGGATCCATTTGTTGAGGCTCACTTCAAGCTACAACGATCGGGCTGCATGCAGATGACTAACCCGTAAATGTATTTAAATATTTCAATTATATTTTAATTAAATATAATTATTACATCCGCCAGAGACAGATGGGGGACTCAACTCATATGACTAGAACTCAGGTCGACTCCAGCAGATGATTTCATGACTGCTTGGCAAAAACTCAAATACTCAGCCGTGTGTCTAGGAGTGTGTCGTCTTGAACACAGTAACCATCTTAACCACTTTGCCATGGCTTCTCCAGTGGTAACTTCTCAATCTGATTATTTGGGTTACCTACGATATTAAGTATATGGCCAGTATTACTCTGAGTGGCCACTTCACAGTGGCAATCTTTATGTCATTCGCAAGTGGAGATCTTGCAATTCCCTGTAAATCTACTTTCAACCATGCATTGCAAATCCAGCCTTTAAGTACCCACTGATTTTCAACCTACGTGATGGACTTTGTCTTGCATGGCTTGCACTTTACACCTCATGTCCATTTTTCATTTACAACCTCGTGTAATTGTGCATCAATCCTGTGTAATCTTTAAAATGTACTCATTGTTTTTGATTTCCTCTTTTGCAATTTTAACAAAAATTCTGGGACCTATTCCTTCATTTGAATAAGTTCTTAAAAATGCCAACAGATAAATTGATTTAAAAAACAGTGCCTCACAAAAATATTACAAATGCAATTGTTAATTAAACATTGGACTCCTTTGTCGAAATTCTAATTTGACATTTAGATCACACATACAGCTGCATGTCCTATGCTTGAAAAGATGACAGAAATAGGATTCAATCTGTAAATGTGCATACAATTTAGTAAAGCGAGAGAACCAGAATGACAATATTGTTTGTTTGTTTGATTGTTTTTTTTATTTATAGAACATATAAAACACAATACAACACCAAATTGACAAAAGCGAAGGCTAGCGAAAATTGTAAAAAGGAAAAGAAAAAAAAACAGTCATCATCACAATTCTATGTTCAAAGGAGTAGGAAGAAGTAAGGAACTTATCTAGTCCTGCCCCTTGTTAAATAGCAACATATGAGTTGATCCTTTCTCTACACAAAAGTAAAGGAGAAATAAACATATCATCAATGCTTTATATCCTTATGTGTACTGTACTTATTTGTCTATACAGCTCTCGGTTTGTACATACATACTCACTCTTGCATATTTTTATATCAAATTTCTCAATTTCACAATTGTCACGTCGCGTGTCCGCCAGCAGGTGGCGGGTTTTCTCACCCGCCATCTGCGCACCTGTCCGTAATTTCGGGCTGATTACCCTCCTATATTAATGAGACTCCGGCAGTTCTCCCACTGCCGGAGAATTCCTCACCGTGCCATTGATCTCTCGTGCTAACTCCTCTATTTGTAGATTACTCGTTGCCTTCTTGCCGTGCGGCCTTGACTCTTGCCATTCGCGTTAGTCACTAAATTGAATACTTAGATATTGCCTAATCAGTAGCTCCTCGCACTTTGTTTTTCAGCGAGCGTTTTCAGTTGTTTCCTTATTTCTTCCCTGGTCCTTATTTGACCAGCGTTTTGTGTTTCCGTTATTTCCCTGTCGGGCTCTTTCTGTTTTTGTCATTAAAGACACTCTTTGCTTTGAGAAAATTCTTTCGTTGTCTGTTTTCCGGGGATCCAATCCTCTATTTTTTCGTTCTGCACGGAGCGATCATTATCGCTTCGGGCAGATCGTGACAGAATTCTCCGGCCACCATGGATCCCGCAGACATCGAAAAAATTTTTTCCGCTCTTTCCCGACAAGAGCAACAGATGAGTCAGCAGGGCCAAGCCATTAGGGAACTCCGTGGCGCGGTCTCCATGCTGGCTCATCGGTCCGATGATTTAGAACCTCGGTTGGTCCGGGTGGAAGAGCGGAGACCATCTCCCCCCGGGGTTCATTCTATTATTCCCGAAGCGCCCTCCTCATATCCCGTTATGACGAGGGAGCCATCGCTTCCACACCCCCCTCGCTACGGGGGCGAGCACGGGCAGTGTGGACACTTCCTCCACCTGTGCTCTCTCATATTCGACCTACAGCCTTCTGCCTATGCTAATGACGCCGCCAAGGTGGCTTATGTCATGAGTCTGTTAACAGGTCCGGCGGCATCGTGGGCGATTGCGACCAGTGACGCCAAGCCGAATCTCCGTACCTCGTTCCCCGACTTCGTGGCTGCGTTCCGCCGGGTGTTCCATCATCCCGTGCGAGGCAGAGAGGCAGAGGGCCGGCTACTCGCCCTCCGCCAGGGAGAGCGATCGGTAGCGGATTACTCCATCGAGTTCCGGATCCTGGCCGCCCAGAGTGGATACGATGATCGGGCGCTGTGTGGCCTGTTTCGCCGCGGGCTAAACCCTCAACTCAAGGACGAGCTGGCGACCCGCGACCACAGCACCAACCTGGAGGAATTAATCGACCTCTCCCTCCTCATGGACAATCGCCTGAGGGAGCGAAGCCGGGAGCGTGGAGGTGATCGGTCCCAGTTCCGACGAACACCCACGGAGGAACAGGTGCAGCTGGGAGGCAGGGACGCTGGTGCGGAGGAAAGAAAGCGTCGTTTCAGCGACCGAGCGACGACTGACGGCGTTCCACCATCTCCTCACGCCGCAACCAGCCATCCGGGGTCGTCACCCCCTGCCCACCAGGAGTACTGTGAGTCACGACCGCGCGCGCCCCCCTTCGAGTCTAGGCGAGTCGACTCGCGGCCTGGACACCCCAACAGACTCGAACTCGAGGGGGAGATATTAACGGGGTCCCGGTCGTGGCGGGTTCGGGCTCTGGTTGACTCGGGGGCTGATGACTGTATAATGGACACCGATCTCGCATCCGAGCTGGGTTGTTCCGTGGAGAGGTTGATAGATAGGAAGCGGGTTTGTGATCTTGATGGGCGCCTCCTGGCGGTAGTTACGCATAGGACGGAGCCGTTGAAACTTCTACTGTCCGGCAACCATGTCGAACATCGCCGTTTTTACCTAATGCCGTCTCGCAATGCCCCGATCGTTCTCGGGTTACCCTGGCTGAAGACACACAATCCCGTGATTTCCTGGGCGCGCCCAGCGATAGACAGCTGGAGCCCATATTGTTACCAGCACTGTCTTCAATCGGCCGTCGGGAAGCATGAACGTGTCACGCCCCCCGAGGAGATCTGCCTTGACGGAGTGCCGGATTGCTATCGGGATCTAAAGGAGGTGTTCAGCGAGGATCGTGCCCACTCTTTGCCCCCACACCGCCCCTACGATTGTGCTATAGACCTGCAGGCGGGCGCTCCGTTGCCGACCTCGCGGCTGTATCAGGTGTCCCAACCCGAGCGCGAGGCATTGACGGAGTACATCAACAGCTCGCTCGCCGCAGGTCTTATTAGACCATCGCGTTCACCGTTAGGGGCGGGTTTTTTCTTCGTAGGGAAGAAAGACAAGACCCTGCGACCCTGCGTAGACTATCGGGGATTAAACGAGATAACAATTAAGAATAGATACCCGCTACCCTTGCTGGACTCCGCCTTCGCCCCATTGCAGTCAGCCACCATTTTCTCCAAATTAGACTTGCGCAGCGCTTACCACTTGATTCGCATCCGGGAGGGTGACGAGTGGAAGACGGCTTTTAAGACCCCTCTGGGTCATTTTGAATACCTGGTTATGCCTTTTGGGCTCACCAACGCCCCTGCCGTTTTTCAAAATCTAATTAATGATGTGCTAAGGGACATGATAAACATCTTTTGTTTCGTTTACCTTGACGATATTTTAATTTTTTCCCAGTCACTACACGAGCACCAGCAACACGTTAGGCTGGTGCTACAACGTCTACTGGAGAACCGGCTCTTCGTCAAGGCAGAAAAGTGTGAATTCCATGTCCCCGTCATCTCCTTCCTAGGGTTCATTATTGAACAGGGCAGGTTAAGGGCGGACCCCATTAAGACGCGTGCAGTCACTAACTGGCCGGTTCCGTCCAATCGCAAGGAACTGCAGCGCTTTCTGGGGTTCGCCAACTTCTACCGACGCTTTATCCGCGGTTATAGTCAGAAGGCGCTCCCCTTAACCCGCCTTACGTCCATCAAAACCCCATTTAAGTGGGATTCGACCGCGGATGCGGCGTTCGCAAACCTGAAGGCGGCGTTCACCAGTCCCCCCGTACTACAGCACCCTGATCCTGATCTCCCCTTTATCGTGGAGGTGGACGCCTCGGATTCGGGGGTGGGGGCTGTGCTGTCCCAGCGCTCTCCGGTCGACCAGAAGTTGCACCCCTGCGCCTTCTTCTCCCGTCGACTCAGTGCCGCTGAGTCCAATTACGACGTGGGCAACCGTGAACTGTTGGCAGTTGTGACCGCCTTGCAGGAGTGGCGGCACTGGCTCGAGGGGGCAAAGGAACCCTTTACGGTCTACACGGATCATAAGAACCTCGCCTACCTCCGCTCCGCCAAAAGACTGAACGCCCGTCAGGCCCGGTGGGCCCTCTTCCTTACCAGGTTCGACTTCATCCTCACCTACTCTCCCGGGTCTAAGAACACCAAGCCCGACGCCCTCTCCCGTCTCCACGAGCCTGCGGGGAGGGATCGATCCCCGGAGACCATCCTCCCGGCCCGGTGCGTCGTGGGGGCCGTTCAGTGGGAGGTTGAGCAGCGGATCCAGGCAGCCCTGGAGGGGGTTCAGGTGCCGACGGAGTGCCCAGCAGGGAGGCTATTCGTACCTCCTCCCTTACGATCTGAAGTTCTGCAGTGGGGACATGGGTCCAAGGTGGCGTGTCATCCCGGGGTGAACCGGACTGTGCAACTCGTCGCCCAGCGTTTCTGGTGGCCGGAGCTCCGCAACGACGTGACAGAGTTCGTCAAGGCCTGCACCTCCTGCGCCTGCGGCAAGTCGTCCCATCAGCCGCCGGCGGGACTGCTCCAGCCGTTGCCCATTCCTCCTCGCCCGTGGTCCCACATCGCCCTGGACTTCGTCACGGGTCTCCCGCCTTCCCGGGGTCGAACTGTCGTACTCACGATCGTGGACCGCTTCTCCAAGGCGGCTCATTTTGTTCCTTTGTCCAGGTTGCCGTCGGCGCTGGAGACCGCCGACCTCCTTGTCGAACACGTCTTCCGTCTCCACGGCATTCCACTGGACATTGTCTCGGACCGGGGGCCCCAGTTCGTATCCCGCGTCTGGAAGCAGTTCTGCCGGTCCCTCGGGGCCACGGCCAGTCTGACCTCGGGGTACCACCCCCAGTCCAATGGACAAGCCGAGCGTGCCAACCAGGATCTGGGGGCGGCCCTCCGCTGTGTGTGCCTTCACCGTCCCTCATCCTGGGTCGACCACTTACCCTGGGTGGAGTACGCGCACAACACCCTCGTCTCTTCTGCCACTGGTAGGTCCCCCTTCATGGCCGCCTACGGGTACCAGCCGCCGCTGTTCCCGTCCCAGGAGGGGCAGGTGGAGGTCCCCTCTGTGCAGCACCACCTCAAGCGGGCCCATCGCGTGTGGAAGGAGGCCCGGGCTGCGTTGTCCCGCACGGCGGCCAGGAACCAGCGGATCGCGGATCGTCGCCGGCGCCCGGCTCCTTCATACGTGGTAGGACAGAAGGTGTGGCTGGCGACTAGGGATCTTCGGCTGGCCGGCACGTCTGCGAAACTGGGACCCCGATTTACTGGACCGTTCGAGGTCGAGGCCGTCATCAGTCCGTCTGCAGTCAGGCTCCGGCTGCCGCCCACCATGAAGGTTCACCCCGTCTTCCACGTCTCCCTACTCAAACCCGTGTCTTCCAGTGACTTGGCTCCTCCTCCCACGCCGCCGCCCCCTCCGCGGGTCGTCGACGGTGACCCGGTGTACACGGTTCGTGCCATCCTGGACTCTCGGCGCAGGGGAAAGGGGTTCCAGTATCTGGTCGACTGGGAGGGCTACGGGCCTGAGGAGCGGCAGTGGGTGCCTCGCTCCTGGATCCTTGATCCATCCCTTTTGCGCGACTTCCACGCTACACATCCATCCAAGCCGGGTAGTCCGCCGGGAGGCGTCCATTGAGGGGGGGGTACTGTCACGTCGCGTGTCCGCCAGCAGGTGGCGGGTTTTCTCACCCGCCATCTGCGCACCTGTCCGTAATTTCGGGCTGATTACCCTCCTATATTAATGAGACTCCGGCAGTTCTCCCACTGCCGGAGAATTCCTCACCGTGCCATTGATCTCTCGTGCTAACTCCTCTATTTGTAGATTACTCGTTGCCTTCTTGCCGTGCGGCCTTGACTCTTGCCATTCGCGTTAGTCACTAAATTGAATACTTAGATATTGCCTAATCAGTAGCTCCTCGCACTTTGTTTTTCAGCGAGCGTTTTCAGTTGTTTCCTTATTTCTTCCCTGGTCCTTATTTGACCAGCGTTTTGTGTTTCCGTTATTTCCCTGTCGGGCTCTTTCTGTTTTTGTCATTAAAGACACTCTTTGCTTTGAGAAAATTCTTTCGTTGTCTGTTTTCCGGGGATCCAATCCTCTATTTTTTCGTTCTGCACGGAGCGATCATTATCGCTTCGGGCAGATCGTGACAACAATAAATACTACATTTCATTAATACATTTAATAAGTTGATCACTGTAATTATGATGTATTACTATATGTTGTAGACATATCAAATGTATCAACTTAACTGTAATTTGTGTAGTTTTTCTTTTGTACTAATCTTTTAAATTTGTTTTTGAACTCAACAAGCAATTTCCTCGTTTTCAGGTCTGTTTCGAAATTATTCCACAGATTGACACCTATTACTGATACACTCCTTTGCTTGATGTTTTGTTCTTGTTTTGGATTTTTTGTATTGGTTAGTACCCCTTAATTTACAACAACTTCCTCTAATTTCAAAAAGCTTCTGGATGTTTTGGCAAAGGAGGTTATTATGTACCGGTACTTTGTACATTAATTGGGATTTTAAAGTCAACCAGGTCATAGAATTACATTGTGTTTGATTTGATGAATAGTGGATTCGTGGGTTCTGTACATTTAGATGTATTGATTATTCTGATTGCTTTTTTTTTTGTAGTTTTAAAACAGGGAGTGTGTTTGTTTTGCAAGTGTTTCCCCATATTTCCACACAGTAGGTCATATATGGAAGTAATAATGAGTAGTATAATGTGTACAAAGATATTTTATTTAACACATCCTGAGTTTTGTAGAGGATCCCTATAGTTTTGAATATTTTTCTTTTAACGTTGTCTATGTGTGGCTTCCAGGATAGTTTAATGTCTATTACTAATCCAAGAAACGTATTTTCATAAACCCATTCTATTTCAATTGAGTTTACCTTTATTTTCACTTGGTGTTTGATTGGTTTCGTGCCAAAAACAACAAACTTAGATTTTTTTCAAATTTAGTGATAATTTATTCCTGTCGAACCAGTTTTTTAATTTGTTAAATTCATTTTCTACAGTGGACGGCCCGGCGGCTGGGATGGGCTCCAGCTCCCCCCGCGACCCTAGTGAGAATAAAGCGGTTCGGAAGATGAATGAATGGATGAATTTTCCCCATCGTTTTAGCACAAATCATTACAAGTACATTTGGAAAATGTTCACATTATTGATTATCTAGGCCCAGTAGTCCAGTGGTTAGCGCGTTGACCTCACAGTGCAGAGGTCGTGGGTTTGATTCCGGCTCCGGCCTCCCTGTGTGGAGTTTGCATGTTCTCCCCGGGCCTGCGAGGGTTTTCTGCGGGTACTCCTGTTTCCTGCAATTCCAAAACCATGCATGGCAGGCTGATTGAACACTCTAAATTGACCCTAGGTGTGAGTGTGGTTGCGAATGGTTGTTCGATTCTGTGTGCCCTGCGATTGGCTGCCCCCGCCTACTGCCCGAAGACAGCTGGGATAGGCTCCAGCACCCCCCGCGACCCTAAAAGCGGTTCGGAAAATGAATGAATGAATGAATTTTCTAGTGTTCAGGAGTTGTTTCATATTTTCTCAGGAGCAGTAGAAAGTTGTATCATCAGCGAATAGGACACATTTGAATTGTTTTGAGACACTTCAGATATCATTTATATATAAGATGAATAGTTTTGGTCCAAGCACAGACCCCTGAGGAAGTCCATGGGTAATCTTCATGAGGTTAGATTTTTTTTATTCAGAGTGAATAAGACCTGATGGATGGGGAGGGGAAAGGTAAAGCAGGAGAGTTGCAAATGACTTGAAAACATTTTTCGTAGTTGTGGAGGTGGGCTGACAGTGGATAACAAAACATAAGCTGCTGTGGTGATACATCTTCAATGGCACCTTATGGGCCTCTTTTCAGCATTCTTGGAAAACGGATAATCTAACAAAAAAAATGAGAGCTGCTGTGTGTGCAGCGATGGAGGCAGAGTCAACTGAGAAAAGATTAAAAAAAAGTGGGAGGGAATCAGCTTTGCCAAATAAAAAAAAAAAAGGAGGAATGCAGGTTGCAGGAGGACAGTGTTATGTTGCCATCCCATAACTGAAGAACACCAACAGATTGCTTGGCTCCCTGATCATGCGAATGTTCCAGGACTTGGAAAGAAAAATAATGGTCATTCCATCAAGGAAATGACATCAACAGAATTCAAAATGTACGATAAAATGTAGAACACACTTTGTCTCTATTCGCTATCTTTTTGATGAAACAGGAAGTAGACTGCAAGATTACACGATGGCTTTTTTGTGTCTATTTGTTGTGAAAAAAACTCTATTACAATCCTACAGCAGAATTCGTGAATTCTAATATGAACTAGCATGTGCTGTACGTATTGTGTACTGTAGTTATTTATAGACATGAAGAATCTTACTGAGGAGGCTCTTTAATACTGACGATACTTTCACTTTTTCTTCATACAATTAATGTTTGAAAAATTTGTATTTCTTTAACGTTGCGTCACAATGATAAACAGTATCAGGTGTCTGTAAAATTGCTCTGAGTACACCTTTGCATAATATCGTCTGCCTATTAAAGAAAACAAAAAAAGAGAAATTGATCAACTTACAAATAATATCTTTATGAACATTGTTTTCTTGGTCTCTCTCCGTCTTTCTTTTCATGGCTATTAAATATTTTTCCATGTTGTCTCTTCAGGGTTTGTACATTGCGCTTCATGTCTTCTGCTCTGTGCTTCATCCTCAGTGGGGTTTTTTAAACAAGGACTTTTCTTAACAAGTGATGTTGAAGAAAAGAAGTCTGAAATTTAGAATAAACACGGGACGTTACATGAAGGTACATTTTATTTGCCCACACTGACCACAAGGTAGCCAGTGACTGGCTTGCTCTTCGTCAAATTATAAGATAAGATATTATCTGTTGTTATTATTATGATTAGATCAAAGTTTAATTTTTTGTTTGTTTGTTTGTTTTTAATGTACCGGTATTCATTTTCTTTTACAACTGGTAGTGATGTTAACTGTTTTCTGTGATACTACTTACATTGGACAGTTCATGAAGGTTTGACCCCTGGAACAAATGATTTCCAGTAGTATTAAATGTTAATGGGAAAATTGATTTTGCAATTTGCTGGACAGTGTCATGAATGGAAGAACTTTATTTTGTGGCAACTTTTAGACCACAGATTCCTGAACTGGTGATTTGTGATTAAAAGGTTACCGGTAATAGTATCCTTGTATAAAAAGGATAATTCAATGGATTTTGTTTTTCATTAGACAAAGGATGAAATTGTAACTTTTAACAGAGAAATGAACAATGACTTAAAAAAAAAACAAACAAACAGCACCAGTTTCCTCATGCCAAGAATTCAGTCTCTAGGTTGTAAAATTTGTGACATGATCTGCAGGGGGCCCTAAAGCGGCTGTAATGGAGACACCCACGTGTGTATTATGTGAATCACAGGACAGTGAGATGGACACAGTAAATGCAGTCGCAAGGAGAAAGGTGATGTTGTGGACACAATGCATGTTTTCCGGTCAGCAGGAGCTCCGTGTCTCAGTGGCTTCTGTCACAGTCTCATCTCCCAGCTCCCTTGGGTGCTTGCAGCGCGCTGCTGGTTCTGCGTTTGCACAGTGGATGCACAAGGATGGAGAGCGCAGACAGGGAGGAAAGGTCACAGCAGCATTTTCAGGATGACAACAAATTTCTGTAGGCACCCATCTCCTTTAAAAGGCACATCACACAGTTTAGAGTGAAGGTAAATCCACATGGATCCAGTGCTGACCTTTGGCATTCAAAATAATTGGCTAATAACAAACCATCTTTCCAGTAATGTAGGATAAGCTATTTGCAAACAAGTCTTGGATTGTAATTACTGTCTAAAAATTGCAACCGATTATTTCTATCGCCATTTAAATTCATTTATGAGTAAATCGGATCAGACATTTGCCATTCAGATGCATCCTGGAGTGGCACATTTCAGCAGCCCAACAGCGAGGTAATACCACACTTTTTTATTTCCTAAATATACATGTGCAATGAAATCTTAAACATTGTGTCATGTATTTAGAATCTACAACATCATGTCAGATAATGGTTGACGTATTTCTTGTAGTGAAATAACTTATGCAAATTTATTCGACCGGCGCTTGGCTGTGTGAAACACATTAAGACACCTTGTGTATAAAAAAAAGTGCTTTGTAAATAAAGTTACCTTGCCTTGCTACTCAGCAAGATGCAGTACATTTTGAGAACATGTAAACTACATTTCAATGCATGAAAATATAACTTTATTTATATGGTGAATTTTATAACAGTTGTAACAGAGCACTTTACATGGACGATAAAATAATGAAAATACAACAGCAAAAGAAGATGGAAATTAACACACACATTAATGACACTAACACACTTGCAGTAGACACCTGAAAACAACAGAGCAGTTTCAATCTCATATTGGGTCAAAAGCCAAAGAATAAAGATGCTGTATGTCTTCAAACGAGTTTTAAAAATGGACAGATGGGTCTTGCCTAACATTTTACCGAAGGTCATTTCAGAGGGAAGGACCAAGAATAGAAAAGACTTGTTCCCGTCTGAGGCTCCGCTTTATTCTCGGCACCGCCGGTAGTGTCTACTTTGCAAACCTGAGGCACTGGGCGGGTGTGTAGTGGTGGAGGAGCTCAGTGAGTTAACCTGTGTAGAGGTCATTTAAAGATTGTAAGACACAGAATTATCTTAAAATGAACTCTAAAATGCAGTGGGAGCTTTTGAAGGGTATACTGAATTGGGGTTATGTGCTCCCTGTTATGAGATCCAGTTAAGAAGCAAGCAGCAGCATTTTGGACCAACTGGAGTCACTTAAGGGAGGACTGTCTGACTTCAAAATGGAGCGCATTACAATAACCTAGCCGAGAGTAACAAAAGCATGGGTTGCCGTTTCTAGGTGCTGCTGATTAAGGAAGGCTTTACCTTAGCCAGCTGCCTAAGAATAAAGAAGCTGGCTTTACCAACAGCAACGATTGGGTGTCCCATTAGTTTCCATACATAGTTCAACCATCTATTTTCTAATCCGTTTATCCTCACAAGGGTCGTGGGATGCTCGAGCCTAACCCAGCGGTTCTCCGGCAGCAGGCGGGGTACACATAAACGAACAACCATTCGCGTTCACACGCACATCCAGATACAATTTGGAGTGTTCTATAAACCTGCCGTGCATGCTTTTGGAAAGTGGGAGGAAACCGGAGTACCTCGAGAAAATCCACGCAGGCACGGGGAGAACATGCAAACTCCACACAGGAAGGCCGCAGCCACGACTCGAACCCCTGCACATCTGCACTGTGAGGCCAATATGATAAACACTAGCTTCCTGTGCCGCCATACCCTTTTTTATTGAAAAGTCTCTTTATTTCCGTATAATGCTTTGCATGATTATTATTTCTTTGAATACACACTTTGACGTGTGCTCTCTACTGTTGAATATATTAATTTATAGTAATTTATAGTAATATTTTGAGATACATTTTGGCAGATAGATTTCCATCATCAAAAAACAGACCAATAATTCTGTCAACCCATATCGCAACCTGCACTATTAATTTAATGGCACCTGGCAACGTGGCTGGACTTTTCCATTAAGGAGCAACATTATTCCAACAAAGGACATGATTAATCTCTTTTGTTATTTATTAAAACACATATTTAAAGGATATCTGACCTAAAAAAAAAAAAGTAAAAACTATATCTATAGATGCCCACTATATAAATATGGATCATGTTAATTTTGATGGTTAAATGACAGTGTCAAACAAAAGCTTAAGCTGTAGCTGTTTTATGACTACATATTAGCCTTTGATTATTTTTTTAGGTATCTCATTATGTATGTGGTTGTGTAGTACTTAATGAGAGGTTATTGTTCTGGGCTGATTTTAAAATAATTCACAAGAACATTACATTTAGACAACCTGAGGGGGAGTAAATGTTAAAAGTAAATGTGGGCAGTCAGGAAAACACTTAAATCGCCGAAGGACTCATTATGTTAGTGTGGGCCATAACTAGCACCATAACTAACGCATGCTCGTGTATTTCAGTGAGTGTGGCTGGAAAGTCAAAAGTAACTACACCAGGTTTCGATTCTATCAATTCTTAATTTGTCCCTGATTGACGGCCACCTCTGTGTTTTGGTATCAATGTTCACTCGGTCAAAGTCAAATTCACTGCGTAGTTACTTTTTCAGTGCAAAGGACCAAAACGGCATCACCTATTCTTCAATTTGAGCTCAGGAAAACCGCACGTAAACAGTTTGCTGGCGTAATCAAAATGCCAAATCTCCAGCTTCCTGCATGATCCATGTTAAATTTCCCTGTTATCGGAGCCATGATAACCAGGTGTATTTTCGTTCCTCCAGTCATTGGTGTCACAACCTTGCTCCAGCTGTCCATTTTTCATTTAAAAGATTAAGTGCAGACTAAATAATTCAGCAGAATGTCAAATTTATTATGTGCCTGAAAAGTGAGGATAGATCTGCCAGTCAGAAAAGCTTTTAAGTGGAAGCGAGTCATTTAATATGACACCGAGTCTTACCTCTTTGTGTGAGCAGCAGAATTCAAATTACCTCTTTTTTAGACACATAAAACAAGTGTCATTAATTTCATGACATATTCATTTAAATTTCCCAAGGGGAGTTATCACACAGACGGACTACAATAACCCTGGAAACGAATATTAAATACGGACAACAAATTAGTGAGGGGAGACATGGAGAAGTTTACGGTGCCAAAAAAGGATCTAATATCCAACAGAAGAGTGTCTTTGCATTCACTATCAATTTCAGATTTTTTTTTTTTCAAAAGCAAATATAACGTCAAATAATGAAAGTAATGCGGCACTTCAAACTGGATGAATGAGACAAAATAGATTTACCACACTACGGACTGATACTTTTTAACAGCACTGAAAATTGGGCAACCAACTCATACAGTGAAGCATTGCCCTTTTTATAATGCAACTCAATGCATCGTGCGAGCAACGGCAGTAAACAGCACCTCTCAAAGAGAATGATTTATGGCTTGAAAAAAAAACAACTAGCTATGTAAAACTTAATTCTGACTCAAAGTACAATCGAGAGGTGACACTTAGGGTTTTCTCAGAGTACTTGGGTGGGTAAGTTCATGCAAATGTTAAGATACACACACAAAGTGAGGATCATCAGATTGCCTTTAGGCTCAGCAAAGAAACAATTCTTTTGTGAAGGCAGATGTAATTTCCTTTCCCATTTCCTCTGCACAGACAACAATTACTGATCTTCAGCCAGGCAGTGATATGAGCTAATACTGCAGCGATATGATAATCATCGCTTTATTGGACAGCACATTACAAGACTATTTGGACATCAAGGCAGAAGGGACAGATGGGGGAAGTAGAACCGGGACCCACTTGCAGAGCTGCACCCAGATGGACACACAAATGCATGTGAATGTTTACACTCCATGGGAAGACACTGTAATTCTTTTTTTAAACCATTACTTTTTTTTGGAACACCATTCTGCTTGGATCTGATAAAGTTACACTCCTAAAACCGATTGTTTGTTTTAAGAAAATGCACAGTCAAAAGAAAATGGAAGCAGCGTCATACAGGGAGACAATCCAAAGAAGGATAAAATGCAATATATGATAAAATCGCAGGGCACACAGAGACAAACAACCATCCGTGCTCACGTTCACATCTAGGGACAATTTAGAGTGTTCAATCAGCCTGCCATGCATGTTTTTTGAGAATGTGGGAGGAAACCGGAGTACCCGGAGAAAACCCACGCAGGACCGGCGAGAACATGCAAACTCCACACAGGGAGGCTGGAGCTGGAATTGAACCTGGTACCTCTGCACTGTGCGGTTGGCGCACAAACCACTGGACCACCAGGCCACCCAGTTTGCTATCATCTGTCTTCAAATTGGGAGATACAACAGGCCGCATTCACAAACGGTGTGGGCTGCACAAATATGTGGTTACATCTTGTTAAAGTCTAACACACTGATCTGTGATTCATCAATGTGTTTGTTCAGGAATTTGTGCCTACTCTGGGAACAAATTTAGAACCTCCTCAGACCATGTGTAATGAAGAATCAGCTTTTTGAAAAAATGCCGAACACACATCATATACAAAAGATCCACAACAGATTGAAACTATTGTTTGTGACCCACATCGAAGCACAATGAGCTGAAGCTACAGTCATTAAAAAATATATATAAACTTAACGGAACAAAACGAAAATGCAAATTTGCTACCGGTTTGAGTAAATGTCCTAGAAAACTGTGAAACGAAGTGCCGGTATGTGCTGTATATGTCCAACGTATGTATGTCTGTAGGTGTTATATTTTTGTTCAGATTGCATTCAGTTTTGTTCCCTCATGTGCCCTTTTTTCTCAGCCTGTTCTCATCATCCGAGTCCCTTGTATTTAACCAATCAGCTCCCTCAGCCCTTTGTCTTGTCCAGGTGTTTCTCATTGTCTCGTCAGTTTGCTTGTATTTAGTTCCCTGTGTTGTGTCAGTCTTTGTTGGATCATTGTGTGTGTCTCTGATGTTTTGTGTCTGTCACAGGTTTTATTTTTATTTTTGTTACTTTGGGTTCCTCTATCTTCAGTCATGTTTTCCTGTGTACTCCTGTTTGTATTTTTGTTTAATACACCTTGTTCACCCTTCTCCTCCCTGACTCCCTGCTTTTTGGGGTCCTCCACCTACCATCACGCAAAATTTGACAGATGTCACTTAACCAGCAGGTTTTTCGAGTACACGCTTTCCCCCCGTTTTTAATGGAAAATGAGAATTAAATGTTTATCTGGGTGTGATGAAGGGATTTCTTAAAAAACGACAACAACAAAAACCACATCACTGCAATTAAAATGTACCAAAAATAAAATGTGTAAATGTGGTTACTAAAAATAGTACTGATAATAATATAATAGTTATAGTTTGGACAATTGACAATAGTTCTTGGACTGAATTATCTTCTTTTTTTTAACAAAAAAATTGACTTTACAATCTCCTGTAGGCTTTTTGTTTTGTTTTCCCTGCAAGACTGGTTGATTTTAGTTTTTGGAACTTTCATCCAAAACCCAGGTAGGCACGGGGAGACATGCAAACCCGGATTTTAATCATGGACCTCGGAACTGTAAGGCAAATGTGCTAACCAATTTTGTTGCGTTTTTAGCATTTGAGGATATAATTTTCGGAAATAACCTTCATTGACGGTACATTCCAAATGTTCACACAAACGCAGCAATAAGGTAAGCCCTGCTGTTCTGTCCTTACATTGCTCCCCAAACAGCCTTCCTGTAATGATCAATGTTTGCAAAGAGTATAGGATATACAGAGGATCTGCCATCTCATGAGAAATCAGAAATGACTACGGTTCGTCCCCTCACGTTCAAGGTTTTTCTAGCAGTTCTTATCCTTGTCATTTTCAGATTCAGAATCATCTTTAGCCATTAACTCCTTAAACAGTCACTGACATAGTCACTCTTCTTGCACCACAAAATGGTACTACAAAACTACTGGTTACTCTAAAATGGTTCAATGATTTTGTTGTTTACGATGATACTAGTGCAGCGTGTTATACCGGAGACAAATTCCTTGTGTGTTCTACATACTTGGCCAATAAAGATGATTCTGATTCTGATTTTCCACTGTCAATATCAACGGTACTACTTTACGGTGCGGTTTTACATTCAGTGAAGCTACCACACTCAGTCAGGCTTTAATTTAGAACCCTTGAAGTATTTGCACCATGACAGTCAACTGTTAACCTCAGTAATTAGAGTTTAGAATACAAATGTCCTCATGCTGCTTCACAAGCACAGCCCCCAACAGGCTGCTGAGTGACACTTGTGGGGGCAGGAGTGAGTGACAGCAGAGGAGAAGAGCAGACAGGCTGACCAGATGGCACGAGCTGTAGCGCCTGCCATACGTGGCTTAATATTACATGTGAAGGACTGGTGAGCTACGGCAAGACATCTCTCTGGAACAACTTTAATATTTCAGGTATGATCAAGACCGAGGGAGCATTTGTTGCTTCTTTGTGAGCAAACTTGAGGTGACTTTTCATCAGCTGCAGCGCTCAAATATTTCACTGAATTGTTCATCTATATGGAGTCAACAGACCAGTCGCTAAGGAGACATGCTCTCAGTTCAGCAAACATTACACCAGCAAAACCGACAAGATATTCTGCTTATCTTGCTCAGGAAAAGCATGTCCTTTAAAAAGGGCAACTGGGAATGGTACACTGATCAGAAATGAAGTATGGGGCAGCTGCATTAAGCTATGAAAAGCACAAGATGAGCGATGTCCGTATATAAAAATGAGTAAAAATGAAATGCATGAAAATGAGTGGGTATTTTTATCTTGCTTCACTCGAGTAGTTGGTAGTATTCAAAATCCATCCATCCATTCTCAACACTGCTTATCCTGAACAGGGTCGGGGGAGGGGGGGCAATGCTGGAGCCTATCCCAGCTGACTTCATGCAGAAGGCAGGCTACACCCTAAACTGGTCGCCACTCGCAGGGCATTTATGGAGACAAACAACCATTCAAACCCGTATCCACACCGTCAATGAGAGGGAACCGATCCCACGCCGCCCTCACACAAGTCAGGCCAGTGTACCACTACACGGTCAGCGACCCGTATTCAAAATCCTAATCTCTTCACAATTATAAACACTTTGCTGATGGAAATTTCAGTGGTGCGGAGATGCGAGTTGTCACTTTGATCTCACATTTTTCATTTTCAGGAAATCTGATCGAACCAAGGAAATTACTTTCTATCCATTCAGATTCCTCGGCTATATTGGTGCAAAGATGTGAGGAATGGTTGAATGAAGAACTGCAGAGTGAGACTATTTTTGCAATTATGAATATTAGCTTTTTGCAGGAAATACTTGGAAGTGGAGTTCAAATGACCAATCATCATCTCATTTCTTTCCGGTGACCCAGTAGAATCAGAGTATCGAGGAAGTGGCATTAATGTAGTTCTCCGTTAGGCCATTTCAAGACAGGTCCCCTGTGATGTTACGCATAATGATTTATTTAAAACGACTTTGAACAGGCTAAATGCGGAGACAAGAGCAGGAAATTGATGTCACAAGAGGTCTCTCATAAGAAAGAGCTTGACTGAGTTGCTTCAAGTTTATTACATTATCCGTTGCTTTTTTTTTTGCACTGTGTTTGTGTTTAGAGTTTCTTTACCCTCCGTTCTTTATCTTATCAGCTCCTCACAGGTGTTTCCTGGTAATATGGACAACAGTTTCATTATCAAGTATTCAAATCCATATTATGTTTCCCAGCAGGCCACTTTCTTATGGAACCATGGCATTTGTGCATGGGCTGCAGACAAGGGGAAAAAAATCAATTTCCTTTACCTCAATTTTTGGAGGTTGCTTTCATAAAATGCTGTAGTGGACCTTTGCTGGCTAGACATCATGTAAAGTGATCATAGTCAATGCAGGTAGAAATGGGGGAAAAAAGTAACCTTGTTTTAGTTGATGAAGCTGGTAAAATGCTGTGCAAACAGTTTTCTAAATCAGAGAGTCTTATCAACCTAGTTCCCTGCCTTCTGATATGTCACCCCCACCCCAACCCTCTAGTGCTTCCCAACTTAGAATCGAGTCTACTTAATATATTTAATTGAGGTGTCTGCTGACGCCGATTCTACCTTTAACCCTTCTCTTGCTGAGCAAAAGCAGGTCACTTTTGACGTGTCGGGAGGAAATCAAAGCCAGAATGGGGAGGTGGGTCAAATATTTGCTCCGGGGCAAATGCTCGTTTGCGAGGCAGCACCGGTGTAAATGTGCACGTGTGAACGCAACTGGGTTAAATTAGCTCCAGAGCAAATGCTTGTGAAGAGTACGTATGGCGAGAATGCGTTGCTTTCGTCCTCTGTCGGACTTCTGTAATGTGTTGATTCATAATGACACAAGACTTGGCTAGTAACATATTTCCTTTTGTAGGAGACTGGACTGTCTCGGAGTTGTTTGTTCCTTTGTTGTTTGTTCACAACCCCCCGCCCCCATAGAATTTATTTTGTGATTTCCTCTCTTGATTTTCTGTTTGGCGCAATAGTGTTTGCTTTTCTGAGTGTCATTGAAGTCATCGTTCATTTACGTTTTCTTGGGCGGTCACTCTCGAGCAGAAGGCACGGAAACCGAGAAGGAGAAGGACCTGCCGGTCCAGTCGTCGCTTGAGTTGTGTATATACAGTACGTTTTAAAAAGAACCAACACAGAGACAGCTCGTTTGTTTTCTGTCGTTTTGCTCCACTGCAGAAACTGCCGTGTGAACGCAAGTGGGGCAGCCCCGAGACTGTACCGGGGCTGCCCCACTCAGCGGCTTTGTACGTGTGAACGCTCCACACAATTTGCTGCGGTGCAACAAACTATCTCGGTGCAGCACCGGAGCAAATGTGTGCCGTGTGAACGGCCCTTTAAAGTGCCTCTTGAAACTTTTGAATTTACTTTCCCACCAAATTGCAAAGTTTTTTTTTTTTCCTGACCTGTGCAAAACCTGTACTTATGTCTTACACACCTTGATGACCTGCAGCGACAGTATTTTGTAAGTTGTCACATTGGAGAAAAAGGCAATAAGGAAAGTGATGTGCCCATTATTTAAAGTTGACAAGTAAAATGATACTCCAATCAGGAGAGGAAAATCTTGAGTTTTCTATGCTGAAACTCGCCCTCTCGAGTAGGAATTTAGCATAGGACATTTCCTTCAAAGGCAGCAGATGGTGGGAGAACTAGCCAGTAACACTTGACTAAACATACTGCCACTAATTTCCTTTCAATAATACATCAGACAAAGCTTGTGCCGCTTATATTCCCTTCAAACATGAAGACTGCCAACAGAATCTACAATTGTATCAGTTAATTGAGAGAATGAAATGAAGCGTACCGAAATTGATGTGTGTAAGGTTTTGCTGAAATCATTCGGCAGTAGACTAATAAATTACAAATTCACACATGATACAAAGAAGTGGGATAATTATAATACACATGGGTCACCCAGTGTAATGAATAAGAACATTTATACTCAGTGTAATTAAAGATTATATACGATAAGAGATCTTTTATCATCTAGAAACTGTTTCATCACACGGGCACATCATAAACCAGGTTTCTTACTGGATGCAATCCAGTATTCTGGATTCCAAAAAGCAGTTTTCTGCTGGTAGCTGATATCTGTAAAACTATTAAGTGGGTTTTAAACTTGTGAATTTGGGAACAATACGTGATTAAAATGCTGCCTTTGGAAATCCAGCAATCAGCTTCATTTTGGTTAGTCATTGCATTTATTTTATTTTTTTCTTCCCAACCTTGACAGACTCATAATCTCTTGGCTTTCGCTAACATGGCTGCAATGTCAGACTCGTAAAACACTGGCATTAAGCAAAAGGCTGACAAAGAAGAAAAATATTTAGTGATTCTTTACGCCGACATTTTACAAACGACATAATTCTGAATAATGTCCAGTCAGCTTGGTAATATTGATCCATCTTTCTGTCTATGGCTGGTTCTTAAATCTAACACAGTGCTGGAGTGAAATATTGTTGCCACTATTGTGTGTATATATAAGCATTCATTATCCTCAGAAGCAGGTTGACCCTGAAGCGTAAAGTGAAAATTTTGTGCAATTAAATATTAGACTTTTGCATAGAGATGAAAGTGGACTTTCCTGAGAATTCCTGAAAATACATATTTATATCATATATATATAATTTTAACTGACTTACCAGGTTTGCCGATCTTTCTCATGTTGTCGGATAAAATAATCTCCGCTCAAGTCCTTTTCCTCAAACCATGACCACTTGAACGTGTTCCTAACACTTGCATCTATTGCACGTATGTCAGCTTGCCTGTCTACCTGTTTGAGCATTGCGGTGGGGCCGTACCTGGCTGATTACGCATTTTCACATTAACGCTATTCAAATACTCGCCATTCACTGATTAAACTGCCTTTTGTGTCCACACGTTCACCCTTTGTGGTTTCCGTTCTTGCCGAAATGTCGAAATCTCCAAGATATGGCGAGGCCACGAGAGTTCATGACTCATCATGGCTATGCTCGTGAAAGCAAAACTAAGAACTCAAACGCGTGTTCGTTCAATGTTGTCAACTAATATCCAGATTAATTTTAGGCAATTCTTCCTCAATTTTCCAGAGGAAATTTAATTTAAAAAATTGAAAATCCGGAATTCCGGGAAAATCCGGAGGACTTTCGTCTCAATTTACACCTCATATGTCCATACTGACCTACAAAATTAGAGTTTTGAAATTGATCACTCAATTTTTTTAGACTAATTCCTTAAAGTGTAATGGAGAAGCTGAAGCCTATTCCAGCAGCCTGATGTAACACTACATTTGTCTTGCACCATGCTGAAGCACAGTGGCTAATGCTTATTTGAGCAAAGCTATGTTAAGAATCCGTTGGGCCTCTGAGCTCCGCATGGATAAGAGTGGTGATGTGAAAGAGTGGACCAGGGAATCCCTTTTTCCAGCCTCAAAGCTTGTCTTTAGGGAGCAGTAGCGGTGGTCATCTTTTCAATCTCTTTATTTCATGGAGAAGTCCACTAAAAATGATATCACGTCACAGAAATATCTATGAAAGAGGAATGTTACATCATTACTGCACCTAATAAATGAACCGTTTGCATAGCTAAATTAATACGATCAGCACAAATGGGAACTTTGTTTCAAGTGGGATCAAATTCAAGTCAACACTGTAATGCAGATTCACAGACGTTTGTCAGTATTCTCCCTTGGCAGCACTGTCCTCCACCTGCGTTGAATGCATATTGGGCTTTTGATGACGTATCGGTCGAATACGTCATCAAATACGTCATGTGGATGGATGAACATTCATATTGCAGACAGATCACATTCATATTAAGGGTGTGGAAAAGAATCAATATTAATCAATGCATCAATGCGCACGTGCGCGATGCGAGTGCATCGGCTCATTCACTGGGTATGACGCAATTGACGGTTGAAATCTAGATTCATCACGATGCATTGGTGGGTATCGGTAAAATCCGCTTCAAGCGCCGTTTTATTCATGTTAAACGTCACCTATGTGCCCTTTCCTAGGCGCGATGAATGCACCATCATTATTTTGCGTTTTGTGTTGTATACGGACGGAAGCCGTGAGTCGCATAGAGTGCAGTACACTACTAGCGAAACGCTATGGAAGTTCGTTCAAGCAGCAGCGAGGAAACTACTGTGTTTAATGCACCTGCAACATTCAGATCTTATGTTTGAAAATACTACGGCTTCGAAAAGAAAGACGGAAAGCTTGATAACACCTCAGTAATTTGAGAATGTCGCACTACAAAGCCATACAACGGCAGCACCACAAATATGCAAACCACTTAAAACGATGGCACCACATCACCGACAAGTTTCCCCCCCGTCCAGTTCCTCGTTGGACACCGGAGAAACTCTTGGCAAACCAGGTCAGGATCAGAAAAAAATCGCCTCTTATTTTGGGGGTCCCCTTGCAGCCCACTGTGACCGCGCAAGGAAAAGCTATATATGGATGACTCTTTTGGACATTTCATTTTGACACTCAGTGACAGTGGTCTGTGTACGCTACAATACGTACAGCAGCTTTGAGGCCGTGACTGCCACATTGTTTCAATTGTATTTTTTTTCTGTCCTATGGAGATGGATATTTCATATAAGACACTCAGCGAGAGTAGTCTGTTTGTGTTTACACTACAACAGCTGTGAGGTGCCAAATTGTTTACATTTTCTTTGCACAAAACCCAATTGTGAAAGGGCTTAAATAAGTTGTTTTACACGTTCTACTGTTTACAAGGAGTAAAGTGGTATACTTTTTGCAATATACTGAATTCAATCTTTTTTTAAACTTTTTTTCTTTGGGTATTTGCATCATGTTTAATTGCACCATATCACAACAAATTGCATTGTATCATATCGGATCGCATTGATTTGAACTAAATGTGGATCGCGTTGTATCACATCGTGAAGACGGTGAAACGTGTCGCCAGAAAATTTCATGTATCGTTTAAGTATCGTATCGCTGGTAGTGCATCGAGATGTGTATCGAATCGTCCTCAGTGCTGAGATTCACATCCCTAATTCATATGCGATTAATATCCACATACGGAAGATTATATATAGATATATATAAAACACCTCTTAATTATGTAACATGGGGTTATTTACATAGGGTTATTTAATTCCATACATATGGTAGTGGCACCAAATTTTTAATATAAGTATTGAAAAAATAAAACGGAACTCCTTTGCATTTCAAATGTACTGTAAATATTTAAAAAATATATATATGTGTACTCTTCAAGCAAACACTCCAGGTATCGAGACTTTGTCTTTTAATTAATGACACGAGTGAGCATTAAAATACTTCAGTGAGAAGAATGTCATTTGAAGACTCAAGGACAAAGAGACACGAATCATGTAGCTGGATGTTGGAAACATTATCAATTCAAGTGATTTGACCTTGTAACCCTTCAATTACTCGACTATCACCATCTGCCAGACCACTCAGCCCATTTAATTTAGTTCATCTCATCCCATTTATATCACATAACATTACAATAATAGATTGGCATAATAAATTCTTGTCCTAGCATATCTTGTGCCATTGATGTATGTAGACCGTTGGAGTAGAATATTAACACTGCAAAAGCTTTAAAATATTAGACACTTTTCAAAGACTCATAAAAGACCCCAAATGACCTGACCTCAGTGAGTGCCCAAAACTCACACTTGAGTCAATGACAAGGTGTTTTATGTAAATGAAATTTCTCAAGGAGATTGGTAGCCATTAAAAGGTACATAAGTCGTTACAATGTTAACTTATATATATAATATTTTCACAGTTTCGTGGGCTCTCTTATCCAAGGGGTTTAGCAGTTGGACAACTCAGAATTCTATTACTAAACTGTATGCTGTTATATATGTTGTTCATCCTAAAAGTTTTCAAATTGTGCCTGTTATTGCCACAATGAAAGGCACCATCCATCAGATCGCAGAGGTCAAGGGTTTGATTCCAGCCCTGGTGTTCCATTGTGGTGTTGGCATGTTCCCCCTATGCCTGCGTGGGTTTTCTCGGTATCCTCCCACATTCCAAAACCATGCGTGGCAGCTTAATGCAACACTCTAAATTGTTTGTGATCACAGACTATCTATGTGTGCCCTGAGATTGGATAGCAACCAGTTCAGGCAGCCGGCAGACTGCCCGAAGACAGTTGGGATTGGCTCCATTAGGCCCGCGACCCTCGTATGGATCAGTACATTAGAAAATTGATGGATGTCTGGATGGTTTTTGGTGTTGGATTTTATATTTTCAAATAAATCTCTCCCAAAAATGTGACTTTACTCCAGTGCGACTTACATATGTTTTTTTCTCCTTAATTATGCATTTCTTGGCTGGTGCGATTTACAATCCGAAAAATACGGTACTTCACTTTCTCTATTAGCTTTGGTTTTCAACAAAAATATATGAGTTTTTTTGTCCCTCTGTGGTGTTGGGGTTGCGGTGTGTTTTTACTTTTCATAATGAATGGAACAACAATCGGGTCTTGGATCATACCAGTATAGCATATCAGTAACATGCGGTCATGGGAGGCTGAGCCTCCACTGCAACATTAAGAGTGAAAAATAACACAAACAAATTATTCCTTTTTTTTGTCAAATGCAGTTTTCTGGTGTGTTTTTTTGAAGACTTTTCTATTTGAATCAAAAATTTAAATCTATCTTTGTCAGAATTGCTATATTTGCATGTTTCCTGTCCAAATATGTGTTTGGGATGCAAAGTGTACCAGTGAGCAGCCGAAGCTGACTTCAGATTGTGTTGTCCTTGACTAACTCGTTGAGGAGGCTTGGAATAGCCCGTTTCATTTTCCTTTCATGTGTTCAATATGATGTCGTCACTCTTCACAGCTTTCGCGAATGGACATTATGCATGGCAACATATTAAGCATTTCCTATGGAAATGTCAGACGGCCGAATAGTTTCCGCTGTCAATATGTTACAAGCTACTGGTATGCCAACTGACTGTCAAGTTTGAAAAAGCATCAAAAGACAAGAAGATCGTGCACAAGAGGATTTATTTAAATTCAATTTTTAGGTGTTTGCTATTTCTGCGTTTGAGAATAGACACTGCTTTAAGTCTCAATTCTGGCTATGGTATTTTAAATTCCATTCCTGGCATCGACACACATTCATGTGCAAAACCAATTTTCTAAAGCTTCAAATGACCATATCATCTATGTAAAACAAATGCTGACTAGCATCAGGGGACAACAACATCCTTTCATAATTGATTGGGCGAGAGGTCAGGTACACCCCGGAGTGGTTGCCTGCCATGTACAGGGCATGATTGTAAAATGTTTGCAACAAAGGGTTGTTCCAAGCAAAACGGTATGGTAAAAAGAGTGGAAAAGGTCTACCCTGTGCACATTCTGTTCGAGGCAAGATGACAGGTCTTTAATACCATGAACAAAAAAATGCAACACACCACAAAGCCGCTGCAGTCGCAGAAAAACCAATTAGCATGCTGGATTTTCCAGAAAAATGCCTGCAGTGTTTATTGTTCACTCCACATTAACGCATCTTTTAATTACCATTTGTCAAAGGCGCTGAATTCTGAGCTATTTTTGCATGGGTCTTATGGAAAGTAAACCTTTCCCCTCATTTCTTTTCTCATGATATATGGGATAGTAACCTTCTTAATCAGGGGTGTCAAACTCATTTCGGTCGCGGGCCACTTTGGAGTTATGTCATGAGAGTGAAACCAAATAAATGTTTAATCGTTTCATCGTGTTATTACTTCCATCCATCCATTTTCTGATACATTTTTCCTCACAAGGTTCGCAGGGTACGCTGGACACCCTGAACCGGTTGCCAGACCATTACAGGGCACACACCGACGAGCAACGATTTGAGCTCACAATCACACCATGAGACAATTTAGTGTTCCATTGCCATGCATGTTTTTGGGATGTGGGAGGAAACTGGAGTGAAACTGAGTACCCAGGGAAAACCCACACAGGCACGGGGAGAATATGAAAACTCCACACAGGAATGCTGGAGCCTGAATCGAACTCTGCACTGTTAGGCTGGTGCGCTAACCGGGCCGCTAATGTTATTACTTGTACAAAACAAATTGATGGATTACTAGTTTTGAAATCAGTCAACTATCATAGTTTGCTTAGTTTTCATTTAATTGAACATACGATCATGGTGGAAGTTGGTCTAAAAGTGCTAACACCTCACATATTTTCCAAGCCAACTTTATAACATCCTACAAGGAGCTCTGCTTACAGATCCTTTAAACGTACTTTGCGTGTCTTAACATCTTGGAGGAAATCAAATCAGTTCATTGTTCCTTGTCCGCTTCGATAGGCGGAAAATCCAATCAGCTGTTTTTACACCCACAACAGCACAAAAGGCACTTTTTGAAAAACCACACTGTGACCTCTTGCACGGATGGGTCTGCAAAAATAGTAAAACTTGATCTAGCCAACCCCTGTGCAGATTTAGATTGGGCCTCACATCAGACTTGCACTGGGCCCAGAATCTCTAATTTGTTCAGCAACCATGACTTATAAAATCAGAGGGATGGGGGACTACCACTATAAAGATACAATTGCATCAGGAGTCTTTCACACACAGCAAGGATAAACAGGAACAAGTCATTGCAATAATCCTCGAAGAATTTTATAAATCGCCAAAGAGTTATCACGAACTGCAAAATTCATGCATTGAATCAACATCTTCCAACAGTTTATAATTTTTTTCAAGCACAACTGAGCAAGTTGCATTACACTCATATTTACTTGTGTAAAAATAATTACCAGTATAAAAAATAAATACTGTGCCAGTGTGCATTGTCTCGACACACTCAACCAGAACTAATGAGCGTATTCTTCATTGTCTTCAGGAAACTACTTTACTTTATAAGTGTGCCTATAAATCTGAAACGTATACTTGCATTTGCTAAAGTATGTTTTGTCTAGCATGTTGTTTCCTGCTTTAACAAATACAGGGAAGGGAGAGTGGAGTAAAGACAAATAGGAACAGACAAAAGGGGTGGGAGTGGCATCACTTTCAATTTACTTGCTTTTTTTCTTTCCTCTCGCCGTCTGTAGCAACCTCCCCTAGTGACTACCCTACTACGGTCCATTAAAGTACAGGCAGGATCGGCAGTATCGCGGTAAGAGCGAGAACTCAAAGCCAAGAACTCTCCAGATGCTTTTGTGGAAAAAAAGAGAGAGGGTGGGGCTCATATTGATTTAGACGTACTGTGCATACAGAGTATGCAAAATATGTTCAAAGTGGGTGGCCTACTCCACGTGTCTTTATCATCAATAGTTAACATTTTTTCATCTTAAAATAAAGCACTTTGCTAAAAAGAATGATGAAAATTAACGATGCGGCTCAAAGAGACATCACATTTGGAGGCGGGGTATTACAAAGGTTTTATGTATGGTTAGCCGACCAAACATCCATCCATCCATTTTCGAATCCGCTTATGGTCACGAGGGTCGCGGGCCTGCTGGAGCCTATCCCACCTGTCTTCGGGCAGTAGGCGGGGGTCCTGAACTGGTTGCCAGCCAATCGCAGGGCACACAGAGATGAACAACCATACGCGCTCACACTCACACCGAGGGAGTGTTCCATTGACCTGCCACACCTGTTTTTGGAATGTGGGAGGAAACCGGAGTACCTGGAGAAAACCCTCGCAGGCGCAGGGAGAACATGCAGCCTGCAGTGAGATATGGGCTTAATACTGACATGGGTATAAGGCGGACATGATGAGCTGATGCAGACACATGAAACATCCTACATAGAGCCTACTCGTTTCTTTTTTATTTTTATTTTTTCAAGCTGCTGAAGGAGTCTTTCGGGCTCCACCCTGTTGTCCCCTGATATCCACAGAACATTGCATTTTGTTTTTTCTTGACTGCATGAGTAAGGCTATTGTCGATTAAATGTTCTCAACAAGCTTGCTGAGATTTGCTAACCGATTTATTCCGCTTTACGGTTTTGCACAAATTCAATCCCTTTGCATTCAAATAGTGTGAGGAAGAAGTGAAGAAAAGAACAGCATGTTGAAATCCAAACACCCCTACCACCACCGCCACACTCGCACTCAGAAAATAACAGGCACATTTCAACCCTGTGATTGAGACAGGCTTGGGCATATACGGGCTGCTGGTTATGCCAGACACTAAGTCATGATTTGCCATTTGGACATTTTTTTTATTGAGAAACAAAGTTACAACCAAGCCCACATCACATCTGCTCAAGACCCTCTCCTGAGTGATAGTCGACCACAGATGTCACACAATTGCTGCTGTAGTTAGCAGTTATGAGCCATAATGAAATAGAGAATACTTTTCTCAACTCTCCATGAAACCTATTTGGCTGGCAGCACATTGGGTGAGTTCTGGCTGCTCAAACCCATCCTGTAAAGCCCTTGGTGAAGCCGCTTTAACCACGATGCAACAAGTTACCACACTTTCATGGATGCAAAATGTACATCAGTAGACATGAACTTACTACTGCACTGCCAATCTGGTTGGTTAATGTGGCTAGGCCGTATGCACTGGAAACCAGCAGCAAGCAAGTACAGTATAAATAATCACGATAGTTTGTTTTAAGGAGATCTAAGTTCATACCTGACACTACTACTAACTCACGGTGTGCTAAAATATATCAAGACATGCAAGTATGTCCAGATGGCCATTTAAGTTGGCATCATTTATACGCAAATGTTTGTCCCATGCGGGCATTCACTCCATATTGTGCATACATACAATGCATATTAACAGCTCCACTGTGCATTTTGTTGTATTTAACTCATCAACATGTACATCTTCAATGTCATGACAGTATATAAAGTATATTAGCTCTTTAGCTATTGAGGTGGCAATTGGGCTGTATTTATTCTTTTTACCATTCCATACTATATGATATTACCATACCAGGTATGATCAAATATTCTGTCTACTCTTCTTGTGGATTATGTTTTGCTTTAGGCCCCTTAAGTGCTGCTTTCCTCTTTTTTTCTTTTCTCTTTGATGGCTGCACTTTTTTTGGTTGTAACTTTGAATATTGCTGCTGTGACAATCCAATTTCTTTCACAGGATGAATCAAAGTATCCCTCCATCCACAGTTTCCTCGCCTAAATTGCTAGCAATTACTCAAAATGGAAGATGCTTCATAATTTGATTTCAAGTACCGGTAGTGTTATAAACATTAAATCTCAAAAGCTTGTTTAAAAATGTAATAAGGTGATACTACAATTTTGCAAATGCATTCAGTCGATAGTTGTGAAACGTGGCATTGATATTTTGAAGGCAGAAACTGGGGTAAGCGAGAGTGGGATTCTAGTGACTGACTTTTTAGTTTTTAGTGCTATTTTGTTTTTTGTTTTTTTTTACATGTGAGCAATGTTCCTGAAGCAGAAATGATGCATATACAATTACATTAAGACAGATCTGATATCTGGTCGCGCTCCTTTTCAGGGATCCCCAGCTCACTCTGACCACAGTTCGTTCAGATCTCCTTCCTGAGCAGAAAGCCGGTTTTGTTTAAAAAGACAACGGCTTCTAATTAGTCACACAGGGACCGAGACATTTCATTGCCTCAGATGGAAGGATGCTGAGCGCGCACGTGAGTACTAGATGTTACGGATATCCACCATTGGAGGAGGAATGATGAGTCAACACTCCCACATCAAAGGGTGAATTAGTATGACTGGTTCTGTGTAGGAAGTGACAGACATGCAGGAGGAACAGCAGCAGCATTTGCAAGATGGTAACACAAACTCACTGCAAACTGGTGAGTATCTGACAGCATATGGGATTCAAGGGAAGCCACCGGGCATACACGATGCAAATTAAGTCCTAGTTCATGACAGCCATCTCACTTTTAAATGTGGGCTGATTTCAAGTCGTTTGATGACCTCGTCAATCAAATCTTGATTAAAATAATGGAAAATGTGGATTTGTATGTATTGGTTGCTTTTTAACCCGGATAAAACTGAGATGTTGATCACCGGTCCTGCTCGTTATTGGCACATACAGTATTTAAGGACACCTCTCTGGGCAAAAGTACATTTAGCAAAAATCAAAGTGATTGAGCAAAAAAAAAAATCTCTCTTTCCAAATGCATATGAAGAATGTTACTAGAACTACGTATTTTCCATGCCTGTGACATCGCGAAGATCCATGTTGCTCTCTGTTCTTCCCGTGTGTCATGTTAAAAAGGTTGCACTTAAGACTCCTGACAAGGACAAGAATGTTTGAACATATTACCTCGATAGTAGCCAACTTGCATTGGCTCTCAGTCCACTTCAGATGTGATGTCGATGTTTTGCTACTTATAAAATATCCCATCTGTCATCGAGCAGCAGGTGGGGGGGGGGGGGGGGTGGCACTCTGACCTTGTTGCCAGCCAATCGCAGGGAGGATAATTAGACATACTGTATATACAACTGTTAATAAAAAGCGGGAACTTAAAAACTGCTGGATTATCTCTGGGTTAATAACACAAAACAGTATGCTGGCAGAATGCTCACTTTAGGCCGATACCTGAAGGCCAGGTTTTTTAACATGGGTTAACCTTCCTACTCTGCCAGATATCTCCATGTCCCCAATTGTTTTTAATTTCCCTACCTCATCTTTCTGCCATGTCTTCCTCTTTCTTGATAAACTCTTGTCTTTTTTTTTTGGGGGGGGGGGGGGGGGAATCAGCGCCTCTCTCTGTAGCGACTGTGCTGGAGCCGTTTTCTGCAAAATAACAAATGTGTACAATTTCATTTTATATTATCGTGTTATAGTTGTGTTGACAAGTAATGCCAAAAAAATCTTAATTTATAGTTTTTTAGTTATATAGTACTAGCTGGTTCGCCGCCCTCCTGGCGGCTCATCAGCTAGTTCCTGCGGAAGGCTGGTAAGGTGGGCCTTCGGCCCACAAAAGTGTTGTTGCTTGGTTCAACTTTTTGTTCATCTTCATTGCTTATCGCGAAAATAAAGAGATGTTTAGCTCTACTAAATAACTAACAATTTCATTGCAATGCTTGTGGGTAGACAACATTTTTTCGCTAAGATGCCCGCGCGATCGTAGTGAGCCACTGCCTGAGCAGCGCAGTGGCGGCGCGCAGTGGCGGCGCGCAGCGGCGCGGTGAAGTAGGTACGTTTTGAAAAAGGACAGACGGAAGGACAGACCGCGTGCGGGACGACGCGCAATATATATATAGATAGTTATCTTAATTTAATTTATAGTGACATGTATGAGGTCAAGAAAATCAAGGAAATCAGCTGATCTGACGAAAAGTTACATGTTTAGGATTTCAGGGGTGTTTCTCAGAAAGTGTGCTCCATGAGTGTGACATCAGAGTGCCAAAATAAAGTTCCATAAACCTGTGTGCTCACTGATAGAGAACTAATTGAAGATCAATAGGCACAGTTCTCCATTTTTTAAAATCATTTTGTGAAGCAATTGCCACTCTCCCTGAGGGCAAGATTATTTGGAACTCTTCTTTTTGTGAACATTTATGTCCAATTTGATGCAATGTAATAATTGCTTTGTAAAAGCTGTTGGACAAGTGGGAAATAACTGGTCAGCAATGGTAGGACTCTGCTTATTCGGTACCACAGTAGCATTTCTGCAAAATTTTTCCTATGGGTACAGTTGAACCAATAAGTCATGCCTTCACAATATGAGAAAATACAAGGTTAGATTGAAAGTCTCCCTTCAACATCATGTTAGCTGTGGCGAAAATCACCGATTGGGCTTTGAAATGGGTCTATGAGCAATGCGTGAAGTGCATCTATTTGTTATCATAACTGCTTGTGTATTCATCCTCCAACTTGGCCCCTCCACCTTAGTGAAAGAGTAGACTACCAGGTAATAGGTTGCAATACCGTGAATATTGTGTTTTTCAATGTTTGTATTCTCAGAGGTGGTCATCATTGCATCGATCATCTCAGCACGACCCCCCCCCCCCATTTCCTCCTTGTGTGAGGATTATCTCTCCTTTGAATGTAAACATAAATGTCCCACACAGCTTTGTTTTACATATATACACACATTCATTTTCCGATCCACTTTATCCTCACAGGGGTCGCAGGGGGTGCTGGAGCCTATTGCAGCCGACTTCGGGCAGTATGCGAGGGACACCCTGAACCGGTTGCCAGGCAATCCCAGGGCACACAGAGACGAACAACCATCCACGCTCACACTAGGGTCAATTTAGAGTGTTCCATTGGCCTGCCACACATGTTTTTGGAATGTGGGAGGAAACCGGAGTACCCAGAGAAAACTCACCCAGGCACGGGGAGAACGGATCAAACCCTGCACCTGCTGCCCATAAAAAAAAAAAAAATCCTCATCTCACCCCTCGGGTGGTGTCCGTCCCTCATTCAGCTCGGGTCCTCTACCAGAGGCCAGGAAGCTTGAGGGTTCTGCGCAGTATCCTTGCTGTTCCCAGCACTGCACATTTCTGGACTGAGATGTCCGATGTTGTTCCCGGGATCTGTTGCAACCACTCATCTAGTTTGGGGGTCACTGCCCCGAGTGCTCCGACCACCACAGGCACGACTGTCACCTTTACCTTCCAGGCTCTCTCCAGCTCCTCTCTGAGCCCTTGGTATTTCTCGAGTTTCTCATGTTCCTTCTTCCTGATGTTTCCATCACTAGGGACCGCTACATCCACTACAACGGCTTTCCTCTGCCCTTTATCTATGATCACGATATCTGGTTGGTTCGCCATTACCATCTTGTCAGTCTGGATCTGGAAGTCCCACAGGATCTTCGCTCTGTCATTCTCCACCACCTTCGGAGGTGTTTCCCATTTTGACCTTGGGGTTTCCAGTCCATACTCCGCACAGATGTTTCGGTAGACTATGCCAGCCACCTGGTTATGGCGTTCCATGTAGGCTTTCCCTGCCAGCATCTTAAAGCCTGCAGTTATGTGTTGGATCGTCTCAGGTGCCTCTTTGCACAATCTACACCTTGGGTCTTGTCTGGTGTGGTATATCTGGGCCTCGATGGCTCTGGTGCTCAAGGCCTGCTCCTGAGCAGCCAGGATGAGTGCCTCTGTGCTGTCCTTCAGGCCAGCCCTCTCTAGCAACTGATAGGACTTCTTGAGATCAGCCACTTCAGTTATGGTCCGGTGGTACATCCCGTGTAGGGGCTTGTCCTCCCATGATGGTCCCTCTTCCAGCGCCTCATCTTCTGTTCCCCATTGTCTGAGACATTCTCTGAGTACGTCATCCGTTGGAGCCTTCTCCTTGATGTATTCATGGAGCTTGGATGTTTCATCCTGGACAGTGGCTCTCACACTCACTAGTCCCCGGCCTCCTTCCTTTCGGCTTGCGTACAGTCTCAGGGTGCTGGATTTGGGATGGAACCCTCCATGCATGGTTAGGAGCTTTCGGGTCTTAACGTCCGTGGTCTGAATCTCTTCCTTTGGCCAACTTATTATTCCTGCAGGGTATCTGATCACTGGCAGGGCATAGCTGTTTATTGCCCGGGTCTTATTCTTGCCATTGAGCTGGCTTCTTAGGACTTGCCTCACTCGCTGGAGGTATTTGGCCGTAGCCGCTTTCCTTGTTGCCAGTTCGAGGTTGCCATTGGCTTGTGGTATACCAAGGTACTTGTAGCTGTCCTCAATGTCTGCTATTGTTCCTTCAGGGAGTGAGACCCCATCAGTGCAGACTACCTTGCCTCTCTTAGTCACCATCCGACTACATTTCTCAAGCCCGAATGACATCCCGATGTCGCTGCTGTAGATCCTGGTTGTGTGGATCAGTGAATCTATGTCCCTTTCGCTCTTAGCATACAGCTTTATGTCATCCATGTAGAGGAGGTGACTGATTGTAGCTCCATTTCTGAGGCGGTATCCATAGCCTGTCTTGGTGATTACTTGGCTTAGGGGGTTCAGTCCCATGCAGAACAGCAGTGGGGAGAGTGCATCACCTTGGTATATGCCACATTTGATGGACACTTGGGTAAGTGGCTTGCCATTGGCTTCAAGTGTGGTTTTCCACATTCTCATCGAGTTCGCAACGAAGGCTCTTAGGGTCCTGTTCACCTTATACAACTCCAAGTATTCAGTGATCCATGTATGTGGCATCGAGTCATAGGCTTTCTTGTAATCAATCCAGGCTGTGCACAGGTTGGTACGTCGGGACCTGCAGTCTTGTGCGACTGTTCTGTCAACCAGGAGCTGATGTTTGGCTCCTCTGGTATCTCTACCAATGCCCTTCTGCGCTTCGCTCATGTATTGATCCATGTGTCCACTTATCTTAGCCGCAATGATTCCTGTGGAGAGACAGGTTATTGGCCGATAGTTGGATGGGGCTGCACCCTTCGAGGGATCCTTCATGATCAGGATCGTTCGCCCTTCGGTTAGCCATTCTGGGTGAGTCCCATCCCTCAGCAGCTGGTTCATTTGTACTGCTAGGCGCTCATGGAGTGCTGTGAGTTTCTTTAGCCAGTAGGTGTGGACCATGTCCGGGCCTGGTGCTGTCCAGTTCTTCATATCTGAGACTCGTTCCTGTATGTCTGCCACTGTTATGGTAACTGGGTTCTGTTCAGGGAGGTTGCTGTGCTCCTCTCTCAGGGTCACCAGCCATTGTGCACTGCTGTTATGTGCAACCTCCTTCTCCCATATGCCTTTCCAGTACCTTTCAGTTTCCAGTCTTGGTGGGTCAGCTCTGTTGTTAGGACCCTGCCACTGAGCATACACTTTCGCAGGTTGTGTTGCGAACAGCCTGTTTATTCGTCTGGCCTCATTCTCTTTCGTGTACCGCTTTAGGCGACTGGACAAAGCTTGGAGCCTTTGTTTGGCAGTTTCGAGTGCTTCAGGTATGGTCATCTGGATGTACTTCTCGGGTATCGGCCTTTTCATCACACCTCTCTGGGCCTCCGTCAATTGACTCACATCTTTCCGGGCCGCCTTGATCTTAGCCTCCAACCGTCTTTTCCATGGTGGGTAACGTATCTCATGGTTGCTCTTATAGCCCAGAGTCTCCAGGATCACTGATGCTGAAGCGTATATCAGCTCATTGGTTTCTGTGATCGTTACGGTAGGGATCGCCCTCAGTGCTGCATTCACACTTTCTATGAGACTTTCAGATGGTACTTCACATAGTCGTAATCGGTTTCTAGGTTGCCCAGCTTTCATTCTCGCCATGATCTTCGCTTTCAGGTCAGTTGCTGCCTCGCTCAGCATTTCATTCATTGGGGCTGGCCACCCAATCTCATCATCTGCATTCATTGGGGCTTGCCTCCCAATCTCTTGTATGACCTCCTCCTCTGATCTGACAGCCTGGGGCCCTTCACCATGGAACCTGCGTTGTACCTCATCAATCTCAAGTTGTGACAGCAGTTGCCGTTTGTGGATGTTGGAACACTGAGCTGCTAGTTGTTTCGTGGTCAACCGTGACTGTGGGTTTCGAAGTAACCATTTAGCCCACATTCTCTGCATGTAACCCCTCTGACTAGGGTTGCTTGAGTAGTAGCATTCCAACAGAGCCATGTTATCGCATCTCGCCCATCTCCGCTTTGTTCCAGTAGCCCATTTTTCATCAAGGTGCTCTGGTTCCCCAGCACCTGACGCAGACCTTGTTTGGCCGGGCGACGTCTGAGCCGGCATGTCATTCGTTTTATTGTCTCTCATCATTGTATGAGGTAGGCATTAGCGTGAAGGATCTTGCCCAAGGACCCACACTGGATGGTGTTATGTGCTCATTTTTGCCCCAAGCGGGATTCGAACCACCGTCTCCCGTATGCCAAACCAATGCCTTACCAACTGAGCTATCCAGCCGCTTCCATATATATATATATATATAGAGAGAGAGAGAGAGAGAGAGAGAGAGAGAGAGAGAGAGAGAGAGAGAGATATCCCGGGAACAACATCGGACATCTCAGTCCAGAAATGTGCAGTGCTGGGAACAGCAAGGATACTGCGCAGGCTTCCTGGCCTCGGGTAGAGGACCCGAGGTGAATGAGGGACGGACACCATCTATATATCTATATATGTATCTCCAAGTGAGTGGACACATTCAAAGGCTTTGATTCTGGACTTTGACAATATTCACATGGAAAAAGGCCGACACACGCCAGGGAACTGAATTAATACAGTACTTGCAATGACAGTATAATGCCAACAGCATTATTTGGAAACCAACCAAAATGCTGGGTAAAATTTGTCACACGATAACTCAGAGGTCTAACCATCATCATTTGTTCGACATCACATGCTTTAGGAAGTCATGTAAGGCCTCAACATACGTCACTACAGCCTACATCCCGAAACCTCAGTTTAGCCATCAACAAATATTATTTTGATGAATCTTTGGTTATTTTAATATTTATTCCAAAAGGCTAAGCAGTCCACAAATAATATTGTCACTGAATGAAATATAAATGTGCTTGGTGGTTTCTGTTTTGATTGAAACTTGATTGATGTTAAACCCTGAATGCATTTAAAATGAGCCTGAAAGAAAAGAAAAGGGAATAATTCTCCTACATTTGCACCTTCTATATTCTCCTTGTCTGAGATTTTAGATACCGTTCCAAATTATTGCGCAATTGATGTTTCTCTTTGATTTATTTTTTTATAAATTGTCTTGGCAAATGAAACTCAGCACAATTTATTCTCGGACAGTCATCAACTGCTCGAGAATAAATTTAAGGTTTTTAAACAACCATCGCAATTGATGACAGTATTTTACTCAAACTAAACACGTCATTTTTTGATCAAATGTGTAGTTCCAAATGATTATGCACAGCAGTGTTTCAAGACATTTTATAAGTTGTAAAGAAGTAAAAATGTGTTCAATTTTCAGATTTTTTCGTTTGTATTTGATGTAATCAAACGCTGTTTAATTTAAAATCGTCTGAACAGGTAAAGTCATATTTTAACATTGATGATTTGAAAATTATGCTGTGTGCCATTAGCATAGACTATTTTTAAAAACCAGAGTAAAACAACATTTGCACAATTGAATCATGGTGTATATGTCATTTATTTAGCATCCACATGTCAGAAAGTCCTGAAAAAACACAACTGGATCTGACCATATTTATTAAGTTAAACCTTCAAATACAAATTTGAAGATGGGTGCTCTTCTATGAGTGAAAATCACGAATTGTGCAAGCGTGTGCATGTAAGAGTGTGTCAAAAATAAGCCTTACACATCACTTAACAAGTATTTTCCTGCCCGGCACAGACTTGTCACAGCTCGCCTGGAGGAGACTCACAAGTTGCGCTCGATGTGGCATCAGCGAGTGCTGGGACAGAAGCAGTGATAAATCCTGTGTCCTCTAAGAAGGCGCTAATCATTCAAGATGATGTGGCCAAATGTCATAGGATAGATTCCCTATGCCTCATGAAGACAGACCCCCTCAAAGTCAAGACAAATGACCATGACTTTATCATACTTTTTTTAACCGGACAAAATCTCAACCTGTGATCCACAGGTTGGGAAGCTGTCATCAAAGTAGGTCGAACAGTGCTCGTGTGGCATTGGATGATAGTAAAGGCTATGGCTGTCAAAGCATGATTTGAATCATCACGTAATGAGTTGCCAACCACAATTTCAAAGTTGTGTTGCCATCAACTAGCAGCTTAAGTTCTACGCTGTTTGAATACGTTTTAAGTCACATCATTAAATGCTACTTTACATTCTGTCCTGCTCTTTTGATGTTTTTACTTTTCTGATGCAGATCAGTTAGACATGGACACAATTGAGTGATGCCGCTCTAAAGATTGCCATGTATGACGGCCAGTGACAGCATGAGCAGTGACATAGCGATGCAGATGTGTGGACAATAATATCTTTCAAATTTAAGCCCTATATCAGGCTGCAATGATTACATTTAAACCCCCTCTTTCATTATTTGACGAAGCATGGGCTCGAAAATGTTTTCCTATTTTTTCATATTTTGGTACTTTAATGTCATCATACAATTCAACCTGAGAGTAAAGGCACGTTAAGACCGCAGGCAAATGAGACTACAAGTTTTTTGCCCAAATGTGACCTGTATTTGATTATTTTGACAGCCTCAATACATTGGATATGTATCAGATTTTTTTGCAATGTGACTTCACTCTGAACAGCCAGGTGGCATGTATCCAACCTACACATCACTAAAAGCTCAATGTGTGCACCGTGCGGACATAGAAGGTAGCTCGGGTTACGACTGCCAATCGTGAGGGCTCTAATCTCACTTTTGCACTGGTCGCATTCCCACTACCAACTTTTCCAGTTGGTTTCACTGCAGAGGATTTTGTCACACTTTTTTTTTTTTGTGGGGCGGGGTGGGGGGGATACAGCATGACAATATTTGCTGATGTAGCAAGCAGGAGCAATGTGGGGTGTGCATATGACTGTGATGTACCGTCCATTGTGTGTAGAGTACATATTGTCCGGGACTGTATGTATTGTCCAATGAATGTGGTGTAGCATATGTGTATGTATTTTTCAATGCATGTAGCAGCAAGGAGGGCCTGTCCTCCAAGACAAGTTTCTCCTACAGGAGACCAAATAAAAGTCAAATAAAAATCTAATCAGATCGGTATATGCTGGCAAAACCAGTCAATTCTTTTATGTAACTTTAAAAAAAAGGATTTGTTAATTTTGTTCAATGCACTAAAACTCCGCCGTTGCTCTTATTCCCCACGGGAAAACCAAAACTTCACAGCCTGCTGAGCATCACAAGTGATTAAAAAAAAAATAGGGCCTAATATGTCCAACAATTCCTGTATATACAGTATATGTACTGCATGTAAAAGCAATAAGTACAGCACATTTCTGATTGACCTTGATGCTCAAGAAGCAAACAACAGCAACTCTTCTACAACATAGTGTTACATTGCAACTCATTACCTGAGTGTGCCTGACTTTGGAGGAGAGTTGTAGGGCAAGAGCCATGACGTAAGGATGAAATGAATGCATGAACAGGGTTGTTGACACCACTGTAAGCAGCAACCAGGTGCGAAAGTGTTCTTCAGGAGGACTGTTTTTCATAAACAGATGGTCACTGTTAATAGCCCCGCTACACCTTGTTGTTGAATGAACTGAGAAATGCTCAAGATGTTAGGTTGAAAATGTGTTTTAGCTGTACGGTATTGGTTTGGGGATTAACGCAGAACAAACAAGTTTTGAAACACATGAAGAGGTTTGTGAGGAATGGGTTTTAACACTGTTTTCACATTTAGCGGCTAATGATGCAGCATCGGCAGCAATTGGGGCTTCCGTACCTCGCGCAAGGACAATTCAACAAGTGCACAAGATCGCATGCATACAATATCAATGACTGTGTATTACCTTTCTCTATCCCTGGATCACCGTTTGAGATTTGCCAAGAACCAATGGAAGCAAAGCTCTAACGAAACGTACTCAAGCTCCCAAGAAGACAGTAAATTCACTTTTGCTTTTTTGGAAGTCTTCTGCAACAATTGATTGTGATATTGTCACTCCTGCCATCTAGAGGTTGTTGCTAATGTCGCTAACATTTGAGTTGGGTTTTCTTTACAGCTCTCACAATGTCTCTGTCATCACATCACTGTTGCTTTCCTTGATGTACAGTAACTCTTCAGCGTTTGAGATTTGTAGTTTAATTCTTCTCCAGCACATTCAGTGTTGAAATTAATTGTCATCTTCAGGCTGATTTTGAAATGCATCTAATTATATTAATGGGGCACCCTGCGTTGTTGATGTGCAAACATATAGATTCCCAGCAAGGACCCATTTGGCTGGATCGTGTCTGGAAGAGAGAGGCAAATAAATCACAGCTTTACTGTTACATTTCTGATGTGGCTATTTGCTGGAAATCCACTGTGAAAGAGGCACATGGAAAAGGGAGCTGACTGAGATGCTTCTGCAACACAAATCAGCTTCACATTAACTTAAAGTTTCCATTCATAAACTTAAAGAGTTTATGAATGGAAAGTTTACTTTTAAAAAGTTGCCAGATTGTTACACTGACAAGACTAAAGTTACCTGGATGTTTTGCAGTCGTAAACTGAGCTATCAACATAGCACATTCATTCTTTCATTCATTCATTCATTCATCTTCCGAACCGCTTGATATTCACTAGGGTCGCGGGGGGTGCTGGAGCCTATCCCAGCTGTCTCCGGGCAGTAGGCAGGGGACACCCTGAATCGGTTGCCAGCCAATCACAGGGCACACAGAGACGAACAACCATCCACGCTCACACTCACACCTAGGGACAATTTAGAGCGTTCAATCAGCCTGCCATGCATGTTTTTGGAATGTGGGAGGAAACCGGAGCACCCGGAGAAAACTCACGCAGGGAGGCCGCAGCTGGAATCGAACCCGGTACCTCTGCACTGTGAAGCCGACGTGCTAACCACTGGACTACCGGGCCTCCTCAGCATAGCACATCAGTCTGAAATACCACTTAATGGTCTCAGACAGACAGCTATGGATAATTTCAAAGCGAAGAAAATGGATGACACGACGAAGAACAAATTTACTGAAGCCATAGCTAAATGTATGGCTACTGCATGCAAGCCTGTCAACATTGTCCACAGCTCGACTCAAGTTGAAATCATTCGCATTGCATCTAACGACTCCACTACGGATTGCCAGCGAGAGCCTCCATTACAAGCTGTGTACAGAGTTTGTACGTAGGCTAAAGTACACCAAGCGGGAGAAGACACTGTTTCGGGAGAGAAATAAGAATAAAGAGCAGGTAGCCTGTCGAATATGATGTATGCCACTGGCACGATTGTTACTAGTTTGGAACTATTTTGTGTGGAAGGTTACAGTGTTCTGTGTCCATATAAATAAAGCGGGTGGAGCTTCTCTGTGTTCTCTGTCAGTGAAGGTGCGCTGAGGCACGTCGAGAGTTCAGCAGTGCAGTGGTCGCGACCACACTGAAAATAAGACAACGTCTCCAGTGTTGTTTCGAACCAAGGGTAGTCATCCGAAATGATGTCTACACAAAACCATAAAGAGACTTCCGCACACATAGCCAGTAAGGGTGTGGAAAATAATCGATATAAATCGATACATCGATGGGCATGTGCGCGATGCGAGTGCATCGGCTCATTCACTGGGTACGACGCGATTGACGGGTGAAATCGAGATTCATCACGATTCATTGGTGGGTATCGTAAAATCCGCTTCAAGCGCCGTTTTATTCATGTTAAACGTCACCCGTGCCCTTTCCTAGGCGCAATGAATGCACCATCATTGGTTTGCGTTTTGTGTTGAATACGGACGGTAGCCGTGCGTCACATACAGTCCAGTACACAACTATCGAAACATTATGGAAGTTCGCGTAAGCAGCAGCGAGGAAACTACTGTATTTAATGCTTCCGCAACATTTAGATCTGATGTTTGGAAATACTACGGCTTCGAAAAGAAAGACGGAACGATTGATAAAAGCTCCGTAATTTGCAAAGAATGTCGCACTACGAAGCCATACAACGGCAGCACCACAAATATGCAGACCACTTAAAACGATGGCACCACATCACCGACAAGTTTCCCGCCCCCTCCGAGCGCCTCCCCGTCCAGTTCCTCGTTGGACACCGGAGAAACTCTTGGCAAACCAGGTCAGGATCAGAAAAAAATCGCCTCTTATTTTGGGGGGCCCCTTCCAGCTCACTGTGACCGCGCAAGGAAAAACTATATATGGATGACTCTTTTGGACATTTTATTTTGACACTCAGTGAGAGTGGTCTGTGTACGCTACAATACACACAGCAGCTTTGAGGCTGTGACTGCCACATTGTCTCAATTGTATTTTTTTTCTGTCCTATGGAGATGGATATTTCATATAAGACACTCGGTGAGTAGTCTGTTTGTGTTTACACTACAGCAACAGCTGTGAGTCTCAGGTGCCAAATTGTTTACATTTTCTTTGAACAAAACCCGATTGTGAAAGGGCTTAAATAAGTAGTTTTACACGTTCTACTGTTTATAAGGAATAAAGTGGTCTACTTTTTGCAATATCATACTGAATTCCATCTTTTTTTAAACTTTTTTTCTTTGCGTATTTGCATCATGTTTAATTGCACAATATCACAACAAATTACACTGTATCGTATCGGATCGCATTGATTTGAACTAAATGTGTATCGCGTTGTATCACATCGTGAAGACGGTGAAACGTATCGCATCGTGTCGCCAGAAAATTCCATGTATCGTTTAAGTATTGCAGCGCTGGTAGTGCATCGAGATGTGTATCGAATCGTCCTCAGTGCTGAGATTCACATCCCTAATAGCCAGACTGCTGTGTTCAAAGCAAACTTGAGAAAAACTAAGCATGCAACCATGGCTTAAATCCACTATAGGCTGAGTACTAGTTTACCTTAGATGTGCACTTTATAATGTTATATTGCTCTGTTTTGATTCCATAAAAAGAGCTGTTAAAGCAGCTGTTGTGTGACAAAATATTTTTTTCACTGGACAGTAATATTGTGTGCGAGACTGTGTGAATAACTGAAGTATCTCTACCAATGCCCTCAATCACCTCCTCTACATGGATGACATAAAGCTGTATGCTAAGAGCGAAAGGGACATAGGTTCCCTGATCCACACAACCAGGATCTACAGCAGCGACATCGGGATGTCATTCGGGCTTGAGAAATGTAGTCGGATGGTGACTAAGAGAGGAAGGGTAGTCCGCACTGAAGGGGTCTCACTCCCTGAAGGAACAATAGCAGACATTGAGGACAGCTACAAGTACCTTGGTATACCACAAGCCAATGGCAACCTCGAACTGGCAACAAGGAAAGCGGCTACGGCCAAATACCTCCAGCGAGTGAGGCAAGTCCTAAGAAGCCAGCTCAATGGCAAGAATAAGACCCGGGCAATAAACAGCTATGCCCTGCCAGTGATCAGATACCCTGCAGGAATAATAAGGTGGCCAAAGGAAGAGATTCAGACCACGGACGTTAAGACCCGAAAGCTCCTAACCATGCATGGAGGGTTCCATCCCAAATCTAGCACCCTGAGACTGTACGCAAGCCGAAAGGAAGGAGGCCGGGGACTAGTGTGTGTGAGAACCACTGTCCAGGATGAAACATCCAAGCTCCATGAATACATCAAGGAGAAGGCTCCAAAGGATGACGTACTCAGAGAATGTCTCAGACAATGGGGAACAGAAGATGAGGCGCTGGAAGAGGGACCATCATGGGAGGACAAGCCCCTACACGGGATGTACCACCGGACCATAACTGAAGTGGCCGATCTCAAGAAGTCCTATCAGTGGCTAGAGAGGGCTGGCCTGAAGGACAGCACAGAGGCACTCATCCTGGCTGCTCAGGAGCAGGCCTTGAGCACCAGAGCCATCGAGGCCCAGATATACCACACCAGACAAGACCCAAGGTGTAGGTTGTGCAAAGAGGCACCTGAGACGATCCAACACATAACTGCAGGGTGTAAGATGCTGGCAGGGAAAGCCTACATGGAACGCCATAACCAGGTGGCTGGCATAGTCTACCGAAACATCTGTGCGGAGTATGGACTGGAAACCCAAGGTCAAAATGGGAAACACCTCCGAAGGTGGTGGAGAATGACAGAGCGAAGATCCTGTGGGACTTCCAGATCCAGACTGACAGGATGGTAATGGCGAACCAACCAGATATCGTGATCATAGATAAAGGGCAGAGGAAAGCCGTTGTAGTGGATGTAGCGGTCCCAAGTGATGGAAACATCAGAAAGAAGGAACACGAGAAATACCAAGGGCTCAGAGAGGAGCTGGAGAGAGCCTGGAAGGTAAAGGTGACAGTCGTGCCTGTGGTGGTCGGAGCACTCGGGGCAGTGACCCCCAAACTAGATGAGTGGTTGCAACAGATCCCAGGAACAACATCGGACATCTCAGTCCAGAAATGTGCAGTGCTGGGAACAGCAAGGATACTGCGCAGAACCCACAAGCTTCCTGGCCTCTGGTAGAGGACCCGAGCTGAATGAGGGACGGACACCACCCGAGGGGTGAGATGAGGATTTATGTATGTGTGTGTACACGTGGATATATATACAGTATATATATACAGGTATATATGTATATATTTGCTCTTGATTCAAAGGTTGAAATACTTACACAAAAAAGTTAATCAATCTGAACTAAAGAAGAGCAGCATCCCAGAACGGATCGAATACAAGAGCAGTTAGATTCTATGGTTCCTCTTTTGCAGCATTTGAAAATACGTGCATTTGTACAAGATGCGACCTGAAAACATACAAAAAGCCCCAGACTTATTCATTCCACAACTGGGTGCATGAAGCCTATTTTGTTTGTAGTCTGTTTATTTGTAGGTTTGTTTTTGTGTCCTTTTTCATAAAACCTCCTTTGAAAAGTGAAGCGATGAAATGTGCAAAAAGGTACAACTCACTAATATTTTTCATCAACATCTTCCTCTAAAGCCATCTTTTTTGATCGTGTTTTAATTCCGAACTTGTTTCTGTCATGTCGAAACAGCGTGCGGCTTCAAGTACGTGTCAAGTCAAAAGGCGGCTTTCAGCTCATCACTATCCTCCTTGAAGCGTTTGTGCATATCTGAGTGCCTCCGACGTTTGTCAGTGAGCAGACTGGGCTCTGGTTGTACTCCTTCTCCACAGCCTTTTCTCCCTTGTCTCGACAACAAAGCTGAGCAGAAACAAGGAAGAAAGAAACCACATGAGCTGCCAAAGCGCTGAGCCAGGATATTGAGACCTGTCTTGGCAAGCTCAGGAATTTTGGAGTGTTGAAAATCAAGGGGAAAAAAAGTTATTTATGGCATCTTGCCTCATGTTAGCCTTTAGATTTTTGTTCCTCCATTACACTAGCTCACAGCCTTTGTATGTTAGGTTGTCTTTCCACATTCACCAGTGACGTTTTCTGTTGCAGACACCCAGTGGTGAAGTCAGCCTTGAAAGGTTATGCGGGATTTTGACCCAAAACTGCTCCATTCTATGTCCTCTCCCATTCCTTGCCATCAAAAATCCCTCCATGACAATGAATCTATTTTCGCTTCAAAAGCAAATTCAGAATATATTTGAACCCCACCAAAATACCCATCTACCATTGTTGCACATGCACATACCCACCGTGCGCACACACACACACACACTCATGCGCCTAAAGGAAAAAAAAAAGACCCAGACATGAGCGTCTTGTATTTTCATTGAAAGCTCAATATTTTATGAGCACACCATAGACAAGATATCTGAGGGGAATCCTCTCGTGGTAGATTCTTATTTTTAACATTGTGGTTATCACAGTCACATTCTGTCATCCATATGTATCATTGAAAAAATGCCACAAAAAGACTACAGTGCAATTTAATAAGACTGTAATGAGGACTTGTCTTTTATATATCAACATCAGAAAATCTTCATAGGTTAATAGTTGCAGTCATACAGTGATGGAAAGTAATGAAGTAGAAATATGTTGTTACTGTAATGAAGTGGAATTTAACTTTCAGCCTTTTTTGTTGGGCTGAAACTCCCTATATTTTGAAATCATGTGAATGATCAGTTGTTCGTAACCTGGGTTCGATCTAACCCTAGGGGTTTGGTGAATCGTCTCAGAGGTTCGACTCAGCCTCTGCCATGGAGGCTAAGACACGTGCGACTCAACATGTCAATTAGTTATGACACGCCCACTTGGCCATCACTGGCTGCCGACAATGATCACATTACATTGCTTGTCCAATCAGTGCTGTGGGAAATTTTGTTCACTTCGTAGTTAACGTGTGACTGTTGTGATTGTACATTTAAAAAAATGTTTACTTGTCTCTTGACATTTTTTTTTCTTTTATCTGTTTTTAATTTCCCAATGTGGTTTCACACTACCGAGGACAGAAAGACCTCAATCTAAGGAATGACCACTGTTCTTTTAGCAAATAGTCTGAATTGAATGTCCACCCAAAAATAAATACATTTAAAGCTTCCAAGCTCCGACTGACCATAGCAATAAAGATGGCGGACATGTGAGGAGGATGCCCTTTAGGAATATTCTTTGCCGTCTGTGAGACAAGCTGTTTCACTCCAACCATCCATTATAAATGGAGTCGAGCGTCACCCATATGCCGCATCCTGCTCTGGGCAGTCAGCGTGAAATATTCACCTGTTCCACTCCTTAAGTAGACAGGGCAATAAATGGAAATAGAGGGGCTGAGGGAACTCCTTTGTCTCCAAACACTGACGCCAGCTTAAATTTGTGATGAACTTCCCACTCTACCACAGCAGCCATGTATTCAGAAAATCAGTAAAAGCAATTTGTTTTCTCAGTCAAGACCATGTGCGGGACAGTAACATTATGCATTGTTTACGCTGTCCCCAACTGTTTTCCATTCACAACTCCCAACTTAGCATGAAGACATTTGCTTATTTTACTAGGGATGTTTGATACCACTTAATTTTTTTCCCTGGACCGACACCGTGACAAGTACTGATGCTTAGGTACTCACAACAACGATACCACTGGTCGTTTAATATAGCAAATTTCAATTACCAGAATGACAAATTATTTTGAACCAAAAACTTTTTTTATGGCTGAAAAAAGGCAGCACAGATACTCTGCAATAGAGAGTTAAAGTCCCCAAGAAACACAAACACCTCTCTCTGCGTTCAGGATTTACTCTTAACAAATAAAAAGTGAAAAATAAAACAAACAATTCTCTTCGTTTTGGGATTGGTTTAAAACGAACTGAAATATCAAATAAAACAGGTTTAACTGTCGACTGTTAAGCATGACACGATGAAGTTTGACATCATCGTCTATCTGCTGCACAGTCACTGGTGAAGATAATTACTGCAGAGTTACACAACAAGCTGCTCACATATGTTTTTATGACATTGTTTGTTTCTGTAATCATAAATTTTGCATAGCCGTGTACCTGCGGCATAGGGCATCACAGCTCTTAAAATGGTGGCGAGTTTGCTATAAATTGGACTGTAAGAGTTAACTTGCCACACAACAACTTCAACCGCTTCATATTCAAGAAGGCGTCTTTGTACATGGAATGTAAATGTTGTGTATAATAATACTTGCTTGTGGTTGTTGCATAAGGTGGCATTCAAGATACGATCAGCAATGCTAGGCGAAGGTAAGTGCTGTCTCATCTATAGGGTATCAATCTGCCCCCCACCCCCACCCCATGCCTCTCTCTCCCAAGGGATCATGCACGAACGAGGACGGAGGATGGTCCGGCAAAATTGGATAAAGTGGCCACCTCTGGAAATAAGGTCCAAACCTATTACCTGTTATCATTACTCGCCTCTATCTTGTGTTTACAAAAGTAACATTGAGTATGATAATGACAAAGAACAATCAACAGAACAACCAAGGTTTACTTTGCACTTTGCAGATAGTCAGATCCACCACCTTCTATTTCTAGTCCCACTTCAGACGGGCAGGACCAAACTGAACTAGCATAATAATTGTTCACAACTTTTCAAGTTTGGCTCAAACCTTATTGTCAGACAAACACCCCACACAGTTTTTAGACAAAAGGCGCTGTAGCATTTAGTCAGGATGAATGCGCTGCATATGCCTTTCCCTCGACAACTAACATACCATGTATGAGCGAAAAAGAACATGAGGAAACATATGAAGGGAAGGGACAATCTATAAAGGTACTGAAGCCGTTAAATTCCACTGTTGAGTGATAAGGCTGACTCATTGATTTCAAGGCGTAAGCTTTTCTATCAAAGACGGACTAGTGAACAAAGTTAACAAGATCAAAGCTTGAGTCTGGCAGGCCTGTTCCGCAGACCTCATTAAGTCTCAGGGGACAAAGAAAGAGTGCTACAGAATAAAAGACCCTTGTTACTGTAGTGTAGACTTAAGGTCGGGAAGTCGTCAAAGATGGAAGCAGTCAGCATTGGTCCTGGACTGCAACTGACCGGTCACACAAGGACATCACCAAATAACGCAGCACATTTGACAATAAAGTTGAATCCAATCCAATCCAATAATTGTTCTACATCAATTGTAAAATCGAAGCATGAGTATTGCCTTTGTTAGTGTGACCTATGCTTCACCCATCAGCTTTAGTGTGTTGCACACATACCTTTATAAAACTTTGGGTGGAACGAGCTTAAAATATCCTCCTCAAGACATATTCTCTTGCGCGCTCCAGAGGCTGTAATAAATCCTGCGCCCTGTGAAGGTGCAACACAATATAGCATGTTTTGAGTCATTTCACAGCCGCTGACGGCGGTTGTGACGACTGTCACCATCTGACTCTGCTGATTCATGCTGATGTGTGGATGGCGTGGGGGGGGATCCTTGGGTGGGAGGATCCCCCTTGGGTCCCAACTACATTTCACCGATAGCGCAACGTTGACATAATATCATTTTAATTGGTCCAAAAAAAAAAGGATCCGCTCCAGCAGTCTTTTCGTTTTCACCTATGAGGGGCATTTACACATGCTGAATGGGGACTTTGGAGTTTTGACGCACCGATCAGAAACAACTACTTTCATTGTAATAATTTTGCGCAAGTTATAAATCTGCAATAATTTGTTAGTTGATCATGTGATCATGTGTGCGGCACTCGCCAAGGTGTTTCTTGGCAACCTGATCAACTCTTATTCGCGTTTCACCGACTTCTATGCATTCAAGTTGTCAGCATTTTGATTAAATTACTTGTGATGGATCTTTTTTTTAAAGTGCACGCACAAACAGATGCTCCCTCAAAGTAGCATATAGACACTTGTCACTGACGACTATCAGTAAAACATCCACTATGCAAGTTAATTTCACATTTGAATTGTGAGATATTTTCCAAATGAATCTCTATGAAATATGTCTCATAAAAACTCCACAATTTAGAAATTCGGGCCACCTTTACCTTCAATGAATCGTGCCTCTTTGGTGGTTGTGCAGAAATGTCCAGGTTATACTTAGCTGGTGTGTGAGAACCTTATCAGGGAGAATCGCTGCACCTTCATATTGCACAAGCCAAGCACATAAAGAAGTCGCGCGCGCGCACACGCACACACGCACACACACACACACAATTTCAATGGTAAAATTTCTCTCATGAACTTCAAGCAAAAATAATAGAGTGGAAAATCAAAACCTATAAAATATAACAGCACTTTTTTTTCACAGCGATAAGGAACTTTGGCCATTGAAATTTCTCAGTGTTTCAAGTACAGTCCCATACATGTGAAATTACATGTGTAACTGCAAGAGCCAAATCCATATCTTAAATGTTCAAATTAGCATTTTATCTCACTTGGTTACCTCCAGGAGATGTGGGTCTCTGGCAACATCACTTCACACTCCACTCACTCTATTGATTCTGTCCTAATGGATCTAAGTGGAATGTCAAGTACCTTTTTAGCAGACTGTTCCCTGCTGTCTTGATGAAGCCATCCTGCATGTTATTCACCCAAGGCAGAGCTAGTGTGGGTGTCGCTCAGAAGTATCGCTAATGAAGTTGTTTGCATAAGGTCATAATAATGTCACTTATATTATCAAGAGACTTTAGATTGTTGGGTCCTAGAGCACTTAAAAAGTACCAAACCATGAGCTACACTTTGTTAGAGGCATTGAATGGACACTCACACAAGCGTCGTTGGCAAAATGAAGATGCTACCTTGTGTAATCTAGGCCAGTGGTTCTTAACCTGGGTTCGATCGAACCCCGGGGGTTCGGCAAATCGGTCTCAGGAGTTCGATGGCACCCCCGACTCAACATGTCAATTAGTTATGACACGCCCGCTTGGCCATCACTGGATGGTTCATTTTGTGCACAAATAAAATATGTACTTATATATTGAAATTGTATTTAGCTTTTTTTTTGTTTTTTTATGTCTTGAATTTGTAAAAAATAAAAATAAAAAAGTGGTATTTTTATTTTTCACTACTGAAGGGTTCGGTGAATTTGCATATGAACTTGTTGAGTTCGGTACCTCTAACAAGGTTAAGAAACACTGGTCTCGACACACAATAGCGTGTGTTCAGAATACTCAAGGTCAGATCCACAAAATTTCTGCAGCAGAGGTGAAGCGAAATTATTGTTTCTTATGGAGTTCTGGTGTTGGTACTTTATGTGCCAAAAACAAAACTCCGGTGAACATCCAAGGCATCCCCAAAGCGAGCACAATTGCCAGCTAGTCATCACAACTCAGCTTGAGCAAGGAGTGTGTTGTGTGCGCAGCTGAGGTCCCATCTTGAATGAATATGAATTGCCTCTTGTTCTGAATTATTGTTTGTGCAGACTACCTTCTATCCAAAATACAATGTTGTGGGGTATTTAAATAGTCAGTTTGATATTTGAAACAATGAATGTTATTTTGCAGCTGTCTATTTTTTTAGAATTTGATAAAACAACAATGCTCAGGGCTGAGTGGAATTTTCCATGTTTAAAAATCCTGTTCAGTCAGAATGGGGCAGCGCAGTGTCCGAACGGTTACCACATCCGCCTTACAGTTCGGAGGTCATGGTGTCAAGCATATCCTGTCATTGTTTGGAAATTATTCATGATTTTGAAGCGTACTTTTTTTATTTATTCACCTTTCGGCAAGCTTGTTGACAACAGGCTTCCTTGTGGTGCGTAAAATTTATAATACCTTTGGATTTTCACTCCATTTTAAACATCACGTTGGGGCTCTTTTAAATAATACAACTCTTCCAACATTGTGTTTTGTCCAAACATTGCTGTTATGCACCATTCATTCATTCATCTTCCGAGCCGCTTGATCCTCACTAGGGTCGCGGGGGGTGCTGGAGCCTATCCCAGCTGTCTTCGGGCAGTAGGCGGGGGACACCCTGAATCGGTTGCCAGCCAATCGCAGGGCACACAGAGACGAACAACCATTCACGCTCACACTCACACCTAGGGACAATTTAGAGTGTTCAATCAGCCTGCCATGCATATTTTGGGAATGTGGGAGGAAACCGGAGCACCCGGAGAAAACCCACGCAGGCCCGGGGAGAACATGCAAACTCCACACAGGGAGGCCGGAGCTGGAATCGAACCCGATACCTCTGTACTGTGAAGCCGACGTGCTAACCACTGGACTACCGGGCCGCCCGTTATGCACCATTATTATTATTATTTTTAAACGATCAATAAATATCTTGCCCATTCTGGCGGTTGGGGAGGTTCATGAATTTTACATTCTTTTTATTTAGAACAATGATTGTGTCTGAGCATGCATACAAATAACATTTGTGTTTATGTCACATTATTGAGCAAATGCTTGCTCGCTATCCACCACACCGGCAATGTCCTGCCTTCCAAACAGCGTTTTTTTCTTTTGACATTGCAATACTAATGAGGAAAAGTGAAGCATAAACATCAGTGTAAAGCCTGATATCGAATCAACTTTTGGGTTATTTTGTCCTGATGCTTCCATCATAAAATGAAATTGGTGATGCAGGGTTTGAATGTACTGCTTGAGGAAGTAACATTTGATGCCACCCGCTTGTGTATATCACTTATTGGTTTCTATTAGCCATAATTAGAGATGGAGAAGATTTGTTGATGAATAGCCTTTGAGAGTGTGTTCCAATTCAAAATTGTGTTTACCGTCCTAGGGGAAACGAGTCTTTCATCTCGTACAGATAAGAGTGTGATTTATGGTCCTCTTGGTGGCCTCTTCTGTGTATTCTCAGGTTGGATTGTTGCCTTGCTTTCTTCCATCTTCTCACCCTCTGATTAATGCTGATATTTGCCTAAGCTTTCATAACCGAGATGAAAAAAGACTTGTGATAATGGATTTTCCTTTCATTTGCACTGCCTTTCAGTCTTTCTTTCTGGACGGTGTATGTGTGTGCATGTTTGGACTAGAGCTCTTCGCTTTGGAAGTTAAAGTGCATAGACAAAGAAAACTCCAACAGACTGCCCAATGTGACACCTGCACACTGACATGAAAATTTGAAACAGATAGATACTCTGAACCTATTAAAAAATAATGGGTTTGGAAAAAAAAAGCAATTAATCAGTTCCTTGATTGTTAATTTTCCCTGTAATTGATTAATGTAACATTGGGTCAAATTCAATAAATCAAGTACGTTTAAGACACTGTAAAGTATCAGATTGGAATGGAGTACCAGGGCCTCAGACCCTTGGGGCCTTCTGGGATTTTTCCCTTCTTCTGATTGGTTGACTGGTTAGCACGTCGGCCTCAAAGTGCAGAGGTTAAGGGCTCGATTCTGGCTCCGGCCTTCCTGTGTGGAGTTTGCATGTTCTCCCCGTGCCTGCGTGGGTTTTCTCTTGGTACTGCGGTTTCCTCCCACATTCCCAAAACATGCATGGCAGGTTAAGGGAACACTCTAAATTGTCCCTAGGTGTGACCGTGAGTGCAACTGTGACAAGCTTGATAGACTCCAGCACGCCTCCGCCACTCTGAGGATAAGCGAATTCTATGGAGTCATAAAAACAGATGTCATAAATGTCCGGAGAAAATAAATTTTGATGATAAAAGTTAATTCACAAAGTCGCTTTCATGATAAAACTGTCTGAGACTACCTATTACACCCACCAAGCAAGATTGCAAAATAGTTTCTCTCAATTGACTCATTCGTAGCTGCATACTGGGCAAGGCTGTATGACACACAACGATAGTCAACCAGGCGAGTTACACTTACAGTATGTTAACCGTATGTGAAATAACGTAATATGTAATCTATAAACAAACAAAGACTACTTCAATCTAAACTCATTCTGAAACGTATTAGTGAGCTTTGATGACATGCTGACGATTCCCAAAAATAAACAAATCAAGTAAGCAGTATAACCATCCTGCCTGGTTGGGAATAATGCCATAAAACACGATTTTTAAAGGGTCTTGCACATTTATTTTGCTGTCAAGGATCTTTATTAACGGCTGAGTGAACAATCAACAGTGACCGCCTTGCTACAGTCTTGAAAGGATTTTCTCCACGAGACAACCTGATATGAAAGGATACAAATCCCACTCAAATGTGACAACTGCTGTGCACATAATAACAAGTTGTGAAACAGTTTTAATCATCGCAAAAGTTACATCATTAGACATGTACTGAAGGCCCCTCTGATCCATTTTGTTTGGATTTTCATTCCCCTCTGATGCAAGAAAAGCAGACACTCACAAGCAGAGAACAGAAGAAAAATCTGTGTCAAAAGATAGAAGTTGAAAACAAACCACCACAGAAAAGCTGTATGCAGGAGATACATTCAGGAGTGTGATGGCTTCAAACATTTGACCTTAAAACCTCGAGCTTCTAGTTTGAAGCTTAACCCTTTTTTAAACCCGATATTGAGATTATGCCAAAGGGTATTCTCATTGCATGATGCATTCCACTAAATCTGTCCATTTTCTGGTCCTCACTTCCACATAAGTGTCGCGAGCGAGCTGGAGCCTCTGCTAGGGCAAGAGGCGGAGTCCCAAACAAATCGCATGGCACACACTATAGCAACCAATCGCACACATGGATACTTTGGAGTCTTCAATTAACCCAACATGCTTGACTTTGGAATGCCGGATGAAGCTGGAGAAAACCCCTATGGGCTGAGATTCAAACCCAGGACCTGGGCAAAAATTCATGAAACTTTGCACACACATACTGTATTTTAACGGGTTATTGTCTCATGTGCTTGCACTCAACATGGTTGCGACAGCCCTTTATAGCTGCTCGCAAATCTAGTTATTGTTTGAGTTGTCCTTGTAATGGACAAAAATAGTCATTGTCTGTGCACGACTGCATTATTATGTTAAACACCAACTTAAAGGAAAAGTCAACCCAAAGAAATTCTTTACAATATGTGCTATTTATCCCCGTACGTCCAAAAACGGCATTCTGATTAACTCATATCCCTTAAATACAATATTAATCGAAAAAGGGGGCAGCCGTTTTATTTTAATCTTTGTTGAACAAGTCAGAATACAATTCTCAGTAAACAGAAAACAAAACGTATGTGTTATTAATACATACACATATTACAAATGTTTAAACAAAAAAGAAGCCAGGGGATTTTTAGACACAAATTTCAAATAAGGAGCATATAGCCAGAGTCTTAACAGCTTTTTTTGTTTTTGGAATCCATAATAGCACTTAGGTCCTGCTTTGTTTGTGCTTCAAAACAAAGCACAGACTGAAAATGACATCACAGTTGCTCAGGTAACAGCCAATCATGGTTCAGCCTCAGAAAACAGGTGAGCCGTGATTGGTCGTGACCTGACCCATGTGTACAGATTATATGTTAGTTACGTTCATGTAACACAAAGCCAATACAAGAGAATAAATGAACGCATAAAACAACAACGACAATCTGAAATATGCAAAGCATATTTGTTGTGCAGTCCTACGTTTTACATCCAGTATCCATAGACGCAATCACTTTACACAATTCTTTTGTTGAATCGTATTTGATAGTGTTAAACGAATGCTGTGGCAAAGAGTGCAATACATACCGCCGTTTAAAAGACCGTTTAGCAACCCAAATATTACGTTGAACATCAAAAAATGTAAAGACATAGAACTACCTAATTTCGATGTGATTTTGCATGGATGTAAAATAAAGATCACTGCTGCAGAATGATAATACGATATTCATACTTCAGGTATGATATCCACCCTTCAATACTAAAAGCTGCAGTTTTGCCAACAGAACACCCCTTGAGGTGCCTTTCATCTCACTGTATCAGGATTAGGACAGTCACCCAAATTCCAAACTGACAGAAAATAATCTTACCATCCCAGAAGTAAAGGCTACCTCACCCCCGGGAAAAATACACTTGCATTTGTGCCTTTGCACAAAAGAGGTCCATTTATCCTTAGCTGTCGAGTTGTCAAGGCCAACTGAAAGAAATCCCACTTTAAACTCATTGACTGATGTACTTCTGTGTTGGAGGACTTCTTTGAGGTTTGCTGGAGGTGACCAGGCATGAAATTCCATTGACACTCTCTAAAAAGCTAACTAGAATTGCCTTTTCGAGGTGATTAAGTGAAGCGGGGAGGGTGGGGGGGGGGGGGGGTAAGATCAGAAAAAAATAAGAAAACCTTTATTTGTCCCACAATGGAGAAATTTGCAAAATAATTAAAAGGACGGAAAGAGGCTCAAACGGGTATATGCGCTGCTGGAGAGGCAGCCGCTGACGGAGTGCTATCTTGAAAAAAGAATGTGTCTCTGAACTGAAAGTGTACGCTCAGTGGCAGGGTCCTAACAACAGAGCTGACCCACCAAGACTGGAAACTGAAAGGTACTGGAAAGGCATATGGGAGAAGGAGGTTGCACATAACAGCAGTGCACAATGTCTGGTGAGACTGAGAGAGGAGCACAGCAACCTCCCTGAACAGAACCCAGTTACCATAACAGTGGCAGACATACAGGAAAGAGTCTCAGATATGAAGAACTGGACAGCACCAGGCCCGGACATGGTCCACACCTACTGGCTAAAGAAACTCACAGCACTCCATGAGCACCTAGCAGTACAAATGAACCAGCTGCTGAGGGATGGGACTCACCCAGAATGGCTAACCGAAGGGCGAACGATCCTTCAATGAAGGATCCCTCGAAGGGTGCAGCCCCATCCAACTATCGGCCAATAACCTGTCTCCCCACAACATGGAAGCTCATGTCAGGCATCATTGCGGCTAAGATAAGTGGACACATGGATCAATACATGAACGAAGCACAGAAGGGCAATGGTAGAGATACCAGAGGAGCCAAACATCAACTCCTGGTTGACAGAACAGTCGCACACGACTGCAGGTCCCAACGTACCAACCTGTGCACAGCTTGGATTGATTACAAGAAAGCCTATGACTCGATGCCACATACATGGATCACTGAATGCTTGGAGTTGTATAAGGTGAACAGGACCCTAAGAGCCTTCGTTGCGAACTCGATGAGGATGTGGAAAACCACACTTGAAGCCAATGGCAAGCCACTTACCCAAGTGTCCATCAAATGTGGCATATACCAAGGTGATGCACTCTCCCCACTGCTGTTCTGCATAGGACTGAACCCCCTAAGCCAAGTAATCACCAAGACAGGCTATGGATACCGCCTCAGAAATGGAGCTACAATCAGTCACCTCCTCTACATGGATGACATAAAGCTGTATGCTAAAAGCGAAAGGGACATAGACTCCCTGATCCACACAACCAGGATCTACAGCAGCGACATCGGGATGTCATTCGGGCTTGAGAAATGTAGACGGATGGTGACTAAGAGAGGAAAGGTAGTCCACACTGAAGGGGTCTCACTCCCTGAAGGAACAATTGCAGACATTGAGGACAGCTACAAGTACCTCGGTATACCACAAGCCAATGGCAACCTGGCAACTGACAACAAGGAAAGCGGCCAAATACCTCCAGCGAGTGAGGCAAGTCCTAAGAAGCCAGCTCAGTGGCAAGAATAAGAAAAAAATCGCCTATTATTTTGGGGGGCCCCTTCCAGCTCACTGTGACCGCGCAAGGAAAAACTATATATGGATGACTCTTTTGGACATTTTATTTTGACACTCAGTGAGAGTGGTCTGTGTACGCTACAATACACACAGCAGCTTTGAGGCTGTGACTGCCACATTGTCTCAATTGTATTTTTTTTCTGTCCTATGGAGATGGATATTTCATATAAGACACTCAGTGAGTAGTCTGTTTGTGTTTACACTACAGCAACAGCTGTGAGTCTCAGGTGCCAAATTGTTTACATTTTCTTTGAACAAAACCCGATTGTGAAAGGGCTTAAATAAGTAGTTTTACACGTTCTACTGTTTATAAGGAATAAAATGGTCTACTTTTTGCAATACCATACTGAATTCCATCTTTTTTTAAACTTTTTTTCTTTGCGTATTTGCATCATGTTTAATTGCACAATATCACAACAAATTACACTGTATCGTATCGGATCGCATTGATTTGAACTAAATGTGTATCGCGTTGTATCACATCGTGAAGACGGTGAAACGTATCGCATCGTGTCGCCAGAAAATTCCATGTATCTTTTAAGTATCGCAGCGCTGGTAGTGCATCGAGATGTGTATCGAATCATCCTCAGTGCTGAGATTCACATCCCTAATAGCCAGACTGCTGTGTTCAAAGCAAACTTGAGAAAAACTAAGTATGCAACCATGAATTAAATCCACTATAGGCTGAGTACTAGTTTACCTTAGATGTGCACTTTATAATGTTATATTGCTCTGTTTTGATTCCATAAAAAGAGCTGTTAAAGCAGCTGTTGTGTGACAAAATATTTTTTTCACTGGACAGTAATATTGTGTGCGAGACTGTGTGAATAACTGAAGTATCTCTACCAATGCCCTCAATCACCTCCTCTACATGGATGACATAAAGCTGTATGCTAAGAGCGAAAGGGACATAGATTCCCTGATCCACACAACCAGGATCTACAGCAGCGACATCGGGATGTCATTTGGGCTTGAGAAATGTAGTCGGATGGTGACTAAGAGAGGAAGGGTGGTCTGCACTGAAGGGGTCTCACTCCCTGAAGGAACAATAGCAGACATTGAGGACAGCTACAAGTACCTTGGTATACCACAAGCCAATGGCAACCTCGAACTGGCAACAAGGAAAGCGGCTACGGCCAAATACCTCCAGCGAGTGAGGCAAGTCCTAAGAAGCCGGCTCAATGGCAAGAATAAGACCCGGGCAATAAACAGCTATGCCCTGCCAGTGATCAGATACCCTGCAGGAATAATAAGGTGGCCAAAGGAAGAGATTCAGACCACGGACGTTAAGACCCGAAAGCTCCTAACCATGCATGGAGGGTTCCATCCCAAATCCAGCACCCTGAGACTGTACGCAAGCCGAAAGGAAGGAGGCCGGGGACTAGTGAGTGTGAGAGCCACTGTCCAGGATGAAACATCCAAGCTCCGTGAATACATCAAGGAGAAGGCTCCAACGGATGACTTACTCAGAGAATGTCTCAGACAATGGGGAACAGAAGATGAGGCGCTGGAAGAGGGACCATCATGGGAGGACAAGCCCCTACACGGGATGTACCACCGGACCATAACTGAAGTGGCTGATCTCAAGAAGTCCTATCAGTGGCTAGAGAGGGCTGGCCTGAAGGACAGCACAGAGGCACTCATCCTGGCTGCTCAGGAGCAGGCCTTGAGCACCAGAGCCATCGAGGCCCAGATATACCACACCAGACAAGACCCAAGGTGTAGATTGTGCAAAGAGGCACCTGAGACGATCCAACACATAACTGCAGGCTTTAAGATGCTGGCAGGGAAAGCCTACATGGAACGCCATAACCAGGTGGCTGGCATAGTCTACCGAAACATCTGTGCGGAGTATGGACTGGAAACCCCAAGGTCAAAATGGGAAACACCTCCGAAGGTGGTGGAGAATGACAGAGCGAAGATCCTGTGGGACTTCCAGATCCAGACTGACAGGATGGTAATGGCGAACCAACCAGATATCGTGATCATAGATAAAGGGCAGAGGAAAGCCGTTGTAGTGGATGTAGCGGTCCCAAGTGATGGAAACATCAGGAAGAAGGAACATGAGAAACTCGAGAAATACCAAGGGCTCAGAGAGGAGCTGGAGAGAGCCTGGAAGGTAAAGGTGACAGTCGTGCCTGTGGTGGTCGGAGCACTCGGGGCAGTGACCCCCAAACTAGATGAGTGGTTGCAACAGATTCCCCCGTGCTGCTAGGGCAACCCATTCTGAAAGAGGGGGGTTTCACTCCCCCTAACAAAGTCAGGCTATGTTGATTATGTTGGTCCTTCTTGCGCGGAAGTCCCTCTACGGTTTTTGTGTCTACCTCATTTCGGATGACTGCACTTGGTTCGATGACAACACTGGAGACGTTTTATTTTCGCTAGGTCGGTACCACTGCACCGCTGAACTTTCGTCGTCATGTCACCGCCTCTGCGCACCGTCACTGTCAGAGACGAACACAGAGAAGCTCCACCCACTCTATTTATATGGACACGGAACGCTGTAACTTTCCACACAAAATAGTTCCAAACAAGTAACAATCGCGTCAGTGGCATACATCGTATACCTGTATGATACACAGAGAGAGAAGAACAGGTAACTTTGGTCTTGTTAGTGGAGCAATCTGGCAACTTTTTAAAAGTAAACTTTCCATTCATAAACTCTTTAAGTATCCGTTTTCGGTGTCTCGCGCTGCCATGGCTGGCAAAACAGACATGGGCGTGGACTTATGCAGCGCGCTTGTTGTTTTGTTTCTGGTGTATTTATAGAGCAACGTAACATCCGCTTGTGACGTGTGCCGTGTTAATCTCGCGAGAAAAAATTTAATCCCGTTAAAATTCATTTAAATTAATGCCAATAAAAACGCGCTAAACTGACAGCTCTAACATATATATATATATATATATATATATATATATATATATATATATATATATATATATAGATATATGTGTGTGTGTGTGTGTGTTTATGTCTCCTCCTGGGCATTAGTATTTCGCTCATTATGCAAAACGTTCTAATCTATACACAAACATAATGGTAGGGAATTTGTGAATTCTAATTTACAGCTTTGCAGCTTGCATTGCACTAATCACATTTAAATTCATACCACACACACGTATGCACATTTGAATTGTTCAAAGCTTTCCCTTACGATTTGCCCAGTAGCAGAGGAACACTTGATATTGATGTGAAAACCAAATCAACAACAAAAAAGAAGTATCAGCATGTCGCGGTCCTCAAGAAAATCACTTTCTGATGTACCAGCTACATACACTCAGAAAAATGCACACACACACACACACACACACACACACACACACACGCGCAAACAAGCCTTTAATCATTTGCTATGATTGCACAAATGTAAAAAGCAGCTGAATGGGCATAGTACAGCAAAGCATGACTTTTCTTGTTCGGTGGCTGACTTAAACTGAGGCACTCTACCACAACAGTACTTGTCCAGCTCCAGTGGTCCTAGATTATCTGCCACTGTATTCTGAGCCTGTATCTAAATTTATAGGTGGCTTAGATGCAGCTGAACACAATTTTTACAAATATTTTTTGAACAACTACATCTTGGAGGCAAATGGTAGTTTACTAATTATTTTTAAACAAGTGCCAGAAAAGATGTGTGCATTCACGACTCATCATCCTAAATCAGATAATTTTATCTGAGAAGAAAACTACACAAGGACCTAATTTAGCCATCTATCCATTTTCAGATCCTCATTTCCTCACAAGGGTCGCAGGGTGTGCTGGAAACTATACCAGAGGTTTTCGGGCAGTAGGCAGAGTACACCCTGAACTGGTTGTCAGCCAATTGCAGGGCATATATTAGCCATCTATCCATTTTCAGATCCTCATTTCCTCACAAGGTTCGCAGGGTGTGCTGGAAACTATCCCAGAGGTTTTCGGGCAGTAGGCAGAGTACACCCTGTTGTCAGCCAATTGCAGGGCATATATTAGCCATCTATCCATTTTCAGATCCTCATTTCCTCACAAGGGTCGCAGGGTGTGCTGGAAACTAACCCAGAGGTTTTCGGGCAGTAGGCAGAGTACACCCTGAACTGGTTGTCAGCCAATTGCAGGGCAGCGGCCCGGTAGTCCAGTGGTTAGCACGTCGACTTCACAGTGCAGAGGTACCGGGTTCAATTCCGGCTCCGGCCTCCCTGTGTGGAGTTTGCATGTTCTCCCCGGGCCTGCGTGGGTTTTCTCCGGGTACTCCGGTTTCCTCCCACATTTCAAACACATGCATGGCAGGCTGATTGATCACTCAACATTGTCCCTAGGTGTGAGTGTGGGCGTGCATGGTTGTTCGTCTCTGTGTGCCCTGCGATTGGCTGGCTACCAATTCGGGGTGTCCCCCGCCTACTGCCCAAAGACAGCTGGGATAGGCTCCAGCACCCCCGTGACCCTAGTGAGGATGAAGCGGTTCAGAAGATGAATGAATGAATGAATATTGACAAGAAGGCCGCAGCCAGAATCAAACCCTGCGTCTCTGCACTGTGACACAGACGCACTAATCAGTCGCCCACTGGGTCACCCGGTTCTGTTTAAAAAAATAAAAAAATTGCTCCATAGTCACATGGCTTTTAAAATAATGGCCGGGAAAAGTGAGCGCTGAGTGTCAACCTTTATAGCCTGTCTCATCTTATCTCCACACACACAGTTAGTAAGTAGTTTTTCATCCAAGCAAGGTCTGTTACATGTGACGATGCCATATCAGTCAACGCGTGGAGTTGGCAGATTTAAAAGACCCACTCAAGCACATTGTGCCTCCATGAGTTAATTGGATGTGAAACGACATGAATAAAATTGAGATCCTTTAGTTCAGCAGGGGAGAAGGGGAGAACAGAAGAGAAGGAAAGTGTGAAAATAGATGGAATTCAGTAAGATGGCAGGTGAGATTACATAGCACCTGTGCATATTAATTCGCCGCATCATGTGGCAAAGTCTTATCGAGATCTACACTACTATACTGTGGTATTAAAAGAGTCAGCATCAAGCTGGGCTTAAATGAACCAATGTTCTCTTTGCAGTCAATCATGGCCTGGTGCAACCTCAAACATGCTCAATAAAGCGCAACCCAGAAACTGAAAGTTGTCAGTTTGATTCCCAGTTACTATTTTACGCACTATAAAGTGCTTCCGGTACAAGGCGCACTTTCAATGAATGGCCCATTTTTTAAAAACATTCATATACAGTATAGGGCACACTTGGTTGGCTGGCACACGCATTATAAGACACATAGAATAAAAGCTACAATAGTGGCTGTGGTTCTTTATGCATCCACTCAATAGTGCTACGCTAAAGTGAATACAATACGAGACCGCTTTCCCAACCGCTGGCGCTGTAAAAAAGCGCTTTACAGAACATTTAAAATACTATGTCTGTGAAATAAGAATATTGATCCATATACAGGTATAAGGTGCATCGGATTATAAGGCCCATTGTCGGCTTTTGAGAACATTTAACGCTTTATGTATATATATCGCCCATCTCCGCTTTGTTCCAGTCGCCCATTTTTCATCAAGGTGCTCTGGTTCCCCAGCACCTGACGCAGACCTTGTGTGGCCGGGCGACGTCTGAGCTGGCATGTCATTCGTTTTACTGTCTCTCATCATTGTATGAGGTAGGCATTAGCGTGAAGGATCTTGGCACGCACCCCTACCGTAACGATCACAGAAACCAATGAGCTGATATACGCTTCAGCATCAGTGATCCTGGAGACTCTGGGCTATAAGAGCAACCATGGAAGCCATGAGATACGTTACCCACCATGGAAAAGACGGTTGGAGGCTAAGATCAAGGCGGCCCGGAAAGATGTGAGTCAATTGACGGAGGCCCAGAGAGGTTCGATGAAAAGGCCGATACCCGAGAGGTACATCCAGATGACCATACCTGAAGCACTCGAAACTGCCAAACAAAGGCTCCAAGCCTTGTCCAGTCACCTAAAGCGGTACACGAAAGAGAATGAGGCCAGACGAATAAACAGGCTGTTCGCAACACAACCTGCGAAAGTGTAGGGGTCCTAACAACAGAGCTGACCCACCAAGACTGGAAACTGAAAGGTACTGGAAAGGCATATGGGATAAATGAGGTTGCACATAACACCAGTGCACAATGGCTGGTGACCCTTAGAGAGGAGCACAGCAACCTCCCTGAACAGAACCCAGTTACCATAACAGTGGCAGACATACAGGAGAAGAATCCCAACACAGCCATGATATCGCATCTCGCCCGTCTCCGCTTTGTTCTAGTAGCCCATTTTTCATCAAGGTGCTCTGGTTTCCCAGCACCTGACGCAGACCTTGTTTGGCCGGGCGACGTCTGTGCCGGCATGTCTCTCATCATTGTGTGAGGTAGGCATTAGCGTGAAGGATCTTGCGCAAGGACCCACACTGGATGGTGTTATGTGCTCCATGCGGGGTTCGAACCACCGTCTCCCGTATGCCAAACCGATGCCTTACCAACTGAGCTATCCAGCTATATATATATGAGAGAGAGAGACAGACAGACAGACAGACAGAGTCAAGTCAAGTCCACAGTATTTATAGAGCACTTTCAAACAGCCATCGCTGTATACGAAGTGCTGTACATGGAGCAATTTAACATGCACAATAAACAGTAAGACAAATCTGTAATAAAGGCGGTAGAAAGCATGTTGGCATGCTGAGTCGAATGTCAAAGAATACAAGTGAGTTTTGAGGAGGGCTTTGAAGATGGGCAGCGAGGAGGCTTGCCGAATGCTCAGTGGGAGGTCATTCCAGAGAGAGGGACCAGCAACAGAAAAGGCTTGATCCCATCTGAGCCTCAGTTTAGTTCTTGGTACTTCTAACAAAGTCTGGTCCACAGAGCTGAGGCGCTGCGCAGGTGTATAGGGGCGGATGAGCTCAGAGAGGTAAGGTAGCGCGAGATTATTCAGAGATTTGAAAACAAAGAGGAGGATCTTGAAAATAACTCTAAAATGAATGGGGAGCCAGTGAAGAGATGCCAGAGTAGGAGTTATGTGCTCCCTCTTACGAGTACCAGTCAAGAGGCGAGCGGTGGCATTCTGGACCAGCTGAAGGCGCTTAAAGGAGGACTGGGTGACTCCAAAGTAAAGGACATTGCAGTAATCGAGCCGGGATGTGACAAAGGCATGAATTAATGTCTCAAAGTGTTCATGTGAGAGGAGAGGTTGTCTAAGGTGAAAGAAGCTGGATTTAACAACGGCACCGATTTGCCGATCGAGTTTGAAACAACTGTCCAGTTTAAGGCCCAAGTTTGAGACCGTTGATTTCAGATAATGAGACAGGGGACCCAAGTCTAAAGGATGAAATGTACAAGGGCCACTGGGACCAAACGATATCACCGCTGTCTTCTTTTCGTTGAATTTCAAGAAATTTTGTGCCATCCAGGTTTTGATTTTTTCCAGACAGGATAGGAGTGGCCTTAATGAGAAGGTGTCTTTCTTGCTCAGTGGGACATAGATCTGGCAGTCATCTGCATAGCAGTGGAAGGGAATACCATGTTTCCTTAAGATGGAACCCAATGGGAGCAGATACAGCGAGAACAGCAGAGGCCCCAGAATTGAGCACTGTGGAACACCACATGACAGGGGGGCAGTGCGTGACTCAGAGCAGCCTAGGCTGACACAAAAGGTCCTGTCAGCTAGATAGGACCTAAACCACTCAAGAGCACTGCCGCCAATGCCCACCAAGTGCTGCAAACGAGTCAGCAGAATACTGTGATCCACTGTTTCAAATGCTGCAGTTAAGTCCAATAAAACCAGACACACGTGGTCTCCAGAGTCATTTGCCAGGAGGATGTCATTAGAAACGCGTAACAGGGCTGACTCCGTGCTATGCATCATCTTGAAACCGTCTAGGTGTGAGTGTGAGCGTGGATGGTCGTTCGTCTATGTGTGCCCTGCGATTGGCTGCAACCGGTTCAGGGTGTCCCCCGTCTACTACCCGGAGACTGCTGGGATAGGCTCCAGCACTCCCCGCGACCCAAATGTGGATCAAGCGGTTCGGAAGATGAATGAATGAAAGAATAAATGGGAATGATTCCAGAGAATTAATCTTCAGTAGAGTACACTCTGCTTCCATTCACTCATGTGTTTGTCCTTTACCAACAGCCACCATCACACTCTTACATTAATCATCACATTGTAGGTTAGCAAGGCCAGTGTCAAGCTACAGTTGATATAAAGTGCTTTTTTTCTGGTCACCCTCATGTGGTGGTCCTGCTTCTCAAAGGAAAGTGTGCTGGCAGAAGTCACTGACCTCTGCTTCTTGGTCTGACAGCATCGCGAGAGGTCGGGAAGCTGAAGGGCTGATGGCATTTTGATTAAAGATTCTCCTCCGTTTGTTCTAACATGAATAATTCCATACGAAGGGACTTACAATGAGAGAAAAGCAAAGGCTCTCTGGGAAGCGGGAGTCTTGGGCCTTGGCGAGAGATCATCATTCATTTCTGTGTAGCTTTATTTTCAGTGATGAGGCATAAAATAATCTTCATGAATTTGGATTTAAGCCTTAGACTGTGAAGTGATGTGTGTTTGTGGGGAGGGGGGTATACTTTTCATCAAAAGAGATTTCAAGGAAATTTTCAGTTAATTAAAAGAAGTCTGGTAAATTGTTGTTTTCTTTGCTACAGCATAAATCTCTGAGCTTCAATGTTTATTCCAGTTTCTCTACAAGTTGTAGACTACAAAAAAATGAACTTGCTTGACGTCTACCTTAGTTCCTCTGGAATTGCAGAGGGGGACCCTCTTTAGTTTTTCTGTCTCTCCATTATAATCCACACCACCTTTCACTGCAACTGACATATTGAATACCTTGCTCCTTGCTGGTTTGTCCCAGTGGCAATTTTAAGTGTCGACAGGCAGATGCAATCCACAAGCAGATCCGGGGTATCCAATGTCACAGCAAGCTTTCCCCAGAGGTTTTCGATCAATAAAGCAATGGGAAATTACTTTTTCTTACACAAGTAACCAATCACAGAGGGGGTGGGAATAGCGGGTAAAACACTTTCCTCCCCAACTGGAAGCCTATGCCGAAGGAGCACCAGCCTTATGGGAATATTGGATGTTTTATCTTTTGCACCGAGTTGGGGGAGAAATTCACAGATCCACTTGGAGCTGAAACATAGCAATCCTACTCAGAGGACAAGAAATACATGGTCTTGACCTTGTGATATGTTGGCCATTCATACAAGACTTATGGGAATTCATTTATTACAAAATGAATACAAACTCCAGTTCCAATGAAGATTTCATATATATATATATAAATAGCGGCTGGATAGCTCAGTTGGTAAGGCATCGGTTTGGGAGAGGGTGTAACTGAACTTCATGTACATTTACGGGAACATGCCACACGCCACAATCTAGGAAACACTGACCGAACTATTTTTTAAAGAGAGATTGTCTTTGTTAAACCCAGATGCTACTCAGCATTTTCGGACAACTGCTGTTCCAAACCAGTCATATGAGGAATGACCTCGAAGCTTTCACTGTTGGCCAATCTGTGTTGGTGAGAAATTACAGTGGAAGGAAGAAGTGGTTGGATGGTGTCATGACGGTGATTGTGAGTCCTGTAACTTATTTGGTTTCTGTGAATTGAAAAAAAAAAAACGTGAAAAGACATGTGAACCAAATGCTGGGGAATCAAGAGAAACAACAATGTCTTATCAGAACAGAACGAACGTGGAAATTTTAATTATTCCACTGATGATTCAGATGATAAAATAACACTTAAATCACTTCACAAGATTATTTTACGGAGGACATCGTTTTTACATATACCTGTACGCTGAACATTGGCACTTATGACCTATAAGGCTGACCAATGTTCAGCCCATCCAAGTATCCCTTTAAGAAGTTTAGGTTGTGGCATTCATAGGTCAAGGCACCACTCTGTACGGCATAAGAGGTGTCCCATAAGTCTCCATACATAGGAGAAATAGAGAATGCATTTGAATGAGGAGCGAACGAAGTTTAATCATCCTGATCAGCAGTCATATGTTTTATGTCAAGAAATGTTTATTTTTCCTTTGTATGGAGGGAGACTTATGGGACACCCTGTAGACTCCTGGAGGCTAGCGTTATATGGTTCACTGGAGATAAGACAACAATTAGCGCAAATTGTAAATCAAGAGCAGAAGCAATCATGAATGGCCAAAAGCAATGACAATCATCTGCTAAACTGGCAGGCAGATGTAGCAGTCTAGTGTAGCATATGGTTGGAATGACACAATAGCTTGTCAGACCAATCCACTAACTCTTTTGCTTCTTCTTCACAACTTGTGATGGTCCACTCCTGGAACCCCCTTTTCAGGAGATTATGTTTCTCATATGCCTCCTTCAGCAGTATAAATTGCTGGCCACATCAGCCCCCACAGTGGGTACCGCGGAGAGAGACAGAACGAGCTGGAAAAGTGGAGAGAACTCATGCTGCCAAGCATCTCATGCATCGGAAGGGAATCTGCATGAGTATGCATGTATTTGACCAGCCCATTTTCATGTGCGCATGAGCAGATTGGGTGTTTAATTTTCTCTGGGGAGTTACTGCAATTCTTTAGATCCATACTGAACGTGGATGGGCGCGGATGAGGAAATATGGTCACGGAGAGATAATGTTGTTCAATGGAGTGTGTTTTTTTCCCCCCTGCTCATAATGTTATGCACAACCAAAAATTAAGTTTTTAACAAGCAACAGTCCAGCAACAATATTGAGGATGACAAAATGATGAAAGTGGAAGCATGGTGGGGGCATCTTGAGGATGAGGAGGATGAGTGTGTTTGTATGTTGAGGTGGCTGGCAGCTCACGCTTGCTTAGATTCTTGAAGTATCTTGTGGGCGACTGTAATTGAACATTGCAGTGAGATAAATGTGATACCAAGCACATCCACTTGCCCACACAAGGCAAGTAGCCTATTTGATTTGTTAAAGTGTATTTTTGATCTGTCATCTTATTTGAGAATACATTGTAAACACCATTGTGGATAGATTTTGGACTAGATTGAAGTATAAGGCGATGTTGATAATTGATTGTCATTTATATTTTTTCGCTTGTCAACTCATGATCCGTGCCACAAGCCTCCGCAAGCTCACTCTGCCCGCCCGAATCATATGCACATTGAGAAACCCTCACTGGCCTGCAGAGAGCCGCAACCCACATAACTTAAACTCCAACCTACACAACACATAGCCGCACTACGATTAAAATAAAACCACGGGAGGAAGGACTGCTTTGTAATAACCTATTGGAGCAACATTGTTACTGACCATGTTACTACTGTATTTATTTTCATTCTTTCCAGAGTTTGATAAGCTCTGACTGTCCTTGAGTTGGGATTGGATGAGTGAGTCAGGGATTGGCGGGTCAACTGAAGGGAGGATGCAGAATGAAGGCTTAAAACAAAAGACAAGCTTGATGTTTCAAGCGACAAGAGTTACAGCAAACCTTAACCATATTTTGTTCTTGTCATAACAAAGAAGACTTGTTTCATCATCTCATCAAACGTATATTCTTTTTTATCATCTTTTTTTCTGTTAGACGAGGGCATACAGTGTGGTGAATTCTATTGAGGCTGTTTGTCAGCAGGGGTTGACTGTGTGAAGCACTTTGGTTATATTGTATTTAAGGATTGACTTGTACACTATATTTTGTAAGTGACCGTGACACTGGTCTGATTTTGAGTAAAAAATTTCCACACACTTAATGCATCGCTGCTTGGTTCCTAGACAGAAATCACCTTGTACTTTCTGCGACATATCTGTTTTGTTGATGTCAAAACACATAATGTATAGTTGGCAATAATCAACTTTGAGTTCAAACCATCATTGTGGAGAGGTAAAGTCAACTCTCAGCATGCAGTAGAATAGCCTGGGATGTATTTGCACACTTATTTCTGGTCCAATTAGAAAATGGGCTTTCTTAAGAGTTAAAAGTGTTTTAGAAGATGAGTCCGAAGCTCAAAGGTTTTACATAAGGACTGAAATTCACCTCCCAAGTCAATATCTGGTTATGGAGACGATATCACTCTGTACTGTTTAAGCCCGGTTATGTGATTCTTGATGTGTGGGTTGCCACAAAATATGAACAGTACGAATATGATGTTGTCTCCAGTTACCTCAAATCTCTTTGACTTGATATTAATTCAATTAAATCAATTCTCTGAACACTTAAAACCACGCAGTACATACATGAATTTGTACATGTACTAATTTGATCTCTGAGTGACGTGCAGAAATTGGATTCCTCCAAAGTTGAATACTGTGTACCACTGCAGTGGCTGGGCTCCAATCCAATATGTTCAATTTTGTCTCATAGGAAGTAATGGAGATTTATTTCATCAAATCCAGAATACAACTGTCTCCTTCATTAAAAAAAAAACCTTCAGAACTATACTGACAAGTACCATTTGTCCACTATTAATCATCATACAATGTCATAATTGTTATTGTAGTGAAAATAAGCATTTACCAAAATATGCTTTCCATCTTAATGATGAAGACGATTGACATGTACACTGTATGTGGAAGTGGAGAGGAAGATCTTAGAGGTTCCTCCATACAACCCTCAGTTCCATTTTGATGGAGTAACAAACAACATTTGCTCCACTCGGATAGTGTTCTGTATCATCAGTGAATTCATGAATAAAACAAGCTCAATTTCAGTTGACTAATGGCTTCCACAGGAAAATGTTTTGTATATTTGTTACACAAGATGATAGATTATGTCTGGTGCTGCTAATGGTCCTGTATCATTAAGCTTTAATAGCAGTATTTCCATGTATAGAGTAGTTTACTGACATACAAATGCTCTTAGGAAGGTTTTTCAGGCGGGCTGGCTTAGTCGAAGGGAAAGAGGATTCACAACCATCCACACTCACACCTTACAATGTTGAGTGTTCAATCAGCCTGCCATGTATGTTTTTGGAATGTGGGAGGAAACCGGAGTACCCGGAGAAAACCCACGCAGGCCCGGGGAGAACATGCAAACTCCACAGCTGGGATTGAACCTGGTACCTCTGCACCATGAGGTTGACGCGCTAACCACTCAATCACCGGGCCGCCCGAGGATTCATTTATTGATTTCTTTTTCTCTAAATGGGGTGCTGGAAGAAACCAACAGTAAAACCACCAGTAAGCTCGACACAATCTTAAATGTTTTTTCTTGAATTTATTGTTTGCTAAATTCTAAATGATAACAATTTGGACTTCATGCTTTCTCCTTAGTTGTCAACCAAATTCCTCTTTAAACATCAAATTGCTGCTGACTGTAAGTTTAAGTGAGGCCATTCGATGACACCCTGTTCTTTTATGCAACATAAAGCATGCCCACACTTTGAATGTAGGCATTTTCCCTCCCCACGCACACAGACGCGCAGAGCAATGCAGGAAAAAGGCTGACTCACTACAGCTTCATTACTCAAGTGAGTTATGAGGGTGTTTACACACTGATTGATATTAACCATTTTTGTTTAATCTCCTGGGCCAGCAGAGCATGCGCCAAGCAGCACGTTTGCAGGATGGTGTGAGACTGGTCGAAGGTGGCCCGGGTAAAAAGTTCAAAAAGCTCACAGCACCCTCTGTTGATGACTGATCGTAAATTGATCTTGGGCCCCCCCCTTCCCTTCCTTGCCCCCCCCCCCCCCATCCCCTCTCTATCTTATCAAGTCAGATAATAGGGCTACATCTTTGACGTAACCTTCCAAGATAATTTTAATTTGTATAATTTCATGTAACATGTATCTGTCTCATTTAATGAAGTATAAAATATCTGTAAAATGTATACTTTGACCTTTAAATAATTTCAAGTATACTGCAATCAAACAGCAACATGAGACTATGTTGCGCTCAAGTAGTCATGTCTTTTCACAATCATCGTGGACTTGACAGTAGTGATGGGAATTCCGGCTCCTTTTAGATCTTTTGGATCGGCTCCCTAAAAAAAGCCGGCTCTTTCGGCTCCCAAATGGCTCCTCAGTTTTTTTGTTGCTTAAATTAATTTAATACCAAAAATAACGTAATATTATGTGTAAAATGAAGTACTAATGCAAAAAATTGACATTATATCAAATATATATTATTTATATGGCTTTATTTATATTCTTCTGAACATACTCAACATGGAGTGCTACAAAAATAAAAACAAAGTACAAAGACCCATCTCAAAACAAGGTCGTCAAAAAGTTCCAATCTCTGAATGTGTATATTAATAAGCTTTTAACTATTTACAGTAAAACAACATAAGTAAACTTTGAATAACCACACAACAAATTATAAATTAAAAATTTTAAAACAAAAAGAAAATAAGCAGCATCCCGGTAAAGATTTTAGCTTGTCTTTAGCGAAGATTGGCATGAAGAAAAACCAAGTGCCTCAGCATTGAGGGGTTGATCCTCTTTCTCCTCTCTGTTAATATTTGCCCTGTTTTGGAGAAGATTCTCTCTGAGGGGACAGCCAACACAGCCAACACAAAATGGGTGAAAATCCCTTGCAATCATTTTACCCAGTTCCTCATCAATTGTGTTCTGTTTTGCTGGTTTTATAGCTTTTTGCATAAAGTGGCTCATAGAGCTCTGGGTTGTACATCTAGGCAGTTGTGACATTGCAGCAGCAGCAACAGTTGCAGACACACTAGCACCTTCATTAATAGCTGGTTCCCTTGCTTGTCTTTTCTCTTCAAATTGTACTGATGGGTGGATATTTCTGATTTGCCTGTGCAGGTTATTTGTGGAGCCTGATCTATGGGATATTTTAACCTTGCACAGTCTACACGCTGCCATTGAACTATCAATTAAGTTGAAATGAGTCTATATTTCACTGTGTTTCCTATCCATTTTCTCACCTTTCCACTTTCCACCGTGTTGTTTTTTTTCACTAACTAGCTCTCTCGTCTCCTCGTCTGTCTTGTTCGCGTGCTGCTCAGTGTGCTGCTGTGTGCGTCTCTTCTCTAACCCCTCCCCCTTCTCTAAACTGCAGCGCTTGGGTGTGTGTGCGTGTGTGCGTGTGCGGGTGCGTGTGCGTGTGCGTATGCGTATGCGTATGCGCGTGCGCGTAACCCTCCCCTTCCGGCTCCCAACGATGGGTGCCGGCTCCCAATGAGGTGGGAGCCGGCACCCATCGTTCACTTCAAAGAGCCGGCTCCCGGAGCTGGCTCGTTCGCGAACGACACATCACTACTTGACAGTCATAGTAAACCCTTTACAGCTGAGCATTTAAATAAAATAATATGCATGATAGCCTTTCTACTCATACGTTCTGTGTCTGCATACATGAGATGCATGTACAGTGGAACCGCGCATATAGTTACTGTTACTGTTACAGATCTTCCATTGTCCATCCATCCATCCATCTATCATCTACCGCTTATCCGGGGTCGGGTCGCGGGGGGAACAGCTTTAGCAGGGAAGCCCAGACTTCCCTCTCCCTAGCTACTTCTTCCAGCTCTCCCCGGGGGATTCCGAGTCGTTCCCAGGCAAGCTGGGTGACATAGTCTCTCCAGCGTGTCCTCGGTCTTCCTCGGGGATCTTCCATTGTACATAGGAAAATTCACCTGTTTACAATGGTATGTGACGTTACATGGCAAAAAGATATATATATATATATATATATATTTCCTTGTTTTGATGGCAGAATGCTATTTGCTATGTTTATTCTCTCCCTTGCTCTGCTCCCAGTCCACGACTGGTTCCAATCACAAATCTAACATCAGTGGTGTTAGATTTGTATATCATTGGTAGACAACAGTTTAATCAATAAATACAATTCAGAATGTGTCGTCTGCGGTTTGAACCCCACAACCCCACCCCCTCGTCTTCAGGTATTTCCGCAGCTCTGATATCACAGAAAAAAAATTTGTGGCTCCTGTGGCATGCAGTTGTGTGCTCCTAGTGTTTAGTTGCTCTCCACTTGCTTAAGGACTGAAACACTGGTTCATTCATTGTGTGGCAGTTGTTTGCACAAATGGTGAAGGAGTAGCAAAAGTTTCTTCAGCTTTGCAAATGAGAAAGAAACACTTGACCATACCACAAAGAGGGAAAGTCAAAATGGCTCTCTTCAATGCAGACATTGACAGACAACTCTGATCGTTCTACCAGCGACCCAGGATGTTGCTGGTAAGACCACCTCATCATAACTCAGCTTTATTATCCATGATAATGACTTCCAGAGTGGTAAATCAAAGACAAACTGTTGAGTCGGTTAAAAAAAAACGTGTGTTGGAGGTCAAGAATGTCCCAAGAATATGCATGCATGAATGAATCAATTGACATTGTTGATAGTGACTTTAACAAGTACCAAATTATTGTACGATTGTACTTATTGTATTAACTGATTTGATCAGCAATTGCGTAACAATCTCACAATCTATACAATCATAATTGTTACTGGCAAGTGTCCCATTGGTTCATTTGTTCAAATTATTACATATATACTTATTTTATTTACATCCTATTAGTCTTCTCACATCTAAAAGTCTGTATGTTCCTCAAATATGTGTGCATTGTATTTCTAACACACTTTATTGAATCTGTGATGGTGATGAGTATGTTGAAACTACACAAAATGATGGTGCCAGACACTCTTAAATTGATGCAGATATAATAAGGACATGAACAAATATTCAAGGCATAGCCATGCTTCAAAGAAGCTGTCTAAAAGTGTATTTGTCTTTTTTTACTACCTGCACTTGAATTGATTTATTCCACAATCTTTTTAGCCTTGTCCAGATCGGCAAGATCTGCAGAGTCCCTTTGTCCACGTGGCTTGTTTTTTGTTTGTTTGTTTGTTTTATTTGCTATGATTGGGATTCTCAGATGTGAAAGTGAGGTCATGTTCAGTCATTTGAACACTGCACTCAAATGAAGATGGTCAATCATCACAAAGACACTCAACCGAAATGAAAGGAGGTGAACTTTGATTCATGGGGTGCAAAGTGTAGAGTGAGAGGGGGATAAGTTAGTAAAATAATTTTTACATTGTGCTCCAACATAACATTGATGACATTTTAGAATTAACTGTACATGAGTTATTTCCATTAATTATCAATACCCAAGTGAACAGGCAATCAGGCATTCCTCTATAACAGAGGTGCACAAACTGCGGCTCGCGGGCCAAATCCGTCCCGTTTGTCTTTTTAATCCGGCCCACCTAAGGTTGGTACACAATTAAGGTTCAATGTCAACAACTGCATTCATTTCATTTGGACTTGCAATGACAGGCATTTCAACACCAGCTGGCACAGTTACTTGAAGTTGCAGAGCAGAGGGAGGAAGGGGGAGACGATACGGAAGCCCGCAGTAGCGCTAAATCAAGCAAATCCCGTTCATTACGACGGAATAATGTACTCTTAAAGTCTGAAAAATGGGCCAAAAATGCAAAATACTGCTTTTAAATAAAGAAATCCAATTAATATTATGTCGAATTTAGTTCACCCTTTTGATCCGGCCCTCCATAATATTTTCTGGTTCTCATGTGGCCCTATGCAAAAAATAATTGCCCACCCCTAAAGAGTCTATAAGTACATCCACAAGTGCCGACACAAGTGAGTGTGTGTCTGAGTGCTACTCACCTGCGGTGTGATTGAAGCGTGAAGGGTGCTTCAGTCAAATACTGCTCATTTCCACCACTCAGCTCACTCGGAGATTCATTTGAGGCAACACTTGGCTGCCTGAACAGGTGGCGACATCAAGACTCAAACCAACCTTGTAGCCATCGACTGAGGAATCCCACCATGCATTTATCGAAACAAGGCGAGGTTATACTGTCCATTAAGACGATGTAAAGGGAGACTCTCATGTTACTCTCAAATGCCGGTTGGCAACCTAGCAAAAAAATCACCCCTTTCAATGTACTTGAGAAATCTTCCCAGGAGAAAGGAACACACGGGAACACGGGTCTATAGAAATCCCTTCAAATTTGCCAAAGACCTCTTTGCTAAGGAAAAAAGCATAATCCTAAAAAACACAAAGCAGGAATTGGAATAAAATCTGTAAAAGGTACATCAGAACATGAAAAATCATGAAGAGCTAGTTACCCCATGTGATATCCCACTGATTTAACGTCCTACATTAGCCTGTATACTGGGCCTCCAAAATGGAAAGAATTAGCGACTACGTTAGCCCACAGCACCCGCCGTCAGTATCATCCCCTCAGATGAATGGACTAACATTGAAGTTCTACAACATGGGTAGGGAACTCCGGTCAGTCAAGAGCCATGTCCCAACTGTTTTAGAGATTTCCCTGTTCCAACACACCTGATCGAATTGATCATGATCGTTTCAGGCTTCTACAGAGCGAACTGATGAGGTGATCATTTAAATCGGGTGTGTTGGTCGGCAGACATCTGAAACAGGTAGGAAATGGCTCGAGGAACCGGAATTCCCGAACCCTGTTCTCCCAAAACATACTGGATGTTCTACATTATGTTTGGAGGATTTGGATAATGTGGCCGAATGGCAGTACCGTCGAAAAAATAAGACCTTTCTGGGTTCTCTGATGGCTCAGAGCATAACGATATGGCCTCGCACCAGATCAAAGCAGTGAAGGACAAAGGAGACCGTCGTGTCATCCTCCTTGACCTGGCCAATACCTTGAGCTCATTCCCCACAACCTCCTCTGTAAATCCTTCGTTTTCCATGTTGCATAATGCATCACCTCTCTTGTAAAATCTTACTTCAAAGACTTGCAACTGAGCTGATTTCACAAAATCATGGCAGTGCGTAGAAGCAGGCATCATCTGGCTGCACAAGGAGAGTATAATAGAAAATAATAGAAAACAATGGGAAATGGAGGTTGATCATTAGAGTTACCCATGATGTTCTCCCATTTGCACAAACCTTCACCAGTTGCTATAGCAAGGACCCAACCAGCACCTTTTGCCCAACTCCAGCGACTCTTAAAAACATCTTGACTGTTGTGAGACCAGCCAGACACAGGGCCGCTGAACCTAGAGGAACAACTAAGTCTCTTTCACATTGAGGCAAACAGTTGTTTGAGTGGCCAAAAGAAAAGAATATAGCGCGTAAATGGACCAGAAAATTGGAACGATACAATTTCGTTCCTGCAAAGCGAGTGAATTTCACCACGCTGTCGACGAGTATTCTTTGTTACAAGCACTTACAAGACCTCTGTTTTTTTCTCAACCGGATTTGCAAAAAAAAGGTCGGTGTGATAATCAATAAATAACTCTGGCTGTTGTTTATGGAAACATTTGATTTAAACTATTAAACATGAACATGGATGCAATCCTGTACGAAGACATTTGAAACTCTACGAGTGCATGGATGGAATCATCTTGAATGATTTGCAACTAACAATGCTGCCGATATAATGTGCGGAGTGGCCGACAAGGCAACAGAACTACCTTAGCAATCACAATGTAGAACACCAACCCGCTATGACTTGTGCTTTTACTCGGAGCGGGAATAAATGGACCAAGTAGGTAATCTCATCGTCTGTTTACAGCACGGCACAGGACCAAACGCACATTGCTTCAAAGTGCTTAACCGATAGTCGGTGATCTGGTGTCGCCAAGGCCATGAGAAACTGTTTTTAAAGCCACAGAGTGTGCAATCCAAATGATTTTGAAGATATTTGTAAACTAAATCTACAATAGCAAGTTGACAATAGTGAAGAAAAAATGGGAAGTGCAATGTTTGTGTTTGTCCAACCATACAGCCAGATTCTACAATCAGCAGTGTGCGTTCTGACATCGATGAGGTAGACTGTAAAGAATGGCACCGATAGCAGGTGTTATCAGCCCATTAACGCCAAATCAACCATGACACATGCTTCTTTTAGACAGCAGTCTTCTTTCACATCCGTGGTGTATATTAAAGCAGACGGGTCTTTGTTTGCCACCATTTGCATTTTAAGATAGGAGTGAAGAGAGGTGACATAAATGAAAGTACTAGCAAACACACCACTACAAAGGCATCCATTGCTTTGTTTTGGAAGAGTGGAAATCCATCCATTTTCTGTACTGCTTGTCAATTACTTGGAAAAAGGTCACAGGTTGACATTCATCTCGAAAAGCTGTACAAACAGCTTGATCTTAGAAAAACTACACCGTCATTATCGGTGAGGATCTGGAGGAGTATGGCTTTCAATTTAAGCACATGCAAAAAAGTAACCATACAATAATTACGGTATGTTCCCAGTAACTTATTTCATGAATGAAGGAGCAATTTAGCCACTTACTAATTGAATGTTTCAGGGAAAATGAATAAAAACTATAACTTTTTCTTTTAAATAATTTGCGCACTTCAGCGGCAGGACAATGGGGAGGGGGAAAGTCGTATGAAACGATATGGCCACCGTTCATGGCCAGATGACAGCATGGCCACATATGCCAGCATGCGGGACCCGTCTCGATTGCAACGCTGCTAAGCACGTTTGAAGCATCCATAATCAAGGTGTCCTTCAATTCACAGATGCTCGCTGTGTTTTTAATAGGGAGAATAATGTGCACCTCTTACATAAACCATTTAGCAGGCACAGCTGACTTTTGAGTTTACAATTCTAATTAAAAATACAAGCTTCAATCACAAATGAAGACTGGTTTCCTCAAACTAGCCTACTTATCATCTTTCACAAGGATACAGTTTGACTCAATGCCCCCTCCAAAAATTCCAAAAATTCAGTGAGACCAATTACTGTTGACCAAAAAAATGAATGGCCAAAGTTTTTGCTTTTGTGATCATGCATGAAACTAAAATCACCCACATCTCAAATCATTGTTATGCTATCGAAATGATAGCAAATACCAATAATAAATTCCGCCCATCCCCAAAATAACAACCACAAATTGCTGCATGATGAAGCTATTACAAAACATGTTACACAGTTGGTTTGTTCCAATAATTTGATGACCAAAAACATGGTGTTTTGTTACGATCTTTTGATTTGTGAATTAGATCCTGATAGAGATACCTGGAAATAAAAGCTAAAATGCTGATGTTTTCTGATGTCTTTTATCAAACCAGTATCATTTCAGTCCACAGTAAAAAATAAGCTGCTTCACTGTTTTGGAGGAGTGTTTACATCTGTGCTTTGCACACTCTTTTTCAACTAGGGAAAAAAAAAACATATTTACTTCTTGATGGTCCCGACTGCAGTTACTGCTTCCTCAAAGGTCAAAATGAGAAATTATAGAACGAGTTAAGCTGATCGTTGTGTGTATGTGCAAAGTTGTGTGTATGAGCCACAGGCGACCAACCAAAGCCGCAGTGGTCAGACATTCGCTTGGAATCACGAAGCTGAGAGAAGATAAAGCAGCAACTCAATTCTAACACATTGCTAGGTCCCAAGCCAAACGACAGCTTCCAGGAGGTTTTTAAGCCTCTTACAGGACCAGCTTCGCTCTTTGCCCTCCTCCCTTGTCTATCATTCTCCTCATGGAAGCAGTATCCACGGTAACACCGGGTGCCAAAGTAGCAATCCAAGAATGATAGATATGGTGGATGTTGATGATGAAAATGTGTAAAATGAATCACACACACACACACACACCAAAAGTGTGCAACAATCTCAATCAAACATAAATTACGAACATTTTGTTCTGGTTTTATTTTCCATCCACCTCAACACACAGTGACCACCACCAACTAAAGTCGACATGGTGTGTATCCAAGCCCTCAGACAACCTCAGACCTTTACCAGTTAATGTCAAAATCCCTCATTATGCTAGGTCTGCCATTCATTTTGGATTCTTTCAGTGATTGCTTAAATGTTTTCTGCTTCATGATGAAAATGCAGCCCCCCCCCCCATTAAAAGGTAGACTGAAATCTAATGAGAGACTTACAGTACAGTGCTGCACTCATACTTGTTTCTGACAAGCCATCAATCATAGGGATGCCATGGAAGGTGGTGGATCAGTGAAGGGAAGAAAAAAAAACATGGGAGGGAAGAATGTGGAGAGATGATGGCGATGTGAGATGGTGCCTGCGCAGCCCACATTGCTGGCGTCTTTGAATAATTCACCTGCTGGTTACTTTTTTTATTTGAAGAAAATAACAAGTGAGCCCGATGCCTGCACATTTGCATAAAACAAGAAAAAAAAGCAATCTATATGCATGCCATTTATGAAAAAAAAAAACGGGACAATAAGATTCATGGAATGGCTGAATTAGATTGATGTTGCAACTCCTGTGCAGTCGGCATGTTGTACATTTTATACTTGATGAAGTGTACCTGATTCCATTGTATCAATCCATATACAGAAGCCTCATGGCCTGATTCAAGTACCGTATTTTCCACACTATAAAGCGCACCTAAAAGCATTCCATCTTCCCGAAAGCCGAGAGCGGGCCCTATAATCCGATTGGCCTCGTGTGGTGTCTCTTTATATTCTCCATTGAGTTTTGTCCCTGTTAGTGTTCCTTCGCCATCTAGTGGTGATTATTTGTAGGAACCAACTGTAACCTAAAAGGGTTCTGCCTGACACATGCTCAAACAGAGAAAATACTTGGTGAACTCTGCGTAGCCGTTACAAAACGATGATAATACCAAAAGCATAGTGAACTACTGACTAAACGAAGGAAGAAGGAGACAAGTAAGACTTCTAAGGATATTTAGCCCTTTGTGGATGTGAGCCCATGAGGTTTGTGGGCCTTTTTAGTTTAATCAAGTGTATTTGTAACTTTTGCCTTTCATTGGTTCTTTTGTAATGCCATTTGTATTTATACTATGTTTCATGTCCATGTTTGTGACCAGTTCTCATGGCTTTGTTACAGCTGCAGCTGTTGTGAAGGGTCTACATAAATAAAGCTGTATACAGTGAAACTCCTCTACAACAAACCTATATGCACGAAAATACCATCTAGTGTGAAAAAATCTTGCATTAACACCATTCCCACTTTCCAGCCCCCCCCCCCCATACAACGAAAAAAACCCTGTTGCATTATGTGAAATCTTTTTCTCTGCTCTTGCCTCGCGACGAGATTCACTACAACGAAGTCTAATCCAACAGCGACCGCTACTGCTTCGTTCAGAAAAGGCAACAGCAACAACCACACTGGTTTACACATGCGCAGGAAGTGTTTGTTCTTGTTAGTTTCAGACGCAGCAAGAATGTTGCATTGCTAAAATGGCTACAAAACGAACTTTTGGATATCAAGCAGTTAAGACAAGAAGAGCTGATGCTGGTAGAGAGGGTAAAAGTGATCAAAATGAAAGACGCAGGAAGCAAAATAAAGTGAATCTGATCGTAAATTTTGCAATTTCGTTCCCTTTTTTTCTGCACTGACTATATGAAGTGTCAAATAAGTGTATGCTTACACTGTACTTATGCAGTATTGGAAGAAAAATAAAGAGTACACATTCGTTTGTGTGTGTGTGTGTGTGTGTGTGTGTGTGTGTGTGCGCGTGTGTGTGTTTACATCTGAGATCAAATTTGCTACAGTGAAAAACCCCCTGTTGTGAAAAATTTCTTGCTGCAAACATGATTTCGTTGTAGAGGTGTTTCACTGTAGCATTGTATTCCTTTAGCGTAGCTCCATCTAGTGGATGTGTAGTGCAACTGAAGCCACTGCGGCTTCTATTCAATGTGCCCTATTTTGCCGGTCCGTCCTCCGACCTCGATACCCTTCTGTCATCGTCCTTATTCAGATAATAATCACCCTCCATCCACATCTGTCCTGGCTGAGCTTGAAAATATTAGAACCAAATGAACATTAAATAAATTACAGGTTAATTCAGTTTCTAAACAGCTATTCTGTTGCCACACACATAAACCCGGTGTAAAAAGTAAGTGTTGCTGCTTTAATATGTTTTAAAATGTCCAGATAAAATTATTTCATTTCACTTAGACCACCATTTTCAGCAAATGTAGCACAATTTCACAGAAAAATTAGGTCATATGTGTTCATCACAACTTTAAGGCCCAATCTTGTCACAAACTGTGCTCTCTCTTGGGTCACGCATGGCTCGATAAAAAACAATTTGATACGGTGACAGTGTGGTCCCCCACACTGACTCTAATCCTCTTTCCACAGCCACTCTCTCTTCACTCCAGTATGGACTTGAAGTGATTGACATCATAATGGCTTCAGTTAAATTATGATAGAGGTTGAATTAGAATTTAATCATCTCCCTTTTCCTCTTCTCCCTTGAGGGCAAAATGAATAAACATGACTCGTACAATACTGATCTGATGGTTATACAAAAACTGATAACCCTCAATTTTTGCTTTTGTTACAGTTTCAATGAGTGAGGGCTCTGAGAGTTAAAAAGCCACGAGCTGACACAACATTGCCGTAGCCAAGATAATACAGCATAATCAATTGGAACAGCCGTCTTGTTCGCTTGTAACCATAGCTCCAAATAAACACAAATGTAGCAAATGAATACTGTACTGTATGTGCGTGCAGCCTATTTCAGTCCATACCTTGACTACTTTTGTGATGCCCAGGTCACCTAATCTGGATTTTTTCAAAGTGAAGGTGCCGTAGCTCTACTCTGACCATGATTCTCACCCTGTATACAAAATAGATTTATCGTATTTGTGCTGTTTGGAGATGGGGTGTCAGCTTGTATTTTTAGCGTGCCAACAGTCATCCTCCATGAAATGGGCCCGTACCCAGGACATTACTTTTTCCAAAATTAAATTGAAACGATCCAGTCATCAACTCCTCTGAGGTTGGCAGGTGTTCCAATTTTTTAGGAGGTGCCTAGTCGTTGAGCCATTTTCCTGAGATGAGTAGGCATGTAGCAATCATGAGGAGTGACTATGACGACAGCAAAATCTCACCTGCTTGTTTTGCAATTCTTTCACCTTTTATTGCTGTTTGCAAACAGTCGACAAAAGGCATTGATGTATTTGTTATTTATTTAATTTGTCAAATATGATTTCCCTCTCTGTTGTTGGATATTAAAACATCCATGCAAAATATTAAACATTTAACTTTGAACATGATGAGGAACTCTGTGTTTTGACAATCCATTTGTTGTTCTGGTCATGTCTCTTACAATGGGCTCCATTAAATCCTCATAACATCAGAGTGTACTGATGACTTTGGGTAAAGTATTTTATCTCGCCCATCCCCTTGTCCACCATCACACCACATCCACCCCTCACTGGAAGGCCACTGGTGTGCCCGATATTGACCTGCATTCATGATCTGGGTGGATACAAGAAAGTACTCAAGCATATGTAAAATGTCTCATTGTATTGTCTTATTTTATGGATTGATCCAAAAAATTATAGCAATCCAAAGGAAATTAACTGCAGAATGTATTGCTCAAGGTAGTATATATTTTCAGACTCTATACCAGGGGTGTCCAATATGTCGATTGTGATCAACCAGGAGCCAGCAGACTGGTCCCAAGTCGACTGCGAGGGGTGGGAGGAGGAAGTGGGGGTGAAAAAAAAGATTGGTGTGTCTCTGTGTTTCGGTTTCGTTCATGTTAGGGGTCGTTGCTGATCGCAGCATGCGGGCGTGCGTGCATATTGATTTTGTCCTCTGCAAAAACGTATTTTATACAGTATATGAACAAACTGATGGATGACCAGTTTCTTTGAAGGGATCATGTATGAACCCAGTTTCCACTGTAAATCACTGTACAGTTTGTTTTTAAACCTTTTGGGGGCTGTTTTAGTATATTCTAATCCTGGTTACCAATACTGCGATTGACGAGCGACCACTACAGGGTCTATCCCGCCTCCTGCCCAAAGACAGCTGGGATAGGCTCCAGCACGCCTGTGACCCTCAACTTAATTTAACGCAACTTAATTTACGGAGCGCTTAAAAAAAACAGCACAGCTGCATACAAAGGACTGTGCATAAAGTAAAACACAGACATATTAGACATTTCAAACAATAAATTATGAATATAAAAACAGTAAACGCAATAAAATACTAAACCAGTGCCGAGTCTCATGCTGACTTGCAAGACGAAGAGTACACATGTGCCTTAAGATGAGTTTTAAAGATGGACAGAGGGGCTTGTGTAACATTTTAGACCCTAGTCAGCAGTTCCCTCCTGAAAACAGTATCGTTTACACTCTCATTGCTTACAACTATACTCTACTTTTTATATTAATTCATTTTTCTAGTTGTGCCATGGTTTTTGTAGCAATTAACACATTTCATTAAAGTCGCATTTCGCAATTGAAAAAATATGAATGCGGACGCACACACACGCGCACACACACACACACACACACACAAATAGGAGTGGATGCAGCAAGTAATTTTCTACATATACTGTATTAATGGTGTAGATGCGAATTGCCTATTCCCATTAGTTCCATTCATTACACACTGGAGGGAGGCCTGATGTATCTTCTCCCCCACGCCATCATAAGCCTCAGATTGGTTCTGGTTGGCTGGTGAACCAGTACCTCGCTGCAGAAAAAGCATATTGAGCTTCTCTAGAACTTTACTTTTGGTCATTTCATCATAAGAGGGGCCCTTTTGATTAACTTTCTGCCAGGCTCATTGCTTGGAGTACCCAAAGGATGATTTTCATGGGGGCTCAACTGTCCCCCAATTCCAAACGTTAATTTGATTCTGCTTGAAGCTACATTGAAGAGATAAAAAAAATCAATAAATGAAAGCATTCTACCTTTCGTCAAAGTAAATTGATCGATGTACACAGTAATTCTGGCAAACTTATATATAATGAGCATTTTTTCTATTTCTCTCTTTGTCAAAAATTATGCAAAAGACGTACTCCTGAAAAGTAGATTTAATATTACTGTATCATCAATCACTGTAAGTAAATGAACAATTGGAACATGTCACTGCACTTAAATACAGTACATTTAAATATTTTTTAATTGAAAAATTATTGCACACAAAAATTAATAGAAATTGTACCTCTATAAATGTTTAAAAAACATTTTTTTAATCAATTAGATGCAAATGTACTGAATTGTATTTAAACTTCAAATACAATTGCACTTTAAAATGATGGGTTATTTCCCCTAATTATAAGCAACTCCATCATTAAGTAATCCATTGATTCTTTTTACCTACCACGAGAGCACAAACTCAAGGCCTGATATTCTTTTCATTGAATTTTTACAACACCCCCCCCCCCCCCCCCACACACACACACACTAAATCTCATCTTGTTTTCCATGTGATCCTCAAAGTACAACAAAATTGATGCATCTAAAATAGAACAAGAAGAAAGAAAAAGAAAAATTGTCTGGGGTTATAGCACTGTGTACAAACATAGGGTAAAACGTATTACTTGTCAAATATCAAGTGGATTATTTCTTGCCAACAGAGCTTTGGACGGCAATCTGACTCTAGAGATCTTTTGTAACCACATAATATGCATCCAGAAACACTTAAACCCTTGGGCAGCGGGTACAGCAGTGGTGAGTTACCTTTCTGCAGGCTATCATCATGCACTTGACAGCAAATGGTGTCAGATTTAATTGGAACAAGCACAATGTAATGGAGCGTGTCAGATAGCTTCCACTATGCCTGCGAGGCAGTATGGTTTCCAGGTTTTGCTATGATTGCACGTTCAAAGTGATGGAGTGAAGGGGGAACCAAAAAAGAAGAAATGTGGAAAACATAGCATGACTCATATTATTGTATTTGAAAATTAAAACCAACTTTAAGCAATGAGAAATAAAGTCTTAAGACTGGGATGCATTCTAATATGTAGCCCTTAAAATTCTAAATATCCATGCCAAGAACCTTTTTTTTTTACCCATATATGTTAAGATTATCCAAACATGGAACATTCTCAAATAAGCATTAGCAACTTTAGCTTGACATAAGGCTAGAAATAATACATCAAAGTAAGAATTGCAAGTGCATTGATTTCAATTCATGTGCAACTTCTGCTGGTTATGTCTAATGAGACGGATGTAGAGCTGTTGCATCAGAGGGCTAGTGATAAAAATAGCCTCGAAACGGAGGAACCGGCAAGATGGATGCTGGTAAATGACTGGTGTATTGACACACAGCACATGGGCAATCTGCAAGTTCTTCTACTGGGACTTGGACACTTTTGACTTATTTTGGACTTGACTGACAGACACCGGTACAATTTGGCGCATCGTAGCAAAAATCCACACTCACACATAAAGATGCACGAAATGCGTACTATCCACTCTCAATTTAATAAGTGCCATCCATCCATTGTCTGAACCGCTTATCTTCACTGGGGTCACGGGCGTGCTGGAGCCCTTCCCAGCTTTTTTCCAGCGGTAGGCGGGGGACACCCTGAACCGGTGGCCAGCCAATTGCAGAGCAAACAGAGACGAACAACCATTCGCACTCACATTCACACCTTGGGACAATTTTGAGTGTTCAATTAGCCTGCCATGCATGTTTTTGAAATGTGGGAGGAAACTGGAGTACCCGGAGAAAACCCACGCAGGCCCGGGGAGAACATGCAAACTCCACTCAGGGAGGCCCGAGCTGGAATTGAACCCAGTACCTATGCACTGTGAGGTTGATGCGCTAACCACTTGCTCACTGGGCCGCCTTTGTCAAATAAATGTTAAGTTAATTCAAGTATTAGTCGTACAATGTTGTCCTACTATCTGAAACCGACTAGGAAAACCCGCTCAAAAATCTGGATTCTTCTTTGACATACATCCATCCTTTGACATACATGAAAGTTTTTAATTACTTTCTCAAGTGACGAATCACTGTTGTGAAGGTGTAAATCAATTATTCATTCCAATTAGCACTTGTCTTCATGAGGGGCACTGATGAGCTGGAACCGATTCCAGCAGACTTTAGTCAAGAGGTGGGAGTCCATCCTGGACTGGTCGGCATTTACTGTAGTCACACTCCCACCCACACCTATGAACAATGCAGAGTCTTCAATTAACTGAGTATGCTTATTTTCGTAATGTGGGCAGTAGCTCGAATACCTGGAGAAAACCCACACCATCACTACCACAAAGGAATAAGAGATAGGTAATTGAATACTGGAATGAAAAATTATTGATTAAGGAAATGTAGACAAATGCTCGTCCCTACAAGGGAAAATCCACTTGTGATACCTTTAACAGTTGTGCCTTTGCTTCGGTTCTTTAATACTGTACTTAATACGAGTCGTATCACCATTGATGTAGCTTTATTGTTGGTTAGGGTATCGGCGAACATGATAGAAAGGCAGTTATCCTTACTCGTCAACTCCCTGATGCTGATCTTGTGCTGTGATGTCCTAAGACTCTTGTTGTTGTAAAATGATGTGAATAAAATGACGTAAGTCATGATTTCTCCCTTGTTTTAAGTCTGTGTGGGTTTGCACATGTACAGTGAGTTTCTCCTACTGCAGCTTTTCAGTAGCGTGATTGCAAAAAAAGAAAAGTAGGTGGGCAGAACACCTTTATCCTTTACAGCAAAGGCTAGGATATGAAAAACGTTCAAGTCATATATATACTTGTACGTGACTAAAACGTGTCTGTGTGCGTGTATACCTGTGTCCACGGCACAAGTGTTCGTACAGGCGGTGAATGGTGCTGTTGCTGCTGTGTTTGTGACCGGTGCTCATTTCACCATGTTCTCAATGTTATTTTAGTTGGAGCTGGCAGGACAGAGTGAACACTGCATGACTGCTGCAAGATTATTTGGCATTGTCGTGTTGTCTGTCTCCTTTTCTTTTTCCACTCAATTCGTGTGCAGCTTCTCACTTTTCCTCCCGCTACGTTTATTCCTCCTTCATCTTCTCTGTGCCTTAACCAAGACATTTGCAGCATGGTATCGGTAAGATTTCGGTCATCTTACCGTTAACTATTAGTTTATACTGTTTCAGCGTGGCTACCATTTTGAACATTTTTTGTGTTTTCTTGATTTCCGTCATTATTATATTTATCCTTGCCTTTTGCAAGCATTTTTGGCTTGTCTTGTTTTCCTGGGTATAGTAACCAGTGTCATTTGTTGTACTTTGTCGACCTTCTGTTTTTGTGTGTTTGTGCGGGGATGGATAAACCAACCATCCATCCATCCATTTTCTGATCCGCTTTATCCTCACAAGGGTCGCAGGGGGTGGGGGGTTTTTGAGCTTATCCCAGCCATTTTCCGGCAGTAGGCGGGGGACATCCTGAACCAGTTGCCAGCCAATCGCAGGGCACACAGAGACGATCAACCATCCACGCCCACACTCACACCTCGGGACAATTTAGAGTGTTCACTCAGCCTGCCATGCGTCTTTTTGGAATATGAGAGGAAACCGGAGTAGCCGGAGAAAACCCACGCAGGCACGGGGAGCACATGCAATCTCCACACAGGGAGATTGGCCTGCCTGGAAATAAACCTTTTTGTGTCAATATCTTATCCTTCTCTGGGTTTGTGGGATCTACCCCTATCGGGATTGTTTTGGACCGCAACACAAACATTTTTCAAACTGACTTTGTCATTTACTGTGTATTCATACATTTCGCAAGGATAAGAATCACAAATATGCACCTTTTATTTTGGTCATGTAATTATCATTATGCCGGGACAGTGCTTTGCTATCTTATTGCTTACCTCTTTTTCATTACTTTTCTTTTTTTCCCCACCCACTCTCCATTTGAGCTACTGTCACTTGTTCTGTGTCTTACTCTCACCCATTCACTCCATCTGGCAACCCCCTCTCTTTCTCTTCTTTGGTGTACTGCTTTTCCGGCTATCCCACACTCTCTGTCTATCCTCACTTCAGTCGTTCTCTTCCACTTACCAGCACTACACAGACAGTCCTATTTAGCAGCAGCCGAAACAGCCTCCTGCCTTCCACTTTGAAGCAAATGGCCGTTAGTGTGTTATATTGCAATGGAATTGTTCCTGGGTTTGCTCTCCATGTCGAGCGTGTGAAGGCAATTAACTTTGCTTTCGTGAGCAGCTTGCTCCTCGTCGCAGTGCTCATTGTAATCGCATACATACAGTACATCATATATCCACTTAATTGCTTTTGAATCAGTTTAGCGTATAAAGCACTGAGATATATACACAAATACATATTAACTGCAACAACGAATACGCATTTACCATTTCATTACCGGCAACCATTTGAGACATATTGATTAAACCCTCGCAATGCTCGGATATCACACAAAACTAAGTGAGGCAGGTCCAAACATTTTATATTAAATGAGTACAGTGCTGTTCTGAAAATTCAGTGTTAGGCTGTGCTAGTTAAATCTGACTCTTCCAGTGAATCTCACAACAGATGGCCAGGCTGGTCGGCTGCCCCAACATGTTCTCACAATACCACACAGATACACACTGCCTTTGGCTTTGAAGCAAAAATACCTGACAAATGCAATTCAGCTCACTTTTAGGAAACTGTGTAATGGCACACACTGTATATTTTTATTTTTAGTCATTAAACTGACTAAACTGTGTGAGGTACTTGTATGTGGGGTCATGTACCTTACACCTGCAGTAAATCCTTGTTGCACCATCTCAATGCTTGTCCTGGATGCATCCTACAGTCAGAATCCTGGAAAATGCTTGAAATCAAAACTTTTCAATCGTGTTTGACTTTGACTCGTATTATAAGCTGCCAATTTGAGAAGTCGTGCGGCTTTAATGATCCCTGCGGGGAAAGTCGTGTTGCAGCAGCAAAGTCGTTAGAGGAAAGAAGTGTCGAGCAAAAAGATAAGGAAAGAGGAAATGGATGTTGAACACAGCAATTTTGACATTTCTAGCAGACGTGTCAAATAGGCAATATGTAAATGATATGAAAAAAGAACTAGGTTGGAAGGCTCACATGAATGGTGAAACAGCAGCCAGACAAGAAATCACAAGCTCAACTTCTGAAACATTTAATATAAAAACTATGCAATTTGGGAGAAATGCTAGTGTGAAATTAGGTCACATTTTTAAGTCATGAAATCAGAGGAACACCAAGCACAGGATCAAACGCGGATACGGTACGCATTTTTCATAATTTTTTCTTTTTTTCCAAGATCAAGATCATTGGAGATAAACTTACAACACTACAGGTATGTATTTTACTAGACATTTCTTATTTAGTGGTTAGAACATCCACCTCACAGTTCTGAGGTTGGGTGTTCAAATTTGGGCTCTGGCCTTCAGTGACGTGTCGTGAGGCTGATGACTGGTGAGCCCTTGCCTCTGGTGAAATCGTACATAAAATATGAACACAAAATTGAAGCTTATTCTATACTTGGATTTAACTAATTTAATGCTTACTTCATGTTAAATCAGGGGTGTCAAACTCATTTCACATTGCGGGCCGCATAAGGCCTCGGTCGATGTGAAGTGGGCCGGACCATCAAAATTATACCATACTCTGCGATAAATAACCAACAGATCATATATTTCCTTTGTTTTTGGTATAGCGAAGCACAAGAACATGAGGAAAATGTTGAAATTTAATAAACATATCTTTTACCAAACATTTCATGAAACATTTAGATTTCCTTAGAAAAATGTGCAATTTACTTTCATCATGCACATACCTGTATATGCATTGCAACTGATCCCACTGATTGTACAAAGGCACAAAATTTTAACAACTAATCAGCGTTGAAAAATATAGTCATGCATTTTAAGATTAAACGAGATTTATAAAGAAAGGATTTTTTAAACCATTTACACATGTGCATATAAAGTCAAATTTTAATCCCTGCCTACACTTTACAAACTAAAGAGAAAACAGTGTGCCCCTTAGTGGATAATCCAAGAAATTGATCTTATTAAAAATATTCATTCCGTGTCTTTTATCCATTTTTTTCATTTTTAAATTATCATGCGGGCCTGATCAAACCTCTTGGGGGCCGGTTCCGACCCGCGGGCCGTATGTTTGACCTAGACGCTTGTGTTAAATCATCATCCCTCCGTTTGGCGCCACCCACAGGTTAACTCAAGAAACGTGGTTTTGGGATGCATTTAACGCACAAGTTTCTGCAGCACTTTACCAGAAAGCATTAGGCTTGGGAAAGATTGTCATAAATCGCCAGCAGATATCTAGTGTTTTTAGGGTAGAACAACCCCTAAAGAGAAGGAACTACCGTGCCAAACCAGAAGAAAAGAAAGAGGAAGTATACAGTCGATCGCAAAATGAAAACATCCAAGCAATTGACACTGGATGACAGTCTTCAGAGTTAAAAGCAACAGCGAGGATGTCATCAGCTGATCAAAACGACGACGACGTTGAGAGCATGTGTGTACCTATGGTGCTCTCCTCCTAATCCTCTCTGCGTCGTGGGTGGCGGCACCGTTGAGAGAAAGCACCCAAGTGGCGACTACGTCACCGTGCTTTTGAACCAAGGACACATATATAGGGACTCAGATTGTTTAGTTTAGTTTTGTTTTGTTGATGATGAGCCACTCTAATGAGGAATATTTCCCCTTTTGGGTCGCATGGTAAGTGCTATCTTGCTGCCATGCAAACTGCCTAACTTGATTACTCCTTCCACAGTCCCATCAAACCCATGTCTTATGCCTATAGTACGTATGCTGCCTATAATATAATATCTATTGTCAGTACTCGCATGTACTGGGCATATAAATTATGTAAAATTGGAGTTAGAGATAGCAGTGTATGCTGAAGCTAAAACCATTAAATAAATGATCAAAAGAAATAGATTGGAGGTGTGCAATAAGAACAAGTGTAAATTAGTGTGAATACAATTCTGGAGTACAGAAAATGGCATATGTGTAACACTGACTCGTAGGCAAATATTGGCATTGGTCTCCTCAGTCTAGTAGTTGATCTCCTAACATCTTTGTGTATCTTCTACTGGCCCAGTTATTATTGGGGGAGAACATGTTCTTCCCATCTGCTGAACAACAGCATGGCCTTGTTGATCATCGTCTTCAGATTGAGCTTGCTAAATGACATCATGTTGTTCAGTTGTCTGTGATCCATCTTCTAAATCCCAATTCTCTTCCATTTGGGTTTTCTTTATCCTCTTGTCAAAGAATGTTCTCATTGTTGTCCCTGTCAGGTAAGTTTGTTTCATAACATGTTTGTCTCATCATTTATGCTTCCAGTAATATATTTTGGGGGGGTTTTTTGGTGGGTCTTGGTCCTTTTCTTTCAGATCTGAAAATGCATTGTTGTCGGAGAAGTAGGATTTGAGAACTGTATTTGAAGCAGTTGATCGACCATTTCCACTTTCATCGTTTTCCCTCCTGACCACAGGTCCACTCATCATCATCATTGTCATTGCTGTGTGGTGTCTCATCCTTGGCGGCAGGTTTGTCCTTCATTGAGGTTGCTTTTCCCTCTGAGGAGGTGCGATGGTCTCTTTTTACTGTGCTGGGCTCTCAACGGGCAAGTTTTTGTCAAAGAGCAGCAGATTCCTGTTCATGGGTCTGTTTCTTGCATTTTGGTCTTTGTACCAGATTTTCTGAGAGTTTCTCCTTCACCACATAAACCTTCTTCTTCGAGTGTGAGTTTACCAGGCCCACCTCATTCACTCATGTTCCCAACTCATAGTTTATCAACTGGTTTGAGGATCACTTGTTTGTTGCCTTTGATAACAAGCTAGTTTTGTTTGCGATCCAGGAGGCCTCCATCATCTCTCCCCATTTTTGTGCCACTGGTACACTGGTGTCTACATATGGAGAGAGGCGGGGGTGTTGATTTTATTGATGAGGTTAATGTATTGTCTGCTTAAGTGTACAAAATACACCTTATCATTATGCTTACTTCTTTGATACTATGCCCCAACCTTTTCCTGCCCTGTGTATTATGTTATCATAATGAATATACAGCGATCCAGATCGTGCATCGTCTCGTAGTAGAGCACATGTCTGGAATGCAAGGCGGCTTTTTTTTTCAGCATTAGGCCAAACATCTATGTAGTATATAGTTCCCTCCCATGTTAAGTCACTGCGGAAGACAGCATTGACCTTTTAAGGGCTAAAGAAGACACATAATTTGAATGTTGCCGAGGCACCGCTGCTCTTGGATTAATTTACGGTACAATCCAACTGCATTCTGTGGTGAATGTTTGCTGCATGTACCAGTATTTTTTTCTTCAATAAGCAAGTGTATCTTTGTGTCAATAAGCACGTGTGTCTTTGTCTGACATTCTATAAATTTTTCGGCAATAACGAAAAAAAAATCACTAACACAATTTCATGGTGTTTTGTGCATCTGTACTGTACATGCACGTATAATATGTATTTCTAGAGTCAATATAATCCTGTGTTTTTCCTTTCAACATACAAATGTTAAAATATAATTGTATGGTACAGGCAATGCGGGGAAATCAGGAATGATAGCTATCTAAAAACACCATAATAGCTTGCATTTTGCACATGGTGAGCTGTAAAAGGTCATGTGCTTCCCAGTCAAGCCATTGTTACAAGAACAACAAAAAAACCTTTTTGTAAAGCTATCACACAGTTTAGAACGAGGTGTATGTACAAAAAAAATGTAGAGAGGAGACGGAAAATGTCAGAAAAATGTCAAATGCCCGCTGGGTCTGTCCGTTGTATTGCTCCAACTGAAATGTTCTCTCCAGGGAGGAAGGTCCCAGCCAGGGTGACTGTTGTGCATTGAGGTCAAGCTTGTTGAGGCTTTGAACAAGGCTAGTGCTAATGTGCTATGAATAAATTATAAGCAATAAATAAAGTGTTCTCTATTTCAGCCATCTGCTGAATAAATCCCAAGGGCTGAACTGAGACTAAAGTTAAAAGAATGGAGTGTGTAGACACGGTGAATGGTCACCAAATGTGCTTTATTGTAGATGGATATGACTATAGTCATCACAATATACTGTAATATTACATATACAATATACTGCATATATTACATATATGCAGAATGCATATCGAGGAAGGCAGGGGTGCACATTACGTCGATCCTGATCTTCTGGTAGATCTAAGACAGGTCCCAAGTAGATCTGAGGAGTGTCGAGGAGAAAAAAAAAACAACCATTTGTGTGTCTTTGTACATGTTAGTAATATATTTTTTATGTTGATATACGCTACACTCTAATCATCCTATCAGTCTCATTTTCACAAAAAAAATAATAACAATAAAGCAGGTAAATCTTGAATTTACGGTGGCACGTGATTACATCACCGGAAGTTGTTAGCGCTCAGCAGTCTGCGATTGCAGCTGTTGCACCCTATCTTTTATCGTCATTTTTCTCATTCAGAGTTTGCTTCGTGTACAATTCACAGAGGGCACGGGCAAAAAATAGGAATCTAGGAGGGCGTACTCCGACTGCCAAGAGAGAGACCGGCAAGTGTGGCCATGGACTGGATGCCAGAGGGTGGAAAGAGGCAGAGAGGTAGGCCAAAGAAGATGTGGAGACAGACTGCCAAAGAAGACCTCAGTGAGATGGGTGTCAGCTGGCATGGAGCAAGAAGGGTCGCCAGTGACCGGACCAAATGGAGGAAACTCGTCGCCCAATGTTCCAAATAGGAATTGGCGGAACTAACTAACTAACTAACTAGGGAGGGCCCAGGGAAGCACTTTAAAACGGTACTTGTGAGCTACGATAGTTAACAGGTTGCCAAAGAGCATCGGATGCCTCAGTTTCAGGCTGTTGCTCATCATGGCGTGCGTGTGTGTGTGTGTGTGTGTGTGTGTGTGTGTGTGTGTGTGTGTGTGTGTGTGTGTGTGTGTGTGTGTGTGCGTGTGTTCGTGTTCGCGCGCTGGTAAGGGTAGATCCTGGGAGGTTAGTTGATCGAAAAGTAGATCTTCGGTCCAAACAGTTTGGGCACCCCTGAAGTAAGGGCTCCAGATGATCATTTTTACTAGAAACACAATCACCACTGACGTAAAATTTTAGGGGCGCTGGAAGAAAATATAGAGGCGTACATGGTAAATCGACTTGTAAAGTGAATATTCACATTTCCCTCCATTTTATACAGTTTTATTTATTTTAGAAAAAAACCTTGCAGAATAACAAAGTTTTCAATTCACATTTTATTGCCAAAGTTGTGCGTACCAACAACAGAATCTGCACTTGAATGTTTTTGCTTGACTGAGTTGCAGGCAATGTTGGTTCCGTACTCACTCCAAGACGGTGTAAAGGCGAGACTGAATAGTTGTCTCTCTTGATATATGGTCTACAACTGACTGGCACCCGATCCAGGATTGGTCTCCTCTGACACACAAGGATTATTGGGGAGAAAGTCGGCACTGATCATCCTCTGCAATTCTTCCTTGTTAGTTATGCAGGGTCTGACATGCAAGCCTTTTTGCCCCACCTGTTCATAAATAACACTTAAATTTTAGTGATTATTACATATTTTGTATCTTTATGCTGTACAGTTGCTTCATGGCTATGACTGTGTACGAACCTCACTAAAATCAAGGCGCTACAATTGGAGACATTTACGCTTCAAAGAATAAATCGATTAGTAAATTATAAAAATATTTACTTTGCACCAACATTCGAACAATGCACAAGCAGAATACTGTATAGATGCCCCCCGCTAGCTCTTTTGGACATTTTAGTGCCACTGAATCTGTAAAGAGATCATTTGAAAGTCCGTCCGGCATGGATGAAAAATATCACTCCCCAACAGTGAAGCTTCAAGGTGACCGGTTGTATGCCGTATTCTGAATGAAGAGTTTCATCAGTAATGATGCAGTGCCATAAAGTGTCTTGGCGTTGTTGTGGTTACCGTATTTTCCGGAGTATAACTCGCAGTTTTTCTTCATAGTTTGGGCGGGGGTTGTGACTTATACCTTGGAGCGACTTATGTGTGAAATGGTTAATACATTATTCACATCACATGTTATTTTCACATGAAACTGCAAAGAGGGTGCTCTTGGCCTGTGGTGATACTTTCCACCTCGACGGTAACTGAGATAAACAACTGACGATGACTCTGACGTAAGCGATGTAGAAGAGGAAGCGCTGCATCTTCTACCTCCGGAGTTGTTTTTCTCCTTCTTAATTCTGCATTTTTTTGGGCTGGTGTGATTTATAATCCGGAGTGATGTATAATCCGAAAAATACGGTAAATTTTCTTTCTGTACAAGTGTGTCTGCAAAAATATATATCAAGTCAAGTCAACTGTATTATTATATATAATACCGTTGATAATAATATAATACAGTATTATATATAATATTATTATATATAATACAGTTGACTTGACTTGTATATGTATTATATTATGTATGTATGTAATATATATGTATTATGTATACACGTAGATAATTTTTAATTTTTCCTCGTCTCACCACCCCTCGGGTGGTGTCCGTCCCTCATTCAGCTCGGGTCCTCTACCAGAGGCCTGGAAGCTTGAGGGTTCTGCGCAGTATCCTTGCTGTTCCCAGCACTGCACATTTCTGGACTGAGATGTCCGATGTTGTTCCCGGGATCTGTTGCAACCACTCATCTAGTTTGGGGGTCACTGCCCCGAGTGCTCCGACCACCACAGGCACGACTGTCACCTTTACCTTCCAGGCTCTCTCCAGCTCCTCTCTGAGCTCTTGGTATTTCTCGTGTTCCTTCTTTCTGATGTTTCCATCACTTGGGACCGCTACATCCCCTACAACGGCTTTCCTCTGCCCTTTATCTATGATCATGATATCTGGTTGGTTCGCCATTACCATCTTGTCAGTCTGGATTTGGAAGTCCCACAGGATCTTCGCTCTGTCATTCTCCACCACCTTCGGACGTGTTTCCCATTTTAACCTTGGCGTTTCCAGTCCATACTCCGCACAGATGTTTCGGTAGACTATGCCAGCCACCTGGCTATGGCGTTCCATCTAGGCTTTCCCTGCCAGCATCTTACACCCTGCAGTTATGTGTTGGATCGTCTCAGGTGCCTCTTTGCACAACCTACACCTTGGGTCTTGACTGGTGTGGTATATCTGGGCCTCAATGGCTCTGGTGCTCAGGGCCTGCTCCTGAGCAGCCTGGATGAGTGCCTCTGTGCTGTCCTTCAGGCCAGCCCTCTCGAGCCACTGATAGGACTTCTTGAGATCGGCCACTTCAGTTATGGTCCGGTGGTACATCCCGTGTAGGGGTTTGTCCTCCCATGATGGTCCCTCTTCCAGCGCCTCATCTTCTGTTCCCCATTGTCTGAGACATTCTCTGAGGAAGTCATCCGTTGGAGCCTCCTCCTTGATGTATTCATGGAGCTTGGATGTTTCATCCTGGACAGTGGCTCTCACACTCACTAGTCCACGGCCTCCTTCCTTTCGGCTTGCGTACAGTCTCAGGGTGCTGGATTTGGGATGGATTACCTTTCCTCTCTTAGTCACCATCCGACTACATTTCTTAAGCCCGAATGACATCCCGATGTCGCTGCTATAGATCCTGGTTTTGTGTGTGTATATATATATATCTATATATAGATATATAGATATAGATAGATAGATAGATATAATATGTATATATATATATTTTTAGAGGGATAGTTTTACTAGTGCCACTTGCACAGTGAATGAAACATTTGCATGCATTATCTCGTATTTTACGGTCAAAATGTGATCACTCAAGGGCAGTCTGGAGAGATCTGTCAGTTCACAAGTACAACGATGATGGTGGCTGGTTTCCTATGTGTAGTGTGTGCAGATGTGTACACGGGCTGATGGCAATATGTGACACACAGTGCAGCGATTAATTGATAGAAACGCTCACGGATTGATGCATGGAAGATAGATGAATAGATCAAGGCTGGATAAATGACAGGGCCCTTGATTAATGGACAGTTGGGTTGTGATGGAGAGAGATTGTGGTAAATTGGTTGATATTGCTGTATGTAAATGAGAATGTGCTCATTAGCTTTGTCATAGATTTTGCAGATAAAAGCCTGCATATCAAAAAAGAAAATAGATAAACCCTAATATGCAAAATATTAGACGTGGATGCGCCCATTTGTCTGATGGTCAATGCAACGATAGATGGTGAAGACGGTTGTGTGCTAGAAGAACTAAATACCGGTAAGTCAGAATTGTCACACATCAAGTCTCTCCATGGATGCCTCTTGTGCTCGCCTGTCTCTCAGTCTTTTGATTTGCTTATTTGTCGAGTGCTAATTTATGGTTTAATCAATTATCCATTAAAGCTTCTTTCACATAAAGACCACCGATGGCCGTTGCCAACAGTACTGCTGTGCTTAATATGCATGAGCGTGCCCATCTTCCCGCATGTTCCCTTTTAACAGTAATGGGCTGAGGCGCGAGTCCAGTTTTTATTGCACAGCATACGTCTGTGGATATTCTTACCTTTTTCATTCACTGACACAGTTATAAGTTTCATACAATGTGTGAGAGCTCCACTCTGTCACCACAGCTTGAACTGTTGCGAACAACTTGGATAGGTCTGTAAATTTGCAACACAGGAAAAAGTGAAGAGGATTTCTTATTCCTGGAATGCCAACACATTTCGATTGCCATTGTTGCTATGAAACGATAACAAAGGGCTTCACAGAACATTTAACATCATGTTATGCCCACAAATAAAAATGATGTGTTGTACATCAATGGAATTTAGTACTCATAATTTAGTCTTTAATTCATATGCTGTGATTAGACTTTTCACGCAGCTCTGTTCCAGTGACAGCATCTCAGCGTCCTCATTCACTGAGTCCAAGTCAAACAGTCCACCTGAGGGCACGTACTCTTCGTCAACCAGGCCGCCATCACTACACGCCCATCGGTCTGAGACCTCTCCTGGAAATATGATTACAGGAAAACTATTTATCATGCCCAGTATATTGTTTGAGATGATGGCAACTGATATACCATGTAATCAAATTATGAAAAGAAGTAAATGATTACATTGGCATATGTGGCTCTGAAATAAAAACAACAACTCGTTAGTATCACAGTCCAGAAAATAAAATTCATTAGTGTTACCCTTACTATGTCCTTTAGATTAAATCAAGACTACCACTATTTTGGATGTGGATGACTGCATTGTGCATGTTACCAGATTTGAGTTGTTTTCTGAATAGCTTTCAATGGGCGCTTTTTTTCCAGCAGGTGCTGGAAACGTGTTTCCATCTTTTTCATGTAACTGAAAAAGGCTCACGCCATCCTCCCACCGGTTCAAACAAAAGCCAGCAATGCTACAAAGCAGCATCACCCAAATGAATCAAAAAACGAAATGAATCAGAAGAAAATCAAAGATGTGGCTCGATGACATCATATCCGCCTTCTTCCCAATTTCGTCGTGGCGCTGCCCCCATGGACGATTTTCAAAGCGTCATGCTACATTCATGAAACATAAATTTTAGGTGTATCAATTCAGAAATCCATTCATTGCGACGTGGCTATTATATTCTTTAATACAACATAGAATTTTTTTTTTTTTTTAAACTGTCCCCCACTGTAATGCACATTTCAGCACAAGGACAATCACTATCCTTGTGTTTATGTAAACACATTGGATTAGAATGAACAATTTCCTCAGGAAAGCAAAGTTTTGTTTGTGATGATCAAATATTCATGAAACGTGGGGACATTGGTGTATACCGATAAAGAATGATTTTAATTGGTCAAATTATTCAAGCCAATCTTGACAAGTTAATGCTTTGCGTTGCGGCATGCAGTATGCATGTTTGTGCAATATGCTGCCTCTTTTTATGGCTTGAAGAAGGACAGACGAAGCACAAGAGGCCAGTTGCCACTGCTTTTTCAAATGCTGGAAAGAAATACTTCTTCAATTGAAATGTAGTCAAATGGAACCTCATTGTTTGATTGATGCCCAACATTTTCCATTTCCTAGATTTTCCAGCATTTTCTCACATAAAAAGATTATGCTCAGATAGCATAAAATAGCAAGTGATGTGTCCAATCGTGTGTTTGACACATGACTGCTTATGACTTTTAAACATTGGTCGAAAGAACTGCGAAAGAGGATTTGGTGCATGTGTTATCGGTGTGATGTTTTTAGAATGGAGTAGTTGACGGATTGATGAATGACTACTGGGTTGGGCTCCGATGCTTTTCAGCATTTTTCATGGATAATACGCAGCTGATAAAAAAGGAAGAGAGGTCAGTCAGGACTCTGCTTACGCAGTTCTGCTGATGTGGAAGCTGGCAAATAACCTGTGTAACCTTATATATCAGCAGGTGTGGGGAGATGAGTGTGGTAACATAAACCATTATTTATCCAGGTGCAACAAACTGTCATAGTCCAGTAGCACGCACCCATGTGTCACCAAAGTCCCAAATTTCAGGTATTCAGTGGCTAAGATGCATGAAATAGCTTCGCAAAAATGTTTGAAAATGTTGAGGTGCATTATTTGAAACTCAAGACGATATTCCAGCTGGTTCGAAACGCCTCTGCTCGCATCATCACAAAATCATCTTCCCAGCAGCACATCACCCCTGCTTTCCAATAGCTCCACTGGCTCCCTGTTCAACATTGCATCAATTACACACTGCTTCTATATACATATATGGCCATCCACAACCTGGCCCCTCCTTACCTGTCCGACCTTCTCCAGGTGCATATCCCCTCTCGCTCCTTCTGATCCTCGTCCTCCCTCCGCCTGTCAGTCTCCCCTGCCCGCCTGAGCACCATGGGAGCCAGAGCCTTCAGTCACGCTGCTCCAAAGCTTTGGAATAACCTCCAAAACTGCACACCTCTTTCCACTTTCAAGTCCCGTCTAAAAACACACCTGTTCAGGATTGCCTACAACACATAGCAATTCCATTTCCTATGTTTTTTAATGATTTTATGTCCTGTTTCTATATAATATCTTGCTTACTAATTTTTACATTGTATTTTCTTATTGTCTGCACAGTGTCCTTGGGTGACATGAAAGGCGCTTTTAAATAAAATGCATTATTATTTATTATTATTATTATTATTGACTGGGGAAGTGCAACTTAAATGCTGGAGGGGCCACAGTTTTTCATTAGTGTTACTCAGGGCCCACATTGGACCACAAAACGCGATGTACTATTTTAGCAATGGAAAAAATACATGCATATGTGTAAATTATATGCTCGTAAAATATGTAATTTTTCCCAATATATTGCGCAACGCATGTATAAAAAAAATACACTATTCTAACACAACAACAAATGGTTTGAAATAAACAACAAAATAAACACATATTGTGGGGGGGGGGGGGGTCCAAGGGGAGGGGAATCATGTTTAAAAAAAAAAAATAAGAAAAATTAACCTGCTACGCATGTTTTTGGGTGTAGGAGGAAATTGGAGTACCCAGAGAAAACCCATGCGGGCACCGGGAGAACATGCAACCTCCACACAGGAAGGCCGGAGCTGGAATCGAACCCTGCATCTCTGCAATGTTAGGCAGAGGTGCTAACCAGTTGCCCACCGTGTGGCCCACAAGAGAATAATGCAAAAGCAATTGAAAATCAAATCTAACACCAACAAAATGCATACAGATCAGATACAGCAGCACAAAAGCGAACTGTCAGCTCATGAGGACAATATGAAGGAGCAAAAATGTTTCTCGAAAACTGGGTATGGTATTCAGTTTTGCAACCAATAAGTTAAAATATGTCACTGCTGTCGTGGCTCAATAAACAGTCCATTCAGTTACAATTTTAGTCAGCTATACAAACAATAGCCAGTGTAGAAAACAATTGCAACGGTTGTTTGCGCTTTAATGTCTGAGGGTGTGCGTGTAGTATATGCGCTTAGGACAGTGGAGAAGTATTTTACTCAGGTCCTCACACTTCACACAACAGGACAAAATGGGTCCTATTATCCTCACTGTGAAAGCCCACAAGTATACTGTATGTATCACCGCTGGAAACTGAAAGATATTTCCTTCTCGCACAGAGCCTTACAAAGCCACAACAAAGGTACGGTCATCACCTTGAATGATAGTGAGATTGTATCGCCTTTATCTTGGAGGTAGGTGCCAGAATAAAGTCGCCGTGTATTTTGGGGTTCATTGTTTCATGAACCGGGCCTGTGATGCTGCATGTTCTGCTTCAGGGAATAATGTACCGGTAGTCAACAAAGTACATTAGTGTTGGAGGAATGGCCACGAGTCATTTCTGTTGATTTCATTTACATGTACGTACAGTCGTTCATTCTTCCCGGCATATCACACGAAATTCAAATCATGATTATTTTTCTTCGGATGCCACTGAGTTTGATGTAAAACAATGTACACTTAACTGTAATCTGAAAAAATCTGTCTGCAAATCCTGCAGGCATTACACAGATCCAAATACAGTGGATATTTATTTATATATTTGCTGCCTAAGGCAATATCCACTCCACACATTCTACTTTGCCTAACGCATCTCCTTTTAGTATTTGTGCTGCGCTGCTTCAACCACCAATCTGTAGATCACAAACTACGTGATACATCAAAGAGTGCTCCATCATCGGGTAAACATCTTCGAATCAATTACGAGGTTACAACACAGTCTGGTGGGATTATCTCTTTTAATACCTCCACCTACAGCGCTCCACAGGTAAACAAACTAATCCCTATCCACCTCACTCAACGACAGAAAAAGGTTATAAAATACGCCTTCAAATTCAAGAAAGACCAAGAAAGTAACCACGTTCACCGCACACACAATGCTAAAATTCAGGTCGTCACACTATTAAAAATGTTGCAGCCGTTGCGCACCTCAATATAAACAAAGGTCAGTCAAATAAACCACTTTGAAAGCCAAATCACAAAATTACCAATCATTTTAAAGGGGAGTGTATTTAACTATAAATAAAGGGTGGTACTGGTTTGCATAATTCAGGCTTTCATCAAATAAACAACATGAATCATCCGGTTCTTTCTTCAAGCAAGACTCCATTAAGGCGGAGACTTTGTCAGGAACTGGACTTGCATCTGTGGTGATACATGACCTAAAACAGCAATTAGCAGTCGAGTTTGTTTGACAAGGCATCCATCAACATCGCTCCATCATAATGATTCTATGGTCCAAATAAAATGATCCTGTATAATGTGTCCAGAATTTGTTTAATTATGTTACAGCAACGTGACATGATTTGTCCCCAAAAATGACAGCCTGTATAAATGCTGAGTCTGGTTACAAGGGCTTCTTCCACCGGAGTAAAATGCACCAAGAATTAAAAAAAAATTGGATGATTGATTAAGGAAAGATTAGGTTTTTTTCATGTGTGTGTGCGTCCTGAATACGTGACCTTTTAGGGGAGCATTTTTGTGTGATATTATCTATAGAAAATCTGGTCAAAAATAGCCTTCCTATTAGAGGAAAACAATGTAACTTGATTGTTTTTTTTCACTTTATTTTCTCACCCCTTTTGTTTTGTCCACAACCTGATGAACCCCTTCTCCAATTGTGTGATAAATTTCATTTGTCAGAATCAAAATTCTCCTTAAAAACAATTTACTTGTGGAAGATTTTATAGGTGTTTGAAGTCCATGTTTTTTTTTCAGTTATTTTTGGGGCCTGGGGATGAAATTCATTTGTCACATTCCAACTTATTCTTAAAGATGATAGAGACCTCAAGCAGAAATACCACCATGGCTGAAATATTTTTAGTTGTACTGCTGGTGGAACGCCGGGGAAGCAGAAAACAGTCAAAGGAACTTTTCGTTCTCTCATTTTTGCTGTTCGAACTCCTAATAGCCTTCTCTGGACTTTGTAACATGCAAATGGACATTTTCACATTGAACTTAGATGACGTTATGGCGTAACTGATATTCGGCCACGGAAATCCTTATTTACATTGACTATTATTACTTTTAAAGCTATTTCCTTGCTTATCACAAGTCATTGTCTCCTAATATGCAGCAAACCACTGATCTATAGACATTATTATCATTTATGATCATTTATGGAAGGCATTCTTCACAACAACTAAAAAACAAACACAATGCCTTTACCTTTTTTTTTTAACGGTGTTGGTGTTGCATGTTGTATTGTTGATACAGCGAGAAAGTTAGTGGCCTGATGGTCAGTGACAATGTGATTTAATGGAGAGAATATCTATGCTCAGGCTGCAGAAACCTTTACAGGTAAATGAGAAACGAAAAGCCTGCTTATTAAAAACTGCTGAGGGCCTTTCCGCAAAGATTTATGAATTTATATCATTAGCTTTTGCAGGGTTCTGCATTGATGAACTGGATCTTGCCCTCTCCTGTCACAATTCTTTCTTTAATTACCTAAATAGCTGTGACTATAAAAAACACACGGATACCGCGCAGAATAATAACGCTCGGCGTTCTCCAAGTGTTGTTTTTGATGGGTACAAGTGAAAAAGCTGATACAAGCATCAATGTGGACTGTCTTGTTTCTATTTCCGTAATAGTGGATGTAATTCTACAACTAACTCCCTTTGGAGCTTGCAAGGTCAATTTCTACTTAATTCAAATGTATAAAGTTGAGCTAATAGCCAATTAACTAACGTGCATGGTGTTCTGAACTCATTTAATCAGAGCGAAAAGGTCCAGCGTTGCTCAGGTAACATTCCGTCTTTTTGTGCTACAAGGACGCATCCGGTGTGAGTTTTAAATTTGCCATCATTAAAGTGAAAGGCAAATGTGCACTTCAGGGGAAATGTTTCCTGGAATGTTTTTCTTCAGTTTGGCGCAAAACATCTTTAAACATAAAACACCCATATAAGTAGCACGTTTTGGATTTGGGCCTTAATTTGAAAATGATCCTAAATGCACTTGAACCCTTACTGGTGACCCTTTCAAACTTTATTTCAACTTTTGAATATACATGCGCAACTGTTTCATCCCGAGCAGGCCGGACCAGTAAAATCATGTTATATAACTTTTTAAAACAACAACTCCAGGTTGTTTTCTTTGTTTCATTACAGTCCAAAATAGTAAAAACGCAAACCTCCCCCATGTGTACGATGTGAATCAAAAAGAATTGGTCCCGAATTGCCTCCCCAGCCCCAGAGCCGACTCCATCTATGAGCATATGATGGTCAATATTATCAAATGAAACAGACAAATTAAGTTTTATATGGCCATAAGGGTATGAATGATTTATGATGTTAATGCCGTGAGTTTCATATAGGGGCTTTTGTTCAAATATATGGCTTGACTAAGTCATGTTTGCATGAATGCCTATCTCGGATTTTATCTGGTTTTGCATTTTGTTTTCCACCTCCTATGTTTGTTGGCATCTTGCTCTGGCCCTGCGTTGCGCTCCTCCTGTTGTTTGTCCGTTCCACCATGCCCTGATGTGTTCCATTTGTGCTTTCTCCGGATACTCTGGTTTCCTCCCAGATTCCCAAAATATGCATGGCAGGTCAATTGATCACTCTAAATGACCCCGCCTACTGCTCGACGACAGCAGGGATAGGCTGTAACATGCCCGCGACCCTCGTGAGGATAAGCGGTTCACATAATGGCTGGATGGATAATTCCTTTCCAGAATGTCTTCCTGACAGTGACGTATACAATAATAGGTGTGTAACAGCTGGATTGTAAACACAGCAGGAATTCAATAGTTAATCTTTAGATTTATTTATTTTTTGCATGACTTGATCATCCTAGTTTAAATTAAATTACATATTTTGCAGTGCCTCTGTTGTTTGAGGGACCGTATTTCACTCTGAAATTACTTAATTACAGACACTGTCTCATGGTGAGACACAATAAAGGCTGAAATAATTAGGATGTCAATTTGTCAAATGCATTTGGCCACATCGAGAAGATTAAAAAAAAAACAATGAATGGTTAATTCCAGGTCCTGGTTTTGAAGAGCAAGAGTGTTGATCATATTCGTCTTAATTTTACTGCCATTTGAAGCATAAAGCACAAAATGGACATGTGTTGTGATGGTGTTATTTCAGTCACGGAGACAATTGATTTGTGATGTGTAAATGACGTCACATCGTCATTAATTGTTGACTCCATGACACTATGAAATTCAGGAGAGGATGTTCCACATACACCATTTCACCATTTTTCAAATGTCTTCATATTTTGTTTCTCTTTCTGTAATGCTTGCAATATTTGATGTAAAGCACTAGGAATTGTCAGCGAGATGTCAGTGCATCTTCAATGGCGCACTCACATTTGTCACAGCATCAAAGAGATATCGGGAATTCCTTTTAATGGAGTTTGATGTGCCATAAGTGAAACGTCAGGCTTCCACTCTTGGGCTATGGCAAGCTTGGGAGTTGCGGTATGATTTTGTTGTGACAGCGCGGCACTGCCAATGAGCTACTGCCATTGCGACTCTTTATTTCGCCCCCTCCCCCTCCCCAACCCTTTTTTGTCACTTTGACAAATGCGACTCGTCGTCCTCATCAGTCAAGTCGCAAAGAAGTTCAATAAGGTGGTCCGTATCTGACATATTGTCGCTGTATTTGAGTTCTATTTGTCTTTTTATTCCATCACGAGATGATTATGGGGTATAGATGCCTTGATTGACATATTTCTGTTTTAATAGAGCTTGACGGTATCAATTATTCAAAAAACAGAACAAACTCCAAACTTCTCTTCTTCCCAAGCGCAGATGGGTTATTAAGGGGTACATTTTTCATCATGTTTGGCAAATGTAATGCTTGTGTCATGATCTGTGTTGTTATTGTGGAGATTATTATTAGTTCTGTTTGATTGTGTTCCATGTTCATGGCATGTCTTACTCATTCGATTTTCGTTTCTGTTCTTCTGTCTCCCCTTGGGCCACTTGCCTTTCCAGGTGTCTTGTCAGTTTGCTTTTAATTAGTTCCCTGGTAGGGCAGGACGTTGTTCGACCGGTTGGCACGACCGCCTCACAGTTCAGAGGTGCAGGGTTTAATTCTGGGCCCCGGCCTTCCTGTGTGGAGTGTGCATGTTCTCCCCGTGCCTGCATGTGTTTTCTCCAGGTAATTCAGGGTTCACTCCGCCTACTGCCAAAAGTCAGCCAGGGTAGGCTCAAGCACACACGCACAACCTCATGAGGATAAAGCGGTTCAGATAACGAATGGATGGATGCATGGTTCCTTGGTTTAGTTCTGTCTTCAGCCGAGTTTACATGGAGCCACGATGAGAATGGAATGAATGACCAAACAGAATGTAAAATGCCTCATATATCCATAAAGATGGGTTGTATTGTACTGTATATAAACACCTCAAACTGTGTGTAGGGGGGGGGCTGACCATTCTTTTATAGTTTATGCCACGTTCTATCCCAGCAAAAGATGGCCCTTCAACGTGGGTGTTCATATAATTATCAATTGGTGACATGTACAGGTACATGCCACCAAAACATTTTCATCGACAAAGATGGAAGGCGGGGGGGGGGGGGGGGGGGGGGGTGGGGGGGGGGGTTATGGATGCCCCACCCAGATGGGTGCCCGTGGCCAAGGCACACTTTTGGTTTTTGATTTATTAATTCATTCTTTTAGTTTCCCCCTGCTTTGCCTCTCAACTTGACCGCATTTAGGTTCACCACCTTGAGGCACAAACATCACCACAAAGCTGACAGTGACAGGCTTGAATGCCTTGTTCAAAACTTGCACTTTGTACTCCACTCAACAAGGAAAACATCCATCCATCCATTTTCCGATCCGCTCTATCCTCACAAGGGTCGTGAGGAGGGGGGGGGGGGGGGGGGTTTGCTGGAGCTGGAGCCTGTCCCAGCCGTCTTCTGGCAGTGGGCGGGGGACACCCTGAGCCGGCTGCCAGCCAATCGCAGGGCACACAGAGACGAACAAGCATCCGCGCTCACACTACCACTTGGGGACAATTTTGAGTGTTCAATCAGCCTGCCATGCACGTTTTTGGAATGTGGGAGGAAACCGGAGTACCCGGAGAAAACCCACGCACGCCTGGGGAGAACATGCAAACTCCATACAGGTGGCCGGAGCTTGGAATTGAATCCACCTCTGCACTGTGAGGTCAACGCGCTAACCACTGTTCCACCGGGCCGGCACAAGGAAAGCATTTTCTTTCAAATTTAAAAGGTGTAAAGTTTCAGCGTCTCTCTTGTCTTATTTATTTCACACCCTCTTGTGAATTTTTTTTTCCTCCCCAAGATTAATTTATGAACTCTAAATTGCAAGACAATGTTGCCCAGAATTTTATTTGTAATATATCATCACTTTTTTACTGTGAATGATATTTGTTAACATGAGTTAACTTGCTCTTGCAGTCTGAGATGTCTTTTTTTTTCGATATAAATGATGAGGTATTTTATTAGACGTTAAGTACGTCAATAAATTGTACCACTGTTAAATGTATTTTAGAAGTCTTTAAAACACGGTTATTACTTTGCATCACAAGATTTACAATTTGTCACATTTCTGCTTCGTTTTGTGGAAGACTATAATTGAGCAATTTATTTCACAGCCATGGGCATATGTTCCACGGTAGCACTGCCGCTCACTTTGCAATATTTCATTCATATTCTCAGTTTTATTGGCAGAATCGGGAATCTAATCTGATCAAATGAGCTATTTTCTCTTGATCTCTTTCTTTCCTGAAGGTTGAGGTGAAGGTTGATCGTTAGTGTCTATTCTTAGTCTGCGCTCCATCGGCTCTTTTGCTCACGCACAGCAATTCTTTGGCGCTTTATTGTTCACCTCCATTCCTTGAGGGATGACGTTCCGGCACTTCGTAAAAAGTTTTCCTTGCCGCAAAGATGGCATGCATTTGCAAAGTTCTAACAAAGGATAAAAAGTCAGGGGTATCATCTTGTGAGGGTGTCTGTCAAGTGTGCAGGATACTGGTGGTACACACTTGCTGAGTCACTTGAACGTGTTGAGTGCAATGTTGCACTTGAAACGGTTTTGATAATATACACAGATGGCTCTCCGTCTCGTTCTCTGGGCAAGTCGTGGTTTGAGGAAAAGGCAGTGAGAACTCTCCTTCTGCTTCACTGAGCAGTAGTTCCCTTACTTTGATCAATTCTCTCAGAGGAGAATGCATTGATTCAAATTAGAGCGGTCGAGTTCTTCTGTTAAACCCTAATTAAGACCGAGGGTTTTTTTTTTTTTTACAACATCCTTCTGACATGATTCCATCGGTACCATCTTGCTGGCTTTGACAGTGTTTTTGACACACAAATCAGGTTCCCAGAAGGTCCCTTGTAGAAGCTCGTCCTTGATTTGTACATTGAACAACACATGGGTTGAGCATGCATATTGTTGCTTGCTGTATATGTTCTTTGTTTGAAAATAAATCAAGCAAGATTGTGGGGGCAGTAGCTCATCCGTAAGGATGCTGGCATTAGAACTGGAGGGTTACGATAAAAATTGCAGCCAACTGTTGGAGCGATGGACCGCTGCTCGTGTCGTGGTTTGTTCACCCAGAGATTGACTGCCCCCACACCCCATCTGTGGGGGGAGGGCAATGGTGTTCAATGGCGCAACATCATTTGTGCATCAGATTATGATCATATTTTCTCCAGGTTCACCAAGATTAAAATAAAAACAAAACAAAACAAAACAATAACCAATCACTGATCCAATCAGAAGATGGCCCAATGTATCCAATTAATTTATACAACTTGTTTATTTAGCGTACTTGACTATTGGTGGGGGATTGGTTTACGGATAGCCAAAATGATTCAACATCCACTACACAGGAAAAAAATTTAGATTGTGTTTGCTGTAATGTCTTCTTTTGCAGATCAGATCAATGACAGCATTAATCAATAAGCAAATTTTGACATTAAAAACAAAATATCAAGACAATTCAGATGATCAGATCTGTCTAAACTCGAGAAAAAGTGTGTGTAATAAATGACACAGATATAACATTTACTGTATATCCCTTCAAATAAAGCTATTTAAATTGAGAGAAAAAAATATTAAAATGTTGCTAACTGTCACTGGAAAGCCACACAATTCAATATTAAATCATATTAAAATCAAATTATAATAGATTTCAAGAACGATCATGGTATTTTCTAATTACCTTCCATGTGATAATAATGGGTTTTGTCACAACATAAAGTTACCGGTAATATAAAAAGGAACGCTTTTTCAAAATATTTATTATATACTGTCGCTTCGATAGTTAATGTCATGATTGGAGGTTAAATGTTTTAAACCACTGCAAGGTCAAATAAAAAAACAATACAACAGCAAGTTTCCTCTGATAATAAATTGTCTGTTGGTGTGGATGTGTGTCTGAATGTTTTTAAATCCGGTGATTGGTTAGCCGGCGGCCCGGTAGTCCAGTGGTTAGCACGTCGGCTTCACAGGGCAGAGGTACCGGGTTCGATTCCAGCTCCGGCCTTCCTGTGTGGAGTTTGCATGTTCTCCCCGGGCCTGCGTGGGTTTTCTCCGGGTGCTCCGGTTTCCTCCCACATTCCAAAAACATGCGTGGCAGGCTGATTGAACACTCTAAATTGTCCCTAGGTGTGAGTTTGAGTGCGGATGGTTGTTCGTTTCTGTGTGCCCTGCGATTGGCTGGCAACCGATTCAGGGTGTCGCCCGCCTACTGCCCGAAGACAGCTGGGATAGGCTCCAGCACCCCCCGCGACCCTAGTCGGGGGGGTCAAGCGTTTCGGAAGATGAATGAATGAATGAATGATTGGTTAGCCACCAGTCCAGGATGTATCCCACCACTCCCACAAAGTCCCTTCGAAGAAAAAGGTTTTCACATTAAAACACACACACACATACACAGGGATGGCATTTTAAAGACATCTGTGCTTTGATTATTCCTCTGGTGTGCTTTTAAGCCCTCTATTCAAAATGTTTACACTGATGAGCAACTTGAAACATGACTGGCAGTCAAAGAATGAACTCTCCAGCTACATCTTTCATGACAAATGTCCAAATAGGCTTGCGACAGTAAACACATTAAATGACATCGCAACCAACCCACCGTGCCGCCGTGACTGTCAGACAGAAAATCAAGTCTAATCCTTGAAGTCACGTCCAATTGTCTGAACAAGAAGCAAGCTGGTGCACGCCACTTCCATAGAGCAACAGACAACATGATTTTTCACTGACTTCATTTCCATTAATTGTCTTGTCCACTGACTCTCTAAATGTCTTTTTAGGCCGCAATGAAGCCCTACTTCGGAAAGCATCAATACAAAAAGGTCGATGGGCACAACAGTGGGACAATGAAGTCGTTCTGATGAATGGTTTCCATTTTAAGTGCAACTCCAAACTGCGCACCACTGTGGGCTGTTTGAATTCAGACGTCGCATCCTTTTATGGGACAAACCATTTGAGCCTGCCATGGATGTGTTTTGATCGCTTTGTCCATTGCTCAGTGCCCGCTCCTGGTTTTGTGGTTGAAGATCAAGCGGGTCAAGTGCTCATAATCCATGATTATGAGCATTTACAACAACAAAATCATCAGGACTGAAGTTGGCAGACACTCGTGTACACGTTCGCACTAGTTAATACCAAGTCATTGTTTGTAATGTCTTTGCAGCGATCATAATAGAGTCATTGGAGCACAACACTGATCATGGTGCTTCTCCGCTGATTATATCTTATCGTTTGTTGCTTTTGGGTTGTCTTCCCTTCCCTTCAGCTCAGACAAATGCTGTGCAGCTGGCCAATGAGCCATGAAGCACACTTGATTAATTGAAAAATCTAAAGAGATAAAGACCTCGCTGCTGCCGCTAAGCCACGGAGCACAAAATGAAGTGAAGAGAGGGAGGGAAGAACTAATACTGCGGCAAGTTAGACATTAGTGGATTACTTTGCATTTCTGGGGGGGAAAAAAAACTGTCAATGTGTCCAGTTCACAAATTGTTAATCCCAAACAGCAGGGTGATGGGTTTCAGATTTTTATTTTAACCTGCACTCTGCCATTCGTAGTGTCGAAACGGGGGCGATTCTACTGTCAGAAGTTGAGGGGTGCTGAGAATTTTCAGAGCAAGAGAACACATCTGTATTGGGGGCATTCGGATGGTGGTTTTACTTTTACGTTTGTTTGTTTGTTTGTTTGTTTTATTGAGCATATATAGTACACGCAGTAACAGGTTGACAAAGGTCAAACAAAATTATAAAAGGAAAATTAGAAATAGTTAAAAGAGAAAAAAACATTCATTCATTCATTCATTCATTCATTCATCTTCCGTACCGCTTGATCCTCACTAGGGTCGCGGGGGGTGCTGGAGCCCATCCCAGCCGTCTCCGGGCAGTAGGCGGGGGACACCCTGAATCGGTTGCCAGCCAATCGCAGGGCACACATAGACGAACAACCATCCACGCTCACACTCACACCTAGGGACAATTTAGAGTGTTCAATCAGCTTGCCATGCATATTTTTGGAATGTGGGAGGAAACCGGAGCACCCGGAGAAAACCCACGCAGGCCCGGGGAGAACATGCAAACTCCACACAGGGAGGCCGGAGCTGGAATCGAACCCGGTACCTCTGCACTGTGAAGCCCACGTGCTAACCACTGGACTACCGGGCAGCCCGGTAGTCCAGTGGTTAGCACGGGTTCGATTCCAGCTCCGGCCATTTGGGTTTAATAAGTTGATGTTAAAATCGCCACATATTATTCGTGTTTTCTTGTCATTAGAACAACTCAGCATATCTGTCAGTTTTTTATTAAATGTGTCTAGACAAGATCCTGGTCTCCTATAAACGCAACTTAAAATAACATTTGATGCATTTTTCATGTGTATTTCCAAAGTTAGACATTCCATTAGATACTCAGTTGTGTTTGTCAAGCTCTCAATTTTTCAGCATTTCAGTGTTTTATCTACATATATTGCAACTCCCCCTCCTTTTTTGTCTTCCCTATGAGTTGCATACATTTCATATCCATCAATTTTCATTTCACTTGTTTTTTCATCATCAAGCCAAGTTTCTGATATGGCAATAATTGTAAATTTATTACATGTAGTTAAATATTCTTCGATTTTGGTGAAATTTTTGTATAGACTTCTACTATTTATATGTATCACTGAAAATGTATTTTTCAGTTCTACATTTGAGTTGAATTGTTCATCAGTATAATACTTTGAGTTTGTGATGCTGTGATTATGATTGAAGAAATTATTGTCTGGATCCAAGTTGTTCTCTGGATCGAATGTCTTATGTTCAGCGTAATCAAAGATTTTAAAGTCCATGTTTGTGTTGTTTGTTTCCTATATGTATTTAGTCATTAAGTTTCGTCTGGTGGTAATCAGCTCTCAGCATGTTGAAGTGGAGCCCTTTGAATTGTAGTACTGGTGCGGGGTGGACGATGAGTTTGTCGTGCCTCAAGTAGGCAATTTCCCCTCTTTCACGTGCCGCTTTTAGTTTTGGAAGCAATTCTTTTCTTTTTTGACATACAGTATCTGTATAATCTTCATTAATGTAAATTTTGGTGCCTTTTAGGTATTTTGCTCTCTGTTGTATCATTGTTTTGTCCTTATATTTTTCAAACTTCACCACGACTGGTCTTGGTCGAGGTCTTCCCGATTCGTATCTCCCCGTACGGTGGACTCTTTCCACCTCGATTGTCTCCTTTAATTGCAGTTGGTCCTTGAAGATTTTCTGCACTTTTTCCTCCGTTTCGGTCCACGTTTCTCCTTGCCTTTCTTCAATTACATCGATTATCAAGTTATTTCTTTTGGATTGTCCCTCTAAGTAGTCCATCTTGTCAGTTAAAACAAGCATACTGTCACATACTTTATAGATTTCAGTTTGCATGGCTTTGCAATGGTCAGTTCCATTCGTTTGTTGTTTTTTAATGTCATCAACCTCCTTTTGGGTATAATTAAGACTTGTTTTCAGTTCTTGAACTTCCCTGGAAAAATTGTCGAGTCGTGTGTTTGTTGAATCCAGTATCATCTTTACAAATCCTTTGAAGTGATCCTGTTGTTGCTGAATAAGTGCTGTGAACAGTTTTTTGTTGCATGAGTAGTTCGTTGACTTGCGTAAGGGTCATGAATTCTTCGTCCTGTTTAATATCTTGTCCTCGTTTGGGCGGCATTTTTGGGTTTTGTTGCTAGTCGATTGTCCAAGTCGACGTTGTGCTGAAAGAAAAAACAAAAAAATAATGACAAGACAGAATTGCTAAAACTGCCACACACACACACACACACACACACACACACTCATCAGGTTATATTTTTTTTTAATATTAATTATTTTTTCTTTTGACTTTTTTTTAAATTCAGTTTATGTTCATTTGTTTTTCGAGTAGTTTTATTACTTTTTATTTTTGGAAAATTCTTCATTTGAATTTATTTTCCATCAATTTTTTTGTATCAATTTTCACCAAAATTTGTTTGACCTCTCTTGTGTACCGCTGAACATTAATACCAAAATGAATACATTTCAAAGAAACCCTGAAAGCTCAGACATGAAAACAAGTAACACAAATGAAAACGAATGAGGGCGACCCAGTAGGCCAGTGGTTAGCGGGTCGACCTCACTTCAGGTTCAATTCCAGCTCCGGCCGCCCTGTGTGGGGTTTGCATGTTCTCCCCCGGCCTGCGTGGGTTTTCTCTGGGTACTTCGGTTTCCTCCCACATTCCAAAAAATGTGCATGGCCGGCTGATTGAACACTTGAAATTGTCCCTAGGTGTGAGTGTGAGCATGAATGGTTGTTCATCTGTGTGCCCTGCGATTGGCTGGCAATCGGTTCAGGGTGTCCCCCGCCTACTGACCAAAGACAGCTGGACAGACTCCAGCACCCCCCGCGACCCTCGCGAAGATAAGCGGATCGAAAAATTAATGAATGAAAACGAATGACATGCATGCAATAATTCTAGTTGGTTTTAGTGGAATTCATCAACCTAAACTGTAGTTTCAGTGAGTGGGGTGAGGGGCGGGGGGGGGGGGGGGTCATTAACAAAACGTGTTTTCAGTTTTTGTTTCAGTTATTTAATTCATCAATGATAATAACCTTGATGTACACACACACACACACACACACACACACACACAAGTATCGTGCAATAAATATAAGAGAAGAGGTGTGCCATGGCAGGTATAAGGCAACTTTTTTCTTTTCGTCTTTTCACTTGTGCATTTTTGGGACTCATCCCTCAAAAACCAGGCAAGCAGTTTTCACTATATTCTCTCATTCCAATTAAAAAAGGACAGTGGCACCGTCTCCTCACCTGTAGCTTAATGTTTCCGAGCGAGAGTAAAATGTCAACTAACTCCTACCAAATGACACAAACAGTGACCTATGGTATAAATACTGCAAAACGAGGCCTGGTAATGATCATGATGTGCTGTGGGGATTAGGAGAAGTTGACATTTGCAGCAAACGCTGGTTTAAGTAAATCTGTACAGTACTGACACCACCGATCCATATGATTCGAAGGTATACAGCGCTTCTGCTCAAACTGTGCTTGTTGCTTAGAACCAGAGGTTGGGAGGGAGGTGGTTCTGTATTTTTGCTGTTCAAATATTACATTTAAACCAAGTGCGTGGTTTTAACACTTTTCTAGCTTGCGAATAAAGGGCAAAATAAATTCTGACGATCTCTCAAGTTTAGGGGTTCCTTGGATTCTATCTTAGAGATGCTTGAGCACCTCCTAAAATGGCCTACATATTCCTATGGTGTCACACGTTATACTTTAAAGCAGGGGTGTCAAACCCATTTTCATCGCAGGCCACATTTTAGTGACCATTTCCGTTGCAGGGCCATTATGACTGGAATCATATTTGGAGGTCAAGAACAACGGTTTATTGAACTATTGTTTGAGTTACTGTAATGGGGTGTTTGACAACCAGAAAATGTTTACAATGTCTTTCTTATTTATTCCATGTGAGAATTTGAAATTTGGGTATATATTTTCGCAAGCCTCATGGAATTTACCATGTTTGTTTTGCTTTTGCGGGCCACATAAAATGGTGTGGCCCCCGGGTCTTGACTTTGACACCTGTGCTTTAAAGGGATCTCTGGATGAAATATGGATAAATGTAGGGTTTGATTAGCCTTCTGCCGCCCTTATTTTATTTTTTATTTTTTTTCAGTAAGAGGTACCCTGGGGTGCAACCTTGTCTTTGACACGGATTTACAGGAAAATAACACACGGAAACCCTGGTGATTTTTCATCTGCCCTGGCATCCACTTCCATTCCTTTACTTTATCACCTCATTAGTGTGCAACCCCGGAGTATTCTTCAAGGTGTTGGAGGTGTGGCGGCTGCAGATGCATGCTCTCAATGCTGCCACTCTATTTGTTCCCTGCTGTTCGCAGCAGCAACCTTCAACGACTGCTATGGCACACCTGGAGCATTGGTCTCTAGGGAAACGGATGTCGAATATCATACAGCGTGTAGCATAGGTGCGCCCCAGAACGTTGTATCGTACCCTTGCGCATGAAAGAAAAGCATATAGGTTTTAAACGCCGACCGTCTCGCTCTCACCACGTGACTCGGTCATTTCTGTTCAGAGAATGAGCCCTTTCGATGAGTAGCCAAAGACAACATGAGGGGCCCAGTTGAGAGGAGAGTTGAGAGACTGCGTACAACTGCAGTTTGACAGCAGGAGCTGTCAGATGGCATCTTTATTATGTTAAACGAGGAGTCCTGGAGGACTTCACAAGCATCTGTTTCCTCTCTTCAATGCAACTTGACTCGTAGAAAGGAACGACTTCAGCGGAATGACAAAAGTGAATGTGACATAACGCACTGATGCAGCACAAACAAAAACGGTTTGCAGAAAAGGAAATGGAAAGCAAACGGTATGCATGGTTGGAGCAAAAGAATTTGCCGATTCCTTGTATTTCTGATATAAACTTGTTTTGAGGTTGGACAAAAATGGTCTCTTCATGGTACGCTTGCTTAACAAACAGTCCAAAGAGTAGTACTATGGTTAAACATCAACTCTTGAAACACTTGTGCCTTCTGTTTTCTTCTTCCCCCATTCAGTAATATCTCTATTCCCTCACATGAAGAAAACATGGAGTGATTTTAAACGGGTGGCACAGTGGTCAACTGCTAGTACACCCGCCTCAGAATAGAGACAGAGGTTTAAGGGGTCCAACATGAACTACGGTTTTCCTGCATGGAGTTTGCATGTTTTCCCCGTGCTTGCGTGGGTTTTCTCCGGGTACTCCGGATTCTTCGACCGTTCCAAAACCATGCATGGTAGGTTCACTGGACTCTCTAGGTGTGATTGTGAGCATCAATGGTTGCTTTTCTATGTGTGCCCTGCGATTGGCTGGCAACCAATTCAGGCTGTGCGCCACCTACTGCCTAAACACAGCTGCGATGAGCTTTACTTGTTTTTTTACACCCCAGCAGTTGGTTGAAGATTGGTGCTAAAAACAGCACATTTGCTCAGCGGGGGTCCTCATCTGGACATTGGGCACAGAACTGAGGCTCCAATTCTAATTTCAACGCTGGAGAAAAACAGAAGGTGTTGACTGAAGCAGCACCTATACTGCCACCTTCTCCAAAATAAAAAAATTAAACAAATGTTTATTTCAAATGTACAATGAAGTCTGTATTCTGCTCATATTTAGTCATGCTGAATAACCTTCCCATGCCCACAGCATAGCTTGGCGTCCTTGTAACAATCATCTCCTAGAATTGGAATACTCTTGTATTATTCCTCTCTTCTTAGTTAGGTTTGATGGTTAAGGTGTTATTCCTCTCTGTTAGTTGTGTTTGTTCAGACACTGAAAGAAACAATGTACAATGCGGTTGAAGGTATTCCTGCTCACTGTTTTTACAATCACCTTTAGTGCCCTCGACCCCACCACTTTTAGGGCCCCCCTCCACAGGACATGTTTACCGTCAAAAGAGGGGCTGTTATCTCAAGTGTCTGTGTTCCTGCCTTCGCACCAAATGGTGGGTAGTGGTGGTCTGGTCTCACATCACCGCTCCAAACTTCTTCCACCCACACCGGGTCAGATGACATGTTACTTTCTTTGTTTCTGGGATTTGCATGACAGGCGTACCTCCCCGCCTCTCATTATCATATTGTCTCTATATAATCTCATGAATGTGTTTCTTTTACGCGTCCTGATTCAAATCTGGACCCCTCAGGAGCCCGAATCGATTCGTAAACTGCAGAAAATTAAAGTAAACCCTTTGAAGGAACTGTTCATCGCCTCCAGCCTTTATTTGGTTTACCAACAGTCTCCTCGTCCGAAATTCAACGAACACGCGGGGAAGATGAGGCCACTCTTCACCCAACAGCACACATTTACATACATTTATTTTATTAGGTGGAAAGATTTGGCTCTTAAAACGTATTCACTGCCAGCCATTTAAGAGTATTTTGACATTCTCAAGACCCACTAGACATTGTGGTCATTGATTATACTTTGTAGCGATGAAATGAAAGAATAGTTCACCCCCCCCCCTCCTCCCCCACCAAGAAAACGCTCAATCTTTCCCGAGGTCAAGCTGCTGTGTTCTATTATTGGATGTCTTTGGATTTCCCCCTTTCCAGCATGAAAGCAGCTTTACATCACAGAATATGCCAAGTGCATTGCAACGCCTTTGGATCTCACTGGAGTGCCTTTTTTTTCTTTAATCGCGTCACCATCTAGTGTTCTTAATGAGCTATAAAACTAAACGCACTCGGGCATCTCGCACAAAAAGAAACAAAAGCACTGACCAAAAGAGCCTGTTACAGGCTGTCTTAGGGAATTGTTTAGTCATATTGAACTTCACCTGTCATTTGCATTCATGTTTCTCTTTGCAATGCCATTTACAGATGTGTCCTCATAATTTTGACGACAGCTGGAGCTTCTCACCTTCTGCATGACGTCTCCCCTTTTTCCCTCGTTGGTTGGTGCTCTCTGTTCTTCTCCAGCGATCAAATAGCATTGTGAGTATTCCTCATTTTTTTTCAGGAGTAGGCGCCACGTCTGACACACCACATGTTTTATTGCCCACTAAAGCATAATGTTCCACTCCCCTTTGATATTGCATTATTTATTTATTTTCACGGCAGTCCGTAAGTCCCCGTGAACGATTAGCCGCCTCCGGCCAGCAGCTACAGGATCTCAGGGGGTATTAAATATATTGCTGGCATTTGTTTCCTACCTCTAAGTGGATCGGACGACTATACAGACTAATACTCATCCTAAAAAGCAGAAAAGCCTCAAGAACAAAACAAGCGTGTCCTCTGCGTTCTCATTATTGCATCCACCTGTCTGGTGTCTGTAGAAGGATTTCATTGTTTGACTTTAATTGTTCTGTTTGGTAAATATGAATTGTCGTGTGACTTGGAACCGAGACTGCATCTGACATGATTAGGACCACTACAAAAGAAAAATATAGTTACCAATACATGTACCTGTATATACAGTAATTTGAAATAGAGTGCAACATATTCTCATGTATTATTTTTCCAATACATACTACAATATGTAGTGTACGGTGTAAATACATTAAGATTAAGATTAAGATATCCTTTATTTGTCCCGCAATGGGGAAATTACAGTCAGAATTCAGAAAGGAAAAACACTGGGTAGGGAGAGGGGGGAAAAAAACACGCTCGAACTATCCTCTTCTGAGGATAATTTAAGTCCAGGATAAAAAAACGGTAATCATACATTAATGCATATATTACACAAGATATTATACATTCATGTAAAATGTTGTAATATATTGCAAAATATCCTAAAAATGGGCACTTTCCATTTCACCATGAATATTTAGCATGAATATGTGTTCATATAGTCCAAAATATATGTACTGTAATCTATATAGTAAAATTTTGGTTATATATGTAAAGAGAGAGTTTATATATATATCCACTTAGCTCGTGAAGTACTGGATGTGTGTTTTCTAAACTATGTATGATGGTGGGGCATTTCTAGTATTTTCCAGAAAAGAGAGTCATTTGTTCTGTGTCTTGCTGCTATCTGTCACCAGAATGAAGGAACGGCAAGCTATCCGACAAAATGCCCGCACACCCCTCCTTTTCCCATATCACAGAGAGCAATGCCACAAAGCAATCCATCGGCTTGCTTTCTGCTGACTGGCTAATTCTCTGAGCACCACTGGCCAGAGAATAGATGTTAAAATAAAGATGGAAGTCTTTTGTGAAGTTTTGGCCCTCTCAGTTCAACTCGGCTCCACACTTACAGGAACCAAACACTGACTGAACTACTACTTTGTCTCTTATTAATGGACTGGTTTAAAAAAAATTAATGCTTAAATACTTTCCTGATATTTCTCGTGGGACGTTTGTCAAAGTAGAAATATTTGGGAACTGTTGTCAATTGGTTATTGGTGCTAGACCTTGGTTGGTGAATGGTGTTTTCAGGGTTTCTTTCCCCCAAACTGTCCCAATAATGACCATCGCAGATTTCATCAGAGAAAGTTCCAAAAGGAGCGGGCAAGGGCACTGAAAGCTCTGCCACCAAAGTCCTCCTTCTGGTGGATTGAGAGAAGGCAGGCATCAGCAAATTCCAGGAATATCGGTGGAGGAACTCGGTTTGGTTTGGTGATTCAAGGAGTAGAAATTGATTCGTCAGATTATCGCAACAACAGAGTGTATTATTGTAAATTGTGAATCAATGCAGGCCAAGCATGGAAGCTTATTCCCATACTCCAGTCTCACATACATTTATGAATGCGATCACAACCATTTCTCCGAAAAATGAGAATCTTTCAACTTACTATTTTCATTTTTCCTATATTATTTTATACAAACTCGGATGACGAGTAACATTATGTAAAGGGAATGCCGATGAAAATTACCCTTTCTAACTCAAGTGCATCCGTATTTATTAAAATGTTGACATACACTGTCCATTTATGAAAATAAAGAATTGGAATAGTGGTAGTAGAAAATAATAATGTATTTTCTCAAAATACAATAGGTGAAATACAAAATAGGCTTAATCATATGCACAAACAACCTAATGACTGCCTCGAAATGTGATTAAAAAAAATAATTTTGCAACTTTAGAAATTAAGAAAGAAGGAAAGATGTCCGCTCCAGCTTGAAATTAAAAATGTATTTTGCTCAAGCGAAAGACTCTCCGATTATCTAAACATGCAATTTGAAGAAGCCCTCATTTGTGTGCATGAGTGAGCGAACACATTAGAGCAGATGAGCAGCGCTGCTTGGCATACATCACTCGGGTTGCTTCCAAGAAATGTGACTGAAGTGGGCAAAAAAACCGTAGAATTGTTTCATAAAAAAAAATAGGACATTTCAATCAGAAGTGATGTGGCAAAAGGAGGCCAGCAACTTTGGATCATCCACCTGCGCAAAAGGCAGCATGCATATTTTGACTGGGGCAAGATTTGTGATCGCCGTTTTGATTTTCAATTATTGTCACACAGGCAAATAAGCATAAAAATCCATTGCTCAACTTCTTTGCGAAGGCACCTTTTACACATTCATCTTCAGAGAACAAATCAAATGTCAAGGTCACAACGATAATGAAAAGGAAAGAAATAACCGGAATTGTGCCACTCCTAACTGATTGTCGTATTTGACAGACACACCGTTTGTTTCTTTTGGGTGGCAATTTACTTAATGTTACCAATGATAGGTGCAGTAAAAAATGTTTCACAATAGCACGTCATTGTTGTGGTGTGCGATTTTTTTTTTTCAGACTCATCACTTCCTGCCCTTTCATGGCGGATGGTGACAACCAGTGGTGGGCAGTCCATCAGTCCACCACTGAAGGACTTCCATTTCGCGGGTGCACTGACGACTGACAAAAATTTGGAAACACTGACAGAATAAGTGCCAACAAAAGCGATTTTCAGGTATCACCCGAACCACTAATCCGAAAAGCACCTAGGGCAAATCATGTTTTGGGGCACAAGTTGGTGCACTTGTATGGAGACGGGTAACTGCAAATCATTTTTGAGTGGCAAACTCGTTTGAACATATTAAAAATATGTTCAACTGTCCTTGTAGACTCATAGCTAAAAACATTTTTCCCATAACGCCACATGCTATTTACTTCCGAATGCGTCAATAATAAAATTATATGTTTGTTGCTTAGATTACAACAACACGAAAATTAAATAAATGTTGTTGATGACTACTTTCAATGTTTTTATTCATATGTTTGCAGTGTATGATTTCCATTTGGCATTTTCTCCCACAATGCCACAGGGTATTGACTTGCGTATGTGCATAGTGAATGAAAAAAAAATTGTGTGCTGTGACACTTGTATAACAGTATTCTACTGACGGTCCTAAAATAGTGGCGACAAACTTTAATTCAGTGACGATGGAAGCACGATTGAAATAAAAAAGTGTGATGGACTGATGACTGACAGACAAGTCCAGCCTGAAATAATTTCAGACCGATGATAATGAACTCGGAGGGCGGCCGAAAGCGACAAACCAACGACATTTACTGACACATCCAACACTGCTTATAACAGCTAATATTTCAGAACTTTCATAAGCAAATATGTAATCAATATAAATTACACAACAAAACAAATAACTGGTCTTTATTGCATTAAGGATCACCAAGTACACCAAAATAAAATATCCCATTGTGGCAGGATACCACCAATCAAGTCCTTCAATGAATTCATGATGCATGAACAGCGCTTCCTTAGAGTAATAACGCGTACAGTAAGGCTTTTTTTTCATGTTAAAACGGTAATCCAGCCAAGTGAGCTGTAAAACTAATGTCTGTCCATACTTGCATGGTCCAGTACACATCACTCGGTCAATCACATGAGAAATGTCTGCAGCCATGACATCATGCTTAGCAGAGAGGGAAATATCAGCAAAGTTTGCATGGTACAACTGGCTTCCAAATTCGCTCATCCTTTGCAAAAATCCTTTGTCGCTAACCCAGTTAAAAGCTTGGTTGTCAAGTGACATAATAGGATTTCGTCACAAATAGCTTTTGGAAATGTTGTGCAATTTCCAAACACTTCTTAAATAGACAAACGACTCACCTTGTTCTCAATTGATGCAGTGCTTGGCATTGCGTTTTCATATTCCCTCAGTATATTGTTCAATAAAGTGCTCAATACATCATTGTAATGATTAATTTTGAGGCTTTTTTTTTTATTTGGACCAAAATTGCCATTTCCAATGCGATTTTCGCAGCACCACAACCCAAAACGTTTGGCTAAATTTTCCTTTTAAGCACAACTTGAATGAATTTAAAGAAAATTGTGCATCCTTGAACGATTAGCGCTTTTATATTCTTTATTTTGATTGTGGTGTGCTCATACGGTACACTGAAACAAATAATCTTCATTTTTGTGACGTGCGTTTTTCTGCAAGTCAAACAAATGACAAGCAGAGAGAGGGCACTGCATTCTTCCTTTTGTATTCAAAACCTACAGCGCCATGTCAATGCAAACCTGATTTCCAATTTCCCTGCCACAATCTTAAACTTGATTTATGAAAACCTTCAACCTCTGTGGTCAGAGGATAAAATATTACTGTTTTGTGTTCTTACATCTTGCATAGGCAGAAATGAGTCTCTGAGATCCAGAAATCCTTCTGGTGGAAATTTTTGGTGTAGAGTGCCTGGCAGTGACACCGATTATTCCTCGCCTCACTCGACTGGTTCACCATAATCAGCAAGAACGATTGTATCAATACTGTATTCTCCCGAATGTCAATCGCCTGCGTCTGAGATACATTGATTCATTCATGATCCAAAAAAAAAAAAATTTCATCACAATTTTGGGAGACTGAAAAGGGGACTCGGGGTGTGATTGTACATGCCAAGTTTAACATGAATATTTGACTTTCAATCCTCGTTTCAATTGGAATAAAACGCATCCAAATTTGAGATCGTTTGGGGGAAAATGCGAGATTGCTTCAAGTGCCATTTGTGATTCATGAGACGAGGATTCGATGTTGCGCTGTTTTAATTACCTTCACGCAGTCTCAATTTACAGTTTCACGGAAGAAGTGGTCACGGTGCCAAAATATTAGTATGTAAAATAAAAACATGAAAGTCATCCCTGACTAAACTGAACCCTGTGAGGCGCCCATAGCATAAGATCAAGCTGGTTTTCTCGCAACAGAGAAACATAAAAGATGCTCTTGGTGCAGGAACATAAATAGTAGTCGTGGTAGACAAAAAGAAGAAACCATGGTGGTGACGTTACACGGTGTAAATGGGAAGTGATGCTGGTATTGTATATCACTGTCTGAATATGGATTACATTTTGATACATATTAGAAATTCTAATCAGTGACCATGTTAAACATCAAATTGTGTGGATAGAAGTACGGGAATGTAAATCTGGTATTGGGTATTTGGTAATTGGATGAACACATGAGTGGTTTGCAGAGATTATTTTTGATGCGTGGTCACATACAATAAAATTACATCAAAACAGTTGCTGCAAAGGGAAAAGAAAAGAAAAGGAAAAGTAGAATGTAAGATTGAAAAAAATATATACGTACAGTATATTGATGTCAGTGCCACGGATGGCTGAGGCATCAAATGTTCTCCCCGCCCTCCCACCCAGTTCTATGGTCAACTTCAACCACCGCCCAAACAGTTGTGGATGATCTCATTAGTGTCGCGACAACTTTGTGGAACAAATTGTCCAGATAAGTCGATCCCCCAACGCCGAGTGGAGGCACCGTGAAGCATCAGCAGACATTTTAAAGGGGCCCTGTCTTATCTGGGTGAGCGCCTCGACAAATAGGGCGACAAGGGGAAGGAGATGGAGGTGAAAGTCAGAGGTGGCTCAGGAGGGACTCAGCCGGGCGGAATGGAAACCCTGTCGAAGGTTAATGAGCAGAAAGATAATGTTTTAGCTCCAAATTCGACCCTGTCACTATCTGGGAAAGGGTTTATGGAGAGAGTAGGATGTCAAGAGAGTGTTTATATGCTGTGTGTGCATTGTGTGCATGTGTGTGTGTGTGGTCTCTCAGTTTCATGCTCCATCCATCTATCCATTGTCCAATCTGCTTTATACCTCATAAGGGTCACGGACGGTACTGGAGCCTATCCCAGCTGTCTTCAGGCAGTAGGCGGGGGACACCCTGAACTGGTTGCCAGCCAATCGCAGGGCACACAGAGACGAACAACCAATCGCACTCACACTCACACCTAGGGACAATTTAGAGTGTTCAATCAGCCTGCCATGCATGTTTTTGGAACGTGGGAGGAAACCAGAGTACCCGGAGAAAACCCACGCAGGCCCGGGGAGAACATGCAAACTCCACACAGGGAGGCCAGAGCTGGAATCGAACCCGGTACCTCTGCACTGTGAGGTCGGCGCGCTAACCACTGGTCCTCAGGGCCCCTTAGTATCATACTCTTTTGTTCAATTCATTTAAATCATACGAGGAAATAATACAATTAGCATTGATTATGTAAAGTCCGTTTCAAATCTAAATCCTGTGGATTAAATAACGCATGGATTACATGACAAATTTATTGTCATCCCAGTATGGAATATCGAATTTCAGTTTCTATGTGCTTCCATCTCAATGTAATCTGCTCAGGGCCTTCAACCGTTGTGATCTCTGGTGTGATGTGAACTCTGGAAGCTAGCTGGCCACCACTGACGTCAGTATCGTCCTCAGATTGCAAGCCAAGTTCGACAAGCGAAACACATCTCGAATGATCTGCACACATTCAATAATTACATCATATTCGCCAGAGATGCTATTTTATTTACAACTTAATGTTTTTGTCATGTTATCCGATAAATATTGATTCTGAACCGCTCCAGATGATGTACAGTGTGTGGCACAGTTGCAGCAGCCAGTTGCAGCATTGACTCACATTCTCTTCTTTTGCTCTCATTTATTGGATTGTTCCTGGTCATCTACTTTTTTGGGGGGGCTGGGGGGTCAAAATGTTTGTGGCCCCTTGGCTGGCTAACAGTCGAAAGTTTCAACTCTCACACAAGTCAACTGGAATGGGTTAGGGTCCAGCTAACCCATGGCTCTAATGAAGTGGTTGGATGGATACTGTATACTGACGATTTCATTTTGTGCTTTTCTAATTAAATGAGCCGGAAAATAAATGGTTGAATTGAATATTCATCTGGATGTAAATTTGACTTGCATGTTTCAACACGGCGGCCCGGTAGACCAGTGGTTAGCACGTCGCCTTCACAGTGCAGAGGTACCGGGTTCGATTCCAGCTCCGGCCTCCCAGTGTGGAGTTTGCATGTTCTCCCCTGGCCTGCATGCGTTTTCTCCGGGTGCTCCGGTTTCCTCCCACATTCCAAAAACATGCTTGGCAGGCTGATTGAACACTCTGAATTGTCCCTAGGTGTGAGTGTGAGTGCGAATGGTTGTTCGTTTCTGTGTGCCCTGCAATTGGCTGGCAACCGATTCAGGGTGTCCCCCGCCTACTGCCCGAAGACAGCTGGGATAGGCTCCAGCACCCCCCGCGACCCTAGTGAGGATCAAGCGGCTCGGAAGATGAATGAATGAATGAATGAATGAATGAATGAATGTTTCAACACGTTTAAACTGACTGTATTGCAAAACGTCTCTGGTTTAGATCATGTTAACTCGTCTTGACATTCACAGAAAAAAACTGATTATTTTCGGGTGATTCTTTGATGTCACAAACTTTATGTTTAGCTCAAGGTCGAGTTTTGGTTGATTCGCAACTTTAATATTTGATCACAATTAGCTAGTTTGTATCGAAATAGTGAAGCACAACATATGCTTTGTCATCTCTATTCTCTCTGATAAATTGTCTGCTGAGTACACTACACCAGAACAATTGATAAATAAAAATAATACAGTGGACCCTCTGTTTTAGTATGATTTGGCTTTCAAAAATGTTGCCCCAGTTTTTGTACATCCACTTCGTTTTCAAACAAAAGATGGACGACTTTTTCACTTCCCAAAACCTTGACGTGTTAGCCTGAACCTGAAGTCCTGCATTCGATTCCAAAACGTTCCTAAACCTTAACAATGTTCATGATCAAAGTTTGACCAAAACCCTGGTCATTAAAGTTGCAGCAAATTATACATGAGAGGAGTCTAGACAAAATCTGGCCGCGTGTTATTATTTCAGCGGCCGGAGAAACTGCAATTTCAAGTTATTTTTGCCAACCAATTTTGGCTATCCACCGAGCAAAAAGCTTCCAAGTTCTTCATGATATACTGATTCTCTAGAGGCTCGAGGAGCGAGGCGGAAGGCAGAGAACGAGAAGCCAAAGGGAGGAGGAGGAGGAATAACAGAGCGAATTGATCATGTGCTCTGGGTAAGCTGGCGCATTGGATGTATAGAAACACAACAGAAAATGAGAGAATGGAAAATTGGACAATCAAACAAACACACAAACAGCACCCAGACAATTTCAGAGGCTTGTAGAGACGCCCAATCGATTTGCTTTCCTTCATTCTCATCTGAGGCAGCCTCCACACTCAAAGTCATACACATAGTGAACTACATTATGAATACAATCATCCACGGGAACGTCTCAGACGGCACCAGCATGTTAATATTGAATAATCACTCCCTCGTCTCGCTCACTTGATTTCATTCTCTCGGAATATGCAGTTTATTGACAGAATGAGAATCAAGGCGACTAAAACAACAAATTAGAGGGTTGGAGAGGCAACACTTCCGCTCCGAATGACACAACTTCAAATATAGCCGGGAGCCATGTTTGGCAAACACGACATAAATAATCAGCATCATAAATCCAAAACTTTACAACAAAGAACGTCTGGTAAACGTTGCTTTTTGGGGAAGAATAAATTGTTCATATTCAAGAAAGTACTTAAATGAGAAGCACAGAAAGTATTCAGTTGCCCTCAGCACTCAGACTAATTGCAAATTAATCAAAGTGTTCTCCACTTTAGGTATCAGAAAAAGATATATTGCCTCCTTGTGACTTGCGTGCAGGTAAATGTCCGCCATGATTGATTGATCATGATTTTTAGATGGACAAACTGACAAAAAATGTACACACGCACACACACACACACACACACACACACACAGTTAGATGAACTGTAGTCTATATTAGGAGTAAACGGCGATCGTCACTCAGCAATCTCCTAATCTAGCAAAGATAATCATTCTTAACTACATCAGTAATGCTGTTAAAGGGTCTAAATTAATTTTAATCAGCCAAGAACCAACAAATGGCTTCTGGTGAAAAAAGAGAATATTGCTTTGAGCACAGGCTCACACACACGCGCACACACACACACACACACACACACACACACACACACACACACACACACACACACACACACACACACATACACACACACACACACACACACACATTCAATACAACCAATTAACTCCAGTCACTTCCTCTGACATTCCCTTCCTAATACTTTACATATTCTTCTTCCACCAAACTCCCTCTCTGTCCAATTGGGGTCAATTAATCATCAAATACTATTTGCATATTTACAGTTGGGCTAAACTAAGCTGATTACGGCCAGTTGGAGAGCCGCTGTGATACAAGCAAGTTTACGGTGGGATATCATGCCATGAGGATTTGAGGAAAACTGATTTGGAGCTAACTATATGACTTGATCTCAGCTCTAAAAGCCAAAAAAGATGAGGGCTCAACCAAGTGACCAAACCATATCTGTTTCCAAGCCCCTTTTTTGGGGATGCTAAACCACCCCTAAATTGAATCCCAGCGATCATAAAATATGGGAGATTTTGATTTTTTTTTCCACTGATTGTTCTTTTTCAAACAAGCTGGAAGATTGTATAATCATAGCGCACTTGGCTGAAATGTCATTTTTTAAAAGTACGGCCCTTGTTTCTAAAATGGCTTGTTTCACCTGTGTCGCAATACGTATTGGCCCCCAAAACGACAGTAGTTCACAAATCCCGTAGGAACCACGTATATCCTTCATCAGTTCCCTTTTCCTCATCTCTCTCCTTGTTGTTTCTCAGCCATAAGACCTTCTGACCCCTCCATCAACTCCTGTTTTTTTAATTTCTCTCAAGCTCCTCCACTACCTTTCCCAGCCTCATAAAATGGGGCTGGGAGACGATGGGGTATTACTTGGGGATTAAGTCTCAGCCGGCTTTAATTCCAACTCATGTGATGACAGCCATGATGCCGCCAAAGCAAGGTCTCCTCGAGCTCCTAGCACACGCACTCACACGTGTCATCAGGTGTGTGTATTTTTAAAAATGTATATATATCATGTTGAAATCAACCACCCGAGCAGAACATTCTAATGTATAAAATCACTGCATTCAAGTAACATAGATATAAGTCAGGCTTTGCTAACATGGTGCCCTCATATGGTCCCCGGGGATCTGCGTCTATTGATTGGGGGCTGACAAAATTGTATTAAACCAAAGAGTATAGTTTAAAGGTTGGTATTGTTCACAATCAGGTGATTTACCCCCATTTAGTTTTGAGCAAATGTGTTGTTTCAAAAGCATGTATCAAAGAATTAGCTGTCAATTTCAAAAAGGTACGTGACCCCTGGTTAAATACTAGCTAACACAACAGGAGAAGTGTCCAGGATAACTAAATGATGTGATCGCAGGTTTCCATGGGAACAGCAGAGGTGTCCGAGTTAGTGTGTTGAGTATTTTTTGTTTTTATGTGTCCCTTATAAATTTGTCTATGATCAGATACCTTTTCCCATGTTTTACTGGGCTGTTTCTTTGACAGACGTTTATGAAGAATGTTTTAACGCAGAAAAGATTTGACATAAAATAAGATGCTGGCGGTGAGGTTGTAAACGCAACGGCTTGCATGGACAAGTGGAGTTATACTGCCCTCTGGTGTTAGCCTGAAGCTTACTCCAAATTGTGCAGTCATTGTGCGAGGAGGAGGAAAAGAGAAAGCGTGTCTGAGGGAAGAAAACAATTAAAAGAAACAAGGGAGGGGGGCTGAAATGCAGCAAAGATGCATCCACGCAAAGTACATTTTGAGCCTCCAGCTGCTAATATCTTGAGATTATATGCGAGTCATGTTTGCGACAGCAGAGTTTAGTAGGCAAACCAGAACAAAGATATTCTGCAGTTGTTTTGAAATTCGCTTCATAGTTGACCAATCACTGTCATGTGTGCTTAAAACCAATGCATCAGTCTGTAACGCAATAAATGGAATTGCTCTGGACTCTAGAGTATTGATATAAAGTATCCTACTGTGTCGCAGAGTTAGCAGCAGTTTTCCCATCTACTGTGGATCCTTGCTGACACAATAAAACGTAACATTACATCATTTTAAGATGTAGTTACAAAGGTTTTCCAAAATGAATACAAGCAAAGCACTTTCTGTCCATTCGCGTTGTGATGTGTGGCTCGATTTCCAGTACATTAAAGATAGGTTCACAGCACAATTTGTGAATGTGTCACATGCTGATACGGGAGATCATTGCTTTTCGAGTGTAAATCGGCCATTTGATCAGCACCACGGAACAGAACGAACTCACTCAAATGCATAGGGCACTATATAGTGCAGGGGTGTCAAACTCACGGGGCACATTGTAATTACGGTTTCCCTTTGCGGGCCCTTGTGAAATTTGCAAAACCATATAAATGTTTAATCACCTCCAGATATTACATACACAGCGCACAACAGATTGATTGATACTAGTTTTAAAATCAGAAGTCAAAAAGAATCACTGTTATTGTGGATTACATATGACAATTTGAAATTTTGGTTCAGACTTTAGCAAGAATCATGGAACTTCATTTGCTCTCGCAGGCCACATAAAATGATGTGGCGGGCCAGATCTGGCCCCCGGGCCTTGATTTGGACACCTGTGATATACTGTAGTGGATGGGTAGTGATTTCGAATACGGTGTTGAGCAGTTAATCGCCGTTCTGCCTGTTGCGACAGCTACCGCCGAACTGTTGCGACTCAGCCTTATTATGTGCCTTTGTTTACAGACCGCGGTGCAGCACAGCACTAAAATAAATAAATAAATAAAATCCTCCCCATGTGACAAAGCTGCTCTTCCATGTTGGAATTCAAGGACACCAAAGCAGCACCAGTCGATGTGGTTCTTCAAGGTTAAGTCAAATCACCAGCTGTGAAACTCAAGCTGTCTTTGTGTGTTTGTTTTTAATGAGCACTCAAATTAATTTATAGTTCTCCTAAAATGATGGATGACCGTGGACCTACAAAGAAGGATACCGTATATTGCAAGATTAAGGATGTTGTATATGGGCATACTGATTTTAAATACAAGTTATCCAGGGACAGTGTGGCTTCAGATGTTTTTTTTATGGCCGTACTGCGGGCTCACAGTAAATACAAGCTCGATACTGTGAGCTTTGCGACGCGGTACACGGGGATATTGTGGGCCTTTGAACATGTATTATTGGGGTTTGTAAAAGGACACTGCGGATTTGCAGACATGCGTGTGGTTTATGAGGATATTTGGCATAGACGAACACTGAAGGATAGATTAACAAATACAGTACGTTGTAGTTGCAAATATCATGACAAGTTTTTCTTTTACTCACCAATGTTCATTTCACTGTGACAAAAACTGAGGACTCATAACTGTCAAAAATAAAGCCGGTTGTGTCTAAATCCAAGGAGTAAATTCATCATTAAATAATTAGGCTGACTTCAGTTGATTTAAAACACCTCGATTGTAGGAGCCTAAATGTGATTTAAGTTCATTATTGAAGGCGATTCATGTTCGCTCTCATCAAAGAAGACTTTTGACATTATTTACAAGTTGAAATGCTGATAGTTCATGTGTAAAGTAATTATTATTAGTCAATAGATCACATGTAAAATGTGTGTGCATATTTTGTAGGATGTAACATTTAATGTAGTGTTCCTAAAATTGAAGATTATTCTGTGGTTTTGTTATTTAATACTTACTTTACTTCAATAATTCCAGTGTATGGTGCAAAAGGGAACTAAGATAACTGGCAACTTACACATTTTTGAGCAGTTCAACTACTTTTGCTCCCAAGACACTGATCATCAACCGAAACATGAATGGAGAATGACTCATTTGTGAACACACGCTTTGTGACTGTTCTAGAAATCAGCAACGTGGACAGCAACGAGTTTGATTCCCGTCGCTAAAGGCAAGAGGATATTGACAGCTGGCACCACCTAAAGGAGGTGAGAATCCCCATTATCCAATCAACGGCTGAATCATTCATAGGAGTAAATGTTCCCAAGGCAATGGACTTGCTGCAAGTGGTCAACAGCGTGAATAATGGACATATGCCGTGAGGACAAAAATAGGGTGGACTGTCAATGGATAACTCAAATGTGGAAGTAAAAGGAATTAAGTAAAAGAAAGATTGACAGGAATTACAGCTAACAGAATCTCAGTGGTGAAGTGAGGGGAGATTTGGCAGTTGCTGTTCAGGCAGGACTTTCCTGATGCTGAACAAAATGAAGACATTGAGATTTTGAAGGATCACCATCAGTTTATCAGCATGGTGTCTCAATCGACAGTACTTAAGGACAGACACTACAATGGTTGCCTTCCAGTGAGGAAAAAGACTGTGTGTGCCAAACAACAGGGCAGTTTCAGAACAACAAGCACTAACCTCAGGAAAGGATATGCAGTGAGGCTTGATGGTAATGAACGCAAACCTGCTAAAAGACGAACATGGTACAGTATCTGCCACTCCATGAAGTCAGACATTTAACCAAACATAGGTCGTGCATCATCTTTGATTGTGGCACAAGCTTTCCAGGTACCGTACTTCTTTGAACAAACAGCGTCTGCAAGGGTCTGAGCTCACAACCTCATTATTGGGAGTCCGATTAAGGTTCCGCCAGGAGTCTGTGGTCGTCATGGCAGACGGGTAGGCTGTTTCATCATCTTAGAGTGAACAGAGGTCTCCTCACATTTCTCCGGTGGCCTGACGGACATCACGAGCTGGAACTCGTCAAACCCGAAATGATGGTCCACATCTTGGATGCAGCATTGTCCCCAGGTATTGCCTTTACACAAAAATGTGCAGCAGATTTTTCCTCCTGAGTTTGGACAGGGGACACTTCAAGTTCAAGATCACCCACAAAGATCGACCACTGGCAACAACGGGCCTGCTTTCTCAACTGGGTTCCATTTTTGATCCAATGGAGGAATATTGCCGGCTAAAAGGATCCTGCAGGAATGACGTCGGCAGGAATATGGCTCAGATGAACACCTGCCTGACACTCTAGCTGACGGATGGAAAAAGTCGCCACAACTGGAAAGATTTGGAGTTGACAAATATGCCGAGTTGAACCAGTGTGACATAGCATTCTTTGCACAGCTCCAACCCTTTACTGATGCGAGCGGATATGCTTCTGTAACCATCAGCTACTTACTGCTGCACTTTTCAACTGGTGAAGCTCAATCCATTTTGGTCCTGGCAAAGGCAAGGGTTGCATCCTTTAAGTCTCCAACTATTCCAAAAATGCTATTACCTGTACCTACAGTTGCAATAAAGATGGACCAGCTTCTGAGGAAAGAATTTGAGATGGAGCTTCAGGAGTCTATATTTTAGAGTTAGACTGTGCTGTCCTTAAGTACTTGAACAGTGAGAGTGCTAGATTCAAGCGGTTCATTGCAAACAGGGTTGGAGCAATCCTGGAACATTCACAGACATCTCAGTGGAGATATATCAACACTGCTCTTAACCCCGCTGATCACTTCTCAAGAGGACAAACAGTGGAAACACTTTTGAAAAACGACAGTTGGCTCTCAGGACCAAACTTCTTACTCAGATCACAGGACCACTGGCCTAAAAATCCAGGTCCTGGACTGGTGGATAATAAATGACCAGGAGGTCAAAAGAGTGACTCGATTTCACGTCATTCAGGCACAAGAGCCCAACGATGCCATTGAATCAAGCTGGAGCCCGGTTTTTACAACTCAGAGAGTTGCTGAACAAACTGAAGGGAAAAAGAACGGAATGAATCACATAAGGTGAAGAAGGCAAGATGTTTATATATTCAATAAAACAGTCAAGAGAAAGTATCAAACTTGTGACAACTTGGCTAAAAAGCAGACATCGAAATTGTGAAGTCCTGTCAAAAGCAAAGTTTCAAAGATTTAGCTATGCCAGAAGAATATCAAAGAGCAAAGAAAAGTAGGTCACCTTACAAGTTGAATCCAGTACTTGAAGATGGTGTTATGAGGGTTGGTGGAAGGTTGAGTCGTACAGCCATGCCTGAGAATTCCAGACAGCAAGCCCAAGGACTCACACATCACAAAGTTTGTGCTGAGATACGTTTATGACATTCCAGTTCACGTCGGAAGGAATCACATGATGGCTAATATTTGTCAAAGATTTTGGATCGCAGGAGCTGTTCAGAAAGTTCTGTACAAATGTGTCACTGGTAAAAAAAAAAAAAAAAACTACATGGCAGATCTGCCAAACGGCCTACCTGACCATACGTCTATCACGAGAGTCTGCATTGATTATTCCGGATCAGTCTAAGCAAGAAGGGGAGAAGGACAATAAAGAGATACAGCGTTTTTCTTCACATGTCTTGTTATATGAGCCGTATATCGGAAAGTTGCATCGAGAGTTTGGAATGATCGCATTTAAAACGCGTGTGGGTATTTTATAGGATGTAACATTTCCTATAGCTTTCATCCTATTGGCGATGACCTTATGGTTTTATTATTTACAAAGCACATAAATACCTTGACCGCGTGGTGCACAGATGTAATGCTGTCAGGCAACAAGGGGTAGAGACAGTTTTTTTTTTTTACCTCTCTCTTGCTCGCTTTCTCTGTTATCTCTCACTACTTTTGTTATTTTATTAGCCGCATTCTTGCTTGTGTCATTTTTGCATTAACTATGTGTATCATTGATTTAATTGTCAGTAAACTGAACAAAACCAAGAGGAGCGTACGGAGTTTAACTCATTCAGTACCAGCCAATTCTGAACCAAGTCTGGAAAGACGTTCAAAAACGTCTTTGGGAGTGAATGAGTAATTTCATCTACTGCACTGCAACTGAGATTGGTGTGTCAAGTAACCATCTGTCTTAAAGCGAAGTTGTTGCGTGTATTAAACATGATGGCCTGAGAGTGTTGACGTAATGTAAATGTGACTGAACAAGACGTGGCTTTCAGTCACATATCAACACTTTCGCTCCTACAGGCAAACAACCTGCAATGTTCGACAGCTACGAGGGACGGGCAGCCAATTATATTTTCTTTCCCTCTGGAGTCCATTAATCACCTCAAGACAAAAGGCCTCCCTTTGCTTCAAGGAAACCTCCGTCTTGCTATCACACTTCATTAGATTAGTGCTTAATTAAGAAATATGTCCCAGAATTTCAATTTGAATTATCCGAATGCCCTGCGATTGTGTGAAGTCGCTTTGTGGTGACATGCACGGCAGGGAGGACACTAAGTGAAAACAGACTGTGGCCTTTTGTGGCAGTAATGAATTTAGCTTAATGATGATGGAATGGAAGCAAGAGCTTCGAGGCAAGAGCGTATCATTGGGAAGTCACTTCAAAAAGCAAGAAGTAGGTGTGAAGTGTGTGGCACATGTCAGATTACAGGAATAAAGTGTTGAGATATACATTCTTGACACTGTTTGAAAAAAAAAAAAAAAAGGAACTAAGCAGCATCACAGTCTCCGAAATTACAATTGCTCCCTTCTCGTCATCACATCAATATGTCTGGAGTCACAACAAAAATAAAGTATTCACAATGAACCTGGTGGGAGGAAAGTTAACTTCTTCCAACTTTGCAAACTTCTCCGGTGACATGCAAGAAACAAAGTGACATATTTCCCTGGGCTTGCGTGGGTTTTCTCTGGGTAGTCCGGCTTCTTCCTTCATTCCAAAAAGATTCTTCTTCATTGAAGACTCCAGTGTAAATTGTCCATTGGTACAAATTTGAGTATGAATAATTAGCAATGTGTCCTGCAATTGGCCTGAAAATTAGCTCCAGCTCACCTCGCTGCAACCCTGTTGAGGGGAAGGGCGACGGAAAATAGATGGTATACTCATATCAAGGAGATGAAAATACAATATAGATTATAGAATTAAATGCAAACATCCATACATCCATCCATTTGCTGAGCCACTTTATCCTCACAAGGGTCGCGGGGGGTATGGGTGGGGGTGCTGGAGCCTATCCCAGCCGTTTTCGCGCAGTAGGTGAAGAACACCCTGAACCGGTTGCCAGCCAATCCCAGGGCACACATAGACAAACAACCATCCACGCTCACATTCACACCAAGGGAGAATTTTGAGTGTTCAAAATCAGCCTGCCATGCATGGGTTTTTTTGGGGGGGGGGGGGATATGGGAGGAAACCTGAGTACCCGGAGAAAACTCATGCGGGCCTGGGGAGAACAGGCAAACTCCACACAGGGTGGCCAGAGCTGCAATTGAACCCGAGGTGAGGTCGACACTCTAACCATTGGACCACCAGGCCGCCCAAAATGTAAACATTTTAGTTTTTTGTTGTTTTTTTTAAATCAAGCAAAGTGCCCTGAGAGTAGTTGGTCAAAAAGGATGTCATAAAAGCACTACAGGACCAAAGTTTATTGGGTGCAAACACCATCGTTAATTCAACACTGCTTCTGTCATCCAGTGTTTGTTATAGTGCTCTCATTATGTCTCATTCTCAAACATCTTCACCAACACGTCTCTGCAAATCGTGAGGAAAAATGTTTGAACTATTAAAGGGAGACGCTTTCACTGTGGAAGAACGCGACGTGTATATTTTGGGGCTAAAACAGCCGTTTAAATTGGAACAACTTTAAAATATAAATGATTGACATTGAATAACACTTTTGACAAAAACAAAACTACCGTTATCCTATATTTTGTTGAGTTACCCCAAGTTAAAATTTTATTGTTTGTTGCCTTGAAATTTTGAGTTCGCTCAAATTCTTCCCCCAGTGTACACAAGTACAACAATAGATATTGAAATATATTTTTTATGGACCGGCCCGGTGGCCGACTAGGTAGCACATCCTTGCTTCCTTGCTTCTCATGTTGCTTCATTTTGTTTTTTCCCCCCACCCTTCACAATCACCCAGACTGGTTTGGCATTTCGAACATGCCGCAAATTAAGAGGGTAATGTGGACACTGACCTCTAAATCATGTTGTATTTTCTGCTTCGACATTCATCTGCAGTTCAATTATGTCGTCAAGCATTAGCACTACTTCAGCAGGAACATTTCCTTCATGAAATCCATATTCCAAATGAATGTCATAAGGATTTATTGATCAAGCGCTTCACACTCCTGATGGGTGTAACCTTAGGGCAAAGGTCAGATTTAACATTTGTCAAAGGCTTTCAGACGTCTTGATTGGATTGACTTACTGTGGATGTTCCAAGACTTTTTGCCTGCAGTTCTAACATACGCAAGAGTGATAAGGCATGGTGGCAGTTACATCAACCAACCAGAAAATGCTGAAGCTGTAAATGAGGTTACAGAATAATGGTTTTACCCTGATTGAATGGGGTGGACTCCGCCCAGTGCCCCAGTCAGCTGATAAAAACTGAATGAATGAAGGAATGAGTACCATGTTGTTTCTCTGCAATTGATGAGTTGGCAAGTTGAACATGGGATACGTTTTGCTATTTTCGATATATGATAGTAACATTTGTAAGCCATGTTCAAGCCATGTGACGTCAGTATCCTTGACATGGTTGCCTTTTTTGGCTGTAAAAAACGGCTTACTATACATGGTTGTTTTTTTTGGCTCAAAACACCTCACTATACATGCTCGTTTTTTTCGGCTAAAAATGCCTTATTACACATGGTTGTTTTTTTTCGGCCCAAAACGCCTTACTATACATGGACATTTTTTTCGGTTAAAAACGCCTTACTATACGTGGTCTTTTTTCCAGCCCAAAACGCCTTACGATATGTGGTCATTTTTTCCGGGCCAAAACGCCTTATACTCTTTGTGGTCGTTTTTTCGGCTAAAAACACCTTACTATACGTGGTCGTTTTTTTCCGGCTAAAAACGCCTTCCTATACATGGACATTTTTTTTCGGCTAAAAATGCCAGACTCTACATGGTCGTTTTTCTCGGCCAAAAAAAAACTTACTATACATGGTCGTTTTTTTCAGCTAAAAACGCCTTAATGTACATGGTCGTTTTTTTCGGCTCAAAACGCCTTACTATACGCGGTTGTTTCTTTCGGCCCAAAATGCCTTACTATACATGGTCGTTTACAACGTTATACTTTTTTTTTATCCCAAAAAATCACCCATGTGTAGCAAGGCATTTTTGGCAGAAAAAAAATATGACCTGTATAGTAAGGCATTTCTAGCCGAAAAAATCGACCATGTATACTGTATATAGTAAGGCTTTTTTAGCCGAAAAAAACACCCATGAATAGTAATGCTTTTTTGGCAGAATTTTTTTTTACCATGAATAGTAAGGCATTTCTAGCCGAAAAAAAGGACCATTTATAGTCAGGCTTTTTTAGCAGAAAAAAACAACCATAAATAAAAGATCTTGAAAAGTAAGGCATTTCTAGCCAAAATAAACCGACCATTATAGTGAGGCGTCTTTTTTTTAATCCAAAAAAAATCACCCATGGATAGCTAGGTGTTTTTAGCTGAAAAAAACGACCATGTATACGAAGGCGTTTTTCACAACGAAAACGACCATATACAGTAAGGCCTTTTTAGCTGAAAAAAACGAACATGAATAGAACAGTGTTTCTAGCCGAAAAAAAACGACCATGTATAGTAAGGCGTTTTTTGGCAGAAAAAAAAGATCATGAAAATTAAGGCATTTCTAGCCAAAATAAACCAACCATTATAGTGAGGCATTTTTTTAATCAAAAGTAAATCACCCAGGTATAGCAAGGGATTTTTTGCTAAAACAAAACGACCATGTATTGTAAGGGGTTTTTACCTTAAAAAAAACAAAAAACAACACCAGGGATAGGAAGGCGTTTTTCACAACGAAAACGACCATATACAGTAAGGCCTTTTTAGCTGAAAAAAACCGAACATGAATACTACAGTGTTTCTAGCCGAAAAAAAACACCATGTATCGTGAGGCGTTTTTGGCAGAAAAAAAATTACCATTAATAGTAAGGCATTTGTAGCTAAAATAAACCGACCATTATAGTGAGGCGTTTTTTTTTAATAAAAAAAAAATCACCCATGTATAGCAAGGCGTTTTTCGCTGAAAAAAAGGACCATGAATAGTAAGATATTTTTTCCAGGGAAAAAAAGACCACGTTTAAGTAAGCATTTTTTAGCTCCACAAGAAAGAACATGTATAGTAAGACGTTTTTAGCCCCAAAATACGACCATGTATACAGTAAGGGGCTCCTGACAGCAGATGTCTTCTTGGCACGCCGTGCTGCCCAGTAACGCTGCATTCTATGGTGCATACAAACATACAGAATTTAATGGATTTGTCAAAGGAATGCTTCACCATGCTCAGTGGAAATTGGCCAAAGTCTTCCTTCTTATGTAATTAAAAAACTTCTGGCAACGGAATGAATAAAAGGCCCGCAGTGCAGTAACATTGGTAACCCTGGCGTTGCAACAAGCAAAGATTTTAACGGTCTCCTGATGGCTTCGCTAAAAGCCTCCTTAATTTGTTTTCTCTTGTAAATGATCAAAACTCCTTTTCTGCGACCTCAATAATGATCTTTATCACAGAATAAAAGAAAATGTTCACTAAAGGCTGAAAAGGAGGGGAAACGCCACAGGCGACGGCACTCGGATGAGCTAAAGGCTAATTGCGTCTGAAATGAGATTTGAAGCCTCTGAATTAGCAGAGGCTGCAGCAAAGTGCAAGCTGAGCGAGGGAATGGCAGAAACCCGTGCAAATAAGCACAGGTCACATCCAGGTAACAAATGAGACACTGGTTGTGTTGACTTGCAATCCATTAAAATGGAGTTTGCATTCGCATAGTCACTCGTGGTCCATTATTTTTCCAATAACTGCCATAGGATGACGATTTAGGGATTGGTTGATCATTGGTATATTAGAAGAAACCAATTTATCGCATTCCCTCACTATTTGAGGGGGACAGGGCCCCAAGTCCCCGGTAGTCCAGTGGTTAGCACGTGGGCTTCACAGTGCAGAGGTACCGGGTTCGATTCCAGCTCCGGCCTCCCTGTGTGGAGTTTGCATGTTCTCCCCGGGACTGCGTGGGTGTTCTCCGGGTGCTCCGGTTTCCTCCCACATTCCAAAAACATGCGTGGCAGGCTGATTGAACACTCTAAATTGTCCCTAGGTGTGAGTGTGAGTGTGAATGGTTGTTCGTTTCTGTGTGCCCTGCGATTGGCTGGCAACCGATTCAGGGTGTCCCCCGCCTACTGCCCGAAGACAGCTGGGATAGGCTCCAGCAACCCCCCGCGACCCTAGTGAGGATGAAGCGGCTTGGAAGATGAATGAATGAATGAAAGGGCCCCAAGTCCCTCCCCCAATAACAAAAATCAACACGTAAATGTCACCCACCCCAGTGACTCCCCCAAAAAGGTTTGTAATTGCCTATAGATGCAACAATATGGCAACAAAACATGACTATTTTTATATATTAAAACCAGGGCTATATAGCATGACTAAATCAAACCCCTCCACTCACTTCAACAGAGATGGCACCAAAAAGTGGTCACATTTAATTGTGAGTATGCAGAAGAACAACCTACGATTCATAACAACAAATACTGTATTTAAGATCCTCTTGTTTTATGTTGAGAGGGAAGAAATTTCGACTGCGCTGTATGTTACACATACGTACAGCACATTTGACAATAAAGTTGTATTCAATTCAATGTAAATAACTTGACAAAGAAACATACTGGATATCATTTTGTTTGCGTTCCATTTGGAAGTGCATGTGTGTGACTCAAGTGACGAATGTACGAATGCACAAGTAGTGATTATGATGTTCTATCTCTGGCTGTGCTGTCAGCAGGTGTGGACACCATGTAAACACGAGGTGATGGATGAAAGTGGACTCTTTTGAAAGAAGGCGCCTGGCAGATTAAAAAGAAACAGGCTGCGGTCGCTCAAAGACTAATGGGCCGATTAAGAGCTTCAAGGGGGCGGTCGTTTATTTGTCATGTGTGACTGAATAGAGATTCACTTCATTAATAAGGCCTGGCACTTTCCAGCTTTGCTTGTTTTCATCGTTTGCTCTCTATAAACTCTCTTTTCTTTCTGATTAATTAATGAAGAGAGGAAAGTGATGAGGCACAGCAACTGAGAAAAAGCTGAATTGGGATGCTCCATTGTGACTGTTAGCTATAAAAGTAGCTGTACTTTCAAGTTGAGGAGGAATAAACTGCCATTAAAATGTGTGTGTGTGTCAATACAATTGGTGACCTTGATCAGTGCACATTTCCGGAATGCCATGTTCGCAGATCAACTTATCAACCATCAACCAACATTTTGCAACTTCTGTGGAGCGTTGGTCTGGAATGGCATAAAGGTGGACACATTTGGAGAAGTAATATTCAATTACAAGCACATACTTGTGATGGAGGGAGTCGAAGTATGTCAGTTGCAACTTTTTGGAATGGCTCAGAAGCAATGATGGTTTTCATCTGAGCTCTACGTTGAGGCGTGGGACTCCGTCTCACATCAGCTTCTTGTAAATGATGTAGTTCTGTTGGCTTCATCAAGCCACAATTTTCAACTCTCCATGGAGCAGTTTGCTGCCGAGTGTGAAGCAGCTGGGTTGTGCAATAGTACGTTCAAATCTGAGCCTAGGGTTCTTAGTCAGAAAACGTTGGAGTGCCCTCTACCTTTCGGGGATGAAAACCGGCCCCAAATGGAAGAGTCTGACCACCATGGGGGATATATTCACAAATGAGAGAAGAACTGAACGGGAGATCAACAAGCAGATTGCTACAGCGTCTGCAGAGACACGGACTCTGCATCAGTCTGTTGTGGCAAAAAAAAATTAAAAAATAAAAAAGAAGCAGCTGAGTCGACAGGCAAAGCTCTCAATTTACCGGTCGATCTACGTTTAAGCTGCTGTCGCATGGATAGATGAATATTACCTTTTGTCAGAGATTTTCTCGGACAAAGTTAAAGAAACGACTCGGCACGCAGGAAAATTGTCTTCAATATCGGCGGGAGCGGACCTCTGAGAGCGAACGACGGTTGTTGCTCCGCGATCACACTCCAAGTCCCGTCTCCGCGAGTTCCACATTTTATTGTAACATATGCAAAATACAAGAAAAACACTGCCCCCAATATTTGCATGCCGCACCCCCGGTCGGGCCCCTCAGTAGTGATTGGTTACCTGTTTTTCAACCTCGAACCACCAGTACATTGGCGCCTTTTCTTTCTGGTCTACATCGAATTAGCATGTTGTAGACTTTGCGGATGGTCAATGTCGTCTGGGCGCGACGGGTGTTCTCAACTCGTCTTTTGTTGCTCAACCGCTGTTCCCGAATTATTCATTCCCCTTTTGTGACCGAGTTTCGCCTTCTCCCCTGTGGTCGCCCACCTGTATTGACGTGCTAATTGTGGACTTCAACAGCCCTCCGGCCAGGTGGCCGGCGCCTTTGTGTGTAGGCATTTGGGGGTGCTGGATATGCACCCAAACGCTTCGATGCGCCCAAATAAATGAAACTTTAAACACGATACATTTTTGCTCATAGATTCTTCTAACACCTTTGTATCAAAATAACTACTCAATACTACATAATACATAATTGAGGAAAAACAGTCTCGTCTGCTGGATTTAGTGAAACACTCATCCCCCTCTTTCATCATTTTTATTATTAAAAAAAAAAAAAAGGAAACGTGTCTTAATGATGAAGCGTCCATTTTTCCAAAATGGCCTTTTCCAAACATTTAATAATGTGAGACATTTCTAGATACATAGCTAAAGTCGTTGGCCAGATGAACATTTTGTATCCAAGGTCTATGTGGACACATTGAATAATGTCATTCATCCAAGTCAAGAGACAGCAGGCTGATTAACTTGTTCAGCCGCTGATTTTCCACATATGGTGACCAACTGGATCTTTAAATGCAACATTCAATGGGTGGAGCACATCAGTCCTTTTTCCCTTCATTGGAGGGATGTTGTTGACAGATTGACGAGGTAATACTGTTACAGTGATGCGATTTACTCGACAGAGATATAATAAGATCTTTAAGTTATACTGGAGCCTGTCATATCAAGCAGCGTGTCAAGATAATTGCCCCTTCCAGCTGTAATTATATTCCACAGCTTTTCTTGACGAGCCATTCGGTACGTCAAAGACAAAATCACACCACGGACCTCGCAGGTGCATTGCACTCTATTTAAGACATGCTCAGTCGCTTCGAACAGACTTTTAAAGGTTAACACACAGAAGATGAGTAAATAACGGATATTATCTTAGTGCAGGGGTGTCAAACTCATTATTGTCAGGGGCCAGATTTTAATTACAGTTTCACTTGGAGGGCCGGTTTGACTGAAAGCATATAAAGAATTCAAGAATAACAGTTTATTCACCTACTGCTGAAGTTAATCTAATAAGGAATTTGGTCACAAGAAAATGCTTACAGTGTCACCCTTATTTATTACAGCGGCCCGGTGTTCCAGTGGTTAGCGCGTACACCTCACAGTGCAGATGTACCGGGATCAATTCCAGCTCCGGCCTCCCTGTGTGGAGTTTGCATGTTCTCCCCGGGCCTACGTGGGTTTTCTCCGGGTACTCGGGTTTCCTCCCACATTCCAAAAACATGCATGGCAGGCTGATTGAACACTCAGAATTGTCCTTAGGTGTGAGTGTGAGCGTGGATGGTTGTTCGTCTCTATGTGCCCTGAGGATGGCTGGCAACCGGTTCAGGGTGTCCCCCGCCTACTGCCCAAAGACAGCTGGGATAGGCTCCAGCACCCCCCGTCACCCTTGTGAAGATAAGCGGATCGGAAAATGGATGGTATTGAGTCGAAGGGGCAAGCCAACTCTATCTGAATGTTGAAGTGGAAGCAGGCTTTTAAAATTTGGCTTTAGAAGACGAACGCTGTCTCCCATCTTCTGGAGGTAATTGATGTTCTCATTGCAGTTGCTCAAAAGTCCAGCTGGGACAGCGTAAACTTTTGTCCTTTATGTCCTCCTTTTGCATGTGCATCTCTTTAGTGTTGCCCAAGCCTGGGTGCAGCTGATAGAGAAATCAAACTGTTGGAGCGCTTAAAGTAATGGCCAAGCTGGCACATCCCCAGCTACTCAGGATAGACACTGTAGGCCCCTCAGAATGTTAATGGGCACCCTGAGTCGGAGAGGGCAAAGCTGTCTTGGCATATGCACAGACAAGCAGGAAGAGGAAGTGTGGATGCGTTTGGGTGTGTGTGCTTTTTGAATCCATGACCTTCTCCCTCTCTCCATTTCCATGTTGTCCTTTTTCGTCTTCAAATGTGGGAGCTCTTAACACCAACTTGTCAAAGTGAATCCTAAAATCTAAACATTGAGGCAGGAAAAAAAGATTGTCATGAGCCCAATCTGCTTCCTCTGTGAACAGCTGTATTTACTTTTTTTTGGTCTGGTGAAGTGAATGATGTAATTTTTATTCATTGATATGTTTATTGTTTGATACAGTAGTGTAGTACAAAAAGTGCTTCATCATAAGGTTGTCTGGCAATTTTTGAACCAGCAAAAGTGGCACAATAGTTTATCATTAAGCTTCACAAAAAGGGCAACGGGTGGTCCAATGGCCGTGACCCATACATTTTAAGGCAACCCTTGTTTTTTGGGTGGAAGATACATATTAGAGGTTTATCAATGTTTTTAGAATTATTTTGGGGGTTTACTACTTTGGGGCTTTAAAAAAATCCAACACACTTCCATGACAGTCAATGATACATGGATTTTTGCTTTTTGTGAGGCCCCCCAGTTTGCAGTGTGTGTGTGTGGGGGGGGGGGGGGGGGGCACTGTATTTTTAAGTTCACATCACCACACACAACTAAATTAAAGGGAGTGTGGTGAGGTTATAAACAGTAATATTAGCATTTGCACCGTCACTGACTGGCAACACCTACCATCTCTGAGGGGAAGTACTGGTCTTAATAACATTATTACTTACGTAAGGGGATGGTAACAATTGCAAAATAAAAATTATTTTAAAAAATGCCACTTCCAGCCCCCCCGAGTTCAACGAAACGACTGACTTTGGAGAGACGTCACTTGACAATCCCATGATGACACAGACCATGAATATGGCAAAATAGAATTTACAAGATTACAATCATATATTTAGTAGTTTTACTTGCTTGTCATTAGATGAATTTGGTTATTCAAAATAACTTCATGCAGTCAGGACAAATCCGAGTGTGATTTTTCGATTTTCCCACCATCTTCAAATGCAGCATAAGGACACATAACCAATTTGACAGCCAAGGTTCCACTGCATTGACAGACAGAGACGATCTGGTGACGAGCAAGCCACTTTAATACCTAAGAAATAAGGTTTCTTTCTTGGTTTGAATTACTTTGAAGACAAAGCCAAACATTTTCTCGGTTATGATGGAAGGGTGGGGGGGTGTTCATGTTTGACGTTTACAGATTTCAATCACAATATGTAAGACCTTTGCTATGTACAAGATGAAAGTGGAAAAAAAAGTATCAGTAGTTTAAGAGCTCTGCAGCAAAAACGGCTGGAGAAAACATGTAGGTGCCACTTGAGAGTGATCTGCCCAGGAAATCCTATAAAAATGTTTGAAAATAGCCAAGTTTTCAACGTCGATCCAAAAGATGAACTAGAAAAGACACACACTGTAATCACAACATAGAGTTTATACATTGCATCATACCCTCGGGTTCCTATGTTTATACAACAAATTTACTAAAAGTGAATCATTTTAATGAATTTTTCAAATGAAATTTTAGTGAGTAGATCACATCACTCAAGAATGTTCAACTTAATTTTTTTAGCAGTACAAAGCCCTCAACTACATTTATTTTGTGAGGGTAGGAACCCTGAGACATGTTTTACAAGTGAAAACTGGGAGTCACTCAAAGACCGTTGAACAATGGTAATAATACATACAAGGTATTTTTTGTTAACTACCGTGTTACATATTCAGAACGTATTCTGTGGACTGATTCTGAATGTTTTGTTGTTATTTGATTCAATATCTAAGACATTTAAATACTGACTTTACCAATAATACATTTTAAACCCATTGCTGCATTTACATGAAAAAACACTTGAGTGAAAATTCCTGTTGAAGAATATTGTATGTGTGCAGCTGTTAAAGCCACACTTGGCTCGAAGGAAAAATAGATCCATTTGTTGCTGGTTACTTTGACATGAAGAAAAGAAACTTTTTTGTTCAGGACATACTTGAAACTATCAGTACTGGCTTCCTAACACCAATAATGTGAGCCTTCCAATAGTGAACCTTGCAACGAGGTACAGAGTTGATCCCACCCAGAGACAACGCAAAAGCACAGAGTCCAAAATAATAATACAAAAATAAAAAAAACTGCCACCACCACAACAATAATAATAATAATAATAATAGCAGAAACAAAATGAGAGAAAAAAATTCCCGTCCTATCTAGCTGCTGCATAAGCGCCACTGCAATTAAATCACGTCAAAAAAGTTCCATGCATTAAAAGAGTGCTTTCATGTCTTTGAGCGCTGGTGCAACATATTTGTGTCCAATTGCAATTGCAGCACTCTCCACACTTTCCCTCTTTTAGCATCCATCCCATTTGGTGTCTAGTTATGGCGCTGTGGAGCTGTTGTCTAAAACAGAGTTGCCGGCCCCTCGTCCTCAGGGAAATGTGAATGCAGGAGGGTCTCCATATAGGAGACGTAGCCGCTGCTCGGCATGTAACTGTCTGAAATGTTATGTGAGGGTGGCGCAGGGGATTGCGCTGACAAAAGGGGATCGGAGTTCAGCTGGCACTGGAAAGGGGCGGACTGGGTCATTAGGGTTGGGTCCGAGGCCAAGTTTAAGTCTGTCAAAACGTGGGATAGGACACCGCCTGTGTCCATTGGTGTTTCCGGGAGCATCGGAGTAGCACTGGGGGACGCGGACACCGCAGATGATCTCGCACTCATGGAGGAGAGAAATTGTGAGGCTGGAAGTTTACTCGTGCTGCTAAATTGCACTGACGCCGGTGCTGCTACAGGGGTGGTCGGCTGGGGTGAGGATATCGTTGCCATGGGGGCATTGGTGCATGGGGTACACGCGGAGGGCAGGGCATTAGTGCATGGGGTCGAGGTGGTGGGCAGGCAACGACGCTTGGCTGCTCCGGCTTCGTCGGCTAAGGGAGTCTCCTCCTGGGATGTAGGTATGGCCTAAAACACACACACCCACACAAAATTTATGACACACGGCGTTCCTTATCCTTTTTGTATACGTTTACGCTCATGAAGAAATTAGAGCAGAGGGGGGGCAAAGTACAGTGAGCAAACTATGGCCAGGGACCACACCCCTTCATTAATCAAACACTGAATGGGTCACACAGTTAGAAATAATAGTAAAATTAAAAACAACCGTTTCATTTCATTAAATCAACTTTTACATACTGTACCTTTTTTCCCCCTCTTTACATGACCCAGCCTATCAAATGTGGTCCTTGAGCAGTAAATTTTGCCCAGTCCGTGAGAGCTTTCATCGAAGGTAATGTTATTTTTTCAGAGAGAGGCAGATGCACCCTATCATAAGTGAAACTTTCAATCACAGGACTGTGAACTACAAACCGTAGGATTGTGGGAGGAAGTCGGAATACCTAATAAAGTAGGAATAACTCAAATATTTTCTAAGGTTCCTACAATTTGCTGAATAATGGAGACATATTGGGCAATTCTTTTTCACAGATTCCAGGTGACATCATCAAAGCTCTCTGACATTTTGCCCTCAAAATACAGTAACGATAGAGAATTACAGCACACTTGATAGCCACTGGTTGAAATCACTCGTTTTAAGCCACCACTGGCTAACGTATCTCCCTCTTTCATAGTTGATGGGTGAGCATTGCTCAAATAACCTATTTGTATTCTAACAAAAGTACATTTTACAGATTAAATCCTCTTTAGTTCAAAGACAACAACTGCCCCCAGAGAATACTCACAAGGCGAGTTCGGACCCTCTTGGGCAGTTCCTGGTCCGGCAGATGGATCTCTGAATGCTTCAGCAAGAGCTGACTTTTGTCCTGGAACTCCACCTGCAGATCACAGTTGAAGGGAGTTAATCTGATGACATCTGAAAAATCACTGGTTCACCTGGATCCGGTGGATCGGAGACATGACATGGTCAAAATGCGCACACGTCGGCTACAAGCTCAGTTTCAAAGTCAACGAGAAGCTGTTGCGTCCATTGACGAAAAAAGAGATTGGTTCACTTCTCCTGTCTCATGGAAATCCATTTCAATTCCAAGCGGCGACTCGTGCAATTTACTTTTATCAATCACATATTTGCATTGTAATTGGTATGGAAAAATATAGTCATGAATGTCATGATTAACTGAGATTTATAACCATTTACACATGTCCATATAAAATCTAAATTTAATCCCTGCCTACACTTTACAAATGTAAAGGGAAAACAGTATGCCCCCTAGCGGATAATCCACGAATTTGACCTTATTAAAAATATTAATTCTGTGTCATTTATGCATTTTTTTCATTTTTAAATGATCCTGTGGGCCTGATCGAACCTCCTCAGGGGCCGGTTCCAGCCTGCAGGCCGTATGTTTGACACACATGCAGTAAATGTTGCTGGCAACTTTACATTTTCAATGACAAATTCAGCATAGCCAAGATAGCATGCTCATTTATATTCACCTGGTAGAGCTTGTGGGTGTGTTGTTTGACAAAGGAAGCATTGAGGTGTTGACCGTCAGTCGTGCTGACCACAATCAACTCCCCCACATCAGGAGGACCACTACGCAGGCAGTCATGACTCTGAGGAAGAAAGTAGATAGATTAGGGGTCATCTTCCAGAGGACCTTGATTCACTGAGTGCACTGAACTCAGTACAAGTTTGATGCAGTGCAATGTTCTGCTTTTTAGGTCCAATGTTTGCTTTATTTATTTATGTATGTATTTATTTATTTGCCAAGAATTAAAACAACACGTTTTATATTTTAGGAAACTTCAGCTTGTCCCTAAGGATCTATGGCAGGCACGTCCAAAGTCCGGCCCGGGGGCCAAATCCGGCCCGCGGTCGAATTTCATCCGGCCCTCGGCCCCTGTCATAAAATCAGTGCCGTTTGGCCCGCAGGTTGGGCGCAATGGAACACGTGTTGCATTGACTGAGGTCTCGTAGACTGGTGAGTGATGTTTCATAGAGTACTGCTTCCCTCTAGTGGCTAAATGAGTAATATCATTCACTAAATGAGTAATAGCATTTAGACACTAGAGGGCATCACTCACGAGTTAACAAGACATCACTCCGTGTTTATATTATGTCATATTTCAAATGGTCCTTGCAGTTGTGGATATGTGTATTGCTTGTTCATTTCCCTGTTGTTCGAGTCAAAGGTTTTGTGACTATTGAAAAGTCATGGTGATACATTTTATGTTTCAAATCAATCAAATTGCACTCAGGAGACTTCCGTTTAAGAAAAAGTCAAGTGAATAAGCAGCTGCATGTGATATACCTGTTTCAAATGAACCAAAAGAAATTCTTAAGATTGTTGAAATTAAAATACTAAAATTTGTTGAACAATATTGTTGTTCAATGTAAAGAATGTCAGCCAAGGTCGGCCCCCCGACATTTTACCACATAAAATCTGGCCCCCTTGGCAAAAAGTTTGGACACCCCTGATCTATGGTGTCTGTAAGGCACTCACTGTTATATTTTCCGGGTATATGTTGTCACAATATGAGCCGTCGTCAAAGTTGACCTCGTAGAAGGTTTGCGTTGCCATGCCAATGATGGTACAATGGTAATACCAGCTGTCAGTGTTGCGGCCAATTACCCTTTGACCCAGGGTCGGACGCAGGGGCGTTTTGGCTGGTGTTCGTGGCTGGAAAACAAAACAAAACCATACAATACATTAAAAATAGACTCACACCATTATTGCATTGATTATACAGTAGTTTTGTTGTGGTGTTTAACTAAACTTTTATTTTGTGTGATATTCTTGACTGTATGCATTTCTGAATGAATGACCTACATTATTTTATCACTTTATAGTACTGTACAAGATTATAACAGGGACATGGAACATAACATTTATTTTTTTATTTTATATGTATACATATAATTTGGTCTCTAGAGTATATGCCCACCCATCATGTGTGAAATGAGAAGAACCAGGTCAACCTTTATCCACCCATTTCTGAAAATGTCTCTGAGCGAGTGATGTCACAATTAGGCTAATTTGAATCACAGCTTCTCCCGAGTTTGTCTGTACGTCTCACATTGTGAACGACGGGGATATGGTGGCATACCAATCATTTGCAATCTGAATGCAGAGGAATGAACTCCTCCTTCTCAAGGGGGACTCTCAGTAGTTTGGTCTCATTCAGCAGGGCAAGACTAATCCCTTTTCACAATGGCCTAACATTCCCTTTTAATGGCCGAACAATCAATAGATAAAAATACAGTATATATGAAAACCTCTCCCGTGTGCGCTGCCGCTGTAATGTTCTTGACAAGACTTATAAAATATGAACATTCAGATAAATTGTTCAGGAAGTGAATTTGTATGATGGCAGCTCTGGGAATGTGATTCGGTCGAAATTTTTGGTGTACTGTATTTTCACGACCAATAGGTGCACTTGAAAGTCTTAAATTTTCTCCAAACTGGACGCCTGGCGCCGAACAATATGGGTCGCCTTGTGTATGCACCAAATTCCAAAATCCGTAAATGCTGTTGTCTAACTTCGATCAGGGGTCCGCTTGACTGACTGATACGCTGCACTTATGGAGGAACGGCTGAGAACAGTATGTGGACATTAAAGAGGAAAGGGTGGGTTCGAAAGAGGACACTAAAGGCACGCCCCCACTATGTGTCTATGGTATCATCATCCCAAAAATATATAAGATGTGATTACGATATTGTCAGGAAAAGCTTACAAGAACATCTGAACTTTATTCGGCATTTACCAGAGGCATTTTAAATGGCGGCACATGTATGCTGGGTCCTATTTAACGTAAGTTTGAATATGACTGGTTAATTTTGAACAAAGCCAGTTACAAGAGGGTGTGTAGTTTGCACACTTACACAACCACGTTATCTCAATTGTGTAATTGTTAATGTTTTTGTCAACTGAGTTGTATGGGTTATGTCACATTAATCGTGGAAACTGTTTAGAAATGATTCATCTTGGTAAAATTTTTACATCACAAAAATCTGCCATTTGAACATGAGGCAGGTGTTGATTTTGTTGTACACAATGTAAATTCCCACTTGCTCCACAAAGGTCACAATTTACACTGAATGAAATGGTAAATTGCTGCTGGTGATTACGCTTACCTTCAGAGTCATTTTTTTATGCCTGTGACAGGTGACAGACACAATGTAGGGCCAGTCGGCTGGTGTCATGATAACTCCAGCAATTTGGGCGCATGTAACGTGGAAAGATGTTGCACAGTTCTCCTCTGAACACTGGATGCATGCACCACGGTTCTTACTGTCACTCTTGCCATGGCAGAAAACACATACCTGTGATGAGGACAAAAGACAAAGATAAGAGGAACAATATCTATTCAACGTTTTGGGAGAATCTCTAACTGCCAACATGTGAATTCACAATAGGGATAAGTTTTTCCATCTTGACATACTTTCAGACTTTCATTGCTTGCCCCATCACAGCTCTTGCACACGTTAGCAAACACCCCTTAGAGAGCATCCATTCTCCAAATTGATTAATTTCCTCCCAAATTTGTGAGTGTTAAACCCACCCCAGGTCTGCCACAATTCTGGCTTTAGCAGCAACTCGTGTCTACCTGTAATGAGTCCTTATTCCAGGCAAAAACATTTTCCAATCTCCAGAAATCCTTCAGCGCCTTCAATGCTCTTTACCTGCCTCACTTCAGCTGAACAGATATACAACTTTACTTGTACCTCTATCCACATTTAACCAGAGAGCAATGCAGAAAAACGAAATGGCAGCTATGCAAGCAGGTCACGCATCAGGTCACACCGAATTGTTTTCAATACAATGCTATGGTATACAATAGTGCACAAATGTGAACCTGAGTAAGAAAGGAGACCCCAGAACAGCGAAAAAAAGGAAATCAGACAGCTGCGTTGAACATTAAATGTGGGGAGCATTTTTACAGTATATAGGGAGAGTCAACTCTTCCCTGCCTGTTCGATATCATCTTGCTCAATAATGTTTTCTATGTTTGTGCATTTACTTACCAGATTTTTCCGTGATTCTGGAACAGCACTGACGTCTACTGGCTCCCTCTCAATGGCATTGATGAAACGAGCTTCGGCCACAGCAATGGCACAGATGATGTGGACCCACCTGTTTCAAGAGGAGACACACCAATAAAGCTTTAACAACTACCTCTGGTCATACAATAGCGAGGCTCTCCAGTAACCAATGCTAAGATGTGCCAGTAATTTGATGTCTGACGAATGATATGTTTACATTTTGAAAGGTGAGCCAGTTTGACCTTGAAACTGATTATTCCCATTTCTATGATTTCCTATAAAATGCAAACATAATTGGACTTTTATTACTGTCCCCGAATGGACTCATTTCTGTGACCTTAGGCTTTCATTTGTTAAGTGTTTTGTGTGTGAAAATCGTGGTTTCTTTTCTTTTTTAGATACGTGTTTTCGCAAGGTGGCTGACCACAACGTACCTGTTATCTACGGTAACCTTCAAAGCTCCTCCCCGCAAGTTGCAGAGGCAACACTCCTGAAAATTATAATACAACGACAGGACAGAAATATGGATTAATCCAGATCAGTGAAAGTTTCATACTTTGGCTTCATGAAGAAAGCGTAACACGGGTTTGTGGAAATTTGTTTCAGGAATTAAGCAGAATTGTAGCACCTACCACTGCCCAGGCGCCTGCTGCACATCTGGAACATGTCCACTTATTTTGGACTATGTCTGGGTTAACGCCAAAACAACCTGTAAAAGAGAAAGGTAATGTGATTTTGCTGAACGGCCACTTCAGACAACAACTGAGAACAAAAGTAATGCTTTCCAAGGTTATTCTGATTTCTTGTTCTCATAACAATATAAGTCCTGCCTCCCTCCAGAGCTAAGTCCAGCTCGGCCCTCAAGGGCTAATGTAATGAACGTGCCTTTTTGAACGCCTTCCTGCACCTTCAGAGATGATAAAAGCTGAGCATTGTTGTGTACTTGTGATACTGACTGAGCCCAGGTGTGTTTGGTCATACGAGCTTTATTTGCTGTGTACCAAGGTACGTACAGTACGACTCAAGTTGACATCACGTGTCTGCCAAAATCTTTTACAAACGTAAGAAATAACCAGCTACATGGCAAAGATGGTAAAAACTAGAACTAAATCTACCAAATAAATCTAAACCACTTAGTACGGATGAGGATGAATCACCGGTGGTCCTTCGGGTTGTGTGGAATGCGTTAATACTTACTGGCATGAACCTGCATGTTGCATGAGGAGCAACATATCAAGACGCTGGTTCCATCCTCCCCAATGTAGTTGCTAGTGGGGGGAGGCTCAGTGCTGCCGGTCCCAACACTAAAGCACATCTCGGGGACGATTGGGCGAGTTCGACTTCCATGGCATGGGATTTGGGTGCGCTGGGAGCCGTTGACATTGCTGGGCTCGTGGTTTGGCTAAAACGACAAACAGAAAGATCATGTAAACTCGATTTATCACAATGATGCTATTACTTGCTCAAATATCACAATTCCTCAACCTCTGGCGTCACTGAAAGACTAACATTTGTGGAAATACAAGGGTCATTTCATAGTCTAATAATGAATCATTTTTGCTCAAACGGGAGAATGAAATTTCTGGAGAATTTCGTGAGAAGGCTGAGAGTTTTCCTACATTGACTTGTTATGATTCAAGGGGCATTCAAGTGCTCCTTCCTTGTTTTTTTTTATAGAAAATTCCACAAAGATGCCAACCACTTGTCAAGTTGCTACTTAAGATGGACACAAAAATGTGACCACTTCCTCTTCCTATTTCCAGGTCTCATTTCCCACTAAAACGCTATTGCTATGGCAACATCGTGCTGTCTTCTTGTCTTTGGAGTGATTGATAGGAGCACAAAGAGAAAGTATAATGCACCAGCAAATCCTGGGGCATTATACTCCCAAAGTGTGAAAAAGAATTGCAGAAGCAATAGAGACAAAGACAATTTGTAGTTCCAAGGCTGCAATTTCAAGGATCAGTTTTTAAATTCCGTATGTCTGTTACTTCGGTATTCTTTTTAGTCGGTCAATCAAAAAAATGACAACCAGTAGTTTAGTTCTTCGATCACTCATACCTACATACCTAGGCTAGATAAAAATCAAAATTTTCTATGCTCCAATAACTTCTGTAACCACAGTATAAGCTAGTACGAGAGTTTGGCACCTTAATCTGTAGAATTCTGCGGTGTGTATGTAGGTACCTTTTTATATGGACAGAAGAGGGAGCAGACCGCACAGTGTGGCTGGAGTACTGACACAGCAGAATTGAAAGCTTTCTCGGCCAAGAAGTTGCGGAAGCGATTTTGCCAGAGGTCCTCCTCTTCCTCTGTGCTGCTTTTCTGTGGCACGGGTGAGGAAAGTTCTGACGATAAATGAATGTGACAAAGTTTAGAATTTGAAATCTGTCAGTCAGGCCAACAATAAAAGAAATAATTGCATTTCCATTGATAGAAAGTACCGGTATATAAGCATTTTTCAGATGCCAGAAAATATCGTTGAACAGCAAGTATTCACAAAGAAAATTGTTCTGTTTGGGAGTATGGGACAGCACTTGAAATATAATTGGCCAATGGCCGCAAATAGTGGCTTCACCAACATGCTCCCATAGGTTGAGAATCAATTTTTCGGTGAATCCCCTTGAAGTTACTGATCCAGACAATTTGTCAGCTCTGAACAGGACACAAAAAGATCTCTCGGGTTTCCATTTAATAACACTTTTCTTACACCTGTCATTTTCTCTTTTTCCTTGCCATCCATCCACCCTTCTGGACACCAAAACAAGAAAATGATAAGGCAAGGCCTTAGTGCATTGAACAAGGGTGGGCAATTCATTTTGCAAAAAGGCCACACGAGAAACAGGAACTTTTGTCGAGGGCAAAGCAAACATGCCAACCTCAACTTTGCATTATTTCTCTGTATTTTGAACATGCATAGTATCTTTGTGTGTCTTTTTATAATTGGGACATACACTATTGACACAAAATAATAATCAGTCATCAAAATTACATCTTTCATTTTGAAAATTTTAACATTATTTTTTTTACATTAACTGCCAAATCATATTAGTATTTCCTCATCAGGAATTCCAAATATATCGATAGAGGAAGATTATTGACTGTGATTTATAATGACGCCGTGATGACTTGAAATCCAGTACGTATAGTAGATGAAACTATAGATTCGCATACTGAATTGGATATATTCTATCCACCATGCAGAAAATAAGAATATTGCTAACATTAACCGTTGCCATTTAAAAAAAATTTGGGGCGGGGGGGCGGGGTTAACGAGATAGGTCGGAAAAGTCTGTAAATATAGTGAAAACGTCGCTAAGTTGCCAATGCTGCGGACACAAGTTGTAGCTCTTGCTCGCTACCTTGGTTCTTCTAGGGTCCACACATTCACATAAAATAAAAGCACTACTTTGACTTGTAAGTCAGAAACTGTGGGCGGGCCAAATGTGGCCCACGGGCCAAAATTTTGCTCGGCGCTAGTCTTGAATTTCTTATCACTAAAAGGATGCAGCTCCTTTTTGCTTGTTTCCTCGCTCTACATCAATTATGGGAGAAAACCATCCGGTTAATTTTAAATGCTGTATTTAAATGGATGAACAATGGCCGGAGGGAAAATTCAAAGATGCAAGAACTAAGTAAATGGATTGATGTAATCGGTAATCAGTAATCGGGCAAACCTGCTTTTTGACACCCGAGAGGAGTTACAAGAAAATAAACAAAAATTAAATGGCATGATGATACCTTCGGAACCAGTTGGCTCTTGCTTGACAACTGACAACGGAGATCGCATGGGTGGTTTGGTGAGGGGGTGGCGTCGGCTCTTCTTAACCTCGGTTGTCACCTTCATGCTGGAGTAGCTTGCCTGACAAACTGTTTTCTGATTCATATGTGACAAACCATAAGCTATCACATTTAAAATTGTGCTTGTGTGTAACAAATTATATGATAAATTGAAGGAACAATCTATTTTCAAGTTGTAAAGTACCTGGTCGCAACTTATTTCCTCTGTGTCATCTGTGATGACAGACCGTGACGCAGCAAACTGTTCAAATGCTTCTTGAAATCCAGTGATGGCGGCATTTTTCGGCTTTATTCCAACATCGTCTGTCATATTGTCAGTCATCCTCTGCTGTTGGGAGTCTAGATCTGGCCAAGATTAAATTGGGGGGGAAAAAACACTTCTCATTTAAATCTTTGTAAAGGAAAAATGTTATCTCTAAATTTAATCTCTGAATAGCTCTCCAACTCCTTACCCTCTTGAGCGGCATTTTCACTTGCTTTTGAGGCAACTTCTGCAGCCTCCAGGTCCCTCCGCTCCATGGCTTCGAGGGTCATCATGGCCTCTCTGGCAAGACGCTCCTCTCTCTCCTGCTTCCGCTGGGCTTCCCGCTCTTCTACTTGACGCTGGTATTCAGCAGCATTTAACTCAATGCCCTCTTCTGCTAGCACCTTCACCTCCTCCAGTTTAAGACGGCGGAACTGTTTCATTTTCTGCATGGCCCTGGGAATGTGGGGAGAAGGTCAAACCACATATGCAGACCACTTGACTTGTCCATGCAGCAACACCCTTTCAAAATGGAAATATATGTCTCACCTGCGCAGGAGGTTTGCTCTATATGTGACACGATGCTGTCTCCAGCGCTCCAATTCTGGGCTGCTAAGCTCTGTGATCCGACTGTGGTCCAACGCTATGATGTCTTTTCCCTGCTTCCACAAGTCATAACGATCCGGTTGGAGGCAGCGAACAAAAACATCCATGGAGATCTTGACCATATCCTTACGGCAGGTGCACTTAAGGGGGAAAAAATGAATTAACCATTTCAGAAACAAGTCACCGTGGGGTTATGACACAGCACGCCATTTGCACTCAACGTGTTTGAGTCGCTGTAAAGATTTAAAAAAAAGTCTTCTAAATTTGAACAAAAATGACTGTCAATCATCAACGTTGTTTTTGCGACATGCACTTGACGCCTTCAAGAAGACGACGACTTTTAATTCCTATTTGACCTCTGCATTTAACGCATCAGAGTGGTGAACACAGCAAAAACATACTGTGAGTGGAACACACAGGAGCAGCGGGCTATAAGAGCCCGGGCCACAGTTCAGAGTATCGAGGACAACACATCCATGTGTCTGCTGTTAAAGAGAAGCACGAGACAGTAGTGCTCCAGTCTGAGAGTGTAATATCAAAAGGGGGAATTCTAAGATCGGGGAAAAACACCAAATGAGAAATATGATTGGGAGAGAAATGGGCCGGATTAAAACAAGATGGCAGACGAGATGTGGATGAAAATATTTTGGTAACCCGGCTAGCTGTATTATATTCAAGTTGTATCATTTCCTGAGCCATGCAGGGAACTTGTGTTACATTATCAAACAACAAAATGGGATGCTTGGACCAGGGAAACAATATCCAACCTACATTGCATTTCTGCGCCACTTGACTGGCACAAACATTAATATACATTGTCATGTGGATGATGATGAACACTATATGTGAGGGAGGCAGAGGCAAATGAACGTTGTTTCCCTCATTTAGTTGAAACTTCAAGTAAGACTATTAAATGCCTCCCTCTCTGCTCCCAACACAAAAATAGTCTTACAATATTCTGAAATTGGTATCTATCACTGGCTTCAGAAAAACTGGAGCATCCCATACAATTTGCCTCCATTTCAGACATGGTCTACTTGAGTGTGAATTGGGTATACATCAGTCTGAACAGACGGGATTTTAAATTATTTAGTTTCCCACTTGGGATAAATTAAATGATAAATCTATATCTAAATCAATTTCATGACCTGTCAGCTCGCCACACCCATCTGACCAACGCCGGAGATAATGAAATGTCAAGTCAAGTCAACAGTATTTATAGAGCACTTTCAAACAGCCATCGCTGTATACAAAGTGCTGTACATGGAGCGATTTAACATACACAATAAACAGTAAGACGAATCGGTAATAAAGGCGGTAGAAAGAACCAAGCAGTAAAATCAAGATCAAATCCAAGTCATGCTGAGTCGAACGCCAAAGAATACAAGTGAGTTTTGAGGAGGGCTTTAAAGATGGGCAGCGAGGAGGCTTGCCGAATGTTCAGTGGGAGGTCATTCCAGAGAGAGGGACCAGCAACAGAAAAGGCTCGATCCCCTCTGAGCCTCACTTTAGTTCTTGGTACTTCTAATAATGTCTGGTCCACAGACCTGAGGCGCCGGGCAGGTGTGTAGGGGCTGATGAGCTCAGAGAGGTAAGGTGGCGCGAGATTTTTCAGAGATTTAAAAACAAAGAGGAGGATCTTGAAAATAACTCTAAAATGAATGGGGAGCCAGTGAAGGGATGCCAGAGTAGGAATTATATGCTCCCTCTTACGAGTACCAGTCAAGAGGCGAGCAGCGGCATTCTTGACCAGCTGAAGGTACTTAATGGAGGACTGGCTGACTCCAAAGTACAGGGCATTGCAGTAATCCAGCCGGGATGTGACAACGGCATGAATTACTGTCTCAAAGTGTTCAAGTGAGAGGAGAGGGTTTATTTTGGCCAGCTGTCTAAGGTGAAAGAAGCTGGATTTAACAACGGCACCAATTTGCCGATCGAGTTTGAAATCACTGTCCAGTTTAAGGCCCAGGTTTGAGACCGTTGATTTCAGATAAGGAGACAGGGGGGCCAAGTCTACAGGATGGAGTGTACAAGGGCCACTGGGACCAAACAATATCACCTCAAATGTATACCGCAAGCTGAAGGACAAAATAACCTTTCAACTTTTCGAGTGACAAAGCCACAAGACTCAGCAAGAGCAGGGTTCCCTCAAGACCATATGGTTCAAATGAGGTGATCTCGGGGAAACTGCAAAATTATGCAAATTGCAAATTAAAATAGCTTCAAGTCAGATTTACAATATAGAGTTTTATGTGACAAAGGCAGCCTTTGGCCTGTAACACGGTTTACGAGCCGCCACAGTGCAATTCTGATTATTACTAATTTCCATTTCCACCTTTCCAAGAATGCGAGTGAAGAAAAGTCACGAGTTTGATGAAGATCTGGGTGTCTTAGTACTGCTAAACTGTGAAAACTTTATTGAACAAATAATGTATTGTAATAGATTTTGTTCTATTCTAATTTCCAGTGCGACACACACACACACACACACACACACACACACACGTTTGCCCCATATGTGTGTGTGTGTGTATTCACAGGTGGTATTTCCGTCCATTCTCCGAGCCACTTGTCCTCACAAGGGTCACAGGCGTGCGGGCCTAAATACTAAAATATCATCTGTATATCCTTACCTGAGAAGCCGTTTTGCCATAGTCAACCCAACGCAGAGTGGCAAAGTTTGTGGATTCAGCACAGTTGAAGCCATGATTGAAGCCAGCGTGGTAGCCATAAGGAAAAGTTATCATGAATTCTCCTTCATTCTGAGTTACCTGTTTACACAAACATGTATTTAGAAGAAGTACACAATAATTTTGACAAAAATATATAGATACGTACAGACTATGAGCTTTGAGGACATCAACAAAGAATGTGATAAAAATGACAAATGTCCATCTCCAATTTTGAAAGTTGGTGCTCACCCTGTCAAAGGGAATGCCGTATTTCTTCAGGATAGACGGAGATATTAAAGTCATCTTGTGACGAAGAAAAGCATCACACCCTTGGGAACTACCAGGGAAGAAACCTGCAAGGGAGCACAAATAATGCAAGGTGTTTCATAATTCTAGATGACTTTACAAAAACTCATATATGGCAAGGGTATCAAGACAAAACCGGTTTAGCTTAAAAGGTGAACTCTTAAGTTTTTTGCTGTCAGGCTTTTGGCACGTCACAATCAATGTTTTCACTTCTTGCGTACAGAATAAGGTTTGGAAAACATAAGGTGTTTTGTGTCTTAAGCGGTTGATATGAACGAGTCACAGAAATGAGTTCAACAAAGATTTCGTACTGAATTTTAAAAGCAGCCACCAGACAGACGTACCACGCTTAAATGACATGCTATATATAAGGTGTTTGTGCCCCCGAAAAAGACGCCGATGCCCACCACCGTCAACTGAAATGATTGAACAAGAATGAAACAAAGAAACCTGAACACATCCAGTGCCCAAAAGTCAATCAGAAAAGCCAGTTGAGAGCTTTGAATCATTGGTTTGCTTGTTCGCATTTGGCAAGAATTTTTTAGGAATATGATAGATATTGCAATATTATGGCTATTGTGATGCCATATTGCATTTTCTTTCATAACGTGCAGACCTACAACAACCCCCCCAATTATATATATATATTTTTTAAATCCTCGTCTCACCCATCGGGTGGTGTCCGTCCCTCATTCAGCTCGGGTCCTCGACCAGATGCCAGGAAGCTTGAGGGTTCTGCGCAGTATCCTTGCTGTTCCTATTACTGCACATTTCTGGACTGAGATGTCTGATGTTGTTCTCGGGATCTGTGGCAACCACTCATCTAGTTTGGGGGTCACTGCCAGGAGTGCTCCGACCACCACAGGCACGACTGTCACCTTTACCTTCCAGACTCTCTCCAGCTCCTCTCTGAGCCCTTGGGACCGCTACATCCACTACAACGGCTTTCCTCTGCCCTTTATCTATGATCACAAAATTTGGTTGGTTCGCCATTACCATCTTGTCAGTCTGGATGCTCCCACAGGATCTTTGCTCTGTCATTCTCCACCACCTTCGGAGGCGTTTCCCATTTTGACCTTGGGGTTTCCAGTCCATACTCCGCACAGATGTTTCGGTAGACTATGCCAGCCACCTGGTTATGGCGTTCCATGTAGGCTTTCCCTGCCAGCATCTTACACTTTGCAGTTATGTCGGATCGTCTTAGGTGCCTCATATATATATATATATATATATATATATATATATATATATAGGGCGGCCCGGTAGTCCAGTGGTTAGCACGTCGGCTTCACAGTGCAGAGGTACCAGGTTCGATTCCAGCTCCGGCTTCCCTGTGTGGAGTTTGCATGTTCTCCCCGGGCCTGCGTGGGTTTTCTCCGGGTGCTCCGGTTTCCTCCCACATTCCAAAAATATGCATGGCAGGCTGATTGAACACTCTAAATTGTCCCTAGGTGTGAGTGTGAGTGTGAGCGTGGATGGTTGTTCGTCTATGTGTGCCCTGCGATTGGCTGGCAACCGATTCAGGGTGTCCCCCGCCTACTGCCCGGAGACGGCTGGGATGGGCTCCAGCACCCCACGCGACCCTAGTGAGGATCAAGCGGTATGGAAGATGAATTAATGAATGAATGAATATATATATGACCGTGGTCATCTTAATCAAATCCTACAAGTCATATCATTTTCATAATTTATACAAGTGTTAATTGCATGTGAAGGTTTAAAAAAAAATTAAAAAGGGACGGTGGGGGGAGGGTTCCCCCGTGTCCATGTTCCATGTTCAGCTGTACTAAATTCTTTTGAAACTTGTGTCCCTGGCGCTTTTGGAGGATGTAGTTCGCCAGACGAAGCCATCTGGCTCCCCTTGCAACTCTCTTCCCCCGCACTTCTTTCAGGAGGTTCTCCCGAGTGTTGGCGCATCGGTCTTGGATATCATCAACAGCAGTCTCTCTTCTGGTGTAGTTCCCCAACAGTTTAAACATACTGTGGTCCAACCCTTCATCAAGAAACCTGGTCTTGATCCAGATGTGTTGTGAAGTTTCAGGCCCATTTCCAAACTGCCTTTCATTTCCAAAATTCTGGAAAAAGTGGTGCACATGCAGTTGAAACTTTTCTTGGATGAACATAAGATCTTGGAGGTCTTCCAGTCAGGTTTCAAGATGATGCATAGCACGGAGTCAGCCCTGTTACGTGTTTCTAATGACATCCTCCTGGCAAATAACTCTGGAGACCACCGTGTCTAGTTTTATTGGACTTAACTGCAGTATTTGATACAGTGGATCACAGTATTCTGCTGACTCGTTTGCAGCAGTTAGAGGGGCACTGGCGGCAGTGCTCTTGAGTGGTTTAGGTCCTATCTAGCTGACAGAACCTTTTGTGTCAGCCTTGTGTGTGGGGCCCCTGTCTCCTTATCTTAAGTCAACAGTATCAAACTTGGGCCTCAAACTGGACAGTGATTTCAAACTCGATCGGCAAATTGGTGTCGTTGTTAAATCCAGCTTCTTTCACCTTAGACAGCTGGCCAAAATAAAACCTCTCCTCTCACATGAACACTGTGAGACGGTAATTCATGCCTTTGTCACATCCCGGCTCGATTACTCACAATGCCCTTTACTTTGGAGTCAGCCAGTCCTCCATTAAGCACCTTCAGCTGGTCCAGAATGCCGCTGATCGCCTCTTGACTGGTACTCGTAAGAGGGAGCAAATAACTCCTACTCTGTCATCCCTTCACTGGCTCCCCACTCATTTTAGAGTTATTTTCAAGATCATCCTCTTTGTTTTCAAATCTCTGAATAATCTCACGCCACCCTACCTCTCTGAGCTCATCCGCCCTACACACCCTACACACCTGCCCGGCGCCTCAGGTCTGTGGCCCAGACATTATTAGAAGTACCAAGAACTAAACTGAGGCTCAGAGGGGATTCGAGCCTTTTCTGTTGCTGGTCCCTCTCTCTGGAATGACCTCCCACTGAACATTCGGCAAACCTCCTCACTGCCCATCTTCAAAGCCCTCCTCAAAACTCACTTGTATACTTTGGCATTCGACTCAGCATGACTTAGATTTGTTCTTGGTTTTACTGTTTGGTGCTTTCTACCGCCTTTATTACAGATTTGTCTTACTGTTTATTGTGCATGTTAAATTGCTCCATGTACACCACTTTGTATGCAGCGATGGCTGTTTGAAAGTGCTCTATAAATACTGTTGACTTGACTAAAATGGGAAAACCCTTTTGGCACTGAATGAGTTCTACTTGTTTTTGGATAAGGGAGGTTGGAAGTTTGTCCCAAATTATCACCCATTCCCCCTTTGATATGGCTGTAGTAATCAACACACATTTCATTCTTGGTTCCACCTTATAAAACAAGACACAGAAAAGGGCCACTAATTGTCTCATGAGCTGACTTGTTGGAGATGGTAAAGGTGAAAAATGTGCTGTCAGAGCCAGATAATTTAACCCAATTAAAAAAGTATTAGCTCCACCAGTTAGTTATCTGTAGAACACCATTAACTTAAAACTTAAAAATTTGTCCCATATACCAGTTCGCCATGTCTGCCGACTGATCAAATGTACGTGAAGGAAGAGCAGATGTAAAGAGGAAGAGATAAGAGCAACAACTGTCATGGTGGCAAATGTCAGAAGGCGGTTGAAAGTAACAAGACCATTGTCAGGGACCCATTAGGCAATCCTATGACACTCATAACTGTCTTTTTTAGGACCTCATAAAACGTCAAACAGCCAGAGCGGATACGGGGTTTAATAGGTCAATGGGTGCTTGTTAAACAATGTTCGTGTTCCTTTCCTCCCACTTTACACATGTTGCCAGCTGCTTTCAAATAAAGAGGAAGGTTGTAATTGGCATCTACCTCAAAGCTCACTTCCAAAAACCTAAACTGAATAGAAAGTTGCATTGTTTCTAATATTGAGGTTATATTCAGTGCACTGCGTTTGTTTTATTTTAAATCTGCTCCATGTGATGGAAAGAGAAAACCTTACATAACAGCAGATGTTATTTACAATAATGCTGAATTGTATCTTTAAAAAGTTATTTCGGTTAGTGAATTTATCTAATCAGACTTCTGTTAATCATCTTTAAAGGGGGGCAATTATTCTATCAAACAGGTGAAATTCCATTACGATGAGTTCCCCAAAAAGTGGCAAGAGCCACAAATTACATTTCATACAAATGTAGTTAAGTACAGTAGCATGCTCTTTTTTTTTGTTCATGCATCATGACTGTATCACCAGATACTCAACATCAAATGAATCAGATTTTAGTGCAAAAAAACTTGATTGAGACATCCCTATATATGACACCGTCTGAATTTACTGTCGGTCATGTGTCACTCTGATCGTCGTCTTAATGCAACGGTCATAGTCACAATAAAAAATTGCTTGCATGAGAAGTGATACTACACTCCAGCCCGTTTTCTGCCCAAAACAACGGAAGGCATGGGTGTGTGGCTGTGAAGATTTGTTTTTTTTGTGTGTAGAGTTTTTATAGTTTCAAAGAACATCAACATGTCTGATGTCATGTGTATGGTTGTGCCAACCTAAGTAGAAAGGAATTCTCAGTTCCAAGAGGAAACACCAGAGGAGCCTATGGCTACAAGCTATTAAATGCACAAACTGGACCGAGGGCATAATTGGAAAGACCCGTGTTTGCGGTGCTTATTTCATATTTAGTAAATTATTGAGGCCACCTGGTTTAACTTGGGCCACCGTTTAGAAATGGTTAACAAGTTGTCAAGAATTGTGCAATGATGGTAAGGTGTTTGAGAGTGCTATCTAGTAACTAGAAGCTAACTCATTCAACTATGAGCTTTGGAGCACACTAGCGCCATGTGACTTAAACTCTTAAGTCGTTGGCATTTTGTGTTATATTTGTGATCTTTACCTTCACCGTTTCTTCCTGGGCATTCGAGAACACCTGAGCAACTTACAATATAATACAATAAAAACAAATTCTACAAATGGTGTATCACCTTGGGCCAGTCTCTCCAGCCTTTTGCCATGCTCTGGTGGGATACAATACCTGCAGAGAAAAGCAACAGAAATCATCAGCTGGTCAAGCAGAGGAACATGAACAATATAGGAATTTTGGGACATGTTTAAAACCAAAAGGAGCAGAATGTTGAGCAACCTGTTATTTTAAGAAAGCTGACATGACTTATTATAAGTTATTATGATGCATCTTTTTAACAATAAGAGTGACATACACATGTTTCCCCTATACGGCAGTATGAGCAACAACGAAAATAAAGAATAACCATTTTTTAGGTCAAGATTAAACACAATAGCCATTTGGTGTAAAGGGGAAAGTGACATGCTGTAAAATAAGGTAGAGAAAACAAAGATGACAGTGAGCATAACAGCGCTGACAGAAAAGTGTAATGAATCAGGAAAATGGGGTATGGCAGGTGAATCAAAACTATATGGGCAAAATGGTAAATTGGTCAGAGATAGCAAGATAAGGCGTCACACTGCCATCTGTAGGCCAAACATACATCTTCAGATTTCTAACTTTTGACTAGTTTTGTTTAACAATGCTGGATGTATCTAGCATTTAACCACACCAAATCAAAAGCATCCTGTCCAAAGCTTGGGACAATTAAAATTTCTATTTGGTCATTGTCTACACATGTATGTCAACTTTGGTGCACTAAATGTAAAACTGTGGGTTTGATATACCCAGAGGTCTAAAAAGCATTGGGGAGTTTCAATCAGATCCAGACAGCATTGACAGGCAAGATAACGTGTTGATGTCCCTCTGTTTACATGACTTGTCCATTTATTCTCATCTGGGTTGTGTTCCTCAGGCAAACCTTGGTCTCATTTGGCACAACTAAAATATAAATACATTAGTTCATCACAAACACAACATGAATACATTTTATAGATGAAGACCCATGTATGATCTTGCCCCAATTTCTGCAGTTGTGTGGTAAAGTCTCGGCACAACCCCCTCTTGCTACCTCAGACAAAATAGCTACTTTACGTGCAGATTCGTGGTTCTAACACCACATGTCTGAAAACCTTTCCCACAACACCACCTCCACATACCAGGAGTTAATACTTTTAAAGAAAAAAAATGCATGTGAAATTTCTACCAGGAAATTATGGTGGCGGTGAAGTGTATTGTTCTCCAAATACAGTAGATTTTCATTTCATCAGCTACACATCAAATTTCATTTCTGCACACATGGGGCATAGCAGAGACACCGGCATGCCCACTGTGCTCCAAGCGAGGAACCCTGGAACACATCCTCAGTGGCTGCACAAGGGCACTTGGAGATGGACGGTACAGGTGGAGGCATGATCAAGTCCTTAAGACTATCGCGGAAGCCATTACCGCAGGGCTGGCATGGGCTAAACAGTTCCGCCCCTCCAACAAAACCATCGCCTTTGTCAGAGCTGGGGACAAGCCTACCGCGGCCAGCAGAACATCATCTGCAGGCATCCTGACATCTGCAAGAGACTGGCAGTTGTTGGTGGATCTTGAAAAAAAGCTGAAGTTCCCCAGCCATATTGCAGTTACCACCCTACGACCTGACATTGTCCTCGTATCGGAGTCCACCAAACAAGCAGTGCTGCTGGAGCTGACAGTGCCGTGGGAAGATCGCTTGGAAGAACCTTTGAGAGGAAGCTCTCCAAGTACGCAGGACTGGTCAGCGACTGCCAGCTGGCTGGTTGGAGAGCAAGGTGTTTCCCTGTGGAGGTTGGTTGCAGAGGATTCGCAGCCCGTTCCTTGGCCAGAGCCTACTGTAGCTTAGGCATCAAGGGAGAGAGGAAAAGGAGAGCCATCCGGAATACCACTGAAGCGGCAGAAAGAGCCTCAAGATGGCTGTGGCTCAAAAGAGGAGATCCATGGAGTCATGGTAGCTAGCTAGCTGTCTGGACACAAGCCGGGACTTGATCAACCCCGGCTGGGTCACCTGGAGGAGGGCGTCTGATAGTTGAAAGACCCGAAACGTCCAGTGAATCCAGGAACATCACTGATGATGTGCCCAGACTAGGCATCAGTAGATGTATGTACACAGCGAATACCCTGAGAGATCAGTGACAGCCAGGAAAGACTGGATGACAACCATGAAGAGCGTGGTGACGACTGGAGAGTCAGTGACAGCCCGGAGAGACGGCAACCGGGGCAGAACGGGTCAGCAACCCAATCTGCATCCTCTGAGAGGAGGGACCCAACCAAGCTACGATGAACTCAATGGAAAAATACCCCCAGGGGTGCCCGAGAGGGGGGGAGGATGAGCACCCCAGTCGGACGGACACAACGGCTACAGACCCAGGCAACGGACAATTGACTTTGAGTAAAACGTGTACATGCGGCAAAGTCTGCAAGAACATCCATGGCTTGAAGATCCACCGAGCGAGGATGAAGTGCCCGTTGGGAGCAGAAACAACACAACGCACAGGTGTTACACCTGGTGAGACGCAGGAGGTGCCAGGCCCGGAGTCACCCCACAGTGCCCAGAACCTCCACGTGTTGCAAACTAATCCCTCGAGCATCAAGTCTGAAACGAGGCGGATCAAATGGCCTGCAGCTAGCATGACCTCTCTCTGGAAGCAATTCGACGACGATGTCGACCAAATTCTGGAGGCTATGGCGAAGGGACACGCCGACGGGAAGCTACAAGCTATGACAGCAGTCATTGTCAGCTTCGCAGCAGAAAGGTTTGGCGAGGAGGAGAAGAAAAGCCCGGGAACAACGTACGCAAAGAATCAAAGAGCGGTAAGGATCCACAACATCAGGCAGGAGATGAAAACGCTGAAGTCCCAGTACAAGGCGGCAGGACAAGAGGAATGCACTGGCCTGGCCCAGCTAATGTGCATCCTACGGAAAAAGATTAGAGTTCTCCGACGTGCAGAGTGGCACCGGAGGCGGCGACGCGAGAGGGCACGGAAGCGTGCTGCTTTCATCGCTAACCCCTTCAAGTTCACGAAGGATTTGCTGGGGCAGAAGCGGAGTGGCAATCTGGTCTCCTCGCAGGAAATCATAAACCAACATCTGAAGCAGACGTACAGCGACCCCGCAAGAGAGCAGGAGCTGGGAGAATGCAACATCCTCATAGACCCCCCTGAACCTGAAGAGCAGTTCGACATGTCGGAGCTGCAGCTAAAGGAAGTCAGGGAGGTTGTCCGCAGAGCAAGGGCGAGCTCTGCTCCAGGACCGAGTGGCACTTCATACAAAGTGTACAAGAACTGTCCCAAACTCCTGCTGCGTCTGTGGACAATCCTGCGAGTCTTCTGGAGAAGGGGAAGGATCCCTGAACAATGGAGAATGGTTGAAGGGGTATGGATCCCGAAGGAGGAAAACTCCACTCAGCTAGACCAGTTCCGCATCATCTCCCTGCTGTGTGTTGAGGCAAAGGTTTTCTTCAGTGTTGTTTCCAAGCGGCTATGTACCTACCTGGCAAAGAACTCCTACATCGATACATCTGTCCAGAAAGGTGGCATCTCAGGAATTTCAGGATGTTTGGAACATACCGGTGTGGTCACACAGCTTATTCGGGAGGCCAAAGAGAACAAAGGCAACCTATCAGTGCTGTGGCTTGACCTGGCAAACGCATTCGGCTCCATTCCACACAAGCTCGTCCAGCTCACTCTGATAAAGCATCATGTACCCAGCAGATGCAGAGATCTCATCGCTGATTATTACAGCAATTTCAGGATGAGGATCTCTTCAGGAGCAATGACATCCAGTTGGCACAAGGTGGAGATCGGCATCATCACAGGGTGTACTATCTCTGTGACACTGTTCTCGCTAGCCATGAACATGCTCACAAAATCTGCTGAGCCAGAGTGCAGAGGGCCCCGCACGAACTCCGGACAACGGCAACCACCCATCAGGGCATTCATGGATGACCTCACAGTCACGACAGAATCAGTCCCAGGCTGCCGGTGGATTCTGAAGGGTCTTGAAAAACTGGTGGCGTGGGCCCGGATGCGTTTCAAACCCGCCAAATCAAGATCTTTGGTGCTAAAGAAAGGGAAGGTGGAAAACAAGTTCCGGTTCACCATCTCAGGCACAGCCATTCCATCAATCTCAGAGAAGCCGGTCAAGAGCCTAGGGAAGGTTTTCGACTGCTCTCTGAGAGACACAAAATCTATCCAGTCGACATGCACGGAGTTGGATGGCTGGCTGAAATCAGTGGACAAGTCAGGCCTACCGGGGAAGTTTAAAGCCTGGGTATACCAGCACGGCATTCTTCCCAGGATCCTGTGGCCCCTCCTGGTCTACTCCGTCCCCATCTCGACAGTTGAGACCTTAGAGAGGAAGGTCAGCAGCCACCTCCGGAGATGGCTAGGTCTTCCAAAGAGCCTGAGCAGCATCGCTCTCTACGGAAACAGCAACAAACTGCAACTGCCCTTCAAATCCTTGGAGGAGGAATTTAAGGTCACCAGAGCCAGAGAAGTGGTTCAATACAGGGACTCAAGAGATCCGAAGGTAGCTAAGGCTGGGATCCAAGTGAGGACTGGCAGGAAATGGAGGGCAGAGGAAGCGGTTGAAGAGGCAGATTTAAGGCTCCGGCACAGGTGCTTGACTGGAGTGGTCACACGAGGTCGAGCTGGGCTAGGATCCTTTCCATCTCCCAAGCTGAACACCAAGGGGAAGGAGGGGCGACGTCTTGTCCAGGATGAGGTGAGAGCAGCAGTGGAGGACTCAAGAACCTGCAAGGCTGTGGGAATGAAACAACAGGGTGCTTGGACAAGATGGGAGAACGCAGTTGAGAGGAAAGTGACCTGGGCAGAGCTTTGGAAAGCAGAGCCGCAACGCATTAAATTCCTCATCCAGGCAGTTTATGATGTGCTCCCAAGCCCATCAAATCTGCACACATGGGGCATAGCAGAGACACCGGCATGCCCACTGTGCTCCAAGCGAGGAACCCTGGAACACATCCTCAGTGGCTGCACAAGGGCACTTGGAGATGGACGGTACAGGTGGAGGCATGATCAAGTCCTTAAGACTATCGCGGAAGCCATTACCGCAGGGCTGGCATGGGCTAAACAGTTCCGCCCCTCCAACAAAACCATCGCCTTTGTCAGAGCTGGGGACAAGCCTACCGCGGCCAGCAGAACATCATCTGCAGGCATCCTGACATCTGCAAGAGACTGGCAGTTGTTGGTGGATCTTGAAAAAAAAGCTGAAGTTCCCCAGCCATATTGCAGTTACCACCCTACGACCTGACATTGTCCTCGTATCGGAGTCCACCAAACAAGCAGTGCTGCTGGAGCTGACAGTGCCGTGGGAAGATCGCTTGGAAGAAGCCTTTGAGAGGAAGCTCTCCAAGTACGCAGGACTGGTCAGCGACTGCCAGCTGGCTGGTTGGAGAGCAAGGTGTTTCCCTGTGGAGGTTGGTTGCAGAGGATTCGAAGCCCGTTCCTTGGCCAGAGCCTACTGTAGCTTAGGCATCAAGGGAGAGAGGAAAAGGAGAGCCATCCGGAATACCACTGAAGCGGCAGAAAGAGCCTCAAGATGGCTGTGGCTCAAAAGAGGAGATCCATGGAGTCATGGTAGCTAGCTAGCTGTCTGGACACAAGCCGGGACTTGATCAACCCCGGCTGGGTCACCTGGAGGAGGGCGTCTGATAGTTGAAAGACCCGAAACGTCCAGTGAATCCAGGAACATCACTGATGATGTGTCCAGACTAGGCATCAGTAGATGTATGTACACAGTGTCAATAGAGACAATTAGAAAAATGGAGGGGGAAAAACCCATAAACCCAAACTATTGGTAATCCTTTGGACCGTCGTTGCTATACTTGTGTCCCTCGTCTGATAAAGTTAAATAGAAATGAATAGTTAAATAGCTAATATGTTTTTCTTTTAGTTGTATTTATTGTTAACCACACCGGTTTTTAAAAAAAATCCAATTTACTGTAAGTTGGTCGCTGGAACAAATGGAATAAACATATCCATTTATTTCAATGGGAAATATTACCATGATTTGTGAATGTGTTTAATGTGTTGATGTGTGAAAGTTACAAACGGTAACTAAATTGTTAACTTGAGATTTAACTGTAAACATACATATGAACAAACTTACATACACCCATATAGCATATTGTTGTGTGTTCACAAATAAACTGGAAAACGGACTGACCATGACTTGGACTGGCCAAAATGCAAGTAGTTGATGCTGTAGAGATCCATGTCCTCAGTGTGCCAGGCAAAGGTGGTCTTCCACATGCCGAAGTACAGGTAGGGAGTGTTCACACCGTCTATGACGATTCCACACTCTTGCTCCACCATATCGAGCAGTGTATTCAGGTGGCCAATGTTCCATTCGTGAATGTCCTGATTAGGTACAGAATGCACTTTAGACAAAGTCAAACAACACAAGCTTGAAGTAATATAATTACCTTTATAGTCTAAAGAGTGGGCCACAAGTTTCCATTGATAGGGAACATGTATACTATATATATACATATTTTTTCATACATATTTCAGTTTCAAATGAATCAGTTGTGTTTGAGGATGGAAACATGTATAAAAGGCTGGATAGGGGCTCTCAAGGAGAGACTTGGGCACCCCTGCCCCATATCATTGGTTCCAAAGCACTTTGTATGGAATTTTATGGCCCACGCTGTACATTTGTGGTTACACCACCAGATGGTGCAACAGCTTTGAAGATCTTTTTTTTTTTTTTTGCATGGCGAGCAGGCCTTGTGCCAGGTAACATTCTTTCGCCTTTGTGCAAACTACATCTTTGTAAGCCAGTGACCCTCCATAAAAGCATGTGACAAAAATGTTGGATTTCTCAAGTCTACCCACTTACTGAATTATTCAATGTATATTTTCGTCTTGAAAGATCTGCTCTTTCTCAACCTGTGGACCAGCTGTGTCTGCACTGACATCTGATTTTGTTCATGATCAAGCAAATTTATGGTTGACCTCCTGCTTTTCAAATCAGCAGGAAAATTGACAGGCATGTAGTTTGCCACTTGCTGTCGACTGAAAATGACATCACAGTCCCTTAGGGGTCAGGTAACGACCAATAACAGTTTACCTACTTCTGAGTTGGGTCATGTGACATTCACAAGTTGAAGGTGCATGACCAACCTGTATGTCCACTTTCTAAAACTTGACATACAGAAGCCCAGATGAACTGGTGTGGCAATTCTATTTAATTTACTATGCTTTAAAATGGTGTAGGAATAAATGGTGACACGCCTCCAACACATACTTCATCATAGATGGATCCACTAACATCCGCCCCGTAGATGGGTGACACAAAAGTCAGGTTCTTCCAGTATTTCCTCTCAAGGTCATCAAAGTCTTTATGCCGTGGCGTGCAGTACCTAAAACAGGGTAACACACGCGAGTTGAGTTAAAAACAGAGCTGACAATGAACCTGCAATGAGAAAGTAACAGTAACAAACCAATAATGCCAAGCATGTGTGTTTTAAACTTCAATCTGCAATCCTGACACTTTCATTGCTTTAGCGGAATGTGGAAAGCAGCTCCTGCAAATCATCGATAATTTTGGGGGATAATTTACTCATCATTCAGAGACTGTGCTGAATTTAAACCTTGGAATTTCAGACTCCTTATAATAAATTCATAGATTTCTGTAGTCCTCCATGAATGAATACTGCTTATTTTTGTGTTGAATTAAAATGAAATAATAGCAAACATATTTTTTACTTTGATCAACGATCAATCTTGACGCCTATTATCTATCGTGCAACGGACAAAACCAATAACTCAATCATAACTGTGTACTTTCAGCACTCAATTTGAAATCAGATCCTTTTTTGGAACAAAGGGATAGAAATTAAAACAGGTTTTTACTTTATGCAATTAACTGATTAATCGCCAGCATAATCAACAGTCATTGATTATTAAAATACTTGTTAGTTGCAGCCCTGCTTTTAACTTTTTTTCTTTTAATTTGTTCTCTGACCAAAACTGGGGATATGGGACCAACACTGCATACCAATTTAAAACTGAACTGTCAACTTATCGTGACCAAAATTAAAACGACAAACTCAGTACTAGAGCTTGATATCTTGATATTGCAATTTAACAAAGGGTGACAGCTCACCTACAAACGGGTCCATGAATATCTGGACATTGATGCAATTTGTAGCATCAATTGAAACAATCAAGATGTCCTTTAAGTGCCGAGGAAGGTATTTACATCCAAATCAGGTGAACGTGTTGGAATTACAGCACATTTTTATGCACTTTCCGCCTTTTTAAGGAACCAACATTGGACAAAATATCAAAAATCATTTTGTCACTTGTCAGTATTTTTTTTTTTTGCAAATCCTTTCAATTGCCGGATTCCACAGAAATAAATAAATAAATCGGTGAGTGTTTGGCTTCAGAGGTATAATTCTTGAAACATCATGTCTTACGAGATCTCGTAATTCTTGCGAGACTCACACCAGGTCGTGATTCGATTGAGTGGTAAGTGGGTGGCCTGTGCAGTCCACGCGAGGGATTCAACCCGGCGTGTGAGGCGGCTAACCGGGGTGCGCAGGATGTCCCTTCGCAGTGATGGCCGCCCCATGGCACGGGGCACCGGGCAGGCGGATTCCCCAGCAACCAGCTCAGGGTAGGCCCGGGGGAAGCTGAACGGTCAGTTGGCCCAAACAAATTTTTATTGCAGAACATTATTACACTTCTAAGTCTTTGGTTGCTTTCGCAGTATACTTTGGGTCGCTGTCCATCTGTATCGTGAAGCATTGACCAATGAATTTTGAAGCAGGGAAAGGATTTATCTGTCATTCACTACACTTGTTCTCTGTGTTGTTCAAGGTCTTTTGGTGTTGCTAAACTCATCGCTTCCTTCTCTCTTTCTAAGAATGTACCAAACAGTTGATTAGGCCACACTAAATGTTTTGATTTTTCAGCGTAATGATGGCTTGCTTCACTAATAGTGACAGTTCTTTGGGCTTCATTTTGAGAGATGACCTCACCAGATTCCAAATGAATACACTACGCTTGAAATGAACTCTTGGCTTTTTATCTGATCTTTGTAAATGAAATAATGAGGGAATGACACATGGCGGGCCATGGAAGAGCTGATTTGCCATGCCTGGCCATGGAAGAGCTGATTTGCCAATTGTCTAATTACTTTTGGTCTCTTAAAAAGGTGGGAGGCACGTAAAACTGTGCTGTAATTACGACACCGTTTACCTGATTTGGATGCAACTACCCTTAAACTAAAGCTTAGAGTCTGGACTTGTTTTATGTCAAATCCATTGTGGTGTAATTCAGAGCTGGAATACTAAAAATCGTGTCAGTATCCAAATATTTAAAAGTACGTTTTAAGGCTGCCATGTGTACACATCCATCATGAGATTGTTTCATCACCAGCAAAAACCTCTCGCGTCCTTAACCCCCCCATCCACATGAACACATCAACATAGGTACATAACAAGAATATCAAGTTGGCTTTGAGTCCCTGTTGTGAGAACGTTGACTTACTTTTTACTGTTGGCCAGTTTCCGGTACTCCCCCACTGTCATAGACTTCTTCTGGATGTTGTACTGGGTAAACAGACCAGACTGACCAGTCACCACTTGCATGATGGGAGCTGGGATCACCATATCCTCAATGGCTTCATAGGATTTCCGAGGTTTCCAACCTTCCGGTGGAATCACCTAGTCGGAGACACGATGTTTAGCACTCTCAAGCATTTTTTTTTTGTTATTGTAAGAAGAAAAACATTAACGGAGAAGCATTTTATTTCAAAAAGTAACCCCAACATTACATTGCATTCAGGAGAACAGTCACCCAGAATCTACTTTGGAATATTCAAGAGAAAACCACTCGTTCAAAATCTGACCTTTGTGACCAACAGAAATAGCTTTTAAAAAGGCATCACTCAGTGCAAACCAAACGTATCTAGCAATTCCAACATAAGACATCAGAGAATATAAAATAAATAGTGGAGTGAAAATTTCCAAGTACCTGTATGTTATCAGAATCCCTTTAAGAGTTTAAACATTGAGCAGTCAACAAACATTTTAGGTGCAGCTGTGTCTTCAAGTAGCAGTTGAATATATTGAATATTTCACATCGAATTTTTTTAAGCTGAATAGTTTACACAGAATAATTTTATGGTACGGTAAAATAAATCAGTAATTCAAATTCTGATGATTTCATCGAATTGCAAGCCTCGGTCCAAAAGGTTTCTGTACTGAACGGTTTACAGATTTTACTGGAGTACTGTTGCACCCCTAGCAGCAATAGCTTAAATTATGGTCAAACTAGAGTGGATCCGCAATAATGGAACCGTGACGTCACCGCAATGTCACACAAGTGAATGATTTGTATATTTTAATTTATAGTCATATAAATTGGGCATTGCTTTCAATTTTTATCTATGTCAGCTGTTTCCCATTCAGAGTTTGTTGTCAAGTTACTGCAAATATGTGCAGCTTCTCCACTTGAGATTCCTTCATCCGTACATTGATTTTATCTGGATATTTATTCAATGATTACACAACACATATCTTTTGTGTCTTTTTGTTTTAACACTCAGTAGTTTGAGCTGTAACCTCACCAAATACACAGGAACAATTAAATATTTATTCATGTGTTGTGCTCACCTTGGCTAGCCCAGCACGATGAGCTCCTTCACTCTCCATGTAGACAATGTATTTGGCAAAGTCTTTAAATTCCTCCATAGTTGGACGAAAGGTCATGATCTTGCAGTTGGGGTTCTTAGTGCAGGACGGTGGTGGTGGTGGTGGTGGTGGAGGCAGAGGAGCCTGGGGCAGCTCAGAACCAGGCGCAAGGCCACCAGCGATATATGGCTGTGAAGGCTGAGCCTGACTGGCAGCTAGGGCAGGAATGGGCTGCGAGGTCACCACTGTCTCAGGTATTTCAGCCAGCACTGGCTCCTGGATGGGAATCCCATTTTGAGCTGTAGCCAACGATGCTGGAACAGGATGAGGAGGCACCATTGTATCCATGACTATGTTGGTCGCCATTGGGGACACCTTTAAAGGGTGCAGGTAAACCTAGAGGAAAATGTGGACATTCAGTATTTGTCAGTCTTAAAGGAATCCTAGATGATTAGTGGCGACGTCATGACTAGGTCATGGTAGTTTCATTCACTTTTTATCAAAACGTTCAAAACTGGGAGATTATAAACCAAACATTTTTGATTGGTTTTTCAAAAAACTGAGATTTTCTCCGTTTTTTGAAGACAGAAGATAAATTCAAACTGTGTTACATTGGATCTGATGGTTGCAGCGCACTTCTCTGTTTGCTGTGACTCCCATCCAGCATTGGCCCACCCTTAGCACCATCTGATTGGTTGCTTGTGCAGTTTGTAACAATCCTACTAGTGAAAACTGCATGTTCGCTGCTTCTTCAGAGTTATACGCATAGGGGGAGGTAAGGCTACAGACTTTGGCGAAATTGTAATAATACTTGTAAGATTACTTTGAGCATTCATGAATATCATATGAAAAGCTCGCCGCAGTAAACTGCCTTGCCTTGAGGCTAAAGCTAACCGGTCCCCTTTGTCACAATGCAGAGCCAATTAGCTCTGTAAACCACATGACTATGGAGAGGCTTGAAATAAGGTTACTGACTGTCGTGATAGGGAAATAAGTATAAAAATACAGTAAGAACTGAGTAGGTGCATGTGTGTGTGCGTTGTATGCCACATTATAAGATGGTCCAGAATTTGATGACAAAGCACTGCAAGTGAAAATCCAGTCATTTAGAGCTATAATTTTCACTGTTCCTACTGTTAAATTGGCATAAAGTGACGAAAGATCAGCATGACAGTGAAAACTTGCCTGCGAAGCATCTGTCGGGTCAAAATCGGGCTACATTTGTGGAGTCTGAGTGTTAGCCAATGTAGCTAAACAGCGAAACAGAATGATATTTTTGTGATAGTCATTGCTGTAAAAGTTTTCAACTAACCACGAATGCAAATATTTATATAGGCAATCACAAGCGAGCAATTTGATGCATTTGGGAATCAGGGGTGTCACGATCGGAGAGTAATGTTGGGATATTGTTGGTCCGACCTCAGTAAAAGAACATGCATCGAAATATATCAGACTGCATCTAAAATCTCCGATGTAAGGAGTCCATTTCAGTCAACTGCTGCAGCACTTGTATCCACCATCGCCATGCCGAATCCAGAATGCACAGCCCATGCGCTCACAATAACAGCATCTGCTAATGCACAAACAAGGTGGCCGGCTCCACTAGAACCAGCACTGGCCCTGTATATGCATGATATAATATTTTAAGTTCCAACGACGAGTTCATATTTTGGGTCCTTATACTGCATTATTAAGCCTTTAGAAAAATAATCTGTTTAGTTACTTATTTTGCATGTTGTTTTTTCAGTATAAAAACCTCACGAAGATTCCACTCATTTAAAGCCATCCACAATATTAATCATTTTTAATACGTATTCCAATTGCCAGGAGCCATCCTATATAACCTCATTGTTCCAGAGACTTGACGACAACGCAGAGAGGTGTTTTCGTGTGAATCGGAGGTACTTAGAGTGGTCCCCCATTAACAGAGGGGTCAGACAGGGCCGCTCCTGACCTTTTTAACTGTGTCTCTGACCACCTTATGATCCGAGTCCAGGAGCAAGTCTCAGGTGTGTCATTTAGCAACCTCCACCTGACCGACCTTGAATATGCTGATGACACCCCCATGCTCAGCAACTCCCTCCAACACCTCAGCAGTTCTCTCTCCATAGACCAAAAAGAAGCAGAAAAGCTGGGCCTCCAAGTAAGCTGGCAGAAAACAAAAAAAAAAATATGTACTGTATATTGGTGACGGATTCCACGCTTCCCCGTTTTTTGGCACAGATGAAGTGCAATTGGTCAATTCCGTCATCTACCTGGGCTCCACCATTACAAGCAGTGGCGATCTCAAGCCAGAGATCGACCGCAGACGTGGCCTCGTGGCCGCAGCTACGCAATCGCTATGGCGGCCCCTCTGGCGCCACTACTCAGTGTCCCAAAAGACCAAGATGCACATCGATAATCCAGCAATTCTTCCCATCCTCTTGCATGGTGCAGAATCCTGGCCTTTAAACAAGACCCCGGCCAAGAGGCTTTGACAGCAGGTCACTCAGAACCATCATGAACATCAGCTGGCACCGCCATGTTACCAATTCAGACCTCCGAAAACTTACTCTTCAGCCACCCGCATCTCCACTGGCCACTCAGAGTCGCATCCGTTGGCTTGGACATCTCTTTCGATTACCCTTGGAACACCCCACTCGCGCCATCTTTTCATTCGATCCAGCTACAGCCGTCTGGAAAAGGCCACGCGCAGACCCCACACCAGATGGCCTGATGTCATTAGGGAGCATCTCAAGCACCAGGGCCTTACCCTGGAGGACGCAGCGGTTCACCTGGTTCATGACAGTGGTCATTGGCGGGCCCTGGTGAAGCTGATCGGCTCTGCACACTGTGACGACCCAGTCAGGTAGTGCGGTATGGAGAACGCAAAGTTGAGTGGAAGTCTCGAGAGCGAGCAAAAAACAGAAATACAGGCACCTGACAATCAAAGACACTCTCTTTAGAAAGTGTTATATAAAAGAAGTGCAACCGGACAAATGGAGACACAAGGCAAGTCACCAGGTGAGTCAAGTCAAGTACAAATTTATTCTCAAATGCGCTGTATGTACAACATACAGCACAGGTGAAATTTCCTCCTTCTCAACCAGACAACAAGAGGAGCCGCTGCGGGTGCCCGCGCCGCCATCAAAAGAACAGTTAACATGTGTTTTTTGTTGTTTTTGTCTTTTGTCACATGGTGTTGTTGTTACGTCATGTGGACCTGATGTGGTTTGTTTTCAGCATTTTTGGCCACGACATCGTCAAAGAAGAAGAATCTGTGCTTGGTGGTTGCGCCTTCTCGGCAGCACACATGTACCAGCACTGATTTTTTGATTGGGAGGAATGAGGCGATTGTGTTTTGCTCAGTGGAGATGTCGGCGCTGTTGGACAGTCGGCGTGGGTGGGGCTGGATGGATGGCTGCTGAAGTTGAGGATGAGGAGAGAGGAGCGTCGGCATGGAACGCGGATGCGTATTTGGAACTGAGAGTCGCCGCTTGGAATTGAAATGGATTGACATGGGACAGGAGACGCGAACCAATCTCTAATGGATTGACATGGGACAGGAGAAGCGAACCTGTCTCTTTTTTTTTCAATGGATGCTGCAGCTTCTTGTTGGCTTTGAAACTTGGCTTGTAGCCGACCTATGCACATTTTGAGCATGACGTCTCTCATCCAATGGTGAAAGGACACTTTGATTCTCTCCTCTGTCATCTCAAACTGCTTTAAACAACAAAGCGTGTGAGGGAAAAGTGGTTAGGACTGCACGACACTCCGTGTTTTATGTTATGTGTTGTGTTTATTATTTTACTTTATGTGAACCGTTTTGTTAAGTGCTTTGTTACAGCTGTCGTCGTTGTGAAAGCGCTATATAAATCAGCATGTATTGTATTATATTGTATTGTATTGTATTGCATTATGTCTTTGAACCACTGGTGAAAAGGACACTGATTCTCTCCTCTTTCATCAAACAACAAAGTGTAGCAGAAAAAGTGGTTAAGATTGCACGACTGTCTTATGTGTTTTGTCGGATTATTTTGTCATTTTATATTAACTGTTCTTTTGATGGTGGCTTGGGCGCCCGCATAGGCTCCTCTTGTCTTGTTGTCTGGTTGAGAGGGAATACATTTCATCTGTGCTGTAAATTGCACATACAGCGCATTTGACAATAAAGTTGTACTTGACTTGATACCCTGGCCAAGTTCATAGCATTGTGAACATCAGAACAGGATAGAAATCCAACACCAAACTAAACCATCAATGAAAAAGATGGAGAACTACTGCTGCACAAGAGCAAAGGTGGACAACACTCCACACTATCATGTCAGCTAAGTGAATATTCTCAGCCCCATATGCCAACATTACATGTTAGCATGCTGATACAGTGATTTTTTTGCTGAGATTTCCCTTTCAGCCAACTGATCACAAATGAAGTTTGTTTCATCCAATAATAAAAGAAGCATACAATGAGCAACCCGCATATAATATCAGAACATATATTTAAGTGTTGGGTGTGCTTCTAATTTCCTTGTACGCGTGATACAATGTCGTTTTAAGTATATACCGTATGCCAACCATATTGTCAGGATCAGACAGGACTACAGTATTACGGTAACTCAACTGCTATGTAAAGGAATGGTGACCCCCGTTCTTCAGAACCAAAACAAATGAGGGCCTATGCCGACCCTATCCATACGAACTGGTTCGCGATCATTCCGCAGGACGAATCATTCAGTCAGCGGTGAGACATTTTACAGTGGGAGAGATGATGAAAATATTTGATTTCGATTTTGATCACTCTGGTCATGTTACTAAAAACCAGTTGCTAACGAAGAGATTAGCAGGGAGGATCTACTATGAGCGCTAACATAGTGTCCGGGAAAACAGAAAACTATCTCACTGATGAAAGTTTCCGCTTTAAAAAAGTATCCTGCATTTAGGTCCGAACTGGTGCGGATATATGTGAATTTACGTTGCTGTATCCGACTCCAACAGAGGTTAGCTCCCATTTAGCTATGCCGTATGGGTAATTAAACGAAGGGGGAATAAAAACACCACGACGACCACACGTCGATTAAATAAGAAAAACATCTATGCATGTGAACACGGCGATCCGCGTTAGGAAATCGTTACCTCCTGCAGCGGAGTGTCTCCTCTCTTTGTATTTTTCAGTCGATGAAGTGTCGTTTTCTACAAATTTGATGGCCCGAGCTTCCTCTAGTATTTACCGAGCTAAAGCTATTCGTGTCACGCCCACCTCTGAAATTGCACATTACGATTGGCCGAATGACACCAATAATAGGGGGTTTATCACAAACTCAATGGTGCGATTGGCTCGTTAGATCACAGACAGATAAAGCAGCCAATGACAGCCGTTTAACATTTATAACGTATACATGTTAGTTGCCGTTTATGCCAGGCACGTACACAGTCGATACGTGCAAATCCTGGGAGAAAAGTTAACGTCAAAGAATACGCGTTCACGTTCAGCCAAACAAACTACACAAAGATTTTTTATTTTTTTATTGAATAACAACGAAACGATAAAATTCGCAAATTGTGCAAGCAGTTCTAAAACCATATCAAAACTAAAATGGACATTATACAATTTCAGAAAATATACATTTCCCATTTTGTAAACGTTAGCCTCAACAACAGAGACCAGCTGCCAGGTGGTGGCTATTCAAACGTCTGCAGTTAATGGTAAATTATCAAAGAAGGCAAGCAAGTCATATGAATTACACAAGTATATTCAAAATCCAGCTCAAGAGCGATGTAATTTAATACATTTCAGCACTTCCGCATTGTGATTATTCTTAGTAGTTTCAAACAAGGTCCTGTCCCTAAAAGGGGACAAATGACTGAATAGCAATACAATTAATAAAATGTAAAAAGAGAAAATAATACATGAGACTTCTGGATTCAACAAAATAATAGCTAAATGGAGATTTTACACGACACTCTTAAAGCATGTTTCTTCGGAATTAATTCCAATTATGTGATTCTATCAGGGCAAAAAAACATGTTTAACAGGCTGACAGAGCAGCCGCTCTAATTGGGCCTTGGTTTCTCTAAAAAATAAGAATAAAGAAGATCAAGGTAAAGAAAGCAAAATTTAAAAACTGCCAAGTCAAACGATGTCTAACTGATGGTTTAATGTGCACCATCTAGTTGAATTTCATGACTGTAAAATTACTCTTGTTGTAATTGAAACAAAAAAAAGCTGATTTGGGGACATAGCTTAAGATGTTGAACATCCTCTTCAGGAGCAATCAATCAAAACCACACAAAACAAATGTTTGACACTTCTTTCTCGGTGGAGTTAACAAGTATTAGTAAATAGACCAAAAACTGTAAAAATCACATTTCATGGTTGCAACGTCATAAAGAATACAGGCAGTAAGAAACAAAAAAAAAACAATTTATCATAACTAACACATCATTGAAGAACCATCATGGAAGACAGATGAGCACTGAAGTCCACAAGAACGGTAGATTTATAATTCATGAGAATATATTAGGAGAAACGAATTCTTTATAGCCTCTAAACGACAATTGCCCTTACACTTTGCATTGTTTCTACCATGGCTGAGTTGCAGAAGCTCTTAATCATCGGCCATTGCTATAACCTGGGAAAAATTGATTCAGGATCTCTTGCAGAGACTTGTTGACAGTCATGGAGTAGTTTTTGCCCAAGTCATGTCTGCAGGCCGGGCAGGTGTACACATCTGCCCTGAAGGATCGCTGAAGGCATTCCTGAATGTTCAGAATAAATATATTGTCAGGTCAGCTATAAGTTTATAACACATGCACGCACACGCATTTTTAACATAGGCATTTTATTTTACCTTGCAGACATTGTGATGGCACTCAGTGGTGATGGGCCGATAGACTACTTCTTGGCAGCAAATGCAGAGGAAAACTTCTTCAACTTTGTTCAGAAATTTCTGCAGAGGCAAAATATTAGATGTGTGAGAACACTTTTTTTTCAATTTTTGTTTGTATTTCTTGCTCTAATATTGTCAAAGAAACACCAGAATCTTCACAAATCTTGACCAGTCAGAACCAACTACATTCTTACCTTAAGGTCAATTGATTCATGTTTTTGACAGATGTGATTTTAGCAGGAACCGACAGCAATGCTCACCGGGCCGAGTGACAGTGACTCCATGGCTTCATCCCACACTTTCTTGTTTTGCGTGTCATCCTTAATGAGTGCCTTCTGCTCTCCAGACAGCTTATATACTTCCACTTTCACCTTCTTGGGACTCTTGGCTGGTGAATTCTTGGTGGATTCTGTCATGTGAATAGGAGAATGCTAAATAGTAAATATACTAATAAATGAAATGGTAAAAAAGGTACTGGAATTTTCTTCAAAACTGTTATTGAGGTCAGAAAAAAAAAGATTTTTTTTCCCTGGCCTACTGATCAGTCAAATACATTTTTCAACTTAATGCCTTTGTATAAATATTTGGACAAATAATTAAACGCACCTAATTAAAAATCGCAACAACTAAATTGACCCATAAAATTATATATATATATTTTTTTTTTTGGGGGGGGGGTCCACACACTAGGAGGGCAGACAGTTTAGTGGTCCACTGTGACATGTTTGATAATTTCATAGCTTATCTGTGATGAGACGGTGGGTAAACCTCTTCAAGATCGTCAGTAAAAACTAATGAATAAACTGCATCACATTAAAAGCTACAGGATTCAGAGTAGAAAAAAAGTAGCAGCTTTTAGACCGTAAGTATTGTATTGTAAAATACAGTAATATTCCAACGTTTTGCTTGCAGTTTTCCCTTGGCACCATAATTCATTGATTAATTTAAAAAATAAATAAAATAAAAAGGTGGAATTCAAATGGGGTGCTGACATTTCACAATTGCAGTCAATATTATGTTAAAAAAATATCAATTGTACCACCCAAAGGGAGAAAGTCATCTTACCAATGCTCTGGGACTCTCTCTTTCTCTTTGCCTTGCTGGGTGTTTCCTCCTCTTCCACTTCATTTTTGTTCTCTTTCTCCTTCTGATAACCGGCAGGATACTGTCACAAGATAAAGTGGATTCAACATTGAGGCAAGGAAGACAGCAGTGTCATAAAACTCAAATATTGCATGCACTTTTTCCAACTCAACGGATACAGTACAATGAGATAGATATAAGGTTATCCTATCTCTATCTCCCCCATGTTGTTCTACTTCTTCCTTTCATAACTTTGCTGCTGTGAATCTGGAATTTCTCCATTGCGAGACTAATAAAGGTTTTCTTAATCCCTTTTCCGATCCGCTTTATCCTCACAAGGGTCACGGTGGGGTGCTGGAGCCTATCACAGCCGTCTTCCGGCAGTAGGCGTGGACACCCTGAACCGGTTGCCAACCAATCGCAGGGCACACAGAGACGAACAACCAAACGCGCTCACACTCACACCTAGTGACAATTGAGAGTTTTCAATGAGCCTGCCATGCATGTTTTTGGAATGTGAGAGAAAATTGGAGTACCCAGAGAAAAACCCACGCAGGCACGGGGAGAACATGCAAACTCCACACAGGGAGGCCGTAGCCGGGATCGAACTCATAACCCCTGCACTGTGAGGTCGACGCGCTAACCACTGGGTTGCCCATATATATATATATTATATATATTATATATATATATATATATATTTATAGCGGCTGGATAGCTCAGTTGGTAAGGTTTGGCATACGGGAGACGGTGGTTCGAATCCCGCTTGGGGCAAAAATGAGCACATAACACCATCCAGTGTGGGTCCTTGGGCAAGATCCTTCACGCTAATGCCTACCTCATACAATGATGAGAGACAATAAAAAAACGAATGACATGCCGGCTCAGACGTCGCCCGGCCAAACTAGGTCTGCGTCAGGTGCTGGGGAACCAGAGCACCTTGATGAAAAATGGGCTACTGGAACAAAGCGGAGATGGGCGAGATGCGATAACATGGCTCTGTTGGAATGCTACTACTCAAGCAACCCTAGTCAGAGGGGTTACATGCAGAGAATGTGGGCTAAATGGTTACTTCGAAACCCACAGTCACGGTTGACCGCGAAACAACTAGTAGCTCAGTGTTCCAACATCCACAAACGGAAACTGCTGTCACAACTTGCGATTGATGAGGTACAACGGAGGTTCCATGGTGAAGGGCCCCAGGCTGCCAGATCAGAGGAGGAGGTCATACAAGAGATTGGGAGTCAAGCCCCATTGAATGCAGATGATGAGATTGGGTGGCCAGCCCTAATGAATGAAATGCTGAGCGAGGCAGCAACTGACCTGAAAGCTAAGATCATGGCGAGAATGAAAGCTGGGCAACCTAGAAACCGATTACAACGGCTATGTGAAGTACCATCTGAAAGTCTCATAGAAAGTGTGAATGCAGCACTGAGGGAGATCCCTACCGTAACAATCACAGAAACCAATGAGCTGATATACGCTTCAGCATCAGTGATCCTGGAGACTCTGGGCTTTAAGAGCAACCATGGAAGCCATGAGATACGTTACCCACCATGGAAAAGACGGTTGGAGGCTAAGATCAAGGCGGCCCGGAAAGATGTGAGTCAATTGACGGAGGCCCAGAGAGGTGTGATGAAAAGGCCGATACCCGAGAGGTACATCCAGATGACCATACCTGAAGCACTCGAAACTGCCAAACAAAGGCTCCAAGCCTTGTCCAGTCGCCTAAAGCGGTACACGAAAGAGAATGAGGCCAGACGAATAAACAGGCTGTTCGCAACACAACCTGCGAAAGTGTACGCTCAGTGGCAGGGTCTTAACAACAGAGCTGACCCACCAAGACTGGAAACTGAAAGGTACTGGAAAGGCATATGGGAGAAGGAGGTTGCACATAACAGCAGTGCACAATGGCTGGTGACCCTGAGAGAGGAGCACAGCAACCTCCCTGAACAGAACCCGGTTACCATAACAGTGGCAGACATACAGGAAAGAGTCTCAGATATGAAGAACTGGACTGCACCAGGCCCGGACATGGTCCACACCTACTGGCTAAAGAAACTCACAGCACTCCATGAGCGCCTAGCAGTACAAATGAACCAGCTGCTGAGGGATGGGACTCACCCTGAATGGCTAACCGAAGGACGAACGATCCTGATCATGAAGGATCCCTCGAAGGGTGCAGCCCCATCCAACTATCGGCCAATAACCTGTCTCTCCACAACATGGAAGCTCATGTCAGGCATCATTGTGGCTAAGATAAGTGGACACATGGATCAATACATGAACGAAGCACAGAAGGGCATTGGTAGAGATACCAGAGGAGCCAAACATCAGCTCCTGGTTGACAGAACAGTCGCACAAGACTGCAGGTCCCGACGTACCAACCTGTGCACAGCTTGGATTGATTACAAGAAAGCCTATGACTCGATGCCACATACGTGGATCACTGAATGCTTGGAGTTGTATAAGGTGAACAGGACCCTCGTTGCGAACTCGATGAGGATGTGGAAAACCACACTTGAAGCCAATGGCAAGCCATTTACCCAAGTGTCCATCAAATGTGGCATATACCAAGGTGATGCATTCTCCCCACTGCTGTTCTGCATAGGACTGAACCCCCTAAGCCAAGTAATCACCAAGACAGGCTATGGATACCGCCTCAGAAATGGAGCTACAATCAGTCACCTCCTCTACATGGATGACATAAAGCTGTATGCTAAGAGCGAAAGGGACATAGATTCCCTGATCCACACAACCAGGATCTACAGCAGCGACATCGGGATGTCATTCGGGCTTGAGAAATGTAGTCGGATGGTGACTAAGAGAGGAAGGGTAGTCCGCACTGAAGGGGCCTCACTCCCTGAAGGAACAATAGCAGACATTGAGGACAGCTACAAGTACCTTGGTATACCACAAGCCAATGGCAACCTCGAACTGGCAACAAGGAAAGCGGCTACGGCCAAATACCTCCAGCGAGTGAGGCAAGTCCTAAGAAGCCAGCTCAATGGCAAGAATAAGACCCGGGCAATAAACAGCTATGCCCTGCCAGTGATCAGATACCCTGCAGGAATAATAAGGTGGCCAAAGGAAGAGATTCAGACCACGGACGTTAAGACCCGAAAGCTCCTAACCATGCATGGAGGGTTCCATCCCAAATCCAGCACCCTGAGACTGTACGCAAGCTGAAAGGAAGGAGGCCGGGGACTAGTGAGTGTGAGAGCCACTGTCCAGGATGAAACATCCAAGCTCCATGAATACATCAAGGAGAAGGCTCCAACGGATGACGTACTCAGAGAATGTCTCAGACAATGGGGAACAGAAGATGAGGCGTTGGAAGAGGGACCGTCATGGGAGGACAAGCCCCTACACGGGATGTACCACCGGACCATAACTGAAGTGGCTGATCCCAAGAAGTCCTATCAGTGGCTAGAGAGGGCTGGCCTGAAGGACAGCACAGAGGCACTCATCCTGGCTGCTCAGGAGCAGGCCTTGAGCACCAGAGCCATCGAGGCCCAGATATACCACACCAGACAAGACCCAAGGTGTAGGTTGTGCAAAGAGGCACCTGAGACAATCCAACACATAACTGCAGGGTGTAAGATGCTGGCAGGGAAAGCCTTCATGGAACGCCATAACCAGGTGGCTGGCATAGTCTACCGAAACATCTGTGCGGAGTATGGACTGGAGACCTCAAGGTCAAAATGGGAAACACCTCCGAAGGTGGTGGAGAATGACAGAGCGAAGATCCTGTGGAACTTCCAGATCCAGACTGATAAGATGGTAATGGCGAACCAACCAGATATCGTGATCATAGATAAAGGGCAGAGGAAAGCCGTTGTAGTGGATGTAGCGGTCCCAAGTGATGGAAACATCATGAAGAAGGAACATGAGAAACTCGAGAAATACCAAGGGCTCAGAGAGGAGCTGGAGAGAGCCTGGAAGGTAAAGGTGACAGTCGTGCCTGTGGTGGTCGGAGCACTCGGGGCAGTGACCCCCAAACTAGATGAGTGGTTGCAACAGATCCCAGGAACAACATCGGACATCTCAGTCCAGAAATGTGCAGTGCTGGGAACAGCAAGGATACTGCGCAGAACCCTCAAGCTTCCTGGCCTCTGGTAGAGGACCCGAGCTGAATGAGGGACGGACACCACCCGAGGGGTGAGATGAGGATTTTTTTAAATATATATATATATATATATATATATATATATATATATATATATATATATATATATATATATATATATATATATAAGTAACCAGGTGAACCGTACTTAAGACTTTTGTAGTGAAAGTTTCCTTGTTTAAGAAATGTAGCACTGTCACTTGGTAAAAACAAGTGACAGTGAGCACGCTTGATAAAAACACACGTGAACCTATAGCACAAGCGAGAATTAGACCAGGAAGTGAGGGGATGATGACCTGCATGTGAAAGAAGATGAAGATTACTGAACTGTGTATGCCACTCGTACAAACTTGATAGACCCATTATCGTCGTTGTAACCCTGGTGATATTCAGAGCAAAATATCGTGATTTGATAAGATAAGATATCCTTTATTTGTCCCACACTGGGGAAATTTTGGAGTTTGAAATCTGCCGCTGGTGAATCGTGGCAACAGCTGCACAGCGTCAGTGTTCGCAACATTCATTCATTCATTCATCTTCCGTACCGCTTGATCCTCACTAGGGTCGCGGGGGGTGCTGGAGCCTATCCCAGCTGTCTTCGGGCAGTAGGCGGGGGACACCCTGAATCGGTTGCCAGCCAATCGCAGGGCACACAGAAACGAACAACCATTCGCACTCACACTCACACCTAGGGACAATTTAGAGTGTTCAATCAGCCTGCCACGCATGTTTTTGGAATGTGGCAGGAAACCGGAGCACCCGGAGAAAACCCACGCAAGCCCGGGGAGAACATGCAAACTCCACACAGGGAGGCCGCAGCTGGAATCGAACCCGGTACCTCTGCACTGTGAAGCCGACGTGCTAACCACTGGACTACCGGGCCGCCCTGTTCGCAACATGACCAGATGTAAATGTTTTTTTTTTTACTGTGGAATTATATGAACTGTGGTCTCTGTTCTTTAGAGGGGAGATCATTTGTGTTTTGTATGCACCCAACATGCCAGAAAGTGTCGAGTAAGTGTGTCCTCTCAACACATTGGATTGTAATGATTAGTCGGTCGCGTTTCTAAGTTTCATGGAATGTTGTGGCTTGAAAATAATGTATTTTTATTTCTCTTTCCCTATCAAGCAAGCCACTGCTGTTGTTTATTATGGTATGATTGTCTTTACTCCGTTAGATGATTTTCTTTGATCTCTTAGATCCTTTTTCAAACTCTTAAAATTCAGTTAACATCTCAGTCTTTCATCTTAACGCTGTACAATTTTTAATTGTTCAGTCGGGAATAAAGCCCACATAAAAATTATTTTGTGTTCAGTCCAGTCTTTTCAAAGACATATATATATATATATATATATATATATATATATATATATATGATAGATAGATAGACCTGTACATACACGCATGCACACACTCACATATACATACATAACATACATACATACATATACACACACACACACACACACACACACACACACACACACATACATATATATATATATATATATATATGGCTGAGATTGATAGGATATTTTGTGCGAGGATCATTACCTGCAATGCAAGACCAAGTTTCTTGATACGTTCCTTGCCATCTCTGGTCCATGGTGCTGGCTCATCATCATCCCGCTTAAGGAGGTAGCGCCAAACCAAGAAGCCAGATTTGCCTTTAGCGGGCCAGTACTTCACGATCTAAAGTGAAAGACAAATCACTACAATACAAATCTGTGAAATAACTGCAAGACGGGTTATAAATTCCAATCTTACTTTGTATATCCCATCATATCTGTTTCCTTCCTCAGGGCAGTATTTACTGTGCTTTCGTCCTTTCCAGCTGCGAACCACTCGAACTGGCTTCCCATCCTTCCAGTTCTTTGCCTGAGCACCATTTTTGTCGTTCACAGGAACATTGCAGTTAAGAGCAAGTGCACTGGAGAAGACCACAGCGAATAACAATTTGTTGAATAAAAATAGAAATGTAGCCGACTGAGATTTCACTTGAATAAGGTTGAGCATAAATCAAACGTACCGGTTCATGTGAGTAAGTGTCTGATCACATGATTGCTCAGCAGTCCTCTTATTCCCAGACAGATCTCGACCTCCAGAACCGGTGTAAGTAAACTCATTCCCATCATCCTACAATACAATAAAATATACAGTGTGAGTGCCCACTTAACAAGTCACATTCACTGCCAGCCCATTAAAAATGGTTCTTTGACCTATACAGCCGTCAGTAGTAATCGCTACTTTTTAGAATCACATCTGTCAAAAGAAAATACCAACATACCACATCATCTTCATAGCCTCCTGCCAAGACCAGAGAGTAGGCCCCATCATTGTTTCTGCCGTGGATCCCAGCTACGTGTGGCCTGTGGACGCCAGACTCGCTCACCTGGAATCAACAAAACTCTACACTGACAAACATTGTAAAGACCGCAAAAACCTTCAACATCGAGGGTGTCTGACTAATTGAAACAAGGCCATATTTATATTACTCAAGCACACCCAAGGATGCTGGGTTGATTGACTTACCTGCACTCTAAACTTCCACAATGAGCCAACAGGAACACCAGGGATAGGGCCATAGTGGTTTGATGGGACAATGGTACACTGCTTGGTTCGCCCAACGCAGGCCATTCCCTATGAAGCCGACACAATCAACAATGTGTCAAGACAAATCTTTGTATTCCAACTTACTACTTCACACTAATTGTTGAGGAAACGGCAACCTGAAATACTCAGAAAGCCATTTTACACGTTAGCTACCACAGTGACAGAGAGAGACACACACAGACAGAGAGAGACAAAGACAGAGAGAGAGAATATACAAATACAAATCAACAGGAGCAACAAAGCCCTTTTGACATCCAAAATGAAGATAATACTGAACATATTGGGTTTTTTTTGTCAGTTTACCTGTGTGTGTGTGTGTGTGTGTGTGTGTGTGTGTGTGTGTGTGTGTGTGTGTGTGTGTATATATATTATACTAGCTGGTTCGCCGCTCTCCGGGCGGCTCATCAGCTAGTTCCTGCGGAAGGCTGGTAAGGTGGGCCTTTGGCCCACAAAAGTGTTGTTGCTTGGTTCAACTTTTTGTTCATCTTCATTGCTTATCGCGAAAATAAAGAGATGTTTAGCTCTACTAAATAACTAACAATTTCATTGCAATGCTTGTGGGTAGACAACATTTTTTCGCCAAGATGCCCGCGCGATCGTAGAAAGCCACTGCCTGAGCGGCGCAGTGGCGCGGTGAAGTGGGTACGTTTTGAAAAGGGACAGACGGAAGGACAGACCGCGTGCGGGACGACGCGCAATATATATATATAATTAAGATATATATGTGTATATATATGTATGTATGTATATATATATATATATACACACACATATCCATACAACAACAAATTATTGTTGTTTACTTGGCATCGTTTACTGCAGTGTTTTTGAATCTTTTGAGACAAGGCAAATTTCTTGAAAAAATTTTAAAACATCCCGCAGCACAGCACTAGCTGAAAATGTGGGGGGAAAAGCTTACAGTAATCCTTCGTTTATCACGGTTAATGGGGACCAAAACCACCCACAATAAATGAAAATTCGCGAAGTAGCGTCCAATTAGCATAAACAGTTTTTTAAAAGTCCGCAAACAGTCCGCGAGAAGCTGCAAAACAGCGAGTCACATAGAGAAACATATACCAGTACTGTACTCCATGTATATGTAAAAATAAATACAATAATACTTTTTTAAAAAATATGTTGGAAAAAATCTGCGATGCACTGAACCCGCGATAAAGGAACTGCGAAGTAGCGAGGGATCACTGTATTTTAACAATTAAAGTGTTATATTCTTTTTATGAGCATTTTTAACATTGAAGAATAACGTTATATTATAACACCTTGTATTGGAATCAAATAAACTTCTATCAAGTTGCTTGTTACTCCGTGTGTTCACGCAGGCGAACAAAATACCGTATTTTCACGACTATTCGACGCATCGTACTAATGGCCGCAGTCTCATTAATGGGTGACATTTCTGTATTTTACACATACACAGGACGCATCGTACTAATGGCCGCAGTTTTACAGTGGTAAAACATACGCCAGCTTAAACATACGGCATGCATGCGCGCACTCTAACACGTTAGCTTGAAGCATACGGTAGTATGCCAAGACATACAGATAAGATAAACACACGTTTTTAAAAAGGCAACGAAAGCAGAACTGAGTTCGGGTGTATTTTATTTAGCCATCGTACAATGTTCTCACGTTTTTCGATCAATCATCACCCAGAAATCCATCAAAGTCCTCATCCTCTGTATCAGAAGCAGAGGACTGCACATCTCAGTTGTCATTGAATGCATCACATGCTAGTGTGAGTTGCTACGCATTGCCGAGCGGAAAGAAGGAGTAGCAACAGCAAAGTCAACATTTCTCTCGTGTGAAGCTTTCCCACATTTGAAAGTAAAGAACAGAGCGAAACATGGTGGCAGCGCGTGTGTGTAGAAAGAATTGAACAATTGTGCAAGTACCGTAATCCGTCAAAAACGCCGCGTTCCCTCTCGTTGTTGCGTATTGTGGCGTAACTCGCCAAGTGCTGCCGCTCACTCTTTGTAAAGTTGTGTTTGCCACCGATCATCCATTGTTCCCATGCCGTTTGCAACTTTACTTTGAACGCCCGGTTGATGCCAATGTCCGGCGGTTGGAGTTCTTTAGTCAAGCCTCCGGGAATAACGGCAAGCTCATTTGCTTGACTTGTTTTTTCACCGCTGCTGTGAGATGGGCACGCATGCCAAAAGCATAACCGGTGGCTTTAAGTTTGAACTGAGCTTCGTAGGCGTGTCTTTTTGTCGAATTTATTTTCAGGGGTTCTTAGAAACCAAAACCGGAGTTGTTTTGCAACAATGCACATTGCCACACGATATACAAGTGTTGGTACTGGCTTGAGGCGTCCACTTACACGCCCACCCTCCACCATTGGCGGACTAGCTTGTCTGTCCTCTCTGTCCTCTCTCTCCCTCTCCATATATGTATATATACACGCCCACCCTTCCCTGATTGGCCGACTTCTTTCACAGTCACTTCCGCCTTTTCTCTATATAAACAGCATGTCGGCAGTCAGTCAGATTTTGGAACTCAGTGCATATAAAGGACGCTCCGCACCATAAGGCGTCCTGTCCATTTTGGAGAAAATGTAAGACTTTTAATGGCGCCTTATAATCGTGAAAATACGGTACTCCACATTTTTGTTTTGAAGTGAAGGGTGTTTTGTTTGGAGATGTAGTTTAAGCTAAGATGGGGCCATCGAGCTTTTCACCACATACCAAGCACAACTGAGTCGGTACCGTTGCGTCTCAGGTAAAAGTAAATCCAAATGAAAGATAGCTTTCGCTGTATTGCCTCATGCAAAAAACTTCGCTTGTCTCGAAGCAAGGCAATTAGCTAGCTGCTGCTGCTACCTACCGTTATGGAAGAGTATTACACGATTACCCTGCCAGGTGATAGACTGCACAGGAGTACAAATTGGATCATTTCCCACGGCACACCTGACTATCTCGCTGCGCACCATTGTTTGAAAAACGAATTAAGCACCACTCATCCTTGTTTATTGTCGAAGCAGACGCTTGAGTACAATCAGTTGTAGTTTGTGTTACTGGAGGATGTTTAGTGAAGACACTAATTGACAGATGACATGAGGATTTAGAATGTTGGTCATCTTGAGAATTTCCAGAAAGGGCTGCTTTGATTACATTTAAGGACGGACATCCATATTTTTGCAAATGACCAGACTCATTGTTCATTACATATTTCCACAAGTTCATGGAACCGTTGCCAGTTAACTGCTTGGCCTAACCACTCATTGCTTTCAATTGTTTAGGTCAAAATGCGTCTGACGATTAATCCACTAACTGCCTTTGTTAAGTGTCGCCTAGCCGAGTCCGTAAACGTTTATGTTTCAAGGATTAGAAACACAGATTGAAGTAACTGACTCACCTTGCCCCAATCCCTCTGGCTTGAAGAGCTGGCAGAAGCCATTTTAGCTTTCTTCTTACTCTCTTTCAGCTTCTCTCCAGCACGGACAACCTCATTGGAGTCATTGCGGCAATTTGGGCAATACCTGGTCGAGCCAAACAGGAAATGTTACAAAATGCTTTAAATTCAATAACTGACAGAACATTGAATCATACTGACCAATCTTCATCCTCTGGGATGGCAGTGAGCGGTGGGTTCAGGCAGTATGTGTGATAGGCCAGGTCACATTCGTCACACAGAAGCTGTTTGTCAGGATCTTGCTTGATGCCGCAAATGTTACAGTTACACCAGCGGCAGATTTTATCGGGGTCATCCTTGCACTGCTTGCACTCAGGTCCATTTGATCCTTGAAGGCACAAATGTCATCCAAATCATACACTGCAGCCTCAATCACCAAATAAAAAAGTACTTGCTTATGTCACAATACTAATAATTAATGAGGTACATGCTTCAAATTAAAACAAAAGTGAGTCTTACTTTTCAGTGGGCTCTCAGATCCAGCCGGCATATCACTTTGTGAACCAGGCTCCTCAATTTTATAAATTTCGGTCACAAACATAATCCGGCAATCGTTGAGAGAGTCCCCTGCATCTCTACAAAAAAGGTAACGATTTTTAATATTGTCTCAATTTTCTGCAATAAAGCAGCACAACAAATAAACTTAGTAATTTGAAAGACGAGCAACACATTTTAGGATTTCAATAAATCCACAGATTTTCCCTGCGATTAATAAAGTACATATACCGAATGTATCTGTTCACCATTGATCAGATGAAACACGAACAACAATCTATGACTAAAAAACACGTATATAAAACCTCAAATTTCACAACAATTAACTCACCCAAGAATAATCTTTGCGTAAATCTCCCGCAGGGTGCGTGTTTCCCTTTTCCTCTGGATCTCAGCATCATACCAGTAGCCACGCTCCTTGGGATCATCTGGGTTGTAGTTGAGCATAACAATCATACCAGGCTCCAACTGGTGCCACTGGTACACAGTCCGGGCCCTCGGGCGAACATCCTTAGCCAGAAGAGGGATCACGCCATTCTCTGGATAACTGTGATGAAAAATATGAATTTGTCATCCTAACAATTCATAGGTGTTCCTCTCAGATTAACACATTTATAAATCATCCACACATGATGGTCTTTCAGGGAAGGGGACATGGGGTTTATTGCTAGATACAAAATGTCAGCATTCATATCACAAAATACAAAATGTGGCCATAATTTAGTGCAGTAGAATCAAAGGAGTGTGGTGAAGTGCGTTTAAATGCTCAATACAACAATACATTTTAGGGATGAAAAGGGGTCTCTATTTATATTTTGTCCAACCAAGAGCTCAAGATCAAATTTTAAGCAATTGGTTTCACTTTTCATGTTTAAGCTTACTCTTCATATTTCACGTGGTACAGTATCTCCTCTTCTTCATGCTCAACATCAACAACAGCCACTTTGGGAGTCTTGGGGCTCCTGGTGACATTCACGATCTGGGCCTCAAACCAAGCCCCCATATTCAAGTCCCTCGCATCCACCATTTCATTGACCTGAATAAATATGCACAAAATGAACAAAGAGATTTAGGAATAAAGTCCAAACCAAGAGTTGGGATTTCAATGACCTGTAGGGGTAAAGCGCTTTGTCACAGCTGCAGCGGTTGTGAACTCAATACAAAAATAAAATACGTATTGTATTACCGTATTTTCACGACTATTCGACGCATCGTACTAATGGCCGCAGTCTCATTAATGGGTGACATTTCTGTATTTTACACATACACAGGACGCATCGTACTAATGGCCGCAGTTTTACAGTGGTAAAACATACGCCACCTTAAACATACGGCATGCATGCACGCACTCCAACACGTTAGCTTGAAGCATACGGTAACATGCCAAGACATACAGATAAGATAAAAACACGTTTTTAAAAAGGCAACGAAAGCAGAACTGAGTTCGGGTGTATTTTATTTAGCCATCGTACAATGTTCTCACGTTTTTCGATCAATCATCACCCAGAAATCCATCAAAGTCCTCATCCTCTGTATCAGAAGCAGAGGACTGCACATCTCAGTTGTCATTGAATGCATCACATGCTAGTGTGAGTTGCTACGCATTGCCGAGCGGAAAGAAGGAGTAGCAACAGCAAAGTCAACATTTCTCTCGTGTGAAGCTTTCCCACATTTGAAAGTAAAGAACAGAGCGAAACATGGTGGCAGCGTGTGTGTGTGTAGAAAGAATTGAACAATTGTGCAAGTACCGTAATCCATCAAAAACGCCGCGTTCCCTCTCGTTGTTGCGTATTGTGGCGTAACTCGCCAAGCGCTGCCTCTCACTCTTTGTAAAGTTGTGTTTGCCACCGATCATCCATTGTTCCCATGCCGTTTGCAACTTTACTTTGAACGCCCGGTTGATGCCAATGTCCAGCGGTTGGAGTTCTTTAGTCAAGCCTCCGGGAATAACGGCAAGCTCAGAGTTCGTTTGCTTGACTTGTTTTTTCACCGCTGCTGTGAGATGGGCACGCATGCCAAAAGCATAACCGGTGGCTTTAAGTTTGAACTGAGCTTCGTAGGCGTGTCTTTTTGTCGAATTTATTTTCAGGGGTTCTTAGAAACCAAAACCGGAGTTGTTTTGCAACAATGCACATTGCCACACTCTATACAAGTGTTGGTACTGGCTTGAGGCGTCCACTTACACGCCCACCCTTCACCATTGGCGGACTAGCTTGTCTGTCCTCTCTCTCTCTCCCTCTCCATATATGTATATATACACGCCCACCTTTCCCTGATTGGCCGACTTCTTTCATGCCTGGCCACCGTCACTTCCGCCTTTTCTCTATATAAACAGCGTGTCGGCTGTCAGTCAGATTTTGGAACTCGGCGCATATAAAGGACGCTCCGCACCATAAGGCGTCCTGTCCATTTGAGAAAATTTAAGACTTTTAATGGCGCCTTATATTCGTGAAAATACGGTACATTGCCCGAGGGAGTTGTAAAATAATGAATTTGTGTCTTGAAGTAATGGAAGCAAGATGGAGTGACACAGAATCAGGACGTTGCAGATGTTTTTTTTCACTTGTGGTGTGTACATTTTAGGTGAAGAGGCTTAATTGGGGTGTCTCTTATTTCAATAGAAAGCATTTGATGCGTAATATATATTATATATGCGCGCTGCACATAGACTGATGTGTCTGTATTAACGTATAGCAATTTCAAGCGAGCTATAATCTCTCTCAATGCTTCAGAGATTTTGCATTGGAGCTTTTCAGACTGTGTTAATTTTGTTATCAATTCTGGCTCACGAAAGGGGTATCTGGTACACTTCGACAGTCTACAAGTTCTTGGTGGTTGTGGCAGGTGCAGCGAATGTTTGCAGAAATTATAAACAAAAGCAATGAAACAGTACAAAAGGGGTGCCATACAAATAACTGTTAGCCGAACCGTGGTTAGCATTAGCACTGTTTGGCAATAATAAAATTTTCACTGCTGCGCCTCGTTACAAAATAAAAAAAAAAAAAAAACTGATATAGATGCGCGTGCCTATGATTCTAAAAGACACGTGAACCGAACTGGAACAATCAAACCAAACCATTTTTCAAAAGCGATTCACGCACGCGTGTGCCAACCCAGACACCAGCAAACAAGTTGAGAGACTGGAGAGAAGCGGTGCGAGTTGATGTGTGTAACAAACACACATACAAATGGCTATTTACAGAGTCTGGGGGGAAAAAAACTATCATGCCAATTTTTTCCATATCAAACAATAAATCAATATAGCAATTATTGAGACAGGCCAAATACAAATAAAAGTTTCATTTGAGGTTTTAACCTACCTTGTAAAATCCGAATCCGGGTTCCAAGACCTGTGAGGGGCTTACTTGGACAGAGGTACCAGCGGTCTGAACTTCCATCTCACCATGAGTCGAACTCTTGTCAGACTCACTCTGGGTTGAGCCGCAGCCAGAATCAGAGTCAGAAAGCTCTGCTTCTTTGTCTTTGTTTTTGGTCATTTCAACACGGGGCATGTTCTGTCTAATTAGCAACTGCACAATGTCATTAAGGCCCACGTTGTAGTCAAATATTGTGTGTCCATCCTCCATCTAATGAAAATAATTCAGTACATGGTGACACATTGCTCACAAATGATAATCCAGTACAGATTTACAATGCATGCAGGTGTCAAAAACATTCCTTCACTCAAAAGGTTATTCCGCCTTACCTGCTTGCCACGGTAGAACAACCTCTGTCTCTCCGGCTCCACCTTAAATAGCTCCGAAATCTTCAGGCGCAGCTCGTCCACTTTGGTGAGTTTGGAGAGCGAATCGACCCTGTGGGTCACTTTGCCATCCATTGTTCGCACTTGAATCCACATTGCAGCTGCCCTGCATTGAGATTGACTATAGATGAGCTCAAAAACAGAATTTCCCACAAAACACCTCAGACCATTTATCGAAACACGAGTCAAAATAATAGATATTCAATTAGCTTCAACACAATGTACAGCATCCACAACAGTGAACCTCTGCTATATTGGGGTAAATCGGTTGCTGCCCACCTCACTACGTTGTGGATTTTTATGCAACTTTTTAATGGGGGTTTGCACTACACGAAGGATGCCAAACTGTGAGTGCGCCCTGAATTAATCCCCGCACAAACGCCTCAAATTCTTAAAAAAAAAACACTGCTAAACATGCAATTGACATTCTTACATCTTAAATTGTCCAACTCTGCACCACACAGTAAGGATGCACCGATACAGATTTATACACGTTAATGCCTGTAATCGCAATCTGTTTTTAACTCGCTTTATTTTGAAGTAAAAAAGAGAGCGAACATGGTATCTGTATATCCACCCGACCCTATCTTCTTCTTCGTCTCTTTTGGATGCTCTCATTTTACAAAGTGCACCTGTGTTAATTTGAGGCACCATATAAATGCCCTGAGTGTTACAAGCTAGGTTTCCATTAAATGTGTGGCAACACTGTCAGAAAAACACACAGTCGTTTTGTGTGTTTGAACAATATTTCATTTAAATAAAACACTTTGATTAAAACTAAGCTGTAATGGCATTATCAAGTATCAGCGCTTGGTATTGGGGAGTACTCAAATGTACGGTAAGTACTTGCACTCTGACTCGGTCTAAGAAAAAAATTGGTCGCAGGTCATCAATAGTACAATGTCAAGTTCAAATTTAGGGTTGTGCAGCTTCAGTGTAGCAAACGTGTTGTAACATGTCGAGCAGCAATGAGGTCTGTTGGAAGAGATACAATAAAATTTGCATCAAAATGAAGAGGTTGAGAAGGTCCCCAACTAAACTACATTGATAGTACAGCTGTCCCCTCTGACGTGCAGTGTTCACATGGATGGCATGGCAGTCAAGGGGTAGAGTTTATGAGAGCCAGTTTTGTCAGTCATGTGGAAATGGTTGGAGTTTGCAGGATCAGATGCTAAGTAAAAAAATAAAATAAAATTGCTGCATAGTATGTTCAGAGGCTGTTGTAACCACAGGGAGTGAGCGACGCCACCAAATTATTTTTACATTTGAAATGAAAACAAGATCAAAACTTCCTGCAGCTGAAAAGTCAAGAAATACCAAATGTAACATCGCTAATACTTGCTACAAGTTATGCATTAGAGTTTTAAAAATAGAGAGTAGCATTGTAACATTTAACAGGAAATGCTTTTTTTTTTTGGTTTCCAAAAGTATGCATCATGCAATGGTATCATTTTCAGGGACAGGGTTGGGACACGATAAGGACATAGCAACTTCTGTTTAATTGTAATCAGCGGCAGTTTGATGTTACTTGTTAATAATCCCAAATAGAATATTTGAAATATTTAATGTAAATATGTTACGGACCAAGTTTAACTCTTTGAGGGACAGCGGTTACTAGAGTAGACAGGTTATCATATTATCCTGGTGTATGAAAGGGTTCAACTGGGCTGCACGGTGCAGGACTGGTTAGTACAGGTGCAGGATTTTAATTCCATTAATTCACTGTAATTATGACTGCTCATCTTGTGAAATCAAATACTTCATCGTGGTGTATCATCTTTACAATTCGGTTCACATTTAAGGAAAGTGTGAGGCCTCAAGATCTGTTTCATTCTTTTTCAAAAAAAAAACATCACTAACCATTCCATTAATTTGAATTTGTAACAACACGATTTTTCACACACTTTTTGAAGTATTTTTAAAATATCAGAACTTCCTTAATCCTTAACATAGTGACAAAATGTGAACATCCTTGGGTCCCTTTATTCCAGCTATTTCCATAGACAATAGTCTTGCTGGGGGAAAAGATTTAAATTTTGCTGTCACGTCCCCTCCTTAAGACCGTCATTGAAATGTTGTCTCCCTATCTCCAATCATAAGGTGCGCTTTACATTGCTCGAGCAATGTACAGTACACGACAGTGATGCTCTGAAAAACTGGACTGTCATCACTCGTGCACATCACAAAGGGAGGGAACAACCCAATTTAAATACAGTGCGGGAAACTGCTGAGACCACGCCCAGTTCTTTTAAAAGCAAGCACATCCGGACGCGAGGGAGCGCTCGCAAACAATGTGGCGTCGCCCTGACAATGAAACGTACTTAAAAGATTACCTTCTGCAGTACAGTATACCGATGAAAACTTTTTAGTACAATAATCAAGTGACCGCTGTTGGGGTAAAAACCATCGCAGGATGTTTGTAGTGCACTTGGCATCCACTCTTGCGTGTTAGAGTGGCCTATTTGTTTCGCTTTGACTACAAGCATGGATACAATGAATCCAGTACATTACATTACAGCATTCTTAATCATTAGTAACCGTAAGCATCACAATAAAGTAACTCGCAACAGCAGAGTATATTCGACCGCACTAATTTCAAGGCTTAACCTTACAACAAAGTCAAGAGCACGAAGTTTTTAGGGCATCGTACCATGCATAGACAGCCACTTTCGTTTTACGGCTAGACAAAAAGCCGCAGTATGGGAGTGAAAACTAGTCCGGAGTGTCAGGTTGGTCCGCCGTAGTAAGTCATTGTGATAAACGCTCAAGTAACGAGGTATGACAAGTTAGCTAACGTTTGTATGCTCGGCACTGGCTTTAAATATTAACAACAAATTGAAAAGTAGTAACCTACAAGGAACAAGAGCATACCTGTTTGTCCACGTGTAAAAAGAGAAACGGGTGAACTTGGTTGTTTAAGTCCCGTAACTTCTTAACAGCTCCAACAAGTCTAACTCTTATGCTTGTTGGCTTCCTTTCAATGAGTAATTCTTCAAGACTTTGATATCCCGCCTGATTTCACGATTGTTGTTCACTATTGGCTGCTTTGCTCACGCTCTCTCCATTTTATTGGTCAAAAGCTCAGTCGATCTCCAGAGTAAATGGCGCTCAGTTTCAGCGCGCGAAACGTAATTCTCGTGGGCGCAGCTCGCTTCTAAGCATTTATCGCGAGATGATGCGGTGCCCTCAATCTGCCATGAGAAATGGTTTGCTCTGGTTGTGGTAAACAACATCATGGCGGCTTGCTTCGTGCGGCGTCCAAAGACAACGTTAACCGTCACTTTAAGTTCAGCGTCACATCTGTGTCGCTTCACAGTTGAGCTAAAAACAAAAAATTCGCAAGACTGTACTTATCGGTCAGTACAGAGTGTCATTTCTGTGGTATAACGTTATGTCAGGTGGACGGATGCCTGATTGTTTGAAATCGCCTAAATCGTTCCTTCTTTTTGTGTAATGTCGAATCACACGAGGTAAACTTTCATTTTAGTGACCACATAACAACGTAAAATAGTGACCACAAATAACCAATGTCCTTAAGTTAATAACCACATTGTTCAGTTACTGTCCATGTACAGTATCGTAACAGTATATGCATTCAGTCCAGCCCTTACTCTGGGTTTAATGCATTAAAATGGTCTACAAAGAGATGAATCGCCATTCGAAATTGACCTTTTAATAACTTCATAAAAGTTTCAAATACAACATTCAAAATAAAGGTACGCTGTATTCAAATTTAAACTTTTATTATACATAACATAATTGCAAATTCAGACAATGAAGACTGAAAAAACAAGAAAGCAAAATAAAATTGTTTTCATAGCTTTTGGAATCTTTTTATTTTCCATTCATATATTCCATTCATCAATCTGTTTTCTGACCTGCTTGTCCACATTTGGGTTGCTTGCTCAATGGGGAAAAAAAACGAGATGCCTGATGGTAAGGCAAAATTGATCATCAAAATGAATAATCACAATGTTTATGAAGTTATTGTTATGGTAAATACAGTACACAGTTCTCAATGTAACTGAGTACACTGTGGCAGAATGCCTTTCAGAATACATATTTTCTATATCAAATTACCATTACCAAAACACGCCCACAAATGTGGACTTTGGAACAAATTCAATTAATGTTGCAAAACTACCCCTTTATCTTAGATTACAAAATTCCATGTGAGTCTCATCCAAATTATAAAGATTGTTCTTACATTCATTGAGAAATATATAGAAATCTTATTGTTTACTCATTCATGTTGAGCACTGTATGTTCATTTGTTCACCCCAATAGCCAATGAACACAAGCAGGTGAAATGTTGTAGACATTTCTTCTCACCCTAAACTTTTGGTTAAAAAAGAATCAATGGACATACTGGTAAATATCAGTTTGTCTATTTACAGGTTCTGCAGTTCTGCATTCAGGATGATTGAGAAATGTGAAGGTGATACTGCAACTCAAAGAGGTCACAAGCAATGTGCATTCTGTATTTTAAATTAAGAGGTAATTCTGATTATATTTTGTTTGTTTGTTTTTTCTGTTGTTTTTTTTTTTTTTTTTTTTTGTCCAAAGGGTGAGGCGTATCAGCTATATGGCATCTCTGATGAGGCGGGGCCTTGACAGAGCGGCCTGGCTGGAGCAGAGCAGCACTCGGAGCTTAAGGAGGATGACAGAAAATGGACACGGCAGGCGAAGTCATCTAGAAAATCTTTTTGTATCTTTGTTATTGCTTGAGAGAGCACGTCGGGCAGTGAGTGCATGTTGAGAAGCATCAAGTCCAGTTTGTCCTCCATAGCCATAATCCTCCTGTCCAACTCCTCACTTCGATGCTGCAGGTCCGACACCAGATCGTACATCATGTTCTGAGTCTTGAGAGAGTGGAAAATGTGGACACGAAACCCTTTACTGATCATGAAGCCATACAAGCAAACTTACAGCCGCTTTAAAAGGGGACATGTTATGGAAAATTAAATTTGTATTGTTTGTGTTCAAGTAGTCGGTAGTTAAAGTGGTGAATTAGCCAGATGTGGCAAAGTGCATGTGACATTCATGTGCAGCTTGGAAGCAGAGGGTGAAAAACTACATCAAAACCAAAATGAAAGCCGGGCTGCTTGTTGGATACAGAGAGTAACATTGGCTAGCACTAGCTTCTGATAATAAGCATCACTTAATTGATTACCCGGTGCAATTCTCGTTGTGGTCAGCAGAGCTGCCAACTGTTAGAGCGTGTTCGTATTTTGTTTTGGAAATCACTCAACTCTCCCTCATGATTTCTGAAATACTGTCTGTTACAGATATTTTAAAAAAATCATGGATCAGATTGCTCAAACAAGTTGAATCCAAACATAGTTTGCAACAAGATTGTTTGAATTTGGTGGAAGAGCTAAATACAGACATTCACATGGCTACAATACTGCTTTGAATTGTGATTAAAAAAATACCTCACATGTCCCCTTTAAATGTATTGAGAAAAGTAAAATTATTGTTGGTGTGAGTACCTTGGCAAGATCGCCGATGGTGTTGGCCTGGTCAGTTAGTTTCCTTTGCTCCATTTTAACTTTTCGCAGTCTTAAACATTAAAAATAAATATTGTTTTCATACTTGAGACTTACTGTAATACACTGTAGTGTGAACACTTGTACACCTACAACTTTATGAATGTTTCAGCGAGACTAAAATTTTGTCAAATTAACATTTGATAAACTCAGTGACAACCAATTTACCTACTGTATTTCATGTACAAGTTTCAAGGACTGAACCTTAGAATCTGTGATGCGACACATTTTTACTCACTGGTGGATAGCTTGCAGGAATTTACGCTGATGGTGGCGTACCCTCGCTCGATCAACTTTCTTCACCAACTTGGTGTGTTTGTAAATCAACCAGGTCTCCCGCAACACATTGGCTGCAGTGTTTTTTACCTGAGGACAAAACAGGACTAAAATTCATTGTTTTTAAGATAATTATAGGTGATATTTACTTTGGGAAATAAAACACATCAGACCTTTTTATAGAGCTGAGTATCCATCATGAAGTTGTGGACGTGTTTCTCTGCTCTGGTGAGTTCTGACTTCCTTGCAACCACAGCGACCACCAAAGCTGTACAGCCTGCCCCCTGAAAGAGGAGAAGTGCATAATTGGACTGTGACTCACTGTTCACAGCATGGGTAGTTCCACAAATAATCGACTGGCGGGGATATAAAATAAAGATTTTATTTGAAATATATTTAATCAGTTTGAATCTTTCCCAGCCATTTTCGTGGGTGGGGTGCATCCTGAAGGGCATCCAATGTAAAAACTCTGCCGAACATAACACACAAGTAACTTACTGTTGCTACCACTGACTAATCGGGACTAAGCCAAAAGTCAAACAATAGGTTTGAACCTGTGTGAAAGTTTTGAAGCTGTACTTCAGTTATTGGAGCGTGGAGATGTGTCACATTGGAGGTCCAGGAGGATGAAGCACAACTTCCCATAGCTGACATAGTTTTCATTTATTTTAGACCCCAAAATATTTTAGACAACCATACAATCTGGTTTAGCACACCAGTATGTAACCTTTTTATTCATTTGAAAACAACTACCCCCCCCCCGCCCCCCCCCCCCACACACAGTACAGTAACACTGCATCAGATAATAAACATCTTATAACACAGTGTTTTTCAAACACCGTGCCGCGGCACAGTGTTCCGAGAGATATTGTCAGGTGTGCCGTGGGAAATGATCCAACTTGTATGCCTGTGCGGTCTATCGCCTGGCAGAGTAATCATGTAGTACTCTTCCATACCGGTAGGTGGCAGCAGCAGCTAGCTAATTGCCTTGTGCTTAGAGACGAGCGAAGTTTCTGGTGCGAGGTAATACAACGAAAGCTTTCTATCATTTGGATTTACTTTTACCAGAAATGTAACGTTATTATTGGATTTATTATTTTTTAGTAATCATACATTCGCGTATTATTCGATCGTCATTTTATGCTCGCAATGAAGAATGCTTCTGCCTGTCAGTATAGTTTGATTTTGCTTGCAAAGAAGAACGCTTATGCTTGCAATCATTAGTTGGCTTTGCCTGCAATGAAGAACGCTTATGCTTTCAATAAAGATATATCCTTTATTATTTATTGTGCTCACTTTTGCTTGCTGTACTGTGTGAAAGGTTAGGGTCGCAACCACCTTTCCGAGGACGTGGTTGGGAAGAGATAAGTGTTAAGACTAAACAGTGATCAAGGGTGAACCGTGAATGGAGACATCAACACCAGCTGCAACGGGATGTTTATGTGACATTTGCACACATGTACGTAAATTGCACTCACATACACACACATAGTCAAACAAGTTCAGTGTGTGTTCAACAGCCCCCACCCTTTAGGTTGGACACACCTATGTAGTAGCTTTCCCAATAAATGAGGAGGTGAAGGGGGAGATCGTTAGGGTTACGTGCCGAGAACTGAAACCGAACGCTTCTCCTCGTTCCCTCCTGGTACCAGAATCGAGTCTCCTGTCTCCTCCTTTTGGTTATTCCTGAGTGTCAATTTGGACCAACCTGACAGTTATTCTTCAATGTTCAAAAACGCTTATAATAACAGTGTAACACTTTAATTGTTAAAATAAGCTTTTTTTCACATTTTCAGCTAATTTTTTTCAATGAAATAAAATGTGACTTGGCTCGAAAAAGATTGAAAAACATTGCTATAACATACTGTGCTGCCCCCTCTGCTGTGCACAACCTGTCGGTGGCAGTAGTGTGACACAGGTAGACTCGATTGATGATGTCAAGTTGACATTAAACAAGCGTAACAAAATCTGAAACTAAACTTAAGTTCCAATTGTTTCCACAGAGCAAATATATGCTTGTTAGTATTGTTAGATGTTCTATATGCGTGTTGTCTCTGTATTTTTACGTTTTTAAGTAGCAATTGTTTGATTGTTTACATTGCAGTGATGCGGTGTTGATGAAGACACTTTGAAGAGAAAATTAATGACAAATAAAGAGCTTAAAGCAACAACATTGTCTCATTTGGAGAACTATCACCGATATTTCAAACTAAACGAACGCTGCATGTTCAACAAGGGCAGAATGCATTCAAACAAACAATGCCAATCTTTCTGAAGAAAGTAAGTGGAAACGGCAGAAAGGACAGAAGCAAAAATAAATATAATAAAGTCTCACTGCAAATAAATATGCACACAACAAGAATTACACCGTACATTTTCAGCATTGTGAGCATGTGCGCAGAGCAGATCCAAATAACGATGTGAATACTTTAGTGTGTGCGGATTTGATTCCTAAAATTGAGAAAGAGTCAACACTTTATTGTGGAGCCCATCGTACAATGGACCCTCTGGGCACACCACCTCCGCATTCAGTGTGAATTTATGGTCGGCATGTACAAAGTATGGTGAAACATCAAAAAGGCTTGTTTGTGTTATGGGGCTGCTTTGCTACATGAGATGGTGTCTTAAATTTGTGCAGCGATACAATGAACTCTCAAAACCATTAAGGCGTTCTAGACAGAAATGTGCTGCCACTTGTCAGAAAGCTGGCATCAGTTGCAGCTGATGAGATTTCAATTGCTTAGTTTTCACTAAGTTTTTGTTGTTACTTTTGCTTATGACCGTTTTCAGTGGCCTTTGTGGCCTTTTCTGTCTTGAATGGAAGGGTAACAACAATTCCTGCTTCTGGTGAATGATGGTCATGAATCCTACCATGATGCCTGTTAAGAGGCAGACTCCTTTTCCGCAGTAAGTGTGAGGCACCATATCACCATAGCCGATGGACAAAAAGGTGATGGAGATCAGCCACATTGCTCCTAGAAAGGTGCTGGTCACCTCCTGTGTGTCGTGATACCTTTTGGAACATAATTAAACCTTTTAAGAATACAACTGAATTTAGCACCATGTACAATGCGTAGGAGAGAAAGTAGGAAATATAGGTTTACCTCTCACAGACACGCACAGTCCATGCTGCAATAATCCAACAGGATACGCTGAACACGAGTAGAACAGTGCCAGGGCAGATTGTCATCAGAGTTTTCATGACAAAACGAGTGTCAAAGCTGATCTTGTTTAGCGCCCCGATGCTACGTGAAGAAGCATCTGTGAAGAGCTTGCTGTGGAGGAGCATGACCCGGCCAATCAGGTAGAGGCGCAGAAACATGGGTACAGACAGGATAATGTCAACATCAGCGTCCGCCACCAATGTGTTGTAGTTGAATGCCAGTCGAGTAGTCCAGCTGAACACGTATTGACCCGGGATGGGATGGATGGCACACACGAGAAGCTCCAACACAATGAAGAGAATTCGCTCAAAGGTCATGGCGATCCTCCAGTCATCTGCACCATTGTCCACCATGAAGAGCTGAAGGAAAGAGGTGACTGTTTTACTCATATACGGCACTTACATTTCCAGAGTTACAACAGTAGCAGTAGCATGTGGTGAATTTTGGCATTTAATACAAAATAATGTACCGGTATTGTAAAACTAAGACTTTAGATTTGAAAATGATATGTTTCCAGTCATTCCACACATAGTTATACATATGTTCTCATATTCATTTCAGGGTGGAATTGCCGTCCTACTGGCCAATGGAAAAAAATATATCTACTTGGTTATTTGGAACAGTATATCAGACAGAATTAACACAACACAGCAATTAAGTTACATATACCCGAATTTTACAACAGAATTCTGGAGCTGTATTGAATATAAAATAATGACAATGGAGAAAGAACACCAACATCATCTGGGGGTCCACTGCACTGAATGAAGAGTTGCCGCACTGTGGTTTTAAGTGTGGTTTACATAGTTACTATACAAACCACATAGAAAATTGATGATGGATTTACTACTATACTACAGAAGTAAATCCATCATCAATTTTCTGTAGCACTGGTCCCCATTCAGGTCATGGGTAACATAGAGCCTATACAAGCTGCCTTTGCACCACCCCCTCCCAAAAACTATATATACCTGTACTTGAGCATCAGGGAACTTTGGGGTCTTTGGAAAAACAAACATGAACCACTTGAATAAAGTTAATAAAATGAAATTCGCAACAGTTAGAAAAAAAGCCCACAGATAAACTCACAATACAGTAGGTTCATCTAATTACCTGGATTTCCCTTGCATGGTATATGAGAATAAGACCAAGTAAAATAGCAGTAGAAATACTGATCAGACCTTTCAGTACATATGAATAGATGGACTCCTGCGAAAGAGGACAGATGCATTAACACAGTGCGAGTAGTTCACACTAAATTTTTCACAGATTAAATTTGCTATTTATTGGGTGGTGGGGGATTGAAATACCTTGTTGTAAAATCCTCTAGACAGTTCAGTCTCAATCACCATGACAAGAATGCCAAACATCCCACAGACCAAAGAGCAGTCACTCAGCTGTTTGCGCTTGCCAAAAAGAGCTCTGCGCTGACCGAGTCTGAAGCTGAAGTCCTTCCTTTGGGGTATGCTACCTTCTTCTCTGGTGGCGTTGTCACAAATGGCCTTACTTGAATCCTCTCTGATGACTTTGGAGAAGGCTTCCTCCAAGAGGGTGCTGTGAAAAAGCTGCTGGCCTGATTGGATTTCATTCAAATTGGATGTCACGGTTTCATGGCTGACCAGTGAACCCACAGCATTGCCATTGCCAAGGACGGCGCTTCCCCCGACTTCAGGGGGAGTGACATGCTTTGGAAGCGAAATTTGGGATCCACTGAGTTGCTTGGTGTTTTTCTGCGAAAGAAAGAACAGCCGGTACAGAATGGGAGGTGGGATTATTTTGTGTAGTTTGACGTTGACTGTCTCAGACCCATTTTGGCTGAGAAGTTCTACTTTAATATGACGCCCCAATCAAAATAGAACTTAATGTGGAAGAACCCACCATTGAAAATGCACGGCAGACATATATATTGCTGAGAAGAATCAGTAAACATTTTGTCGGCCAACTTCTCTGGTCATTTATGTGCAGGTCATTAAACAATATTTCAACAAGCCAAATATCCCTAGCTTTTTTGCGAGTGAGGATCAAGCGGTTAGGAAAATGAATGAATGAATGAATGTAAGATTGTAAATATTATGTACAATAAATATATACAGGTTATTTACATCATATTGATGTATTCATATCTAATTGACGGCACTGGCGTGGTATACCCTGAACCGTTTGTCAGCCAGTCGCAGGGCACACATCGATGAACAAGCATTCGGGCTCACAATCATACCTCGGGATAATTTCGAGCGTTTCATTAACCTGCCATGCATGTTTTTGGAATGTCGGAGGAAACCGGAATACCCTGAGAAAACCCACGCATCCATGGGGAGAACATGCAAACTCCACACGGGATCGAACCCCTGGACCTCTACACCGTGAGGTCGGCGTGCGAACAAGTTGGCGACCATGCCTCCACAATAAATCGCATAATTATTTAATGAGCTCAATTGTTTGTACATGGGTAACTTGCGAGTTAACTAAAAGTTAGTTATCAGTGGTGGGACATTGTAATTTCCTCGGAATGTTGTCAAAGTGATTATTTAAAAATGTACACACTTGCAGAGATTCTGTGTCTAGGAATAAAGTGGTGTAAGCTGAGTGTTTTCTATGCTGTTAAATCCTTGATAAGTTTTGCTGCCCTTATTTTTAGCCGTGTGTGTTTTCATTGCTCTGGATGCTTGGATTGTGGTTGAGAGGAAAGAAATGTCATCTGTGCCATAAGTTGTACAGAGAGCATATTTGGCAACAAAGCTGTCTTGACTTGAAAATTATTGTGAGAAATCATTAAAATGATTTACATTCTCACGGAGAATAATGCTATGATCAATAAAAACATAATTAAAAGCAAATGTATGCAAATTAATGTATGTATGAAATTGGTAGCCCTTTGAATTAATCAGAATCAAGAAGTGGCTCTCAGTTTCACAAAGGTGAGTGGCCCCTGAAATAGTTCAAAGCTAAAAAGGATAATAAGTTCATGCGATTGAAAATAATTGTGCACCTGACTAGAGGTTCTCGTTGCCTCCTCTGCCAAGTCTTGATGGTCAAGTGAACTATACAAACTGGTGGAGAAGGACTGCACGCTTTGGTTCATGGCTGGCATAGAGGACCCCTTGAGGCGAGCTGTCCTGATCATAGGGTTGGATGACAGATGGTGACACTGGAGGATGATGGGAGGATCTTTGTGGGGCTTCCAGGTTTCGCCAGCGCCGACAGAGAAACGCGCTTGTTGCTTTTCACAATCCTGAAACATCTCCCTCCAGTTGGGCTCGCCACCCCCGGCAGGCAGAGAATATTGGAAGAGTTTCTTGTTTTTCTCGGCACAATAATTGGCGTACAGAGGGATGTTGAAGTTTGAATTGGCATCTTTGAAATGACTGCAAGTTTGTTGTTGCGAAAGAGTCTTTTGTGCTTGTTGGTTGCTGCCCTGAGGCATGAAACTACCATGCAAATTCTTATTTGCAGGTTTCAGGAGGTCCCTTTGTATTTTTCCGTGTGGAAAAACCTGGTGATCGTCAGAAATGTGGGTGCTGGGAGAGAAAAACTGTGAGTGGGGTGAGGATGAATGGCTTATTTTGTGCAAGAGACAATCTTGAAGTGAAATGTGATTGGACTGAGGTTGAAAGATAGACGCTTCTGAATGTTGCTGATCTGCACTTGGACAGGAAGAAGCACGTGTGTCATTCTTTGGATGATCCATACCCGTGCCTGGTCTCTGGACTGAGGTTGAATCGGCTCCTTCACCACTAACCTGGCCACAAAGCAGCAGCCAGTCCTGATTCTTTATCTGAGAAATGGTCACGCTTTCAGTTTGCTGCGAAGACATCTGAGCGGAAACTTTTGGGGATGGAATGACTCCATTGGAAGTTTCAAGCGGCACTGAAGCAGCACAACAGAGATTTGTCTCCTGTGTTGGTGAAGTCACCTCCTTGAGTGTTTCAGAGTATTGCTCAGGCATCCCCTCAGGATTTTTCGTCGGGTGTGACTGACCTCCTGAGGTGCAACCCTCACGGTCATCACGGAATACTTGACCTGTTGTGTCGAGGCGTCGGGTTGCATTGGTGGGTTTAACCAGAATCAGCCTCATGCTATCCCTGTGCAGAAGAAATGATAACACAGTGGAAGTAAAGGACCTATTGCATTTACTATACGCACACCAAGTTCTACTTTTAACCATCACATCATGCAAAACAACATATGATACATACTGTATACATATATATCTTCTTCCGTACCGCTTGATCCTCACTAGGGTCGCGGGGGGTGCTGGAGCCTATCCCAGCTGTCTTCGGGCAGTAGGCGGGGGACACCCTGAATCGGTTGCCAGCCAATCGCAGGGCACACACAAACGAACAACCATTCGCACTCACACTCACACCTAGGGACAATTTAGAGTGTTCAATCAGCCTGTCATGCATATTTTTGGAATGTGGGAGGAAACCGGAGCACCCGGAGAAAACCCACGCAGGCCCGGGGAGAACATGCAAACTCCACACAGGGAGGCCGGAGCTGGAATTGAACCCGATACCTCTGCACTGTGAAGCCGACGTGCTAACCACTGGAACACCGGGCCGCCTATATATATATATATATATATATATATATATATATATATATATATATATATATATATAATGCATATAAATCCCACAATTTATAATGCATATAAATCCCACAATTTTTCCTTCTACTATATGCATACACATGCATTGTCTGTATGAACAATGACACAAAATGACAGTAGCTGTGATATCAATAAAATCTACTCAAGGTGGTGCAGTTCCTCTTAGTTTAAGTAAAATTTTGAAATTGACATTTAATACACCAATATATGTCACTGCCCCAAGAAGAAAAAGAATCCTTACCGTCTAGTTATTTTTTTCTGCAGAGTACTGGAGGGTTCCTGCTTGGAAGTGCTCCAGAACCAAAATGTTAAGAGGAGGCGAGGGAGGGAGCGCTTCCTCCGATGTGCACACTTGTGGATGGTACTTTGGAGTCGGTCTCCTTTGAAAGTAATGATTAGAATTCAGTGTGAAGAAAGGAAAAGGGCAGCTGGCCTGGTAAAGGGTTGTACATGCAAATGCATGGGAGTGGGTGGTTATGATGCAAACTGCAGCGTCCATCCGAGTGGACAGACTCTGAAAGTGTAAGATCACAAGTCCAACCTCAAAGACATCAGCGCTTCCACTGATCAGCAGAACCACCTTGCTTTCAAAGGGAAGCAGCAAATAAAAGATCAGTTGCGTTCGTCATTGGTTCTCAGCGGTTCAAAGGCCTTTGCCAGATTCTCTTATCTGCCCCGGCACAAGCGTAAGGCTGGACAAAAGTGTCCTGTTATTAAATCACCTTGTGAATCCATCAGATGGGTGAGAGCAAGGCGGGCTTGCTATGAGCAAATGTTACCACAAACACAGCTATTTGCACTGAGGGATAAATCCCAAACTACAACACCAGATATACGGGCGCATAAAATGTTTTCATTTTGTGGTTTGGTTGGGTTTCTTCGCCCAAAATGATACTTTAATTAATTTCAGAGACCCAAAAGTTTATCTCCGTTGTTTTCCAATTAATACAACATTTTCAGTGTTATTTTCAGCAAACAACTTTAATGTCCTTCTTTCTTAGCACCAAAATTAAACCACGAAAACACTCCTTAAACTCAAAAATTGCTATTCATTCTCAAGACACTCGGCGTGAGGCAGAGCTACAAAGCCTGCTGCCTCATCAGCTTTTAGTGTGAACGTCGCAGTGTTGTCAAAACAACACAGAAATCCTTTTGTCAGTGACAGTAACACTGTAGTAGCTGACTAAATAAAAAAAATAAAACATTCCGAATTGCTTTGTTCTTCAGAAAAACATTGTTTCCGACAACGTTTGAATACAAAGACACACGCAAAGTATTTTTTACAGGCAAATTTGGTGGCATTAGATGCGAGCACGCAGTCTTTTAAACCAAGATGTTCCATTGCAGATTTTATAAATGAAATGACTGGTAAATAGTTGATTCATATAGCAGAATTAGCTCAGATATCATCATCCACTTTAATCTCAGAGAAAATGAGACTTCAAAATCACAGCAAAGTAATGACCACAGTTTGGTGGAGCAGATAAGGGACGCCCATTCAGCCACTCAAACACAAGGTGTCAATCAAGGGCAAGCAACAAAAGCCGATGACTGAACTTAAAAACAATTTGCCGGCTGAATCGGGACATTCTTTTGTAAATAAGAATCACGCATAATATTAACATGCCCTCACCTTTACACTGAAAGAAGAGAGAGTTATCATTGTGAGGTTCTGTTTTCACACATTAGTGTGAAAGCATATGAAGTCAAGCCTCTAATTCCTCTCATAGTGTTAATGTGAAAGTAATGTCATGGTTAGTCTTACACAGAAACAGTAGCTAATTGAATTCTGCTTGGTCAGTGAAGCACCTTTCGCACTGCCCGTCAACTTCGGCTATTTCTCATTTTTCAAATAGGCAGGAGGGGATTGAAATTAACCCACAAATTTTCCAGTTTCACATTGACAAGTCAATGGGACTGTTCAACAAGCATTTTGGACGTCGCACCAGAGGCAGGCACTGACGTTGATGCGCATAAAATTTTTTGTAAGCATTAATTGTCGGAAATGTCCGGCTTCGGTGTATTATGAATCGAAGGCATATGCGGATAAATGTCCTCCGCATCTGACATGTCCATTTTATGGAAAGGCAGTGTGAAAAGGGCTAAAGTCAGATCGTGACCAATGACGTTCCTGAAAGCAACACTCAATTTTTAATGGATGTGAATATGATCTTGAACTAAAAGTCTCCAAGGTGCATAACACACTTTCCGATGGGTGATGAGCGCCGATGGAAAAGGGGCACAGTCATTGCCTTCACTTCGAGTTGTACGCAGCACACTTTTGATTGAGGGGGTTCTCGGGAGACTTCATCCATTCCTTCTTCAAAAGCTGCTTCAGCTGAGACAATCTCATGTTGGGGTTTTCCATCTTCAAGCGAGGGAGGTTGGCTTCCTCGAACGACGTGAAAGCGGCTTTCATCCGGCGCTCCGGGTGGCGGTCCAGGTCCTCAGGCGCAATGCTGAAACAGTAGCGTTGGCAACATGAAACATGCTTTGACTGTGACTCCTAAAGCCCTTATTTCACTGAGCGGTAAAGGTGGCGAGTATGGTCCGAATATCAGTTTTTCATGAGGGTTCATCCAAGGTTGCAAAATGTTCCAAAGACTTTCTCAAACAGTTTTTCTTGTCCCCCCCCCCAAAAAAATTTGAAATTGTCCAAAATTGGATGGGGACAAGAAATTTGTTTGTGAATGCCTGGCGAACGTCAGGCAATGCAGAACACACACGCACACGCACGCGCATATGCGTACGCACACGCACGCGCAAACTCATGTGTATTTACATTAAAATTTGATATGTGGGTGTATGCTAGCACCCTTAGGTCCACTTTCATCAAACTCTAGTTTGTTGCCTGCTTGGTGCATTTTGTTTGGTATGGTGTTATATAAAAATCGAACTCAGGTCTAACACCATCTACAAGAGGCGGTCTCGGTACTGCCCCACATAATCGGAATTTGGTTGTGTTAACACTGCAAACAGACTTTCATCCGCTTTGAGTGACGAAAGGCATCTACAGTTTTGCACGTACAGCGTCCTTCCATGATTATTGGGAACCCCGAAGATCTGAAGTCTTTACATAAAGGACATTTTTATTGCTGAGGCATACTGTCATACTGAAAATTGGAGAAATGGTCGAACGAAACAGAATCAAGCTCCTCCCATGCGTGGTTGGATGATTTAGAGAGATTGCGTTAAGAGTAATGATGGAACAACACTCATTTCTTTCTGCAGTCTCCAATCTTTTGAAACATGATAGGAGATTATTTGTTTCAGTTTTGTTGGCGAAAGGGGATTGTACAAAGTATTAATTAACATCAGGGGTGCTAATAATTGTGGCATACATGATTTGATGTAAAATATTTTTTTCTTAATGTGGGAACCCCTTCATGTAATTCCCTTCATGTGTAATGCAAAGTTGGTGGTCAACAAGTGTCACACCACAGGTTGTGTTCAACCTCTACTGTATGCCGATAGCCTTTCAATTGTTTGTAGCACATCTTAAAATCATAGTAGGAATTGTTTGATCATGAGTCTTACATGAGATTGTAAGAAGTATTAGACGTAACTGTAAAGGACAACTTAAGTCCATGTTACCTTCACTATTGCAAAATACTTCCTGTTTATAGTCCACAACAGACCAATGAGACAAGAGAGGCACTGCAACATGGTTTCCTCATATTCATTTTGGTTTAAATTATCAATTACTTTTTAACCATGTGAGAATTAGGCAAAATAGGGGGAAAGATACAAACTTTTACAAAACTATTAACTGTTTGAATCAGAATAAACAAGTAAGGTATGAAAGCAGCCTAAAAGGATGCTGTCAATATTGATTTTACTGTACAATATGCATCGAAACGTTACCTCAGCACAGCAATGGCATCTTCTACTGTTCTAGCTTCCACTGTTCCTTCCTCCTGAATAATTCTGTTTACATTTTCTTCCAGTGGAACCTCCAGATGACTCTTGTCTGTGGATTCAAAATGGGATTTGTTATTTCAAAATGTTAGGTTGTGTTAGATGTAGCGGTTTTTCAGGGGCAAATTTTTTTTGTCTTTGTGTGAACTAGCACATCATATTCAATTTAACCTTTTGGCTTGAGCTGCTGAGGCTGCGGGACATTCTGAATAGCCTCCTCTATCTGGGCTCGGGTCACCTTTCCACTACTTCCACCCTCTTTCTGGGTTTTGCCTTTTATTCTGGCATTTTCCTCATCAAGGAGGCGCTGGGATTCCTTTTTCCTCTCCAATATCTCAATCCTCTTTTTCTCCTTATCGTCCTGCAAAGGCAGTACCGGTAAATAATTTTACAGTTGCACATCATCTGATTCTTGCAGAACTGTTGAGAAACTCGTCATGAAGTGTGGACAGGATGGCATACACATTAGATTAGGGTCGGTGCCTACCTTTCTCTGCTCTTTTTTTAGTACATGTTTGTCGGTTTCCTGCCACATGGCATCATCCTCTTCCTGCTTCTTGCGCGCATCTGCCACTGCCTTTGCCTCAGCCTTGCGGGCCCTGGCTGTGGCCGCCTTGGAGTTCTCACCCTGGAATTTCTTCGGCATCCCAGCAGCCGCCGTTCAGCTGACATGAAATGAGACCACGCTATCATTTAAAAATTATCTTTAAAATATTAGTAAATTAAGCAATTACATCGTACAGTTGTTTATATATTTCATCATGTAGAAGCATCCCTATTGAATGAAGTCGATCAATGTTACAGGTTAAAAAGCGAAAGTGGGAATGGCATTATGACAAAATAGTATCGAACAATTTTTCTCAAGATATAGCCCACGAAACAGTCGGACTGGCCGATAGTATATGCTTTCGTTATATTACAAATTGGGACAAAAGTTCATTTCATAAGTGTCGATAAGGAACGTTAGTAACGTGGTAGTGCTGACGGATGTAAACTGAAAAAAACACGTCAAGCTTGTTGTTGTTGTCACTCTTCTTTCGTGTACAATGAAAATGTACAGACACATAATATATCATACCAGTATCCGGCGAAATTCAGGTTTTAACTAGACAGCAGACCTTGTTTTCGTTTGGTTATATGCCATATCCTGTCGACGCACTCTGATGACGCATTTATATTCAACGAGGTTACTCCAACGTCATATCCTGTGACCCAATCACACATTTTAGAAGTGAAACCGTTATAGTTTCTGGAACGCAAATACAATCGCAAAGCGTCATGTTTGAAAGAAAACCTCCCTTATTTTTCCTTACAACTAATCACAAAGGGTTATTAATATTTTGATCACCGGTTAAGGCGAACCAAATTCTGTGTTCCCTTGTGCTTTGTAGAAGAGGTGAGAGTAATGCTGCAGTCTGCAGCAATCTCACAAAAAAACCCAGTGAAGATTGAGGGGGTGTCATTTCTTAACAGCAACATGCGATGCTCCGGGTATCTCCTCCCTCATTTAAATGTAACGCTAAATGAACAACCAATACCAATTACAATAATGCGAGTACATTAACATTTAACGAGGAGACAAACACGACCTAGTCTACGTCAAATAAAAAAAAAACGTCACAAAGACTCGTGTGCCAATGTTGTATAAAGAGTACCATCAAGAATGGTAAACCTCAGACCTTTACCACTGAATCAACGAGTCAAGGTATGGTTCTAAGTTATGTGCATAAAATATTATTTAAAGATATTTCACGCTGTGCTGTAGCTCATAGATAGATAATAGCAACCCCCAGAAAATATCTGATGCAAGCATGCCCAATTAGAAATTTCGGAAGTTTTTAATTGAGTGTATTTGCTATCAAATAATATCTGACCGAGACCATAGAAAAGTAAAGTTGAAGGTTATACTTCAGTAAGTAAGCCATGATCATTCAGGTCAACTTTTATCTGCTTCAGAGCTATCCAAATCTGGATTGCTGGAATAGAAAATGGATGAAAGTAGCACATTTGGTTTGTTTTTGTTAAACCTGTGTATAATAAAGAGCATCAAAATTGGAGTTAAAGGTAGAGAGAACTAAACAATTTATTGAGATAAATAACAATTATCAAGAGCTATTGTACATTGATGTTCTGTTGCATCCCCAACAAATTCCTCGTGTTTCAAGTCAATACAATGTTTATCATTTTAAAATGAGCTACAATATAAAATTGAATATATGACAGACCGCCTCTGTATTTGAGTAAAAATAGGCATGTTTATAATTCAGAAGTCATTGTCGCTTTCATCGAAAAGAGGAGGTCTCGTGCGTCCACTAGACGTGTGTGTTGCTCTAGCCACATGGTCTTCCAAGCTGTCATCGTCTAATTTGCTCTCATCCTCGCCGTCTTCCTCTTCGTCGTCTTCATCTACCTCTATCTCGCTGTCGTCTGACTAAAATAGAGAAAAGACAGAAAAGGCATAACAAAAGCTCCACATAGTATTCATAGTTGTATCTTGACAGTGAACACACTAAATCCCGATAGAATATACTATTAAAGATTAAGATTCCTGCTAATATCCTTGAACTACAAGTGGAAATTAAGCTGTATACTAATTTCAAAGGAAAATCTTATATGGCAACTCTTAGGCTATAAAAACTGGATGATCCAGTGATGGAAAATATCAGAGTGGGTGATCTAATTTTAATACACAAAAAGCTAAGAATCAACTAGGCAATGACCCTGTACAAAATACAAACCTGTCTTTTCGTTTGTTTTGGCCTTCTGGAAATGCCTATTGCTGGCTTTAAATACAAAGGTGAGTGCAAAGAGGTGGGTGAGATACTAAAGACAAAAGAAATAAAGACTGCTCTTTGGACAGAAATAATAGCTGTATGTAACGTATATGTCTTTGTGAAAACGTTTACCTCATCACTGTCACCACCCTGCATGTTCCCAATGAATCTTGTTCCTCTTCCTGAAAGAAAAGAAAATGCTGGTATACATATTTTAAGTAATAGTTTGGACATATTATAAAGTATGTATACTCTGACTGTTGCAACTTGCATCTGGGATGATCAAACAACAAGCATCAGATACAGGCCCAGAGTATAGCGCAAGTTAAATCAATGCTCAACAAATAAATAGGTCATGTTGACATACTGAACAAATCGCCCATTTGTTTAGCAGCCATCAAGCCATTTCGAGTGGGTCGCGGATTGGAGGGCCGTGACTCTTCCAATTCACTGTCCATGTCACCTTCATCCTCAAGAACATCCATGTCAGAGTCCACATCTTTCACTGAAACAAATTTCATAGAACAAACGCAACAGGCCACTTGAGTGGTTGTCAGCTTTATCCTACATTAGTGGCAGCAGCTTGGATGTCATTCATTTTAACATTATTTTCAGTTCTCACGTGAACTCCTCATTAGATCCCTGTCCTCCTCCTTCAGATTTTGCTGCATCATCCTCAGGGTGTTTTCGGCCTCCTGTGAGGGGAAAAAATGGACAACATACAAGGAGCGAGTAAGAAAGGTAAGGCACACAGACTTTTTAGCAGGCGAGTAATTTTAAACTAAATCCTTCTATGCATTGTCTGTAATGCTTGTCCTCATTAAGGTCGCAAATGAGCTGCTGCCTTTCCCAGCTGACTTTGCGTGAAGAGGTAGGGTACACCCGAGCCTGGTCGCATGTCATTTGCAGGGCACACAGAGCCAACCGTTCTGACAACTCACTCACATTACATCAATGGACAGATTCGAGTTTGCAATTACTCCAATGTGCATGTTTCTGGAATGTTGGAGGAAGCCGTGGTAAGCCATCAAATAAAAGGGGAACATGTAAAACACACACAGGAGGTCCTGAGCCGAGATTTGAATCTTTTGACTTGGTGCCATCTCCTAACCACTACTACAGTATGCTGCACATTTTAAAACGAAATAAGGAAACACATGGATTTTACATGACGTTTAGAATTCCGGTATGTTTTGTGAATGCATCTAAAATCATACAGGCCTCATCGGAGGTTGCAGATAAATAACATTTTAGACTAACATTCCGGAGCCATAGACTGGTCGGAGCCAAGCTGTGGTAGTCAGCAGGTCTGTTCTAACAATAGCTCACCACTGATGGCGAGAATCTAAAGAAGAATGTTCATATTAATTTATTCTTATCAATCTAAACTGGAGCGAGTGACACAGAAGTGGACTGCTTAGCACATCCGCCTCACAGTGCAGAGGTCCGGGGTTTGATTCCATGCCCTGGCCACGTGTGGAATTTAAATGTTCTCCCCATACCTGCGGTGGTTTTCTTCGGGAACTCTGGTTTTGTCCCACATTCCAAAAATATGCACATTAGGTTGATTGATCATTCCAATTGTTTTTGTGTGTGTGCTGCGATTGGCAGGCAACAGTTCGGTGTGTACCTCGCCTCATACCTGAAGTCAGCTAGGATAGGCTCCAGCACACCCATGATGCTCGTGAGGATAAAGAGATTCAGATAATGGATGGATGAAGAATCTAAACTGAAGATGAATGTTAATATCAATTTATTTCAAGTCAACTTGATACATGTGTCTTTATGTACCAAATATTCCATATTTGGTCCATATAATTGTTAGTTTTTTTGTGCTGTATTTAAATGCCGTGATTCTGCCATATTTTTGCTCACGGTTATCATACCAGCAAAATACAATCACTCACCTCAAACCGCTCTTGCTCCAGTTTATGGTAATCTTCTAGCTGAGACTCCAGAAAACAAAGGTTTTTGAACTTTGCCACGTAGATCTCATACTGCTTCTGCAGGTCTTCTTCAATCTTTTCATATTCGTCCATGAACGCAGGTCTAACACAACATGAAAGAGAAATGTTTCAGTTACCTTCTGTTGCCATGAGCATGAAAACTTTGGTTGAACAATGAATTTAGAAAATGCAGAACAAAAAGTGTTATCTTGAATTTGATCTCTTACAGTGACAAATGTTACAGAGGACACATTCAAGGAATCAGCTACATCATTCATGATGAAACCCCACAATGAAAAGAATATTTTAGCTGACAGGTTCATCAACATATGATATATTAACAGAATTGATTAGTACCTTTTTATTAGTCATCTCAAATGTGTGTGAGGCCACACACCTGAGTGTGAGGACTTTGTGTCCCAACACCATTGAAAAACATTGGCACATATGCTCCGTGACAGAGGGGTCTTCTGTCTGATTAATTTTTGGCAACAGTGTTAACTGACCGCACACTTTGCAGTGTCTGAAGTCTTTTCCGACTCCTCTCCAGCTCCTGTTTCTTTTTTTCTATCTTGGCATCCAGGCTGGCCTCATCAGAAACAATGCTATTCAGCATCTCTTTGGTTTTCTCCACTGTTTCCTTGAGAACAAACACAATAAATGTCAATTGATCAGAATCATCATGATTCTGATTCTGATTGATGAATCTAAAAATATAGTAAATAAAAAGTAATACTGACTAGGGCCTCCCTGATGGCTACTCTCAGGGCCTTTTCAGTCACATCGATCTCCAGAGGTCTTGCAATGGCTGCAGTTCTTTTTTCCTAAACATAATGCATATACACTCACATTCACATTCTTGAAGATAATAACGACTCAAAATCATTCAATTACTGATGTTTCTAGTCACCCTAAGTTCCAGCTCCTTGCCCAGTAAATCAAACAAAGATGCTCCTTTCGACGTGACTTCCGACGCTAGCTGCCGAGCTGCCTTGAGGTCAGAAATCTAACAGGAAAACACAAGGAGACTTGGTAAAACGATAACAACCGAAGAGAATGTACATCAGTGCATCAATGCAAACATCTTAGCTATATCCAAATGTATTCATTTTAAAATGATTAGATTTTTTTTATCGTGGTTGTAGCTTTCAGAGGTGTGAAGCTATGCAAAAAATACAAAGTTAAAAATCTTAGAATATGAGAATACTGTGCTGCACTATAAGTACAGTGGCTCGCGAAAGTATTCAGCCCCTTGAGATGTTGGACATTTTGTCACATTCCACGCTTCAAAGATAGGAAATTTGATTTTTTGGAGTGGAAGAATCGACACCAAGTGGGACACCATTGTGAAGTGCAACGAAATCCATGCAATATTTTAAACTTCTTTTAGAATTAAAACACTGAAAAGCGGGGCGTGCAATATTATTCGGCCCCTTTTTTGTCATTGAGTATTAACTCAAAGTGGTGAATAATTTTGCATGAGACACTTTATTTTTTAATTAAAAAAAAAAGTTTAAAGTACCGTTTTCATCTATTTTGTTCCCCTTCATGACTGTGCCTCAATTGGTGTTTATTCTTCACAAAAACCGGTGTTGCGCTATTTCTTTATATTTATTTTTTACATCTTGTTAAAATACAGTAGTCCAAAGTCACCTGTTTTTTTTCTGCTGGAGCAGGACCTATGTGCTGACGGTTTCCTCTCAGTAGGTCCAATATAAACAATAACCTCATATATGTGAATGATCATCTTACCCGTGAACCAATGTCAAACTTAAACTTGATGCTGTCCTCCTCGACTCTATCTTCCAGGCCCATCTGCTTGGTCTTCATTGCACTGTACAGCACTGACGTGATCTTTAACATCTCTTTCACTGCGTAGCCATCAGCCTGGTAGAGGCGCTTGGTGTTCAGCTTGACGTGCGCTTTGGTTGCCTACATCAAGGACAGACATGAGCTGAGCAGTAGGTCCTACATTGCATTGTGTGAAAACAATTAGTACAACTATATTGTTTTATTTGCTTAAGACAACACATTACCATGAACTGAGCCACAGCTTTTATGAAGAATACTCGGTCTGACTCTGTGTCCACATCTGTAGGAATATCCATCTGAGGTTCATATCTACACAATTGGGATTTGGGGGTGGGTGGGGGGGGTCGCAAAATGTTTCTTGAAGGGGATGTACAGTATTACAAAAATCTTACTTCCTAATTGTTTGCTAACACAGTTCATGAGTACCGTCCACACATCAAATGTGAATGCAAACAACCAAGCACTGCAAATCTTCTGTTAGATAATGACTGTTTTAAATTACATGGACTGTGTTACCATCTTATCTCAACAATGACTCACTCCGCGCATCATTTGCAGTAAAAATACACAGATGAACAAAAGAATTAAGTAGAACATTATTATTTCTAAAGGCGCTTGTTAATTTCTGCTTCAGTTAGAGATGCATTGATTCTAAAAAAGAGGAGAATGTATGGGTCAGTGGACGGGTACTTGGATAGGCCTGACGGAACTGATAGACAAAAATGTACCTTTTAACGAGCCATATCATGATTTCTGCCACCAGATTGAAGTTAGGTGTTCTGAAATTCTCCAACGAAATCAAGCGAGGATAGCCCAAAGCTCTCATCATTTCGGTGAAATCTGTCGTTGAAAAGGCGTTGAAAATGAACAAATGTGACAACCCATTCACGGGTGCAAAAATAGTACATATACATTTCTTGAGTCTGGTGTGTTAAGTAGCAGGTGACGAGGACAGCTTACTTCTCAAATCTCTGAAAGACATTGTGACTCGTGTTGTCCTCACTGGTTTGGAAAGTGTGTGTGGCGGGGGGGGGAGAGAGACACAAGAGGAAGTAACGATGAATGAATTTAGGTGTTAATTCAAGCAGACTGCAGATTTAATATATCTAGCAAAAATACAAAGTATAGAACGTTTGGAAAGAGAACGTGTTAACATCGCTCGTTACCACGTTTAACCCGAGATAACTAGATATCGATAATTGAGACAATTTTGTGGCTAAATACATTTTTATTATTTCATGCACATTTCCGTTGAAATTGGAAGCGTTCGTGCCTTTCAGCAGACGATGCTGTTGGTGGAAAACCCTAAATGAACGCGTAGTCGCTGCATTGGATACAACCTACGGTATATCATTTAATCACCTACGTTGTTAAAATGACTAAATAGATCAGTTTTTGTGTCTACAGAGAGTCACCAATGGTTACCTGTTGGCCTGCAATTCGGACAGTCGTCCTCGGAGATGTTCTACAAGGAAGAGCCAATGCTGCCTGTCCAATCATGAATTGCTTTGCTCGAGTCCAGTCCAATGGGAGGCGACGATGTTGGGTCGGGCGCCATATTCTGTCTTTGCGGTACAAAAAATAAACATTCTGAATCATTTGCTTTGAGTCTATCACACCGTTGTTATTACTCTTTATATGAGTATTAATTTATTCATCTTCCTAACCACTTGATCCTCACTAGGGTCGCGGGGGGTGCTGGAGCCTATCCCAGCTGTCTCTGGGCAGTAGGCGGGGGACACCCTGAATCGGTTGCCAACCAATCGCAGGGCACACAGAGACGAACAACCATTCGCACTCACTCTCACAACTAGGGACAATTTAGAGTGTTCAATCAGCCTGCCAAGCATGTTTTTGGAATGTGGGAGGAAACCGGAGCACCCGGAGAAAACGCATGCAGGCCCGGGGAGAACATGCAAACTCCACACAGGGAGGCCGGAGCTGGAATCGAACCCGGTACCTCTGCACTGTGAAGCCCACGTGCTAACCACTGGCCTACCGGGCCGCCCTGACTTGAATTCAATCTTCGCCCTGAGTATTAATTAGTGTTAATAAATTGGCACCAAATAAAACTGATTTCAAAAGTGCACTCGCTCTTACAGAAGGAGGCCACATTAATGAGGTTTTGTTAATTTTGCTCAATTTAAAGCAGTTCCCAGGTGTCTTATTAACTTTTTGTGTCTGTGAGATGTCCAAGCAGCAACAGTCGTATTAAAGACTGGCACCGTCATTAGTATTGGAGTCTGCCTTTGTATTATCAAACTTTAGAGCTGTTTAGGTGTAACTCATTTCCTGCCCTCCCTTATTTTCTTAAATATTGCTTGAAAGCATGTTTCTGTTGTTTGTCCTTGTTCTGCTATCTCTCCCTCCTCTGAGTGCCCTAACTGCCACCACTTTAGCTCAGTGCAGTCACACAAGAGTTGACAATCGTGTGTGGGCTCTTGAAAAGAGTAAGAGTAAGAGCGAGGCGCCCTTTTGTTCACAACTGACACATGACGTCATGCAAATTACTGTATGACCCAGCCAAACACCTGACTTGAATTCATTCATTCATCTTCCGAGCCGCTTGATCCTCACGAGGGTCGCGGGGGGTGCTGGAGCCTATCCCAGCTGTCATCGGGCAGTAGGCGGGGGACACCCTGAATCGGTTGCCAGCCAATCGCAGGGCACACAGAGACGAACAACCATTCGCACTCACACTCACACCTAGGGACAATTTAGAGCGTCCAATCAGCCTGCCACGCATGTTTTTGGAATTTGGGAGGAAACCAGAGCACCCGGAGAAAACCCACGCAGGCCCGGGGAGAACATGCAAATTCCACACAGGGAGGCCGGAGCTGGAATCGAACCCGGTACATCTGCACTGTGAAGCTGACGTCCTAACCACTGGGCACCCGGGCCGCCCTGACTTGAATTCAATCTTCTTTTTTTAATGTAATTTGTGTAAACAACAAACCCCAGGTCAAATAGCCCGATGGAACCATCAAGAGTTTGAGACTGCTTGTCTGGACCAATTGGCCAAAATCACACTGGAGCAATGCATGCAACTAGTTTCTCCATACAGGAGGTGTCTTGAAACTGAACCTGTATGAAGTTGAGTTGAGATTTTTTACCCACAACTTAATTTTTGAAAGTCTTAGAAAATCTAGAAGCCAACATTTGAACCCAGAGTGTCGATGTGGAAAGTTGAGTTCTGTACTGGACGGACAAGGAAGTTGTTCAAGTGTCTTGTCGGCCACAGGGAGGCGACACCTTCACGCGTTTACCAGAACCGAGCGTTCTTTCTTCGAGCAGTATTGCTACAGCTTAGCACCATGGAGCAAAGCGGTGAACCTCTTCCAAACGGCTCTGCAACAGCAAACCATTCCCCTGTCCGTGGCTTTGACAGTAAGCGACTGAAAGAGATAGAAAACGCCGCTTTGCAAACCACCCTAACGTCACGAATGGAATCGGAGTCGATGACGGACGCCGTGAGGCCGATTGAGCATCTGCCCGCCGAGGAAGAGCAGCTGAACGGCTTGCGCTTGAGCCACTGCACGCTCGGCTCAGACGCCGATGCGGAAGCAACGCTGTCGGCTAGAAATGTGGAGACGGTGTGCGTCGAACAGGACAGGACCCTGACGGACCATTTGAACAAACGACTGCTGTCGTCTTTCCTGGAGAAGCTTAACAAAAATGACTTAGCGCTTCCCGGTGTGGAGCGGCTTGACTGCGCCGTAGCTGACGAAGACTCGAACAGGGCCGCAGAAGAGTGGTGACTCACCCGGACCCTTGTCTGCGCACAAGTGGCCTCGTAGTTCACCCAAGAACTTTGTGCTATGCTTCAAAGCTCACATCCTCTGAATCAGCTAAACCGGCAACCATTGCATTGCTTTACGTTTTAATTTCTACACTGACAAAAGTTGAGTAGTGACAAAGTTCAAATGTTATGCTATCGTTTTAATCAGGACGGTTGTAAATTCTCATTTGCTACACAATTTCCCCATTTGTTTCATCTTGTTTGATGTGTAGGTTTTCAGCCATTGAGCAATATACGTTTTAAAGAAGTACACACTCCCAACTTGAGTTAAAAGTTTTGAGAAACATTCAAAATAAATTGAAGTACCACAGTGAACAGTTTGTTGTTGAATATTGTTTCAGGAGGAAAACTGCACGAGTTAAAGTGCAGCCGCACAGTGTGACCACATAAAGATTTTAAACGATGTGTGATTTTTTTTTTTTACATGTACCACTTTTGAACGTCTGCATTCTTCAACATCAATCTTTTTTGTCCTGTCATCAGGATGATCAGGCCAATTAACCTGCCAGGGTCTACATTGGGTCAGTGAAGGAAATGAAACATTATTGGAACAAGAAGTTGATTTAAAACAATTCAAGAGATACTGTAATTCTTTGAGGGAATTTTAGTAGATAGATTCTGCAGTCCAGCACAAAATGAGTCCGAAAACAAGAAAACAAATACAGAATGTTTGTGATTTAAAAAATGTTTATATGTAGACAGTGAGCTTAGTTTTACATTTGGTGGATGTCGTTTTCATCCCATTTGTGTGGCCTTATTCAAGGTACACGCTGTCGTTCTCTTCACAATGTGCCGTAGAAAAAGTTAAGCTTGTGTAAATTAATTTGAGCCCCATGAAACATCACAAATACAAATGGAAGATATTTTCTAGGGCCCTTCTGTTATGGACTCACAGAATTGTCATTATATTTCTCCACTTAGTGCTGTTGATAAAATTATTTACAATCAATGTCCTCTATGGTGGCCGGCAGGGGCAAGTATGCTGCTCACGGCCGGACGCTAGAAAATCTAAATGCTGGGGAAAAGAGATGCAAACCAAAAACACCACAAAAACACTGAAAGGAAGAAATGCAAACAAGCAAACACCACAAGAACAGGATTGATGAAAAAAAACAAACATTGTGGAAAACACAAAAAGGCAAGAAAGAAATGCTGTAGTCACAGCAAGTAAGTTGAAGCAAACATCACAAAGCACTACACAAATGGAAGACAAACACACAAAAATGAAACGTGGGGTCCAAAACAAATCGGCTCAAAAACGATTCAAAAACAAATATTGCAAGTTCACAAGACAAGCATTTGTGTTGTGCTTATCGTTTTACTTTATGTGAACCTTTTTGTTAAGTGCTTTGTTACAGCTGCCGCTGTTGTGCAAGCGCTATATAAATCAGCATGTATTGTATTGTATTGTATTGTAAATGGATGTTCACGAGGCCAAGAGGAGGCACCACCGGACCAGTCCTGTGAGACCAGATCATCCACATTTTCTTTGTTGAGTTTGCATGTTCTCCCCGTGCCTGTGGGTGTTCTCCGGGTACTCCGGTTTCCTCGCACATTCCAAAAACATGCATTCCAGGTTAATGGAACACTCAAAATTGTTCCTTGGTGTGACTGAGTGCGAATGGTTGTTCGTCTATGTGTGCCCTGCGATTGGCTGGCTGTTCGGAAAATGGATGGATTGAATGGGTTATTTGCTTTTGTTTTTTGGTTTATTATGTCTGCTTTCACGTTTTCACTGTCATTGCAGCACTTCTTTCATTGTGTTTTTTTCATCTATGTGTTCATGTTTTTTTGTTTGTGTCAATCCTGTGCTTGTAATCTTTGGCAGTTTGCAGCATTTCTCACTTGCAGTGTTTTTGCTTTGCAGTTGTTGTGTGTGGTTTTTAGTTTGCATGTGTGTGTTTCTTTTTTTGTTTGGATCCTTAGTTGTTTGTTTGCAACATCCCTGTGTTTGCAGCATTTGGCCGTTTGCAGCTCATTTGCCCCTGTCATCCAGCGTAAGCATGGGCTCACGGTTCAAGTTTCTCTCCTCTTATGTGGAGTTCTTCCCATGTTTTTTTTCAGGTACTCGAGCTTTTTCCCACATTTCCAAAACATGCTTGTTAATTAAAGACTTTATAGGTTGAATGTGAGTGCTAATGGTTGTTGTCTAGATGTGGGCTGTGATTGACTGGCGCCCAACCTAGGGTGGACCCAACCTCTTGTCCAAATCAGCTGAGCTCACGCATGACCTTAATTGAGGACAAGCGTCAAGCAGTACATAAAATGGATGGTGGCTAGTGAAAAACAATGTTGAAGACACTATTCCAGTTTTAGAACTATTTTGATTAATAAATTAGGGCACTCAATAATAATTGTGTCAATATTTGTCATATTTTACAACTCCTGGAAATGTTTTTTCCCCCCAAGCGTTGAGAAATATGTGCTAATTCCGGCAATAATGTGATGTAAAAATTCCCCAAACATGATTCTCAACTTAAATAAATAGTTTCCATGTTTACATACTGCATTTACCTGCATTCCCCAAGGCCACACAAGACATGAGTGTGCATATGGGTGGAGTTTTGTTTCTTTTGGTATTTTCCTAGACTTAGTGGAGGCAGAATTAATTTTATTTACAGAGCACTTTAAAAGAACCACCACTGTAAACAAAGAATCTTAAAAAAGAACTCTTAACATGTATCGGGAGCCAGTGAGGGGATGCAAGAGTGGGAGTTATGCTCCCTCTTGAGAGTACCTCTCAAGAGGAGAGCATCAGCATTTTGGACTAACTGGAGACGCTTACTGGAGGGCTAGCTGACCCTAAGATGAAAGAAGCTAGATTTAACAACTGCACCAGTTTGCCAGTCCAACCTAAAAGTCACTGTCCAGTTTAAGACCCAAGTGCAAGACTGTTCGCGTTAGATCAGGAGCCAGAGCGCCCAGGTCTGCAGGATGGGACCAAACACCATCACTTCTGTTTTCATTGAAATTCAAGAAATTCAGTCCCATCCAGGTCTTGATTTCCTCTAAATAGGACAAAAGTGGCCTCAATGAGAAAGTGTCTTTTTTGCTGTGCGCGACATAGATCTGACAGTCATTTGCATAGCAGTGGAAGGAAATACCATATTTCCCTGGGACTCGGATATCTATCTATCACTGTATCAAAGAATTATTTAAGGTTGTTTTTATTGAGAACAGTTATTCTGGTGAAATAAGTTGTTTTAACTAAAATGAGAGCTTCTTTGTATTTCAGCAGGCTATTGCATCATGCCTAAAGGACGAGCTCAAATTTAGTCGCATGCAATTTGCACTCAAGCTTCCCACATAATTGTAGCAATGTGCGGGTTTCATCTGGAAAGCACATAGGCCTCTCAGGACGAGGTTTAAGTCTTGAGAGTGCCAGGGAGTCGAGGGCATTTAACAAAACAGCATTGAAATAGTTTGGGAGATTATCCATCCAACCAATATGAGACGGAAAGGAAGCAATTGCCAGAGGCAGTAACTCGGAGAGCGCAGTATTGGTTGAAGAACTAATATTGTGGCTGCTATAGCTTTGATTGTCACCAGGACCACGGGAATGAGCCAAGACTTCACATTTTATAATAGTCAAAGATAGCAATTAGATATATTAATACCATGCCATTTGAGCTGGCTAACGCTCAGGTTAGTACCAAATGTAAAGTACCAGTATTACCAATTTTTGTGTCACTTGGTTTATTTGTGTAGAACCAGAAGAATCAGTTGTTGTCTGAAACCCCACGATAGATGGTTCAGACCGGAAATGTATATGAATATTAAAGTCACCCATAATTAGTATAAATTCAGAAAATTCATCTAAAAACCCACATAAACACTGCCCATCAGCTGCATCCCTCTGCAAAACTTCATTTTCAGATACTGTGAAGGGCAGACAGGCCAAACTTGGCTCAAAAACTCCACACACATTCCTGATCATTCTTCACCTCTTTCATTTGGCTTGATCATCACCAACATTCTTGTAGCATTTTGTCAGACAAATAATGGACATGTTTCAAATTTGGCAATTTGTATTGACTGTTATACGAGTAGACTACAAGAGAATAGTCTATTTGGTTTTGTTATCATATGAGACATAAGTTTCATTCATCCCTCTTCAAAAAGGACAATTTTATCCTTTAAAACTTTGTAGAGGGATTTTACGTGTTTCTGCCCAATAGGAATACAGTATGGTTATATAATAATTGTGACGATTAAAGATTTCTTTTTCGTTTTTTTGCCATTGCAGTCTACATAAATTGGGGCCAATTGGGTGCGGTGACAAACCAGATGAAGCAGTAGCAATAGCTGTGTTGCGCATTAGACATGTATATGATTGGTGCTGTTCGAGTTATGGTAAATTTCCATTACATTTAGTGGAAAGTTAATGACAATCTGATTGGTACTTCTGAGTCGAAAGAAAACTGGCAGGAAGAAGAAGGCGATGAGCAGAGAGTGGATGCTTTGTCTGAGGCATGTGTGGATAAATTGGAATCCAAAGCAATAAGCTTCAGGCGAAACTCCCAAAACGTGGGCAGCTGACATAGAGGAAGACAGGCACCACTGACATACCGTGAGCACCTGTGAAGAAGTCAGCAGTGCTCGCATCCTGTGGCTGCTTCTTCAGGGCCAGATAGAGTCTGATGGCCATGGACAGCAAAGACTGCGGTAGCATGACAGCAAAGACTGCATAGCCGGTCACGGCAAAGGTTTGTGTGGATGGCTCGCTACGGCAAAGGTTTGTGTGGATGGCTCGCTGGCTGACTGATGCTCGACCATTCTATGGGATAAAGAAATCTCAGTATATAGCGTATTGGCTTGTGCACCTGTTCCTCTTTTGCTGCTACTTTCAAACGCTGCATCCCTACCATTTAAACACTTTGGCAGAATGTCATGAAACATCTGTCATCACCATTCATTCATTTTCGGAACCCCTTTATCCTCAGGGTCGCGGGGGAGGGAGTGCTCGAGCCTATTGTTAATTTCACTTTACATTTGTGATGACCTTTAGTGAAATAAATATTTGCTTGCTCATCGTTTGTGAAGTCTGCTCTGTCATCCAGCCATTTACCAACCGTTACAGAATTTGACTGAACAAGAATTTGGTCAATAGATACTTTATTAATCCTTTGAGGGAAATTAAGATCTGCAGGAGAAAGAAGATTAGTCCAGCGACCAGCTATACATTAGGTTCTTCGAATAAAAACTTCTGATTACACTCGCACAATCGACTTAATAAGTATAACATATCCTTTATATGCAAGTAGTGTGAACGTTTTCTATTTCTTGTGCCTGGTTTTCATCATTTTGTTGCAGCTCCATCATAGGGACGCACTGTTGTTTTGTACACAAGCCCTGAAAAAGGAAAAAAAATAATTACTTAAAAACTACCCACCTGCCAATTTATCTACCATCCATCCATGCATCCATCCATGATTGTGGCAGTAGTTACACCGTATTGGCCCGAATATAACACAGTGTTTTTTGCATTGAAATAAGACTGAAAAAGTGGGGGTCGTCTTATATTCGGGTTTAGACATTATACCGTTTTGCGCCGCTAGATGGCGCCAAAAAATCATTGAAGCGAATGCTTAACTTGACTCCCCAGGCCAAAGTGAACCAGTCACGAAGAATAAAAATGAAGATAGCGGTAGCACGAAGAAGAAAAATAAAAAATAACAGTAAGAAAGAAAAGGGAAGCAAATAATAGAAGAGACAACTGAAAATGGAGAAACGTAGCGACAATCTGGAGAAAAGTGGGTCGAAGATTGGGCAGGTTAACCAGCAGCCGAGGAGAAATTATGATGTAATTTACATTTCAAAAACATTCATTTCCGAATGTGATCGCACTTTAGTTTACATATTTAAATGTTCAGATATTAATTAGCAAAATAACATGCTTTTTCTCTCAAATATATTATAATCATTTGTTTCAGATGTACTGTAATTATTTTCTGTATATAAATTCATTGGTGTTCAAAAAGTATTTTTCCAAACTTGAGTCTTGAAAAAGAGGGGATCGTCTTATAATTAGGGCCGTCTTATATTCGGGCCAATACGGTAATTATATTTCGAACATCATCACTTACCCCGCACTGTGAGTGGAAGACTGTTTGTTTCTTACCCAAGTCCCACCATAACAAACCCTCTTGAAGATCAGCTCTCTTCGTTGGTCCTGCACGTTGGGAGAAATGTGCCCATTTCCACAATAATGTGATGTAAAAATTCACTATAAAACTGTATTTAGCTTCCATAAACGGGCACCATATTTACACTCACTTTTGCCCAAAGACACACAAGACATGAGTGACAGAAGTCTGATGTGTGTGACCAAGCAAATGTTAGAAATAATCACATTGTCTTTAAACGGTATGCTTACCCGTAGCATAGCTCATGAGGAGCCCAACTATGACAACCGAGCTTGTTGCCAGGGCACCAAAGTAGAGGTAAGAGATGGAGTACAAGTTATGCAGGCCCCTAGATTTTGGAAAAGATAGCCATAAATATCTTTGCTTTCAGAATGTCTTGGACGCACTGACATTGCAAGAAAAACTTCATGACAAAAAACATAATTGTCGAGGATCACTCACTGTGGGTTGTCGGGTTGAGGTGGGGCTGAGGTGTCGTGTTGCGGCTGTGTGTTGTTTGCAGGTTCACACTCGGCTGCATAATTAGGCAGCACGCCCATGGTCCTTGAACTGGGCGGGTAAAGAGTGGAACCAACAGCCAGCCACAGAGAGACACAGTATCCGGCTGCTATTCCTAAGAGTGTCCCCTGAAATGTCAAAATGTGCATTTGTACCTTTCGAATCAGAGTTTGTCTAATTTGAAATTCAACAAAAACATGTTGTGGAAAGTATGATTTTGACATATTATAAATGATTCTTTGGGGTCTGACAAAGGAGGACACTTTTCAGTCTGCTCCCCAACCCTCCCTGCCCTTATCTTTTCTGCTTGCTGACTAATGCTACGTTTATACCGAATGCATTCTTCACGCAGGTTTGATTGATGTTTTTTGCTGCGCTCATAGGTGCTTGAGTCACATGACATAAGACGATAATTTAAATAGGTGCACTTATCAGCAGTAAGGAGAGAGAGAGTGGAGCTAGGTAGCCATATTTTTTTTTGTTGACGGCTTCGCTTCACTGTGCAATGCCATCATATCCTGTGCTACGCTCCATGTGCCATACAATATACACGAATTCACCCAGAATGTGTGTAACCATGAAAGACACTGTTTTATTCAATCAACTCAGTGTACTTCTATTGTCAAGCTGTCATAATGACGAGCGGTGCGTCTGACATGTACTGTATCGTAGTGGACTCTTTCTCTCAGAAGTGACAAGGCTGTTTGGAGTCACTACAATGTGAGGGATCAGTTCTGCACACACACGCACGCACGCACGCACGCACGCACGCACGCACGCACACACATATATATCCTTATCAGTTGAACTATAGTGTCGAAATAAAAGTCCTAAAAGGTGAACGATTGTGCAAATATTTTCTGAACCTCCTTAATATTGTACAAAAACCTCACCAGTCTATTTGAGGCAGGAAAAAACATCCCCAAAATGAATACACCTAGTAATGGACCACTGACCACAGCCATGACTGTGAAGGACCCCTGAGGAGAGAGCACAATCACTGTGGACAAAACGCTGAAGTGAACATGTGAAATTTGAGACAAATAGTCTCAGGTTTCCGCTTTAAATCTCTCATAAAATAACACTGTGATTGTTCAATATGATAATAAAATGAAATCAAATAGGAGTGACTCAATTTGCAATATGGACGGATATAAAAATACATTTCAATGCAAATAACAACAGAAGACAACAAAAGTGCATATCGGTAAACAAAAATGAAAAAAGCAATTCTCTCAAATTCTGCCTTTGCTCATGTGCTAATTCTTTACACAGTGGAAATCAATGGAGTGTTGTTTCACTTTTCACAGGTATTCCTACCCCGCTATGATAGATGAATTTCCACGAAGAGGTTGACTTTTTTTAATTGTTATTTTGGGGGGATTAACGCCTCTATTAAAAATAAAAAATATTTTGGAATTACAATGAGCAGGAAGTCAACCAGCACCACAGAATGGATTGTGTCGAATTTGGAGGGTGAAGATGCTATGCCCAAAATTGTTTACTTGATTTTATTTATTTTTTCTTACCTGAAGAACTCCCCAGTCCAGGAATGATGCTAAAACGGCTACGATTATACAAGCAACTCCATACAGGAAGGCTTGAAAAGGAAAAAAAAAGAAAGAAGCCTCATTATTTTGGCCTTACTGAATGGCCTTCGAGCAGTCTGCTAGGCTCACTCGGCCTATGCATCATCAGCCTTGTACATTTTCAACAAATATGTTACTTGATAAATCGTAAATGAATGAATGATGCGTCATATTTAACCTTACACAGTCCTTTGGAAATAAAGATCTGTTTCTTCTGGCTCATGTGGTGCAGGTATTGTTGAAAGAGGTCCTCCATTGTTACTGCAGCCATTGCATTGATACTTGTGGAAACTGTGCTGCATAGGAGATGTTGTAGAGAAGGGAGGGAAAGTCTTTCTTCATTTCATTCTTTTCTTTTTTTTTATCATTACTGATAAAGTTGAAAAGCATTTCTGAGTGGAATTACCGGTACTCTGAACCGGTTGAGGTGGACTGCTGCGTTCGACCATTAATTCTCAACCTGTTTATATCCTGCATATATTTGCTCCTCCATGAATGAAATGAAAATTACTAATAGTGTCAGGCAGTACAATGACATGCTCTTCCATCAGATGTCAGAAGCTCAAATCAATCTGTTTATCCACCTTTTGTAAATACTTGTTGCTAATTACGTGTTGTATCACTAACAGAGCTGTTTGTTTTTACTTATGACTTCAAAAGTCATAAGTAAAAACAAACAACATAAAGCTGCATTTGTTTGCTTCAAACTAGTCCTATCCAGTCTAGTATGTTGTGCCCAGCACCAAGTAAGGTTTGCTGACTTCAGTATTGAGGTCACAGTTCTCTGCCAGGATGTTTTTGGTCTAACTGGTTTCCTCTCTCCAAGCTGGGGTCCATCTGAAAGCTACTTTAGATGACAATTCTGGTAGATTCTGAGAACATGTTTGAGCCATCATGGACACATATGTTTAATTTCTAGTAACAACATTTTTTAAAAAGATTTTTTTGGGGGCGGGGGTGGGGGGCTGAACATAAAATCTCTTAACTAGCTGACATTTTCATGTGTGACTGTCAAAATTTGGTTTCCAAATTAAGAGTTGTTATCCCCCATTTGACCACCTACCTGGTGGGCCAGGTGACTCGCTGCGGTAGAGCTTTCAAAGCCACGGAAGCACACAAGCCTCCACCCGCGACATGGGGAAATGTTTGTTTGTCTCTGTAGCTAGTAGTTGTGTATGTGTTTTACTTGCTGTCAATCTTTTATGATACCTTCAGTTCATGTTCTGCAGTGGTGGCCTCAGTGGCCATTCATTTGCAGTCTGGGTGTATTGGGATATATTGACAAAATCATGCTTTAAATTATGAAAACAATGCATAATCTCCTTTTATATCAAATTTTTCATAAATGATATGAGATTCTTTTCAATACCTCAGAGTGCCGCTGTATGCACAGGCCAGAAAAAGACCCGGAAAGCCATTATAGTTTTTGAATATATCCAGCACAAAGTAGGGCATATACTGCATTATAAAAACAAGAAGAGAGAAAAAGTGTTCATGTCATGTAACTAACTTTTACTGTATTTTCATAGTATGGAGTGACTTCAAACAACCTGAAGCACTTGGTAACCACCAAGGAACCACTTAATGACATGTCTATTTGTCTTTCCATCACACTTTACTGTCAATTTAACAGGGCCAGAAAGAAAAACAAATGCTATGACCAAGAGCACAGCGAAAAGCAGCATTCAACTTACAAGATCGGGGGAAGACACTTTGCCAGACTTCAGTGGATCACACTTGCTATAATAAGCAAACATGACGATGCCGCAGACAACTGCGCTTCCCACAATTAGGCACAAACCTACTTGGTTGACAAATATTGCCCTGCAAGAAAAAGTCATTATGGCAACGTTCACATTCACCAGGTTTACACGGAGCTTTGTATTCTGATTAGAGACTGGTTAGAAGCCCACAAATTTCACTGTACTGTATAAACAGCACAGTCGAAATAAATGGGCCTAAACCAAATGGAATTTTATTCAGATTTACAGGGGTGGAATATTTCTTTTAGCAATCCGATCTAAAATACATTTTCTCCATCTAAACGTCAATTGAAATATTATCAGGCTGCGCGCTATCTCCAAATGCACTGTCCTGGCATCAAGTGATGTCATTGTTGACCAATTTGAAGGCTTTCAAACACGACATGGAGAAATTGTCTACAACAAAGAGCTTGTTTTTCATTCTCAAAGAACTAAGAATTATCACACACCGAGAGAGAAGGAGAACAAGGAGTATTGAGCTATGCTTGAAAAAGTCCAGGAAAAATTCTGCCAAGCCAGGATAAATTGCCATGGGATACCACACTGAATTTTCAGAACAGCACTATACTCTTTTAATATAAAATGTTTGGACCTGCCTCACTTAGTTTTGACCCCCCCCCCCCCCCCCCCCCATTTAAAAACTGCATTTTATGTGGACTTGGGTTATTGTCTGATATTTACATTTGTTTGATTATCTTTAACAATGAAATAGGAAAAATATGCAACTACTGAGAAGAAATCATTTCTCATAGTACTGCATGTCTGTCTTCTTTATACAAACACAAACATAAATCCTTAGATTACGAGATAGAAATGGGGCATATCATACCTCTGTAAACCTTGTGCGTGCGTGTGTGTGTGTGTGTGTGTGTGTGTGTGTGTGTGTGTGTGTGTATTGGTACAATGAAACAGTATGAATCAACGTTAAGAAAATATTGTGCTGAACATGTGATTTTTTTTTAAGGATTGAGAAAAAGTAAGCTTGTTATTTTCCACAACGTGCGCCACAATTGCTTTAATCTTACATATGAGGTACCGGTACTTAATATCTCAGATACTTCACACACTTGTGTCGGCTTTTTGTAACATTGCTCCCATTAACACTGCTGGTTAACAAATGGATGATTGAGCCTGGAAATGGTTGGAATTAGCATCGGCATTAACGGAACGACTCACCACTGGGCCTCCCTCTCGGTTCTGCAGGAGATGTAGCGTTGGACTTGAGCTTGGTTTATTCCATACATGGATAGCCACAAAAGTGAAGCTCCAAAAGTCAAGCTCCAGAAGGTGTAACGTCGTCGTGGGTCAAAGTCAAAACTGTACAAACATCCAAAGATAGTCCATTCAACTGCAATTATTTCAAGTTGTACAGCTCCGTGTAAAATACCACATCTAATATTACCCAACTGATCTTTTGCTTTGTACTGATTAATGCGAAGGGCTAGCAGGTTGATACATATTTTTGGTTTACTGTTTATTGTATATGTTAAATTACTCCATGTACAGCACTTTGTATACAGCGATGGCTGTTTGAAAGTGCTCTATAAATACAATTGAGTTGAGTTGAGAAAATAACAAGCTTGCTCAAATAAGCTTGAACTGTTATCATTAATAACTAATGATTTATTATTTATGTGAAGACGAGGATCATCTTAATGATTTCTCATTAATTTGCAAACAGGGAAATATCAGATGCAACACACAAGTGTCCTTGGGTGTCTTGAAAGGCGCTTATAAATAAAATGTATTATTATTATTATTATTATTATTTTCTTGCATCTTTGCCAGTGTTTACATTTTCAAATTATCACTGCAACAACATTCTGAGAAAAGAATCTCCCATCACTGGTGGGCTATTCATAACCGTCGTTGGCGGTTAACTGTTGTCCGCGGGTACCACGTTAGTGACTTCATCTTGAGTGATTACAAAAACACCTAAACAACAATTAAGCAATATCACATGTGAAAAAGTGATGTTCTACTCACTGAGCTCTTTGATACCGATTCAGTTCCTGGTTCGGTCAAGTAAAGGCAGATGTTTGCAAATGCCTCATTTTTGATTCAACACAAGAGATAATCAGTCTGTAGTCCTTTATAAAGATTAAGGACTAGAGGAATCAGAGAATGTACGCGAGAGGCTGAAATCAATGAAATTTGGGCAATTCTAAGTTTAAAAAAAAGACTCCAAGATATCACTCAATAATTTACATAATTGTTGATTGACGTGATAATCAATTAGTTGTCGATTAATCGATAAAATTAACCCGCGAAATTTAGACTTATTTTTCAGTTTTCAACGTATCAGTTCTTTTGAAAGGATAAAGCACAACTGGCACGTGTTCTATTTCCCAAATTTGAAACGAAAGCAGAAAAAGCGATGATGTCGAGCCGTAGAATAACTCGATTCTGCATTGCCCATCCAAATTGCTTTTCGCAGCAGCAGTTGCCGTGGTTCTGAGCAAAAGATCAGCTGGCTCTATTACATACAAAGGAACACTCTTTGACGAATGAGGTTGTTCTCACGTACTCGTCAAAATTAAGCCGCGATCCATTGTTGGCAATTTCCAGCACTGCCGCGGGACCACCCACCAGAACTGTACCGTGGATATAAATTGCCACAAAGCCTGAAAACATGACAACAATCTGGAAAACATCTGTCCAGATCACGGCTTTTATGCCTCCCTGCAACAGACCAATTATACAGGAGATACTTAGACACATCGGGATATCTTGAGACATGTGTAATGAGTGACTACATGAGTGCAGTATTTCTCAACCTTTAGTGGGCATTGATGGGAATGACTAGATTAGTGGACATGCTTCATGACTTTACCAGAGTTGTGTACAGTGTGCAGATGATTCCGGAAGAGAACAGAGACAGCCACATATTGAGCCCAGTTGCTGTGAAGGAAAATACAGAGGAGGAACGTTAGGTGGAAGCCACTAATTGATTACGGTCACTCAAACAGATGAAACTCGTGTCATTTTAAGTTGCTAGTTTGTTGGGTTTATTTTTGTATTTTTTTGGACCTACAACAAAGTTCTTTGGTGTTAACCAGATCAACTGTCTTTTCAAAGTATGAATAGCAAAATTCCGTGAAAGGGTTTGGAGTCATGTGAGCAGGTCATCTCACCCACCTTGGTTGAGGATCAATGCTGGTGCATAAATGACCACCCCCGTGTACAGCAGCTTGACAAAGCAAATAAACAATACAGAAACACAGAAAGACAAATTTTATTATTTGATATATTCTCTTCCACTGTATTTTTATGGTATGATCATTTTCTACGTTTCTTCAGTGAAAGTTAAACATTTAGTGTTAATATGACTTCAGTGAATATTAATTTTGTACGACTAAGACATCCTTTTTTCTAACACACCGCAGTACTGAAATACTACACTCAGAATCAGATATTACCTGTTCTCGTGATAACTTCTTAGTTTAACAGTTTGTTTTTTTTTTAAATCACTGAAGGGATTTCGGGGGAAACTTCAGGGAAATCACTGAAGACTTACAGCTCCGCCTGCTGGAAAAAAAACTGCTTTTCTGCGAATTTGTTAATTCAACTACCAATTGTTTAAACTAATTCGACTAATAAAGGTTTTCTTATCTTAATTCAAGACAATTTGAACTTTTTTTTTATGTTGGAATAATTATCCAGCATCGTGAATATGCTACTGTCAATATTTGTGCATGAGATGATGTCTAACGTTTAATTTGCTGGGAGGTAAACACAAGTTTTGAACATCACTGAAGTACGGCAAGGAATAAGATCAGGTGTGTGCTTGTCTTACCGTCGCCACAAGAAACTGTACGCTCCCTAGCAGCTGCATCCCTCTGCCAAACCTCATCCTCAGATACTGTGACGGGCAGACAGGCCACACTTATAACATTCCTGATACATCTTCACTTCATATTCATTTGGTTTGATCATCACCAATAGTCTTTTCAACATTTTGCCTGACAAATACTTGACACACAGTTAGACTAGAATTGGTCTCCCTTGAGGCACTTTGTAGTTCAAATTTGGCATAAGACAACAACACTGGTCAACAAATGTTTTAATTACAGTATTTCTTTTTAACATAGAAACTTTCCTAAGTGAAAACTTACCAAAGTGATTATTCTTTTCACTGATCCCAAATCTTCAATTGTTTTTTTAAATAGCAATACCGGTAATTAAAATAATCATAATATGCATTAGCACCTAATATGTAATATAGCAGTACATTTCGCAATATTTATTCATCACCGTAAGGGTTAGGTTCAACAACAGGTGATTTTTTTTTGAGCCATCAAAGCAAGAATTTACAATGTGAGGTAAAATCCGCACTGCCTGTATATGTCAAATTTAAAAACAAAAATTACAAAAACCCGATGAGCTACCAAATAAATTTCTGAAATCAGCGTCAAATATATGTTTAGGTACTGTTGGGGGAGCGAGTCGGCCTGACTCTTCCTCCGCGTGTTCGTTCATTTCGGACGATGAGGATATTAGTTATCCAAATACAGGCTGGAGCCGATGGAAAATAACTTCGAAGGTTTTATTTGCAGAATATTCCGGGCACCCGCGGTTTAAAATGACTGCGGATCACGAGTGCCAAAGTGTAAGAGATTCACAACACATTTACGGTACATCGTCAGAGGGACGGTACCGAAACTTATGACGTGGCATCGGACTCTCTTTCTCCTAAACTAATCATCTTGTATCAACTGGTGCTTTTCAAAGGTCTGCGTGTCTCCGCATTGTCTCCACCAAGGAAGAACTTATATCATCAAGTTATTGATGATTCAATCAAGTGATTGATGATTCAAGGGTGCAAAGGTCTACTTGCAAGCATGAGGAAAGGAGGCAGAGTGTGTGTGTGTTCCCATGCTGACATGGGATAGTGTTCTACAGCATGTTCAAACATGGGGGGAATACACACCTCAATACGTATCGAGCCATCTGTGATTAAGATTTTATATCAAGACAAAAATACATTATTTAATCGATTAATGTCAACAACAGCTTTGCTCTGATCGATTAAGTTTCGATACTTGGGCATCTTATGGCCGCCTTTCTTCATTGTGTTTGTTCTGTTGCAATTCAGCGGGAAAGAATTGTGCTGTGTTTGGCAACCAAAGCTTTCCCGCACACTGCAAATACATTTCTGGGTTTTAAAGGACATAGAGACACAACCACACAGGTATCAGTCTGGCAACTGTGAGGTCGTGGTCTCTTACTTGCGAGAAATGAAGCCACTGGCAGTATTATTATACGTTGCCGCTAAGGGCTAGGCTTACCTAACTTGGATACGTTGATTTCTCTATGGCTTTTTCATATTTTTTTCCGTCTCTACAGCAAAAATTCCTGAGTGTGTGGCGTACAGTTGTACCATAAATTCTGTGAGAAACGCAAAACGAACATTTAATCGATAAAAATACGATTATAAATGTCCACTTAATAGTCGAGTGCTACTCGAAGATTCAACTGCATCATAGCAACACAATGACAGATGTTGTCAGGGTGTGGGCAATAGGTGGCCTATACCTGGATTACATCCAACAAGGACCATGTTATGAAACAAGTTCTGTTGTGAAAGGGTTTGCGAGTTACCTTTCTCGACCAAAAGCAAGCGCTTAGAGCTGAAGGGTCACTCTGACATGTGTCATTCATGCTTATCACAAGTTAGCCTAGTTGCCGGGGCTTGACCTACAGGTATGTCTTGATGAATCCTTGTGGGATTTATTGTGGAACAATTACTCAAGCACCCTGATCCGGCTACTTGGCCTGAAAAGTGCTCACGTGCATGTCGTCACTCATGTGAAAGTCAAGCATGACGCGATATGATCTCTGGCAAGAGCAAAACTACGATGCTGAGAGCTGTTGTTTTGATTCTCATTTCTTCAAATGTCTGTTGCGCAAAAATGACAATTTTATTTTGAAGTTTTATACTCTGTGAGCTGAGCTAGAGCAGTACTGTAATGTAATGTAATATAAACAATGTGCCACACGTTTTTTGTTTTACGCTGTTACAGTCAACAACAATTGAGGCCAAAATGGAGCAGAGACTAACATATTCAGAAAACCCCCCAAAACGTTGCACATCAGACAAACATGTTTATAACAACAACAATAATAATGATAATCATCCATTCATCCATTTTTGAATCTGCTTATCCTCACAAGGGTCGCAGGTGTGCTATAGAGCCCAGCTGTCTTTGTGCAGTAGCCTGGGTACACCCTAAACTGGCTGCCAGCCAGTCGCAAGGCACACATGGGCAAACAACCATTCACGCTCACACGCCTGGGGACAATTTAGAGTTTGCCATTAACCTGCCATGCACGTTTTTGGAATGTTGGGAGAAAACCAGAGTACCCGGAGAAAGTCCACGCAGGCACCCCAAATAGTACTGCGAGGGAATACTTAAATGGCACAATGTAAATCCAAGTGTTCCATTAATTTTTTTGAGCAGTTTACATTTGCATTGCACTGTTCAAAGTACGGACACAAAAACGGGGCACGGTACAGAATTAGCATATGAAAAGGTATAAAATCACACATTTAATTTGTGACACTGAAAAAGCTCAGTTTCTTTACTTTGGGTGCTACGCAAGGTTTACTCAATTAAATGTCAGTCAGAGAGAAGTCAATTCCAACCTGATTGATGCTTGTGATGCCAAGTCGAAAGAAAACTGGCAGGAACAAGTAAGCAGTCAGCAGAGAGTTGATGGTTTGTCCAAGGCACATGTAGAGAAATTTGAATCCAAAGCGATAAGCTTCAGACGGAACTCCCAAAACCTGGACAGCTGACATAAAGCTGGCACAGAGGGAGAGCCCGACGGGTACTGCTGACATTCCGCGACCGCCTGTGAAGAAGTCATCGGTGCTGGCATCCTGTGGCTGCTTCTTCAGGGCCTGATAGAGTCCTATGGCCATGGAGAGCAGGAGCATTCCAGCAAAGACTGCATAGTCGGCGACGACAAAGGTCTGTGTGGACGGCTCGCTGGTTGACTGATCCTCCATCGTTCTATGGGACAAAGGACTCTCACCGTAGAACCTAAAGTGGCGTGTGGACTTGTCTCCTTCCTCTTTTGCTCCTACCTTTAACATTGCATCAGGGATATTAATGATCAGCATTTACATAAGGTTGATCGCCCAGAGCAAGGGTGTCAAACACATGGCCCACAGGCTAGAATCGGCCCGTCAGGGTGTCTAATTGTGCTGCCTTATAGACACGTGTGAGTCGTTTACAAAATACAGACGCTTAATTTAGAAGTGTATGGACTTTTGTTGGGACATGCATATTCTGTAGCTGAGAAGGGCGAGCACACAGATAGGAATGCCTGAGAGAGATAAATGATCACTTTCCATCCATGTTTGTTGTCAGAAATTTTGTGTAACACCTGGAATTATTCAAAGTTGAATATGCAAAGTTACTTGGCGCATGTTTAATAAAATGCTTTAGTGTACAAGCTAATTTGATGCATTCTTATTGTTGGAGATGGTTAGCTAATTGTTTTTGCAGACTAATGCTTACGTATCATGTTAGGTTGATTGTTTTTTTAGTGATCATACATTAGCATATTATTATTGATCAATTGATTATGCTTGCAATGAAGAACGCTTATGCCTGCAATCATTAAGTGATTATGCCTGCAATGAAGAACGCTTGTGCTTTTAATAAAGATAGAATGCTTTTAATCATTCTATACACACATTTATAATCAAGAATGGTCAGTGCACTGTGTGGCAGTTTAAGGACGCAACCACCTTTCCAAGGATGTGGTTGGGAATTGATAAGTATTCAGACTAAACAGGAGCAAGGTCGGACATGGACGGAACTATCAACACCAGCTGCAACTTGGGTGTTTTTGTAATGATTGCACACATGTACGTAATTTTCACTCACATACACACACATAGTCAAACAAGTTCAGTGCGTCTTCAACAGCCCTCATCCTTTAGGTTGGAAACACCCATGTATTAGATTCCCAATAAATGAGAGGGCAAGCAGGGAGATCCTTGGGTGACAAGCAGAGAACACTTCTCCTCGTTCCCCCCTGGTACCAGAATTGACTCTCCTGTCTCCCCCTTGTGTTTTATATCTAAGTGTCAAATTGATAAATCTGGCATGTCATATTTCATTGATTGTGTTTTCGCTAAAAATATGCAAGCTTTTAATGGCAAGCTACTGTCGGGTGACAATTAATTTTTATTTTGCACTTACCGTGAACATGTCATATGTCATTATTAGACATCCATAGTAGATTTGTTTGCCTACATTTTTTTAGTTTCACACTTTCAATCTGTCTATGTCAAGACTTCGTTAAAGCTGCAACTATGAGTGTAGGTGCCGTTTCCACTAAGCACCAATTTTCTCGCAAAGACCAGACAGTGATGTAACACATTTACTACAATTATTATTATTCAAACTATTTCTGTAAATATTTTTAGCATCTGGATATTGCTAAATATCTGTCTTCTGCTTCAGTTCAAAAGAGTTTTGGTTCGATGCAACCCCTCTGTTTTTTTCCCATGAAGCACTAAAGCTTTTTAAAAATATTTTTGATGTATACATTTGGCGACAAGTGCACACCCATTCAGAAGTTTCCGCTTGCGTTTGTATTTTGTGATGAGTTATTGAGGTTGTCAAGATTATATATGGTGGACCGGCCCAGATGAAATGGTGGTGAATGAGGCCCCTGAAATAAAATGAGTTTGACACCCCTGTCCTAGAGTGAATTTGACTGTTCATTTATTCATTCGTTTTGCAAACCATTTTAATACCTTGTGTGAGAGCTGAATCATTTTTAGATCTTTTTTTCAGATTTTAAATACAAGTACTGCAATTAGTTGTAATAAAACTTGAAGGTGTACATCTGTGTCATAATACTGTAACCAGACCTTTTTGTACTCTGCAATTTTTTTTCTACCGTTATTTTTATCACAGAAATCAAGTTATTATGAACTGTTAAAATGATTGAGAGGTTACCGTTTCAGGTAAATTGCACCAAAAGTCAGTGACATTGAAACAGAAGTGTAACACGATCCAAAAAAATTGCTCCATCTAATATTGATTCCTATTGAGCTACAGACTCCAGGGCCAATATTTTTTTTCCATATCATTGTATACTTTGATAGGCTCCCATGTAAGAAATGAAAAATAAATAAATCAAAGATCATTCCAAAGACTCACCATTCGTGGGTGACAGATAATGGAGTCTCATTTGGAATGCGCGATAGTCTGAACAGCAGCTCTTCTGAAGCAGACACACTTTAGGTGTGCTCTCATCTAATGTCTGTGTAATGTTTGCACTGTACTGTACTATGACTCGAAGGTGAGAGGCTGATTAACTCCTTGTATAACCAAGCTGAGGATGGAGCGACAGAATTTTGTGGCTTGCCCATAACACCATAAAACAAATGCGAAACCCACGGTATCTCAACACATGCTATTCCTGAATGTGTCAAGCGCAGAACATTCAGAAATGACATTGAAAATTTTAAATGATATACAGTATGGTACATGAAAAAGCTGTGTAATAATAATAATAATGCATCAGATTTATACAGCACTTTTCGATAACATACTCAAAGGGCACACAATTCGTACACATTACTCGTGCACTCGCATATTCACGCTCTGGTGATTGAAAGCTACCAGCACATACGTAGCCACAGAAGCCCTGGGCTAGGCTGACAGAAGTGCTGCTAGTGTGCGACTATATCCCTTCCAACCGCCGCCAAAACATTCACCCCAAAATGTACACCGGTCTGAGTGGAACTGGAGCTGAAGTGTCTTGCCCAAGGACACAACAACACATGACTCCGACAGAGCAGGAGTCAAACAGCGGACCATTTGATAATCAAATTGACCTACCCTCTCCCTGAGTCATAGCACCCTTACCCTGGCGATGTTTTATCAAAAAAAAAAAGTCTGTTCATGATTAACATAAATGAATTCACAGTATTACAGTATTTAGTTTTCTGGTCTGTTAGTTCGTTCTCACCAAGTGACTTATAATGACTTTTGGTTGATATTGTCAATGTGACCCTCCTAACTTGCTTCCTGCTTTCTGGATTTCATTTTTGAATTTCATAAAATTAACTGTTGAACCTACTACTGCGGAAGTCTCTCGCTGTTCATGTGTAGGCATCATTGCTGGTGACTACACTATGTTCTAGGCACAAGACTGGAGACGTTTCGTATTTTTCTGTGGTCGCTACCACTGAGTCGCTGAACACCCAACGTGCCTCAATGCATCGTCACTGCCAGAAGCGAACTGCAGGGAAGCTCCACCCCCTTTATTTATATACACCCCATAACACGGTATCCCTCCACACAAAATAGCACCAAACATTAAGCAATAATGCCAGTGGCATACATCGTCACCCAACATTAACCTTTATTTTTTTTTTTACATGCATTCATCAGTGGTTGACTTCAAAATAAAAGTCGACCTTATAATAAATTATTGGCAATGCAGTTGCCTGAGTACCTTTTATTTTGAAGTTTTATTTCATTTTGAAGTTGACTTTCATAGCACGTGATGCCTTTTTGACATTTTGGCTTGCATTTGTCCCGTTGCGCCCGAGGCGATGAGTAATCGCCTCGTGCACAACAGAAAAAACTAGGTGGATCCCAGGAAAAGGCAGACACGAAAGGATCTTGTAAGAAACAAAAAGGGTTTTAATAATGAACAGAAAGAGCCCGACAGAGAAAACGGTAACAGAAAACGCTGGTCAAATAAGGACCAGGAAATAAGGAAGACAACCGAAAACGCTCGCGAAAAAACAAAGAGCGAGGAAGTCCAGAGATCGGAAAACTAGAGTAATAACAATTTGGTCGCAACGCGAATAAACGATGGTAGTGGCCGTAAGGCAAAAAGGGCAGCGAGTATATTGAACGACGAAATAGCGAGAGAGAGCAATGGCACGGTAAGGAATTCTCCGGCAGTGAGAGGACTGCCGGAGTCACTTAATAAAGGAGGGTAATCAGTCCGAAATTACGAACAGGTGTGCAGAACAGGCAGAGGAAAAAACCCGCCACCTGCTGGCGGGCACGCGACGTGACAGTACCCCCCCCCCCTCAATGGACGCCTCCCGGCGGACCACCCGGTTTGGATGGATGAGCAGTGTGGAAGTCGCGCAAAAGGGACGGATCAAGGATCCAGGAGCGTGGCACCCATTGCCGCTCCTCCGGCCCGTAGCCCTCCCAGTCGACCAGGTACTGGAAACCCCTGCCCCTGCGCCGAGAGTCCAGGATGGCACGCACCGCGTACACCGGACCACCATCGACCATCCGCGGAGGCGGCGGTGGAGCGGGAGGAGGCGCCAAGGCGCTGGAAGACACAGGCTTGAGCAGGGAGACGTGGAACACGGGGTGAACTTTCATGGAGGCCGGTAGCCGGAGCCTGACCGCGACGGGGCTGATGACGGCCTCGACCTCGAATGGTCCAGTGAATCGGGGTCCCAGTTTGGCAGACGTGCCGGCCAGGCGAAGATCCCTCGTTGCCAGCCACACCTTCTGTCCCACCACATATGAGGGTGCCGGGCGCCGACGACGATCTGCGATCTGCCGGTTCCGGGACGCAGTGCGGGACAACACAGCCCGGGCCTCTTTCCACACGTGATGGGCCCGCTTAAGGTGGTGCTGTACAGAAGGGACCTCCACCTGCCCCTCCTCGGACGGAAACAACGGTGGCTGGTACCCGTAAGCCGTCATGAACGGTGATCTGCCTGTGGCGGAGGAGACGAGGGTGTTGTGGGCATATTCTACCCAGGGTAAGTGGTCGACCCAGGATGTGGGACGGTGGAGGCACACACAGCGGAGGGCCGCCCCCAGATCCTGATTGGCGCGCTCAGCCTGTCCATTGGACTGGGGGTGGTATCCCGAGGTCAGGCTGGCCGTAGCTCCGAGGGACCGGCAGAACCGCTTCCAGACGCGAGACACAAACTGGGGCCCCCGATCCGACACAATGTCCGCCGGAATGCCGTGGAGACGTGTCTGATGAGGAGGTTGTCGGTCTCCAGCGCCGACGGCAACCTGGACAAAGGCACAAAGTGAGCAGCCTTGGAGAAGCGGTCCACGATCGTGAGCACGACCGTCCGACCCCGGGAAGGCGGGAGGCCCGTGACGAAGTCCAGGGCGATGTGGGACCACGGGCGAGGAGGAATGGGCAACGGCTGGAGCAGTCCCGCCGGAGGTTGATGGGACGACTTGCCGCAGGCGCAGGAGGTGCAGGCCTTGATGAACTCCGTCACGTCGCGGCGGAGCTCCGGCCACCAGAAACGCTGGGCGACGAGTTGCACAGTCCGGTTCACCCCGGGATGACACGCCACCTTGGATCCATGTCCCCACTGCAGGACCTCCGATCGGAGGGCAGGAGGTACGAACAGCCTCCCCGCTGGGCACCCCGCCGGCACCTGAACCCCCTCCAGGGCTGTCTGGATCCGCTGCTCAATCTCCCACTGGACGGCCCCCACGATGCACTGGGTCGGGAGGATGGTCTCCGGGGATCGGTCCCTCCCCGCAGGTTCGTGGAGACGGGAAAGGGCGTCAGGCTTAGTGTTCTTAGACCCGGGGGAGTAGGTGAGGACGAAGTCGAACCTGGTGAGGAAGAGGGCCCACCGGGCCTGACGGGCGTTTAGTCTTTTGGCGGAGCGGAGATAAGCAAGGTTTTTATGATCAGTGTAAACGGTAAAAGGCTCCTTTGCCCCCTCGAGCCAGTGCCGCCACTCCTGTAAGGCGGTCACAACTGCCAACAGTTCCCGGTTGCCCACGTCGTAGTTGGACTCGGCGGCACTGAGTCGACGGGAGAAGAAGGCGCAGGGATGCAGCTTCTGGTCGACTGGAGAGCGTTGGGACAGCACCGCACCCACCCCTGAATCCGAGGCGTCCACCTCTACGATGAAAGGGTAGTCAGGGTCAGGATGTTGCAGTACAGGGGGACTAGTAAACGCCGCCTTAAGGTTGGCAAACGCCGCATCCGCGGTAGGGTCCCACTTAAAAGGGATCTTAACAGAAGTAAGGCGGGTTAAGGGAAGCGCCATCTGGCTGTATCCGCGGATAAAACGCCTGTAGAAGTTGGCGAACCCCAAGAAGCGCTGCAGTTCCTTGCGACTGGTAGGAACCGGCCAGTTAGTGACCGCACGCGTCTTAATGGGGTCCGCTCGTAGCCTGCCCTGTTCTATAATGAACCCCAGGAAGGAGATGACGGGGACATGGAACTCACACTTCTCTGCCTTGACGAAGAGCCGGTTCTCCAGTAAACGTTGTAGCACCAGCCTAACATGTTGCCGGTGCTCATGTAATGAACGGGAAAAAATCAAAATGTCGTCAAGATAAACGAAACAGAAAAGGTTAATCATGTCCCGTAACACGTCATTAATCAGATTCTGGAATACGGCAGGGGCGTTTGTGAGACCAAAAGGCATAACTAAATATTCGAAATGGCCCAGGGGGGTCTTAAACGCGGTTTTCCATTCGTCGCCCTCTCGGATGCGAACCAAATGGTAAGCGCTGCGCAAGTCTAGTTTCGAGAAGACCGTGGCAGATTGCAGTGGGGCGAAGGCGGAGTCTATCAAGGGTAAGGGGTATTTATTCTTGATAGTGATCTCGTTCAATCCCCGATAGTCCACGCAGGGTCGCAGGGTCTTATCCTTCTTCCCCACGAAGAAAAAACCCGCCCCTAATGGTGAGCGTGATGGTCTGATGAGACCTGCAGCGAGCGAGCTGTTGATGTATTCCGTTAACGCCTCACGCTCGGGTTGGGATACCTGATACAGCCGCGAGGTTGGCAACGGGGCGCCCGCCTGCAGGTCTATAGCGCAATCGTAGGGGCGGTGTGGGGGCAAGGAGCGCGCGCGATCCTCGCTAAATACCTCCCTAAGATCCCGATAGCACTCCGGCACTCCGTCAAGGCAGATTTCCTCGGGGGGCGCGACGCGTTCGTGCTTCCCGACGGCTGATTGTAAGCAGTGCTGATAACAATATTGGCTCCAGCTATCGATTGCTGGGCGCGCCCACGAAATCACGGGGTTATGCGTCTGAAGTCAGGGTAATCCGAGGATGATCGGAGCGTTGCGGGACCGCATCACATAAAAACGGCGATGCTCAATATGATTTCCGGATATTAGAAGCTTTAGCGGCTCCGTTCGATGCGTTACTACCGCCAGGAGACGCCCATCAAGATCACGCAACCGCTTCTTTTCAACCAACTCCTCTAAAAAGCAACCCAGTTCGGACGCGAGATTGGTGTCCATCAAACAGTCATCCGCTCCTGAATCTACCAGGGCCCGAACCCGTCTTGACCGGGACCCACCGAATACCTCCCCCTCGAGCTCAAGTCTGTTGGGGTGTCCCGGGCGCTTGTCGACTCGCCTAGACTCGGGGGGTGACACGCGAGGTCGTAACTCACAGTAATCGGGGGGAGCATGGAAAGACGACCCCGGATAGCTGGCTGCGGCGTGAGGGGGTGGTTGGGCGCTGTCTGTCGTAGCACGGTCGCAGAGACAGCGCCTTCCTTCCTCCGCACCAACGTCCTTGCCGCCCAGCTGCATCGGTTCCTCCGTGGATGCTGCCTCCCGGCCCCGGGAGTGCTCACCGAACCCACGATATTCCTCACGGTACATGAAGCGTCGAGAAGGATACCGATCACCTCCACGCTCCCGGCCTCGCTCCCTCAGGCGATTGTCCATGAGGAGGGAGAGGTCGATCAGCTCCTCCAAGTCGGTGCTGTGGTCGCGGGTCGCCAGCTCGTCCTTGAGTTGTGAGTTTAGGCCACGGCGAAACAGTCCACACAGGGCTCGATCGTCGTATCCACTCTGTGCGGCCAGGATCCGGAACTCAATGGAGTAGTCAGCGACCGACCGCCTTCCCTGATGAAGGGCGAGTAGCCGACCCTCCGCCTCTCTGCCCCGCACGGGATGGTGGAACACCCAACGAAAGGCTGCCACAAAGTCAGGGAATGATGAACGGAGATTCGGCTTAGCGTCACTGGTCGCAATCGCCCACGACGCCGCCGGACCTGTTAACAGACTCATGACATAAGCCACCTTGGCGGCGTCATTAGCGTAGGCAGACGGCTGTTGGTCAAATATGAGAGAGCACTGGTGTAGGAAGTGTCCACACTGCCCGTGCTCACCCCCGTAACGAGGGGGATGTGGAAGCGAGGGCTCCCTCGACATAGTGGGATATGAGGAGGGCGCTTCCGGGGTGGTAGGACGAAACCTGGAGGGTGGTGGTCTCCGTTCCTCCACCCGAACTAAGCGAGGTTCGAAATCATCGAACCGATGAGCCAGCATGGAGACCGCGCCGCGGAGTTCCGTAAGGGCTTGGCCGTGCTGACTCATTTGTTGCTCTTGTCGGGAAAGAGCGGACAATATCTTTTCGATGTCTGCGGGATCCATGGTGGCCGGAGAATTCTGACACGTTGCGCCCGAGGCGATGAGAAATCGCCTCGTGCACAACAGAAAAAACGAGGTGGATCCCAGGAAAAGGCAGACACGAAAGGATCTTGTAAGAAACAAAAAGGGTTTTAATAATGAACAGAAAGAGCCCGACAGGGAAAACGGTAACAGAAAACGCTGGTCAAATAAGGACCAGGAAATAAGGAAGACAACCGAAAACGCTCGCGAAAAAACAAAGAGCGAGGAAGTCCAGAGATCGGAAAACTAGAGTAATAACAATTTGGTCGCAACGCGAATAAACGATGGTAGTGGCCGTAAGGCAAAAAGGGCAGCGAGTATATTGAACGACGAAATAGCGAGAGAGAGCAATGGCACGGTAAGGAATTCTCCGGCAGTGAGAGGACTGCCGGAGTCACTTAATAAAGGAGGGTAATCAGTCCGAAATTACGAACAAGTGTGCAGAACAGGCGGAGGAAAAAACCCGCCACCTGCTGGCGGGCACGCGACGTGACAGCATTAAACACGTTTTATTGCTATTATATCATTGTAGTTGATACCAACATCAACTCATAGCCACCACAAAATCATATCCACTTGTGAATTAAGGACACTCAGAAACAAATTACGCCATCATTTTATGATACGGCACAAGTCTCCAGCATCAGCTGCTAGCTAGTTGCTAGCAGCGAGTGCCCACCTCGCAACAGCCATTCAACTACTTTCCAAGGTAGTTCGACGACTACTGCGTTGCTTTGCTTTCTTTCTTTTCTTCTCTTTCAATGATGTGGGCGTGGGCTGCTTTGTAATTCTCTCAACTTATTTTTTCATGTTTTTCATTCATGGTTCAAGTATATAATAAGTTGGTATCCTGCTTTTTGTTACACATAAAGTTGCGTTTGTTATATCTAAACAGCCATATTTGACATCATTTTGAGTTTATTATTATTATTAGAAGTAGTAGTAGTAGTAGTAGTAGTATGAATGGACAAAAGTGTTTTATAAACTAAATGAAGACAGTTATTTTTCTATTTTGTTGCTGATACGAACAACAATGTGTCACGGTTCTTTTTGTGACCAACAGGTGGCAATGTAGGGCTCCACCTGCAGCACCACATCTGTTGGTCATTACGTCATTAGTTGTTTAAAAGGACTCCCGGCCCGACCACTCAGTGTCGGGTCAGTGTTGTTTCTGTCATGTTTGTCTTTCTTGTTTCTGTGATGTTCTCGGTCATGTTTCGGTGAATGTTGGTTTCTTCACCGAAACATGACCGAGAACATCACAGAAACAAGAAAGACAAACGTGACTGTTTTGAAACACTTCTGATACTCAATTTGAATGAATATCAAGTTTTATAAAGGATCGTCGGAGATAGGCACTCAGAAATAACGACAAGACACTTCTGGCTACCAACAATAGGCACTTTATTGGTCCCACACAGAAATGATAACACAGTTCCAACAAGTTGTATGAAGCTAAAGATCTCTTACCGTGTGCCAGTAGGGTGGAGAGCCAACACCCTCAGCAGAGTGAGCTTCAATACGAGCTAGGCGTTCGTACGGTAACCCATAGCGGACTCTGCTGAAGTAGCATCGCTCCCATCTTTTTATCCTCTAAAGTGTGTGCATCGGGAGGGGTGAGTGGCTCCGTATTTTGTTCAGTTTATTTGTATCATTTTTTTATTATCACCTGGTTCCTTCTCCCCGAGACAAACTGAGTCCAATTGTATACAGAAAGTCATCACTACAATATAAATAGAGTACGTCACTCGGTGACAAAATTAACCCCCCCAACGAAGCCAAGCTCCAGTGAAGAAAAGCACAAATACAGAAAAAGTGGGCAGCTAGCGACATGATTGAACAAATCCATCCAAAAACTCTTGCTGCAACTTAAATTTCCCCATTGTGGGACGAATAAAGGATATCTTATCTTAAATCCTGTAAAATAAATCTAATGGAGGCGCAATACTAAAAACAAAAACAAAAACAAAAGAAATAAGGCACCCTCTGGTAAACTAAATGGTAAACTAAAAAAAAAGACCTTTTCAGTTATTAATATGTTAGTTGTTACCAGTTATTAATATGCCAACGTTGAAGAGCTAACACTTTTTGTGGTAGTATTTTCAGGGAAAATTGTGTATCCACCCATCCATCCATTTTTCGAAATTGCTCTTTTTGAAATGTAGCTTCTTTTTGTTTTACCCAATGGTATTGAACTAGGAACTTGTGAGTTCCCCTACTAAACACTCAACCTGTGACCCAAAAAAAAGACATTTTCAAATTTCATTTTTTGAGGGAAAACTAAATTGACAGATACAGTGTCGGACAGCAATTAGGAACAAAACGGAGGAGAAAAATGTCTAGAAATGACATTTTAGATGCAGCCACTGAAATGTTTGCAGTTCAAACCACGTTGGCTATGACAGGAAACTGCTGAGAACCTCTGCACTGAACAGGGAAACCACAGTCGTCGGTTGCTTCTGTTTTCCTGTAAGATCGGCGACAGTAAGTTCATTTTTGCATGCAAGTGAATTTACTTACACGAATGCATGAATAATCTCATCGTCACACTTTTTTAAACAAGTGGCGATTACGATTATTTCACACATAAGGAAGTAAGAATTACCTTTTGAAGAACGTTACAATTCAGTTCACAGTCAGAGAAAGGAAAAAGAGCAACTGACCGCGTGACATCTGCTCATCTAAAACAGGAAAACCTGTCAAAAACTTACTGCAGACACCCAAGGGCAAATAAAGAGAAGAAATCCTCGAACAAATTATCAACCTTAGGACTTCTGCCATACAAATGTAAAGGTAAAAAAGGCTTTGTTGATATTTGATCCTCAAAGTGTATCTGTGCTTTCATTTAATTTTGTTTGAAACAGTGTGACAGTGTGAAACAGTGACAGTGTGACAGACGTTTTTGAGACTGAGATTTTACATATTCATCAAAGCGTTTTGGAATTTGCTTTACACCATTTGAAATATAGTAATGCGTACATGTTTCACATGTGTATTAGTTTCATCGATTTTCATGTGAAATAAAACATCTGTCGTGTTTTATGCATGTGAAATATTTATGGTATCGTATGATGCCTTATTTGTATTATTTATTGCTCTTATTACCATATGGTGGTTTAATTCAAACAAAGACACCGATTTCATCAGATCGAACGAGATCTAAGATATTTGTTTGGCATTTGAAATGTATGCTGTCAAGTGACGATTGATAGACATTTCCTCCATACTCATCATATATCATCGTCCTTCTCAAAACCTACCTTGACCCCTGAAATTTACAAAATAATGTGAAAACTATTTAAAATGTTGTACATCACATGCCCTGTAAATGTCTACTTTATATATTAAAGATAAATCAACAGTCAATGTTTAAAGCATTGCAAAAAGACTCAACCAAACCAAACTCATTTGGTTGAACAAGCTGTTCACCAAGATTGAATTGCATTTTACCGCAGCAATGATTCATTTTCGCAGAACTGTAGGGAGAACTGGCATTGTGGGATGAACCAAATGGTCATACTTGCTGCTACAAACCACCTCGTGCACAACTAATGTTTGTCATACATTGTAACATGTGACCAGGCATTGAAACAATAACAAGGAGGTAGTCCTTCAACAATGTCTTACAGAACCTTAGCTGTCTGCTCAACCTTTTCATCTCCCTTCACTCCCTCTTCTTTCTTGACTTGTGCCCATCCCATTGGTTTTCAATCACTAATCAGGAGTCAACCGCTTGCACGAACCCAAGAGCAAGGCATTCTGGGAGATCCTTCTCTCTCACTATATATATATATATCTCCTTCTCTCTCATATATATATATCCCGTGTGCCAATTTCAACCCCCAAGCATAGCAGTCATGGCCCATGACTGCTATGCATGGTTTGCTTAGCACCTCTGATTTAACCTAACATGCATATTTTCAGAACATGATCACCCCATGTCTTAGAACTGTGAGATGATTCTCACCACCATATTCCTGTGCTACCTGCATTTATTTGCATCATATTTCAATGTTTTTCCCTGCAAGGTAAGTATGTACGTTAAAGGGGAAAAGAAGGCAGCGCGTGCTGTATATGAAGGAGTTTTTGAAATGTAGCGAGGTCTTTGTGTATCCACTCCTCTATCCACAAAATGTCCCCCTACCTGTAGATCTTCAGTGAGTTGATTTCAACCTCAGAAGCATCCATGGATGTCAGCGAAGAGGAATTTACTCCTCTCATGATCAGAGACCGTGGAGGCAGCCAGAGGTCCAGTTCGAGCACTGGTACCAGTCTGCAAGTACACCTGTACTTCTTCCCTCCCACTAAAGATGCAATGACAATACACATATCAAGTGGGCAAGTCTCTGCTGAAAATGTTTGCATCCAAGCTGCAAAATCATGCGGTAAGAGGATAATATATTCAGGTAAAATGTACCCCCACTCTCTTACAGCCATGCTACAGTGTATGAGGATGCATGTGTTTTCTTTCTCAAGGAATCTTACCGGTTTACCAAAGTCTCTTTGGTTTGGCATCTGGTGATCTCTCATTCTGGTACCCTCCATCACACATGTTCAACACAGAAGAAAACATACACGTCCACTACAGAGTCAGGTTTGTGTATTCACTTGCCCAATGATCACACCACGGCTACAGAAATCAACAACAACAAAAACTCATTGGTTAACATTCTCCAAAGAATGATGTATACCCTAATATAAATTCATGAGCATTTCTGAGATGGGTTATAACTTAGTTATACACACTGGAAGTCAACAGTGTACAGGCTGTAGCTTCTGTTGTTATCCATCCATAGATGTCATTTAGCGCTTGTCCTCATCTGTCTATACTAACCGACTTTCGGCGAAAGGCAGGGAGACGGACACGAACGATCTGTTTGGAAGATGGTTTCCAAGGGCTCACTTCACAGTTGTGATCTGTGATCGCCCTGGCTAACTTCACAACATACACCCATGGAGGTCTGCCTGCAAGTCCTCGTAAATGTAGTTTGCATGCTTCAACCTCCTCCATAGACTCCAGTGCCGCCATGTCAACAGCTGTAGCTTCTCGTGCACCAAATTTGAAGGGAATGTGAGGATCTGTCTCCCTTCGCCGTTAGGGTGGTCGGCTGGGTTCACGCCCCAAAACGGTATAAACCGCCCGTTTCCAACTGCGCGTGTCTCCAGAAATTCCAGAGAAAACTCCACCTACTGTATGTGCACTGCAGGCTCTGCGCCTCACTTGTACTGGACATGAATATAGAAGTCCCCATCTCAAAACCTTTCAACTACGAGTCAGCTGTGCTGCACCAACTGCTTAATGGTTTATTTTCTGATACTTTCTTCTGCTTTGGAAATGTTAGTTTGCTTCTCTGAGGTTTCAGCCAGTACATTTTCCGAGTTAAGATAAAGAGTGCCACCTATTTTCCACAAAATGTCATCATGCGCTTTGGTGACGTTTAAAACCCCATCATGTGATACTGTTTGATAAGGCATGTTCTAGCACCACTCAAATAAATCTATTTTTAATATATTTTTTTGCCTTAGAAAGATCCACTACCACCATTGCGCCATTCATCAAAAATACTGACTGAGAAAAAAAAAAAAAAGCCAGTCACAACTATTTCAAATGGCACTTTGCAGTGTATGCATTCTGTGCTGCCTTTCCGCCTCTCTGCTAGGTCCGTTGATATATAAAAGAATGGTATAATGATATTGACATGATTCAACAGTGTTTGCATCAAAAGTAACTCGGTTCAACTTGTTTTTTGGGGGGGGTTCAATATGAGCTGAAGGACAATTTGTGATTCCTCTCCAGGTTTTTCTTTGGGAATTGGTATGGGCAGGGACCAAGAATGTCATACCGCTACAGTCTAACCAGAGACAGAATTAGCCCTGTGCTTGACTACTCTGTCATTGACTATCTCTTCGCCCAGGTAAAGAAATGGATGTTAACAGTATGCTTAAGATATGCTATTTGATTTTTCATGAAAATGACAATGCTTGAGCCTTGTTCCAGTTCTAGCTTGAATGGTGTGAAACTCATTTGTAATGTTGGGACATTGTTTTCCTTTTCCCTCAGTAATATATGTACCTGTTGTTTTTGTTTTGTTTTCACCATGTTTGTGGGTCTGTGTAGTAGAACCATGCCCTATAGCCAGTAGTAGTTCAATGATTAAATCAGCACATTGGTTGAGAAGGCATGTGCCTGACATCTCTGTGCACTATTAATGACATACAAGTCGCACGAGACCAGGGGTGCTCAACCTGTGTTTATCAAAGATCTACTTTTCAAGTAACCGACCTACCGCAATTGACTTGTTACCGCACGTGCACGCATTCACACACACACACATGCATGCACGTGCGCGCACCCACCCATGCACAGGCGTTTATATGCATTACCCATTTCCCTCTACACCCCTCGCGATCGACTTGGTACCAGTCCACGTGCTACCGGTCAATCGCAATCGACTGGTTGAACTAGACGATTTAAAAGTTGTCATTCATGCTGGTAGAACATTATTGTTTATCATTATCACCTCCGCTCACATATGCTGTAACTGTGTACATACATCTACTGATGCCTAGTCTGGACACATCATCAGTGATGTTCCTGGATTCACTGGACGTTTCGGGTCTTTCAACTATCAGACGCCCTCCTCCAGGTGACCCAGCCGGGGTTGATCAAGTCCCGGCTTGTGTCCAGACAGCTAGCTAGCTACCATGACTCCATGGATCTCCTCTTTTGAGCCACAGCCATCTTGAGGCTCTTTCTGCCGCTTCAGTGGTATTGCGGATGGCTCTCCTTTTCCTCTCTCCATCGATGCCTAAACTACAGTAGGCTCTGGCCAAGGAACGGGCTGCAAATCCTCTGCAACCAACCTCCACAGGGAAACACCTTGCTCTCCAACCAGCCAGCTGGCAGTCGCTGACCAGTCCTGCGTACTTGGAGAGCTTCCTCTCAAAGGCTTCTTCCAAGCGATCTTCCCACGGCACTGTCAGCTCCAGCAGCACTGCTTGTTTGGTGGACTCCGATACGAGGACAATGTCAGGTCGTAGGGTGGTAACTGCAATATGGCTGGGGAACTTCAGCTTTTTTTCAAGATCCACCAACAACTGCCAGTCTCTTGCAGATGTCAGGATGCCTGCAGATGATGTTCTGCTGGCCGCGGTAGGCTTGTCCCCAGCTCTGACAAAGGCGATGGTTTTATTGGAGGGGCGGAACTGTTTAGCCCATGCCAGCCCTGCGGTAATGGCTTCCGCGATAGTCTTAAGGACTTGATCATGCCTCCACCTGTACCGTCCATCTCCAAGTGCCCTTGTGCAGCCACTGAGGATGTGTTCCAGGGTTCCTCGCTTGGAGCACAGTGGGCACGCCGGTGTCTCTGCTATGCCCCATGTGTGCAGATTTGACGGGCTTGGGAGCACATCATAAACTGCCTGGATGAGGAATTTAATGCGTTGAGGCTCTGCTTTCCAAAGCTCTGCCCATGTCACTTTCCTCTCAACTGCGTTCTCCCATCTTGTCCAAGCACCCTGTTGTTTCATTCCCACAGCCTTGCAGGTTCTTGTGTCCTCCACTGCTGCTCTCACCTCGTCCTGGACAAGACGTCGCCCCTCCTTCCCCTTGGTGTTCAGCTGGGGAGATGGAAAGGATCCTAGCCCAGCTCGACCTCGTGTGACCACTCCAGTCAAGCACCTGTGCCGGAGCCTTGCATCTGCCTCTTCAACCGCTTCCTCTGCCCTCCATTTCCTGCCAGTCCTCACTTGGATCCCAGCCTTAGCCACCTTCGGATCTCTTGAGTCCCTGTATTGAACTACTTCTCTGGCTCTGGTGACCTTAAATTCCTCCTCCAAGGATTTGAAGGGCAGTTGCAGTTTGTTGCTGTTTCCGTAGAGAGCGATGCTGCTCAGGCTCTTTGGAAGTCCTAGCCATCTCCAGAGGTGGCTGCTGACCTTCCTCTCTAAGGTCTCAACTGTCGAGATGGGGACGGAGTAGACCAGGAGGGGCCACAGGATCCTGGGAAGAATGCCGTGCTGGTATACCCAGGCTTTAAACTTCCCCGGTAGGCCTGACTTGTCCACTGATTTCAGCCAGCCATCCAACTCCGTGCATGTCGACTGGATAGATTTTGTGTCTCTCAGAGAGCAGTCGAAAACCTTCCCTAGGCTCTTGACCGGCTTCTCTGAGATTGATGGAATGGCTGTGCCTGAGATGGTGAACCGGAACTTGTTTTCCACCTTCCCTTTCCTTAGCACCATAGATCTTGTTTTGGCGGGTTTGAAACGCATCCGGGCCCACGCCACCAGCTTTTCAAGACCCTTGCTCTGCAGACAACCTCCCTGACTTCCTTTAGCTGCAGCTCCGACATGTCGAACTGCTCTTCAGGTTCAGGGGGGTCTATGAGGATGTTGCATTCTCCCAGCTCCTGCTCTCTTGCGGGGTCGCTGTACGTCTGCTTCAGATGTTGGTTTATGATTTCCTGCGAGGAGACCAGATTGCCACTCCGCTTCTGCCCCAGCAAATCCTTCGTGAACTTGAAGGGGTTAGCGATGAAAGCAGCACGCTTCCGTGCCCTCTCGCGTCGCCGCCTCCGGTGCCACTCTGCACGGCGGAGAACTCTAATCTTTTTCCGTAGGATGCACATTAGCTGGGCCAGGCCAGTGCGTTCCTCTTGTCCTGCCGCCTTGTACTGGGACTTCAGCGTTTTCATCTCCTGCCTGATGTTGTGGATCCTTACCGCTCTTTGATTCTTTGCGTACGTTGTTCCCGGGCTTTTCTTCTCCTCCTCGCCAAACCTTTCTGCTGCGAAGCTGACAATGACTGCTGTCATAGCTTGTAGCTTCCCGTCGGCGTGTCCCTTCGCCATAGCCTCCAGAATTTGGTCGACATCGTCGTCGAATTGCTTCCAGAGAGAGGTCATGCTAGCTGCAGGCCATTTGATCCGCCTCGTTTCAGACTTGATGCTCGAGGGATTAGTTTGCAACACGTGGAGGTTCTGGGCACTGTGGGGTGACTCCGGGCCTGGCACCTCCTGCGTCTCACCAGGTGTAACACCTGTGCGTTGTGTTGTTTCTGCTCCCAACGCGCACTTCATCCTCGCTCGGTGGATCTTCAAGCCATGGATGTTCTTGCAGACTTTGCCGCATGTACACGTTTTACTCAAAGTCGATTGTCCGTTGCCTGGGTCTGTAGCCGTTGTGTCCGTCCGACTGGGGTGCTCATCCTCCCCCCCTCTCGGGCACCCCTGGGGGTATTTTTCCATTGAGTTCATCGTAGCTTGGTTGGGTCCCTCCTCTCAGAGGATGCAGATTGGGTTGCTGACCCGTTCTGCCCCGGTTGCCGTCTCTCTGGGCTGTCACTGACTCTCCAGTCGTCACCACGCTCTTCATGGTTGTCATCCAGTCTTTCCTGGCTGTCACTGATCTCTCAGGGTATTTGCTGTATATATAATAGTGAGATATAGCTTTTCTAAACCCTACATAAGGGGATGTAATTCCTCATATTTCCCAACTACAGTATACCATTGCCTGATACAATGCTTTTCACAATGTAAAAAAGAAAATCCCTTACCAAGATTACTTCAAGAATCAGAGAGGTCTAATGTCATAAAATAAATCAATCTTTGGTATTCTTTCAGGGGAAATCGGATATATTGAGAGAGAGATCCCCCAAATTGTGTTGTGCTCCAAGGTTTCACGTTTGAAATGGCTTGCAAGTTGTAGCGGCAACTTAATGTCCTTTCGTCGCTACGTCAGCAGGGCATGTAGGTTCCCGACTCATGCCTTTCCTCGATGGGCCTATCCTTTTAGCAACGACGACAACGAAAACACGAGGCCCCCGCCCCCATCGTTGATCAAAAAAAAAAAAAAAGGATTCGCTTTATTTCCTCTTGAACACAAATTAAAGCTTTACCAAAAAATGAAAAGCATAACTTGTACAATACACTTAAACAAAACACGCAACACGTTTTCAGATGCTCAAAACATGTATCACGATATTAACACGGTCAGAAAAAGGTGTTTCTCCATGCCCTACCGTCTTCCTAATGCAGCTTACATAAACCTGGCCTTTTAACAGGCTAAGGACATGACAACTAATGGAGCCCAGATACTTTGATATTCTTAATAAATTTGTAAAATAGCAATCCAATATCAAATATAAGCCAAACTGATTGCACCTATTCAATTCAAATTATTAAAATAGCTAAATATATACAGGAATTTTCCATAAGGAAACCACATTTTCCTTATGGCTCTAACACAAGTACTGTATTGTTCATTTGTCTATTACTGATTCCTTTGGTTATGTACTGTAGGTACGAAGTGACTTCATCACAGGTGAAGCCGGAGTGGCTCCCCCTTTGAGTGTTCAAGAAGAATGCCTTGGCCTGGCAGTGCTGGACTTGTGGAGAATAGCAAAGGAGCGCTATTTGAGCATAAGGGAGCTTTGCAAGATCATCAGGTATTTACAGTACCTTTGTTGTTTCATTGATTCATTGTTTGCCCTCCATAGTACCGTCGATGAAACACCATTTGTATGATTTGTGTTGTTGAATAACTTGCTTAAATGGTACTACACACAATCATGTTTGTGTGACTGTGATAACCTTTGAAAAGTTATTTTTTTTTTTTTCAGCTACAAAGGTTATTCTTCTCATTGTCCAGCACTTCGTATGACAAGCCTTTGTTATGACGCTCAATACATTCTACTAGCACTTTTTAACCAAAATACATCACTGGTCAAACACCTGACTGGTTTCAGTCCAAGTAAGCAAGAATTGCATGTACTCTTTACCCTCAGCTACAAATCTTGCCTTCCTGTATCACACCGCCACAACATCCAGAAACGCAATCGCCTGGATCGCTATCGAATCAGAAATACTCTCAAGCGTTTCCTGAAGAAGCTTGGAAACAGCTCTGTGGATGAGTACATCCTGAAACTGAAGTATTTGGTTGAAATGGCTGGCATCGTTCCCACCTTAGGAAGTGAAGTGTACCACATCAGCGCTGGTTCCTCCCAATCCAATGGAACGTTTACCCATGTGAAGGTTACCGGGGAAATCGGAATTCAAACTAGTGGAAGTCGTTATCCTGATGGTTCCTTGGTGAGCTCAAGCTACATTATTGTTTTGTGATCTGTGCCACAGCTTTGCATTCATGAAGATTTGATTTGGTTGTGGGAGCACAGGGATAAGGTGGCTCCACAACTCTATTCCAGATTTGGATGGTTAAGGGTTCTACATACCCATCAACCTCGGCTAAGAGCTACCCTTATAAATGATTACGATTCCCCTTACAAAGCAACAAAAACCTGTACAACGGTTTACCGCGCATGCGCACATCATGCTTTCTCAATCCGACCGTACGCAGCGATGAAAAAAAATATACGATTGAGGAATACTTTTGCTGGTTTGCCGTGACAATAGCAGCGATCGACAACGGCATTGTCGTTGGCTACCAGCAGCAGGTGAGACGATCTGGATTTGAGCCAAAATGGTCTTTGTGAGATCGGTTCACAATTGTTGTTTTTTTCCCTGTATAAAAGTTATAATACGCCGTCCATGATTTGAAATGATTAAAAAACCTACGGGGAAAACGTACAAGTTGACAGGTGTGGTTCTATATTCAGCTAAATGTGCCATGGGCTCCGGCTCCAAAGTCAGCTGGTCTATGTTCAAGCTCACTCGTGCCCCCTTAAGCACAAGTGTGAGAAAAAAACGTATTGAAGGATGAGCAAGTATGGAATAAAATAAGATGACTAACAAAAATAATCTATAATCCTCTGTAGGTTTGGCAGACTTTCTGTGATTTCCAGGACATCATTGCTATCAGTATGAAACGAGTATCTCACGAGCAAGAAAACAGCAGGTTGGTGACCGTGTTTCGCCATGATGACAGATACATGGTAAGTCCATTTTTCATGTGGGATGTGCCCAAAAAAAAAAAAAAAAAAGAATCACATTTCCATACATTCCCCTTTGGAAAGGAAATCAATTTCCAGAGCCTGAAAGAAGCACTCTCATTTGTGTCGCTTGTTGACGGCTACTTCAGACTGACCACAGACTCCAGCCACTACTTCTGCCGCGACACTGTGCCTGAAAGTATTCTGGAGGGGATCAAAAACCATTTCCATGGCCCAATCACGTGAGTCCTTTCGACAGAGAATTTGCCAATTGTACTCCAACCTATGAAGAATTTTTTTTTTATGACATCTCCAATCAGGTCAGAGTTTGCTGTTGACAAGTTGAAAAAGTCCGGGTTAAAAGGTGGAAAATTCCTACTTCGGCAGAGTCCCAAAGATTTTGATAACTTTTTCCTCACTGTTTGTATTCAGGTAAATTGTGCTTCGATGACATACTTACGTACGAACCAACCAAATGACTGACTACATTGTGTTTATTCTTGTTAAGACTCCACTTGGACTTGATTATAAAGATTGTCTCATCGTTAAGAATAAGCACTATCGTCTTCCTGGTGTCCCGAAGTCCTTTTCCACTTTGATCGAGCTCACCAGCTTTTACCAGCAACACAAACTACTGCTGGATAACGTGCCTGCCAAGCTCGGCCATTGCTGTCCACCCCAACCCAAAGGTCACCTCCTTCTGAACCTTATATGCTATACTAAGGATATGAAGAACAGAAAATCTATCAATATTCAAAACCTGAAGACTTCAAAACAACATTTCCAGATATGTACCTTTCAATTTTCAGCCTTTTTGTGTGATCTAACAATAGATATTTTCCCTGGATCCTCTGTAGAGCTCACAAATCTCATCATCATACGAAACGGCATTTCTGTTGAGGCTGAAGGGTCCCAAACACCTGAGAGGAAAAAGTTTGGTCATATCCAGTTCCATATGATCAGATACGAGGACCTAAAATGGGTATGCTATTGCAGCAGTTGATAGCTACAAAACTGTCTTCCAGAATGGCATTAGCATGGCATGCTATGATTATCTATTTTTTGTCAGCCTAGTGGATGACTAGATCTCCAAAATTTTGGAGATGGAAACAGTTTTACTGCCAGACTCTAGATTTTCAGGTTCTGCATTTCTATACTCTCGTCACTTGACTCTAGTTTCTTGATGCTTCCCTTACTAGGGGGAGAGCCTTGGACAGGGATCCTTTACACGAGTTTTTAAAGGCACCAAAACGGCCATTCGTGATGGTGAGAAACATGTGACGGATGTTCTCTTGAAAGAACTTGATGGTGGTCACAAGAACTGCTGGGAAGTGAGTTTAACACAGGCAGAATTAAAAAAAAAAAAAGAAATGTTTAATTTATCGAGCTCTTCTTGATCCTGTCGCATCATTATTAAACGTGACATTTTTCTGCCATTCAGTCATTTTTTGAAGCAGCCAGCGTAATGAGTCAAATCTCACACAAACACCTCATCTTGGTTTATGGCATCAGTGTCCATGGAACAAAAAGTAAGTTGTAACTTAAATGCAGATTTGTGTCAGTTGTTACATTTACTCCATGGTAAAACAAATGTGTGACTTGTATAAGCAAGATTTTTCTAAATGTCTTCAGAAGAGGTTCACAATGTGATCTTATTGCCTTTTAACATCTTCAAAAATGCACACAATAATAGATGAGTTTGGTTCTCCGAGCTTCACTGCACATTACTGAAGCTGTGTCCTGATGCTTTGAATGAGCATTTCTGACTTCTTGCGGCTGTTAAAGCAAACTTTCCTGCTCTTTGCAGACATAATGGTCCAAGAGTTGGTAAAGTATGGGGCCCTTGACCTTTACCTGAAGAGGGGACAGTCCATGTCAGTGAGCTGGAAACTTGACATAGTCAAACAGCTTGCATGCGCCCTCAACTTTCTGGTGATAAGATTTTCAACGTGGACCGTGACATTTAAAAACGTGACAGTTTTCATGAAAAATTATGGTCTTACAGGAAGAAAAGAACATTGTCCATGGAAATATCTGTGCAAAAAATCTTCTACTGGCCAGAGAAGGGGACAGGTCTCAGGGCACCTCTCCTTTTATCAAGCTAAGTGACCCTGGTATCAGTATCGCAATGGTCGGCAGAGATGGTGAGAAATTGCTATCAGGTCCTTGTTATGAAAAAGTAGAATTATACGTCAAATGCCATCATTGGTATGAGACATCCTTTATTGATACCCACATTATAATTCAGGAAGTAATACATATTATAGAGGAAATACTCTTTGTATTTTGCACTACAGTTGCCAACATGTTTTACGATTTTGTAGTGACACAAACTATTTATGATCATTTCAGTTATCCTGGACAGAATTCCTTGGGTGGCTCCTGAAGTGTTGGAGGCTCCAGACAAGCTGACATTGGAGTGTGATAAATGGAGCTTTGGTGCCACAGTGTGGGAGATCTTTAACAATGGCAATCCTCCATTACAAGACTGGGATCTTCAACAGGTACATACAGTACACTTCATACCCAGGATAAATTAATAATAATAATAATAATAATAATGGGCGGCCCGGTAGTCCAGTGGTTAGCACGTCGGCTTCACAGTGCAGAGGTACCGGGTTCGATTCCAGCTCCGGCCTCCCTGTGTGGAGTTTGCATGTTCTTCCCGGGCCTGCATGCGTTTTCTCCGGGTGCTCCGGTTTCCTCCCACATTCCAAAAACATGCGTGGCAGGCTGATTGAACACTCGAAATTGTCCCTAGGTGTGAGTGTGAGTGCGAATGGTTGTTCGTTTCTGTGTGCCCTGCGATTGGCTGGCAACCGATTCAGGGTGTCCCCCGCCTACTGCCCGAAGACAGGTGGGATAAGCTCCAGTACCCCCCGCGACCCTAGTGAGGATCAAGCGGCTCGGAAGATGAATGAATGAATGAATAATAATAATAGGGCGGGCTGGTGGTCGACTGGTTAGCATGTCGGCCTGACGGTGCAGAGGTGCAGGGTTCAATTCCTGTGTGGACTTTACATGATTTCCCCGTGTGTGGGTTTTCTCTGGCTACTCTGGTTTCCTCCTGCATTCCAAAAACATGCGTGGTAGGTTAATGGAACACTCTAAATTGTCCCGAGGTGTGAATGTAAGCACAGACGGTTGCTCGTTTCTGTGTACCCTGCGATTGGCTGGCAACCGGTTCAGGGTGTCCCCCGCCTACTGCGTGACAAGAGCTGGGATAGGCTCCAGCACCTCCTGCGACCATTATGAGGATGAGCGGATCAAAAAATGAATGGATCATAATATAATAACACTGTGACTGAATAGTGATCAGTGTAGGGTGTCTCTTGGTCCTCGACCAAAATCATCTGAGATAATGAAAAGTATTGGAGGAATAATTAAAAAAAGAAGAAGAAGAATGGTGGCACAGCGTTCAGCTGGCTAGCACGTCTGGATCACAGTCCGGAGGTGCGGGATTTGATTCCAGGCCCAGGCCTTCCTGTGTGAACTTCGCATGTTCAACTTTTGCTTAACGATTGTTTAATTTTGACTTCTTGTACTCAGCATTAAAAAAAAAAAAAAAAAACAATACTCTTTGGATTGAAATAATGACTGACATTGAATTTCTTGTTATTTACCCACAAGCCAAATCAACAACCAAAAAAAAAAAAAACACTCATCAAAAATTATTTGCTTCCCCTAATCAGTGACATCTGTCCACTTGAGAACACCCAAACTTTAACATATCTGGCCACCCGCTCCCATTCGGCTCATGTCAGTAAACAATAAAGACACTGTCTAAGATACTGTAGAGGGGTTGAAGTTAAAATAAGCAAATTGTTGGGCTCCTACAATAGGTTAAACTGAAATAAAAGGATAAAATAAACGTGAATGATCGTCACATATGCCAAAATAAATGTGGGACTCAATGAAGCTTATTTCACCCCTTAAACCTAATTTAAAGCATCAATTTGTACCCAATCTTGTCTGCAAATGTTACACTCACAAATCGTCTCATGTTGTGATGAGCTGTGGGGAGTTCGTCCTAACTCTCGTCTCGCTGAGCAGAGGCAGGAATAAAGAGAGGAGTGGACATAGGGGTCGCGTGTCCTGCTTACACTTGGAGTGCCAAGAAAAGAGGAAGGGGGAAGAGAAACAAAGGCATTTATATTCTGCCAAACTCCAAATCGGGCCACTTTCACAGTCTCAGGGTGCATCTGGGAGATCGGAGGGGGAGATTTACGCATTCAAAACTTTCCAGCCAAAAAGAGAAATCTGAAAAAAATGTGAAGTTAACTACAAGTGCCCCACCTTTGGGAATATATCTTCAAATTATAGTTTGCATGTAGTAAATATTTGAAAACCAACAAATATTCATTCAGTCCAACCACAAATGTGTCTGAAGGAAAACCACATTTTGTAATTCAAAATTGTGTCTCATCTACACGAAAACAAACTAATCTACAAAATGCAGGGCAAAGAATTAGACATAAACACGAAAGATAAAACACATATGCAAGATTTTCATAATATTTAAAAGTGCATACACCCGAGGCTTCATATTTGAATTGAGAGTCTCCACAGTGGGAGTTGATCTCACCTCTGGTCCTGGTGGAAGAAGACTGGAAATAAAAAGGAGCCTACTTTGTCCTAATGGAGTAGCTTGAAACTTGTACAATAGTCGTAACATTATTATCTTTTTAACATGTATTTTTTTTTAGTACCTTTGGCATCAGTATCCATGGTAAGGTAAAGTAAGTATTTCAATGCCCAGGGGGAAACAATTCGCACTTCCTCTGACATGAGAAGAAACACTTTTGATTCCTGACTATAAAATATGATGCCAGTTAAGTGGGAGAGACTAGTATCAATCTTTGAAACAGTCTTGTTTGTAGAAGCAGCAGTTCTACGAGAGTATCCATCAGCTGCCGCCGTCTCAGTGGACAGAGCTGGCCGAGCTGATCAGCCAGTGTATGAACTACAAGCCGGCCTTTAGACCTTCATGTCGCAGCCTCATCCGAGAACTCAACAGTCTCATCACATCAGGTGCTAGTGTAGTATTTATTCTACTTCAGGTGTAGGTGTCTACAGATTCTGATCCCGTAGCACAAACCAAACTCTTATGACCACGAACTACCATGACTCTGGGTTTTTTTTCTGTTTTCTTGACAGACTATGTTATACTTCACACAACTGAGCCCGTCACACTCAACCCAGTGTGTCAAGCATCGAGTCCTGCTCAACAGGACCAGACATTGCTTGAGGAGAGACACCTACGGTACATCTCCCTGCTGGGAAAGGTACATATGAAGCAACTTAAGTAGGCCCCGTACCACAGAAATATATGACTTCAAGGCAGAGTTCCAGATGAACCTATTTCACTCCGAGCGCAGTGACCACAGGCCCCTAAATTGACATTTTCAAGTTCCAGAAGCCTTTGGGCGGCCCGGCGGGCCAGTGGTTAGCACATCGACCTCAAAGTGCAGATGTACCTGGGTTTTCCAGCTCCAGCCTCCCTGTGTGGAGATTGCATGTTCTCCCCGGGCCTGCGTGGGTTTTCTCCGGGTACTCGGGTTTCCTCCCACATTCCAAAAACATGCATGGCAGGCTGATTAAACACTCTAAATTGTCCCTAGGTGTGAGTGCGAGCGTGGAGGGTTGTTCGTCTCTGTGTGCCCTGCAATTAGCTGGCAACTGGTTCAGGGTGTCCCTCACCTACTGCCTGAAGATGGCTGGGATAGGCTCCAGCACCCCCCGCGATCCTTGTGAGGATAAGCCTTTGGTTTGGGTGGGAGGGTGAGAGATTGGAGGAGGGATAGGTTTACCTTCTAGTGACCCCAAACACAATCAAGTCAAAGAAAATGTTCTTGATTGGTTAAATATTTGCCATGTCTGTTTCGTGTTGCTGTAGTTCCTGGTGCTATAGATGGGGGAAAAAAGTTGCCCTGTCCAACACCTCTGTCACAAAACATTTACATATATGCACAATGGCAGTAATGTTAGTGCTAGAAAACAAGCTCATAGTTCAGTGCAGAGCTCAGAGGCCTCTTAGCTGCTTACTGCTGTGACAGACAAGGACTGCAAGGGGGGGGGTGTACTGGAGTGCAGAGCATGCTTGATTTTCTCCTTTTGAAATTGTCTTTTGCCCCAATATGTTGCGCTGAGGGCTACAACCGACTTGCTATTTCTCTTCATTGTTTTTCTTTACAATACTGAAAGATTAAATCACTGTTCAACATTTATGGTTTGGAATTAGAATTTGTAAATAAGGATTCTCTAGATTACCGGTATACTCAAATTTACCAATTTCCTTTAGCATACCGGTAGTGGGAAAATGCTTAATATTCACAAATTTGTCATCAATATGAATAATTTACAAAAATTAAAATTCATAAAAATATCTTAAAATCTTGATCATAACCATTGGACCCCTTTTTTGTTCATTTTCAGCCCAAAAAAACCTCGTATATGAATGCATTTTTTTAAAGAAAAAATGTCACGGTATAAACAGTTTTTGATACGAGTTATTCCGGGCTTAACTCTACATGTTTATTAGATTTAACAACTGATGAGGTTAGTCGGATGTCTTTCCCCCCCCCCCCCCCCCCCCCCCCCCCCAGGGAAATTTTGGAAGCGTTGAACTGTGTCGTTATGACCCACTGGGAGATGACACAGGCGAGATGGTTGCTGTGAAGAAGCTCCAGCCCAATAAGCAGTCAACCCTGGAGGACTTTCGTAAGGAGATCAAAACCCTCAGCATGATGTGCTGCGACTACATCGTCAAGTACAAAGGTGTCTGCTACAGCATGGGTAATGCAAATGTCTATCATGTTTATGTTTGGCTTATTACGAGCTTGCAAACTGCGAAAGGTCTCGTTTTGATAGCAACTCTTGACGCGTTTCTTTTCTTTGCAGTATGATATGATTTGGTTCTGAACTTGATTGTTATTTAGAATGCTTCAAGCAATATATAAAAATGATAATCCTGGATTGCGTTGTTTTTTTAGGGCGGCTCAACATGAGTTTGGTGATGGAGTATTTACCACATGGAAGCCTGATTGTGTATTCAGAAACCAACAGACACAACATCAATACCAGGCGGATGCTGCTCTTTGCTTCACAGATCTGTAAAGTAAGACTTGAATATATAAACTGACGTGTGATTATAATGTTGACTGACTACGATCAGTGAATGAATTCAAAATTCTCAGTCGGGCAGCGACATTGATAAATTCCATAAACTATGGAATGAGAAAATAACTCCTGCTATTGCCTCCAGGAGGTGTTGTGCCATAGCGGATGTTTCATGTTGTTGTTATTCACGAGGGTTGTGGGTGAGCTGGAGCCTATCCCAGATGTCTTCGGCCAACCGGCGGGGTACACCCTGAACTGGTTGCCAGCCAATCGCAGGGCACACAGAGACAAACAGCCATTCACACTCACAATCACCCTACAGGACAATATAGAGTGTTCCATTAACTTACCATGCATGTTTTAGGAATGTGGGAGGAAACGGAAGTACCCACAGAAAACCCACGCAGGCATGGGGAGAACATGTAAACTCCACACAGAAAGGCCGGAGCCAGTATTGGGAAGCAGACGTACTAACCAGCTGTCCACCATGCCGCCTGTCCCAGAACTATATATCCGTCCATCCATCCGTTTTATGAACCACTTTATCCTCACAAGGGTCGCGGGGCGTGCTTAAGCCTATCCCAGCTGTCTTCGGGCAGTAGGCGGGGGACACCTTGAACCGGTTGCCAGCTAATCACAGGGCACACAGAGACGAACAACCCTCCGCGCTCACACTCACACCTAGGGACAATTTGGAGTGTTCAATCAGCCTGCCACGCATGTTTTTGGAATGTGGGAGGAAACCGGAGTACCCGGAGAAAACCCATGCAGGTATGGGGAGAACATGCAAACTCTACACACGAAGGCCGGTGCTGGCATTGACCTCTGCACTGGGAGGTTCTAGCGCTAACCACTCTACACCGGGCCGTAGTCCCAGAACTAGTTAAGACTAAAATAACAGCACCTCTGCTAGATGGAGCCAAATAGTGTACTGGTACTTCATTTTGACTCAATCGCGTCAAGAGTTTAACGATCAGGTCCAATTCCGGATTAATGAATTACTCTTATTATTCCTCGATTAAATTCATGTGTCACTGAGTATCAGTGAGACAGAAATGCCTACAGTATGGGACAGGAAACCTCATGCTTGATTCTTTTGACGCAGGATGTGTAGGCAGGATGGTGATGGTTGTGTCAGCTGTGTAAATAGTGTGACATCCTGGCAGTGTGACGCAGTGTGGATTTATTTATTTACTAAGTATTTATTATTACAAAGATGAGTAACTCTTATGTGTAGACATACAAGAAATAAATTGGTTCAACTGAGTTTTGCAGCTTTATGGGGCAGTAATGTAAGCACATACAGTAAGTATTCAAGGGGTAACCGACCTAAATGTTGGGATTACATGATGGACAGAGGATTTTATTTTTCTTCCAGGGCATGGCATACCTGCAGACATTACGTTATGTGCACCGAGACCTAGCTGCCAGAAATATACTTGTGGCGAGTGAGTCACTGGTGAAAATTGCTGATTTTGGACTGACCAAGATAGTTCCTTTGGACAAAGAGTACTACAGAGTCAAACAGCCTGGAGAGAGCCCCATCTTCTGGTAGGTCTCTTCATTTTTGGAAACGTGAAGTGAGGATACGTCCGTTACTTTTGCCGAATACTGAAAATGTTTGAGTTGCACATTAAAATATGAAAATGAGAGTAGAGTTTAACATTTCAGCTAACTGCCAGGTACGGTACTCATAGCGACATTTTCACCTGATACCCACCTTAGAAGATAGCTACAATTTTTCAAATCCATCCATTTTTTATCATATTTTCATGTGAGCAAAAGTATTGGAACATGTTTGAATCTGGTATGTTTTGTCACCCATGTACATATAGAGTATCTATAATATTGGTGATTCAAACATTAAATAGTGCCAAATGTCCATGTTCAGTTTCAGATGTGAATTTTAACTTGTGAAGAGACTACTGTATATTTACTTTAGTCAGAGGGCGGTACAACCAACAAAAAATTGTTAAGGGTTGTATATGAGGGAAAACAAACTTGTGATGCCTATAGTAGAAAATCAATTACAATCATGTCCTAAGAAGGGAAGAAGGAGAAAGCAATAGATGATGAATAACAGCAGCAGTTAATGACAAAACTGTCAAAAAGGCCGCAAAACAAATTTGAGCAATGTCAGAAACAAAACTAAGTTGGGGCAATAATTCCCAGAAGTAGCGACTTGCTCTGTCCAATTTAACATCATCTGCGTGGGAAGATCTGCTTGCAGTTTCGTAAATCTATACTTTGCATCCTTCGACCACCTGAATGAGAAAATTAATCTCCTCCTTGCTGAAGTTAGGTTTTATTCCACCTTCCGCTATATGTCTGGACTTTCTATGAGAGTCAGGTATGCCACGTATGAAGGGATGGAAAGAAGCCAATCGATTGATTGGACACGGTTGCAGTCGGTTGTGTTGGTGCCCAACTGGCGCAGACAGCTTCTAACTGCGAAAATATTCGTCAGTCTATGAAATTGCCCCGACCCTTGCATGTTTATGCTGGGTTTTTTTTTGTTTTTTTAACTCTTAACCGAACCAGGGCTCGATGATCTAAATACACCCATTTTCTGATCCGCTTTATCCTCACGAAGGTCGCAGGGGGTGCTGGAGCCTATTCCGGCTGTATTCGGGCAGTAGGCGGGGGACACCCTGAACCGGTTGCCAGCCAATCGCAGGGTACACAGAAACGAACAACCATTCGCACACACTTACACTTAGGGACAATTTTGAGTTTTGAGTTCAATCAGCCTGCCACGCATGTTTTTGGAATGTCGGAGGAAACCAGAGTACCCAGAGAAAACCCACGCAGGCACAGGGAGAACATGCAAACCCCACACAGGAAGGCCAGAGCCAGGATCGAACCCACGACCTCTGTACTTTGAGGTCGACGCTCTAACCGATCGACACCGGGCCGCCATGATCTAAATCACACAGTCAAAAGAACAAAGTGAACGGTTTTAGACTGGCCAAGTTATTTTCCAGATTTAGACCCTATGGAGCATGCATTGCACACAGTACAATCAAGATTAAAGGGATCAACCCCCCCCCCCCTTCGCCCCCCAAAAAAAGATTTGGTGAAGGCCTGGAAACAATACAGAAGAGTGAAAAATTTCATGTGACTTTCAAATAAATATCAAGTCTTATTTACTTTCATCTAGCAAATCACTTTCAAATATAGTGTTATTTATGTTTGACAGTATGACGAACCATTTTCAATACTTTTGCTCAGAGTCACAAATATATATATGTATATAACACAGTGTATTTATTGTATTTATGTGTGTGTGTGTGTGTGTGTTTGTCAAAAAATGTTGATCAGTGTTATGCATCTGTGTTCAATGCAGGTATGCCCCAGAATCCATCAATGAGTTGAGATTCTCCCAAAAGTCAGATGTGTGGAGTTTTGGAGTTGTTCTTCATGAGCTCTTTTCCTACTGTGATATGAACTCCAGCCCTAAAAAGGTGGGACACTCTCCTCATTGTTGGCCTAATTGATATCAAACCTTGCATGATTTATTGATCCTTCGTGCATGTTTCAGCTATGTATGCAGGAGATCGGAACCAACGCCCACGGACTTTCCATTTCAATGCATCTGCTAAATATCCTCAAGGACAACTGGAGGTTGCCTCCCCCACCAAACTGTCCACCCAAGGTAACTCCTGCTATAAATTAAAATCATTAGGTAAAATAGGCACCATCTTATTGATAACCTCATGTTGTCATGACACATTCTTTACATGTACTGTATGTCGGGAAAAAATTGCAGTCGTCAATTACACAATTTGTACCCGACTTGCCATTCATCTGTTCAAGCCCACCCACTTTTTGTTTAAATACACATTTATATTGTGTTGGAGTTTTGTTCACTTTATAATTAGTTAAGATGGGGGAAAAAAGGTTAAAAATTTAAAACAGAAAAGTTTTGCTTGTACTCTTTTTGTAGCGTTTCTTGGAACCAACAGATTAAAAGGAATGATTATTTTGTAAACTATAGTATAAAATACATCACAGCAGATCTTTTTTAATGAATTTAGGTTTGCTTCTAGACAAGAAAATAAAGTTTGCTGCTATATACAATGTTTATTGAATAAACACTATTTATTCCATAAAAGAAAACCAATTGTTCATTCGTGATATTGTCATATTTTTATTGTTTATTAAATCTCTTGCTTCTGTTCCCTGAGATTAACCTGCAAACCCCGAAGGCAGCTTCGTTCTGGCCAATGGAAGCGGCTCTACGAAAATAGAGCTCATTATCTTTGATGAACGCCATTTTCAATACTCCATTAATGCACTAACCAAACGATCAACTAAGTGTTTACTTGATAATGAATTGCTTATTTCTAAGTAATGTATCCGCATACAATGTCACTGAAAATCTTGTCACCGTCACACCAGGTGTACAGTTTGATGAAGCAGTGTTGGGTTTACCACTTTGAGGAGAGACCGTGTTTCTCCAGCCTGGAGGATCAAATTGAAATCATCATGCAAGAAGAGGCTGAGAGGCTGCCTGGGAGACCCAAAAATGGCACCACGCCATGTTTGCAAGTGCTGAACTCCCGTTAAAATAATCTGCACATGCGGTTTGTAGCAGGAACTAAACCATTTTCTAATTCGCTTATCCTGACGAGGGTCGTGGGACGTGCTGGAGCCTATCCCAGCTGTCTTCGGGCAGTAGGCAGGGTACCCCCTGAACTGGTTATCAGCCAATCGGAGGGATCTAAACCAGGGGTATCAAATTCATTTTTTGTCACAAGCCATATTAGTTAGTTTCCCACAGAGAGCCATTATGATTGTGAAACCATACAAATGTTCATCCTTATTTTATTTACTGGCATAGGTAAAATTCCATCAGCTTTCAAGACACCAAAAACAGCATTTTTCTTCAGCCATTTACATTACTTCGTTAAAGAGCATGACGATTTCAACACGCTAGATTGGTCAATAATTTGTAGAAATAACACCGCAAATCTTTATGAGTGGACTGACCACAATTATAGATTTATGGAAAAAAATGAAAATTGTCACATAGGTTTCATTCAGCTCAACGCCAGCGATATACACACTGCTAGTTTTGAAATCAAACATCAAGGTTAATAGATCATTAAACTGTTGTTCAAGTTACCGTAGAACGGGACTTGGAAACAATATTATATATACATATGACATTAGAAATTTTGGAAGAGATTTTAGCAAGAATCCTGGAAATCGCCATACAAGATTTATTTTGCTTCCACGGGCCACATAAAATGAAGTGGCAGGCCCCATCTGGCCCCGGAGCCTTGAGTGTAACACCTCTGTGGAAAATGGTTATAACATACACGCACGGACACAAAATGTGTCAGTAACCTTGTACGTTTTTCCAATTTTTTGTACCGAGTGTTTAGATGTTGAATACTGTCACAATAAAGTCATTTTAAAAAGTCATCATCTCCAAGTCTGAATTGTTGTCATTGTAGCGCCAGCTCTGTACATACTTGTACAATTGATCTATATTCCACAGCACCAGACATTTCAAAGCGCTCAAGGACTTTCTGTATAATTGCACACCTAAAGTTGTACTACAATTACTGCTACTGGTCACTTAAAAAAAAGTGCAACGATTATCTGCACCAACTGGGCAGCCATCACAGTATCTCTGCTCGATGACTCTACAGGATGCGTGATGGTCGGATTATTCGGTCGGGTTCAAGAACAAATCGAAAAAATATTTTGGATCCCCAAAATACACAAATTTTCTTTTAAATCAAATATGCAAAACCAATCTAAACAGGAAGCACTGGTCACAAGTAACCAGGTAAAACAAGGCCTAAAAATGTTTACATGACAAACAAGATAAAAAATGACAAATACTTACAAAACAAGGAACGAATACACCAAAACGACGATGAAAGAAATGGAAGAGGCCTAGAAAACAACACTTGTGCTAAAAACAGCAAACAAACTCAAGGATCCAACAGCGACTTGGTAACTCGGCAGTCCTTAAGTACTTGGCAAGGCTTGATTGGAAACCCAGACACAGGTGCACCACTGAAGACCCACGCCCTCCACTCCAGCTGGTGTTGATACAAAAAATAAAAAAAAACAGACAGAGCAAAGCCATGACAAGAACATTTCTATTTATTCATCAACAGACTTGAATATTTAGATCCAACTCTGCGGAACAAAAGCAATGGTGGACGAAGTGCAAGTGTGACTTCTGCCTGCAGAGTCCTTATTAGAGGAAAACGAAAATGGAAGAAAAAAATGAACGCAAAGGAAATCGCAATGGGGAACTTTATGAACCAAATCTTCTTCAGTCACAGTAGATCATACAACCGGAGATTATTAAAACCAACGTTTTACAAAAACATACATTGTCTTAATTTAAAATATCATGTCAGTACCAGTACATACATTTTCAAAATACAGTATACATAGAAGTTCTCTAATATTCATTTAAATATCAACACATTCGAAGATCAAATGATGATACCTTGTCAGCACATGGGCATTCAGTGTGTAACAATAACTTCGGAACCGCTGGAGCCTATCCCAGCTGTCTCCGGGCAGTAGGCGGGGGACACCCTGAATCGGTTGCCAGCCAATCGCAGGGCACACAGAGACGAACAACCATCCACGCTCACACTCACACCTAGGGACAATTTAGAGTGTCCAATCAGCCTGCCACACATGGTTTTGGAACGTGGGAGGAAACCGGAGCACCCGGGGAAAACCCACATAGACCCGGGGAGAACATGCAAACTCCACACAGAGAGGCCGGAGCTGGAATCGAACCCGGTACCTCTGCACTGTGAAGCCGACGTGCTAACCACTGGACTACCGGGCCGCCCTGTAACAATGACACACACACAAAACCAAAAAATATATTGTGAACAAGAAAGAAGAAATTCAACAGCAATCTTCTGGTGTGCAGTGACAAGAATAATAATTTGCTACAATGTTTATCATACAACCATCGTAGTCCATATCAGATTAGATGTGCAGGAAAATTATGAAACCACATTACATTAATCCTAGTTGTCATTTACTGGTTATCTGATCGGTCAAAATATTACAACCCGTTCCCCCCTGTAATTTCAGGAACCTTTTGTTGTCATCGTGACAGTGCACGACTTGCTATGTCAAACAAGGAAATAGCAATTGGGTTTTCTTTGCTTGCTGTTGCACACACTTCAATGCATTTTAATTGTACGGAAATGTAGAGAAGTTGTCGAATGTAAATTTCCCCAGTGTGGGACGAATAAAGGATATCTTATCTTATTTCACAGTTCCAGCCAGAAGCAAAACCACTCAGAAGAACAGCAACTAATATCCAATACAGGGATGACGAAGTGTACAGTAAACTGGAGACAAAATTATTTTTTCACCGGGAGAAGCAGCAAAGAAGGGCACTGAAACCTGTACCGGAAACATGTGTCACAAAGCTGCAGGAAAAAAAACTGCAGATAGGCTCCATCTGAGGACTTTACAGGATCTCATGCTGTTTTTTTGTTTTTTGTTTTTGCTTCAGACAAAATGATGTTTCTCTTTTGGAATACACAAAAAGTGAAACGCTAATTAATGTGGCCATGAATGATGGCTGACCAGTCCCGCTTGTACCCTGCCTTGAACATAGGTGGGGAAGTATGGCCAATGGGCTACATATATACTTTGGTTTTTTTAATGTGCCCCGCAAAGCATTTACATCATCAATAATCCAGCTTTTTTTTACATTATTTTGTCAAATTTTCCACCTAAATTTAGTTGAGTCAAATGTTTGATTTTTTTTTTAATCCATTTAATATGCGCATTATCATAAATAAAAAAAATATGAGTATAATTTTTAAAAAAACATACAGTCTCAAGATTTAAAAAAATAAACTATCTTAAGTTTTTAATTGAGCAATGATTAAAATTTATGTTGATGGACATATGAGTGCCTGAAACATTTTTCATGAGAATAAGTTGACCAAAGTCTTTTTGGTAATAGCCACTCATCCAGAAAAACATGTTTTGCGTAGAGGGTGTGACCGACTGCCTGACCTTGTTATTGACAGTCAGCCTTACCAAAGTGCAAAACTCTGTTCAAGCAATGCAGACGCTGGCAACCATGCCTGGAATCCAGGAAACAAGAGTCATTTGACTTCACCTGAGAATCACAGTTGCCTTACATCTCTACCCAGAGGAACCACATTTGAGAGCACGGGCGTGTATTCTTTGCCACATGAGGTACATCTGAGCTGGGAGGAATCGGTGGACCAGCAGCATATCTTTATAGTAGCAAGGGTCGTACGTGTCGACATTGCTGGCGGGGATGTACAGTCCCGCTGTCTTCACCCCAATGTGCGAGCTTGGCGCAAGCGCTGCTTTAGCCAGACACATCCCCATGTAAACGTCATCGATGGGAAGAATGGTAATGGAACGGGACATGTTGTGTATGACTAAAGCTGTGTAGCCCGACAGCAAGAAGCCCCCACCCCCGCAGTAGGGCGGATAAGAGTTTGACTCTTGCACCTGGACTGGGATGTAATACTTGCTCCTAGGTGATCTAATGGGCCCAACATTCTGGATAAGATGCCCGATGTAGAGGTGTTTGCGCCCGTCGTTGTCTTTAAGGCTCTGGAGGAACTCCACTATGTTGTCCGTGTTGGCAAAAACGTCATCGTCACCATTGAACAAAAAACGAGCGTTCGGACAGTTTCTTTCCATCCATTCCAGGAAAAGTAGTTGCTTCAAGGTGAGGTTGTAGAAGGAGTCAGTGAAGTCCCACTGAATAATGTCGTTGTACTCGCGTTGCTCTGCTTGGAGCAGCTTATTCAGCCTCATCTTCTCAAAGCCTTGATTCGTCGTACCCGAGAGGAAGAGCCTTCTGATCCAAACACCATTGTGCAATCGCTCCTTCGCCCAGGTCTTGCGCAGCACCTCTCGGCGCTCGTAATTCGCAGGAGAGCTTTTAATGACCAATAGGAGGAAGACGTCCCCTGACCGTTCAACTCCGCCACATTTATCAGGCAGGTCCAGTAGCAGAGGGAAGCGGCGACAGTGGCGGTAGTACAGAAAGTCCTGAATATGACCAGGAAGAGCCGCGAAGCCTGTCATGTTGGCTACAGACATGTTTCGATGACAAACTGGGCTCGGCCAAAAGAAGGTATCGGTCTGATTGGTCGGCTCCATAACGCTATTTCGATCCTTTTTCATGCTTGCTTGGAGGCGAATGCTCTTTTGGTCAATAACATCCACAAGGAGATGGATGATGATGAACGCGCAGAGAACTCCAAGCAGTAAGTACGTCCGAAATCTCAAGTGTATCATCCTCGGAACTGTGCTGAGAGAAAAAAAACAAAACCAAATCACAATACATTATTTATTTATAAACATAATACTGAGTGCAAATGCGCAATTTAGTACATGATGGATTTGACATGAGGAATTAATGAAACAGAGTTTACTGTAAAGATTGCGGTCATTTGGTCAAATCAGTCGCTGTAGTACCGCAACCTCTCCTTTTTGTACCACTACCTTGGTAAAACGCAATCACAAACAGCTGAGGGGCTACTGACCTACCACTGGATATTTTTATAATTAGGTATTTTTAATATTATTATTTATATTAATAGAAACAAACACAAAATTGCAGAAAAAGTTAACCGTTTTATTCACATTTGTATTGAGTGGGAGAGTTTCCACCTCCCTCCCTCCACCACCCCCCAAAGCCCATCCCAAAAAGAAAATCACTGCTTGTTGTGTTTGTTCCAATAAAACTTCAACACGGTCATGTGTTTTATACAATACAATACAATACAATACATGCTGATTTATATAGCGCTTTCACAACAGCGGCAGCTGTAACAAAGCGCTTAACAAAACAGTTAACATCAAGTAAAACAATAAACACAACACATAACATAAAACACGGACAGTCGTGCAGTCCTAACCACTTTTCCGTCACACGCTTTGTTGTTTGAAGCAGTTTGAGATGAAAGAGGAGAGAATCAAAGTGTCCTTTAACCAGTGGATCAGAGACGTCATGCTCAAAATGTGCACACGTCGACTACAAGCCAAGTTTCAAAGTCAACAAGAAGCTGTAGCATCCATTGACGAAAAAAGAGATTGGTTCACTTGTCCTGTCCCATGGAAATCCATTTCAATTCCAAGCGGCGACTCACGGTTCCAAATACGCATCGGCGCTCTTCGCCAACGCTCCTCTCTCCTCATCCTCAACTTCAGCGGCCATCCATCCAGCCGCACCAACGCCAACTGTCCAACAGCGCTGACATAGCCACTGAACAAATCGGGGTTGTGAAAAATGCTGCCCATTACTGGCGCAAAAAACACAAGCGCCCCAGGTCTGTCCAGCACCGACAGTCAATGGCGCCGACATTCCTCCCAATCAAAATCTGTGCTGGTACAGGCGTGCTGCCGAGAAGGCGCAACCACCAAGCACAGATACTGCTCCTTTGACGAACGTCGTGGCCAAAAAGCGCTGAAAACAGTCCATATCAGGTCCACACAATGAAACAACAAACAACATGTGACAAAATAAAAGACAAAAACAGCAAAAAAGAACAAAAAAGCAAGGCTCTTGAAGAGCACTTGCCGAAGGCTGCCTACTCGGGCGCCATCTTGGAAAAAAAAAAAGATGACAAAGTCCTCCTGGATGTGAGCCAGCCACGCCTGGAGCGAAGAAGCCCCGTGGCACGCTACAAGCCACATCCTGTGGTTTTATCCTGTGGCAGGAATTAAAAAGTGACTCGTTAACAACACTTTATTACGGTATATATACAACTAAGAAGCCTTTTTGCCATTTAAAAAAATGCTTTTTAATATGTAGGATAACTTGTTTTCACTTTTTAGTTGCACAATGTTAGGCAGTCGAATTGTGAGATTTCCATCATACCGTTTTGTGTCAACCCCACAGAAAGCAATTTTGAGCCCACTCTAGAAGATTTGACTAAATGCTCCACTCGAAAAAAAAAAAGAAGAGTTGCGGCTGTCTGCTCTCAGCCATATTTTTACATTCGAGGTGCTGACGTGAGCTCAAAAACACACATGAGGTGGCCTGGCGAAAATGCTCGCAGCTGCTGCAGTTGGGTGTGGGATGGAAAGTGAATACTCGTTGCCATGTTTCCGTCTTATAGGTGGAATAAGTTGCACACGTGGTGGAGAGTATTTTGAATCGTTTTGCAAACACCAATTCTAATGAAGTTTGGACGTTGCGTAAAACATTCATAAAGGCAGAATACAATAGAGTACTATGCTTTGAAAATCATTTTCAACCTGTTTGATGAACTTACATGCATGATTTCGGAATATAGGAGAAAGGGAGAGTACCTAAACCAATCTGAACATGGGGAGAAAATGCAAACTCATCATCGGAAGGTTGTTGCCATGATTCTAAACCCAAATCTGAGACCTGCGAGGCAGACGTGCGCAACACTGGTGCGCTGGACTGCCTAAAATGAATATATATTTGCACCTATGACAAAAAACAAACAAACAGTGAACTTGCATTTGTTGTGTATTCTGATTGAATAGACCTCGAAAAGGATTTGTGGTTACCTACCATTGTGCACAATGTCCTAGCTTCACTGGAAGTAGACTTTTCACCTCTGATTTTACAAGACGGAGGCTTTTGAAACGACTGTAAAATTTCAACGCCTTGAAGACATGATACTGACCTCACCCTTTTTCCCAACATCACAAAATCCTGTTAACAGCCAATAAAAACACAAATGAGCAGATATAAACTCACACACGCATTTCTGACGTCACAATAAAACACAAACGGTCGAACCCACAACGGCGTACAAAAACGCCCATGATTATGCTTTACTCAAAAACAGGGCTGAGTTTAGGAAAGTTAATTGAGTTAAAAGTCTAAAACTTTGTGAATTTTCTCACTGGTGTCACCAACTTTTTGCACCGGCACAAATTTGGTCGCAGCCTTTTTTGGCACGGGCCAGCATGAGCATCTTTGCTGATGTGTAGTCGTCTCAACTGCCATTCCGTCGTCTCGTATGATGTAAAGATCGATAGTCACTGAAGTTATGTTTGAAAAATATTTCACTGTAAAAAGAACTTTCTTTGCAACAAGCACCAGCTGATAAATCAGGTCAGCTATTTTATATAACTTTAAAATAAGACAAAAACAGGAAACGATCTCACGATAAAAACTTTGACAGGTAAATAGGTAGGTCGGTCGGTCAGTAGCTAGGTAGCTAAATTTGTCAGTTGGTAGGTAGCGAAGTGTGACTTATGCCCATATTTAGTCATGCCTGTATAACTTCCTCATGCCCGCAGTGAAACTTTGTGTCCTTGAAGCACTAATCAGTTAACGTTGATACAGTACTTCCTGGAGACGCACAGCGCATCGGAATACGAAGAACTGGTTTAGGTCCCGATGCCGCGCCATAGTTTCGGTACGGCTACGACCTTCCTGCGTGGATTTTGCTTGCGCTCCTCGTGCCCGCATGTGTTTTCTCCGGGTACTCTAATTTCCTCCCACATTTCAAAATTATGCGTGGCAACTTAATGGATCACTTTAAATTGTCCCCAGGTGCGATTGTGAGCATGTATGATTATTGTCTATGTGTGCCCTGCGATTGGCTGACAACCACTTCAGGGTGTACCCAAAAAAACAGCTGAGATAGGCTCCTGCGTGCCCGCGACCCTCATGAGGAGAAGCGGATCAGAAAATGGATAGATGGATGGAAATAATGAGTTACGTAGAAACATTTGAGTTCAGTGGACTAAATTTTAGCAAATTCATAAAAGTATTTTTGTGAAAAAAAATACCCCTTTGAATGTATCCATCAAAACTGAGCATTGATAGTTTTCTAAAGTCAGACGTTTGTGTACTGTTCTCATTCTTTCTATCTCATCAAATGACCGACACTTCTTTTACAACTTGGATTTGCCTGATCATTTGTTTAAAACCCTCGTGGCCTGCAGGTACACATCATGTACACCTGAGATGGGTTGTGTTGCAAAAACAAATGCATGCCATGACGGTTAAAAAAAAGTACATTTTCCTTAATTCTCTCTTTCTGTCCTGTTGGCAGCTCTTGGTCACATTTAACGATAGGCCTATATCAGATGCGATCATTCACCTTTTTTCAGGCAATATATCATGCTGTACTTGCTGTGATACTTACGGTAGTTGCTAACAAATGGCAATGAATAGTCAATGTGTAGATCTGTTAAGAAATTTGAGAATGTGACGGTCACTGTTCTGCAACTGACTGCACTGGGGCCGGCGGGGGGCAAGAACTACAACAACTTGCTTTTCAATGGCTGTTGTAATGGAAAATCATTGTGATTTAGCTTCCTTTTCTATCCTTCAAATAAACACGTGATGCCCCCCCCCCCCCCACCCACACACACACACACACAAACCTCCATCGAGTTTAAGACACAAACATCCCTTTGGACCACGCGCACACACAGGCAAAACTAAAATAAAAACTGTTTATTATATTGCGTCTGAGTCCACGTGTGACCGATTCAATGATTGATTTTTGAGTAGACTTGCACATTTTGTGACGCTTTTTATAGGTAAATGGACTTAATTGATATTTGGTTGTCAAATGTGTCAACTTTTATGGTATTCTATCAACCGCAAAAGAAATTGGCCAGGCATGTAATGTTCATGTAATGTCAAACGACGCTATAAGGCCCCCTCCCCTCCTTTTGAACGGAATTTATCTTGGAATACGTCCAAACGTGAAATTATTCCTGTCAACTAAACCGCGGACGCTCAAAAAGGCTGCTGAACTCCCATTAAAAAGAGTCAACTCACGATATAAAAATATTGTATTTTTCATATTACTATAGAAGCTCCCGTATTTTTGTTAGTTCATTTTTGCTTTTCTTTGAAATTGGAAGAACAAAAAGTGTTTCTTTCCACAACTGCAGTTGAAATAAACCTTTCGATATGTCGCAGTTTTTGTAAAAAAAAAAAAAAAAAACCGAAGTGTGACCAATGTCTTTCGCTTTTCAAACAATTTTAACGGGGGTCCATACTAAATAGTAAGATGTTAGAAATAAATGGATGAAAGTACTTACTTTGTCAGAGACCTTCTTCAGCTTTTTTTTTTTTGAGCGAACGCGTATGGTGTGAGTGTGCGGATTCACTGCCGAGTAAAACTGTTGCCCAGTGAACGGGCGGGGCCAAATAACTGTCAAACACACCATCCATTCTCATCGTGTATTAGATTGAAATTTTATTTTTCAGATACAAAATACGCTTTCGACTGTAGGCTACTTATATGTCGACAGTGCTTGCATTGTTTACTGGATATATTTTACGCCGACTGTATTATTATTCTTGATGCTTCATTGGTGTCCAAACAATGAAGTCTATAGGCAAGCCATTTGAGCATTTATTCCAAATCCCTGATATCAGACATGAGTGTGTTACACTAGTTCGATCTCTTTCAGCACTAGTGACACACTTTGTCGAACTAGTTGCACAGAAATCTACACTAGCCACTAATTTTTGGCAACTAGTGCCACTTTTGTCCAACTAGTGCTGACAAAATTCTAACTAATGACACCTGGAAGCACACAAGCAGAGGGAACTTTCCAGCTTGTCAGATTTTTATGCCCTAGTGGCCCACTAGACCAAACTAGTGAGGTTCAAAGTCTTACTAGTTTATTAGTAAGATTTAAAAAGTGTTAACATGTTAACTAGTGAAACGTGGATTGTTCTAACATGTTAACTAGTGGCCTATGATTTCCAGCACTAGTTAACTAGTGGGAGCTGAAATATCCACTAGTTAACTAGTGGAGGATTAAACATTGACTAGTGCACTAGTTTAAGACCGTTAAAGCCTTGATATCCAACTAGTGAGTCCAAAAATGTTACTTGCCCACCAGTGATGCCCCAAATATCCACTAGTTCCACTAGTGCGACATTTTGACTTCACTAGTCGAACTAGTGTCAACACAGGTCACCCTCTCTATGTCCATACCCTGGATGTTCAGCGGTGCTGGTGAGGACTGTTTCCTGCAGATTAAAGGAGGCAAAGAGTTACAGTGTTCTAAGAGATCTTCACGGGACATTCCTACACAGCTTTCATCAAACAGCTCACTAAGTACTCCTGCGTATTTGTTCTGCTCGTGATATAATATTCATTATAATGTCTGTTGGCTGAAAAACATACTGGTTTATCAGCCTTTAACTGCTTGAAGAAAGTGTCGTACCTTGACTGGGACACAGTTCTAGCCATCTTTTTCACAGGTGTTTCATCAGTTAGTTTACTATCTGAATCCTGTGTATTGGAAACACTGTTGATTTATTCATCTAACTCTCTTTTAAGTGTCTTTGACGAAGTCAAGTCAATCTTGTGCAATGGGGCATAACTCACAGATGTTTTAGAAGCAGGCAGCATCCAGTAAGCAGGTACCTGAGTAACTGTACTGGCTTCCCTCAGTCTGACTGTGGCTTCCACATAAAACAAGACTGATACTACTTGTTAACAACTCTCTCCAAGTCCAGCCTTGCAATCACAATGTGCTGAAGTCACTTTCGACTAACCGTCTGTGATAATCCATGGGTTTAGATCCGATAACTTCTGAAAGTGCATAACTCTAACGCTTACAATCCGATGACCACTCTAAGTCTTGCGGTAAACACGAATATCTCGTACCAATCCACAAACAAAACGGTCGTAGCTTTCCAAACTCTTGTAATTCTGAAAGTCCTTCATTTTGAAAAAAGGGCTTGGCCGAGAGATTAAATAGTTCACAAGATCTGGATAGGTGATTTCGGGGAAAAAAATGGTAATCTTCACTCCATTCAGATTTCTCAATCTGATAAGGATCCTTGCCAACAACAGCATTTTTTTCTAAATACTGGCTATGTGCTTGCTTATCCAATGTTTGAACATACTTCTCCATGTCGTGTGCATTCACAAATCACCAAATTAGTCAGTAAACAACTCTTTCGTGTCGAAGTCTGCGTAGTGAAAAATGCTTGGCGATCAGCGCGAGCCCTCCAATATGGCGCGCCGCACGGAATTGTGTGATAGATACTGTTACTATTTTTAGCAAAAAGGACGGAACCTCTATACAGTATCCGCTGTATTGTGGCAGTTGACGGCGGACACTCTGAACGAGTAGCTCGGGCCTGCAAATCAAGTTAATTGGTCGGGCTTGGGCCAGGTCGGGCTTTAATACCCGCGGGCCGGGTTGGGACGAATTAATGGCATTTCACTGTATTTCAGTATACTGTACTCTTTAGGCTTGGTCACGGAATGGATTTGGATCAACCAACCATACCTAATGATGACTGTAGCCTGGAGAGGAAAGGCACATCAGCACAATAAGATTTAAACCTGAAAATGATTATTATAGACCACAATCATAGGATCCAGTAGGTTCATGTCTGAGTTTAGGGCACATTCGGGAAACTGTGAGTCATTGTAGGTAAACAGCACAAGACCTTACTGCACAATATGACACTATTACTCAATCCATTTGGCAACTTCCTCGGCGTGTGTGCTGGGCTACAATGTTGATACAGTTGAGCAGTGGTAGAATCAGTGTGACATCTTTTTGGTTGTTTTTTTTAGATGACTACGAAAATTGTTTGGGGAAAAACAATAGGTTTTCACAGTTAGTTATTTGACTCCTCAGACACATCAATCTGTCTGCAGTGCATTTGTACCATGTGGCCAAAATTCTGACCAAATCTGTCATTAAAAACAAACTATTAATCATACAGAAGACACTAAAGTTTGATCCTGGTAAAGCTGAAATATTTGTGTTAAAATAATTAGCAGTTGTTGTTGCTATACAGACAGACAGACATACACACACACACACACACACACACACACACGTGCCTGGCTCTTGTAAAATAAGCACTCTGCCCACACACACAGTCTGTCTAATTTGTAATAGTAGTATAAATTATGTTTATATTATAAATGTGTATTTATAAATTAATATGATTTTTAGAGTTTAGCACTGGTACTGTATAATGCACTACATGAGAAGAAAAATCTAACTAGCTTAGTGTAAGGTATACATTCTAATTAAATGGTATTCCACTGTGAGTAAACTAAAGCAATCTCTTTTGCTATAAACAGTTATTATTTATATTTGCATTTCAGGAAAGCCTCACTTGGATAATGAAACTTTGATGACCGAGCTGTCTTCTTTGCTGGTCTGGTCTCTTTCCACAAACATGTCCTTTGGAGTCCAAACGATGAAGTCACAATAGAATAGTCGACATCACAAAGGAAAAGTTGAGTCAGTACTTGGGAGTAGTAGGCATGATTCCTCTTAAGTTTCAGTCCTGAATCAGTGTCCTCCATACATGAGCCCTTGTCAGACCCGATCTTCTTGTCACGCATACAGTATAGGCACTTAACTTCCAAGCACCCTTTGCCACATCAGTCACATTCTATTAAACCGTCCGGCTTAGCTCCCAAATGTGGATACTTTGAATTTAGGAACAGTCCACAGTTTTGTGTCTTCAAATTGATGTGGTTTTTACAGTTATCTTTGATGTACTGTTGCCTGACAGATTCTTCGTCTTCACACCCGCATTTGACTGCATCGTTTGTAAATCTGTATTCATTGGGGCAACATATTTGCTTCAGCAAACTTAATGAGGGATTTTCACAAGCTGCTGAACAGTCATATATATATATATATATATATATATATATATATATATATATATGCTGTGATTGGTTGGCAACCGATTCAGTGTGTCCCCCGCCTGCTGCCCAAAGACAGCTGGGATAGGCTCCAGCACCCCCCGCGACCCTGGTAAGGATAAAGCGGCTCGGAAGATGAATGAATGAATGTATATATACTGTGTGTGTGTGGGTGTGTGTATATATATATATTAATATATATATATACGCACACACACACACACACACACACACACACACACACACACACACACACACAGTATATACATCAGTAGCTATTGTAAACTCATAGAACACCAAGAGACCCAGAGGGAGACGATCGGGAGTACAAGGGACTGACAAAGGACTTTGTGGACTGGTGCCAGCATAATCACCTCCAGATCAACCCTAGGAAAACTAAGGAGTTGGTTGTGGATTTCTGCAGGAAACAGTCTTCACCTGCACCGACAAACATCCAGGGTATGGACATAGAGAGGGTGACTTCCTACAAGTACCTGGGTGTTCTTCTAAACAATAAACTGGACTGGTCTACTAACACGGACACCCTGATTAGGAAAGGACAGAGCCTTCCTACTAAGGAAACTCAGGTCTTAAAGGGGTTCAGGGGTCACTCCTTAATACTTTCTATAACTCGGTGGTGGCTTCGGCCATCCGTTATGGCATTGTCCGCTGGTCAGGTAGCATCTCGGCCCGGGACAGAAAGAGATTGGAGCGACTGGTCGGGAAGGCCAGTTCTGTCCTGGGCTGCTCTCCAGACACTCTGGAGGAGGTGGGCAACAGGAGGATGCTAACTAAGCTAAAAGCTATGATGGCCAGTCCCTCCCACGCCCTCCAGCCCGCCCTGGCAGCACTAGGTAGCTCCTGCAGCCAGAGACTGTTACACCCGCGCTGCAAGAAGGAGAGATTCCGACGCTCGTTCCTACCGACTGCTGTCAGGCTGCTGAATAAAAAATGAAATGATGTGACAAACATTGGTAAATAGCACAGCCACCTTATCTTTATCTGTGAATGCAAAAACTTTGTTTTTTCTTTTTTCTACCCACAATCTTGCTGCTGTAGACTGTAAATTTCCCCAGTGTGGGACAAATCAAGGATATCTTATCTTATTCAGTGTATTTAATTGAAGAATTAATTCTAAGTGCTTTGTTCAAATAACAGCGGTATGGATTTCAAAAAGTAAGCTCAGTCATTTTATGAAAAAACAAAAACAAGTGTAGGGTAGGTGGGTGACATTTTTACAAATTATTAACCAATCGAAAGTGCTGAGTGGTATTATCAAGTGTTAGAGTATCACACAAAAATGATTTTGTGGGAAACTCCCACACTTCTAACAAGTCATGAATAGTTGGTCCTCATTATGTATTTGGACGATCAACGTATTGTTTAATGTACTGTCTACACTTTTGTCATCATCACTTTCATGTACAGGCACAAATGATTTGAAACTCAAGTTTGAATTTTGCTTCTCAACCGTCGGTTGAATGAGGAATGTCACTGGATATTTCGGAACCACTCTCCACTCCCTCCGTGGGCTGAAAACACGTGTCCATCCTTTGTCGAAGGCGTCGCCGCAGCTGCAAGCGGCGTTGGACTGAGATTGTGTTGTACTCTTGGGCCTTTAGCTTGGCGTAGTAATCTGAGAATTTATTGAAAAGGAAGGAGATAGGCATTCCGTTCAGGATGATTCCGAAGGAGATGCAGCCAAAGGCCACGATGCGGCCCAGAATCGTCACAGGGACCACATCCCCATAGCCCACGGTGGAGATGCTGACCTAAAACAGAACCCCCCCCCCCCCCAAAAAAAAAAAACAGAAATGACGAGTTATTTCCTTCGCATGAAAATGATTCATTTGAAATGCTAGGTTTAAGAATACATCCACCCTTCCATTTTTTTCTCACTTCAACTCAACTCAATTGTGTTTATAGAGTCCTTTCATACAGCCATTGCTGCATACAAAGTGCTGTATATGGAGCAACTATCATATATACAACAATAAAGCAATAAATACAAATAACAAAGACGGTAGGAAGCACCAAACAGGAAAACTAAGATCAAGTCTGAGTCATGCGGAGTCAAATGCCAAAGAATACAAGTGATTTTGAGGTGGGTTTTGAAGATGGGCAGCGAGGGGGCTTGCTGAAATGTTCAGTGGGAGGTCATTTTCTGTAATATTTATCCTCATTAGGGTCGTGGGCGATGCTGGAAGGGTATATCCTGCACTGGTTGCCAGACAAATGCAGGCCACCTATACTGGATGTTGACAAACAGCCATTCGCGATCATATTCAAATCAACAGTATGCAGAATTTAGAGTTTTTGATAAAGCTACCTTTTAGAATCCCCAAAATGTTATTTATCCTTGCTGGGTAATTAGTTCGCGTGTATGTTTTCGGAATGTAGGGGAAAGCGGGAGTACCCGGAAAAAAACCCCCAAAAAACCATGCAAGCACCAGAATGTGTGCTCACCAGAAGGCCGCATGCTGCCAGCTCAAGAATACGCCAGTAAAACAGTCAACAAATTTCATTTGGGCAGCAACAGAAAGCGAGGCAAAACAGTGCTATATAAAAAGTGGATCGATGAAGGATTTGAAGACATTCCTACTTGTTGTATACAGTTTGTCTCTGTTGATCGTGGTGGCGCGTTACAAGCTGCGGCGCTGGTATGTTGACGTACATTTTATGGAGTACACTATATGAAGCCCTCGGATAATCCACCAGAAGCTGTCGCGATGCAAACCAAATAAGGACGTGACGGACCAAACCAAATTTGACCGCTAAACTGAAAAGAGCCGACTGCAAATTCCAGCTAACAAATGGGACACCTGTCATTTGCGCGTTGAGTGGGAAAGGTGACTACGGTCTTCAGAGAGACGTGCTTATTTGTTTGAGTCGACAACAGCTGATTGAGGCAAGGCGTAGCAGATTGTACCGTGCTCAGGTCATGAATTCAGCAGTAGAGGCTGCACGTGAACTTGATGCTCCGCAGGGCAGTCCCTCAATCACCTGTTGAGTATTTGTCAAAGCAGTTTCTTATTCACTTTTTCCCAGATGGAGATGTGTCGTAGTAAGCACTTCACCTCTTCATCCGATGACCTCCCAGAAGGTAGAATTAGATGATTACCAGCGTGTGTCTACAGTATCTATACTCACAGCAGCCCACCACCAAGCATGCGGAATACTGCTGATGGGCGAACCCTCCGTCTCCCTCTCGGCCGAATGCATGAGAGCAGAGAAAGTAAAAATTCCCATGGCAATGAAGAGCAATAAGCACGAGGCCTGCTGGTAGCATTGGCGCAGCGTGAACCCAAAAGCCCTCATGCCGGTTGAGTGGCGGGCGAGTTTTAAAATGCGAAAGATCCTCAGCAGCTTGACCACTTTTAGGACATGACTGAGCTTGCTGACGCTCGCCAGGGTCCTGAGGTCTTCGTGTGCGTTCCCGTCCCCCGAGCCAAAAGCGGCTTCCAAGATGATCTGGGCGAAATAAGGCATGACTGCCACCATGTCTACAAAGTTGAGCCCACTCCTCAAAAAGATTTGCCGGTTTGGCGTGCTGGCAAGGCGAGTGAAATACTCCAAGGCAAAGTACACAATGGTGACGATCTCCACCCACTCCATGTGGGGTTTTCCGCCAACTCGAAAGTTTTGAAGCTCCTCCACCGTGTTGAGAGACATTGCCACAATAGAAAAGAGGACAAAGAGGTTGGAGACCACACTGAACGCTTTGGCCGGAATCGAAGAGTAAGGATTCTCCACGATGTTCCACAGGCTTTTTCGAATCTTCCCAAACAGCATGTCCTCGAATGACTCATCGTCGTACTTGACCTCGATCTCAGACATGAGTTCCCTTTCCACCTTCAGGTTGTCCTTCATTTCATCCACCTTCTCCTCGAACACCATGCAGCAGCAGCGCGTGGTGTCCTCGAGGCTCAAACCCCAGTATGCTATCTCCTCCTCAAAGTTGATTGGACACATTTCTCTGATGACCCACAGCTCTCCGCTGGCATAAAAATGGCAGATGTGGTGGAAAAAAGCAGGATCGTGGTCAAAGAAGAATTCATTGTTTTTAACGGAGTAGTCGTCGCAGAGGGTGATGAGTCGGGCTATGTCTGCGCTGGTCGCGAGGGAGCCGATGCGAGTGTGAGGATATTTCATGGCACACTTTTTGGGGATGTGGAAAAGTTTGCCGCCAACATTAACCTTGATGCTGTGATGCTGGTTGGGTTTCTCTTCCCCCGCGGGGCACTGCGGAGAGTCCAGGTTCTCCAGAGAGCTCCACGCTTTCACTGCATTCTTTTGAGAAAACGGAAACGTCTTCTTGTCTCCTGCACCTTTTGACAGGCAGCTGATTGTGCTACGGCGACTTTGCAAACGTCTCTGCGGCTGAGCACCGTCTACAGCCATTGCACCTGCGGTTAAAAGCAGGAAGTCAACCTTGACGACACGGCACCAAAAAAAAAAGAGAAAAGCACAACAGGAAAGTGAGTGTCCCGGCCCATGCAAACTTGCTGAGTTGTCACAAAGAATCCATGTGGTCCCGGTTGGTTGCTGTGGTATCCAGTCAAAAGTCTTTCCTGTTGAGTGGTGACGATCCTCCTGCACAGTCACTTTGCTGAGGACAGAAAGGCGTTTGATGTGTTAGTAGAACAGTCACTTAGAGTAAATGTTTGAGCCACTTAATCTTATTGGTGAGTCTCCAAGTTTCCTTAAGAACTAAATGAAGTGGGGCTGGCGGGGATTAGCCAACAAAGTTGATTGAAGGATTTTCGAGGGATAACAAACTCAAAGGGTCAGTTGAGGGCCTGTGAGTTTGGTTGTTCCTCTTTAGCATCACACGTTCCCAGTTTTGTCCAGAACTATATCCATTATGATATAATAAAATATATACACAGCTGCAGAGGGAAATACAGTATTTCACACTAAATCTGTCATTTTACCATTAAATGGTACTGCTACAAGCTTGATTCACATGGACATGTTGAAACTACTGAGAAAAAAAGGCTGCCTCTCTGACAGCGTCAATAGAAGCAATATTTAAAATTTAATATTATGCAATATAATTTTGCAATATTAATTTTATTTACAAGCAATGTTACTTTCTGGACCAGTTCCATCGAGCCATCCATCTTCTGAACCGTTTATCATCATTGAGAACCAGTAAGTCAAATTCAAGAGTCCAGTTACAAGGTAATAATGAATGTGTAATCATTCAACGTTCAATGGAGGAATCACACCCGAGTATAGCAATGTGGCTATTGTGGAAAAAGAAGTACACGTTTCCAAACATCCATATTCCATAGGCAGTGGGTGAGCTGTAGGATAGCACAGATGACTTTTAGCAACATGCAGGGCTGTGGACTGGTCGCGGTAATCAAAAGCCTTTAAATGATCCTCGTGGAAACTTTAAAGTTTTATTTTTTTGAATAGAGTGGCTATAGAGACAAAGTCAATGGGACAATGATTTTGAAATACCGGTACTTTCAATTTGTTGATGAATCTACAGGTACGGGTAAACAGGAATATAACATGACTGGTGGTCCCAAAACGGAACTCTGGGGCACACCACAAGGTAGGGTGGCTGGCAAAGGACCTCTACAAACAAACATCAGAAATCTAGGGCACCACTAACAATTGGTAGATTGACTAACGCAATTCCAGATTATGATCAAAAACAGAAGGCCTTGTTTCACAGGGAACAGGAAGTCGTGTGATGCCAGGGAGGCATTTCTATACAAGGAAGTGAAGACAGAAATACCCAAGGGGAAAAAAAAACTTTAATAGATTCATTCTTTACAGTCAGTTTCATTTATGGTGAAAATAAAAAAGTGCAACAGGACATATGTTAATCAAAGCCTCCATTTTCATAACAAAACAGCAGTTTGTGCCATGCTTTTGTTGATCCTTCAACTTTCTTTTTTTTTTTTGCATAGACTTATTTTTATGTTCTATGCACTTAAAACAAATGTCAACCAAACTCACAACTTTCAAAGAACAAAGCTCGTATAGAGAAACAAAGCAAGGCTTTCCTCACACAAAGGTATCAACCTAAGACCAAATAAACTGAAAACTCCAATCACAACTTGGGAGACAAAAGATGCTCGTTAAAACATCTTCTAGACGACATGGTGACAAATCAGAGGCAGATGTCCTATCCTATTTTGCCAAAGGAAACATGGAAAAATGTAACGTTTAAAGACAATGTCTATATTTTGGAGTGAAGGCACTCATTTTTGCACAAAATAATTTAAAAAACAAAAACAAACATACGTCTCCAGTTTTTCCACTAAGTTTAAGCTCAGGTTTTGCAACTGCCGCTACATATTCAAAAACAAAGCAACAACTGAAACAAATCTCGTAAGTGAGAACTTGAATTCCTAGTGTCAGAATTTAACATTTTCAAGTATCAAACCAACCTAAACTGATTTCGGCTTTGCCTGCAACAGATCGACAGCTAAAGTACTGCTGGTAAGTTCTGAAGGACTCAAAGAACAAGGAGGCCTTGAGGTCATTACTACTCCTATTCTAAGTACAAGGACAAGTTACTCCTAAAAGCATAGCGCTATTGGGAGTGAACAAAGTTGACTACTCTCGGCATTTGGAGTCGCAGGAAGTGAAAATAATCAAAGGCGATGTGCGAATAACCTTTTGGCTCATCAAAACTCAGATCGAAACTTAAAGTCAGGTCTTTTTGGAACCCGCAACAAGAACTGGGCCGCATTCGAGTGATTGGTTGCTAGTCCCAGCAGCTCACCGGGGGTTTGTAACAAAGTGGGGCGTAGGTGTCCGGCCGTCTGCGTCACAGCCAGCGTCTTCATTCACTGTCCAAGTTCAGCTTAGGAGTTTCCTGGCCGAAGAGAGTGCATGGCTTAGTTGGCATAGTGAACCACATTAAGCCTTTAAGGCAGGCATGGAGGAGTCAAGCTGCATTTATGAGACACTTTGTTAAAGAAAACGCTTGACTCACTTTACAACAGACAATACAGTGAAAATTTGAATTTAGATTTGTTTTGGGATGGTGGTTGACATTAGATTTGTTTGCACCCCCCCACCCCAAATCCTAATGATAAAAAAGGGAACTTGATTTAATCGATTCCAGGGTCAAATGTTTTTTTTCCAATGAAGAATTTAATGTTACACTGATGTAAGAAGAAGCTAACGGACAGGAAACCAAAATATGTTGGATGACTCTAATGTGCAGTAGTGCAGTTATCTCCTTAGGGTTATGTAGAAAGTTACCTTAACACCGCCAAAAGACGTCTTCTGTTCTGCCCAAACCTGGACCGATTACTTCTCAATTCCCCGTGTTTTGTTTTGTCAGTATCAGTTCCCTTCAAGGTATTGGTTCACAAACCTTACCCTGCCCCACCGCCCCCAGATGAAGAGGAAAAAAAACAAAACAAAAAAAAACCTTCCAGGAAACATCTGGAAGCTGCTCGAGAAAACAATGGCTGCGCTAACAAAGGATGATATGATATGATTGTATGCATTTTATAAAGGACAATGGGACAGACCTGGCCAAAGCGGGCAGCAGCCAAAACACAAAGTTACAGACAAATTTACAAAATATCCCAATTTGGACCATTTAAGACTTTCACTGATGGCTAAGAATAAATGGTTCAAACAACCAAGCCAAAACATTGACAATCTATGGAAGCCGTTTACGCGTCTTTCCATGTCAAATTCGATTTAAAAACACTGATTTAGAGACACCAGTTCCTTGAGCTTCAATTAACTCTGCAGGAGATTCCAGGTTGAGTGTGTACCCAAAAGCCTTTCTCCCAATTTCTATCCAGGGCATTTGGACCACAGTGCATCAAGGGCTCCATTGAAACGCAATGGATACTGCAGGGTACTTTATGGTTACGTTTACATCAGCTTCTTCGAAAATTGGGCCTTCACGAATACAACAATGCTCAGTTTTGACATGTCATGAAAGGTACTACTGTATTTTCCGCACTATAAGGCGCTTCGGGGTAGAAAGCGTCAGTAAATGGCCTATTGTAAAACAATTTGCATATATCGGGCACACCGCCTTATAATGTGCACAGAATAGAAGCCACAATTGTGGCTGCAGTTGCTTATGCATCCACTCAATGAAGCTACGCTAAAGGGAATACAATACAATACAGTTTTCTTAATATAGAGCTTTCACAACAGCTGCAGCTGTAACAAAAGGCTTTACAGAACATTTTAAAATACTACATCCAAGAAATCTGAATATTGAGCCATATCAAAGGCGCAGATTTGCTTTTGAGAAAATTGAATGCTTTTAGGTGCGCCTTATTGTGCGGAAATTACGGTAATTTAAGATCTTTATTTGTGCGATTGGATTTTTATTTGATGGAATTCATGTCTTGGATGTCGGCTGTTCACGCAAAGTTATTGCTGTCCGACCAATTCTGAGATCATCTCTCAATATTTTTATGGTCAATATAAAAAGCTACAGCCAGCGATGACAATGTACTGCAGCGTCCTTGCTTTTCAACTAATTGGTCACGCCAAAATTCAATGTTACTTTGATTTATGATGTAGCTTTTTGTTGTGAGCTAAATTTTTAATTATGAGCGAGCTTCAAATACGCTGCCGCTCACGTGAAGAAAAAAAAAACAAAAAACAAAGGCCATCATAGCCGACTTTCAGATGCTTATTGAATGTGACGGTCAAAAACACAAATAAAAATGGAAAACAATCAAAAGCCAACCTGAGGAGTCACTATCTAGGCCACGACTCCGAAAAGCACAAATTGTGTGTGGGTGCGTGTCTGCCGGCTTAATAACACTTTATAAAACCACTGTTAAATTCACTTTATGACAATTTACTATATTTGTATACCTGTATTCATATTTTACAATGCAGTGCCATATTTTTTCTTTAAAACCATCACTTTTTTTTTTAGGAGGCTGTAACATTCCAGCGGCATTTCAATTCATTTCAAAGGGGAGAACTGATCTCCAGAGTAAATTGAGTTATGAGCTTGCTGAAAGATCAAATTAAACTTGTAGGTCAAGGTACCACTGCAGTGACATGGTGTCAATCAACACTTTAGTGTCATACTTTCAAATATCTCGCGAGCTTTTGTGAAATGCTATTCTTCCCATACTGCGTGTGCATGTGTTGTCTTGCCTTGCTGAGACATGCACGTGGATCCTGGATGAGCGGGTCCTGGGACTCTTCAAGAGAGAAACTTTGCATTGTCAGATTCCTGTCGGGCTCTCTCCACCACCACAGAACCGTTCCCACCAGCAGCACACTGAGGAACACTGGGAGAATCACATGCACCCGCGTTACTCTGAGAGAGGTTTGGGTGGCATACTTGACATGTATGACTCACCCAACAATTTCTCATTTAAGTGGGCAAACATTTAGATTGATAACAAAGGGTTAAGAATGAAGATCAAAAAGCTGTCCACGTGTCAAAAAACACAGCAGAGGCAGAAGGGAGAAGGCGGCTTCTCCTTTCCATTGCTATATTTAGTGTCTTGTGTGCTGTGTAATCAGTTGCGCGACAGCTGCTTGAATGCACCATTACATTTGCACGGTGAATGTTTAGGACTCAGCTTGGCTACCAAGGCAACAGTGTTGTCACAGCATCAAACCCCTAGCAGATCAATCGGACAGCGAGAGCAACGGGCCACGCTTTAAATAAATCGGCCATTATGAGAGGGTTCTTGGGGAAGCTCAACGGAATGCAGGAAACGACTGACAATATGTTAAAAATGTTGCCTTAAAAGAACTTTTTAAAACGGTACACCAGCTTGTTATTAGGAGAAAAGTACTGCTCGAGTTACCGTGGCAACACTGGATCCCCTGCTTTAGTGGAGGACAGCATTGGTGGACCAGCCAGGAAACCTCTCATGTTGCATTAGCATGCTAGCATTTCTTTTGATGGGGTGAATATTTCAAGCTGCGCTAATGTTTAGCACTCTGATCCACTGGCTTTCTGTAAAATGATGTGGGGGCTGGGGGGGTACATCCTTGCTGCCGTCTGTTTGACAGACTGTTTGGCTTCAACACGAAAACACTTTAGCAGGCGTCTTGGCATCTTTCCGGTGTTTCTGAATCTTACCCAGAGTACAGTTTAAGCTAAAGAAAGATAAGCCTTGCTTACCAATTAGCGAGAGGATTCCTGCGAATTGAGGATCAGACAAACGCGACGCAGGAATGGCGCGGGTGATAGCAGGAATGCCCTGCGATCCATTGTGGCCGATTCCAACACAGTGGAATCTGGGAGTCTCCGAAAGGAGATCAACTACGCATCTGTGCGCGCACACCCTCCTGGGGCTGCCGCATGCAGCGTGGCCTACGGACAAGTGGAGCACACTGTTCGTTTTTGAAAGTAGTGCCAGCTGTAGGGCCTGATGGATGGAAATCAGCATAATGGCAGCTTTTCGTAATTGCTCATACTGTGAGGTTGAAGAGCAGGCTGAATGATGGCGATGCCGCCTGGGGAGGTGACGTTTGTCAGAAGTCGTTGGAAGTCGCTGCCGCTGTGCTTGTTGGCTCTGCAGATGGAGCGCGTGTCTTGGTCACTCCAGTACACAAAACCCTAAAGCAGAAGCCATAAGATATGAGAAAAATTAGTTTTTTAGTGCACTAGGACGACTTGTATGACAACCAAACAATAACAGACATACACGATCAATAACTCCAAAACGGCATGATGTACACCAATTGTTTTCCCAATAGAATCAATGGCCTGCGTTCAACATAAAAGACATTGCAGACAGCACGACGACAGGACTTTGAGCAATTACGGCAAAGACAGAAGCATTTTGGTTTAGTGAGCCGTTTTGTCATTAAGGTTTCATGTTTCAAAAGGATGAATCTTTTTTTTCTCTCTTTTTTTTGGTGAAGACTCCAGTATGATTTGTTTACCTCAAACACCGCGAGACCAAAAGGCTGATCCAGATAGCCATTTGACTCAACCACTGTTTTGCGGTGACTCCCGTCTAGTTTTACTCGGGAGATGCTTCTCATGCCGCTATCAAGCCAGTACACCAACTGACGAGGCACATCTAGGGGTGGAGCACCAAATCACGTGGAAACTATGAGGAACTTCAAGGACACTCAAGTGAAATGCAAGACCTTTCATGAAGAGCTGCATATTACCATAATTCCTCCTGTTATAATGCAGTGCAGTAACCATATTAGAGTTAATAAAATAATTGAATTACTACCGCTCTGACAGTTGCAAGCAAAACTGAGAATTGTTACCATTTTAATATAATATGTATCGAAAGGCATGCAAAGACATTGTTTCCCCAAAAAGGGTTAAAGGAATAAAGATCCAACATTGCGTTGCGCAATTGCCATTTCATGTCATCTCCCTCACTTGATGACGATAGATAGATAGATAGATAGATAGATAGATAGATAGATAGATAGATAGATAGATAGATAGATAGATAGAAACTTACCCAGAGTAAGAGCAACCGGGTGGTATAGGAGAGAGGTGACCAAAGTCATTGTGTCCTGACCATCTAAATTCACCCTGACAATTTTGGGTGGGCTGCCACATTGGGCCCAGAAGAGCAGTCTGAAAAACACAAGTGGTTGAGGTTTTGTTCTTTGGTTGGCATGAATTATGATGTATGCTGCACACAAAAAGTTAGCGCTATTTAGCATTGGGGTGATATTTTTGGATAAACCTCAAACGCTCTACAATAGGGACATTTAGTGAATCGAAACTCAGAGCCAGATTAGCTGCAAAATTCACAAATGGGGATTATTTGTAGAATATCGCCTCGGTTTCATGATGTCAACATGCGAGCGGCATGATCAGGATTGTTTAAAAACCAAATCTAATTCAACTAGTATCAAACGCCGTTAGGTCCTCAGAGTAGAGAAAGATGTGAAAAAAATTTGTTTGGGATTTAAAAAAAAAGAAGGGAACATGAAGGGAACATACGCCTTGCAAGATAAGGCTTCCTCCATGGTTAAGATAAGAGATTGTTGTCCACAGGAAAAGAGATTGTTGTCACAGGAAAACTGACAACACATTCCAGAAATCTCTGTTGCGCCCTTCAATGTGTTGGCCAATTAACAGCCTCACAGATGAGTTTTTCTTCTCATCTTTTTATCAATTTTGGAGGGCCGCCCAGTTCTTCATGTCACCGCTGTGCCATATTTTTACACTTGATAACCGTCATCGCTGTGCTTCAAGGTAAATTCAATGCCTTGGAAATTCTTTTGTACCATTCTTCTGACGGACACCTCAGAAGAGTGATATCCTTGTGATGCTGTTGAAGCTCGCACACAAAAAAAAAAAAAAAAACCAGAGAAAATGTCAGGGAAAAACTTTCTAGAAGCTCCGAACTTTATTTGGAGTGAATCGAGGCACTTGAAATTGTGGCCAGTATGTGCCGACTCCAATTCAAAATGGGAGTGAATGTGATAGCTTGAGTCTGAACACAGCCACACCCCCAATTATAATGAGGTGCAAGGTCACATGAATGGTGAAAAGGGTTTGCCAATGATTTCTTCTTGTCATTTTTTCACTCACAAATTATTGACATTTCACCAGGGCTGTGTACATTTTTTTTATATCCACTGTACAAAGTATTAACAGCCAGAGGGACAAATATATATATATAAATAAAAATGGAAATGGAAAAAGAAAAAAGAAATCCACAAATCTTAACAACTAGCCTTCCTACCCATGCAGAGGGTCCACCGTAAGCGCACAAGGCTTGTCCAGTCCTTTGAGGAGTTGGCGCTGCTGGGAGCCATCAAGCCAACTGACATGGATGGAATCACTCTCCAAAGAGGTCCAGAACAGAAGACGATGGATCCAATCCAGGGTCAGGCCTGAGATCGGACTGGGAACATTCAGTGCCAATGTAGCATCCTGGGCTTCTCGATTTAGGTGACCCCTGAAATTCATATCAAATCAACCACTTTTTGGCAGATGACTCAGTTGTTTTTCCACATGGAGTCAGGTATATTACCCCCACCCCCTTAATAAATAAAATCACCATTTTAAAAAAAGCATTTTATGTTAAGCCTTTCAGGGACAGCGGTTACTTTAGTGGAGCGTTTATCATGTTATTCATTCATTCATCTTCCGTACCGCTTGATCCTCACTAGGGTCGCGGGGGGTGCTGGAGCCTATCCCAGCTGTCTCCGGGCAGTAGGCGGGGGACACCCTGAATCGGTTGCCAGCCAATCGCAGGGCACACATAGACGAACAACCATCCACGCTCACACTCACACCTAGGGACAATTTAGAGTGTTCAATCAGCCTGCCATGCATATTTTTGGAATGTGGGAGGAAACCGGAGCACCCGGAGAAAACCCACGCAGGCCCGGGGAGAACATGCAAACTCCACACAGGGAGGCCGGAGCTGGAATCGAACCTGGTACCTCTGCACTGTGAAGCCGAAGTGCTAACCACTCGACTACCGGGCCGCCCTATCATGTTAGTTTATCATTATTTATGCATGAAAGGGCGAACTTGGATTATAGCTGTTAGTTACATTTGTTTGGTAGTTAAGTTAAACACATTAAAATTACATCACACTTTCTATCATGCTTTCTGTGAAGATTAAGACTTACGGTATCTTTTTAGATCACAGCTGGAACGCCACAGCGCACAAGTGCTCTTCCTGATCACATCAATGCTCTTTCTTGTGTTTTACTGTGTGTGCTCGCCGTCAATTCAGTGTGCGAGTTGTCCAGCGCCGGCAAATTTAGATTATTGGCAAAGCATTCCTCGTATGATTTTTAGTTGATCAGTGAAAAACTATCAATGACATCATCAGCCACCAATCAGCTTTGACTCGACATTCATCATGTTGGCGTCAGCTTAAACGTCGTGCAACCGCCAAAATACTCTATGCAGAAACTACAATATGTTCAGGATTTTGATTTGATGCAATTTATTTTTTCAAGTTCAAATAACTGCTGTCAGGCTGAAGAATAAAAAATAACAAACATAATAATAATAGTAATTAAATGATGTGAAGGAAAATTGTAAATAGTACTGCGATTTATCCATTTTGTGTTCATATTGCATTTAATTGAAAGATGTTTGTTGTTTTTTTTTCTCTTTCTTCTTTCTACATACATTCTTGCTGCTGGAGGCTGTAAATTTCCCCAGTGTGGGACGAATAAAGGATATCTTATCTTATCTTATCTTATAAAAGTGTATACCTGTAAAGATGTTGAAAGAGTGTGAGAAGGATAAAACGTCATAAAACTGCAATCATCCTCTGTCAGTTTTGAATGACATCAGCCACTTTGTGCGACATAAACGCACAGAACAAAGTGTTGTATAAAAGTCCCAAGTGTGGCTGACCTCGTATATTTGCTTTGCTGTATGGCCACCCAGGATCTACACGAGAAAACGGATTAAGAGAACTCCCATGTGTGTTGACAATTGGATCTGACTTCTTGTCCTTGAGCGGTAACATTTTGGAATGTTGGACAGGCAGACTCTACTCTATGTTACCTGTAAATGGACCCCTGTCCTTGCTGAGCCATGTACAGGATGTTTTTAACTTCCAAGGCTGCCAGAGGCCCCGGTCCGGGTACATGTACTGCCAAAGTCCTAGAGGTTGCACCACCAAAGTCCACGTCAATAACTCCGTCAGATGTGGACACAAGCAGCTGGGCATCAACCCCTGGAGCGACAAAATACATTATGGACATTTGATAGAATAATAATAATACTTCCAGCTATAAAAGATGGCACCAACATTAGCAGTGAATCTAGCGTGACGACGGACAAAGACGGAAAAATAATTTGTGCATTTTGCAATGCCAAAATCCAACACTATATTAGTTGTAGGTCCTTGGTGTTTCATCTCAGAGGGAAAGAATTATCTCGACCTTTCAAGCCGTCTCTGGACTTTTTTATTTATTTATTATTTTTATATTTTTTTAGATGGAATGTTTCTTCAAGTAAAGCCTGATCTTCTCAAAACTTCAGATAGCATACCTGAGGCTGAGTGGGATGGTAGGCTAGTGGTCTTGCAATACATAATGTGTCAAACCCAAGGCCCGCGGGCCAGATCTCGCCCACCACATTATTTGATTTGGTCCGTGAAAGCAATTCAAACATGTTGACTTCGATGATGCTTGCAAAACACAATTTCAAATTCTCATATGTAACATACAAGAGAGCCATTAGTAAATGTTCTTGTTACCAAAAATCCTCATTACAGTAACTTAAACTATAGTTCAATAGACCATTATTCTTGACTTCCTTATGTCATAACAGCCCTCCAAGGGAACTGGGAACTATAATGTGGTCTGCGACAAAAAATGAGTTTGACACCCCTGTACATACACCTCCAGTTCTGAGATTTTTGGTTTCGAATCTGAACTTCGGCCTTCATGTGTGGAGTTTGCATGCTTGCGTGTGGTTCTCTCCAGGTACAGTGGTTTCCGCCCACACTCCAAAAACATGCATCTTGGGTTTCGTAAAGGCTCAACAAATTGCCCTTAGATTGAAAGAGTGAATGTTTGTTTATCGATATGTGCCTTGCAGTTAACTGGCGACCAGTGCAGGGTGTACCCCATCGAATGAGGAGAAGTGATGGACGAAATAGATGGATGCGTAACAGACATCTTCCGAGATTAGGAGCATAGTCCCTCTATAAGTGCACGTAAAGGAAAGGGTTGTTTGATTGTCATGAGAATGACTCAGCTGAAGGTGAATGATTAATTTTTTTATTCATGGATTGGTACGGGAAAGTACCCTTTACAAGACGCAAAAGGTGGAGCCACTCTTTGCACAATTCAAATGGGCTTGAACCAACCTGCTCCAGTCAATGACTGACTAAACATACTCTGCAAACAACATTGCCAATGGTTAAATCTTGTTCAAACACCTGGACCCCTGGGTTTCTGTTTGAGACAGATTGCACTTCTATTGCCTAACAAGTTACACCTCAGTAACCATGTTCTGATGGTTCACAAACGCTATACAGTATCACTGAACTCGACAGAATTTTATGAATGACTTAACTTTAATATGACACTGCTCCCTCCTTTTTTGACCGGTTATCCTGATCAAGGTCATGGGTGTGCTAAAGCTTATCCCTGCTGATTTTGGACAAGAACTAGGCTGCACCTTGGACCCGCCACCAGTCAATAGCAGGGCACATACAAAGCAGCCTTGGGTGATTCCAACATATTTTGGGAGTATGGGTGGAGAGCAGGCGGCGCGGCCCGATGGACGAGTGGTTAGCGCGTCAACCTCACAGTACAGAGGTTCTGGGTTCGATTCCAGCTCCGGCTTTCCTGTGTGGAGTTTGCATGTTCTCCCCGTGCCTGCATGGGTTTTCTCCGGGTACTCCAGTTTCCTCCCATATTCCAATAACATGCATGGCAGGCTGATTGAACACTCTAAATTGTCCCTATGTGTGAGGGAGAGCGTGGATGGTTGTTTGTCTTTGTGTGCCTTGTGATTGGCTGGCAACCTGTTCAAGGTGTACCCCGCGTACTCCCTCAGGACGGCTGTGATAGGCTCCAGCATGTCCGCAACCCTCTTGAGGATAAGCAGATTGGAAAATGGTTGGATGGATGGGTGGAGCGCACACACATGCAAGCATGTAGAGAACGGGCAAACCCAGACTTGAACATCGAAACTTAAATTGTGAGGCAATTTGCATTGTAGCAACCCACCATTTATTCAGTGTTATCCCATGGAAAGGTAGAGCGTAATAAAATGTTTCCAAAAATGTGACGAGGGTGCGCACTTTTGTGAGATGCTGTAAAAATGACTTAACATCCCAATGGATTTGACAAGGGGATGGGCTAGCGATACGCGCTGCTCACCTTTTGCCTTGCAGTCTCCGCTCGTTGGGCTCAAATGATATCCGTCGAGGCAGCCACAGGAGAGGGTGCCATTAGTGTGAACGCACATTTGATCACAAAGGTCGCTCTCCAGGCACATATCCTCCTCTGTGTGACAAAATGGAAACATTGTGTCAGGATAGATGGAAGGTGGACTTCCACCTCCCACGATTGTACGGTTTTACAAAAACTGCTTTTTAGAGTTTGTCTGTATTGCAGCTCTATGTTTGTTCACGTAGCAATTTATAATCACAGTGATACCTATGCTAATTTCCGTGAGCATACAATCTATGGTGCTTCACATTAACACAAACAGACTTTCCCTCGACAATTGTATATGGTTTGGGTGAACATTTTGGTGTTCAAGTACACAATGCTTAATACGCTTAGTTTATTTCAGCTTTACACTTTGCATTTTATTTGAACTGAAAGCAAGTGTGACAACAGGCACTTTGTTTTAATGAGTTTAAATGTGTAACAGGTGGGGGGTAAAACTATTTATATTAAAATAATAATAATAAATGCTTCTAATATGATCTCTCCCTACTAGGAATTTTCACAAATTAAGGAGACGGAGAGGAAAGCCAAAGAGGAGATTCATGGATGCCGTGAGGGAAGACATGCAGGTAGTTGGAGTCAGAGTAGAGAATGCAGAGAACAGGGAAAGATGGAAATTAATGACTCGCTGTGGACAACCCCTGAAAAGGGACAAGCCGAAATTAGTAGAAGAAGACGAAATTCACACGTTATGATTACTTTTGACTAGGGCCCATAAATGTCTGCTCTTGGTGAGTACATATAGGACTTTTCTAACTTCCCAGTAGTGCATTGCCAAATATATCGGAACGCTGGCCATTAAGCGACAAGTGACGAAGATACCTTCACAGTGACTATTCCCGACAAGTCTCATGTGGTCAGGACATTCACAGTGGAAGCCCATCGCCGTGTCCATGCAATGATGGGAACAGCCTCCATTATTGACCAGACACTCGTTCTGCTCTGCAAGGACAGATGTTACTCGACTCAACTCAACTCAAATGTATTTATAGAGCACTTTCAAACAGCCATCGCTGCACACAACGTGCTGTACATGGAGCAAGCAAATGGAGAAGTTACATCATCAGCACTTGCAGGAAGTTACTGTATTGTCAGAATGATGAATGAAGCGGGTTTAAAAGAACAATAAACAAATAAAACAGCACTTTGTACCTTTCGCAAAGGTCAAATTGGGCGCGTCAAATTGTATTTGCCGTAATAAAAGGTGTGCATGAAATTGGACTTTGACGCTAATAGTAAGATAAGGGAACAATGCAAGGTCGTCAGTAAAATGTGTGACCGAATGGATGTGTTACACTGTGCTTTAGGTAACAAAACTGAAAAAGAGAGCGCAAGACAGAGCTGGAGAACAAATATGGACAAGAAAATTATCAGTAGTGTCCAATACTGCTGGTGCTCCTGGTGATTTAAAGAAGAATATTATGAATGAATGCCATGTTCACACGTTTTTTAACCTAGTCATGTTGCACATTACAAAGAAAATATTGGTAAACCCTCAGAGTGATATACATATATTTAGTTCAATTCGTACAACGAGAGCTATTCACAAATGCACCTAACAGCAGGACTGTGCTGCCCTCTGCAGGCTGCCGTGTAATCTGCAACGATCCGAACATTGATGTTTTTCAAACGGTGGTGTTGAACCTATCGATTCATAGATCCGAATGTCTAGAAACGTTTTTTTGGGTGTGTTAAATATGGATAGACGTGGTTTTGTTATGACCTTGAAAAAGACAATTACTGTGCAGCATTGACAGTTCCCTTAGGGAAAATGAGAGTTGACTAAAAGTACCTTTTATTGTCCTAAAGCAGTTGACGTATGGCTAAAATAGAAGCGGCGCTAGTTACAGGTCTTCCCTTACCACAGTTGTCCTCGTCACTGGCATCTGAACAGTCTGCTTTGTTGTCACACCTCCAAGCGTGAGGGACGCACTGGCCGTCACCACAATCAAATTCGGACACCTCACAAGAGGGAGCGCTCAGTCGGCTGGCTGGCCTCAAACCACATAACTCCTGGATCTCATCCCGCCCATCTTTGCAGTCCATGTGTCCGTCACACAACCGGCGTTTGTGCAGGCAGCGGTCGGATGGCCCGCAGGAGAAGAGGCCGGCGGCGCAGCTCGGACAAGAGTGCTCGTCGCTGCCATCGCCGCAGTCATCCACGCCGTTACACGACAAGCGTGAGGGTAGGCATCGTCTGCTGCTGAGGCAGGAGAACTCGTCCTTCTTGCATCCTAGCTGACCTGTAAGAAATCCCGATCAATACAGCTAAACCCCAAGATCTTACATCTTTGAATCAAATGGGGAGAAATAATGATGTCACACCATCTTACTCTAATCTGAAGGTGTTTTTTGACCATACTTTCTAAATGAATTACCACACAAACATTCCCCCAAAAGGCAAATTTCCACCAATATCAAAAAATAAAGAAAGAAAAATTAAAAAAAAAAAATCAAATTCTCCAGACCCCATCGACCGATTTTGAAAATTCTTGGTGTGCTGCTCTAAGGTCAAAATGACCTTTCAAACCAGACTGACAGACTGTCATATTTTCGAAATTTTGTCACGTTCCTAATTAAAATTAAATGCATCTAAATTACAAATGGAACAAAACGAAAAGGCAGAATGAGATGTTAACAAATCTGCCTCACAGTTGTAAGATTCTGGGTTTGAATTTCAACTCTGACTTTCCTGTGTGGAGGTTGCTTAATCTCCCCGTACTTGCGTGGGTTTACTCTGAGTACCAGCATTGTACATGTTCTGGAGCTTTCATTATAGTTAGTAGAGCTGCACGATATTGGAAAAAAACATGTCATATGTGATGTGAGTGTTGAATCTTGCAAAATTGATGGTATTGTTAATATTTAACATGTATGAAAAGTATTGACATTTTTATTTTATAATGAAATAAATACATTGTTTTCATGTGGCATACTAAGCAGGCTCACAGTATTCTTCGCTGAGTAACTGAACAAAGTTGTGTGTGTGTATGTATACAAGTCTTATCTTCACCTCGTGAATGGAGATGTACCGTACATTTAAGGTTGCATCTGATCGGTCAAAGTCATAAAAGCATACAATTCCCTTTGAATCCTGTTGCAAGTGTTTGTGATATATTCAGTTAGTTTTAGTTTTTAAAACAAGCTTGGTCGTTCGAAAATGCTTCCTTTTTGTTTTTGTTTTCTGGGGCTTTTTCTTTCTTTTTTTTAATATGGAGTGTTTGTCGAGGCTTTCTCTAACATTCCAAAAATATGTATGTTAGGTTTGATCCACTGATGACTTTACTGTCCGTAGGTGTGAATGATTGCCCACGTATGCCCTTGCAATTGGTTGCCATCCAGTCCAGGTGGAAATTATCTTGGAAAGGCCCTAGCCCAAATGTGTCAAACTCAAGGCTCGTCAGCCACATCATTTTATGTGTCAATCTGTGTCAATTTGGATGATCGTCATTAAAATTTGTACTGAAATCAAATTGCCATGTGTAATAAATAATGGGGGCGGCATGGTAGTCCAGTGGTTAGCACGTCGGCTTCACAGTGCAGAGTTACCGGGTTCGATTCCAGCTCCGGCCTCCCTGTGTGGAGTTTGCATGTTCTCCCCGGGCCTGCGTGGGTTTTCTCCGGGTGCTCCGGTTTCCTCCCACATTCCAAAAACATGCGTCGCAGGCTGATTGAACACTCTAAATTGTCCCTAGGTGTGAGTGTGAGTGTGAATGGTTGTTCGTTTCTGTGTGCCCTGCGATTGGCTGGCAACCGAATCAGGGTGTCCCCCGCCTACTGCCCGAAGACAGCTGGGATAGGCTCCAGCACCCCCCGCGACCCTAGTGAGGATCAAGCGGCTCGGAAGATGAATGAATGAATGAGTGATAAATAATGTTGAGATTATGCAATAATTTTGTTACTACGTTTACACTTACTTGAACAATAATTGAACAAACTATTCGAGTTGACTGATTTCAAAACTAGTTATCTCTCAATTTGTTTTGTACAATTCATAATGCAAAGAAACGATAAAACATTATCATTACCATTACAGCCCTCCAAGGGAATAAGTAACTCCAAAGTGGCCCAATATTTTAAAAATAAATAAATAAATAAATAAAATAAAAAAAATGAAGATAAGGATGACAAAATTGAATGCATGGGCGGAATCATTATTTTAGAGACACTAATGAAATTAAGGCACTGCGACATTTATTCAATTGTATTGCTGATATCGTATTATTGGATGTAGCAACCAGATAATTTGAGTATTTCTGTTGTATTTCCAGTTATCCTGTGATTGGCTGGCAACCAGTCGAGGATGTACTCAGCCTTCTCCCAAAATCAGCTGGAATAGACTCCAGCTCACGTCTGCCCCCAATGATGCACCATTTCACCCGTTTCACGCACCATTAGTCCAAATAAATATACATATTATATACTGTATGAATTCTAAAATATGAATTTGAAAGAAAGATTCTATGATGTGTACCAGGGGGCCGCAGCCGAGATTTGAACCCCTGTCTTCCGAACTGTGAGGTAGAATTGGCGCCAAAAGAATCAATAATATGGGTTCAACAAGTGCCTTTGGAATTCATTTAAGAGGATTATTAAACTTTGTACCATTATGGGGGAGGGATAGAGGGTGGTGCACAAGGGAATGTTAGTTTTGCTGGATGAATTTGCATCTGAGCACTCAAAACTCTCAACATCAGTTTGTGTGTTTCTGGTGTCATCCAGGCAGTATCACCCTCACCACAATGCTGTTCATCTGATCCGTCGTCACAGTCGTTGTATCGGTCACAATGCTTCTCGCTTGGAATGCACGAGCCATCTTTGCAACTGAACTCGAGTTGGTTGTGGCAAGCAGGGAGAATGTGACCTACAGCACCTCAAACAAAAACAATTTGTATTACCTGTGCATGATCTCACCAGGTAAACCCTCAGTCCGTTTGTCTACATTATGGATGTTGATTATCGACGCGAGCGCAACAATGAATCCTGTCGGTGGTGGGACAAAAGGATTCAAAAAACAGAGACAATGAGGTTTATAAATTGGGATTTTCAATCATATTAACTCATCTGGCATCTGGGGCATCGAGAAAGACTCATCCTAGCACTTTGACTCTTTTAATCTAGGTAAAGTAAAATTTAAATAAATTTGTTGTGTTTGCCTGATCATTCACGTATTTTTAAAGAATTGTACCCCTTACAAATTCTGTCAAGATACTTCACCATTAGGTTGAGTATTAAGTTTACATCTATTTGTTTTTTTATGTATTTTTTGCCATTTACAATGTTTTTTTTCTTAAACGACAATCTTTACTGAACGAATCAGAATACAAATCACAGAAAACAAAACGAACAAGTTATTAATACATGTACAATTTAAGGAGCGATAAACAAATAGACGAGCCAGGGGATTTTAAACGAAAATTCTAAATAAAGAACATAAAGCCAGAGTCTTAACTGCTTTCTTGTTTTTGGAATCCATAATAGCATTCATATACGGTTTGGTTTCTGTTTCAAAGATAAAGAAAAGAGGTTTTGAATAACTAAATTTGGATTTGTGGAAATTGAATTTTGCGTGTATAATTACAACATTTATCATAAAGACGTGTTTAGTTGTTTTTTTTTAATCGTGGTTATTGAAGAAGCCAAACAGTATATTTTTCCAGTAAAGAAGACAGTGAGAGTCAACATAATCAGTAAAAAATTGGTATATATCTTCTACCAAAAGTTGGTGATATACGGACATTGCCAGTGGTTTCGATAAATATATCATTGTATGTCGTCGTAGCGTTGTGACGTCAGTAATTACGTTTACGTCAAGTTCACATGTCATCATTCTGCATTAAATGCAAAATAAACCTTAATGTGTGTCAATGTTTTGGTAGATAACAGAACCAGAGAAAACGATGAAATCCAAAGCATATTTGGGACAGTTAAAGTGCCATATTCATTCAAACTGAGGTGAGTTTCCCGAGTTTCAGTTCTTAATGAGCAAACAAACACACAGACACAAAAAAATGCACATTGCACGAACAAGGAAGTGTGCCTAAAATAGCAACGAACTTACCTAAAATGCGATGCTGGCTAATGCAAGATATCAAGAGTAATAAACCTCCAAGGTGTCCCATGCTCGATTATGTCCGACAGTCTTGGTAGTCGTCGCTGAAAGATGACGTAAGAAGCACATCTCGGAACTCTTTATGGGAAAATTGTTTGCTAAACTATACTGAAGACATCCATGCAACCGGAAATTAAACATTTCTGTTGCTATCTTTAACTTAATACAAAACGCGATTATATCGCTGATACAAGGTGGATGGATCGATAAAGAGACCATCCTTCAAGCATCAGCTTTTTGTGTCGATACATGAAGTATTATCCATGATGCACTGCAGTCACATAACTCGTTCAGTTGCTCCTACTTTTTACGTCTAAAATATATCTGACTCCGTTGCTACTTTGTGTAACGTTATCCTATTGTGCTTTAATGCGATATGCTTTGCATGATTTAGTCTCAGGTAGTAATATTATTTATTTTCTTATTCTCTGTAAAACGTATAAACGTGGAGTTGCCTCAATTTCATTGTATCTGCAGATACAACGACAAATGGCAATTTCCGTTTTATTATTCTTTCTATATCATTGCATCTTCTGTTTATATTTACAGTTAAATCATTAACTTGCAATAATTTTCTTCTGAACTTTCGATAGGGCACTACTGTATATGCTCTCAAAGTACGGTGTCAATAAATTGACTTTGAATTCGTATGTTCAATGTCTATTTGGCTTTTCATCTCTCTGACTTCCTGTGTATAAGGTAATCACCTGAATCCAGGTGGGTTTTTCTTTTTTCAGGATGTGTGTTCTTCACCTTGCGTATAATTCACTGAGTGTCATGAATGTATTTTGTTCAGGTCATTACAATACAATATGTGATAGATGACATTTGTGTTCTCCTATGTCTTCAAATATATCGTATACAGTATACATTTAAGTGAATGAAGTCATATCTGGGTAAACCAGCTCCACCTGGAAAAGTATAGGTACAGTTTAGATTTCATTCAGCCTAACAGCGTGACTGTGTTGTGCCTCCAGAAAAGTGCAGTGGAAATAGTGGATGACACCTACAAATGCAACAAAACAATGAATGACTAATGGGGACAAAAATAGACACTGAATCAGTTTTATTAATGACATTTGTAATATACAACCACAAGAGTGATTAGATCTCTGCAGGAATGGGTTCTGAGGGTTGATAAGTCACTAATGCTTGAAAGTTTTTTTTATTTTATTCAAGCTCAGAGGTATGGTTGGTCAGTGGAGAGTTCTAGTTGCTTGTACACTGCACCGGGAGTCACTGGAGTCTTTGCTGATGCAACAGCTTGGCTGGAATATAACAAGCAGAGACATACAATGACTTGACCTAGGAATAATCTAACCGATCCACAGGCGCTGAATTGAGTTGTACAGGAAATACAGTATGTCATGTTAAAGGGTGGAAAAGGTTTTGAAAATATTATTCTGTTTCATTTTTTTACATCACAAAAACCTGGCGGATGAACATGTGTGTTATATAGCCACTGTTCATATAATTTGAACATGCATTCCGTTTCATTTTAACATCTTTGTGTTCTAATTGCAACAATATATGCCTAGATATGTATCCAACCAGAAACAGACCATACTGAAATGTAGGAAAGTGCGACAGACATCTGTTGAGTATATCTACATGGTAATGAAATCCACATCAATTATATTGAAAAACAAACAAAAAAAAATCAGTGTCAACAGTTGCTTTGAAGAGATGTGACAACAATGTATTATTTCTAAGTCATTATAGAGTGGTTCATTTCTGTTTTTGTTGTGTGGAAGTAATGTTAAAAAGCTTGCTTGCATGAAGTCAACTACTTCAGCTTTTCTAAACACCCTTAAAGGCCGTTGAGCAGGACGCTGACCCCACCCTGTTGAATTCAAGATTCAAGAAAAAATTCAAGAGGCACATCCCTGTTTGTGCGCCCCTTCCACTCTTTGGGGAAACTGAATTTCCTTTTGAGGAATTACGAGTAAAAGCATTTTCGGGGAGAATGAATAATACATAAATAATGGTTTTATTGTGGTAACTGTTTCCCTCTGGGAGTAATTATTTCAATTTGTATTTATTCCTTTTCGAGGAAAAAAAAGTCTTTACCTGCCGGCAGTGAGTGCCTTCTGTGAGGACATGACAACAGTAGGGGGCATGGATTCTCTGCGTCCATCTCTGGTGAAATAGTAGTTGTCTGCAAACTTATGACTCGGCCCTTCGGCCAAATTGGGTGGAGGCTGCGTTCTACAAAAGAAAAAAAAACTCAATATAATGCAGACAATAATGCCCTTAACTACCACTAACGCAGTAGTAAAGTCATTTCCAGTTAATATTTGTATAGAAAGCATTTCTTGGCCATAAACGGAAAACAAATGTAAACTAGTAAGCGCAACCGCATCTGTTGTGCCCCATGACAACGTACAGTAATTTTATACCGCAGTGCACATTAGTTCATTCCGCACCATTCATAAACTTGAAATGTCAAATCAGACAGAAAACAATGGGGGGTTGTTTGCATACAAGTTTAATGCAACATTGCCTCGTAATTTCAACAGATTTACAAAACAAACCTCTTTGCGATCTCTTCATAGCGCAGCTGGAGTTTACCTTGAAGGTCACGCTGTAAATATATAAAACAGCACCACATCAACACCGTTAAAAGAGCTTGTTTTGTTGTCTCGTCATAATTTTGCTCTCAAGGTAGCTGACACAGACGCCTTCATTTGCAGACAAATTAACGCTGTCCAGTAACATACATCATTTTATTTTAAATATCTGCTGTTCTGGGCACTCCTGCCTTTTATTTATCATAAGACCGTGTTTCAATTACTTACCCCTGATAGAAAATTTCGAAGCCTTTGAATTATTTTTGTGGCAGTCGCCATGTTTGCTGTTATGAAGGACACGCAGCTTGTTCTGTTCAGTAACTATATTTCTCGGCTCACTACTGACACCCTGTGGCCTGGATAGTACACTGCTGCACTTTGCACTTTCTAATCTCCAGTGATTATTTCTGTTCACTGTCGATTTCTGGTAGAAAAAGGATCCGGTCTGACAATCATAATTGTTAAAGCCGTTATCGCAAATCATTTTGTGTGGTCAAATATTTCGGTTGAACTATGGACACGTGACTGTGGCGTGAAACAGAACAAACGACAATAGGAGACGTAACACAAACAGAAGCAACGACTTCAGTAAATTTCGGTTGAGTCACGGACGCGTGAAAGTGGCGTGAAACAGAACAGCGATCATTGACGTGACGCAAAGAGGTGCAACGAGCTGTGTAAAGTCTTGGCCTGACGTCTCCGTTTGAGATTTGAAAAAATAAATAAGATCAAAATGAGAGTGTGGACCCCGATAAAGTTTCCAAATGTAAAAATAAACAATAGGTCCAACACACAATTTGGTCGAAGAGCAATACAAATTTTATTTTCCCACAAGAATACACAGTACTGGGCGACAGCGCCAATATACCATGCAATCAAGTATTACAGATGTGTGCTTGTTTCATGCAGCATGCATTGAACAGAAGCGTCCACAGGAGAAAACGTGCACATTTACAACAGTGTGCCGTTTTTCTTGAGAAAATGATCATGTGTTCCTGACCGCTTGCTTTCATTACATCACTTAGGTTGGGGTAACTGGTGCCATTACTGTTGTCAGACCCTTCAGATGGATAAAAGCAGGTGAGATTTTCATCTTAATTCAGAATCCACAAACTCAATAATTAATCAGAATACCGTGTTTAGAATAGGGTTTTTGACTTGACTTCCTCTTTACCACAAGACACACTTGAAGAACAAAGATTTTGGGAGAACACATTTTTCATGCGGGACTGGAAAATTAACATCTAGACTTTTTTGTCATATCAAAAATACCTTGCGAATCATAGTGAACACTGTTGCAGAATGAGCATAGAGCATGTCCAAAGAGGCCTGCTTGGGTAAATTTAGTTTAGCACAACTTAACCTCAACCATCACCATTCACGATAGCATCCCAATACTTTTTCAAAATACATGTGTACTGTGCAGTTTATTACTTTTCCCGTCTATCGGAAGTCTTGATCACCGAATTGTATTATTTTTAAAGTTGTCAATATTCACGCATTGCCCATAAATACCATAACTTGAAAACACACACACAAAAAAAACAATTGAGACAAGAAATCCACCAATGTTGTTCCAAACACGACATTAATCCTGTTCTATAAGTGCCTGTAAACAGATCACAAGTCATTTTGCTTGCTGATTTTTGCACTTAGCTTAATGTATTCAAAACGAATTGCAGAAACAACTGAAAAACGTCTACTTTTGTAACATTCATTTAAGGTATGAAAAAGGGAAGTTTCATCTTGAAGATCTGTACAGTACCATTGAATTTTGTTGTAAACAATTCCGTCGCACACTCGCACAAATCACAAAATGCTTGTGGTGAGGACAAAAAAGTTGTGAATCTTTGCAGAAGTGGAAAGTAAACCAATCTATTCGGACTGAAGTACACCACTGTGCTTGAGGGGTGGGGAAGGGATTGGGAGTGGGAGGGTTACTATTCGGAACAGATCATGAAAACACCGCGCTGAATTACAGGCCACATCCCTCACGGCAGATTTTGTGAACTTGTGCAACTTGTCATCATTGTCCTTGTGTGTCTCATGTCCTTTAACATGTTCACAACCTTATGAAAATAGACATTTATACACAAAATACAAGTACAAAAACACATGTTTCAACAAGCCCTGGTTTCAGATTTAACATTTCTGTTTACCTCGCACATTCAGCCAAAAGTACAAAATGAACGTCTGAATACATGAGTGCACTCCCCAAGCATGCTGTAAACTTGAACACACTTTTAATAGAGATAGGTAGGAAAGCAAGGTGTCTCTTTGCTGATGTGAATAAAGATACAAAAGCAACACATTTAGCATTAGTTTTTGAACAAAAGGCGAAATACAATATCATGTTGTACGCTTACAAAAGCCCCTCTTAACTCACGGTTGCAAAGAAGACATGGACTTCGATTTGGCTGCTGAAGGTTGTTCGTGTCACAGACACGACACTTTGCATTGAACACAGTCAAACAACAGGAACAACCTGTTTGGATCGCAAACGGCGCACGTGATCCAAATCTAAAGATATTACTTTGAGCACAGGATTTCATCAGATGAGTTTTACACAAGCGTGCGTGCATACACAAAACAATGCTCTGACCATGAATTGCAAACGGCAGAAAACCTGGTCAGTATTCAGTATTTTTTTTAAACTACAACACAAAGATGAAATATTCAGATGACTAATGTTACATTCATTACCGCTCCACTAATATGTTTGTTTTTTTAACAAGTGAAACATTGTAAGCAGTTTTCCAGTTCGTCTAAATTTGATTTTGCAGTCTAATGAGGGCAAGTTATGTTGTCGTGTTGTGCGTAAGGAGTCCTAAGCAGGCAGCAAAAGGGACGGGTATGTGATGCAGGGATGATTTCCATGCCTTATGTATGCACAAGAAAAAACATATCCACCATGTTGCTCACAGTGTGGGACACAAGGCCAAAGGTCCTGGGGATTTTCGACTGGTGTTACGAGTGGAAGCTGAAGGTCAAAACAATGTGAAAGGCGGGGAAGGTGTAACATGAACAACATAACATTCTAAAAACAACTTCTAGCACATTTTGGTCCAATAACAATTCCCAGCGTTTTCAACTTACTTGGTACCACAGCAATTTATTTAAAAATATAGACATTTATAAAAAATAAAACTGAATGACATCCAGTCACAGAGGCAAAAAACACATCTCACGGATACAAAAAGTTGAGCCGTGGCTGTTGAACCATTAAGACCTTCCCTCCCTTGCACTTAATGCACCGTGCTTTACAATTGTAATAAATAAGACCGGCAGGTCCACCAAGCAAATATGTACAGTACAAAAATTCAAGTAAAATCTGCCACTTTCTCATCACCCTCAGTGCAGGGCCAGCTATCACTTTTTGACATGTGCCTTATGTGGCGTCTCCTGTCCGCACTCGGACTTTGCAGCCGATTGTCCGACTTGAGTGGAACTGGACGTGTCCTCTTCATGGCTGCAGCTCTGATCGCGAAGCAGGTCCACCAGCTGCTGTGGCTGAGACGAAGTGACGGTGAGCTCCTGCTGGGCCTCCTCGCCGTCTGAACATGGCTCCCACTCATCCTGTTCCTCGCTCTCTGTCGAGCCCTGCACGGCGATTTGGGGCACGAGGGTGAACCTCCGTATCGTAGGCACCTGCAGCTCCACCTCCTGGCTGTTTTGCGATCCAGTCTTAGCCAGCCAAGTGGTCCTGTGTTGCAGCTGTTTCTGGGCTTGCTTTTGTTGAACCCCAGAGGTGGCCGTAGCGCTCGTTTTCTCCTCGGGCTCGTCAAAGCTCACCTCCTGGACCGCCTCCTGCTTTTTGAAGGAGTCGCGGCGCTCCGAGAGGTTGAGCTTTCGCATGACAACCAGTTGCTCTGATCGCTCGGGCCCCGAGTCCCACATCCTCTGGCCGCCCAAGTAGCTGCAGAGTCTGGAGTGGTCGACCCCCTGGTGAGAGCCAGAGAAGCTCCCATCTGCTTCTGAGTCAACAAGCAGCTCCCCTTCACTGTAAAAGGGCACTTCCAGGGTGTGCCTGCGGGGGGTGTATGACTTCTTATCGGCGTGATACATTCCAGATAGTTTCTCAGCTGACTGGACCCTCTTGAGGAGGGGAGATCGAGGTGGTTCTGCACTGCGGGGCCGCACGATGTGCCTAACGATGGTGGGCGGTGACAGGGTTTTGCCATGGAAGGGGTGAAGTGTTTTGCCGAATCCCGGCAACGGTGAGGGAGAGCGCTGTGGAGAAAGCGGCTGTGCCGAAGAAGAGGAGCAGGCGAGGGGTGAAGGCGGGATGTTGCTGGTTGACTTCCGGCGGCCCACCTTGGTGTAACGCTGTGTGCTGAGCTTGGAGCCCAAACCGTGGAGAGAACTTGGTCGGATGTGTGCGGCAGGGGAATTGGGAGAACTGGAACATGGAGAAGTGCTCTGAGGAGAGTTATCTGGAAAGTGGGACAGAAAACGCATCCGGAAATCCTGACGTTAAAAATCTTCCCAATATCGTTCCAAGCCACAAACCAGTTTGAACTGCTTGAAAACGGCAACCTTACTTACTCTTACACCTGTTTTTCAGATTTATAAAACAGAACAAAAATGAAAACAACCACTAAATCTAACCTTCATATTCATTCATCCATTTTGTCCACCAAGTGTCCTTATTATTTATTCCTTGCAGATATCCTCAAACGCCATATTTAGCAATATGCCGAAGCAATTACATGATGACGTGTGGCATCCTTTGTTTTTGGCAGCATTTTTACGCTTTTGTAAATGCACAGCAAACTTACCAAAGGCCTGATGGTCAGGCGCAGGGCTTCGGCAGGGCGTGGAGGGGCCTGGAGAGAGGCTGTGTGTCGGCGAACCTGGAAGACTCTCACTCGAGGAAACGGAGTGGTGGAGACCTGACGAGAAGCTGCGACTGCTGTGCATCACTGTGCTCTGCTTGGATAACTTCTTCAGGATGCTGCGTCTCCTGCATGACCACCAGGAGTCCAGCACAGTAAGGAGAGTTCAACACGCAAAGCCGTTTAATGTCTTCAAGTTAGCGTTTTAAATTTCCTGTTTTATATTTGAATGTATTTTAGTCGACGTCTACGTTATGCAAGAAAAGCGTCACCTCTTTTACCCATAATTCCATCACCTCCCGCATCGTTCCTATATTCGATAGAAGATGATTAAAAAAAATGAGCCTCTACAGCACAGGTGTCAAACTGAAGGCCCGGGGGCCAAATCTGGCCCGTCACATCATTTTATGTGGCCCACGAAAGCATATCCAACATGTCAACTTCTACGATGATTGTGATCTACTATGATAATGATTGCTGTACCAAAATTTTTCGCATGTAATAAATCAGTGACATAGTGTAAGCATTTCTTGTTACCAAACCCCCCCATTACAGTTACTTAATAATTGAATAAAACATTATTCTTGACTTTTTTATACAGTTTCAGTCATCATGGCCCTCCAAGGGAAACGGTAATTATAATGTAGCCGCGACAAAAATGAGTTTGATATCCCTACTCTAGAGTCTACAGCAGGGGTGCCCAAACTTTTTGGATCGAAGATCTACTTTTCGATCAATTAACCTCCCGGGATCTACCCTTACCGGCGCGCACGCGCACGCACGCGCGCACACACGCGCGCACACACACACACACACACACACACACGCACACACGCGCACGCACACACACACGCACGCACGCACGCACGCACGCACGCAATGATGAGAAACAGCCTGAAACAGAGGCATGCCACGCACTTTTTCAGCCTGTTAACTATCATAGCTCACACGTACCGTTTTAAAGTGCTTCCCTGGGCCCTCCTAGATTCCTATTCTTTGCTCGTGCCCTCGGTGAATTGTACAAGATGCAAACTCTGAATGAGAATCATGACGATAAACGATAGAGCGCAACAGCTCTGATCAAACGCTGCAATTGCAAACTGCTGAGCGCTAACAACTTCCGGTGAGGTAATCACGCGCCACCGTAAATTTAAGATTGACCTGCTTTATTTTATTTTTTAAAAATAGTGAAAATGAGACTGATAAGATGATTAGGGTGCAGTGTATATTAACACAAAAAATATATTACTAACATGTACAAAGACACACAAATGGTTGTTAGTTTTTTTTTCTTCTCGACACTCCTCGGATCTACTTGGGACCTGTCTTAGATCTACCGGTAGATCAGGATCTACCTAATGGGCACCCCTGGTCTACAGGATATATGCAGTATATATTTAAAAATTAAGGGTACAAGTTTAGACTTTTAGTGATACTTTGGTAACCCTTTGCAGATTTATGTATGTCAACAATCCTTAATCATAGGACTCTATGCTCCCATTTTTACAAATATGTGTTGTTTAAAAAAAAAAAGACAATTTTTACCCATTTGCACGACTAAGCGCACCAAGTGGAAGGAAGCCCGTGTTTGCCACGTCATGTTAAGTCGTTCCTTTATGAATTAAACAATTAAGTATTCAAGTGTGGGTGTGTATTTTGCCACATTAACGGCCATCTGACATAACTAGAAGAACAAAGGTACCAATAATGGTGAAGGGTACAGATGTGCAAACCATAGTGAACTCGAACAGGTATCTCACCTATCATAGTTATCTCTCCTCTTGCTCCGCTTGCTACGACGGGCCATCTTTCCTTTGTGTTTGGTTTTTCGGGCTGGACCAACTTTGATGGATGTGTTCTCAAGGGCTATGGTCTGGAGCGCCACCTTGCTGCCACTCTGTAAATGTCATCACATGACAGATTTAAAGTGTGAGCCTAAGTAGATCATAGAAATAGTAAGGCATCAAATGCGTATGTGTTTGAATTCAACACCAGTCCAGTACAGTAATATAATTAGAGTTGGATGACATAACGATATACAGGGGGGTGAAAAGTCGGTAGAGATCTAGTACACAAAGTGTATGCATAGTGTATAATAGGGTTGTGTGTGATTCGTTGGTCTGTTTACTAAGCACATTAAGTATTGCATGTGTTTTCTTTTCCACAACTGTATACCAGCCTTTGCACCCCCCACCCCAGTGGATGGTTGAGACAATATAGAAATGTCTATCATATGATAGAATGGCACATTCGTCCCTCGTTATATTGTGGTTCATCTTTCACGCATTCCCTGTACGCAACTGCAGAATTTCTGCCAAGCGCAACTTTGCATGCTGTTTATGCTTTCCAGACTACGACCCGCATTGTGTCCGAATTGACTTCCTGTATTGTTTACTGTGGAATTCAGCAAGCTGTTTTGTTTTTTACAGCGTACAAACGCGCAATTTATTCTGTGTCTTGATTGGCAAAGGTACTAGCCAGCAGATGATATTTAATCCTTTTTTTCTTCCCTAGATTTTCTGAATGGTTCAATTTGACCCACAATATAACAGAAGGGTTAAAACAGGTTTCAACCTTTGTTTCATTATAAAATAATAATTAACAACAACAACAAAAATACTAATCATCATCATAAAAATATTGTATACTTATTTTTCTTGCAAAAGTCTGAACTTTGACAGTGTTTAAACAAGAGAAAAATGTGAGACAATAATGGCGATGTTTACAGCCTCAAAACATGAAGCAAAATAATTGTTAAAAAAAAGAAGTGTCCTACTTTGTGGATTTCAACAATCACGGGTTATTTTTGGAACGTAACCACCGCGATAAACAAGGAATCAATGTATGTCATCTGTATTGTGGTTTTTTTTTTAATTAGTTAATGGGTAATGTGTGCATACTTTAAACAATATTAAAAGACATGAAGAGATGCTTTCAACAGATGTGGCAGAAAGATCATTTTCATCAGTAGTCCATCTATTATTACATTTCCCTCGTTGTTCCTACAGCATTCCCTCGCTGCATTCTTTACCGTTCAGCACACAGAGCCAACGTGCCACCCATCTACTTGTAAACGGTATCTGTCCACACGACTCTATTCTTCTTCATTGTATCTCCATCTCTAATCTACACTTCTTTTTCATGGCGTCCTTATCTGCAGACTGAAACGTGTCAGTTAGGCCTTCAGAACAAGCTGAAAATCTTATGTCAGAACTGACCTCCGAAACAGTTCATTGATTAGCATTTCTAAAGACTAACCGGTCTTGAAGCACTGTGTTGTGTTGTATTTATTTGAATATTTGCGCTTGATCAAATTCTTTGAAAAGTGGACAAACCACTACCACATATTTTCAATGGCATTTATTTGGCCACTAGAGATGTGTGTTTTAAACCTAAGTTTAAACAAGCATTGTGAGGCCTATGTAAAATGCATATTTTGTAAAGCTCCAGGAAATTGCCAATCATTTCATGTAATTTTAAGGAAAAACACCAAATCAGGCATTATTTGAGGTGTATTATACCTTCAAGAGTAGTTCAATCATCTCGGTGTGAACCAGGCCTTGGACGGACTCTCCATTCACGTGAGTGACGAGATCTCCAGTGCGTAACCCTGCCTGGTAGGCGGGACTGCCCTCATCCACACTCTGTTACAAACGCATGGCGAATGGGTGACAATGGATAGGTTTGAATCTCCAGCTCTCCTAAGGGGTCGCTGATAAGTTGTGAGTCTTGAGAGCGCACCCACCGACACCATGTGATGGACCGTGTAGACATCGCTGTCACCCATGTAGACGCGGATAGCCTGCATTGTGAAGCCATACTTCTTGCCCGAAGTGTGAATGATGATTGGCGGCTTTATGCTACCGGGACTGAGGGACAGGTCCCGGCTGGGGGAGGAGTCACGAGAGGAAGGGTTTGAGGACAGTGACCTTGGGGAGATGGGACTGGGCTGGAGGCCGTCATCTGTCATAAAAATAAGATTACAGACTTGCAAAAATTCTTTTTTTTTAAATCAGTGTCCTTTTCCCACCTACTGGACCAAGGTGCTATTTCCTTTTACCTGTGGTTATGATGAGCGACAGAGCTGAAACAGAGGCGGACTTGGGAACTTTGCCTCCACACGGAAGCCTCTGTCTGTCCGGTGTCTCAAGTTGGTTACCAAATCGCCGTGGGCCAGCTGGCTCTTTGGGGGATGAGTGTTTGGCCCCTGTGCTGTTGCTGCGGATCCGGATCCTTCGAAGTTTGGAAACGACGACTTCAGCTGCAAACAATAGAGTAAGTTATGCGGAGAGACGATTAAATACGACAAAACTCGACTCGTCCTCGAGATGTTAGTTTGTAATTACCCTCGTCATCTGTTGAGACAGCAAAGCGAGGTGTCATCTCTAGGCTGTGTGTGCTGCTCATCACCAGGGGACTGGTGCTCCTCTCAGACTGGGAGGACCTGGGTGATGCCCGAGGGCAGAGGCTACAAAACCCGAAAGACCAGACAGGTTATCGCAAAGAAAGAGTGCTGAACCCAACCGTGTAGTGTTTTGGATTGGTTTTGCTAAAATGTCATGGGAAGGGATCGATTTGCCCAATAGTTTAAAATTTGGACGACGAGGTGTGATTGGCTCTGTCTAAAATTCCACAAGGTCATCTTGTTTCCTGTAGGTCAACGCAAGGGAATACATTTTTAAAACTAGTCAGAAACCCGTCCATGCAAACACGGCAAAATTATTCATCAACAAGGGTGACAGGCGGAAAGTGAACAGAGTGAACTTGAATCTTCAGTAAAAACGCCTGCAGATTTGGACCCCCTTTTTTTTAAGGTAGACTGACCATTACAAGGCTGCAAACGCTGACATTTTTTAACATAATCAGTTTAACTTTTTAATGATTGTGCGCTTTTCAGCGCCACACATGAAATGTATCTTTTTGTTCCGACCAATTCAAATCAAACAACTTCAAAATAATAATAAAATATTTTTCCTCAAAGCATACAATATTAGACATCCAAGATTGTGTGTGTACCTGGCCATGCGTCCTGGGAGTCTGGGCTCCAGAGCGCCATCTGCTGGACCTGTGGAGGGACTACGCCCTCCAACATCGACGCGGTCCTCTTTGTCCTCGCTGTGACTGCGATCAGATGAAAAGCTCAAATTGGATGGCGTAGCCAAATGTTCTGTGCTGCTGTACACCTGGAAAAAAACAGTCAAGACACACATATCGATATCGATCAAGTTTGACCGTTGCTGAAGGCCAAAGCAGTAAACTTTGTATTCATGTGGACTTTTTCCCCATCTTTTCAATGCGCCTGCTTCGGCTTCATTACCTTGCTGAAACGATGCGACCACGAGGAAAACTGCCTGATTTCCAGCGAAGACTCTTCGTCATTGGTTTCCTCATCTTCATCAGACGCCATGTGATGATAGCGCTCGGATCGTGCTGAAAACAGATACAAAACAACATGATGATAATCACACGTCTCGCACTCAACTGGCATGATTATTTTTTTGCATTCAAAAAAATGTTTAATATAATCTCAAATGTGGCGTACTGTCAAAGTAGCTTGTATCATCTTCTGAATCAAGCTGAGGGATGAATTCTGCTTTTTGTCGTAATAGTCCATTCCAGTCCAAACCCACGAAGAAGGCGTGCTGTTTGACCTCTGAGGCCCCACCTACAACCACGGGGTGATATCAACATTTCTGTGGTTTTGAGCAACAACAAAAAAACATGCAGGCGCAGTGTTTTACATAACGATGAGCATTAAACCAAGTAGTACCAGTTCCCAGTCTTTCTAGGGGGCTCTGCCTCAAGAGATGGGTAATCATGTCCTGTGCGTCCATTGGCAAAGCGTCGTCTCCTTCAGGCCAAATGATGTCATCTGCAAATTACAGGACCAAGAATAATACATTTCAAGCATTTATTTTGTTAGTCTCGTGATCTCAAAAGCAAAATATTTAAAGAGGTTGATTTACTTTTCTTTATAAATGATTCATTTTGCCACAAAAAACATAATAGTGTTCCCCCAACCTTTAGTGAGCCAAGCCATATATTTCAAGTTGCCCAAATCCAACAGCACACTAATAAACAAAAATCTCAATTTATTCACAGACCTGGGCCCTGTTTAGTTAAACACCTAGCTATTACTCTGTTATAAGGGCAATCGAAGACACAGTTTTAAGTGGATCGTTCACTTGTCTAGTGGAAGCGCATACAATTGTTCCGCCTACACATATTGTGTCAAAAACATTTCCAGGACTGCGGTCATATTACATACAGGTCAAATCCAAACTCTGACTTTTGTCCTTCATTGGGGACCAGAAAATCAACCAGCACCTCGACAAAGAGATCCTGTGACATTTGCTTCGTTCAGTGAGTGACAAGAGTTTTCAGGAAAACTCTGGTGTCACGCTCAAGCAGACGCCACATTTGCTTGCAATGCCCTGAGCATCCGACAGCTCCAGGCTGAGAAGAACTTCGACATGCTGGAGCAACCTCCCAACTTACCCAATTGAGCTCTTCCTGGAAGAATGCTTCCGGAGGTCCAGAAAATTTGGGCAAAGAAGGCTGAGAAAGTATGTTAGACTACTGCAGGACCACTTAAAAGGGAACATTTCGTTTGTAGTTTTGATTCGTAATACTATACATCATATGAGACACCCTGTAAATTGCTCATCATAGATTGACAAAGTTGTATTATTTGAAGTAGACAGAAATATATTTTGAGATCAATCAAGTGAAATTGGATCATTTTCGTTGGTATACCCAATGATCTTGGCACATTAGTGGTTGGGAATCACCGTTGTCGAAACCGCTGCATGTTGCGGGAAAAAGGCGAAGGTAAATACGATCTTCTCACCACTGACAACTTGGCCAAAAAGTTCCTCGGGAGTATCGCCAAAGAATGGAACACAACCAACTAGGAACTCATAAAGGATGATTCCCATTGCCCACCAGTCTACTGGTTTCCCGTATCCTTGCCTGAGAATCACCTCTGGGGCAATGTACTCTGGAGTACCACACACCTGCACAAGTAAATCAACAACAAAGGTTGAGAACATTCAATTTTTTTAAAGGTGTCTCAAATCTGACAGTCTCACCTGTTTATCAACAAATTCCCTTGTATCTTTCTCCATGTGACCCTCGTAGAGGTTTGTGGTCATGTTCATCAGGCCAATTTTTGACAGGCCAAAGTCTGTTAACTTAATGTGGCCCATGGATGTGATCAGCAAACTGTTCGGGGGGAGAATACAAACACCGCGTTGAATCAAATGCAACACTGCAGTCAATGGATTCAAACGAATTTCTGGAATACATAATGCTCACTCCAGACGCCACAACCATATTAATGTCCCATCAAACATGAATAATTTGATAAGCTCCAATTGTTGTTGAATATTATATAGAGAATCATGTTCTAGCTAAAGCAGCCGTAGCAGCAAAAGGCGTAGTCAAAAACAAAAACAAAAAGGCGTAGTCAAAAAAAATAAAATAAAATAAAAACCCAACAACAAACGAGCAGCCCCCCCAAAATTTCATTCGACACCAACAGAAATCATAAGACGATCGCGACGAGTACTTCGAGTCTAAGTACAAGTACTCGGCTCAGGTGCCTCGTCTGTCTAAGTTTTAGACTAGAGCTGATCCAACAATATTATTAACCACTAAAGTAGGTGATTTGGTCGCCATGGGGATGACACTGTTCAACCACATTACAGGCCAGTGTAGCATCACAATGATTTCGATTTGTTATTTTGTAGCAAAATTACATAATTGTTTTAAATGGTGGATGTTGGAATGTCTTCATTCATACAAAAAGGGTCATTTCAATGTGTTATGAGTAAAACCATTTTTGATGTCAAGGTTGGAAAACAGCTCAGAGATTTTAAGGGAAAATATTATGCTCAGTGCGCTCCAAATGTGTTTTTGGTTCTCACTTGTCAGGTTTGAGGTCTCTGTGCACTATCCCATAATTGTGAAGGTACTCCAGGGCCAGGACGGTTTCGGCAAAGTACATCCTTGTCATTTCTACAGGTAGTGGACCCATGTTCTTCAGCAAGTTGGCGCAATCGCCACCTTAAACAAAATTGAAAATACAGATCAAAACTAAATTATATCGATCCTTTTCAAAAAAACAACAAAAATAACTAATTCCATTCAAAGAGTGAACACTTTCATCAATAGATTCATAAGTTATGTACAATACATCTTTATTTATATGGCGCGTTTTAAAGTTAAGCTATTTCAAGTATTAAATTGCTTATATCAGGGGTGCCCAGACTTTTTGGACCGAAGAGCAAAAGCTCTGATCACAAGCTGCAATTGCAGACTGCTGAGCGCTAAACACCCTCCGGTAATTTAAATTGTATTTTTTAATAATAATAATAATACTTCACATTTGTAAGCGCCTTTCACAACACTCAAGGACACTGTACAGCCAAGACCAATAGTAAAACTTTTTGTTGAAATGAGACTGATAGGATTAGGGTGCAGTGGACACGAACACCAAAAAATATATTGCTAGCATGCACAAAGACAGACAAATGTGGTTTTTTTCCCTCCTCTACACCCCTCGCGAATGACTTGGGACCAGTCCGCGATCTACCGGTCGATCGCGATTGACCTAATGGGCGCCTCGGGTTTATAGTTACATAATTTGTGCTTCCATCTCATGAAAAAAATGTTAAAAATGGGAATACTCTGAACAAAACACCATGTACTTCTCTAGGAACAAACAAAATATGATATTTTCAAAACGATACATCAATCTTCAATATTTGACATGAACTGTTGGAAGATGACACTGAACATTGCGAAAAGAAGGCCTAACTTGTCTCCTTTCCTCTTACCCTCCACGTACTCCATGACCATGCAGAGATGGCGTCTCGTCTCGAAAGAACAAAACATGGACACAACGAAGGGATTCTCTGCAAAAGTCAAGATGTCTCTCTCCACAAACGCTTGCTGAATCTGGTTCCTTAAGACGAGGTTTTGACGATTGATCTTTTTCATGGCAAACCGTTGACGAGTCTCCTTGTGGCGGACCAGATAAACAGCCCTACAAAACACCACATGTTCCACATTAGGCTTTCCGCCCCCCCACAATGATTAGAGCACGTCTTTGCTTTCACATCGAGTAAGTACATTTGTGAATTATTTCAGTATTATTCATACTTCGTGTGACATTTGTGTTTGGAGATTTCTATGTCAAATGGCTGTCTTGGCTCAGTAAAAACTGTGAAACACTCAGACATTTATATAATGAACGCGTGGATGCACTCTAAGGCCAGTTGACAATGGCAATGCCAAGTCTTTCAGTTCTAAACGGAAAAGAGAGATGGTACAGATCTTTAAGGGAATAAATAGGAAACAATAGAAATTTTCGCTTACCCATAAGCCCCGTTACTGATGAGTTTAATGGTCTCAAAATCGCTCTCAAGAGGTTTCCGGCGAGTTGGGGTCACAGCCTGCGGGGTTTTATTCTACAGTGAAAGCAAAAAAATGAGCAAGTGAAGCACGTTGAAGCACACCAACGAAAGACTTCTGACTACACTTCCCAGCATCTAACAAACTGTAATGCAAATTTGACCTACAAAGGAAACACGTCACTGTAACATGTTGACATTTAGGCTACACAATTTAAACTCATGTTATGGTTTTACCAGCAAATGGATTTGCTTATGGCAAATTTATTAGATTATAAATGTACACACAGCTGTATTCCATAATTTTCAATCCAAAACCATAATTAGTGACAGAGAGATGCTTATGCATGATACATTATAGAAAGAATTGGAATGAAATGTCACCTCCCCATCTGGCTCAATCGACACTGAGGGACTGCAATCACACTGTTGAAGCTGCACCATGTCTATTAAAAAAAAAAAAAAAAGAAATTGAAAAATTAAGTCCCTGTCGTGCACGAGTCATACTTATGATGTCCTTCAGACCAATGTTGTACCAATGATTTAATTAATGACATCCATGATGTTCTTACCGCCATAGCAACACTGGTCACGTTTTCAATGAACTATTCACGTGTTAAAAGTTGCCACTGGAGACAATGTCTGCAAGCCCAATTGCAATGAAGTTGGAAAGTTGTGTTCAACATAAAAACTGGATACATGAAAATCAAAAGTCCAGGGAGACAGGTCTGCATGCCAGTCGAGTTCTCGCACACTTTTGCTGCAAAGCTACACTGTTGTAACATGTGCAGAATGTTGTTTGACATTGTCTTGCTGAACGAGGCAGGGGCGTACACAAGAACGATGTTGCTTGGATGGCAGCATGTTTCTCCAAAATCTGAATGCACCTTTCAGCATGAAAGGTGCCTTCACAGATGTGGAAGTAATCGGCGCCAGTGGCACTCACATTTTCCTTTCCAGATGCTTTTGCTTTTGAACTTTGCATCCATAACAGCCGGGACAGTTCTTTTTCTCTTTGGTCTGAAGGACAAGATTGCCACGCTTTCCAAAAACAATTTGAAATGTGGACTCATCAGACCACAGAACACTTTTCCACTTTGCGTCAGTCTATCTTAGATGAGCGCATATCCAAACAAGCTGACAGCAATTCTGGGTGTTGTTGATGAATGGCTTTGACTTTGATTAGTCGACATTTAGGTCGCACTTTGGGATTTACTGCCAAACTGTATTTACTGCAATTGGTTTTCTGAAATGTTGCTGAGCCCATTGGTGCTATCCTTTAAACATTAATGTCAGTTTTTAATGCAGTGCCACCTGAGGGGTTAATGGTCATGGGCATTCAAGGTTGGTTTTCGGCCTTGCTGCTTCCATGCCGTGATTTCTCCAGAGTCTCTAAACATTTTGATGATAACAGTCAGACCTCAGTTTTCCAACATCTCTGTTATCGACCAAATCGGATTTCGACCAGAAAAAGATTTTTACGCCTCGGTTTACGACCGAAAACCGGTTTTCGACAAAAACTGAGCTAACCCGAATGCGCCATTCGACTCCTCTCGGCTTCCTTACACGAGGAAGTGACACTTTCCTCATGTGTAACGTTCATTGTAAGCAGACGTGTTTCTTGTGATTTATGCAAAGCTGACTGTGTCTTTTTTGTTATTTCGGCATAGCGTATTGGCCCTAATCATGGGCTAATAAAATAGTTTCGGCTTTCGAACAAGTCGCTTTTCGAACAGCCTTCTGGAACGGATTATGGTCAAAAACAGACTATATTATGAACTGTAGATGATAAAATCCCTCAATTTCTTGCCAGTGCACTTTGAGGAACATTGTCTTAAATTGTTTTCTCACACATATATTCACAAAACGGTGAACATCACGCAATCTTTGCTTGCGAATGACTGAGCAATTCAGGGAAGCTGCTTTTATACCCATTCATGGCACCCACCTGTTCCCAGTTAGCCTATTCACCTGTGGGATGTTCAAAACAGGTGTTTGATGAGCATTCCTCAACTTTCTTAGTCTTTTTGGGTCACTTTTTAGAATGTGTCACACCCATAGTTATCCGTTTGAACATGAAAAATATTGTCTTTTTAGTGTATTCAATTAAATATAGGTGGATGATGATTTGTAAATCATTGTATCCCAACTTCATTGGAAGCGGCTTTGTAGAAAGTTTAGATCCAAAGCGTAAATCTAAGAAACCAGGGACACATTGCTCTGCTCATGAATGAGGTTTAACCATTGGCGAAGGAGAAATTCTTTACCCTCCAAAGGGTTTCGTGCTAAACCCAACTGGCTGATGATGTATCGAGGGATGTCCGATTTGATCCCCTGGCCGACTTTGGCGTGACCTTCTGCTGCCTCAAGCAAATGGTAGAACTCTTCCGGATCAAACTCCTGCACAAAGAATAAAGATTTCATTAAGTTATAGCAAGAATGTGTGTAATGTTTGTGCTTTATGCATAGGGGAATTTGTTTTTTTAAATGCAATAACAGTGTTTCTGAAAAATGTGTCAACACTATCATGGACAAATAGTTTTCTTTTTTGGCACATTTCACCAATTGAATGATGAGCTTCCATTTCTGGTCAAATAAATAAGCCTTTTCGAAGAGAGAATTAATTTTGGTACTTGTTTTAGTTTGAGTTCACGTCACCCGGTTTCAGTCAAAGTCGCATTATTTTAATTGATGAAAAAACATTCTCAGAGTCTGCTTACCAGACACTCGAGGAGGCGAGCCGGCCGAGAGATGATGATCAGGATTTTCCTCACCAGCTGGATGATGACAGTCACCTCCTCACTTTCCGAGCGCTCGTAGGCCTGGAAAATAGCAAGGATAGAAAAATGTCACGTTTATTTATATCGCGCTTTGCACTGAATGACTAAACAAGCTGAAAAGCACTGCATCTAAATACTACAATAATTTCAAGAAAAAAACTTAAAAATAAGTAAGTAATGGATTATCTAAAACATTACTATGATTTAACTTAAAACAACAATTCCTGCAAATTGATCATGGCAGTCGTAATGCAATACATCATCATCCATCCATCTACATTGAGGAGAATTATCCATTTTCTATACTGTTTAGGGAGCTAAAGAGCCGATTCTATCTGTCTTGAAAAGTGAAAGACTACATCCCAGACTGGTGGCCTGTCAATCATAGGGCACATAATTCATTCATTCATTCATATTCATCCTCCGAGCCGCTTGATCCTCACTAGGGTCGCGGGGGTGCTGGAGCCTATCCCAGCCATCTTCGGGCAGTAGGTGAGGGACACCCTGAACCAGTTGCCAGCTAATTGCAGGGCACACAGAGATGAACAACCATCCACGCTCACACTCACACCTAGGGACAATTTAGAGTGTTCAATCAGCCTGCCACGCATGTTTTTTTTTGGAATGTGGGAGGAAACCGGAGCACCCGGAGAAAACCCACGCAGGCCCGGGGAGAACATGCAAACTCCACACAGGGAGGCCAGAGCTGGAATCGAACCCGGTACCTCTGCACTGTGAAGCCGACGTGCTAACCACTGGACTACCGGGCCACCCTTTATTGTAAACAGTCATTTTTAATTTTTGTGTTGGGACACCCTTTATAGTTAAAAAAAGTCCCAATGTAAATAAACAGTTGAATTGTGTGTGTGAAAGTAAAAACAGCTCAAAACAAATTAGAACTTACACCGGTCTGCCCATGGTTACAATGTTAAGAGAAAAGATAGCACTAATCCTCTTAATTCATACGATGCTAGCTTTCTGTTTGCAGTTATTGATATTACTGACCTGTTGGGAGCTACACACACATCTCAGCGCAATGTCTCATTTGTGACGGCACAAACAAGTTGTCAAATAACTGTAGATGAGCCCAATCATAATAAGCTCTTCTTACCACAGCTAATCAGCGGAATTTTGCTTGTCTGGAGTGGAAGCTGTGGGAAAACTTGACAGGCTCGGAACAAAATGACTGCAATTTTGGAATCAGCATGCCAAAGCGTTCATCTGCATAAAAATATAACTCGACATTTTTTTTCTCCAAATGGCTCCCGCAGTGTTCGTCATCAAATATACTGTATTGTCCACATTTTTGTAAAGATCACTACTTCATTTATTTGTCCCCTGCTCAGATCACACACACAGCATCCTCACCTCATGAAGGAGCTTTTCCAACTTCTCCTGAAGCTCAGCAAAGTAGCGAGATGTAACCAGACCTTTCTGGGACTTCTCCAAACAGTCACGGACCAACTCGACCAACTGGTGCTGGATGAAACCCAACACCCCATCAGCCAACGGGAGTGAGCTTTCTGGAGAACAGTGGGTAACAATTTCCAACAATCTCTCCTCCATCTGGGCTGTGGCCTACAAGCAAGAAAAAGTACATATAATCCTTTACTACAGTTTGAAATCAAGAAGATAAGATAAGAAAGATAACAAAACCTTTATTTGTCCCACACTGGGAAAATTTGCAAGTTAAGGTAGTTGAGGTTGTCACATACTGCAACAGAATTACTTTGCGTTGCTTACTCTGGTTGTTGATCACATAACAATGACTGACAATACATTGAACCGCCACCACATTTTGTGGTTTGGCATTCATGGAATTGCACATCATATTTTTTGGTAACCACTATTTGCCGAAAATCTGACATAAAAATCTTGGTGTGGTTATTAGATTTAATCCAATTATTAGATCTTTTTTTCCCATCATCTCCATTTGAGAGGTCTTGTTTTGCTGGCAGTCATTAAATGCACCTCGTGCACTGTTGAGTGTAAAACAACGTATGATTCTGCTTCTCTCCCAATGCGAGTGAAGTCTGATTTGCTGTTCAAATTTGCCTGCACTGTATTCACACCGTTTATTAATGTGTCTCAATTAAAAAAGCAAGCTTAATGACCTCATACTGTTTAAAGTAATTTGTATGAAGTAATTGTGCGCATAATTGTTTGCCCAGGAGTGAATTTCGGTCAGTTTGTGCTTGCTTGTCATCTAGGCTAGAATTCTAGCTCAAATAAATACCTGTTGAACCTCATGTTGGGTTTGTTTGTGTTGAATAATTTAACTACTGAATAGTTATTTATGTTAATATGGGTTCATGATTGTGTACCGGATACATGCATGACATTGGGCCTTTATGATCCTGCCCATTTTAAGTGCCTTGTGGCATTTGTATGCATATAAAACGTCCTTTTCGGGAAGGTTTTCAATGAGCCAATTTTTGCTATTCGCCGGTCTAAATCTTTATAATGTAGACATGATTTGGTCGGTTAACTGCAAGACAAATACATATATTTTCTGTTCAAATCTGAACAGGGTTTTCGAGCTCACCTTTGGAAAGCGTTCTCTGTAAACATGGTTCATCATGACTATCTCATTGTCAAAGGAGACGCTTGATCGCCCAGGGCTACAACATGAACCAAACAGGTGATTATTACATTTAAACAGCTTAATAGATGCACGGACATTTGCCAACAATCGAATATAAAGTTGCTTTGAACTGCAACACTTGTTTGGGAAAGGGGGATGATGTCAACAAGAACAAAGTCGACAAAAGAAGTATGTGAAGTGACACATTGTCCATTCATTCCCTCAAAACATGAAGGATACAATATTGAGACTCGCCATGTGTCAAAGTTGACTGGTTTAGCAGTCTCTATATTTTGCAAACAAGAGACAAAACTACCACTTCCTGTTTTCACAATTCTTTGCTCTCAGCCCTCATTGTTTCAAAATCAAGGTAACTGGTGCCTGTAATTATAGTGAAGAGACCAGTCGGGTATCACAACAAACAAATAATATAAAATGCCTGCCATCTTTCAGTTGATAGGCTAAATAAGAAAAATTAGACTCGTTCATACCGTTATTTTTCGGACTATAAGTCACTCCTGAGTATAAGTCGCACCAGCCATAAAATGAATGACAAAGGGGGAAAAAAACATGCAAGTGGCACTGGAGTCTCAAAGTTGCATTTTTGGGGGAATGTACCGTATTTTCACGACTATAAGGCGCCATTAAAAGTCTTAAATTTTCTCCAAAATGGACAGGACGCCTTATAATGCATAGCATCTAGCATATGTGCCGAGTTCCAAAGCCTGACTAAGAGCAACTCTGGCCGACACGCTGTTTGTATAGAGAAAAGGCGGAGTGAGTGACGAGTCCGCCAATGAGTGAAGGGTGGGCGTGTAAGAGGACGCTGAAGGCACGTCCCTAGCAGGTACCAGTCGCCAATGAGTGAAGGGTGGGCGTGTAAGAGGACGCTAAAGGCACGTCCCTAGCAGGTACCAGTCGCCAATGGGTGAAGGGTGGGCGTGTAAGAGGACGCTAAAGGCACGTCCCTAGCAGGTACCAGTCGCCAATGAGTGAAGGGTGGGCGTGTAAGAGGACGCAAAAGGCACGCCCCTCGCAGGTACCATTCGCCAATGAGTGAAGGGTGGGCGTGTAAGAGGATGCTAAAGGCACGCCCCTAGCAGGTATCAGTCACGTGAGTACATTGTAAAATGGCGAAATAAAGTACAACCGAACTCAGTTTTGCTTCCGTTGCCTTTTTAAAAACGTGTTTTTAGCGTGTGTGCATGCATGCCTTATGTTTAAGCTGGCGCACGTTTTACCATGCCTGGCTGCGCCCAATAATACAGTGCGTTTTGTGTATGTGTCAAATACAAAAATAGCACCCCTTACTGAGATTGCGCCCAACAACACGGTGCGCCAAATGGTTGTGAAAATACGGTATTTGATAAAAATCCAACACCAAGAACAGACATGTCATCTTGAAAGGCAAATAAAAAGAGAACAACAGACTGAATCAGTGTACGATAAAGCTAACGTTACATGACACAAACAACGTACCGAGAACGTACCTGGTATGTTCACGTAACATATTAAGCGTTATTCAGATAACTATAGCATAAAGAACATGCTCACAAATGTACCAAACTATCAGTGTCACTCCAAATCACTAAATGCAATGAAATCTTCATCAGTGTCATTGCGAGTTGTTTTTATCAGTCACCGCCAATGTGGAAAGTATCAACACATGCTCGAGAGCACCCTCTGGTGGTTTAATATGAAAATAACATGTGAAATGATCTCATGTGTTAATCATTTCACACATAAATCGCTCCAGAGTATAAATCGCACCCCCGGCGAAACTATGAAAAACACCTGCGACTTACAATCTGTAAAAGACGGTTGTTAAGAAAATTAAGAAAAACACACCAAAAATATACATACATATACAAACAATATTTCTGGCTTTCATCCTTTCGCACAACAGTTTTAGGAAGAATTTTTACTGAGAATTTGAGAATGATATCGTTAAAACCCCTTAGGCTGAGGGCAACTTTGCCAAAAACGGCTGAAAAAAATGTGCGCCCAAAGTAAATGTGTAGCCGTTCTTGAATCATTTGGAGTATCAGCATAGTTTTGGTCTCTTCATGAAATATTCAAAATGTTATCATTTTGAATATCCCCCTCCAACAGTCAGAATCTGTGTAAGAGCTCCTGTCACTGAACTATGGATGTTTGAAAACAGAAACAAAAGGCGAATCGTATATTCGTCTCATTTCTTTTCACACAATCTGCCTTGAAAATGAATTTAGAATGTTGATTAGGACTGGAAAACACTACGCGGCAACATTGGGCACCATTCAAATCTCCAGAAACTCAGCTTTTAAAAGATGTAGAACATGTTCTCACATAACGACGAGATTTGTTTTGACAGATCGTCATCTGGACGGTGGGCCGTCCAACATTAAAGGGTTAAATATCATATACAAAGACAAACTCTGACTACCCTTGAACCTTAAACACAAAAATATTACTTTCAGTAATACAATGTTTTTCAACATGTAACAAATGTACCGGTATGTTTTCATCCCTCAGATGCAAATTAAAACAAGCTTGATGCAACATCCTGACCTCATATCGACTTCATCACTATCAGGATTACATAATAGCACGTCCATGCCAAACTCCCATTAGCCTGGCCTCGAGTCTATCCACTTCTATCAAACTAAACATTCTAATCTAATCCCATATTTTGACACATGTCTTTAGGTCAGTGATGTAGTGATTCATTAACTGCCGAAAAGCAGCATTTGGTATTCAGCTGCACGCGATGGAAACCGTTTCAAGCTGTTCAATTTCACAGTCCGGTTTTGATGCATCTGTTGTACTCGTGTTTATATTTAAGCAGAGGTTTGCTTTTAGCCAAACAGTGAATCACTCGCAGCTCTTAGTTATTCATTGACAGCCACATCACAGTGGATTCGTGAAAAAGTTGCTCCAATTTGACAGAAAACTGTGGCTGGTCAAAGCTTTCAGCAGAAAAGATGCAAAGTAAACCTATCACATGCACGCATGCGTCCCCAAGCCTTTTTGTTGTCATGAAAGCCGCCTCAGACTTTATGTGGATGCCCAGCACGCTGCTGCAACTCACAGTGGCGCTGAAGCCCTCATCCCAATCCTAAACCACCCCCGCTATCGACTGCGGTTCAGCAGCGGGATCCCTGCGGCACTCTGTAAGCCAGCACGCCTACGCACGGTACGCCATGGTGCCAGAACACAAAAGCACTCAGGCATACAAACATGCAAACTGCAAAGCGGCGCCAACACACAAAAGTTACCAAAAATCACACATCATAACTGTCGGATCTGACTCTCGACCTGCCTGAATGTGTAATCAGTGAGAAACAACCATCTTGGTCAAGAAACATCTTATCGTCCTCAACACATTCTTTTTGTCCTAAAGTGAACAGTCTGCCTCATCAGACATGCAATGAATGTCCCAACTTTTCATGCAAAAATGCTATTTGTTGCATTTAATCTTGGTGAAAACCACATTTCAGGACATTTTTGTGTGATGACAAGCTCAGATGTTCACAAGAGTTTTGTTTTGTGGTTCATCGATAAAGCCCAATTCTAATGTAACATAACTCCATGACCATACGACGCACATAAAAGTCTTACATTTTCTGCAAAATGGACAGGGCGCCTATTAATGCGATTCGCCTTGTGTATGCACCGAGTTCAAAATCGGTGAATGCTGTGACTTCGATGAGGGGTCCGCTTGACTGACTGATGTTGTGCCGACATGTTGCTTGTAAGAGGAAAAGTGGGTGTAACTGAGGACGGCACACGGACATTAAGTGGGACTGGTGGGCTCGACAGAGGATGCTAAAGGCACATCCCCAGTAGGTGTAAATAGTGACGGTATGTGCATTGTGCAATAGAGCATCCCAAAAACGGCACCTACGAGGAGACACACTTACGAAGCACGCTTTAAACTGTGAGCTATCAGTTATCAACTAATCATAAATTATCAACTAATCCATGGTACCTGGTACTTTTTTTGTTTTATGAAAAGGTGCCAGCTATCCATCCGGGCAAAGACTACCGGGGTGAAGCAACATCCGGCGGATTATAAGGAAAAGATGGCCATCGTCCACTCTTACTACAGTGAAGTTACGTTAAATAAAGACGCTTTCTTGGAGATGGAAATCCTTTATTCTGCCACTTTGCTGGCCTCACTTGGTTTCCATTACCACATTTATAGCGTAGACGCATGGGTTATGGCAAGTGATGAGAGACAAGCATACGTTGCATTTTGAAATACAACAAAAGACTGCCAACAAACACGTCCAGCCCAACCATATTCACAACATGGACAAAACGCCGCTCACTTTAGACATTGCGGTGATCCACACTGTTGAGAAGGTGTCAAGCATGGTCGTGATATGCACAACAGTGGCGTGAGAAGTCTTTTTTCACTGTTGTGCTTTGTTGCCATGGTAACGGACAGAAATGGCCACCGTCTGTGATTTTTAAGCCAAAAGTTTCCAGCCGGAATCAAAGTGAAGTTGCGAGCGGCGTGGGAGTGATGGCAACACAGCTTTACAAAGATTGGGAGGCAGCGCCGGGCAGTTCCCCCACAATTTGGGAATTGATTGTGGATGCTTGGGCTCATGTGACTGCTTGCACTGTTGTTAGAGTTTAGCAAAAGCCATTAGCTGAGGAACTGCACAGCAATGAGACTGACTCTGACAATGGCGCGAGGGTTACGTGGCGTGTTTGACGGAGAACTTGCCCGACATTTTTTTTTTCGAAAATGAGGACTTTCATGGATTTGTGGATGAGGATTGAAAAAAAAAAAACAAGTACATTGGTAAATGCTTCAATAAAGTACACCTGAACTCAGTTTTGCTCCTGCTGTCTTTATAAAAACATACACTAGCGTGCACTCATGTTACTGTATTTTTTTAAACTAGCGTACATTTTACAATTCCACTGTCCAATAATGCAATGCGCCTTGTGTATATGTTAAATACAGAAATGGCACTCGTAACTGGCATAATGCCTTTTAATACGGGGAAAGGGGGGGGGCTGGTGGGTGGGGAGGGGGGGTGGTCGTGAAATAAAAACAAGACATGATTTGGAAATCCTTTTAAACCTATAATGATTTGAATGTCCCACAAAGACAAGAAATTTAATGTTCAAACTAATAAAACTGTGGAGTGTCAGCTCAAAGGTCACAGGGATTCAATGTTAGTTTTTGGCCTTGATGCTTAAAAGATTTTTCCAGTTTCGATCAATTGTTTTGATGATATTATGGCCCGTAGATGATGAAAATCCCTGAAGATTTCTGACCTCGCAACCATCCATTGCCACTGTCTGATACAGTCAAAAAATAATAAATCACTCATTCTTATCATCATTCACTGAGATACAGGTCATGTTTTAGACAAGCCAATGAGAGAAAGTGACTGCAAACTTGCCAACAGATACGATTTTATTGTAAATGAACATTTTTCATTCAAAGGCCAACAAAAATGCTCTGCTTCCATATCAACCTTTGTCTGGCATCTGAAATGTATAAATCGGTTTGAGGCTTGCCTACTACACGCTAGCACACGTTTAGTTGTTCTGATTGGTTCGTAGTGGATGTGGCAGCCAAAGTGCTCCTGTCGGGTATATCCCAGTGGATTTCTTAAGACAAACGTTGACTCAGCTGGTAATACAGTAGTGTATTAATAGCAAGCCCTTGCATTCAGAACCTCCGTTAGTAATTAAACTTTGTACATAACTGATCGGCCGCATCGGACTGAGCTATAGTTTGCATTTTATGCACAATTTTTTTTTTTGATCGTCCGTCATGTCTTTCAATTGCAGAATAATCAATGACGTCATTGATCGGATCTGTGAACTAAAACATTACAGCTAGTGTTACCCACATACACATTTACCTGTGGCAAAGCAGCACAAATGAATTTTGGCCGCTACTAAAAATCATATTACTTGTCAATATGTAACTTTCATTGCTGCACCGAAAGCCGCTCTGCTGTGTGGTCCTTGTGTGAGTCTGCTCATCAAATCAGTACCAATATCTTTTGTGATACGCTACTGCAAATACACTGCCTCAAATAACTGAAGTATCAATCATATTGATGTTTAAAATTTGAGAAAATCAATCTTAGTGGCACTAGGTCAAACAGTATAGGTCCCCCTCAGTATTCTTTCTAGGAGGAATAGAGGCTTTCGTGTTCCTTTCACTGCACACTTGGAGCTCCTTTTGTTGTCTTAATATTTCAAAGAGCATACCTCTGTTATGACTCAAAAATCCATGTTATTTATTAAAATAGCTCTGCAAAGGTTCCAACTAAAATATTTAGTAGGATTTTTTTTCTACTGCATGTTTTTTTTAAACCGGTAATCAATTCTGATATTCCTGAACATGTAAAGCCAATGCTTAGTGTGGATGAGCTACCTCAGACTCCGGGAGCGAGGTCGCATGACGGTCGTGGGCCGGCCATCCTCGTCAGTTATACTGTCCGTGCTACGGAAGTGTTTGAAAAGGAAGTGCAGCTCATCTTGGGTTGGCTGGTAGGGAAGCTGATGAAGGCGCTCCTGGGAGGAGGATGAGGACTGCAGACATACCAAAGAGTTAGCGGTCAAGAAATGAATCTCATGTTGACTCGGAAGTGAAAAGTAATACAGTACTGCAAATGTTTCTCCCTCTCTGGGAGTTGAAAACGTGCCAAAGGTACTGAAAACCACAAGCATGTGTTCAAACAAGTTAAACAAAATATCTAGTTCAAACAATATTGCGGGGAACTCCAGGTAAGCACCCAAACGTCAGAAAACCCAACTGTGTAGAATATTCATAGAAATTGAAAACACAAACCATGCCATCAGAAAAGGCACCTAAAGGATGCAAAGGCGTCAGGGACAGTTTAAATAAACCTTCTAGAAAACCCATTGGACACTGCACAGAATGTGGCGACGTACCCTTGACAGACGTGCCCAGGGAAGCGGTACCTATGTAGTCTCTTTCTCATGCCGTGCTACAAAGAGAAGCTGAGGCACACTGATAAATTATATTGTCCAACAATGACCTTAAGGTCTGTGCTCAGGTCTGACAATAAACTTTCTTATAATAAAAGCAAGTTTTAAGGATGCACAGACGGTGAAATTGTTGGTCCATACAGATAAAGGTATTATTGGGCCAATCATTAGGGCCTTATTATTATTTGTGGTCGTTGAAATAATGTCAATAAAAGGAGTTCTCGTGTCTAAATTACTTTGAAATCAGGTCGGACTCTCACATTTATTTTAAAAATATGTTTTAAGAGCCATCATCAGTGGAAAATCACCCCTACGATCGAAAAAACAAACCATGCATCGCTCTCAACATAATCCTTTCGCGAATATGCACACACACTGTCCAAATTGTGCCCATTATCTCTAACGCCGTGTTCAACAAACTAGCCCAATGACTCATTCAAGCAGATGATGCTCGAAAACAATGAAATGTTTGTCAACTCAGACTTGACATTTGCTGTCCCTAGCAGCATAAATGAATGTGCCATTGGGCTTAAATGAGGTGTTAGCAAATATCAACTGAGAAGGATGGTGCCATTTTTTTTTTCGTAGGGGAGTTACGGTACTTACTGAAACAGTTGAGCTTGGTGGGTTGGTTCCATAGCCTGACGAAGGGAGGGATGCCAGAGACCATCTACGGCCCTCAGCTCTGAAACATCACATTCGGTATTGTTAAGCATTTCATATGCGAAACACATTGCACAACACACCGTGCTCTGTTAGTACGGGTGCACGTTTTTATCATTTCCTGTCACATGTTGCATGCAATAGGTTGTTTGTTATAGCGCTCCATTTTTCTTTTGGATTATACCTACAAAAATCAAACAATAACCTCGACAACAAACCCAGCCACTTTATTGGGTACACCTGGAGAACGTAATGACGCAAATGTTAGGTTTCCATTGTTTACAATGTCCTCCCAGGATGATTATAGCATATATCTATGTACATTACTTCGTACATAGAGAGTTGCTATCCCACAAGAAAAATAAGGTACCTGTCTGCACGAGCCAAGTGACTGAGAAAGCAGAGGAGAAAAGAGAAGGAAAAAAAGCAATGAGTTCAGTGTGGACCAGTACAAAAAATCCTGTGACCTCTGGCATTTATCTGAGGAAATTCATCTTGACAATGTTGCCATCCTTGCCACTTTGCATTTGTCCACATACTAAAATTCTTCTCAGGAAGCATTTTACGTAACAGGAACAAATTGTGACTGCGAAACACCAAGCCCAGAGGTTATGTCACTGCAACTTTTTGGTTTACGTTAAGGAGTGACAAATAGGAGTGACTGTCACAACGGTTTGGCATGTACAGTACTAAACACACGATTGAACACAACACAACAAGAAATAGCATTCCAGGTTAAATGAGCGACATTCAGGACAGTCAGGCTGCCGAATAAACATACGTGAAAACCTGTAATCATTGTAAATAGCACAGCCACCTTATGCTGTGTTTTCTATGCTATTGCTAATTTATTTTACAAATATATTGCTAATGCTATATTTTATATCACACTTATATTGAACTGTGTACAGTTCTTTTCTGAAATATTTATTTTGTGCATGAAACACTGTTCCCACCGCCAATTTTACTGCTGTAGACTGCAGATTTCCCCAGTGTGGGACAAATAAAAATTCTCTTATCTAATCATATTCCTTGACAATTATTTCTATTTTATTACATGTCAGGCCAAAGTGATTTTTTTTAATCGAAAAAACATTGTAATGTATTGAAATAGCTTGAACCTATTGAGGCGGAAACTGTCTAAGACAGAAGTTCATTCACAGCAGACCATAATATCAGTAAGCCGTGTGTTTCAGTTGTCATATTCTGTCTTCAGCTTCACAGAGCTTGACAATGTCTGGCAGTATTTTTTTCACCCCCGGAAACGATTGGCTTCAATTTAAGCACCATCAGTCTCCGCGAAGTGGAAATTCCCACAGGGCATAAGCATGAATATCATCTCTTACTTCAAAAAAATTGAGCAAGCATCTATGTACAGTAACCTGACCAAATAAATAAATAAGGTGCCTGTACAATATTTTGCCCCGTTCCTCCCATGTGCAAGAGCCTGATTCTGACCTGTGATTTGCGTTGGACAGATGCGAGCACTTCATTTAGAATGTTTTCTTTGTTCAAACTCATCTAGTTTCAAAATGAAAAATCTGAACAAATCCTGTGTTTTTATTAGGTTGTTGTTAAATGGCTTCAAGAAGCCATCTAATTTTTAGCTTCACTTGTAGGCTACACGTGCTCGTAGGAGAAGCATGTTGCCATAGGAACTGGGTTGAATGCTTTGTGTGTGGGTTTAAGGGTACCAACTAACACATGGCAACACATTCATCCTCGCCTGGAAGATCTGGCAGACAGACAGGTATTGCGTGTTCCAGGCTACGTGGCCAACCATCACTTTGCAGACACCAAGACTCACGGGGAGATCCACAGTGTGATCACACTTATTACCTTTTTAATCATCGACTCTTAATCAATCATGTTAATAGGTTCACTGGAGTTCAAACTGTGAAATGAAAAGACTCCAGGGCTTGTAAGCACAGCCTCTGGAGTTGAAATGGGCAATTTCTGCAGTGATTGTTTTGAAAATAATGTAGCAAAATCACAAGACAACACATTGCAGCCCTGTAGGAAAGCAGTTTTGGATCGTCAAGTAACGTCATTTGCTGCTGTTAAAATCATCAAACTTGTTGACCATGGGCACAATTGGGGGAAAAAAAATATCACCTTTTTTTCTTTTAACAGTTCAAGACTAATTGCTGAAAAATATTTGGCGGACATTTACAACACCAAATAAGCAATGCAGACATACCTTCGGGCAAACGGAAAGTTGACGCAGGCACTGGTCGACACATTTCGTGGGCTGTCCAGTGGGCTGCTTGCGGCTAAATGAGGAAAGATTTAAACATACTCTAAGTTGTATTCACACCTTTAAGTGACAAGGGGGAATAATTAAAGGAAATTTAATGACACTGTAAATAACCACACGGCATTCATGTTTATAAACGGACCCTCAATCACTCCGACAACGAGCTCTTCTGAATAAGATACATCATCTTGATATGACTTTGCCAAACATTCCACTATCTATTCATGGATAGCTGTAAATTATGAGCTGGGGTCAGACAGACCAGACTGAGAGGGTTGAGCATCATTTTGAAATACAGAGAGATGGAGGCGATTAGAGACTGATTGCACGCTCTCATGGGATAATCCTCGGGAGATTGCACATCCGCACACTGCTGGCACGAGGAGCCTTGTCTACCAACACTTTCCGGAGAGTGCAGCTGCTTCGGAGCATTAAGTGGAATGTCAACAAAATTGTTGATTCAGAAACCAACCGCTCCAAATTATCATCACACAGGCTCTTGTGCCATGATGGGAAACACATGAAATGTCATTGAGATGACTTTCAAATCGGTATGGTCGAAGTTCTGAATTTGAATGTACCCCAACGTCGTACATTCGGGAATTTGACCCAAAACTAATTTGGAAAAATGTGCCTGCATTGCCCACAGAAATGGTCCTTGTGCATGGCATCATGTGAGGCCTCAACTGACCATTGTTTCGAAAAGGATCACTCCAGTGTGTCCCAAACCTCTGACGGCAAAGCCAACAGCTAATGTCAACTGCGAGTGTTACCCGCACGTTATCAGACCAGCTACTATTATGTCGTCACGGGTTATGTGAAAATTAAGAGAGGAATAAATAAGGAACGAGCAGCACAGTGGTCATCTTGTTAGCACGTTGCCCCCAAAGTGCAGAGGTGCAGGGTTTGATTCTCAGGCATTCCTCTGTGTGTTTTCTGCGGGTACTCCGGTTTCCTCCCACATTCCAAAAACATGCATTGCAGGTTGAGTGTGCACACCAAATTGTCCCGAGGTATGATTGTGAGCGCGAATGGTTGTTTGTCTATGTGTGCCCTGCAACCAGCTGGCAACCCGTTCAGGGTGTATCCTGTCTACTGCCCAAAGATAGGCTCCAGCACGCCATGATAAGCAGATTAGAAACTGGATGGATGGATAAAGAAGGAATAAACGAGCAAAATAAAGTAAGAGTCGATGATACGGCAGCATCTCTATGGTTGGAGGGTGTTTACTGGACATAGTTCATGGGCCGAGCAATATAGCTTTACAATAAAAAATAAAAATCAAAGAAAAATGCATCCGTTCATTTTCCGATCCGCCTATCCTCACAAGGGTGGCGGGGGGTGCTGGAGCCTATTCCAGCAGTCTTTGAGCAGTAGGCGGGGGACACCCTGAGCCGGTTACCGGCCAGTCGCAGGGCACACAGAGACGAACAACCATCCATGCTCACACTCACACCTAGGGACAATTTAGAGTGTTCAATCAGCCTGCCATGCATGTTTTTGGAATGTGGGAGGAAACCGGAGTACGCAGAGAAAATCCACGCAGGCCCGGGGAGAACATGCAAACTCCACACAGGGAGGCCGGAGCTGGAAGCTAATGTATTTTGACATGAAATTAATTTATTTAAGTGTGAAATTCATTTGGATAAACTATACAGATCGTACCTAGTTAAGCAAAACAGCTGCTACTGCCATTGAAGTGGCTCAGCGTGTCTCCTCAGTTGCAGCAGCCCTTGTAAATGTTTTGAGCAAAAAAACTGGGCTTCAATCTGATTCTACAAACCCAAACCAATTCCAAATGACTGACGAAACGGCTTTCAAAACAATAGGACAGGAGAAGTGATTTTTGTGGCAAGCCTTTTGGCATTCCAACACACACAAGTGCCTTCCCACTTTCGTTACTATCTCGTCCAAAAGACAGAAAATTACTGCGCTTGCTTGGGATCTGCTTCAAAGAAAAGTCACCCCACAACAAAATGTTTTTGAAAAGAATGTGTTTCATGCAGCCCCTCTCGTCTTAATTGCGTTTGTGGAATATAAGTTATGCAGCAAAACTCACCCAATTTTGTCCATGTCAGGGTGTGACCATTTTTGGCACTTGCTGTCAACTGAAAATGACGTCATAGTTGCTCGAAGCTCAGGGAACAAACAATCATGGCTCAGTTTCAGAGAACAGGTGAGACATGATTGGTGCTTCCCCGAGCGCTGAGCAACCGTAATGTCAGAAAGCGGCAAGATGGCCACCCTCTGAGGTAGAAACAGGTGGATTTTGCTGCTTAACTCATATTTCACAAACGCAATATGAATCAGAATGTTGTGCTTGGACGAGCTGAGACCCAACAGAACATGTTAAAATTTGGGGGTTGACTTCCCTTTTAAATATCTATCATTTACACAGAACAGTGAGTTCAGATAAAGGATTTTTATATGCATTTTAAGAAGGGCTACTGCATTTGTGACCCTTTTTAAATGTATTTCCGACTTCATACGGCTAAAAGTCTCTTGCTTTGTCGTAAGCCTTCCCAGAGTGCTAATTGGCAGCCTAGAAGCCAAAAGACAAGTTCTTACAAGAGGCTGTCTTGTTAACATGCGATGCGAAACTTGAATTGTCAAGTACAAAAGCAAATAAAACATGGTAGCACAGTGAAGTGCCAGTTGCAGAAATCTGCCAGAGTAGATATTTTTGTGTGGTCTCAAAAAACAGTCTGCTACTTTCTGAGGTAAGTTGGGCAGCAGACACGCCAAGTCATAAATGCTCAACAGGAGGATGCTTGAGACTGACTAATAAAGAGGGACAACTTTTTGTTTCTCAGCTGCCGCTGTTTTTAAATAGGAAACACAGACGAGGTACGCGCCTCTGTGCAATTTGAACAATTAAACGAATTAATTAATGAGCTGATGCAGGGTGAATTGTTTGTGTTTTGTAAATAACAGCAAAAAACAGTTAAGGTTTCGTGGAATCGCCCGACACCTAAAAATGGTACCGTATTTTCACGACTATAAGGCGCCATTAAAAGTCTTAAATTTTCTCCAAAATGGACAGGACGCCTTATGGTGCGGAGCGTCCTTTATATGCACTGAGTTCCAAAATCTGACTGAGAGCCGACACGCTGTTTATATAGAGAAAAGGCGGAAGTGACTGTGGCCAGGCATGCGGGAAAGAAGTCGGCCAATCAGGGAAGGGTGGGCGTGTATATATACATATATGGAGAGGGAGAGAGAGAGAGAGAGAGAGAGAGAGAGAGAGAGAGAGAGAGAGAGGACAGGCAAGCTGGGGAGCAGTCCGCCAATGGTGAAGGGTGGGCATGTAAGTGGACGCTAAAGGGACGCCGCAAGCAGGTACCAACACCTGTATAGAGTGTGGCAATGTGCACTGTTGCAAAACAACTCCGGTTTTGGTTTCTAAGAACCCCTGAAAATAAATTCGACAAAGAGACACGCCTACGAAGCCCAGTTCAAACTTAAAGCTATACTTTTGGCATGCGTGCCCATCTCACAGCAGCGGTGAAAAACCAAGTTAAGCAAATGAACTCTGAGCTTGCCGTTATTCCCGGAGACTTGATTAAAGAACTCCAACCGCTGGACATCGGCATCAACCGAGCGTTCAAAGTAAAGTTGTGAACGGCATGAGAACAATGGATGATCGATGGCAAACACAACTTTACAAAGAGTGAGAGGCAGCGCTGGGCGAGTTACGCCACAATGCGCAACAACGAGAGGGAACGCTGCGTTTTTGATGGATTACGGTACTTGCACAATTGTTCAATTCTTTCTACACACACACGCGCTGCCACCATGTTTCGCTCTGTTCTTTACTTTCAAATGTGGGAAAGCTTCACACGAGAGAAATGTTGACTTTGCTGTTGCTGCTCCTTCTTTCCGCTCGGCAATGCGTAGCAACTCACACTAGCATGTGATGTGTTCAATGACAACTGGGATGTGCAGTCCTCTGCTTCTGATACAGAGGATGAGGACTTTGATGGATTTCTGGGTGATGATTGATCGAAAAACGTGAGAACATTGTACGATGGCTAAATAAAATACACCCGAACTCAGTTCTGCTTTCGTTGCCTTTTTAAAAACGTGTTTTTAGCTTGTATCTGTATGTCTTGGCATGCTACCGTATGCTTCAAGCTAACGTGTTAGCATGCGCGCATGCATGCCGTATGTTTAAGCTGGCGTATGTTTTACCACTGTAAAACTGCGCCCATTGGTACAGTGCGGTCTGTCTGTGTGTAAAATACAGAAATGTCAGCCATTAATGAGACTACGCCCAACCGTACGGTGCGTCGAATAGTCGTGAAAATACGGTAATTCAAAGCTGTATAAGGTCAATTCAGATGATGGTTTGAGCTAAGTCTCGTAATTTGCTTCCCCGGTTTGTCATAGCATTTATTCTTGGGACGACATTTGACCTGAAAGTTATTGGGGAGCCACTATGAGGATCCAAGGCAACATGGCAGGACTAGGCCTTCCTCACGCTGAAGAGAGTAAACGAGATCTCAACAGTGTGAAACTGGAGCCGGCTCTCATTTCTAGCGCGTGTATCAAAATGCTCTTGAATAGTTTGGCTGCCAACATGCTGTGCAGCAGAGAACAGTCCTTCTGCACTCAATTTTAGAAAAATGGCATTGAACCGGTTCAACAAGAAAGCACCTGCTGCTGCAACCACATGTAACTGCTCTGTCATTGAAATAAGTACACTGCAATAAAACAAAGGTGGACAACAAAAGCTTTCTCATCATACTGATGTCACACTATGATGTCACACTCTTAATGGGGTTCCACCTTCCAATGCAATGAAATATGTGACCCTCCATAGAATATACCGACCTGCACTGAACTGTGGTAAATAGAACAGGACTGCTTGGTGAGCAAACACTAATTTTGAGTCACAGTTTTGTGCAGGGAAACGTAAATTGTTGGGGGCGGGGGGGCAAAAAAATTCACAGGCTACCTAATGATTTGTGATGTAAAAATTAGCACACCTTTATTTGTGCTCAATTAACTGGTGCTAATTTTTACAATGTCTGTGTTTGGGCTGCTGTTGCAAGTCAGAGCATGGATCTTACCTGTATGGACTGAGAGGGGAGAGAGGGGTCGGGACAAAGTGGGTGATGGCGATCCGACACAGAGACTCTTCCTGTTGTTGCTGCGGCAGCTGGCGCACAAACACAACATGACAAAAATTAACAAGCCATTTCTCTTAAGTCACAACACTCAATGCTGATATAAACAAGGCTTAAAATGGAAACCTACTTCTACGTACAGTTGATAATGTTGGGACAGGTGTTTTGTCTCATTGCTACGTCTTCAGATAACTGCCTACAAATCCCCTCTTCTACTTTGTAATTAATGGCAGCAAAATGAAAAATGGTTATGTAAGTACAGGGTCCATAAAACACTCTGATTACACGACATAATGATACCAAATCCAATTCAATCACATTGATATAGATTGGGTTGACATGGTGGTTGACGGGTTCACATGCCGACCTCACAGTCCTCCAAAAAATAAACATGCGTGGCAGGTCAATGGAACACTCTAAACCAGGGGTGGGCAATTATTTTCCCGGGGGATTTCCAAGGATGTGTACTGAGCCCCCTGTTGTTCACGCTCTACACATTTGACTGCTCTCCGACTCTTATTAGCGGTCCAGTTTGAGGAAAGTTTTTAACATGATAACAATCAAACCATTCTAGGAAATGTTCATTTACTCGAGCCACAAGCAATTCACTCTGAGCATGGAAATTGCCAGAATCGGACCGAGTAAGAATCGCTTCCTTGTTTTTCAAAGTCTCGTAGATTTGAGTCTTTCCGACTCCAGGCGTCTCCTGAATGTTTCGTACTTTGTTACCCGTTTCGTTTAATCAGATACATATCACTTTCCCTTCCTCTCTCCCTCTTTCTTCATCTTCCCCTCCCTCCCTGTGCTCTGCAACTTGAAGTAACTGCGCCACCTGGTGTTGAAATACCTGTCATTACAAGTCCAAACGAAATGAATACAATCAAACCATAATTGTGCACCAATCTTCGGCGGGCCGGATTAAAAAGACCAAAGGGCCAGATCCGGCCTGTGGGCCGTAGTTTGCCCACCACTGCTCTAAACGGTCAATAGGTGTGATTGTGAGTGCAAACGGTTGTTCGTCTATGTGTACCCTGGCTGGCAATCAGTTCGAGGTGCACCCCACCTACTGCCCAAAGACAGCATGCCCGCAACCCTTGTGAGGATAAGCGGCTTAGAAAATGGATGGATGATGAAGATGGAATCCATAGATTCCGTAACAATGATGTGTTATTTTGCTTTCAGTCCGTCAGCCCATCATACCTTAACACATTATATGGCCTCTTCTTCTAGGATTGAACTGTTGCTGATCAAAGTCACCCAAAGATATTAATCAACAGTACGGTTGCACTAGCTCGACAGTTATTTCACTGTCAGGAGATCCTTCAACGAGCACCTGCCAAACAGATTGATGCGCCATGCTAGATAAGATGAATCAGGTGTTCTGCAAGTGGCCTGCAGCGTCATGGGACCAAACAACTACGTCTTTCTTTCGAGAGCAATGATTATGTACCTCATTCCTGCAGCACTAGATCAGTTGAAAATGTGTACCACTGTAGCAGTTTCTGGAAATGATGTCATGAGAGGACAGACTTTTGCATTGATTGTTTGCAGAGCAACCATGAGCCCATATGAAACTGGATGAAATCAGGCATCTGTAGCTACTAAGTGTAAAAGATTATTTGAATAACGTTACATGTGTTTAATATTGGGGAGTGTTTTTGTGGACAGCCTGGACTATATCTGCCACTACGTTAGCAGAACACATGGCCGATCTGATCGGAACAGTTACCGTAAGTTTCTGTTAAAGCGCTCCATGTAAAAACAACATTGCATTTCCAAAAGCTTTTTGTAATCATCTTGACCTTGGTTATCCGCTGCAAACACTATTCGTATGCAATGCTTGTGTTGACTTGTGTATTTGTGCGCATATACAGCTGTAGTTTAAAGCTGAATGAGGGTAATGACACTGCATGGATTAATGAGATCTGACCTCGGAAGTAGCCGCAATCCACTAAGCTCTGACCTTTGGCAATACACCGAGTGAATCGTAATAACCTCAAATAACATTGTAAACAGATGCAGAACAGTGGATGATGATGATGGTAGAATGGTCTTGTTTTTATCATCAAAATTGTGTGTAAACCATGACAAGGGACACATTTTGTTGTTCCATCACATAGTAATTGATGGCTTTTTAAATTAAAGGGGACACAATGTGACTATATTATATTCAGAGGACCACTTTTGAGTTTATACCACAAGAATATGTAACACTTCAACTCTGTCCAATTTCCAATAACTTTGGGGATTTTTTTGTGCCATCCAGGGAGATTTAAACCAATCCATGAGATTATTTCCACCCTCCGAACAGATCTGCTTGAAGGAACATTTATGTAACTCCAACTCTAATCTGCAGGCAAATTCATGACAAACTACTATGGCCTTAGAGAGTGGGAGGGAGAACTATTGAGAGCCAAAATACAAAGACGGAACCTCCTGTCAATAGACTCACGTCTGATGGGAGTGGGTGCAACGACAGCAGAAGGCCCATCTTGAGTTGCAGATGTCCAAGCCTGATTTTGTGTGTGTGTGTGTGTGTGTGTGTGTGTACAGGGTGGGGAGGATATAATCCCCCAAGCCTAAAAAGAAGGGGCCAAACTTGGGACCATAAACGCCACCTTGAGCAGATGTTTCATTGGGATGAACGATGATTGTTGTGCAAAAATATTTCAAACAAATGAAATGCATTCCTACATACATTTACCTCAAATAAATAAGACAGCTAAACAATGTGTTGACGTGTCGAACTTGAGTAAACATTCCTCTTTGGACCATGCTTGCAGGAATAATTACTTCATTGCATTCATACAGCCCGATACTTGACTTCTAACAGCTTGGCCCTGAAATAGTCAAGAGCAGTAACGGGCACCCAGTACACTTTTACTATACAGTACATTTATTTGTAGTAATGGCAATGCCATCTATGGTCATTACAATTAATAAAATATGCACCCCACCCCGCCCCACATAGCATGTCTTTTTATCACCATTGTTTGTGTTTTCAGGGACAACAAAGTGATGCAATTTAAAACATACACAACGACCAAACCACATTCGATGAGCTCGTTATCGTGGCCTGGAAGTTTTGTGTTTTTAAAGCCAAACAAAACAACAAACTCCAGTCCTACAGCCACCGCTATGGGGGTTATTTTTTATTATACGACGTCCACAGTGCATCCTACGACTGTAGTTGGCCTGAATTAGAGGGCTGTATTGTTGGGCTGTTGTAAAGTTAAACCTCACCCAACACAACGGATATTACAGTGTCAAATTGATGCTATATAGTCAAATTATGATGCAGTACACCAGTTTAACAGCTCCAACCCAGACAAAATCCTTCCCCAAATGTGGGGTTAACGTTCTAGCATTTAGCTCAACAACTCTTTCATATCACTGCGGTGGAGATAACGAAATAAAACAATTTGCATGTTTTCCTATGTTGGCTACAAGTCATCACGTCATTCAAAACAACCCGAATTACAGCCAACGACCCAAAAGCGAATAACTATTATGTCTTGAGTTTAACGCGTAGAGTACATTTCCAATTCCTGTGAACTAACCTTTTTGAGCGCTTCAGCAAGGCTTCAGGAACAAAATGGGACTTGTTCCGGCTCGGTTGACTTGGGTCCGACATACTAAACGATTCGCTTTCATAACCTTAAAAAGTTTCGTGCGAATTTCAATAGACTGGATCGCAGGTCCTCTTCTGGTCTTTCCACCATCGTCTTTCTCTTTCGCCAACTCCTTTTGTTTTCAACGCCGATTACGTCTGCCGCGTGCAGTACGAATCAAAGCGGTTTCGACGCTCCTTACATGTTCTGGGTCGCTGTCGAACTGCGGTATTGTGCCCGAAACATCAAGAGCATGACGGTATATTTGCTGGACAACGCAGACCACCGAGCAGCGAGTCGCAAACACACGCTGCTGGTTGTGTGTGTCCGTGTGAGGAACCTGGAGTCTGATGCTGCGTTCAAGTGCCGCTCGGTTACTTTGGTTCCAGCTTTGCCTCTGTTTGAAAGCATCGACCGGCCATCGATAGCAAAATCAATGAGTTTGACATCAAAAGATGTGTATATTTTTTTCGGTGAACGGTGCGACACAGGGTTTACAAGTGTGAATACCCCGTTTATAGTTTAAAAGTATGTCTCAAAGGGGTGGTAGTCTAAAATATATCTAATGTGGTAAGGCTATCTCGGGGGATAGTGACCTCGCCAGCCCTGCCGCGAATAGAATAGAGAACCACCCCACCCGCACTATACGTGTAGGAACCTCAATTACGGCGGGACGATTTGGGAAAAGTAATCCAAACTGCAGTTGTGATTTAAGAAACAATCATTTTCAAGGTCGTCTCCCCATGTATTTTTTAACAAACAAGCTATAAATACAATAAACAATGTTACCATTTATTATACATGTTTTGGTCTTGTAGGTTACCCTTACGACAACATAAAGGTAACCCAAGCATGAATTAATATGGAGTTTATCTATTACAGTGACAGTAACAATTTGGATTGAAGCGTTTTGTACAACTTGATGAAAACTACACGCAGGAAGGCCTCACCTAGGAATCAAAACCGGTACCTCTTAAGCGTGAGGCAGATGTGCAAAACATTAAACGCCTTTGTACTGGTTTATGGAATGTGGTACAACACTTATCTAACAAAGGGATTCCCTACATTCCGATTTAAACTTCACACAAGAAAACGAGCAACATTTAAAATGGAGACCATAGCAGGTTGGATGTGAAACGTCTTGAAAGATGATGTTAACAAATGAGCAATGCGTCATACTGTTACCGTGTCATAAAATCATGCAAATACGGCTTTAGTCAATTGTTTTATGGTTAAAACACAAGCACACACACACACACACATACACAATTCTGTATTACTTATAGTGTGGCGTGATAGCCAAGCGCCGCTGACACATCCAGAAAAATGCTGGATGCAAACGTCTGTGTTTGCAGTGTTGTCTTCCTCCAGAGCACCCATCAGCGTTGCCAAGCAACCCACAGACTTAGGCAACTAATAACTGGTGGGGCTTAACTGGTAAAACATGGGCTTCTTAAAATACAGAGACAACCACATTATTAGGTGCTATACTGTACACGAGAAAGGCTTTCTTCAAATGGCAGAACATGTCATTTAGTTACCCTCTTTTAGTTTTTATAGTTTGCAATCACAGAAAAGCAACATGACACTGAAGTAGACCTGGGCAAAGTATGGCACGGGGGTTAACCTTTTTACCAACTCACTGGAAGGGAAGACACTTTTAGACAAAACTCCTTTAAGTAGAAGCAGCCTGTCATGCATCGTAGTTCACTCTCACAAACAGCAGTATGTGACCTGGTCATCTTACCTCCAGGGGTGAAGGGTTTGCAAGGGGCTGCAAGGGCTGCAGGGGCTGCACGGACTCAGGAGAGTGGGGCTCTGATAAGTGGGTGATAAACTGAAAGGCAAGAAATGGTTGCATAGATTAGTGTACTGGCTTTCAAATCAAAATCAGTGAACGGCAAAACTTCATATGATGGTATAAGGAAGCCACTCGACATTGTGCGCCGTGTGATACTAGCCCTGCCTGAACAGTACATGTTGTTCATCACAGAATTTGTTAATGCTTATGAGTTCACTTAAAGACGTACGGCACATTGAAATGACACTAAGCCATTTTCCCATTTTCTTGTAAATATGTGACACGTTCATTTTTTAATCAAAAAAATGTAGTCATGATTAGAAGGCTCTATTTGCAAAAAAATTGGTAAAAAAGTAGACATAAACACTTGACCCACTTTGTGACATAGAAAATTGAAGCACACCCAGAACCCAGGGCTAAATCCAATTTAGAAATCCATGATCTACATCCATTGCCAAAAAGAATGAACTGTGCAATGAAAATGAGGTATATGATGAATTGATGTCACTTAGAAATGTTCCCAGGTGTCTGACAAAATACTCCAAGGACCAAAAACCATAGCACACTTTTATACACTTTATCAATAATTTCTTGCTGAAATTGGCCTGTGTGAGAGGGTGCCTCTGTCCAATGAAAGTGGCCCATCAGTCACCAATCCAACACATTGTTGGACTAATGACAATTTAATTTCCCTGACAACTCTGGGAGGAGCTAGAGGTGGCTGCATCTTGAGCCCCAAATGTTTAAAAAAAACTGCAAAACCCATGTTGTATAAAGCAGAGGTGTTGGTCATGCGGATCTGGTCCCCCTAATTTTCTGTGCGCCCAAGCAATGTCCAATGTTAATAACGCAGAGTAGACAAATGCGACAACACACAAACAATCTTGCAGCAACGGGCTGTTGCAGCACTGCCGTTTGCTATAGACTTTGACTTGGACTCATTGTCAGGGACTAGGACTTAACTTGGACTTATGGTCAGGGATTTGAGACTTCACTTGGACTTGGATTCAAAAATCTTGAGACTTAATTTGGACTTGGCCATACATACTTGTACCCATGTCTGGGTGGCCTGCAGCCCTCTATCCCACTGGAACAGAGCCCCTGCCACTGCCCACTAGAAAATGGACAGTGGGGCACAAATGCCTGCCCCGGGGGCCATAATTTGGTCACCACTGGTATACATTACCATATTTTCCGTACTACAAGCCATTACTTTTTTACCCACTCTTTGACCCCTGGTGCTTTTATTGTGACATAGCTTACTTATTAATTTTTACTGACGATCTTCGAGCCGACATCATCGCTTTACTCATAATTTCGTCACATCTGACCGATGAAATTACCCAACATGTCACAGTGGACTAATGAATCTGCCAAGTCCACCCTGTAGCAGTGCAGGGCTGTTAGGAGCGAATTAGAGCGAAATTTAGCATCTTGAGTTGAATGTAATGAGCATTGGGAACAAGTGCCATAAATGCAGCCATCTCTGCAGCGCGATCCCTGTCTCTTTGTTGCTTGTGTTGTGTTCCCGATAACTTTTTGTGATTAGTTAAACTGAGCTACAAACCCTTGCTGCGGTTGAAGCAATGCGTCCCCGGAGATGGCACCATCAACAGGGACACATTGCTTCAACGGCGGCGGATTGGTTTACAGCCTTAACTGGGTCACGGAACCTTATTTTGAAGGTTTCCCGACTCGGTCAGCTGTTTTTTTTAGACACATGACAAGGAAACAGTGACAGTTCAGACGCAGGCGGAAGTGACAGCCAAAACTGTCAGCTCGGTGAGAGGTTTTTTTTCCTTCACACACACACACAAAAAATAATGTGTGATAAAAAGGAAACCTTAAACATATTTCAACTAATAAGAAGACAAGATGGATGTCATACCGCTATCCATCGCCGTGTTTTTCTCCAAACCATCAGCTTCACCATGAGCGCCTCCCGCAGACGAGTCTCTGAGTAAACCAAAAGCCTACGAGGCACGTGAGACCCGCCTTCTACGCCAGCCACACAAGCCTCTTTTCCTCTCTTAGAAGCCAATGTTGATGAATGTTAATAACTGCATAAGGGCTTTTAAATGACAGATTTCAGTAAATATATGCAGTGTTGTAATCTTTGTCTCACACATGTAAAGTATAACCCAACATTAATATGTCCATTTAACAAAACTAAATGCAGCTCTGTTTACCTTTTGTTTCTTTCTCTGTGAAGGTTACAGGCCACCACATTTCTTCTTTGTCTTTTTTTTTTAAATCACAGGTGTCACCAGTCATCGATATGGCAACACACCCAACACTAAATGTTATTGGCCAAAACTAAAGCAACCTTCTGATGCAACCTTTGATGGTGTAAGATGTACTTTATGACATTCAACTGGCATCACACCATACATCCGATCAAGAGTGCATTATTTTCGCCTTGAAATGTGCCAGCTCAGCCACCCAAAGGCATGCATCACCCTGACACTGACCCTGCACTGTTTTACTTTAACGAATTGCCTGCTCAGATGTAAGCAGTGCCTTGTGGGCTCTGTGGCACTTGCAAACACGTTTGACATTCTATAGGCTCGGTATAATTACACAGTTTCATTCACACATAATTTTCCCTAAGATCCCAAAAGCAAAAATTTCAAAGTGTCTCACTGACGATCATATCATTTTCATTTTTGTCAGCACTTCTGTGCTTGTGTAAAGTGAGGAGAAAATCCTTCGCTGACTCACTAGTGACATTCTATCAGAATGGCACAAATTTGCACATTTATTTAAAGTAGTGATGGCAACATTATTTACAAGTATAGCAGTTTTGTTTGACTCGTGAAGCACTAGAAAACATATACACAAAGTACGATCCAATTCTCAGACAATGTTCCATATCCTGTAAAACATACGAAACACAATCATATCTTATTGGGCATCTGTGTTCATTCGGCCACTCCCTCTCTATTCAATGAGTGTGATACCTTCCCTGTATCTGTGCGAGCACCTGCAAAGTGCCTTAAAAAGACAATGAAAACAAATGCCGCATGCTTAGCTGAGATCATCCACTGGGGACTCGGCGGCAGATTGATTCCTACGCTCCTACGTCTTATGGATCAGCATCGAGTAGGCAGCATTCGGACTAAATACTGGAGCTGCTACAATTAATGTGCTGGAAGAGTGGGCAAATAACACTGTTATGTACTTTGTTATGTAGACAACAATCACAGCAGTTCTATGCCTGTATCGATAGATAGATAGTACATGAAGTCCTGTGCTAAGGTTATGTTGTGCAGGAATGTTAGAGTGAGAAAACAAACAATGGCACTTGAGAGTGGGACAATGAGAAAGACAAGAGCTCATATAGTGGAAAAATTCACACTATATCAAATTTAGGTTAAAATAGTAAGCGTAAGACTGGAAAAACAATTTTAAAAATCCACAATCCTCTTCTTCCAATATCCCCGTGCATTTTAAACATAATGGCTTAAAAATTGTGGTCACTCATTGGAAGCCTTTGTTTGCATTCCACTTCATGACGTCATTGATGATTTCTGATCTTTAATTTTCGAGTTTAATTTTGCGCTTTCACTTGATTGTATGTATTGTCCCTATACTATAGTGTACACAGTATTGTGCTTTTGTGTGCGTGTGTGTGTGTGTGTGTGTGTTATCACTTCTTGTAATTAAGGCAACCGTAGTTGTAGTTTCACTTCATGTGACTTCCCCCAAACAGTTGCGTGACAATATTATCTGCCAAGAACACGACAATATTTGTTGGCGTCTAAAACTTCTGCAAAGCGGTTGGGAAAAGATATCAAAAGGTTACTTACTCCAGAGTCAACGAGGGAATCTTGAGTTTATCCCTTCTGGACTTCATATTTGCCGGACACGCCAAAAGAGGCGGCTCCTCTCTCAGGGCAGTGCGGCACGACTCGCGCTCTCTCCCGGGCTCAAGTTCCAAACACTCATCGCTACATTCTCCGCCGGTCTAAATATAGCAATTTAGACAAAAGCGTGTCGTTTGGCAGCCAGTTTCCACCTAAAATGCAGTTCAAGCTCAAAAGGGATTCTCTCGCGCGCGGGTGTGACACACGCGCGTGTTTCGGGAGTAACCGAGAGCGATTAGTATGGAGCGGCTCAACCAGCAGAAAGCGAGAGAGACGGGTCACCGTTCACCTCCATGTGACTGGTGGGAGGGCAGCAGAGGAAAGGAGGAAGCTTCGCAGTCTATTGGCGGAGACAAAATCAATTTGGGCGGTGGGTGTCAGTCAGAAGTGGGAACGAAGCCCTTAGGCGAAATGATGTAATTCGCAGCTGGCTGTGGTTTCCGCAAACGGTCAGTGGTCTTCCACACTTGAAGTAAATGACCTGAGCGACAATCAAAAGGATATCACGATGCAGAACATTTTTACAACACAACACAACACAACACAACACAACCGCTGTGAAACATGAAGTGTGCTCAATACAGATTGTAACTCTTTTATTTTGTTGTTTGACCAAGGTCCGAACTCAAATCAAATTCCCATATGATGCGAATGCCCGATTATTCCTCTCCCACTCCAGCCCCTAAATACACCAGTATTTTTTGCAAACCATTTCCACATAAATGCAAAAAAATATTTTTTTGTTAAAACTGTCAATAGCTAACAATAGTACATTATTAAACAGTATGTGGGTGGCCCTCTTTGGTGCCATCTCATCCATTTAATTTGATTTTAAAGGAACCACCGCACTCGAGGAAAAACAACAGACTGATTGTTTCTGATGAAATGATGTCATGCATTTCATCAGAGCATGACTGATGAAATGTTAAGTGCCGGGTTTTAATGATGTCATGCATTCCGATTAGTGAAAAATGAAAATGTGGCATATAAACACCTCACTCAGTATAAAAAATATGGGTATTTTATTCCTTTTTGCCAATCTGAACAAGTGTCATGTAAACGTTTCAATCGCAATGGGCTAGCCAAGCTCTGTCTACTCTGCGTAAATGTTTACTACATTGTTGTATAAGCTCTTAAAATTGATGCAACTACAAGATCTTTTCTTAAAGTACTTAACTTATTTTTATCAAGATGTGGCTTTAATACAAGTGTTAAAACAATAACAACTACTGTGCTAAATAAACAAATAAACTCCATCATAACAAATCACGTGATGTTTATGATGACGTGTCTCGATCTCCACGTGTCACATGGCTGCAACACGGCTGATCTGATTAACATAGTAGTAAATAGGATGTAAACATGTAAAGTTCACTACCACTATCTAGCGGTGGAGTGTCTGAAGCTCACTCAAAAGTAAAAATGTTGCTGCCAACTACAACCACTGGCAAAAATAATGAAATTACCAGATTGGCTTGGAGGATGTTCATTCAGTTGAATCCGGATCATCTGAATTCGGTGTTTGGGCAACCACTTATTTTTTTTCACAACCGTAAAAATAAGATTTCATGACTAAATGGAATGACCAAATAAGCTATCAGGTACCCTAGCTCAAGGGTGTCAAACAAATGTTTGTTTTGGGCCACATCGGAGTTTTGGTTTCCTTCAGAGGGCCAGAATGAGTGTGAACCCAAATAAATGTATGATTGCCTCATATTATACATACCCAGCAAATTGATGAATAATAATTGTTTAAATCACAGGCGATTGGCGGCCCGGTAGTCCAGTGGTTAGCACGTCGACTTCACAGTGCAGAGGTACCGGGTTCGATTCCAGCTCCGGCCTCCCTGTGTGGAGTTTGCATGTTCTCCCCGGGCCTGCGTGGGTTTTCTCCGGGTACTCCGGTTTCCTCCCACGTTCCAAACACATGCATGGCAGGCTGATTGAACACGCTAAATTGTCCCTAGGTGTGAGTGTGAGTGCGCATGGTTGTTCATCTCTGTGAACGAAAAATGCTGGCAATATCTGAACATTTTTGAAAGTAAAGACAATTTGCAATTTTGGATTTTAGCAAGAAACATGAATTCAATGCCCAGATGATTTCGCACGTTCCATAAAATGATGTGGCAGGCCAGATCTGGCCCCTGAGCTGTGACTTTTCCACCTTTACCTTAGCTTATTATTTTTCTTTTCCTACTGCCACTCTTTTTTTTTTCTTCTTTGTATTCACCAACAGTCTGCGTACAACATACTGCCTCTCAGAGGTCAATTCTGGAACCATGCCAGATATCTGGTTTTGGGACAAAGCTTTTAATCGTCCGGACCCACACGAAGGAAATATTCCCCAAACAACACTATTGTTGACTGAGACAGGTTTATACACATAAATTATTGATTGTTCTTAAGTACATTTAAATTAATATTGGAAAGTGAGAAAATCTGTCCTGCCTTCAGGATCGAATGTGTCACTTCATCCTGCGCACCCACTGCTACTTTTCCGCACATAAAATGAGTATTTTTCATGCAATTAAACAACATTTCCATACCAGAATTCATTACAGCTTAGTGTCTGCTCGTGTGCTGATGCGTAAATGCCAACTGGCTGTGTTTCTTTCAAGTGTGATATATTTACAGTACAGAATTTGATCTCGATGGGGATAGTGGGATGAGAATGTCTCCAACGGCAACCGGTGGCAGAGATGACTGCAGTGTCTCGGTGGTTGCTAGGGAGCTGGTGATGGTTTGCCTGGTTGTTAGGTCATGTGCCGGAGTGAAAACACACTCTCTGACACTCACAGTCACTCACGTTACTTCGAGCCTCGCTTTGTTGGTTGGCATTCAATGTGGTTGTCGCATTCAATGCAGGAAGCCCATTTGTCACATACCAAAATGTGACTTGTGGACATTAAGTGTAGTGTAATACTTAATCCTTCGTGTATTTTGACTGAAGACCTTATAGGAATTGTTTAAAACTGTAATAAATGTGCATGTTTCTGACAAGCTCACTTAAATTACACACTTACTGTACTCACGAAATAGCATTGACACATAAACATAATTTGCTGTGTTTTAGAAATTGTAGTCGCATTTTGGGACCGTGTTACATTTTTACATTCGCTGCTTGTTGCCATGCTGTGTTCAAGGATTAATCAAGAAAAAGGATTCCCTTGCTCCACTAACGGTAACACAGAGAGAGAGGAGACGGTGTCCCCAGCACGCTACTCGTATTATTGTGAGCTCTCTCATTACTGATGAGATTAATGTCGGGAGCCTTAAGCGCTCTCGATTTGGTGAAATCTTCTGAAACACAGCTGACGAAAAGAGTTGTAGAAGTATTAAGTCCTAAGTATAAAATAGATAATTATTCCACCCAGTGTATGTTGCTCAGTGAGTGGTGGTGAAGGGGTTCCCATTCCCGCTAGGTAATTGTTTGTCAGAAGAGCTCTTAATAAGAGTCTGTTTCAGTTACCATGGCAACTAGGGCTTTCCTGTTCCTCTCATCGCCCTGCACGGCAAGCCCATCTTTGTGGTATGACACGACGCTTAGCAATCTCAGCACTTGTTCCTTAATGTCATATTATGACTCACGTACTTCGATCAGTCAGGAAATCAGAGAACTAGACTGTCTGCAACATCATTTGGTCATTTAACAGTCAGGAACATAAATATTGGGACATTGACACAATTTACACCACAATGGGTTTAAAATGAAACAAAACAGTTATGTTTTAATTGCAGACTTTCAGCTTTGATATGATGGTATTGACAGTACATTTGAATAATTTGAACGGTGGAGAAATTACAACAGTTTGTATACGTACCACCCAATTTTCAAGGGACTGAAAGTAATGGGACAAATTAACAATCATAAATCAAATGTTCACTTTTTAATACTCGTTTGCAAATCAGTCAGTTACAGCCTGAATTTTGAAACACATCACCAGGGGCTGGATTCCATCCCTTGCGATGCCTGTCTTCAATCCCTCCTTCTTCTTGGGGTATTTCCCTTTCACTTTTATCTTCAGCAAGTAAAATGGATGTTCAATTGGAATTAGTTCAGGTTATTGACTTGTCCATCGCAATACATTCTACTTCTTTGTCTTCAAGAACAAAACGCTTGGTTGCTTTTGAAGAATACTTTGGGTCATTGCCCATCTACCATGAGAACCTCCATCCATTGAGCTCTGAAGCATTTGGCTGAATTTGAGCGGACAATATTTCCTGAAAGACTATATACAGTAATTCATTCTTTTTAGACAAAGTACTTTGCAGTAGTAAGAGTAATGGCACAACTGGTCAACAAGGCTGATTAATGTATTATACTTAGCTGAAAAAGGGCTACGTATAGAAACTGATTAATTGAACAGTCAATGAAGTCAATTGTGGATTCATTGATTGAGTAATCACAGATTGAAGCGATTGAGGTGAACATGCACTACTCCTCTGCAACAGCAGAGGCGCTGTTGATTCAGTCTCAAGCCGAAACATACCGTAATTGATGCCTGCTGGCTAAAAAAGGGAGCGGCCTGATGGGCCAGTGGTGAGTGCGTCGACCTCACAGTGCAGAGGTACCTGGTTCAAGTCCAGCTCCAGCCTTCCTGTGTGGAGTTTGCATGTTCTCCCCGTGCCTGCATGGGTTTTCTCTGGATACTCTGGTTTCCTCCTGCATTCCAAAAAAAACATGGCAGGCTGATTGCACACTCCAAATTGTCCCCAATGTGTGAGTGTGAGTGCGGATGGTTGTTTGTCTCTGTGTGCCTTGCGATTGGCTGGCAACCGGTTCGGGGTGTCCCCCGCCTACTGCCCGAAGACAGCTAGGATGGGCTCCAGCACCCCCCGCGACCCTTGCGAGGGTAAAGCAGTTTGGAAAATGGATGGATGGTTAAAAAAGCTAACCGCTCTCCATGAATGCTTGGTTGTACAGAGGAACCAGCTGCTAACATCGGGGATCCACACAAAATAGGTAAACCAAGGTCAGACAGTCCTTATCATGAAGGACTCCCAGAAGGGAACAACTCCATCAAACTGCCTCAGCACCACATGGAAGGACCGATCGGAAACCATAGCAACCAAAACGATGGATGTATGGGAAAGGATCAATACATGAGCAGAACACAGAAAGGCATTGGCAACCATGAGGCAGCGCCACGGTCAAATACTTAAGAAGGGTGAGGCAGATCGCAAAAGGTCAGCAGAATGGTAAGCGTTGTTTTTGGTGATTTGTTTCACTTTTAGTTTTGGTCTCGTCTTTTTTTGTTTGTTTAGTTTTATTTTGTTTTTATTGGTTTTAGCCTTGTATTCTTTTTACCCGAGTGAAGTTTAAGTCGACTAAAAGTCTGAGCGTTTTAAATATTTTTAATATTTAATATATTAATATCTTTTATTCAGTATTGTACATGACTATTTTAGTTTAGATTTAATTGGCGGAAAGTGATTACATTTTAGTCTAGGTTTAGGTTGAGTCTAGAAAATTGTATTTTAGTCTCTTTTCAGTAATATGCTGTTCTATTTATAAGGGAGAGAGAGAGAGAGAGAGAGAGAGAAAGAGAGAGAGAGATTTTTAAACAGGAAATTTGGTCAAACGCATGGATTAATACTGTGTTACCTAAATTTACATCTTTTTCTTTACTTGCGATTTGAACTCTACACACATTTAATCTTCCAGCAACACACCGTTATACTAGAGCAGTGACGTGTAACGTATATTGCGCATTATTTAACACGAAACAATGAGCAAAATGAATATCAGTGACGTAATCAACGTTAGTGAGTACGAGGGCGCCTCACTTCTATGAACTACAAAGCCACAGAACAACAAGCTCCGTTCCCTTGCATGATTCGATTAAGTCCACATGGGGGCACAATTGGACCAAGACGAGACTGAAAACTGTTTTTAAACATAACGCAGTTCCTGTTGCCATCTCAAACATAATCAAAACAAATATGGGTACGCAAGCTGATTTACTGACAAAGGAAAAAAATACTGGTGCTAGATGATGAACAGGCTCTAGAGCAGGGGTCACAAATTAAATTTTATATATATATATATATATATATATATATATATATATATATATATATATATATATATATATATATATATTTTACTCGGCCCGGTAGTGTGTATATATATATATATATATATATATATATATATATATATATATATATATATATTCAATATATATTGAAAGTATATATATATATATATATATATATATATATATATATTTTTTTTTTACTCGGCCCGGTAGTCCAGTGGTTAGCACGTCGACTTCACAGTGCAGAGGTACCAGGTTGAATTCCAGTGTGGAGTTTGCATGTTTTCTCGGGCCTGCGTGGGTTTTCTCTGGGTACTCTGGTTACCTCCCACATTCCAAAAACATGTATGGCAGGCTGATTGCCTGACAAACACCTAAATTGTCCCTAGGTGTGAGTGAGGGTCTGCATGGTTGTTTGCCTCTGTGTGCCCTGCGATTGGCTGGCAACCGGTTCGGGGTGTCCCCCGCCTACTGCCCGAAGACAGCTGGGATAGGCTCCAGCACCCCCCGCGACCCTAGTGAGAATAAAGTGGTTCGGAAGATGAATGAATGAATGAATATATTATTATATATCTTATAATATATATTAGGGAGGTATACATAGTTACTGTAGCTAGCTCAATAGATAGCTAAATAGGTCTCTATAGAATCTACAATAATGCCCGTGTTTGCATATTTCAATCATTATTTTTACTAGCAAATCACAATCCTAGCACTGGCGGGCTACTGGTGTGGTCCTCAAGGGCTACCTGGTACCCATGAGGAGCAGGGGTCTCCAATGTGGTGGAGACTAGAGCAGGGGTCTCCACCACGTTGGAGACCCCTGCTCTAGAGTTCTTAGCATATTCAAGTATTTTTTTTCCACATGGATTCTAATGACATATTCAAAATAGTTTTATGAAGAGATTCTAGTTCAAACAATTAAAACGGACATTCTTAATTGTCAGATGCATGAGAGGGAATCTTGTTAATTAAAGGCACAGTTTGACTTCACCAGTCCCTCTTTTAGACATACTTACCGGTAACGTTTGTGTTCATTATAATTGAATGTAGGGTAAAAAGATGGTCACCTGTATACATTTGTCTAAACTTTAGACCTCCTGTATTACGTTGTTGATTGTGAAACAGAAAAAAATATACGGGTTCCTTTTGTTTCAGCTACACTTCTTAGTAAAGAAGAAATTGCATTTCTTTTCGTATGATTAACATCACCCTATTCCTTTACCATTCTGGGGTGACATCACAAAAAAAAAGGCTACTAGAAAAGGTAGGATATCCTTTATTTGTCCCGCAATGGGGAAATTTACAGTCAGAGTTCAGAAAGGAAAAAAAAGCGCACTCATAAAGTTAATCCTTTGGATTCTGGCTGAGCTAATATCTCATAGTCCAAATAATAAGCATCCACTGAATATGCAATAGGCACGTAAATCGTTATCTTTCCGCAGATGACAGGAGGTGCTTGCACCGCACAAATATGCATTGAAGTTCTACATTCTCTTGACATTTGACTCTTCCTGTCAGCCTTATCTAGCCATTTACACCCAAAAGACAGCAGGTTGATATTACCAGCCTTCAATATAAGGTGATACTCAAGGAGATGGTGCCAAAACCTCTTTGGTTAGTTTTTATGACAACAATGCAATTGATCATCAATGGTAAGTCTTTTTTTGATTTTAATAAAGTGTTATGTTCAATCACTCTATTTTTACTTCATTATTTCACACTTTACAAATGGATCACAGTAAAAATGCATGTCCTCAGATTGATTATTTGTTGAATGTCGGCTTGCCAAAACATGTGGTACTGAGGAGTGCTTGTTATAGTTTTCAATTAAATAGTGGTAAATACTGTAACTATAATGAATGGTTTATCCATGTCATTAATTACAGAAAAAAATAAAATTCAAATAAATATGGTTGTACTTTGAATTGTGTGGATGCACAAATAGCATGCGGCTCTTAAAAAAAATTACGGTTTCATCAACACTTTATCATAAATCACTCGGATTTGAAAGAGGAGATGTGAGTGACTGACGACCACTCCAGTGTGCAGTCTGCTTTTCACCCAAAGGCTTGTGGGATAGGTTCTGGCTCCACGTCACCCTGAACAAGATCTGTGGTATAGAAAATGGATGCTGGGCTCCAGCCTTCTTGTGTGTGTAGTTTGTACGCTCTCCCAATTGCCCGTGTGGGTTTTCTCCAGGTATTCCTCCCACATTCCAGAACTGCGCACGTTAGGTGTGTATGTGAGATTCAGTTGTGAATTAACTGTTTGATACTGCTAGCAAAGTTGCCTCTATCCTACTCTTGCTTTTACAGTTGAAGTCATTTTGCATGAACTATGCTTCTGTTGCACTCAACTGCTTTGATTTCGAGATTTCATGTTCCTTCATTTAATTTCTAGTCCAATCAATGAACGATAAGTATACTATTTCATGTTGTGTTTTTAGACAAAAATAATTGAATTTCACTGTTGTCTCTTTAGTTACAGAGTAAAGGTCATCTATGATTCCTAAAAATATTGACTTTTTTGTAAACAATCGGGGAATACGTGTGACTCATCAGCAGTCAGGCACGGGGCACATATAGAGAAACTAGCATACACATATTATACAGAGGTTTCCATTATCTATTATTAATTGTACAATCTTAACTTAACCATAACAATCCAAATATGTTAAGCATTCACGTCGTGTTGATGTCTTGGCAAAAGGCAGGGCAGCTTTATATAGCTATGGCACATTTCATACACAAGGTAACTCAACTTGCTTCAAACAATTACATTGACAACATTTTAAAGCATTTATAAACAACAGAATGAAAGACATTGGAAGCAAAGTAAAGAAAACGGACCTTATTTAAATTACTTATGGGTAGGTGGGGTCATAAAAAATATAATTTTTGTTCAACAACTGGAATCCACATTTTGTGTATTCTGTCTCATACCCAGGCCGCAGCCGAGCACAGGTCACAGTGATCCGAGGCCACAACGTCACCCTTGAGTTCATATTTAACATCAACATCACTAACAGCAACCATTTTGCAGTTTATGTTGAGGGTGACAAAAAGAAGGCAGAGCACTGTCCTTGGATAGGTTGCTCAAGAGAACGTGGTTTTGAAATTTACTCTGAAAAGTCTTCGGTATTTTGCCAAATTACAAACCTCACACAAGGTCACAGTGGAACATATAGGGCCATACTGTTCCCACAAAGTGGACCAACGAAAGAAAGTAATGAAGTTCACCTTATCGTTCAAGAGGAGAAGAGCAACAACACCGGTAAGCCTTTCCACCCAAAGCTTGATATGTTTCATAAAATGAGGGAATATTATTTTCCTTTTTCCATGCAAAAAGTCATTTTCTACATACCTGCTTCCGAAATATCCCACCAAGTCGAGTACAGTAGACATTTAAAAAAAGAGAGATAATTTATTCCACATCAGTTTCACCATTTCCTTTCCAACTCCCACAGTTTTACGTGCACAGGAGAACAGAAATTCAACCAAATATCCACCAAGTTTTTTTTCCAGCGTAACCAACACTTCACTTGTGGTTTTACCAGTCATCTCATTCGCTGCAACATTGCCCTGGTTCTTCTGCTGTTTTGTCCGAGCTAGAGGTATGGATTTGATTCACTTCATTTCTTCAACCAACTTTATTGTTAGTTTTCAAATGGAAAAGACTACAATGGGGTGAGTGAATTTTGTGGCTTCAGTTCCGATCAAGGGATATTGTGAATATGAAGGCGAATGCAAATGGTTGTATATTTACAGTATATGTGAGTAGGTCGAATGATTTTTTTTTTTGATTGAAGTTAGCAGGAATGGGGTCCAGCTCATCACGACTCTAAACAATATACAGTGATTGGTCGAAAACAAAAAGATGACTGCCAAGAACTTTAACCTTTTGATGCCTAAACATACGTGATTGCAAATGCCATATCACACGCAAGAATGCCGCCCGTCCCCCCAGACAACAGAATAAAAAAAAGTGGCCGGGGGCCCTAAGCAGTCACTTATTTTATTTATGGCCTGCACATGTAAAATTATTTTCAGTAAGGCCGTGACAGGCTGGTGCAGATAAAACTGGCCATCAATCACGCCATTGTTTTTTTGTGCTTTTAAAGTCCTCGTGGTAACAACATTAATTAAAAAAACAAAAATAGCTACCGGGATCAAATAAGATAAAAATAATACCATATTGGCCTGAATATAAGACAGCCCTGATTATAAGACGACCCTCTCTTTTTCAAGACTCAAGTTTTAAAAAAGACGTTTTGAACACCAAATTAATTTTTATACAGAAAATAATTACAGTACATCTGAAACAAATGATTATAACAATATATTTGAGAGAAAAAGCATGTTATTTTCCCTCATTCAAATCTTAACATATCTGAACATTTAAATATGTAAACGAAAGTGCAGTCACATTCGTAAATGAATGGCTTCTGGTTTTTGAAATGTAAATTACTGTTTATCATAACTTCTCCTCAGCTGCCAGTTAACCTGGCTGATCTTCGACCGACTTTTCTCCAGATGGTCGCTTCATTTCTTCATTTTCTGTTATCTCTTCTATTATTTTCTTCTCTTTTCTTTCTTACCGCTATTTTTATTTTTATTCTTCGTGACATGGGTTCGCTTTGGCCTGGGGAGTCAAATTCAGCATTCGCTTCAATGGCGCCATCTCGCGTCGTGAAAGGGTATAATGTCCAAATATAAGACGACCTCCATTATATGTCTTATTTCAATGCAAATAACACCGTCTCATATTCGGGCCAATACGGTATTAATAATAATAATTATTATTTTTACTATTTTTCATATACATTTTTGTTGGGGGGGGCACCGCCCCCTATAGCCCACGGGTGTGATGGGCAGTATCTATGTCAAAAAATGATTAAACTACATGATAAAAGACTCAAAAATGCAAAGCAAATTATGGGATGAATGATGATCAGTGTTTCTGCTATACTTGGCTCTCCATACCGGCTCTGTGACCTGAAAAACAATTTATACTCAGAGAGTATAAACATGTAAATGGCAAACCACATGTCCTCATTACCAGAGGAATTTAAAACCTCACAAAAAGATGTAAACAATACATTCTTTACCTCGATCATATCACGTGCGTTTAGCTCCCCAAGATAAAATTCATCAGCAATTGACAGAATTAACTCCAAAATTACAAAGTAATTAAAAAATCATCTCAAATCACAGAATATAATATAATATTTATTTGTCCCACACTGGGGAAATTTACAGCCTCCAGCAGCAAGAATGTGGGTAGAAAGAAGAAAGAAGAAAGAAGAAAAAACAAACAAACACAGTTCAATTAAGTGCAATATAAATACAAAATGGATAAATCGCAGTGCTGTGTTTTTCACATCATTTAATTATTATTTTTATTATGATTATTGTTGTTATTTTTATTTATTTTTTTATTATATCATTGTAATATGCAAATATCATGTAAATATAATATAGACAGTTCAGAAATGATATCAAAGTAATTCCATTGATAGCATTTGTCAGGAGTTTGCGGCAACAATATAGTGAAGTTTCTGTCTATATTTTCCAATAATCTTTTCTAAAAAAATGTCAATAATCCCGTGATGGATTATGGTTGCAATATGGAGGAAGATTTTCTTTTTCAACCGGGATAAATTAAAGATATGATTTGTCCCCTCCAAAATATAGAATCTTGAAGAGAAGAATAAAACAAATATTTTTGACAAACAGCAACCATAAATTTGATTTCTGGCGGTTACTCTTCAATTTGTAATCAAGGAAGAAGAGATGACCTGCAATGCATCATAAATATGTTCAATAACAATAAACAAACAAACAAAATAAATACTTTATGCAGTAGATCATCAACAGACTGCTTTTAGGCTCTTATATTTTAGTTTTGGTGCAAATTAAAAATAAAACACATAGCGGCTTAGCTTAATGATAGAAATCATCTTTTCAATAGGAAGTCAACCCCCAAATTTTCTTTATCCATATATCAGTGCATCTCAGTAAATTGGAATATTGTGGAAAGCTTTTTTTTTTCCAGTGGGTCAATTCAAAAAGTACAAATTGTATATTATATAGATTCAGTACATCCCAAGTGAAATATTCACAATAAAAAGTAAACAAAATAAAAGTTTGATTTTTTTAACCTAAATGATTTTTCTTTTTCTCCATTACACAAATTTATGAAGATGCACCTGTATAATTCTTGTCTGCGCATATATGCATATATACAATTACTTTCGTGATGAAAGTTTACTGATTTGCTCAACTTTTGTTCTATTTCAGCCAATAAAGCGCGAAAAAAACCCTCACCCTCGACACAGGTGAGAACACATTCTGTTGTCGGAAACATTTCAAGCAAATGCTCAAGTTTCACTTTTGTTTTCTTAGGCAACAAGTGTGGTGACTAATATCATGATAGAAGCTGATTTAACCTACAGTGTCCTGGACTTCCCTAAAACAGAGGCTACGCTGCCGGACAGCAAGCCAAATGATAGAGAATATGTCCATGTTCATGTCATGGTTTAAGTACAGGTCTATGATCGTAAGCAAAAGTTGGGAAAACGTACTGCACCTAAATACAGTACAGTAAATGTCGATAGTAAATTAATATTTGAATAGATAAATGCTTTACTCTGTTAAAAATCTTTATAAAAGAAGAAATGTGTTCTCTTTAAAGAAAGCTATGATCGTTTGGGATTTTACCTTGTTTAAATTTACAATCTATACAGCACTGTTTGTACAACGACACTGAAAAAAATAGTGGATTGGATTTTATTGTGTGCAACCACCTGAAGAAATGAATTTGAGTAAATATAACACACCGTTTTTTTTCCAAGTGTAATACAGTCCATGATAAGTTGTGAGGAGGCGGGGAGTGTTAACAAAGTTGTACTTTTATTTTCTGTTATGGTGTCCGCATAGTGGTTAGCATGTCTTAACTCACCGTCACACCTTTGCAACATCACTGCGTGAATTTCATATATTCTCTCTGCGCGGACGTGAGTTTTCGATAGTTTCCTGCCACATCTCAGGAGCATGCTTCTTAGGTTATTTGAAGTTGAATAAATGTGAATAGTTGTTTGTCTTTTAAGACCGTGTGATTTACTGGCAACCAAGGGCGGCTCCAGAAAGTTTCACTGAGGGTTGCAAATGGTGGGCAGGAATATTATAACTTTCCCTCATTATAAAACCACAAAATCTCAATCAAATGTGGTTTACCTTACCACTATCTACTATTTCCATCCTTCTTACAACATATCATCATCCAGGTGAAGATTGGGGAAAAAAACCCAGCCTATGGGTTGACAAATTAAAGAATGGAAAGTACAGCTATGCGTTTTAAAATATATTTAACCGTTTCAGGGACAGCGGTCACTGCAGTGGACAGCTCATCGTGTTATCATATTACAGGGTGCATGAAGGAATGAGAACATTTCAAAAATAATAATTTAAAAAGTAAGTTGAAGAAGAGGTGGCCCGGTGGTCCAATGGTTAGTGTGTCAACATCACAGTGCAGAGGACATGGGACGCTGGCCTTCTTGTGTGGAGTTTGCATGTTCTCCCTGATCCTGCGTGGGTTTTCTCCGGGTACTCAGGTTCAAAAAACATTCATGGCAGGCTGATTGAATGCTCTAAATCACAGGTGTCAAAGTCAAGGCCCGGGGGTCAGATCTAGACCGCCACATCATTTTATGTCGCCCGCAAAAGCAAATCAAGCATGTCAAATTGCATGATGTTTGCTAAAGTCTGAAGCAAAATTTCAAATTGTCATATGTAATCCACAATAACAGCAATTATTCTTGACTTCTGATTTTAAAATTAGTTATCCATCAATTTGTTGTGCGCTGTGTATGTAATATGTGGTGGGGATTAAATATTTATATGGTTTCCCAAAATTCATAACGGCCCTCCAAGGGAAACCGTAACGACAGTGTGGCTTGCGACAAAAATGAGTTTGACACCCCTGCTCTAAATTGTCTCTAGGTGTGAGTGTGAGCATGAATGGTTGTTGTCCCTGTGTGCCCTGCGATTTGGCTGGCAACCGGTTCAGGGTGTCCCCCGCCTACTACCCCGCGACCCTTGCGAGGAAAAAGTGGATTGGAAAATGGATGGAAGTTGTAGAAGAAAACAAAACAGAAGCTGGGCCAACTATAAGGTTATTTGGTAACTACGTTGCAGTTGCAAACTTTCAACCGGCTCTATGTCGCTACTTATAAGCTATCTTTCCATGAGTCAGTGGGTTTGTCAGCCTCGGTGTTGACCAGTGAGGTCCACACACACACACACACACACACACACACACACACACACACACACACACACACACACACACACACACGCATAAGGATTTAAGATGATAAATATTCCATCCTAATAATGAACAGCTTTAACATGTCTGATTGTCACCCCAAAATGTTTACTTTTGTCAGGGAGGGAGAAAAAAATCTCTCTTTACTCACCCACAGAGCATTTGACAATCAGGCTCTTGATGACTTTGGTAGAAAGTGGGGAATTGAGCTCAAATTGGCCTGATTATTGCTACACTATGTGTACCCAACTTAACCTGTCTTGTTATATCAAGTTTACTCTGACGGAAAAGTAAACAAGTCATGGTGTACTCATCCCCTCACGGGTCATCTTGGAATACAACCCACTGTCTTAATTGTTGGTATGGCTGAGAGGGGATTTTGCAACATGAGGTGAGATCAGAGAGCATTGATCAATTTAACATACACTGCTCTCTTGTGGTTGTCAAGTACATTCCTGTGATGGAACACATACCACATGGATGCCTGCCAAAGTGACAGCATTGAAAGTCATACGCAAATGAAATACTGCATTATCCTCGAGAACACAGGTACGCAAAGTCACTCATCTATCTTATCGAGCTTCAAACCAACAAGATGTCTTCATTAAAATAACTCCTTTTAATGACTAAAACGTTTTCTCTCTTGTCCTGACTGATTTACCATTCGACATTGACTGTTACATTAACCAATATTTCCGGTTGTTGAGGAAAGCTTTGAAGGTGAGCAAACAAAAGTTGTTCAAAATACTGAAAAAAAGTGTCCACTTTCTTAGTGAAAGTGTGTCTACCTGCATGTCTGTGTGGGTGGTGTCACAAACACATATGGAAGTTGCCAGCATAGCACACAAACCGTGCCTTTTTGAGAAGGTATTGGTCTGCTGACACGTGTGGGTTTCGTCTGCACCTCACTGAACCTCACAGACCTGAAACCTGTGACATTTCTGAGAAATAGATCTGGGTTATGTGAAAGCAGGTTAGATGGAACACCTCTTTCATACACCCGCAGACACACACACACACACACACGAGAAATGTTTCCTGAAGCTAATTGGAACTGATGGAAACTTTGCACTTGATTTTACTCCTCCGATACATTGCTGCGTTGCATATGTTCGCTGCAGGTTCCAGCAAAGGTAAATGAACATGAGTGTAAACGCTATTCATTTATTCTTCTGGAAACTTTATGACTGATCCTGAAATCATTTCTGACATGTTTTGCCAAAAACGGTCAGAATGCGAGGCTCCGTCAAGTCCTCAGTGCTACAGAAGAAACAACGAGTCAACTGTTTACGACTGTGAATGGAGCATGAAAACAACACATAGAAATGTGACATTTGACCTCTACTTCGGGTAAGAATTTAATTTCATTTCATTTTTTTTCAAGTCATTTATGAGTAAATGTTAATGTTAGGGATGGTCATTTGACTAAAATAAAAACAATTGAAAAATAATATGCTATCAATCATTCAAATAGTATTTGTTGAATTTTTTTTTAGAGGAATAGCAGGAGCTCTAAATGTTATGATTCCTGTCAGTGTAGTTTGGTACTGCATCCTGTATAATACTGCTTGGAGGCACCACGAGTGTACTGTACAGTGGTACCTTGACATACAAGTTTATTTTGCACCGTGACAGAGTTCATAACTGCATTTTCCCATTTATCAAATGAATTGACATGTCATTAATCTGTTCCGACCCCAACAAAACAATATGTTGCCACAAGTATAATGAAAACTAGGACTACTGCATTGTAAAATGTGAATGTAAAAAATGTTTTTAAAAAAAGAATCGAAAGAAAGGATCTGATTTTCATGTAATTTAACAAAGTGTGCATACAACACACTGCCATATTTGGGAGTGCCTTCAAAGGGGCGTGGCCAAGTGAATGACTGAATGTTGACTCCACCATGTGTTTAATTCAACATGAGGGTCTTTTTTAATTTTTGATTTGTGTGTTTCACAATTTGTTCCATTCAATAAACAGCTAGAAGTGCATTTTTTTTCCACTTGAGTGGCGGCTTATCGACTGTAAAATTGCACAAGTTGGGACACGCAGGTATTACTGTATGTTCAATGCAGAATCAAGCAGCTATGCTGGTTGCAGCCAAGAAGTACATGCCATTTTGCCAGAAATTATGATTTGCTGGAAAATTGAATTTTGCATTGCTTGCATATAAATAGTTACCCTACATGTGCGAAATGGCCACATAAATTGTTTGTCATCAGCCCCTTTCTGGACATGAGAACTTCTATGCCATTGTTGCGAGGCTAATTTAGAGACGGTAATGACTAATTCCGAGTTTCTCTAGTCTAGGATGGGCAAAGATCCAGAGCTACGTACTTTCAAATGGCAGCCTATACTGTGTGAAACTATTGAGTTGGACAGTGGACACACAGATTAATGTTAGCTTCTGCTAAGCAGCATGGCTCAGTGAAATTGTCAACCCAGTAGTTTTTTTAATTGTTGTTGTGTGGTCATCCATGTCCTCCTATCCCAAGAACATGAGTGGGTTGCTTGTCTGTATACTTGAATTTATAGTGACATAAAACATGAGGGCATTCGAGAGACCCACGCTCAGATCAATGAAGAAGAGCTCATCAAATATCGACGTATTGACATTTGGGTGGAAGCAGACAAAGGAGACTCTGTATGCAAGTCAACCAAAACCTCTGTTGTACTCAATGAAACAGGTGAGAAGAGTCTATTTCAGGTTGGTATGAAATCCAATATAGTATTTGGGGGTAGACAAAACTTGGGATGGCTACGACAATACTTTATGGCATCCCGGGGCTTCCATTCACTGGAGTGTGTTTTAAAAAATGTCACCGGACTGAGAGGAAAGCAAAATACAAGGGCATACCAAAAACAAATCGGTACAGTATTTGCAACAACAACAAACAAAAAAACAGGTAAGTGCACAAAAAAATGTTGCAGTGAAGCCATGTTTCCTTGATTACAATTCTCTTAGCATACAACTGAATTTTGCTCCTCATCAACAGTTAAATTTGAAGCACCACAAGACATTTCAGTAGCCTGGTTTCAAAAGCAGCTCAACGTGACCTGGAAAGCTGCAGAGAAATACCCGGCCTTTGCTGAGGTCTGGTTTCGAATAGATGAAACCAAACCATGGGAAAAGGTTCTTGTTTTTGTCAAATCATGTATGTCCAATTTACATGTTTTCTAATTGTAATACCCATTTTATTCTTTTTTTCCTGCACAGAGACTGAACACCACAGAGTTCAGTCACAGTAAGATGGCATGTGAGTATTCCTTGTGTAGTTTCTTCTATATTTTAGCTAGTGAATCATTTCTTTTTCCTTTCTTGTACAAAATCAATATTATTTGTCATTTTGCAAAAATATGGATGTCAAGATTTGTCATCACAGGTTTGGGAAGGTATACCTGCAAGATCAGTACAATATTTTCATCTTTAGTCCCTCCCCAGGGATTCATTTTTGGTAGTTTGTCGGATGAATGAGGATTGACAAGAAATGACCATTAGCGGTGACTAGAGATACTCAGACAAAGATATTTGAAAAGATAAAGTTGATTTCCCCATGGCTTTATTGTATTCCCTCAAAAGACCAGTTAGCTGTTGGGAACCTGCAGAAGAATACATCCTACCAGGTTAAGCTCAGACATCGGACCAAAGTGACTCGCAACCCGCTGTGGAGCAAATGGTCTCCACTCGTGATAGTTCCTGCAGGTGACAACACTGTATCTCTTTATACCGTCGATAGTTTAGCTGAGTGTGGTTCACTAAATCAGACATTGAAGCATTATTTTGTTCCTTTCAAAGAGGCACAGGCCGCTCACCGTCATTTGGTTTTCCACTGCAGCGCTTGAAGATAAGCTGGAGGTTAATGTGACGTTGGAACACTTAGAAGGTGCACGGAAGGTTACACTCATGTGGAAGGTAAGCCAAAGTTTTGATGAAAACAAAAATTGACGAAGACAGGTAGTAAGTGTGGATATGGGCTGGAGTCTTATGTGGCCAATGTTCCCCCCCCAAAAAAATCTTCTAAAGACACTATTTTCCAAAATATTATGTTTGTTTGTTGTTATGTTTGTAGGAATTGATTTAAACCACCAAACATTCAAAGTTTTGAATTACCGGTACTGATCTGTCTGCTGGAGTGACTGAACCATGCGAAGAATGACAACACTTGACATTTCGAGATAATTATTTTACTGTTAAATCATTTGCGTTCTAAGACTCAGAAGAGCAAACAGTTTTTTTCAGATAAAGTCATATCAAGGACCATCTCTGTAGGGCTAAAGTGTCATAAGAGTGCAACCGGCATACTTGGTCCGGGACGAGTGGAGCAACCCACAGCCAGACAAATCTGCCAAAAACTGCCAAAATCCACTTAGAACTGACCAAACCAATGTACTGATTAATAACAGAGCATCATGTGAAGTAGATTGAGTAGCGGGATTTCATTGGGAACTTATAATTGGCTGCAAATCCAGTAAATCCACAATGTCCGTGTACTTGTTGTAGCAACCAACAATGTACGGCCTTTCTACCTCAATTGTTTCTCTGGTGACTTTGTCCCAGCTCTGAATTTTCTGCACACGGTCTGGTCTGGCAAAGGATGACACAAATGACCCACCACCCCTCCCCCCCAACATTCAGATCTTGTTTTTCTGTCTCCTAATTAGGTAAACACTCAAGAAAAAAAGTTCCATGATGCTTGCTGAAGTCTGAACCAAATTTTCAAATTGTCATATGTAATCCACAATATTAGTCATTATTCTTGATTTTAAAACTTATTATTCATGAATTTGTTGTGCATCGTGTATGTAATATGTAGAGTTGATTGAACATTTATATGCTTTCCCAAAATTCATAATGGCCCTCCAAGGCAAACCGTAACGATAATATGGCTCGCGACAAAAATGAGTTTGACACCCCCGCCTTTGGGATTGTATCAGGTGTACACACTCTTTTGGCTACTACTCTGTCCCAACATTGCAGCCACGCAACATAGACACAAAAAACTCTAATTGAAATTTGATTAATGTTTTCCAAAATGTCTTAATGTCTACATGTTCTGGACGTTACAGTCAAACAAATATTGTCAAGAAATTTTACTCACTGGAATCTTGAACAACCCAGTTGTTTAAAAGAAGGAGATGAGCACCTCTGGAGAATTGCTTACAGTATGACTTTTACGGCCAGATGACCTACAAACGAATTTACTAACACTTCTTCCAACCAACAGCATTGTGAGGACAAATAGCGGGACCCAGTCACCTGTGTGAATGTGGTTTGGAGAAAAAAAAACAAACATTTGCATATCCTATTTTAAATGTGCTGATGGTGATGTTGTAATCTTACAAGTTGGATCTTACAAGGTAAGTGTAACTGAGCTGCACTCTGTTTCTAGCCAGTTCATCACGCGGCAGCCGTAACCGGAGTGACATACATCCTGAGGGACACGCAATATTCCGGAGGATGCCCGTGTAAGAAGAAGACAACCAATCTCACCAACAGGACTGAATATACAGGCTATATTTCCTACTCTCCGGTCAACTTCTCCGTGATTGCCACAAACAAAGCAGGCTCCTCTCCCACAGCCATCAAACATGTACCAGCCGAACCCGCTCCCAATTTAAAAGGTACTATTTACAAAGTCGGCTTGGAATTGAGCGCCGCATATACTGTATACTGGAGGGACAAATGTGTTGGAACGTAGCAAATATACCTACAGGAAGTGAAAATCAAGACAATTTTGTCATTCATCCAGAAGAACATGTATGTTCTGAAAGATGTCTTAGCTCACCATCTCTGTTCTAGTTCATCCCAGAGGTGAAGTTTGAGGTCAAGGTTCTGTGACTTTTTCCATCGTGCACTGGGACACTGTTGGGAATCTAACTGTATAGTGGCTCTTTGCAATTTTGCACACTCATGTGGAACAGCATTACCGCAATAATCATTGTAGCTGCAGCTCTGTACTTACTTGAACCATTCTCACCGATCACTATTGCACAGCACCAGACACTTCAAAGCGCTCAAGGACTTCTGTAAAATTGCACACTTAAACTTGCTCTACAAATAGTACTGTTAATGGTCAGTTTAAAATGGTGCAATTGTTATCTGCACCAACTGCACAAGTGTTATAGCATTATATTCTACCACTGATCACGTTAGCCCCGGTTGATACTTTGCACATTGTCTCACAGCTGTCATTAGGTGGTACTCCCTCACAACGGTACCCTTACATTACGGAATGTATTTCCATACTTAGTTGTCATGTCCTTGTTTATCGTAGTTGCTTGTTATTGATGATACTAGGGTAGCCTGTTGTTGCAGCTCCGAAGCAGAGCTGTCGTTTTGGTTTTTAAAATATGCACTTTATTAATTTGTGAAACACCCAAGAGAATACAGACACGTGTCTGTTGGACTACGTGCCTTTTTTTAACTGTCGTCCAACTCGAGAGACGTTTAAGGGAACGTCTGGAAAAAACGTGAATTAATGATTACTCCACTGACACTCAGAAAAGCGATAATAATGCAACAAAACAGAAGATCAAGTGAATAACATAAACAGTCTCCTACACTGTGCTACCAGAGACAAATTTCTTGTGTGTTCTGTATACGTGGCCAATAAATATGATTCTGATTCTGAATATGTGCAGAAGGGGCATTTGCCCAACTCCGACTAATTAATTAATTAACTAACTAATTAATTTAGAGGTGTGCCCCAATATTTTGTTCATATTAGACAGTATGCAGAAAATAGTCTAAATGTTGTTGTTCCTATTTTTCAGCTTGTAATAAAACATTACTGGATGAAAAACTGAACAAGACCAACTGCCTCGAATGGTACAGGCTTCAAGATGGAGACTTGAGGCTAGTGGCAAGGAAGACTAAAAGAGACATGAACGCCTTTAGAAAAGGTAAGTTTTGGTTAAAGACACAACACTGTGTTTCACACAGGGCTAAAAACAAAAAAAAGGACATACATAGTTCCTATATGTGATACTGTTGGTAGGATGTTGCTGTATTTCATGACTAACATTTCCCACAAACAGCATTGGCTATAAACTAAACGAGGTCAGCAGCAAATGATTCAATGCTTTTTGTCAACTCATTACACTGTGTGTCGTTATCTTATTTACGGTACCTGGTAGTTATGTCTAATACATCTGTTTGACTGTTTGTATTTCTATTCTATAGGTATCATGGACTATGTGGGTTACATTTACTTTGAGCACCTGTGCATTAACGAGAGGCCAAAGACAGTTCAAATGTGCCTCTATTATAAAAAAGAAAATGGTAGGTTGATTTGAGCTTGATTGCTGCAATTATGGCTTACCAAATGCTTGTGAATACTGTATTTGCAATCACCTGGGTCATTTCATTTTTCGGGTATGTAATCATTTGGACTGTTTTTTTTGCATCCCCAAAGAATGATAGCGTTCGTGGTTTGGGGCGTGCCTCCAACTTGGAGTTTAAATAGTTGGGGTTTCCACATTAACTTAGTCTGGTGTGGTCCCAACCAACCTTTATTTGTTTGAAATGATGAAGCCATCTTCTAAGACATCTACAGTAGTTCTGTTGTAACTGATCAATGCCCCAAGAATATTTACCTTTCTTTGTGTACCCTGCTTTATGCCAGGAAGGAAAAAACACATTTCCGGCTTTCCTCCATTGTTGTCCCTTTTGAGGTTAATTGCTTATTTGTCATCCTCACAATAATATTCTGGATTGTTTTAAACTCAACCTGTCTTCATCCCTTCAGTTCCAAAAATAGCTCCCCAAGATTTCACCTTCAATGAAACACATAGTTCCATCACACTGTCTTGGAATGCCATTCCCACAGAGGACAGGCGAGGTGTCCTCACACACTACAATGTGTGCAGTGTGCAATTAAGTTCTGATGACGAGCAGAAACGTAAGTACTTGACTGACATGACCCATAAGTTCACTGCACATTCTCTTGTTTCAAGATTTTCTAATTGTGCCAGTGTACTGTATATATACAGTATACATATACTTTCTAACCTCCTTTGATTTCAGAAGAATGTCACCATGTTCCAGCTTCAGTGGCCGTATACCGTCTGGAAAATTTGATGCCAGTAACAAAATACAACATCACTGTAGCTGGAGTGACAAGCGCTGGAGAAGGTCCAAAGGCCACAGTAACTCTCAACACGCAGCTAATTAATCCAATAACAGGTATCGACCATGCATTCACATACCGTGATATGCAACTCAATGGAGTTGGTTTTCTAATATTTTTTTTTTCTCACCAATAGAACGGTTGACATTTGGCTTGATTGTGGCATTCCTGTTTATCTTTCTTTTATTGGTGTGCAAGTGTATGTGGAAAAGGTGGGTGAGCCATGCTTTACACAAAGTACATTTTAAAGTCATCTAACTTCATACGTGAACAGATTGTGTTCAACTTTGAACGTTCTGCTGTATCTTAAAAAAATGATTCAGCATCAATCAGCTAACATAAGTTTGATCCTTATGTTCAGAATGAAAAAGAAGATACTTCCTCCACTACCAACGCTTCCTATTTTGGAGTTTGCCTCTCAACAAACAAAGAATCGGGTAAATCTGTTTCTATTTATGGAAATGTTTATTTTATTTGTGTTATTTTATTTTGATTTATTTTATGACCTTAACCAACTGAATCAACTTTGCAGTGACAGTGTGTATAAAACAGAAGGGGAATTTGAAAACCACTTATGTGCATGTGACTGTGTGTGACATTTTAAGACGACTAATTTCAAAAGTGAGAAGGGAGAAGCCAGAAATTGTTTTTATGTATTTCAGGAAGGCGGACAAAGGTAAAAAAGTCCCTTCCGTTGCTGGAAGATGATGTGAGACAACTGTCAGTTATGGTTTTGACTTATGAAGCTGAACACTGAACACACTCTCAATGAACATTACTCATGGGAAAAGCGATGAGGCAAAACTTGATGCATCCAACGTATGATCCTCTTATATCCTGACCCATAACAGGACATGCTGGAGGAGAAGGAGATGGTGGTGACCCTGCAGCAATTGCACCCAAAGGATGCAGTGGAGACCACCACGCAGTTAAACATTGATATTGAGAGACCAAGAGTGTCTGATAGGAGGAGGGGCAATGCTCTGAGCCCTTCTTCTATTCAGCAAGAACTGAGGGGCTCCAAAGAGGAGGAAATGCCAGATCAGGAAGAAGAACAGATGCTTGCCTTGCTGCTCTACAGAAACAGATTGGTCTTTGATATGAACACGGACTAGTGTTAAATTGCTGAATAAGTGACTTTTTGTTTTCACACTGATATAATGTTCATTAGCTCCAGAGGTTTTCAATCATTGTCTTATTTGCCTTTAGTGTATGTATGTGTCGCACAACCTCATTTTCTAACCACAGAACCCCACCAAAAATCAAATATGTCGGGACCAAGAAGAGGTGTAGCCATTTGTCACTGTACTGTATATTTTGAATAAATACTTGAGTGGAATCAATTCTGAGCAAATAAGAAAGGGAGCTGGGGAAGGGCACATAGTCTTTTGGGGCATTTGCCCTGGTCCCACACTTTGCACCTATTTGCCTTGGGTGACCCTACCAGGGCATAAAGCCCACAACAACTTCTAGGATCACTGGGATACACAAAGCCATCCACGACAAAAAAAAACTACATACCACAGCATCTCTGATGTAATGTAGAAATATGTCATTGTGTTTCCTGCAGTCCCGTTTTCCTATACAGTAGTTGCACAAACAAGACCCCGTGATACCTTATTTTACCACAAGGGGAACCTATGAGCATACTCAATTTACCATCTGTTTCGATTTTACGGCGAGGAAGAATGTCATCCATGTTGTGAACGTGCGAAAAGCACGAGAGGCTGTCATATCTCGAGCAACATTTCGTATTTGTTCGGTACTCACGCGTATTTCACGTGAGATAATTTCAAAATGAGTGACTTTTCGTCGCTCGGCCTCTCTGACTGGCTCATTAAACAGTGTAAGCAGTTGGGCATCAACAAACCGACCCCTGTGCAGGAAAACTGCATGCCAGCTATTCTAGAAGGTAAGACAACTATAAATACTAACAAACGCACATGTACATTTATTTCGGGAATTTTTGCATGTTTATACGCTTAATTAACGACAAACCATATTTTATAACGCCAACCAGTGAAGCCCTTATGAAATGCAACGGTATCTTTCAAGATGATTGATGGAGCATCAACAGTACAGTACAATCAGTTCAGAAGAAAGACAGGAAAATTGATCAGTGTATTTATTTTATACACACTCGACATTTACTGTTAATTGGACACCAAATAATTAAGCACTGTTTCTTTAATATCAGAAAAATCCCAGAATTGGTGTCTGCAAATATAAATCTATCCATTCATCCATTTCCGATCCGCTTATGCTCACAAGGGTCTTGGGGGGGGGGGGGGGTGCTGGAGCCGATCCCAGCCGTCTTCGGGCTGTAGGTGGGGGACACCCTGAACCGGTTGCTCGCCAATTGCAGGGCACACAGAGACAAACAACCATCCGCACACGCACTCACACCTAGGGACAATTTAGAGTGTTCCATTAACCTACGGTGCATATTTTTGGAATGTGGGAGGAAACCGTAGGACCCGAAGAAAACCCACGCATATTTCTATATATTTACTTTTCAAACCACAAACTCAAAGTTTTTCCCTTCAAAATAGTCGCCCTGAAGTGTAAACCCTTAACTCATTCCATGTCAATTCACACAAATCCCCAGAACCTCCACAATAACACCTCTTTAATTTGCCCTCATGTTTATTCTAACAGTGCCTTATGGTGTCAAATGAAATCCGTAGTTTGATGGTTCCAAATAGGCACAAAATTACCATTTAGGACCCCCTACTTGAGGCCACCAGTTGGCCGAGTAGGAACATGGTGATGGGAATGAGCTTTTTACGCCATAAAAAGTCACCTTTTATCTTTCACTAACCTACTCTAACCCGCTGGTAAGATCGTAATAAGAATAACTATTCATGTACATAAGTACAGTCAAATGAAAACGGTAAGTTCGGCAGAAACTGTGGGTGCCTTGTTGGGGTGCCTGACAAGATATTCTTAAAATGTTGCATGTTATAATGTCAGTAGGCAGAGGAACCCCGAACAGTATTTTGTGATTCTGCCACCAAGGTCGTGACTGTATGGGCTGTGCCAAAACTGGAAGCGGGAAGACGGCAGCATTTGTGCTTCCAGTGCTACAGAAACTGTCGGGTGACCCTTATGGCATCTTCTGCCTGGTGCTGACGCCCACCAGGTTGGTGCTGCTGGATCACTCTTGCTGCTTCACTTTCGTGTCGTTTCAGGGAATTATGTTAAAAAAAACATTTTAAAGGCGACAACGTCCGCTTCAATTCGATCAGTCAGTTTGCTTGATTAATTGTTTATTTATTCTGGTCCCACCACCCACTTATTGACTGACTTATTTTAGTGTGGAGATAAATTCAGTGCTTAACATGCAGTTTGTATGTTTCCATATTGTTTCATGAAACATTAGAAGTGAAAGACAGCCACAGATTTTTTTGCATTGTTCTTGTAATACAGTTCATGAATTATTGATGCATCTTTGCAGCACACTTGTTTGGTAGAATTTTTTTGAGGTTTGTCAGAATGAACTGTTTAAGTCGGGAGTCTCGAAATAGATAAACTGTCTTTTATCTTAATTCACGGTTTATTTGCCTTGATTTCAGTTTAAGACTAACCTATAAGTCCAAAACCTTGATGTAAATAAGTTTATTCAAGTGCAATGAATTATAATTGGTTGTGTTTCTTCAAATGAAATACTAGAACGTTCAGCCCTAGTTTCACCACGTTTAGCATGTTGTCACCATGCACATGCCACCTGACACCAAATAATTGTGCTCATTAGTCTGCTAATCTCACGAGTGTCACTGTGTGGTGATGCAGGGAATTGGCATACCAGATCGCAGAGCAATTTCGAGTCCTGGGGAAGCCGCTGGGTCTGCGCGACTGCATCGTCGTAGGTGGAATGGGTACGTGCGCTGAGCGCGAGCAATCTGGCCTCCAAACAAGAAATTCATGGTGCACTTGGTTCACTAACAGACATGGTGAGTCAGGCCCTGCAGCTTTCCAACCAGCCTCACGTGGTCGTCGCCACGCCAGGCAGGCTCGCAGATCACATCCGGAGCTCCAACACCTTTAGCATGAGGAAGATCCAGTTCCTGGTGGGTTGACTGAAAAAAGATACCAGTCCTTGCCTTGAGTCAGCTGGTATTGGCTCCAGCTCAGCCACAACCTTACGAGAAAAAAAAAAGAATGGATGGTTGGATGCTTCATATTGCCGTGTTTGTCCTGCTTTGTGACATTTTGTCTGACAGATCTTGGATGAGGCAGATCGGCTGCTGGAGCAGGGCTGCACAGACTTCACCAAAGACCTGGAGGTGATCCTCGGGGTGCTGCCAACCAAACGGCAGACTCTTCTGTTCAGCGCCACACTCACCGACACGCTACAGGACTTGAAGAGGCTCGCCATGAACAAGCCCTTCTTTTGGGAGAGCACGTCCGAGTGAGCGTCCGGCCGGCACATCACGCGGCATGGCGGTACGTGACCACGCCCGTGGTAGCCCGCTACTCTACGTGTCGCCGTTGTTCACAGGACTCGTACGGTGGAAGAGTTGGACCAGAGGTACATCCTGACTCCGGAGAAGGTGAAGGACGCTTACCTGGTCCACCTGATCCAGACCTTCACAGATGAGCATGACGACTGGTCCATCATTATCTTCACCAACACGTGCAAGTAAGACCTCCGACCTGATCGGGGGGCCGGGGTGTCGGGGTACTTTGGCAAGATAGAATAAAATGTTATGCGTCTGTGCTTGTGAAGCTTCTAAAATGTGTGTCCTGGGTGATTTCCATTTTCAATTAGCAATAGAAAATCCAATGCGTGGGGAGGGGCATTCTTTTTTTTTCATCAAACACAAAGTAAAAAACAAATCACATTCAGTTTTCGGTTCAGATCACAAGTAGAACTTACCTTTGCATCTTATCTTCATTAGAGTTACATTTGTATGACAGTTAACGAGATACAAGTGTCCTTTAATGATCCTGTCCAGTTAGCTTTCAAAGGTTTGAGTTATTTGATGATTGGTTTGACCCTGAAATAGATTTGATTTGCGCCCTTACAATACTTTTGGATGGATGATTTTTCTCTGCCCCTCCGTGAGTCGTCACCTTAACGTGGTGGAGGGGTTTGTGTGTCCCAATGATCCTAGAAGCTAAGTTGTCTGGGGCTTTATGCCCCTGGCAGGGTCACCCATGGCAAACAGGTTCTAGGTGAGGGGCCAGACAAAGCACGGCTCAAAGACCCCAATGATGACTGCAATAAATGGATCTAGGTTTCCCCTGCCCGGACGCGGGTCACCGGGGCCCCCCTCTGGAGCCAGGCCTGGAGGTGGGGCTCGTTGGCAAGCGCCTGGTGGCCGGGCCTACACCCATGGGGCCCGGCCGGGCACAGCCCGAAGAGGGAACGTGGGTCCCCCTTCCCATGGGCTCACCACCCATGAGAGGGGCCAAAGGGGTCGGGTGCAATGTGAGCTGGGCGGCAGCCAAAGGCGGGGACCCTGGCGGTCCGATCCTCGGCTGCAGAAGCTAGCTCTTGGGACATGGAAGGGACCTTCTTGGGACCTCTCTGGCAGGGAAGGAGCCCGAGCTGGTGTGTGAGGCAGAGAATTTCCGACTGGATATAGTCGGACTTGCCTCCACACACAGCCTGGGTTCTGGTACCAGTTCTCTCGAGAGGGGTTGGACTCTCTTCCACTCTGGAGTTGCTCACGGTGAGAGGCGCAGAGCAGGTGTGGGCATACTCCTTGCCCCCCGGCTCAGTGCCTGTACATTGGGGTTCACACCGGTAGACGAGAGGGTTGCCTCCCTCCGCCTTCGGGTGGGTGGACGGGTCCTGACTGTTGTTTGTGCATATGCACCAAACAGCAGCTCAGCATACCCACCCTTTTTGGAGTCCGTGGAGGGTGTGCTGGAGAGTACTCCTGCTAGGGACTCCCTTGTTCTGCTGGGGGACTTCAATGCTCACGTGGGCAATGACAGTGATACCTGGAGGGGCATGATTGGGAGGAACGGCCCCCCCGATCAGAACCCGAGTGGTGTTTTGTTATTGGACTTCTGTGCTCGTCACGGATTGTCCATAACGAACACCTTGTTCAAACATAAGGGTGTCCATATGTGCACTTGGCACCAGGACACCCTAGGCCGCAGTTCGATGATCGACTTTGTAGTTGTATCATCGGATTTGCGGCCGCATGTTCTGGACACTCGGGTGAAGAGAGGGGCGGAGCTGTCAACTGATCACAACCTGGTGGTGAGTAGGCTCCGATGGTGGGGGAAGATGCCGGTCCGTCCTGGCAGACCCAAACGTATAGTGAGGGTTTGTTGGGAGCGTCTGGCGGAATCTCCTGTCAGAATGAGTTTCAACTCCCACCTCCGACAGAGCTTTTCCCATGTTCCGGGGGAGGCGGGGGACATTGAGCCCGAGTGGACCATGTTCCGTGCCTCTATTGTTGAGGCGGCCAATCTGAGTTGTGGCCGTAAGGTGGTTCGTGCCTGTCGTGGCGGCAATCCCCGTACTCGCTGGTGGACACCAGCAGTAAGGGATGCCGTCAAGCTGAAGAAGGAGTCCTATCGAGCCTTTATGGCCTGTGGGACCCCAGAGGCAGCTGACGGGTATCGACTGGCCAAGCGGACCGCGGCTTCGGTGGTCGCCGAGGCAAAAACCCAAGCGTGGGAAGAGTTCGGTGAGGCCATGGAAGCCGACTTCCGGACGGCTTCGAGGAAATTCTGGTCCACCATCCGACGTCTCAGGAGGGGGAAGCAGTGCACCACTAACACTGTGTACAGTGGGGATGGGGCGCTGCTGACTTCGATTCGGGACGTTGTGAACCTGTGGGCAGAGTACTTCGAAGACCTCCTCAACTCCACCAACACGTCTTCCTTGGAGGAAGCAGAGCCCGGGGACTCCTAGGTGGGCTCTCCTATCTCTGTGGTTGAAGTCACCGATGTGGTTAAAAAGCTCCTCGGTGGCAAGGCCCCAGGGGTGGATGAGATCCGCCCGGAGTTCCTCAAGGCTCTGGATGTTGTGGGGCTGTCCTGGTTGACACGCCTCTGCAACATCGCATGGTCAACAGGGAGAGTGCCTCTGGATTGGCAGACCGGGGTGGTAGTCCCTCTTTTTAAAAGGGGGGACCGGAGGGTGTGTTCCAACTACAGAGGGATCACACTCCTCAGCCTCCCTGGTAAGGTCTATTCAGGGGTGCTGGAGAGGAGGGTCCGTCAGGAAGTCGAGCCTCAGATTGAGGAGGATCAGTGTGGTTTTCGTCCCGGCCGTGGAACAGTGGACCAGCTCTACACCCTTAGCAGGGTCCTTGAGGGTATGTGGGAATTCGCCCAACCAGTCTACATGTGTTTTGTGGACTTGGAGAAGGCGTTTGACCGTGTCCCTCGGGGAGTTCTGTGGGGGGTGCTTCGTGGGTATGGAGTACCGAACCCCCTGATACGGGCTGTTCGGTCACTATACCACCGATGTCAGAGTTTGGTTCGCATTGCCGGCAGTAAGTCGGAATCGTTTCCAGTGAGGGTAGGACTCCGCCAAGGCTGCCCTTTGTCACCGATTCTGTTCATAACCTTTATGGACAGAATTTCTAGGCGCAGCCGAAGCGTTGAGGGGGTCCGTTTTGGGGGCCTCAGTATTGCATCCCTGCTTTTTGCAGATGATGTGGTGCTGTTGGCTCCTTCAAACGGGGCTGTCCAACTCTCACTGGAGCGTTTCGCAGCCGAGTGTGAAGCGGTTGGGATGAAAATCAGCACCTCCAAATCTGAAACCATGGTCCTCAGTCGGAAAAGGGTGGAGTGCCCCCTCCAGGTCGGGGAGGAGATCTTACCCCAAGTGGAGGAGTTCAAGTATCTTGGGGTCTTGTTCACGAGTGGGGGTAGGAGGGAGCGGGAGATCGACAGGCGGATCGGTGCAGCGTCTGCTGTGATGCGGACGTTGTATCGGTCTGTCGTGGTGAAGGAGCTGAGCCAAAGGGCGAAGCTCTCAATTTACCGGTCGATCTACGTCCCAACCCTCACCTATGGTCACGAGCTATGGGTCGTGACCGAAAGAACGAGATCACGGATACAAGCGGCTGAAATTAGTTTTCTCCGCAGGGTGTCCGGGCTCTCCCTTAGAGATAAGGTGAGGAGCTCGGTCATCCGGGAGGGGCTCAGAGTCGATCCGCTTCTCCTCCACATCGAGAGGAGCCGGATGAGGTGGCTTGGGCATCTGATTCGGATGCCTCCTGAACGCCTCCCCGGTGAGCTGTTCCGGTCATCTCCCACCGGGAGGAGACCCCGAGGAAGGCCCAGGACACGCTGGAGAGACTATGTCACCCAGCTTGCCTGGGAACGACTCGGGATCCCCCGGGGAGAGCTGGAAGAAGTAGCTAGGGAGAGGGAAGTCTGGGCTTCCCTGCTAAAGCTGTTGCCCCCGCGGCCCGGCCCCGGATAAGCGGTAGATGATGGATGGATGGATTTTTCTCTGTGGTTGGTACAAAAAGATATGGTTTTTATTTGCCGCAGGAGCTGTCAAATCCTCACCATGATGCTTCGGCAATTTGACTTCCCCACAATCTCCCTCCACTCAATGATGAAGCAGGTAAGCCACTCACTGGAACAACCCTAAATGTAGCGTGTTAAAAATTGCATGGTTGGAGCTGTGAGGTAAACACTTCTCTTTGCTCTCCCAGAAGCAACGATTTGCCAATCTTTCCATGTTCAAGGCCAGCGTCTATAAAATCCTGATTGCCACAGACATAGCTGCCAGGTAAGAAATCACTTATTGATTCATTCTAGTTTATTTGTCAGGCTCCTTTAATTGTTTTGATTTGGGTTTGTTTTTTTTTGCAACATCTGTAGTTCAAATTGCTTCCCCACTGATGTGACAATATGGCTGCAAACAGAGGAGAGTGTCCGAAAGCACAGTGCTAAAAAAAACAATTAACTGTTTGTCTTAAGGGCAGCTAGCAAGTTTAATTTTCGCATATTTCACTGCTTGCAGCTTGTAAGCTGCAGAATATGATTTTCTTTTCTGTGCCATTTTTGTTCAGCCCTTCTGAGTTTTTTTATGCGATCATCAACACAGGCCTAGAGCGCCCTCTTGCGGTTTCATGTAAAAACGTGAAATGATACAATAATGTGTTCGACACACAAGTCGCTCCAGAGTCCCACACCCGGCCGGCTATACTATGCCAAAAAAAAAAAAAAAGACTTATAGTCCGGAAATTACGGTACTCACTCACCTTTGTCTTTGCAACAGGGGCTTGGATATTCCAACTGTGCAGGTTGTCATCAATCACAACACCCCTGGCCTGCCAAAAACATACATCCACAGGGTGGGCCGAACAGCCAGAGCAGGTAGTCATCAGTTCAATGCCTGGATGAATGCTTACCGGTTCCTCACGTTGTTTGACTTTCATGCCGTGTTCTTCCTCCACAGGCAGGAACGGGGTGTCCATCACCCTGGTTACACAGTACGACATCCATCTTGTCCATGCCATCGAAGAACAAAGTCGTAAGTGGCTAATGAACAATCTTCACAAACTCTTGTTAGTCTTTAATAAAATGTGGGGATAACTGGTCAGTTGATGCCATCCTTTACATTACATTGTGTCAGTCCAAGGAGATCTTCCAATAGTTATTTTGATTGTTCTTCAGAGACTAAAATGAAAGAGTTTGCAGTGGACGAGAAAGAAGTGCTGAAGATCCTCACGCAGGTCAACGTGACCAAGCGAGAGTGTGAAATAGTATGCTCTTTCCTTCATTCGCTCCACTGAATGCGCAGATTTCACTGGGATTGAATGCACTTATTTCACTGCCGTGGTCTGTCTCAATGAAATATAATGTTTTTTAAGAGACTGGAGTCTACAGACTTTGATGAGAAAAAGGAAATCAACAAGAGGAAGCAGATGATCTTGGAAGGAAAGGCAAGTCTTTTTTTCCCTCTCTGGAAATTAATAGCTTTGTTTTAGACTCACCCGTATGTTAAGATTGACAGTTGCACCGATTCATGCAATGTACATTTGTATTGTTTTGAAGTTCTTTTTGTGAATTTAAAAATGGTTTGGAGACTTCTTTCATGTTTCTGAAATTGAAATGTTTGTTTTTAGCACCTTGGGTGTAGAATTAGAAAAAATGTTCTTGGCATTGTGGAACAAGACACGTTTTGAGAGTGACCGATACATGGAATATGTCGCCTGTACTTTGTGAGGTTATCATTTGTCTGATTCCAGGATCCAGACATGGAGGCAAAGAGGAAAGCAGAACTGGAGAAGATCAGGAGCCAGAAGAGGAAGTTCAAAGAGCGGATTCAGAAGAACATAGAGGGACAGAAACGAGGAGAGCTCAAGAGGAAATTCAAGAGCAAAAATACGAAGAAAAAGAAAAAACAAGGAACAGATTGACACTTGTGTGTTTTGATCTTTTATTACTGTGCAATACCAAATATTTGTGACTGTCTGCAAATCAACATGACATTTTATACTATAAATGAAAGTTGTTTTTTTGGCAGCATTCTATTCTATCACTTCACAAGAAATGAGACTGCACTTCATATTTACATCCGGCTGTTGGATGACCAAGCACTGCCTTTCGATGTTGACAACTGATGAGAAAGATCACAAAAACGTAACGGATAATCACTGCACTTTACACAATGCAAACACATTGGCTCTGATGACAGAATGTAAGCGGTGTATATATCATTTTAAGCTATTACATGTTAGAAACGGATCAATCACAAAGTAGCTGCGAAAGGTAAAAACTAAGCCTATATCAAACTAGAACCACAAGCAGAGTCTGAGAATCTAATGAAAACATTCCTGTTGGCAATACGTCGCTACAAACTAGTAAAAGCAGACACCTGACTTTGTAAAATTAACAACAAAAGCAAATAGAAATCAAGAAGCAAAGGAACTCCACAAGAACTACCACAACATAGGCATGTCCGCATTGCATTCATCAAAAGTCCACTGAAGCAAAAGAAAGTCTGCCACACTCCATTGATTTCACCCCAGAGAAGGAAGGTGGCTTCTTCACTCATCACCTGACCTCATCCTATACTGTATGTATAAAAATAAAAGTTGATCCCTGTGATGTCTGTGAGAGGGCTTCACTGCTGGTTTTTCTTTTGGACTTGACAACTACAGTACATTCGTTCTTGTGCTGCAGCCATTTCTTCATACAAATGTATAGGCACTGAAACAAGGTCAAAAACCGCCGTCGACATCCAGCCAGCGCTGATGGTCTTGTGTTGAGTGCATTTGAATTCACTCAATAACGGTCCCTTTCAGGTTAGGAGGAGGAGATTGATGGCTACAAGTCCGAATGTAAAAAGTTCTACATTTGGAGATTTGGTCTCAAAGTTTGTACGTTTTCTAACAACCATCAACCTCGCACGAGTCACTACGGCAACCGTGTAATTTGCAGACAAGTAGCCCTTCTTGTCCATTTCTTCCCAAGCCACCTTCCTTTTCTTCCCATCGCCTGTGTGTGTGTGTGTGTCTACTGATGAACAAGTTTACTCCTTCACCTAAAGCAGGGGTTTGTGTTGACTCTTCCATGAATTCACAAAGTTTTCCAATTTGAGCCTTCGCAAAGATTTCCGGTGTGGACGAGTCACCGATGCTGTGTTCAAAAGATTATAGAAAGCAATAGCCTTTACTGAAACAGACTCTCTTCAATGCTGGTCAGGTTAGATTAAATCAGTCACTTTTTTTCCCAATTTTGTGCTCAGTGATTAGAAAGCTACTTCAGAGAAGAAAATGGTCTCAAGAGTGTGGCATGGCTGGGATTTGTGTGCCACGCCTTGGAAAAAGTCTGAAATCCCCTCAGCCAGTCCACCACTGATGCGTGGCGCAAAACCACTCCATTAGAAGACCTTGTAAAAGAGCCAGTGGTTCCCAAGGCAAATGGTAGGTTTCTTAGTTCCAGTCTCCAGGTCGTCAGCGTCAAGCACAGAAAGTGTTTCCTTTTCTCTCCGAAAGGGAGGGAGCGAACGAATATGTGTCAACTGCCGCTTTTCCTTCAGAGGCCGCTGAGGAATTTGGGACCCTCCTCCCAAGATCAACCTAATTTGGATCAGTCCAGGACTTCTCGTGAGTTGGAAATTTTTTAAGGATGAAGAATTTTTTTTTTGCATTGCCTCGTCGGATCACTTTGTGCGATCCTGCCTCATGCAAGTCTGGAGAACCAATTCTTGAAATTCATCCGGAAACCCCGGAGCATCACCTGCCGTCTTTCTTGGCATCTGCGAGGTGAAAGATGTTTGTTGGACATTTGGGTTGGCGTTTGAGCCTCGAGACCATCGGCGTGTTCCCTCGGCAGCCTGACAACACGTGGCCATCTTGTCGACTTCCCTCCTCGCACCGCCGTCGGTGCCCGCTTCCTGCCCGTCCACCGGCCTTTTGCCTCCTCCTCGCCCGTCTCTCCGTGCCCTCGTCTTCTACCCTCTTATTTCTCTCGCTGGTCATGGTTTGCTATTCCGTCGCTTTCACTCGGTGGTGCTTCGGTTGTAGCAGAGGAAAACAGGTATCCATTTTATGATTTTATTATTTCCCAGATTAAAAAGCTAGTGAACTAAGCTCAGCTCAAGCCTAGCTCACTTCTTCAAGCAACCTGCAAAGATGAGAACACACAAAGTTGTTCGAACTAAAATGAACGCACAACAAACAGGTTCATCATAGTAAATTACAATGTGAAAGACAGATTGTTGATTTCCGTAGTTCATTTGAAAAAGTGACTCAGAACATGCATCGTAGATTCATGGAAAACATATTTCAGAAAGCGAATTCCCACCTAATTTAATGAATCTTGTTGCTTTGTTTTCTAGTGCTTGCCATGTGACATTCAACTGTCAGCCATAATTTGCTTAACTTAATTAACACACAAACTTTTTCCCTGTGTGTATGCAGTGAATCAAAATGAATCTTTCATTTTTACTGAACTACAGGAATCAACCAACCTAGTTGTAGTTCACTATATGCAAAACTGTCAAACATTATTTGCATAACAAAAAAGTCAAATATTGCCACCAAAACCCATCGAAATAAAAATGTGCCTTCATGGAGGAGGTTGAAGTGATATAGAAGCTTTAAATATTGAAGAGGGGTCAAGTTTAGCTCGGGTTATTGGTGGAAGTTTGGAGAGCCTTCACTACGTGTGTATGTTGATGCGCACTTGCAATGCGTTTTTTCCAATCAAATCATCTTTGAAGTCATTTATTAGGGCAATGTTTGAAATGTCTAACTACTTTGGGATAATAGTTTAAGGTATATTTATAGTATAAAATATTTTTGTACAGTATAAAAAAGTTTTTGGGTTAACAACTTTTCACTGTTCAGATTCCGTTTTCCGTGATTTGTTTTGCAATGAATGCACTTGTAATTGCTTTCAATAATATAAGAATTAGAATGTGTGTGTGTGTGCAATGGAATCGAAGCAAATGTCCGAGTTGAAGCACTTACACTCTAGTACTGTGACAGGCCGGTCACCCCACCATGTTGGTATGCACGTTCGCCCTGGTAAGTCGAGTCCTGGGACAAAGCCACGTCGATTTGGGACTTGAACTCATCACCCAAGTAACTGTCCTGTGAAATAATGAGACGCCCCCCCCAAAAAATGTTTCTGAATTAATCATTGGTTGATCCATCGAAGGCTGTGATTGTCAACCTCTGTGCCACGGCACACGGGGTGCTGCGAGACAAATTAACTGCAGGAAAAGATTGACTTAACGGGTCAGAAAATGGCCAGTCAACCCAACGCACAGTCGCACTTCAGCAATCGCAAATCCACCCGTATGTGGATTTTTTTCTTATCTCAAAACAGCCCAGTTCTCCTCTCACAGCATGCCATTTTGTTTATGCGTAGACCAGACCGGTGGCCTGGTGCTTAATGAGCCTGAGGACAAAGTACGCTTTTAAATGTTCTGCTTTTTGGAACATGTGATTGGATATACCGAAGTGGAGGATGGGGGCAGTGACTTGACTACAGAGAGCAAGGAAAGCAGAGGCTGGAGAAAGATGTGTGATTTGCCATAAAGAGTTTCCTGTACTCTGCACTACTACATTTATAAGAGATGAGCAATGTTCAAATTTGTGTGATGCATTATTAAAATGTTTAATGATCATAATTTGTGGTCTAAACTATTAATATAGACATTATTCCATCATCTCTTATCATAAATTAGATCACCTATGGGAGCGGTGCCAATTATTTGCGGAAATTCGTCACTCGCGGCCTGGCTCTGCGCCTCTCCTGCAAATGGTCCAGTAGTTTGTCTATATCTACTTTGAGTGGCATTTTTGTTTGGTGGCTTATCTATGTGGTGGTGTGTCATGAGCTTTTTTGTTCCAAATGAAAAATGGGTGTTGTCTCAATAAAGGTTAGAAAACACCATAGATCCTAAGGTGCTGCTCACTGTTCGCTTGTGTGACAGCTAACATTATTCTCACTGCTAAGGATTTTTAAACATGTTTTGTTTTCAAACCGATGCATTCAAATTCCAATTCAAATAAAGCCCTTGATGCAGTGTCTTTGAGAATGAGAGTGATGCGTTGCGTTACCTGGGACAGTTCTGGCTGGGAAAGACCGGGCTGGCTCATCTGGGAAGGCTGACTCATTGAGATGTAGCCTTGTGTCAGTGGGCCCTGCGAGAAGGACTGGGAGGCCCCGTCCTGGCTGGCCTGGCTGTTTGGGCCGTGACCGGCACCTTGGGCTGCCGAGCCACGGGGCCTCTGGCGCCCGCCACGTCCTGCCTTATTGCCCTTTATAGCTCCACGGCCTGAATAGATCACATGGGTCATGTAGAAAGGTTTTAATACGGGATCAGTTTACTCACCCACGTACTCTTTTTTTTTTTCCACCTTATGATGTGACTCAAAGTTTTTCTCTTTGCAGTAGCGTACCTGTGGCGGGGCCGTTAGTCTGGCCTAAGTAACTGGGCGGAGGCATGGGGGGCATGACCAGGTTGAAGGGAATAGGGAGATTCATCGCAGCAATGTGACCAGGACCCGCACCGATCATCCCAATCTGGTCGTGGGTTTGGAAGTACATGTTGGATGGGCGACCGACTTAAAAGGAGAAAAAAAGATTTAAGAATTAAATTCAGTGATGGGGGGGTGGGGGAATAAACACCTTTTGTGGAGATTTTTATGTAAAATAAGCACCAGCGTTGCTGCGGTCGTAGGCAGAACCAGGAATAAGAGCTTCACGGGCATCATACATCGCAGTACTCATGAAACGTCCGCCCTATAACACCACAGAAAAAAGAATGACGATATCCTCCTGATGGTAACTCACTTTTTTTTTTAGAATGTGGCTGGTCCGACAATTTATACTTCAGTACAATTGGTTATGTTAAAATTCGAGCGCCACTGTCATCTAAAGTCCCCTTTCTCTAATAATGGTGAATTTCTGTGCATTATCGCCACCTTCCTTCCACTGTCGATGATGCATTACTGCTCGTGGCCACCTTCTTTATAGCATACTAAAGACGGTGGTGGCATTGCACCAAAAGTATATGCCAAGAGAGAGTGGAAGAAATGACAGCATAAGTACTCAAAGATGAGCAAGAACTGTATTCATGGCGGCTATTGTGTAACATAACACTAGAATGCAGAATCTGCCACAAGGATTAACCATTTACAAGAATAAAATGTACAACCAACCAAGATTCTACCTTTAGCCACAACGTGAGGTGGGATTCCAGTTAAGGTAAAGGATTTTGTTTTGTAGCAGCAGCTAAGTGAACAAATCTGACAGTGTTTCTAGCACATGGAGTTGTCCCACTGGTGTCTTCACAGCAACTCACAGGATTGATGGTGTTGACCAGCTTGCGTGGCTTGCTGAACTGCATGAGGCTCTCCCTCAGGTTGTTGAGCGGTCCCTCCACGAGGACCTTCTGCTCTTTGTAGTTGTTCAGCAGGTTGTTCCACAGAGGCTGCCTAGAAAGCGCCTTGGGGTTCCCGACAATGATCACTCCATATCTTTACCAAGAGTGAGAAAATATATTACATTTTGCACCAGTGTCAATAAATCCATCCAAAAATCTGTCGTGTTTCATCATTTGTAACTGGACAGTGCTTCCTTACTTGGCTCTGGTCAAAGCCACATTAAGTCGACGTGGATCATTCAAGAAGCCAATGCCCTGGTGCTCGTTGGCACGAACACAAGACAGGATGATGAAGTCTTTCTCTCTGCCTTGGAAGGCATCCACACTTGCGATTTCCACTTGCTGTTATGGGAGGGGATAATACAATAGTATTAATTGTATGTGCAACCTTTTGTCGCAGAAAAAAAAGTACTTAAAGGACTAAGAAAAAAGGGTGTTCCTTGGAGCTGGGTGAGGTACCTGATAGAGTTTAGTGTGCAGAGAGCCACTGAACTGCATGTATTGGACCAGGTAGGAACGCTGACCCTCATATGGGGTGATGATCCCAATCTGGTCAGGTTTGGCACCCGCCTTCAACAGCCTGGTGGTGATTTTCTCGACATTTGCAGCCTCGGTCCTGAACAGAAAAACACACCGTGCACTGAATCCAACAAAGGGGCAAGAAAGGGTTGAGTGAAAATTCTGAAGTGCCTGGAATAAGCAAAACTGCCAGAGTAGAGCAGATACAGTTGGGGGGAAAAAAGTATGCGAATCCTTTGGTATACAAATTTAAGCAGACTGATTTTGATGAAGATCAGAACCCATTTTATGACCAATGTAGGCAGAAATGTAAAAACATTCAAATGGTTCAGAGTTTTTCCTGCCACTGTATGCACTGTGGGATGTTACCTGTTCAGGTAGGAGGTTCCAGAGCTCGCAATTTCCTCCTGACCTTGAGTCACATAAAAGAACATGGGCTTGTCTGGCTGTGGCCACTGGAAGTCAAAGCCCTTCTTGATGCGGTCAGCTGAAAAGAGTAAAAAGAGCTTCTTTTTCATCTCCCGGCGAAATTTTATTCTCCTCGGTTCCGTTCCCACAACAACATTGACAGGAGCAAACCTGCTGTCACTCCATTCTGCAAGGAGCCCTCGTAGAAGATGTTCGACGGGAAGGCGCTGAGAGCTGGATGCATTCGGTACTGGACCTGAAGGCGAATTGGTCGGATCCCCAGAACCACCAAGCGCTCAAACAGGGACTGTGACAACCCTGCCTTGGCGGCCTTCTTACACATCACCACAGGACCAAGTTGGCAGTGGTCACCCACCAGGATGAGCTACAAAATTGGTCAATTTAATGACATGTAACAGAGTTTGCAAACCGCTTACTAACAAACTACATTTTCACCAGTTTTACTTGTTTATTTGTAGATGGTGAACATTGGGGGCCTAGGGGGTGATCCAATTATAGTCAGGTTCAGACACTAATGTTCCTATTTGACCGTTTTGCTAATCGATACCCGTACTGCTTTGCTTTCTGTCATAATTCTGCAAATACTATGTCTCAAATGAGTAATGTAACAAATGTATCAATGTTTAAGTTTGAGAAGTGATCATATTGCGTGATCTCGGAGGGACCGAAAGCTTCAACAGTATCAATCCCAACGTCACTGCATTGGGCATAATGTCCGTCTGCTCACAACACACTCTGTGGTCATGCTTTTTGTATCTTTTCGCTTGGAAACAACACTCCATGCTGGCTAACGATTTTGTACGGTCGTCAAGATAGTTCATCAATACACTGTGCAGACGTATTGAGGAATAAAACCAAATATGCAGCTCCAGACGATGCACAGCGATTGACTCAACGCACATTTCAGAAAGCATAACTCCATTTCATTATCCACATTTATACAACTGCAAAGTTGTATAAAAACTTGTTAAACTTGTTTGGAAAGTATTAAGTCAGATTCCTTTTAGCCCCTTTTCCTTCCTTGGGTCATGGCAAATATATAAACGAAGGTGTTTGAGAATATTTTGTAAACAGTACACAAGTAGATTCAGTAAGTAATTTAGACTATGTGCTTCATTTTGTGATCGGTTATCATTCTCGTAACTCCCTGGTAAGTGATCGTCCCTAAAAAAAATCCTGATTATGTAAAGTCAAGTTTGAATTGTGATAAGGGGTCAAATTAACATGTACAGAGAATGCTTGGTTTGGGTTTGAGTTCCATTCCCACAGTATTTGTGCGATTTATCTGTGTGGTGTGGGGGAAAAAACTTCAGCAAAAGGTGAGTGGATTTCTCCATGTGAGATTAAAAAAAGTTCATCCTGCGTCGTTCATAAATGTGAATTGCCTCAAGTCGGGACCGTCATAAACCGAGTACCACCTACACACCAGGGTGCCCAAGTCCAATCTTCGAGAGCCCTAGTTTGTTCTAGATGTCTCCATCCAACACAGCCCATTCAAATGATCAGAATCTTTATCAATCTTCTACAAAAGTTACCGATGAGACGATCATTTGAATTAGGTGTGTTGGAAGAGGGAAACATCTAAAACAAACTGGATAGGAGCTCACTCAAGACCGGACTTTAAGCACCCCTTCCCGCCATCCACCACCTGACCTTGAGCCACATATCCTTTACATTCACAACACCTTCTGTTGTTGGGTATCATACCTGCTTTGCTCCAAGCACAACAGGCACCATGCATTCAGGCTCAGTGGCCTGGGTGCTCTCGTCAATCAGGATGGAGCGAAACTGCATCTTGGCCAGGCGTGGGTCCCCGGCACCAACACAGGTGCAACAGATCACATCTGCGTTCTGCAGCAAGGGATGACAAAAATTACAAACCTCAACCCGACTCAAAGTCAACTTAAAAATATTAGCGTCAAATTAAAAGGCCAGGATAAGACCAAACTTAAACGTTGGCCATTTTGGGTGGACTCACCATTAGCAGCTCCCTCTCAGCGGTGCGTTTCAAGGCTCTATAGCGCTTCTCATCAGCAGAAGATAGCTCGCCAGTCTCATCCTTAAGCTGCTGAAGTTTCTGAAGTTCTGGCATACTAAAAATGAAAACACGACAGGATGACTACACAAACAACATATGACACTGCCAATTCAAATACAGGGGCTCCTTGTTTTAAGATGATACTGCCTTTTGACATTTCAAGGTTACAAATGGCGAGCACCGCAAGAATTCATTGACGTGGAACACAAGAAGCAATGTTCAGTCGATGCCGTTTTTTTTAAAGTAGTTGCTGTTTATGGCTTGGGAGCGTTTTTCAAACAATTACTGTAAAAATGCCTTTACAACATAGGCTACTATTGAAATTGGTGATCTTCAGCATTTTACGCCAAAATCGGTGATTGACTGTTTCATCATCATTTGCGCAGTCTATCAATGACATTATCGATCACCTCTGTGAAGTAAGACATTCCAGCAAACACAAGCTCGTTCAGTCCGGAGTCGTTCTGTGCTGCCATAGTGGATATGTGTGAGCCCCAAAGCTATTCTATTTTCAGCCTTGTTGTGCTTTTTGTGAGCGGAAAGACATGCGCTGGCCGGCAGAAGTTGCACGTTCGTGCCCTTGACCATCCAATCACGTCTTTTTTTTTTTTAAACTGAACTCTGAAAACCATTTCAATTACATAAAAAAAAATAAAAATAAAACAACTAGCGAACTAGCTACAGTATGTGTGTTCTATTTACCATCTATTTAATTCAAAATAAGAAAGCCTCCATTTATTTCATCACTTAGCCCAAGTTACATGACCCCTGTCCAAACACATTCAGATGCCAGTCGCAGGCAAGGGATGATGTTTGTTTGAATTCACACAAAAGATAGCTGCAGCGTTGGCCATGAATGAAATTACTTTTTGCTAAATGAGGATATGAGATATACCATGGTCATACCAACTGTTGTCCTGAGCTATTCTCGTGATGTGATTACAAATGCAGTCAAACCTCGGTTTTCGAACGTCTCTTTTCTCGACCAAATTTCGAGTTTTTTATGCCTTGGATGATGACCAAATTTCGGTTCTTGAACAAACTGAGCGCACTTGAATGCGTCACTTGACTCCTCTTGTCTTCCTTATACGAGGAAGTGACGCTTCCTCGGGTAGACGAGAAAGTGACGCTTCCTCGTGGAGCGTTCCATTGGGAACAGACGTGTTCAATAAAGATTGTTTGTTTTGTTTTTTAAAAAAAGAGTGTGGTTTCGGTTTTAGAACAGCCTTCTGGAACGGATTATGGTCGAAAACCGAGGTATGACTGTGAAGTCATGACAGTTCACGTTTATAGTGCTGAATCTGTACAGCATACATGCTAGGTAAAAGTGGACAAAATTAAAAAAATAAACAATGAATATGTGCTTGTGTCTGCAAGGTTTTGTTTTCTTATTCTCTGAGGTAAACATAAATAACCAATGACAGGCCTACTGGATCCGTTTTTTACTGAATGCAAGATCTGAAGATGTTACAATAAACACGGAGATAAAGAAAACTGCTGGGTAACTCGAACCTGAAGCGGAGTAATTATGTGACCCAAACCATCCAGCAGAGAACAAAGAATTTCTCCATTTCCACTGACCTGTCCATATTGCTGATCTGGTTATGCAATGCCAGGAAAGACACTGGTGACTCAATCGCCTCACGACTCTTAGCACACAGCCTGACCACCTTAAGCCCAGTCTTGTCAATCTTCTCAGTTAACTGGTCCACTGCAATGTTACTGGGAGCGCATACCAGGACTGGTCTACAGAGAGAGAGAAACAGACAGACAAGACAGGAAAGAAAGAAAGAGTAACAGGCAGAGTGATACAGAATCAGACAAGAGATTCACAGACATGGAGACTGATAAACGTGAATTACACAATCGAAAACTAATATGAAACAAAACACTTCAAAAGGTCGTTACCCGTTGCCCTGACGTGAGAGGTGATAGACAATCGTGGCAGAAGTAACAGTCTTGCCAGTGCCAGGAGGACCCTGGATCAGGCTGAGAGGCCTTTGCAGCACCGTCTTCACAGCATACACCTATGCACAAAAGTACATATTGCACATAAGAACACCAAAATGTCTTGAATAATCATGGGAAACTGAATTAATGAAAACACAGAATCTCATCTTCCTAAACTGTGTTTCACCATAAATTAGCAACAAACCACATGAGGCCATGTCCACTGAAGGCTAATGAAAAGCAAAGATTGACAAGTGACTGACCTGTGAATGATTAAGATCAGGTAGGCCCTGGGCAGTGAAGCGCTTGGGTAGCTGACACTTAATGGTAACATCTTCCACTTCGTGACCCAAAAGCTTGTGGTAAATATAGCCCGACACTGAGGTCTCATCCACAGCAAAGGTCTTCAGAGCACTCTGCATTCTGCAGTAGAACAAGCATGAACAGGTAGCAACACTGTCCTGACAAGGGTGACAACCATCTATTAATAATTAGAAATGATAAGGCACAGATGGTTTGGGATTACTCGTGACAAGGGAGTATGATACATGCTTTGTCAACCAAGTCAAGGTAGTCCGAAATTTTTTTTCAGAAAACAATGGGAATCTTGTCAGTTTTCTGAATATCCCCCTACTGGAGTTTCGGGGCGGACTTCCAATTTTTAGTTCTTTGGTGGGAATTACATTATCCACGATAACCTACCATCTCATTGGAACAGGTTCTCATGCCCCATTGTTAAGATATTTGATGATTTTTATGAGCTCTTTTGAAACACCATTTGTATGTACTAAAAAATTCTTTCAGTGTTCACAAATTACATCACCACCACATCACGTTGAGTAATACCAACAGTCAGGTTATGAAAGAGCTGCTCAACCAGTCATACCTAAAATTTAAGGCTAGCCTACCTATCAAAGGAAGTAGCCTTCCACACAAAGTCCACCTGGAAGTTATGGGGAATTTCCACAGGGGCTCCAACACTGCTTCGCAGTTCAATAGCAATTTCATCCCCATAGTCTGTAAAAGGAAGCTGTTAAGGAACTCAGGGGTCTGAGAAAGTAACGTTTGCCTGTTACAGCCGCAACACAGAGTGTCCAATCTCAGCTGTAAAATCACAAGGAGGCAGTAATTGCTCCGTCTGTATAATGCTCGAAAGTCGCAGGTTATGGTACAAGACAACGTTTTGAAAACGTACATCCAAATAGATGTTCTGTGAATGTCTTGAAATCTCGTGACAATGTAAATGTAACATTTTGACCTTTTTCAGACACATTGTTCTGAAGTAAGAGGATGAACTGACACTGGAACTGCCAATCATGAAAAGGATACTGTCCGGAACCTTGATGACATGGCCAATCCCTTTCCACAGCGGGGCCAGGTCACCTTTGTAGCGCAGGCAGATCTCATCACCTTGCATCAAGCGCATATCTGATATTGGCAAAGGAGAACAGAAGAGAAATTGTGTTAGAGTGATTCACTTAAACTAAAAAAATGGTTTGCTAATGAATCAACTGACACAAATTGTTAAAAAAAAGAATTAAAAAAAAAAACAAGACTAGAATCCAGTCAAGAACAAAACTAATCATGAATGCATGCTACTATATGATGATGGTTGGAGGAAGTTGTCCACAGTCAGTGGGATGAGATAAGATGAGGATCTTTCTGCATGACTGCGAAGAAGTAAATCTCAGGAATTACCACCTGAATCGGTCTTCGGCAGAGTGAAATATGCAATCCGCTTCTTATTCAGTCCCAAGTCCCATCTTACTGTTATATTATCTTGGGTCTGCAAAAGGAAAACATGAAAACGGAGAGATAAATCTTTAATCAAATACATACAAAAGTAAAGACTGAACTGTACAGATTGAAGGGGGTCCGGGGGCTAGCAACTAACGAACGCAACAGTGGCAGGTACTAAATAAATAAATAAAGTGGATTGTGCTCGGTACACTGTCAATTTGAAATAGTGCACACTTTCCTATGCTCTGCTGGAAATAATTTGTGAGGGTGCTTTAAATGAGAATCACAGCACCAATACCTGAGACTCTTTGAGCTTCTTATCATAGTCAGCCTCCAGTTTGACCAAAGGACCAAAAATGTTTTGGTACTGGTAGGCATCCTCATAGCGCAGCAACACATGCTGGGGCTCCTCATCCACACCTGGCTTCTCCAGGTCCTCCAAGGTGGCAGTGGGGTTGTCCTGAAGGAGAGGCAAAAGGAAACAACATTAAAATTGTTGTGTCACTGATTAACACTAGTCTTCGCCGAAGAAGCAACCAATTTCAGCTTCTAGGCCTAGGGTATCTTGCATCATTCGACACTGGCATCTTAGCAAATAGACTTGCAGCGTGTGCGATGGCTACCTTCCAGAGTTCCTCCAGCTTGTTGATCTGCTGGGCGGTGATCTGCCGGGCGCGCAGCTGCTCCTGCTCTGACGGGATTTTCACCAGCCATGAGAGAAAACAGCGGTCTTGGATCAGCGGCTGCCACTGGGAGCTATCCCAGTTGATGTCTTTCAGGCTACTCTGGCTAGCACAAGGCTGTCTGTGGGGAGATGTGTTGTTGTTCATACAGACGGGACCACATTGCCTTGTTTGTGACCAGCAGACCAGAGTTGTATACAGCCAATATAAAACGTAGTAAAATATTTTTTTTTGCTCCTGTATTTGTCATACACACCAAGTAGTTTCAACATATTATCTTAAATTATCCAGCGAAAATACTGTATGCGTTTGACAGTCAAATATTGCCAACAGCTTTGCTTTGAAAATAAACCTACAAGACTGTCAAATGATGACAAAGTGCTGGCTACTCTTCAACTTGATTATCCATTTAGTCATGAATTGGACACCATCGACTATCTCCGCATCAAGACACTAAAAACCAGTTTGGTGTGAAGAGTCAAGATTTATAGGACGTTGTGTTTCAGTACATGTCTTACCTACAGAGCAGCACGACGACAGAATCAGCCTTGGCAGGGATGAAACCCAAGAGGAAGACATTGCGGCACCCACAGTTGTAACACTCCAGGACAGTCTCACCTAAGGGTCCATCTTTGTGAAGTGTCACCTCTTTGCATTTGGCTCTCACCAAATGGTTTACTATGTGGCTACAAGTCAGAAGTTAAGAATGGTTACAAAGGGTGTATTTCAAGATTTCTGTCATACAACAGAATCTCTGAGTTCAAACACTTTATAAGTCATGTTGACAAACTGCAAACCAAACAGCAGTTTCAGGAAACAAAATATGAAAAGCAGAGTTTCAAGGTTTATACGCGTCTGCCTTTTCCTAGCTTTTGTGTGAGGGTACCACAGCATTTGTCTTACTGTTTATTGTGCATGTTAAATTGCTCCATGCACAGCACTTTGTATGCAGCGATGGCTGTTTGAAAGTGCTCTATAAATACTGTTGACTTGACTTGACAGCAGAGTTAAGGTAATGGCAAAGAGGAGAGGCGTGCTGATAACAGAACTAGACAATATTATGCACCACTCCACTACAGTAATTAAGAAGTGCAAATTGTCTGCTAGGTGATGACATTTCAGCCTTTAAAAAAAAAAAAAAAAAAACATTCCATCTCTCGCTTTTCTTGAAATTGGCTGTTGTTGTTGCCTACATTTCTCTTCTTAGCAGTTTATTAAAAAGACATGACTGGGTAACGGGATCTTTTCCTTCCACTTGGTATAGTTTTAAAATTGTATTTCACCTAAAGATGTCATGAACCTGAGCTATGGTATCCCATAAATGATGAAAAAAATAACTTTAATGTCAAATAGGGGGCCTCAAAATATCTTCTTGCTGCCCTCAAATGGCTTCCAGGCCGCGAGTTTGAGGCACCTGGGCGAAAGCAACTTTCATCACCCATATGAAAGAATGGAATGGTGAATTGGAAAGTCAGCTCTGAATAGAGTTCTCGTGAAGATACTCACGTGCTAGATTAACGCAGTAATCCTCCCCCTATTAAGTTGAAAATGCATCACATCCTTCAAGCATTGACAGTTTTATAAGTTTTGATATACAGCGTTCAACCTTTTTTTTGTTACATTCATATCATTGTCAACATTAAGAAAGCCAGTGTAAAGTAAATTTGTGTTGAGTAAGCCGTCTTATAACTTCCTTAAATGCTAGGGCCATGTCACACGTATTGGAAGGGTGAGTAATTATATAAAGTGCGCCATGCAGTAAAATTAATGAAAATATAAAGACAATAATCCTTGTCATGTGCGTTTGTGTTACCAGTAGTTGAATGTGTATCATATATTTATGTTTTGATTTACGTTTTAACTTTACCATTTATTATTTTTGGAGACAAACTGTGACTTCACATCGTGTCTAAAATGGGGACATCCAGGTCAATTCCTTGAGCAACTTGCATTGATCACCTAAGCATTGCTTGCAAAAATAAAAAAATGCTGTTGACTTGACTGTTAGGTCCATAGAATGATATTATCAATAAACTTCATCTTACCCTAAAGATGCACGATTGTGGAAAAGATTTATGTATAATGAATGAATGAATGAGACTTGTGTTACTCATTTACAAGTGCCGTAAATGGTTAGACTACATAAGGGTAAAAACAATCGGCAAACCTAAGCCATTTAACCAATTATTTTGACCGATGTTTTAAGGACCATAATCGGCTAATTTATTCTGCCGGCCTATTAATTGGTTTGGCCCTCATTACTTGCTTGCCTCGAAGTGTGTTAATAAAGGTTTTATGGCGCAGACAGTCTGGCTTACATAAAATCAAAGTCAGAGGTTGACCAGAATCCTTGAGCAGATTGTGTTTGCCATTTTAAGATATCCTTTATTTGTCCCACACTGGGGACATTTACAGGTTAGGTTCCACTAAAATGCAGATGGAATGCCTACATACCTGCCAGATGTATTTCCACGTCCATTGCAGAACCACTTTTTGCTAGTGTTGCAGTACACCACACAGGCTGGATCATGAATGCCACAATAGCTGAAAAAAAGTGGTGGACAACATGTAGATTTTCATGGATGTAGTTAAGCCACATAAAACAAAGAAACACACATGTTTAATGTTCTTGAATAGGGTATTAATTAACCTACTGCTATGCAAGAGAAGTTTGTCTGGCTAATTTATGCCGTGGTGCCAGAGATTATATTAAAGTGGGTGGGGGTCCAGTCATTATATTTGTATGGATACAGTATTTCCATATATGAAGTTAAAACAACATTAGAAGAAGCTTGTCTGGTAGCCACAAGTCAACACGGTTTAATGTGGTTGTTTGCAAAGACACCCATTGGCCATTTACAGTATTGTGATAGAAACATGAACCCATGTGAAGCGTGTTATTATACTTGGGGGACCTATTGTACGTTCAAGCGCTACTTCATATTTTTCCCCCTAGAAACAGAGTCTAACGACATTTAATAATTTAACGACGGTGATTGTTTCTGCATTTGCTTTCAATCCAATGTTGTATCCCACCCAGTGCGTTTAATATGCATGTATCCCTCGGTATAGGCAACGTGTTGCTGTCAAGTGTACCTGCAAGCATGCACGGGCAGGTCCTTCGTGTAGTAGGCGTCTTCTTCATCCTCCTCAAAATTGAGTTCCGCCAACAGCTGGCTCGCTTTGGCCACAGAATCTTCCACTCCACCGTTGTGGAGACCCTCATCGGGACCGTTAACCTGCGGCGCAACTCAAGCTTTACCTCCAGAATAGCATAGCGATAACGTGTTATGCTAACAACTCGAAGCTAACATTAGCAGCGAGAAATCACATTGCGGAAAAGACGCTTGAACAAAGTTTCGTTAAGGTCGCCATATTGTCAAAGCACGTTTTCCTATTACATTCAATTAGGTAACAAGTATGCGCAGTGAGCTCTATCAAAATATACTAAAAAGGAAGGCACACATGAAATCTTTGGAGGGTAGACGGAAGGGTAGCTTAGCAACAAGCTAACAGTCGCACACGTCCAATAATAGCGGGTTAGCATAGCAACGTTTAGCAGCTAACTAGCTTCGGCTAACGTCAGTACACCGCGCGAGGATGTTTCTTCCGAGCAAACACAGATGCAAACCTGGCCGTCCAGCTGACTCTGAGTCTGGCCTTGGGTTTGAGTCTGGCTCGGGAGGGTGAAATCGGTGAAGTCGTATTCGGACCCCTGGGTGTCCGCTCCGAGCAACTCCGTTTCCTCGGTGTCCAAGAAGGTGAGGGTCTGGGAGCTTGGCCCGTACGCCTCCACACTCATCTCGACTCAACTTTCGGTGCAGTCAAGTGTTCTCGGGCGTTTGTCCAAATAGTAATACACTCCGCGCCTTATGTGCTTGACGCTGAAGGAACGTGAACTCGACACGAAAAGTCCGTTGGTAAAGCCGCAGCAGGTAAAATGGTACCGAACAGAACCTTGATGGAGGTCCAGTAGCGACGTATTTCTGTGTGGCGCTCGACGCGTGACGTTCCTTACGTTTACAGTGAGCAGCAGAGAGAGTCGATCACATGAAGAGCTCTCACTCAGGGCTCGTTTCCGGGTGTTCGCAAAGTAAAAAAGCTTTGCGAGGCAAACATCAAAGCCATGCAAGTGATCCAACCTTTTTGTGACCCAATGTTACATATTACAATACAACTAAATAAATTGAATTAGCGCTTGCTGGATCATAATTATTGTAATAGAGAAGCGGTAACTTACCACAAAGATCAAATGTGATTACTTGCACCAGGTCAAGATATCCATCCAAACTATGGCCCGTTCATTCTTTTGTGTTTGTTTATTTAATGTGGTCCACAGCATACAGTAAAAATAACATTTTACATGGCCTGCAATGCTATTTAAAGAAAAGGTTGTGGGCATTGTTAGAAGTGTAGCTGTTGAAAAAATTAGGGTGATGTGAGTGATGGGGACCAGAGGTCTGCATCAGCAGTCCGGTGTGTCCGCCAGTGAGCCTACGTCAGTCCGTCTGAGTGGTCATCGACAGCCAAACGGCGTCAAAACTGGACTTACCAGTACTACATCACATACAGATGCCACACACCTGACAAACAGTCAAATATAAGAAAAATTAAATGTGGATACCTTTCAGTCCCTCAGACCTCAATGAGATGTATTCCATATTATCTTGATTTCACCAATCACCACGCTGTGCACATATGACTGTGCCCACGTGGGTTGGCCTGAAATACTCTCAGAAACTGTGATGGATTGACAGACATTCCGTCAGTCTGACTGAATGTCCACCTCTGATTGGGACTTCCACGACTACTACTTCTACCACAGCTTTTCTAGATATGCAAAGGGGCGGCCTGGTGGTCGACTGATGAGTACGTCGAGCTCACAATTTAGCGGTGCAGGGTTCGATTCCGGCTGCGACCTTCCTATGTGGTGTTTGCATGTTCTCCTCGTGCCTGCGTGGGTTTTCTCCAGGTACTCTGGTTTCTTCCTACATTCCAAAATCATGTGTAGCAGGTTAATGGAACACTCTAAACCAGGGGTGCCCAAACTTTTTGGATTGAAGATCTACTTTTCAATCAACTAACCTCCCGGGATCTACCCTTACCGACGCGCGCACCCGCACACACACACACACGCACGCACGCCATGGTGAGAAACAGCCTGAAACGGAGGCCTGCGTTCTTTGCTCGTGCCCTCGGTGAATTGTACACGAAGCAAACTCCGAATGAGAATCATGACGATAAAAGATAAAGCGCAACAGCTCTGATCACAAGCTGCAATTGCAGACTGCTGAGCGCTAACAACTTCCGGTGATGTAATCACGCGCCACCGTAAATTTAAGATTTACATACTTTATTTTATTTTTTTGGTTTTATTTATTTTTTTGTGAAAATGAGACTGATATGATGATTAGGGTGCAGCCTACATTAACACAAAAATATATTACTAATTGTACAAAGACACACAAATGTTTTTTTTTTCTCCTCGACAATCCTCGGATCTACTTGGGACCTGTCTTAGATCTACCGCTAGATCAGGATCTACCTAATGGGCACCCATGCTCTAAACTATCCCGAGGTGAGAGTGAGAGCATAGATGGTTGTTTGTCTGTAGGATGGGATCCAGTATGCCCACAACCCTTATGAGGATAAGTGGATTACAATATGGATGGATGGATAGATATGCAAAGGCATAAATAAATGACAGCTACAATAGCAATAGAATTTCTGTAGAGAATAAAGATAATCCAGTTTTGGAAACAAAAATGGTTTCCTCCACTTTCAGTTTAGTGCAATTTGTGTAGATGTTATATTAATGATCCTCAAGTATGGTCAATTTAGTTAAGATTGCTCTTGGTTATGGTTCTGAATGTGGAAATGGGATTCAACTGCTATTCAGCAGAAATACAGATCTACTCTAGGTCCTCAAGTACTTGCCCTGTCACCTTGAACAGAAAGCCCTGATGTAGCATTTTTTACAAATAACATTATTGCATATAAAACATGTGTAATTGTTTGTTTTTCGGGTTTTAGTGTATTTAGTAAGTAAAAAAAACAACAACTTTCAAACTGGCCCTTTTTTCTCGCTTTCTGTATGTGGCCCTCAGATGAAAATGTTTGGACATCTCTGCAGCTAAGATTGTCTTGTTATGTATAAATGTACTGCATCTTAAACTTCCACTCTTAAAGGGGAAGTCAACCCTAAAAATATCTTTACAAGAATATGTTCTATGTTGCCCCACTAGTCAAAAGGCAAAGATTTGAACATAAATGCCACACTTAATTAAAGGAGCATTAACTATATATATATGTTTATTTGTATGTATGTATTAATCATAAAATGTTTAATTGTACCTAAATAAATGTTTAAAAACAGCATATAAGACTAAATACAAATGAATTACCGGTAGTTTAAATACATCAGAAGTGAACTTGGCCGGTGATTCTTTTGCATACCACTAATGGTATTTGTACCAAACTTGGGCAGTCAATGGACTTGAATACCTAATCTTATATTATATGATGACCTTAATACCATCTGTATGTCCATTTTCTTCACAATAATAGAATTATTGTAGTATATGTATAAATTCATCATACTCAATTGATATATAATAGAATGAATATTTCCTTGTGTACAATTATAACAGCAGTTTCACACAATAACAGTTGCAAAATGTTTTTTGTAAATAAAATGTGACACATCAATTAGTTTTCAACATTTCAATTATCTTTATTTAAAAGCCTTTTCCTCTTATAAAGCCAATTATTGTAACAGTGCTTTGATAATGTCAGAAGCAGAGAACAGGCCTTTCATGGGATGTTCCCTTACAGAGGTACAGTACTTAGAATCTCACAGTCATAATGTTGCGCCCACATTGAGATTAAAAAATATGTTTGAGGTAGCCACACATTTGCCTGGAATATATCCAAATATATCTTTGAACTGACCGGCTACCCGACATTTAAGGCAGCAGAAGGGAACTCCCGTTCCTTACGAGCCATATCCTGCCAATTTTGGATCTCTCTCCACTTCAACACACCTGAAACGATCAGGTCATCAGCTCGCTCTGTAGAAGCCTGAAACAATCATCCTCAATTGAATCAGGTGTGCTGGGAGTCGGGAGAGATCTAAAACAGACAGGATATGATTCTCGAAGAACCGGAGTTCCCTACCTCTGAATTAAGGCCTTATCCAAAGAAAAATAAATAAAAGGCAAGGCACAGGAGTTAAAAGGGCTCGAAGTCACTTGAAACAAACTAGCTATACAATTGTGAGCAGCTATGAGGTGCAGCACGACCCATTCACATACTTGCACTCACAATGCCACACCCCATTAAACATTAGCGCCTAGCAACTCTGAAAACTTGCCCAATCAGCAATTAACCCTTTGACAGACTAAGGCTGTGTACAGTGCTTAACATATGTATTACACCACCTGTCATAACAATCGAGAACAGAACATCCAGCACCATAGTGATATAGTGCTTTAATGTAGACTTTTTCTGTTTAGGTGAGTTCTTAACATTTTACTACTCTGAAGAGCAATGAGGAATTTGAAATATGAAATTGAAAATGGATTCACCTTTTTGTACCCAGATTTGGGCTGACTCATTCAGCATCTCTGAGAAATTAGAAATGAGTCAACCAGAATATTGCACAACCAAAACAAAACATTTTTTGTTTGCCTTCAGGAATAGCGATCGTTTCACATCCTAATCAACAAAAAATACATGCTTTGTGTTTTGTTTTTTACCATTAGAATTACATTACCGGTAATTACGAGTGATATTAATTTAGGGCAGATTTGCCATAAACCATACACTGTGTTGTGGTTTAATAAATGTGCCAAGTACTGTACAAGTTACTGATTACAGGTTACTGATTGCTACTTAATGACAAAAAAAAAAGAAAATGAATTGAGTGGCCTTACTCATGGATTAAGCCAAACTAGAACCGAAAGGCATCAGACAACCCTATAGTGCGTTGAAAAAGTGTTCATACCCCTGGCATTTTTTCACCTTACAACTACAACCCTCACACTATTCGTTAATGATTTTGTATGAATGTCGCAAACAAAAAAAGTAGCACATCACTGTGAAAGGAATAATTCTGATAGTTTGCAAAATATTAGACAATTAAAAATCTGAAAAAGAAATGTGTTATGCATTAGTACTCAGCACCCGGGCATCAATACTTTGTACAGCTGCAAGTCTTTTGGGGAGTCTCTAACACCCAACATTTTTCAAAGTCTTGTCACGGGTGCTCAGTGGGATTTAGGTCTGGAGATTGACTGGACCAATCAAACACTTTGTTTTAACCTTTCTATTATACCTCTGGCTTTAGGGTCATTGTTTTGCTGGGAGATTAATGACTTTCCCCAATCTTAAATCTTCTGCAGTCTGCTACAGGTTTTCTTCTAGGATTGGCCTTTATTTTGCTCCATCTATGCTTCCATCAACTCTGACCAGCCTCAGGGTTGTGAGCATTATTTTGTAACAATGCCTTGTCTATGTGCTTGGGCCGGGGATCTGCAATATAAGTTTGTGTGAGTGTGCGTAATCAAACAGTGTTTTAAACTTCCCCACAAGTTTATCGCTGACTTGTCTAGAGAGTTTCTTGGTCTTCATGATGCCTTTGTTCACTTGTGTTCTCTAACAACCCGCTGAGGCAGTTCACAGAACATGTGCATTGATACTCAATAGTAAATTACATCTAAATGAACTTCTGTATTTACTAATAACCCGATTTATGATGGCAACTGTTTGCAGTGGATTCTATTAAAGGGTATCAGCGTACAGGGTGCTGAATAAAAATGCACACCACACATTTCAGATTTATATGCGCTTAAAATTTTGAAAACCATATATCACTTTCGTTCTACTTCACAATTATGTGCAACTTTGTGTTGGTCTATCAAATAAAATACACTCCAGTTTGTGATGGGCTGGAGTAACTGGGGATGAATAATTTCTCAAGACACTGTATAAGCTGCAACACAAGACAGTGTTGGGTCAGTTTTCTAGCCAAAACTATTTACTCCAAAGTTTCAGCTTTTCCACATACATAATAACCATTTGAGGCATTCAGGTTGTAGAAACTATACACAACTCTGTTCGAAAATCAGATTTCAATGTCATGGTGATGAACCACCAATGTTGTACATCATAGGTGTCAAACTCAGGTCCTGGAAGGCCGCTGTCCTGCATGTTTTCCAAATCTCCCTGTTACAACACACCTGATTCAAATGAACAGGTTCAATGTCAGGTTTCCACAGTGTTTGCTGATGATCTGATCATTTCAATCAGGTGTGTTGCAACAGGGCGACTTGGAAAACATGCAGGACAGCGGCCCTCCCGGACCTGAGTTTGACACCCTTGTTGTACATGGTCAAACAGAAGACAAAAAAAAGCCATAGAAGTAGAATCACATTCAAACCTGGAAGTGGCACCAACATGGACTCGGGGGATTTGCTACATTCGTTAATATTATTGAGCAAAATAACTCAAAGGTACAACATTGACGGCAATTACTTTCTACAATGGATGTTTGTCTATTAGGTAACATACACTACTCAATATAAAGGCGGACACCACCTTGAAAAAGAAGCTTTTTATCTATCAGTAGACATGAAACATTTTCAGAATTTTGATAGGACAAATCCTTGGTAAAACTGTTACATTAAAAAAAAAATCTAAGGAGTGTCTTTTATTGGTGTGTATTTTTGCAACCATAATTGAATCAGTTAGAAAAATGCCATTCTCATGTGTGCACACTGACAAATCTCATCTTCAATCGATGGCCCACATTCATGGCAGCATTTTGTAGTACACTATGCCATAGAAAACATTGAGAAGAACTCCAAGGATACGAGTATGTATACGCGAGTATGTTGGGGTGCAAGCCTCTATGTTCAGCACCGTATTGTAAGAGCAATCAACTAAAAGTGGAAAAACAAGAAAGTGCTATAGAAACCATAATTTCCGGCCCAAATCTGACTTGACACAATGTCCCATGGATGTCGCATGGTTTGTTGTGTTACTTGAGCAGCTGTAAATGACCTTTGGAACCTTTAAAAAATGAAAATGGTTACAGGCTGCACAATTTGGGGTAGGGAAAAACAGCGTACTGGTGGGATTTTTTTTCTACATCCATTCATTTGCTTCATCACTCATCCACGGTCATGGCTGAGTTTAAAACTGAACCCTTAACTGGTCGCCGGCCAATCACAGGGCACATATAGACAGGCAACCATTTACATTAACATCCGCAATTGAGAGTCTTCTATCAACCATGAAAAATCCACAAACAGGAGGGCCGGTGTCTGGATTCAAATCCCCGACCTCAGAACTGTAAGACGGACATGCCTCAAACGACAGTCTGTCCAATTTTATTGGTTAGACATCAGACACAATGATTTTTTTTTTTCTTTTCGAATAATCGTGCAGCCTAGTAAACCAAAAGAACTGGAGGAGATGTGTTAACATCATATTGCACAACCTTTGATCAGATCTCCGGGGGCTGAATTCTTGGCTACTGGTCAGAAATGGGCAACAAAACTGAGGGAATGTGAGCCGGAACCAACCCGTTCCCACTTTCAAATCACCTTTGTAAAAGAAGGTACCGTAAATTCACAACTTCTTATAAAGAAAACGAGTCCAGAAACAATTCAACATCAAATGTGAAATAGCACAGATAGAATTAGGAGAAGATCGAGAGAATATATGAAAGGAACTGCATGGTTTATGCTAAAGATTTCTACATGAATATATTGAATCACATATAAGTGTTCACACACTGATAATCTGCCGACTTGTGGCGAGTGATGTATTGAGAAAAAGAAATATCAGAAGTAACCTGGAAGCTTTGGTAATATGAATAAGGCAAAAATTCAGCAATGAATGGCTGAAAAAGTCCTTTTCAGCTCATTTAAGGTTGCCAAATGTGACTTCTGTAACCATGTCAATAACCCTAACACTATAAGGTGCAATACGAGTAGCCACATTTGGAGTCATGCTGTGTTGAATCTGCTACACTCTGTAGCAACTGCAGTTTTTGTGAACAACAAAGCTTCCTGTGCTTTGGAGGTAAATCTAAACATATTCACACATCTAAATCACCTTAAAGTGGGACAATCTCAGAACATTTCTTGATTATTGAGGGACAAAATAGTCAAATCAAAGCAAGGAGAGTGAAACACACTGAAGCTTTCATTATATAAGAAAAGATAAGAAAAAGACAGAACTTGGCTACTTGTGGTTGAGTGCAATTTGTCTTGCGTGGCTGGAGAGGCTGGCTGGCATCGAGAGGTCACTTAGTGGAAGTGTTGCTGGCAGTGAATCTGCTCCTTGGCGTTACCCAGGAGTTCCAGCATCTCCTGGACAATGGCTTGCAGCGCGCGGCCCAGATCTTCACCGCTGTACGGCTTGCCAAGGGGGGGCACGTGAATGAAGGCCGAGCGACCGTGGCTCATGTACAGGGAGGTGTAATAGGTGAAGTCACACAGATACCTGCAAGAAAAGGCAAGTGAGCAAAGCCCGTGACTCTGAAAGACAAAGGGGCGAGAAGATGGTGATTTTTCAATTAAACAAGTCAGACTGACATGTTGAGACTTGTTTTACCTCGGCGGAAGCCTGTGTTCTGTGACTGCCAAGTCTTAATTGTATTCCAAAAGCAAACACTGGCAATAGAAAAAAAATCACTCAACCCTACACTAGTTGTAATTGAGACTGACTGCATTGTATTGGATCGGATTGAGGCTCAAACCCCCGTTCGTCATGAAAAAATGTAAATGAGAGGTTTATCAGCATATTTTGGGGGTGGGGCTTAGTTTTGGAGGGGTTTCAAAAATCATTTGTAACGGTATCGCAATGCATTTTCAATCTTATGCAGATTTTTGCAATTCGAAGGCCGGCCCAGTTCCTATCCACTTCAAATCACGGAGTTCCACTGTATACAGCATGAGTAGGCCTAATATTTTTTTGCGCGTTTGGATTTGCATGCAGGATAAACACAGTACCTGTGTAATATTACAATTTTTAGTATGTTGATTTTTGTGGAAAAAATGCATAAAATGAGTTCTTGCATGCAATTTTTTTCAGCAGTTCTGTCCTTCAATGGTAATTTGTATGCATGAGGGCCCTTTGCGCTGGGAAAAAAAACAGTTTGTAGTAAAAAATTTTTTCACAGTTGAAAACCTTTACTGTTCAAGGATGGATCTTATTTACATGCACTGTAAAAAATGAAGATACCATGGGAAGTGTCAGGTCCTATGCGGCCCCCAAATCTTGCCGATTCTGGAAATTCTGCCCCTCATTTAAGTTGCTCATCCCTAAAATAATTAAATGGATGTAGACTGCCTTTGTGGAGGTAAATATTTGCAAATGTGGAGTGTTTTTCCATTTCGTTTTTATAAAACTGATTATAATCCATCAAGGGGAATTGGATTTACGCTGCTGTGTGGTTTTTGTGTTGTACACGACACAGACAATCAGATTACACAGTTGGTCACTATATCTCATAATAGTGTGTTGATATCTTTTTCTTTCCGCGCCTCTCTCCCACCACATACAGTGCACAGACTTTATTGAACAGCCTCGGTTCATTTCAGGCTTTATTCAGTACAACATTCGCTACGTGTTCATCCATCCATCCATCCATCATCTACCGCTTATCCGGGGCCGGGTCGCGGGGGCAACAGCTTTAGCAGGGAAGCCCAGACTTCCCTCTCCCTAGCTACTTCTTCCAGCTCTCCCCGGGGGATCCTGAGGCGTTCCCAGGCCAGCTGGGTGACGTAGTCTCTCCAGCGTGTCCTGGGTCTTCCTCGGGGTCTCCTCCCGGTGGGACATGCCCGGAACACCTCACCAGGGAGGCGCTCAGGAGGCATCCGAATCAGATGCCCAAGCCACCTCATCTGGCTCCTCTCGATGTGGAGGAGAAGCGGATCGACTCTGAGCCCCTCCCGGATGACCGAGCTCCTCACCTTATCTCTAAGGGAGACCCCGGACACCCTGCGGAGAAAACTCATTTCGGCCGCTTGTATCCGGGATCTCGTTCTTTCGGTCACGACCCATAGCTCGTGGCCATAGATGAGGGTTGGGACGTAGATCGACCGGTAAATTGAGAGCTTCGCCCTTTGGCTCAGCTCCTTCTTCACCACGACAGACCGATACAACGTCCGCATCACAGCAGACGATGCACCGATCCGCCTGTCGATCTCTCGCTCCCTCCTGCCCTCACTCGTGAACAAGACCCCAAGATACTTAAACTCCTCCACTTGGGGCAAGATCTCCCCCCCGACCCGGAGGGGGCACTCCACCCTTTTCAGACTGAGGACCATGGTTTCAGATTTGGAGGTGCTGATTTTCATCCCAACCGCTTCACACTCGGCTGCGAAACGCTCCAGTGAGAGTTGTAGAGCCCCGTTTGAAGGAGCCAACAGCACCACATCATCTGCAAAAAGCAGGGATGTAATACTGAGGCCCCCAAAACGGACTCCCTCAACGCTTCGGCTGCGCCTAGAAATTCTGTCCATAAAGGTTATGAATAGAATCGGCGACAAAGGGCAGCCTTGGCGGAGTCCTACCCCCACTGGAAACGATTCCGACTTACTGCCGGCAATGCGAACCAAACTCTGACATCGGTGGTATAGTGACCGAACAGCCCGTATCAGGGGATTCGGTACCCCATACCCACGAAGCACCCCCCACAGAACTCCCCGAGGGACAGGGTCAAACGCCTTCTCCAAGTCCACAAAACACATGTAGACTGGTTGGGCGAATTCCCACATACCCTCAAGGACCCTGCTAAGGGTGTAGAGCTGGTCCACTGTTCCACGGCCGGGACGAAAACCACACTGATCCTCCTCAATCTGAGGCTCGACTTCCTGACGGACCCTCCTCTCCAGCACCCCTGAATAGACCTTACCAGGGAGGCTGAGGAGTGTGATCCCTCTGTAGTTGGAACACACCCTCCGGTCCCCCTTTTTAAAAAGAGGGACTACCACCCCGGTCTGCCAATCCAGAGGCACTCTCCCTGTTGACCACGCGATGTTGCAGAGGCGTGTCAACCAGGACAGCCCCACAACATCCAGAGCCTTGAGGAACTCCGGGCGGATCTCATCCACCCCTGGGGCCTTGCCACCGAGGAGCTTTTTAACCACATCGGTGACTTCAACCACAGAGATAGGAGAGCCCACCTCAGAGTCCTCGGGCTCTGCTTCCTCCAAGGAAGGCGTGTTGGTGGAGTTGAGGAGGTCTTCGAAGTACTCTGCCCACCGGTTCACAACGTCCCGAGTCGAAGTCAGCAGCGCCCCATCTCCACTGTACACAGTGTTAGTGGTGTACTGCTTCCCCCTCCGAGACGTCGGATGGTGGACCAGAATTTCCTCGAAGCCCTCCGGAAGTCGGCTTCCATGGCCTCACCGAACTCTTCCCACGCTTGGGTTTTTGCCTCGGCGACCACCGAAGCCGTGGTCCGCTTGGCCAGTCGATACCCGTCAGCTGCCTCTGGGGTCCCACAGGCCATAAAGGCTCGATAGGACTCCTTCTTCAGCTTGACGGCATCCCTTACTGCTGGTGTCCACCAGCGAGTACGGGGATTGCCGCCACGACAGGCACCAACCACCTTACGGCCACAACTCAGATTGGCCGCCTCAGCAATAGAGGCACGGAACATGGTCCACTCGGGCTCAATGTCCCCCGCCTCCCCCGGAACATGGGAAAAGCTCTGTCGAAGGTGGGAGTTGAAACTCCTTCTGACAGGGGATTCCGCCAGACGCTCCCAACAAACCCTCACGATACGTTTGGGTCTGCTAGGACGGACTGGCATCTTCCCCCACCATCGGAGCCTACTCACCACCAGGTGGTGATCAGTTGACAGCTCCGCCCCTCTCTTCACCCGAGTGTCCAGAACATGCGGCCGCAAATCCGATGATACAACTACAAAGTCGATCATCGAACTGCGGCCTAGGGTGTCCTGGTGCCAAGTGCACATATGGACACCCTTATGTTTGAACAAGGTGTTCGTTATGGACAATCCGTGGCCAGCACAGAAGTCCAATAACAAAACACCACTCGAGTTCTGATCGGGGGGGGCCGTTCCTCCCAATCACGCCCCTCCAAGTCTCACTGTCATTGCCCACGTGAGCATTGAAGTCCCCCAGCAGAACAAGGGAGTCCCCAGCAGGAGTACTCTCCAGCACACCCTCCAAGGACTCCAAAAAGGGTGGGTATGCTGAGCTGCTGTTTGGTGCATATGCACAAACAACAGTCAGTACCCGTCCACCCACCCGAAGGCGGAGGGAGGCAACCCTCTCGTCTACCGGTGTGAACCCCAATGTACAGGCACTGAGCCGGGGGGCAATGAGTATGCCCACACCTGCTCTGCGCCTCTCACCGTGAGCAACTCCAGAGTGGAAGAGAGTCCAACCCCTCTCGAGAGAACTGGTACCAGAACCCAAGCTGTGTGTGGAGGCAAGTCCGACTATATCCAGTCGGAAATTCTCTGCCTCACACACCAGCTTGGGCTCCTTCCCTACCAGAGAGGTCCCAAGAAGGTCCCTTCCATGTCCCAAGAGCTAGCTTCTGCAGCCGAGGATCGGACCGCCAGGGTCCCCGCCTTTGGCTGCCGCCCAGCTCACATTGCACCCGACCCCTTTGGCCCCTCTCATGGGTGGTGAGCCCATGGGAAGGGGGACCCACGTTGCCTCTTCGGGCTGTGCCCGGCCGGGCCCCATGGGTGTAGGCCCGGCCACCAGGCGCTTGCCAACGAGCCCCACCTCCAGGCCTGGCTCCAGAGTGGGGCCCCGGTGACCCGCGTCCGGGCAAGGGAAACCTTGGTCCATATATTGTAGTCATCATAAGGGTCTATGAGCCATGCTTTGTCTGGCCCCTCACCTAGAACCTGTTTGCCATGGGTGACCCTGCCAGGGGCATAAAGCCCCAGACAACTTAGCTTCTAGGATCATTGGGACACGCAAACCCCTCCACCACGGTAAGGTGACGGCTCACGGAGGGGCTACGTGTTCAATTCTGATAAATACTCCCTTTCCTCAAGTAATGTAAATATTTGAAAGCAGTTTCTACTTAAACAGGTGAATGTACATACAGGTTAGGATGTTGGCTTTTCATCATTTTGCCTTTAAATACGCAGAGAATTTTTTTTTAATATCCCAAAAAATTGGAACTCTTGGGAATTGGCACTCTGTATAGAAATGGCCACAGTGCTTTAACTGTAAATGTCATGTTTTTCTGAAACCACCTAAGATTGTTTGAGTCCAAAATCATCATGGAGGTGTTTATTGGCAAAATTATATGTCTCTCTCCAAACAATACTGGGCGTTACTCTGTACATGTTGCTTTCCCACAGAAATTAAAGCCAGCCACTAAAACCTGCACCCATGACAAATTCCTGTTTAACTTCAACAAAAATAAACTGAAAAATACCTTCCAGCATCTTTAGAGACAGACACAGCAACTCCCAGCCCAGAGGCATTCACTCTCTTACAGACTGATTCCATGTCAATAACGGAGTCGATACAGTCTGGGCCGCCCACAATGCAACACTGTGAATCAGGACAGAAGCTGCTGTTGTCCAAGCCCTTGTAGCCATGATTTCTGCCACACTTCTCTAATGTGACAGTAGTGGCCATGCCTGATACTCCAACATGAACAACCAGCTGTAAAATAGCAAAAAGAAGAGCAAATAGGGTGTATTATACTGGATGGTGTACAGAAAATAATGGTGTCAAATTAACAAATAACATGCCACGTCAAATATAAAATCCTTAACAACAAAGTATAATCCACAGCAGGTTTGAATTTGTAATATGTTGCATAATTTCATGTACCGGTAATTTTAAGGACCATGCACGTTTGACTGGTTTTATTGTGTATTAGATGCTTAGATCAATTTGGATTTTATGATTTTAAGTCAAAATCCAGGAGTATGTAAACTAGGGCTGTTTATGAGTAACTTTTACGCCACATAGTATTTGTGTGTGTAGAATATTGGTCAGTTATATTTGGGACAAGGGCTGTATAGTAATAGACTGGTTAGCACGTCCGCCTCACAGTGCATATGTTGTGTGTTTGATTTCTGGGCCCGGCCTTCCTGTGTGGAGTTTGCATGTTCTCCCTGTACCCTCGTGGGTTTTCTCTGGATACTCCGGTTTCCTCCCACATTTCAAAAACATGCATGGGAGGCTAATTGCCCATGACCTTTGTGAGGATTAGCGGATCAGATAATGGATGGATGGATGTGTGGATGCAAGTCATTCGTTTTCAGTTGCAGATGTATCTAAAAGTGAAATATAGTAGCATAGCCCCAGTAAGCGATTTAATTTCAAGTTTTTGAGAGTAAAAAAAAAAGAATTTCCCCCAAACACTTTGGGAGCTAAATGTGATGTCTTTTTCAGATTTTGTTTGGATTGAATGTTCTTTTATCTGCAATGACAATGTCTGTTGTCCTCACCCCCCCCCCTCTCCCTCCACACCAAAACAAAAAGGTCCCGGCAATTTGTGATCCCATTGTAATCAAGGCCTTGCTTTAAAACTTTAGCTAGTTGAAGATGGCCTGACTCTATTAAAAGTAGGTCAGCCAACTGGCAGGAAATGAACCTCTAACATCAAGGAGATAACATCATGACTGAGTCAACTCAGGAAGTATGAGGAGGCTCGAGGTGCCACAAAAGTGGGGTCAGAAGGACGCCATTAAAAGAAGCATATTCAGCAACTTGAAGGAGATCATGACAGAATGAGGCAAGCAATAATGAAATCTACAGTATTTCCTCAACTTTGTCCAACTCCTCCTTTTTGTGCTGAGTGTTAAGATCCACTGAGGAAACCCTTTTCAGCTACTTAGTCAGATAAGATACCGGTACTTTATTCATGCAGTGAGGGAAATTAGACTGTCAAAGCAGCAATATAGATGACGATGACAACATTGAGCCTAGAATTCAACCTTCAGGAATCACTGTGACAATGCAAAGCTGGCATGATGATTACAGTTTAATACCAGCCACAAACACATTGGAGTAACTGTCTACAGCTTGCAGGCTGCTTAACGCTCTGCAGGATGGCCT